>NC_135353.1:58164993-59451389 GCF_023851605.1 Tamandua tetradactyla | reverse complement strand
CTTTTTGTTTTTATAAATCATGAAAACATATATACAAAATAAATATTCCCATCTCCAAACTCACCTAATCACATTTCCAGTACTGAAGAACCATCATCATCATCATCACCCTCTAATAGAACTTTCCCTTCACCTTAAATAGAAACTTCATCCTCATGCTATATTGCTCCCCATTGTCCTTGGCCCCACTCCTGATGACCTGTATTCTCATTTCTATCTCTATGGGTTTGCATATTTTTTTGCATTTATTTTGGAGCTTAAATTTGATATCCTAAATATATAAAAATCATATTTACTTTGACACCAATATAACTGTAATTATATTCATAAAATACATTCCTATAGCCTTATTTTTCCCTACCTTAGTGTAGTTCTTGTCATAAATGGCATATTTATACATTATGAGTCCAAATCCATTGATTTATCATTACAGTTTATACATTCACCTTTTAGACCTTGTAGGAAGTAAAAAGTGGTGTTACAAATAAAAGTACAATAATGTTGGTTGTGCCAGTTTGAATCTATTATGTACCCAAGAAAAGTCATGTTTCAATCTTGATTCAATCTTGTGGGGGAAGCAATTTCTTTTAATCCTGATTTAGTACTATAGGTTGGAAAGTTTTGATTATATTATTTCCATAGAGATGTGGCATGCCCAATTGTGGATGTGATATTTTGAGTAGCTGGAGATGTGACTCCACCTATTCAAGGTGTGTCTTGATAAGTATACTGGAGTCCTTTAAAAAAGGAAATATTTTGGAGGGAGACAGAGCCTACAGAAACAACAGAGTCAACAGAAAGAGAGTCGACAGGAACTTCACAGCAGAGCTGCCACAGATGCCAACAGTTGGAGAACAGAGACACAGATGTCTGGAGATGCTTGGAGCCCAGCAAATGTTGCTATGAGATGTTCAGCAAGCCAGAACCTGGAAAGCCAAGGGAAGCCAAGAGATAAAGGCCAGCTCTGGAGAAGCAAAGTGAGGAACCATTACAGGAACAGAGGCTGAAAGCAATGGAGGCCATCAGCAAAGGATGAGCAGATGCCAGCCATGTGACTACCCAGCTGACAGATGTGCTCTTGACCCATCATCCTTCCTTGAATTAAGGTATCTTTCCATAGATGTCTTAGTTTGGACATTTTTATAGACTTAGATCCATAAACCTGTAATATATTAAATACCCCGTTTTAAAAGTCATTCCAGTTCTGATATATCACATTCCAGCAGCTTGCAAATGAACATGCTGGTATTTATATTTACCCATTGTACTAGTTGAATGTGTACCCCAGAAAAGCCATGTCCTTTAATCCTGATTCAATACTGTAGGGTGGAAATTCTTTTAATTATATTACCTCCATGGATATGTGGCTTGCCCAACTGTGGGTGTGAAATTTTGGTTAGATGGAGATATGACTCCGCCCATTCAGTATGGGTCTTTATATGTTCACTAGAGTACTTTTAAAGTGGAAACATTTTGGAAAAAATTCAGAGTCAATGCAGATGCTTGGAGAACAGTTGCTTAAGAGCTGACAGAGACATGGATGTTTGGAGATGCTTGGAGTGCCAACATCAGAGATCAGACACCTAGGCACACACAGAACCCAGAAGACATCACCATGTGCCTTCCCAGGAGAATCTAAGCAGGCCAGAACCCAGAGTTTTGTCCCAGAGGAGCTAAGTGAGGGCCCACAGCTGCTTAGCAAAGAATCCACTGGCATCAGAAGCTGGAAGCAACAGAACTGGGAACAAGGACCAGCAGATACCAGCCATATTCCTTCCCAGCTGATAGAGGTACTCTGGATGGCATCAGCCTTTCTTGAGTGAAGATAACCTCTTGTTGGTGCCTTAATTTGGACATTTAACAGCCTTAGAACTGTACTCATAACTGTCAAATTCCTTTTTTAAAAGCCATTCCATTTCTGGTTGTATTAGCTAAGGTTCTCTAGAGAAACAGAATCAGCAGGAAGTATCCATAGATATAAAATTAATAGAAGTGTCTCACATAACTGTGAGAATGTAAAGTCCAAAATCTGTAGGGCAGGCTGTGAAGCCAATGACTCTAATGAAAGGTCTGGAGCCACAGGAGAGGCTTGCTGGCCAAAGCAGAAAGAGAGACTGTCTCTTCTGAATCCTCCTTAAAAGTCTTCCAGTGATTAGATTAAGCATCACTCATTGCAGAAGACACTCCCCTTGGCTGATTACAAATGCAACCAGCTGTGGATGCAGCTGATGTGATCATGATTTAATTCTATGAAATGTCCTCATAGCAACAGACAGGCCAGCGCTTGCCCAACCAGACAAATAGGCACCACCACCACCCGGCCAAGTTGACATGTGAACCTGACCATGACACTGGTATACTACATTCCAGCAGTTTAACAAACCAATACACTCATGTCATTATAGTTACTGGAGATCTTTATTTCTTCATATGGCTTCAGTTAATTGTCTAGTGTCCTTTTACTCCTACCTAAGAAATCTCTTTAGTATTCCTTATAGGCTGGTCTAGTGGTGATGAAGTTCCTCACCTTTTGTTTATCCAGGAATGTCTTAATCCCTACTTCATTTTGGTGTGTGTGTGCTGAATGATGGGGCTCGTGTTTCATTCTTTTTCCATGTGAGTATCCCATTATTACAGCACCATTTGTTGAATTTTTTTGAGGGTGGAAGGACACAGGTCAGGAATTGAACCAGGGTCTCCCACATGGCAGGTGAGAATTCTTGCACTGAACTACCCTTGCACCCCCTCTACTTCATTTTTGAAAGAGAGTCTTGTTGGATAAATAATTCTTGGTTGGAAATATTTTTGCTTTTAGCACTTTACATTTGTCTTTCCACTGTCTTCTTGCCTCAACAGTTTCCAATGAGAAACTGGTACTTAATCTTATTGAAGCACCTTTGTATGTGCCATTTTCCATCTTGTTTGCAGTTTTCAGAAGTCTCTATCTTTATCATTTCAATAATTTGAGAATAACATAGCATGCTGTGAGTCTATTTGGGTTCATCTTGTTTGTAGTTTGTTTGGCATCTTGCATTTGTATATTCATATCTTTCATTAAATTTGGGAAGTTTAATTCTGACAAGTGAGAATGCTAATCCTACTAGGAAGCAAAGCCCAGTACCTGAGGCATAATCTCAAGCATCAGTTTTAAGAATCTCCTGGAAGATTCTAAATAGAGGACTAGGAGTTAGGAGCCAAAGAAATGAAGAACAAATTTGGAAGTGAAATACAAGGCAGGTGACAGAGAAGTCCTACAGGATGTAGGTAGTGAAAAAAAAATGAGGATGTAAGATGTCATTATTTTTTCAGTATTGGCATCATAGTGCACTGCTCCAACTCATACTCCACACTACCTCTGGAAGTCTGGATTCAGAATTCTGACTCCCACTCTGTAAATTCCTTTACATTGCAAAATGTGACTCTGTTACCCAGTGTACTAAGCCCTCCAGGTTTCATCCACGCTCACTTTTCTCTTCACGTTTTCCAACTTTCCCTCTGTGTTTCAATATTTGGTGTTCTTCCCAAATTCTGCTTCCTCTCTCTGTGACTTTATAGGGACCACTTTGTCTGCCTGGAATGATCTAGCCACCTATTTGTCTGGCATATATTCCTACTTGTTTTTCAATACTTGAATCAAACATGCACTCTGTGAGAGCTCATGGAACCCACTGCCCCCTTCCTGTGCAGAACAGATTATGCTTTCCCTTGTGTCATCATTCTTAGATGGAATTTATAGTCCTTGATGACTGAGTGGTTGCTGGGAGTGGTCAAGATAAGAGTCAAGGGTGATGCCTAAGTCTCTTGCTTGGTTGGGTGGATGGTACTTCCATTCACTGCCTTCTGGAACACTAAAGGAGAAACTGATGAGCTCAGTTTATACATGTTGAAGCTGAGATACCTGGGAGATATCCAATTGTAGATGTCACGTATGCACTTGGATGTGCCAGACAGAAAAATCTGTTGTGAATTAGAGGTATGCCAAAAGAAGGCATTTGGTGACTCAAATTTGGATTTTATAACCAGAAAAGAAATTACCTCTATCATATATATTCATATCACAATGAAGAAAAGATCTCAATGTAGATTAGGGATGGAGGAGTTTAGGTCTTTCTTCTCCTTTCCTCAGTAGTTCTTCAAATAGCCGAGAATACTATATGGTCCCTTCTCATCCCAAAGGACTATCTTCCTGCACTTGGGTACATAATTCAATGCTTAACAGAATTCATTGTTTGAAAATCCTTCCTGTTATTGACTACAGCCTAACTCTGAAATAAGATGGTCTTCCCTTTCAGCCTACTAATATAAATTTCCTCAGTGCTTGAGAATTTAGTTTCAAGATATGAATCTTTCCATTCTCAGGAGTATTCATTTCCTTGTAGTATTCTCTTTCATAGGATAGCAGGCTGTGTTTCCTGCTACAGTGAACATGTGCAGAAGTGAATTATATGGGCCCCAGAAAACACAGATTCCTGTAGATATAAGCAAAATGCCAATCATTCATCTCTGGGTTCTAGAGAGAACAAGATAATAAAATCTACTTTTAAAATGTTAAACCAAGTCACATCTTCTGTGGTTCCCAGGAAGAATTTTCTCTTCATTAAGGTTGTTTTCCTTCCTAGGAAGTGGGAATGCTTAGGTTATATGAGCAGGTTTGACAGTAGAGTATGGTGTGGTGGGGTGGGTAAAGTATGAGTAGAATGCTCCTGAATATGAATTCAGCATTTCTGGGCTCAAACGATTCTTGTTTTTCACCACCCCAACCCCCTTCACCAGACCACAATTCAGTTTCTCTCAGTAACTCTTGACTGGCTTCTAGAAACCCAGACCAGTGCTGGTTGTTCTGAGGAATAAAGAAGTAGTACCAGGTCAATTTTGCTCTCATAAACCTTATTATCCAGTTAGAGAATAATTGAGACACGATTTCAAAATAATCAATTTTGTAAATCTCAAATACATCAAATGTTCCTCAAGGTCAACAAGGGAAGAGGCCTCAGTAGGTTGGGGGAAATGGGCCTGGAGCAGGGCCACCTTAGTGAATTAAGCAATTTATATACTCTATGAGGGCACCTGGCTTGGGATGAGTAGGAGCTGAAATCCAGCCTGTGCCCCACTTTGTAAGACTGCGTGCTCTGCCTCAGGGCTGCATCAGCCATGAGGAAAGGGCATCTCTCCCTGGTTTGTCCTCCTAGTGGGGTTGCCTTTTTATGTATGCCAATGATGCCATACATGCTGGTGGAAATTATGACCTGGAGATAGATGGTGAAATTCCTCAGGGTAGAGGAGTGGAGAGATAGAGCCAAGATGCTGAAGCTGCTGTTAGGATATGCATACAAACCTACTGGTTCATAAAGATAGCCTTCCGGCACTTAGGGCTTCATTTTGGTAAAATGAATATTAGCATATCCACAGATTGTTTTTAAGCTAAGACATAACACACCCATGGGTAAATGATAAAACAACTCCCCTCCAGGTGGGCAAATTACAAAAATTTCCCTCTTTCTCTAGCCTGAGAAGTGGAGTAAGGGCTTTATCCCTCTTCCAACTCCTCTCCTTGGCTGGGTGCTTTTGTGGAATGCAAGAAATGCACATCTATCTGTGGTGGCCCAAGCTAGCTGTAGCAAAAATGTGGATGCTAGGATTTTTCCGCCCT
This sequence comes from Tamandua tetradactyla, assembly GCF_023851605.1. Lineage (NCBI taxonomy): Eukaryota > Metazoa > Chordata > Mammalia > Pilosa > Myrmecophagidae > Tamandua > Tamandua tetradactyla. The sequence goes on along the minus strand of NC_135353.1, from coordinate 59,445,739 downwards.
TATTTTTAGCCATTTATGATATTCTAAGAAGAAGTTTAAGAATATCAGTTCTTTCTTCTGTGCCCACAAGAATGCACTGTTAGCACCCAGATATGATATGTAGAACCAGACTCCTGGAAACATGGGGAAAACAGCTCCGTGTGTTTACATAGTGGAGAAGCACAACATAAAAGTGATATTTCTGGACACTAGGGTCAGACTTGCTACCATTCAAATTCCAAATCTACTGCTTGCTGGCTGTGTGACCTTGGGCAAGTTATTTTACTCCTACTGAGCCTCAGTTCCCTCTTCTGTAAAGTGGGGATCCAAAGATTGTAGTGAGGATTAAATATTACAATATATAAAATGTCCAGCATATAGTAAGCACTTGATAAATGTTAGCTGCTGTTATTTACCTGTAATTTCTTTGAACATTTCCTAAGAAGGCATTCTGCTTTTATAATGAATGGTATATTTTCATCCCAGGGGAACCCAGGAACTGACAGTCCTCTGACTGGGGAGAATTCTCTGTGCCAAATTCTCAAACAGGACTTTCTCTCACTCCAGTTAACACACACCATATTGCAGGTGGTGGGGTGAGGAAGATTCAATTATAGCCTTCCTAAGGTGCTAGGAGAGATCTAATTGTCATTCTGCTTGGCATAAACATCACTTTTCTCCTTCCAGAACAGTGTCTCCTCACTTGGTAGGCATGTTTTTCTGGTAAAGAAAGAGTGGCAAGCTGAATTCCAGATGTTCTCCTAGGTTAAGTATGAGTCACATGTCAGATATTATTTCAGAAGCATAGATGGCTAACTCTGGACACTTGAAGATTTATTTTTATTTTTGCTCTTCAGAAAAGCATTTCATGTATTTGTGTCAACAAGGCCAACGTTCAGTAAAACTGAGAGTTGTGTGAGAAATATGTCGTTGGATAATTTTCATTTTCCCTTTCAATTTCTTTCCTCTCTCTTGCTTTCCAGGATGCTGTGATTTGTTCCCACAGGCCCTTAATGCTACTTCACCTTTTTTAAAACATAAGATGCAGGCTTACAAATGTTTAGGTTGTGGAGGGCTTTCAAGAATATGGCAGAGTAGGATAGGCTGAGTTCACCCCTGCTCCAGGGACCAGCTAGAGAAGTGACAAAAAGTATCAGGACAGTGATTCCAGGGTGCAAGTGACCTGAGAGGGTCTTCTACAACACATAGTGAGGTCCTGGATAAAAAAGCTGAAGAATTGAGACACAGAGAACCAAAGACCATAGAGTTAGTTCAAAAAGTATAATGTGCTCCTTTCCAAATGGAGGCACAGTGCCCTTAGGAATACACGGATAGGGGTGATGGGGAAAGAAAGTAAACCAAACCACATTCCTTGAGCATGCTACACAAGCACGTGCCACACATTACTGCAACCAGTGGGTCCCACACCCGTCCACACCAGTGACCCATGTCCCCCCTCTCCATACATCCAAACCCTGCATCTAACTGCCCCAAGCACCCCTGCCCAAACCCCCAGGGACCCATGCCTCCTTGTACCACCAGCTATGCCCTGCATGGGTGCTCACTCCTGCCCCAGTCCACATTTCCTGCCACACATGTGCACACCCTCCACCACCACCCCTTGTGCCTATGCCCCACTGACCCCCCCCCACAGGCATATCCAATTTGGAAGGGAAGAAGAAAATTTTTCATTATTTGCAGATAACATGATGTTATAATTGGAAAATCCTGAGACATCTACAACAAAGCTAATTGAGCTAACAAACAAATTCAGCAAAGTGGTGGGTTACAAGATTAATATGCAAAATTTAGTAATGCATCTATACACAAGCACAACCAAGGAGAAAATTAAAAATCCATTCAAAATAACAACTAACAGAATCAAGTATCTAGGAATAAAATTAACTAGGGATATGAAGGACCTGTACACAGAAAACTGCACAACATTGCTAAAAGAAAATCTGAATAGGTGGAAAAACATTCCATGCTCATGGATAGGAAGCTTAAATATACCCAAATTGATCTATATATTCAATGAAATACTAATAAAAATTCAAACAAACTAGTTTGAAGACTTGGGAAAGCTAGTTATCAAATTTATTTGGAAGACGAGGAGACCTCAAATAGCTACAAATATCCTAAAAAAGAAGAATGAAGTGGGAGGACTAACACTTCCTGATTTTAAAGCCTATTATAAAGCCACAGTGGTCAAAACAACATGGTACAATTCCAAGATGGTGGCTTAGTGAAATGTAGAATTTAACTCTTCCTCCAGAGCAGCTAGTAAATAGCCAGGAACACTATAGAACAACTGCTGGGGTCACATCAGTGACTGGACACACAACATGCACCAGGCTGGACAAGCAGAACTATAAGCCCCCCAAGCAACAGAGGCTGGTGCCCCTCCCCCACAGTCTGGTTCCTGGAAGGGAAAGGAAAGAGACTTTACTAGCAGCAGGGGCTTAGCTCAACCAAGCTTCAATTGTGGAATTAATTAACAAATTCCGACTACTGAAAATAGGCCCCCAGCTCAGATAACCTTGAATAAGAGTTAAAAGTACTAGGAGTTTTTGCCCTAGCACAGAAGGGACAGGGATGACCAGAAAAAAAAAACAGAGGTTTTTTGGATCACACAGCACAAAATACTTGAAAGGGGCTGGGCCCTAAAAGGGGGGAGCGGGACATAGAACCTGGAGATACCTAGAGCCACGTACCAACTTAAGCTCTTGATTAATAAACCTGAGGAACAGGTGTCCTGCTCTGAAAAGGATTTTTTTTTGCTTTGTTTCTATTACTTAACTGATCATTAGATAGAAGTGCAAGGCTTCTCAGTCTCCAACTGCCTTAGGCAAGGGCAGAATTAAGCATGTCTGAGAGACAAAGAGGCTGGTCAGGTGAAAGGAATTAATACCTGGAGACTGTACCTTTCCCAGGAGAGAGGTGGGGCCCAGCTCAGGTGGAATCCCTCCCTCAAGGAATTCAGACCACAGGAACTGGAAAACTGCAGCAGTTAAAGCCAGCCTACAACCTTTCCTCAGTCTCAACCATGCTTCCAGAAGGGAGAGTCTACTGAAGTTAAAGGCACCACATCACTTTATACTGGTGGGAAACTGCAGGCAGACAGGAAGGACAGGAAAACTACAGAGTCTAGAGGCTTCATAAGAAAGTTTGAAAATCTGCTGGGTCTCATCCTCAGAGGGCACTGATGCATGTGACACTTTCCCTCTGAGAGGAGACAAGTTTGGTTTTGGAAAATCTGATTGGGATCTATAATATCTAAGTAGACCATCCTAAGGGGAAAAAAGGCTCCATATAGGCAAGACAAGAAGGAAGAGCTGAAAAATCCTGATCCTTTAAACAAAACCTATGCTAGAGGTCTAGAATAAGCTGAATTTAATGTCTAAGAACAGATAGAAAGCAAAGTCATCCAGCAAGAAAGTCCTAGGTAAAAAAGTGAAAACAATCTCCAGAATAAACTAATTAAGGAAATCAAATGATGAGATACCTACAGAAAATAATAAGTCCTACTAGGAAAATGGAAGATATGACCCAGTCAAAGGAACAAACTGACAATTCAAATGAGATACAGGAGTTGAAACAACTAATTCAGGATGTTTGAACAGACATAGAAAATCTCATTAAAAATCAAATCAATGACTTGAAGAAGGATATAAAAAAGGCAATGGGAGAACAAAAAGAAGAAATTGGAAGTCTGAGAAAGCAAATCACAGAACATATGGGAATGAAAGGCACAATAGAAGAGATGGGAAAAAAATGGATACCTACAAATTAGATTTGAAGATCCAGAAGAAAGGATTGGTGAACTGGAAGAAGGGACGTCTGAAATCTGACAAACAAAAAAATATATAGGGAAAAGAATGGAAAAATATGAGCAGTGACTCAAGGAATTGAATGACAACATGAAGCACATGAAGACACATGTTGTGGGTGTCCCAGAAAGAGAAGAGAAGGGAAAAGGAAGAGAAAGGCTAGTGAAGGAAATGTTCCCTGAAAATTTCCCAACTCTTATGAAAGACATAAAAAATACAGATCCAATAAGTGCAGCATACCCCAAACAGAAGAGATCCAAATAGACATACTCCAAGATACTTACTAATAAGAATATCAGTGTCAAAGAGAAAAAGAGAATTTTGAAAGCAGCAAGAGAAAAGCGATCCATCATATTCAAGAGAAGCCCAATAAGACTATATGTAGATTTCTCAGCAGAAACCATGGAAGCAAGAAGACAGTGGTATGATGCATTTAAGATTCTAAAAGAGAAAAACTGCCAAACAACAATTCTGTATCCAGGGAAATTGTCCTCCAAAAATAAGGGGGAAATAAAAACATTTCAGACTAGCAATCACTGAGAGAATTTGTGACAAAGAGACTGGCTCTGCAAGAAATACTAAAGGGAGCACTAGAGGCAGTTAGGAAAAGATAAGAGAGAGAGGTGTGGAGAAGAGGGTAGAAATGAAGACTATCAGTAATGGTAAAAAGAGAACAAATTTAGACATGACATATCAAATCCAATAGGCGAAATGCTAAGACAAAGTACAGCACTTACAATAATAACGCTAAATGTTAATGGATTAAACTCCCCAATCAAAAGACATGGAATGGAGAACGGATTAAAAAACAGGACAACTCTATATGCTGTCTATGAGAGACATATTTTAGACACAAGAACAAACATAGGTTGAAGGTGAAATGTTGGGAAAATTTGTTTCATCCAAACAAGAATCATAAAAGAGCAGAAGTATGTATACTAATATCCAACAAATTAGACTTCAAATGTAAAATAATTAAGATACAAAGAAGGATACTATGTATTGATAAAAGGAACAATTCAACAGGAAGACTGTCATGGTCACCTTCATGTGTCCACTTGGCCAAGTGGTGGTACCTGTTTGTCTGGTTGGGCAAGTGCTGGCCTGTCTGTTACAATAAGAATATTTCATAGAATTAGATCATGATCATGTCAGCTGCATCCACAGCTGATTCCATTTGTAATCAGTCAAGGGGAGTGTCTTCTGCAATGAGTGAGGCTCAATCTAATCACTGGAAGCCTTTTAAGGAGGATTCAGAAGAGACAGGCTGTCTTCCTGATTCAGCTGGAAAACCTTTCCTGTGGAGTTCATCCAGACCCTCCATCGGAATCATCAGCTTCACAGCCTGCCCTGCAGATTTTGGACTCTGTGTTCCTGTGGTCATGTGAGACACTTTTATAAATTTTATATGTGTGAGTGTTCCCTGTTGATTCTGTTTCTCTAGAGAACCCTAACTAATACATCTTGGTACCAGGAGTGGGGTTTTGAGATTCCTGTAAATAAATGCCCTCTAAATAAAAATGTTAAAGTCACTCTTGCTTGTTGAATATAATGGTGAGAGGGATTCATTTTTTTAGAGGACGTCTGTCAAGAAAAGGTATTAACAGTTTGTTTGGATGGTTGGTTGAAAAATGGATCAAAAGCTGATCAATATTATGTGAGGTTGAAATGCCAGAACTGCCCTGGTATAATGTAGATGAGGGGATCCAGAGGCTTAGAGAGATTGGAATGTTAGAGTGGATTTATCATGCAAAGCCTACTCTTACACCCCAAGAATGTCCGGAGGATGCATCTTTTACCAAAACTGTGAGAAATAAATTTGTGAGACTAGCACCATCAACCCTGAAGAGCTCTGTAGTTGCACTTCTCTGTAGGTCAGATATTACTGTAGGAACTGCTGTCAATGAGTTGGAATCCTTAAACACAATGGGGATGATGGGATCCCAAGTTGGCAGAAGCCAGGTGGCAGCATTTAACCATCAAAGACAGGGTAGATGTGGCTATTTTAGTAGACAGCAAACTCAAAGCAGAAGTCAAAATTATACGACTCTCAGAGATTTGTGGCATTGGCTAAATCATGGGGTACCTAGAAATACAATAGAAGGACAGTCTACTAAATTCTTGTTCGAGCTGTATAAACAAGAGAGTTCTAGGTCACGTGAACAGAAGTCTAATCTGAATTACAGAAACACAGAGTCATGGCCCCATAACCAATTTCCAGACTTGAGAGAGTTTACAGACCCAGAGCCCATTGAATGAAGGGGAGACCAGGTTCCTTTGGGGGAGAACCCTGTTACACTGCCACAAATTTATACTGTTAATCTTCTTCAAAGCGTTTCCCAAGGAGACTGACAGCCTTTTACCACGGTAACTGTGCATTGGGGAAAATGAAATGATCAGCTATTTTGGGGATTAGTAGACACTAGATCAGAAGTGACATTAAGTCCAGGAGACCCAAAATGTCACTCTGGTCCACCAGTCAGAGTGGAGGCTTATGGAGGCCAGGTGATCAATGGAGTTTTAGCTCAGGTCCATCTCACAGTGGGTCCAGTGTGCCCCTGGACCCATTCTGTAGTTATTTTCCCAGTTTCAGAATGTATAATTGGTATAGACATATTGAGCAACTAGCAGAATCGCCACATTGGCTCTCTGACTCGTGCAGTGAGGGCTATTATGGTGGGAAAGGCCAAGTGGAAGTCACTAGAACTGCCCCTACTGAGCAAAATAGTAAATCAGAAGCAATACTGGATCCCTGGAGGGATTGCAGAGATTACTGCCATTCTTAAGGACTTTTAAGATGCAGTGATTCCCACTACATCCCCATTCAACGCTCCTATTTGTCCTATGCAGAAAACAGATGGGTGTTGGAGGATGACAATGGATTATCGTAAGCTCAACCAGGTGGTAAGTCCAATTGCAGCTGCAGTTCCAGATGTGGTATCATTGCTTGAGCAAATCAATACATTCCCTGGTACCTGGTATGCAGGTATTGATCTGGTAACTGCTTTATTCTCAATAGCTGTTAGTAAGGACCACCAGAAACAGTTTGCTTTCAGCTGGCAATGTCAGCAATATACTTTCACAGTTATACCTCAGGGGTATATCAACTCTCCAGTCCTATGTCATAATCTTGTCGGCAGGAACCTGATTGTTTCTTCCTCCCACAAGACACCACACTGGTCCATTATATTGATGATATCATGTTGCTTGGACCTATTAGCAAGAAGTAGCAACTACTCTAGACTTACTGGTAAGATATTTGCATGTCAAAGGATGGGAGACAAATCCAACAAAAATACAGGGGCCATTCACTTCAGTGAAATTTCTAGGTGTCCAGTGGTGTGGGGCATGTCGAGATATCCCTTCTAAGGTGAAGGATAAGTTGCTGCATCTGGCCCCTCCTACAACCAAAAAAGAGGCACAATGCCTAGCTGGTCTTTTTGGATTTTGGCAACAACATATTCCTCATTTGGGTGTGCTACTCTGGCCCATTTATCGAGTGACCAGAAAAGTTGCTAATTTTGCGTGGGGACCTGAACAAGAGGAGGCTCTGCAACAGGTCCAGGCTACTGTACAAGCTGCTCTGCCACTTGGGCCATACGATCCAGCAGATCCAATGATGCTGGAAGTGTCAGTGTCAAATAAAGATGCTGTCTGGAGCCTTTGGCAGGTCCTTATAGGAGAATCACAACGCAGACCCTTAGGATTTTGGGGCAAAGCCTTAGCACCTGCTGCAGATAACTACTCTCTTTTTGAGAAAGAGCTTTTGGCCTGCTACTGGGCCTTAGTAGAGACTGAACGCTTAATCATGGGCCACCAAGTTACCATGAGACCTGAATTGCCTATCATGAGCTGGGTGTTGTCTGATCCACCAAGCCATAAAGTTGGGCATGCGCAGCAGCACTCTATTGTAAAATGGAAATGGTATATATGAGATAGGGCCAAAGCAGGTCCTGAAGGCACAAGTAAGTTGCCTGAAGTGGCCCAAATGCCCATGGTCTCCACTCCTGCCACATTACTTTCTCTTTCCCAGACCAGAGCTATTGCCTCTTGGGCAGTTCCTTACAGTGAATTGACTGAGGAAGAGAAAACTTGAGCCTGGTTTGCAGATGGTCCAGCATGATATGCAGGTACCACCTGAAAGTGGACAGCTGCAGCACTACAACCCCTTTCTGGGGTGTGCTTAAAGGACAGTGGTGAGGAGAAATTCTCCCAGTGAGCAGAACTTCGAGCAGTGCACCTGGTTGTTCATTTTGCTGGGAAGGATAACTGGCCAGAAGTGCATTTGTATACTCACTCATGGGCTGTTGCTAATGGTTTGGCTGAATTGTCAGGGACTTGGAAAGACCATAATTGGAAAATTGGTAACAAAGAGGTCTGGGGAAGAAGTATGTGGATAACTCTTTCTGAGTGGGCTAAAAACATGAACATATTTGTGTCCCATGTGAATACACACCAGAGGGTGACTTCAGCAGAGGAAGGTTTTAATAATCAAGTGTATAAGATGGCCTGTTCTGTGGATACTAGTCAGCCTCTTTCCTCAGCCACTCCTGTCATTGTCCAATGGGCTCATGAACAAAGTGGTCATGGTGGTAGGGATGGAGGTTATGCATGGGCTCAGCAACATGGACTTCTACTCACCAAGGCTGACTTGGCTATAGCCACTGCTGAGTGCCCAATCTGCCAGTATCAGAGACCTGCACTCAGCCCCCGATATGGCACCATTCCCTGAGGTGACCAGCCAGCTACATGGTGGCAGATTAATTACATTGGACCACTCCCTTCACGTAAGGGGCAGCGATTTGTTCTAACTGGAATAGACACATACTCTGGATATTGGTTTGCTTTCCCTGCATGCAATGCTTCTGCCAAAAATACCATCCATGGGCTTACAGAATGCCTTAACCATCATCATGGTATTCCACATAGCATTGCTTCTGACCAAGGAACACACTTCACAGCAAATGAAGTGTGGGAATGGGCACATGTTCATGAAATTCTCTGGTCTTACCATCTTCCCAATTGTGGTAGTTAGATTCAGTTGTCAACTTGGCCAGGTGGACGTGCCTAGTTCTGGTGCTGCAGATGTGAGCCAATGGTACGTGAACCTCATCTGTTGCTAATTACATCTGCAGTCAGCTAGGAGGCGTGCCTGCTGCAATAAATGATGTTTGACTTAATTGGCTGATGCTTGAATGAGAGAGCTCAACTTAGCACAGCCCAAGCAGCTTGGCATACCTCATCTCAGCACTCGCAGCTCAGCCCAGGCCTTTGGATGTGCAGAAAGAAATCACCCCGGGGAAAGTTGTTGGAACCAAAAGGCCTAGAGAGAAGGCCAGTAGAGACCATCCTGTGCCTTCCTATGTAAGAAAGAACCTCAGTGGAAAAGTTAGCTGCCTTTCCTCCAAAGAACCAATAAAATAAATCCCCTTTTATTAAAAGCCAATTTGTCTCTCGTGTGTTGCATTCCTGCAGCTAGAAAGCTAGAATACCCATCATTCTGAAGCAGCTGTATTAATAGAACAGTGGAATGGCCTTTTGAAAACTCAATTACGGTGTCAACTAGGTAGCAATACCTTGAAAGGCTGGGGTAGTGTTCTTCAGGAAGCTGTACATGCTCTGAATCAGCGTCCGCTGTATGGTGCTGTTTCTCCCATAACCAGGATCCATGGGTCCAGGAACCAAGGGGTGGAAATGGGAGTGTTACCACTCACTATTACCTAATGATCCACTAGGAAAATTTTTGCTTCCTGTCCCTGCTGCCCTGATCTCTGCTGGTCTACAGATTTTAGTTCCAAAAGGGGGAGTGCTTCCACCAGGAGAAACAACAATGATTCCATTGAACTGGAATCTAATACTGCCACCTGGTCACTTTGGGCTACTGATGCCCCTGGATCAACAAGTCAAGAAGGGGATTCCATTATTGTCTGGTGTGATTGACCCTGACTATCAGGGGAAATAAGACTACAACTATGCAATGGAGGTAAAGAAGAGTTTTCCTGGAAAATAGGAGATCTTCTAGGGTGTCTTCTAGTACTACCATGACCTGTGATTAAAATAAAATGGAAAATTGCAACAACCCAATTCCAGCAGGACTACCAATGGGTCTGAAACTTCAGGAATGAAGGTTTGGGCCACCCCACCATGCAAAGCACCACGTCCAGCTGCAGTGCTTGCTGAGGGTAAAGGGAATATGGAATGGGTAGTGGAAGAAGGTAGTGGTAAATATGAACTATGACCACGTGATCAGTTACAGAAACGAGGACTGTGATGCTGTTTTATTCCTATTATACTATTTAAGTTATAAGATATCAAGTTTAAGAATGAATATTACCCAAGTACTTGGACCCTATTCTGGAGAGAGTTGCTGTGTTTCCAGTTATATGCAAGACAGTTGAGTATTGTTAGGTGAAAGAAAAAAATGTCTCTTTTAATGTTTTTTATTTAGAAACTAGGCATGGTTTAAGGTGATATATATAGCTGCCAATTTGACAAGGGGTGGACAGTCATTGTCAGCTTCATATGTCACCTTGGCCAAGTGGTGGTACCTGTTTGTCTGGTTGGGCAAGTGCTGGCTTTTCTGTTGCACTGAGGACATTTCATAGAATTAGATCATGATCACGTCAGTTGCATCCACAGCAGATTCCTTATGTATTCAGTCAAGGGGAGTGTCTTCTGCAATGAGTGATGCTCAATCTAATCACTGGAAGGATTCATAAGAGACAGGCTCTCTTCTTGCTTTGGCCAGCAAGCCTCTCCTGTGGAGTTCGTCCAGACTCTCCATTGGAATCCTTGGCTTCACAGCCTGCCCTGCGAATTTTGGAGTCTGCATTCCTGTGGTCACATGAGACACTTTTATAAATTTTATATTTGCGAGTGTTCCTTGTTGATTCTGTTTCTCTAGAGAACACTAAGTAATACAAAAACATAACAATCATAAATATTTATGCACCAAAACATAGTGCTCCAAAATACATGATATAAAGTCTGAAAACACAGAAGAGAGAAATAGACATATTTACCATTACAATGGGAGACTTCAATTGCCTGCTCTCATCAATGAATAGAACATCTAGACAGAGGAGCAATACAGAAACAGAGAATTTGAATAATACAATAAATGAACTGAATTTAATAATCATTTTTAGAACAATACACCCCACAACAGCAGGATACACCTTTTTCTCAAGTGCTCATGTATCTTTGTCAAAGATAGACCACACGCTGGGTCACAAAGCAAGTCTCAATAAATTTAAAAAGATTGAAGTCATATAAAACACTTTCCTGGATCAAAAAAGAATGAAGTTGGGAATCAATAACAGACAGAGGGTCTGACTTCTGGGAACATGGCTGAATAGAGTAGCTCAACATAAGCCCTGCTCAACGGAAAAGTTAGAGAAGGGGCAGGAGGGTGAATGAAGTGGCAATTCAAGAGTGCAGCTGACCTGGGAGAGCCTTCTGCACCTTATGGGGCAGCCTTGGTTGCAGATGTGGAGGAACAGAGAGGCAGAAAGCTGGAGCCTGGTGTGAAGGCAAGAGACTTGGAGCTCACAGGAGTCCGTGAACAGGAACTTGAGACTAGAAAGTAAGGCAGGCTATGTACCTTGGGTAAGTTATCCTCACCAGCGCAGTCCTGTGATTGGCAACTCACCCCACACCCCATGCACCTTAACCCTGTCACCCACTACCATTACCCATGCTACAGGTGCCCCCACCCCACCAGCCCCCAGTGCTGCCCCACACCCCTACCCTAAGTGCAGCCCAACCCACCTGTCCTGCACCCCTCCCAAGCACTACCTCCCCCTCCCTGTTCCCTGAAGGCTGTTGTAAGGACAAAAAGGCTGCAGGCACTAACCTGCACACCTAGGCTAACACTGACCCCCATGCCCATAGCATCGCACAACCTCACTCCACCATGCCTGAGCGCTGCACATCCGTTTATGGCACTCCCATGCCTACGTATGCACACAGCCCCCCAATCATGTCATTCAGCTCTGGGAACTGCTCTTTACAGCAGATCTAGGACTGTGCATGTGCACACCCCTCAGCTACACTTCCCAGGCCTGGGAAAGTGCTGATTTGTGCAGCCAGGTCACATCTGCCCCCAATCCATGAAGACATAATGCTGACCTGCTGCCACAGTTATATGCATGTGCACAAAGGGCCCACTGCTTAGACCAGCACAAACAAGGCTTATGTTACCCACACTGGTGTACCCACATAGCTACATCCTCCATGACTGCTGGGTGCCCATGTTCACAAACATCAGCATAACATCCCCGATCTGTGCCTGTACCTGCCCTGAAACAAATCACCACACTAAATGTCCCCCCCCCCAACGCCCTGCTCGCTTCTGTACAACCATCCCACAAACACAAGGCTTTAGACTACTGAAAGTAAATCAATCAAAATATTTACATGCCATGAAAGCAGCAGAAAATCACTAAACATATCTCAATGCAGGCAGGTATAGCCCTGCCTAATGACCAAATTAAAACACCAGAGGAGACACAGACATTGGAACAACTAATCAAAGATGATCATACAACTCCACTTAATAAAATAAGTGAAATAACAAATGACATAAAGGAAATTAAGAAGACAGTAGAAGAGCATGAAGAGGAATTTGAAAGAATAAACAGAAAAATAGCAGAAATCACGGAAATTAAAGACTCTGTTGATGAAATTAAAAGCATACTAGAGGCACACAACACCACACTTGAAGAGACAGAAGAAAGAATAAGTGATATAGAGGGCAGGATAATTAACTTCGAAGACTCAAAACAGCAAATGGCAAAAAAATGGGGAAAATTGAATGGGAACTCAATGAAGTGATAGTCAAAACAAAGAATGCAAACATAAGAATCATTCGTATCCTAGAAGATTAAGAGAGGAGTAAATGGCTAGGAAGAGTAGTTGAGTATATAATGGGGGAAAACTTCCCAATCGTCATAAAGAACAAAAATATGCAAGTCGAAGAAGCCCAACGAACCCCAAACAGAATAAACCCAAACAAGCCTTACCCAAGACACATACTGATCATTCTTCCAAATGTTGAAGAGAAGCAGAAAATCCAGAAAGTGGCAAGAGAAAACCAATCTACTACATACAAGGGAAATCAATTAAGACTGAGTTCACTCTATGCAACTAACACCCTGGAGGCAAGAAGGCAGTAGTATGATATATTCAAGATTGTGAAAAAGAAGGACTTTCAGTCAAGAATTCTGTACCAAGCCAAATTGTCTTTCAAAATTAAGAGAGAGATTTAAGTTTTCACAGACAAAGAAATCCTGAAAGAATTTCTCAAAAAGAGAATGGCCTTACGAGAAATACTAAAATGAATTCTGTCAGCTGAAAAAAAGAAGGCAGGAGAGGGAGGTCTTGGGGAGGACACAGAATTGAAAAGTACCACCAAGGATAATTTAACTAATACAAAGAGAAAGAAGGAAAATAATACATAGATTTGACAAATAAAATTAAAAAGATAAGATGGTGGAGTCAAGAAACACCTTTTCAGTATTAACATTGAATGTTAATGGACTAAACTTACCAATTAAAAGATACAGATTGGCAGAATGGATTAAGAAGCATAATCCAGCTATATGCTGCTTATAAGAGACTCAACTCACATACAAAGATACAAACAGATTGAAAGTGAAAAGATGGAAAAAGATTTTCCACACAACTTGAAACAAAAATAAAGCAAGAGTAGCTATATTAATATTGGACAAAATAGAATTTAAATGTAAAGACATCATAAGAGACAAAGAAGGACACTATATACTAACTAAAGGGTCAATTCACCAAGAAGGTATAACAATCATAAATGTTATTCTCCAAATCAAGGTGCTCCAAAGTACATGAAAAACACATTGGCAAAACTGAATGGAGAGATAGCTATTTCAACAATAATAGTAGAAGACTTCAATTCACCATTCTCCTCTATAGATAGAACAACCAGACAGAAGATCAACAAGGAAATAGAGAAGTTAAATAATTTTACAAATGAAGTAGACCTAGCAGACATATATATGTCAATGCACCCCAAAGTAAAAAGTTATACATTCTTCTCTAGTGCTCATGGAACACTCTCCAGGATAGGTCATATGCTGTGGCACAAAACAGATCTTTATGAATTTTAAAATATTAAAATTATTGAAAGCACTATCTCTGATCACAATGGGATGAAGCTGGATCTCAATAACCATCAAAGAATGAGAACATTCATAAATATATGGAGATTAAATAGCACACTCTTAAGCAACCAGTGGGTCAAAGAAGAAATTTCTAGAGAAATCAGTAGCTATCTGTAGATGAGTCAAAATGAGAATACAACTTATCAGAACTGATGGGATGTGGAAAAGGCTGTGTTGAGAGTGAAATTTATTGTTTGAATGCCTATATTAAAAAACAAGAAAGAGCAGAAAGCGAGGATTTAAGAGCACACCTAGAGGAACTTGAGAATGAACAGCAAACTAACCCCAAAGCAAGTAGGAGATTTGACATAACAAAGATTAAAACAGAGATGAATGATTGGGAGAACAAAAGAACAATAGAAAGAATCAATAAAACTAAAAGTTGGTTCTTGGAGAAAATCAGTAAAATTGATGGGCCACTAGCAAGACTGACAAAGATAAAAAGAGAGAAGATGAAAATAAACAAAATCAGAAATGAGAAGAGGTGTGTTACCACAGACCTTGAAGAAATAAAAGAAATCATAAGAAGATACTGTGAACAACTATAGGCCAACAAACTAGACAACTTAGATGAAATAGACAAATTTCTGGAGACACACAAACAAGCTAAACTACACAGGAAGAAATAGAAGATCTTAACAAACCAATCACAAGTAAAGAGATTCAATCAGTCATCAAAAATCTTCCTACGCAGAAAAGCCCAGGACAAGATGGCTTAACAGGAGAATTTTCTCAAACATTCCCTAAAGAACTAACAGAATTCTGCTCAAACTTTTCCAAAAAATGAGGAAGAAGAAACTTTACCTAACACATTTTATGAAGCTAATATCATTTTAATACCAAAACGGGATAAAGATGCTATAAGAAACTAAAACTAAAGGCAAATCTCCCTAATGAACATAGATGCAAAAATTCTCAATAACATACTAACAAATCGAATCCAACAGCACATTAAAAGAATTATACACCATGATGACGTGGGGTTTATACTAGGAATGCAAGGATGGTTCAACCCCAAAATATCAATTAACGTAGTACAGCACATTAACAAATCAAAAGGGAAAAAAATCACATGATCATCTCGATTGATGCTGAAAAAGCATTCAACAAAATTCAGCATCCTTTTCTGATAAAAACACTCCAAAAGATAGGAATCAAATAAAACTACCTCAATATGAGAAAGGGAACATATGAAAAACCTATAGCCAGCATTATACTCAATGGAGAGAGAATGAAATCTTTCCCCTTAATATCAGGTACAAGACAAGGATGCCCACTGTCACCACTATTGTTCAACATCATGCTTTAAGTTGTAAGTAGAGCAATCAGTAAGGACAAAGAAACAAAAGTCATCCAGATTTGAAAGAAAGAAGTAAAACTCATTATTTGTAGATGATATTATATGATACTTGGAAGATCTTGAGAAATCTACAGCAAAGTTACTTGAGCTAATAAACAAATTCAGCAAGGTGGCAGGGTATAGAATTAATGTGCAAAAATCACTAATGTTTCTATACACAAGCAATGACCTAGCTGAGGAGTCAGTTTAGGAAAAAACTCCATTCAAACTAGCAACTAAAAGAATCAGGTACCTAGGAATGAACGTAACTAGGGACATACAGGACTTGTACATGGAAAACTACATAACATTGCTAGAAGAAATCAAAGGAGATCTAAATAGGTGGAAAGACATTCCCTGTTCAGGGACAGGAAGGCTAAATATAGTTAAGATGTCAATTCTCCTGAGATTGATCTACTGATTCAACACAGTACCAATCAAAATTCCAACAACCTACATTGAAGATTCGGAAACGCTAACTACCAATTCATCTAGAAGGGAGACACCCCGAATAGCTAAAAGTATCCTAAAAAAGAAGGAAGTAGGAGGATTAACACTCCTTGACTTCAAAACCTATTATAAAGCCACAATGGTCAAAACAGCATGGAATTTGCAGAAAGATAGAAGCATTGACCAATGGAATCAAATTGAGAACGCAGAAATAGACAACCAAATCTATGGTCTATTAATTTTTGACAAGACCCCTAAATCCTCTGAACTGGGACAAAATAGTCTTTTCAATAATTGGGCATGGAAGAACTGGATATGAATAGCCAAGAGAGTGAAAGAGGACCCCTATCTTACACCCTACAAAAAATTAATTCAAAGTGTATCAAACACCTAAATACAAGAACTAGCATCATAAACCTTCTAGAAAGAAATGTTGGGAAACATCTTCAAGACCTAGTAATAGGTGTAGCCTCTTAAACTCTACACCAAAAGCACAAGCAACAAAAGAAAAAATAGATAAATTGGAACTTCTCAAAATCAAATGCTTCTGAACCTCAAAAGACTTTGTCAAAATGGTGAAGAGGCAGCCAACTCAATGGGAGAAAATATTTGGAAATTGCATATCGGACAAAGGTTTGATTTCTTGTATATACAAAGAAATCATACAACTCAACAACAAAAGAACAGACAATCCAATTATAAAATGGACTAAAGATATGAATAGGTATTTTCTGAAGAGCAAATACAGATGGCTCAAAATCCCATAAAGACATATTCATTTTCACTGGCTATAAGGGAAATGCAGATCAATACTACAATGAGATACCACCTCACACCTATAAGAATGGCTGCTATTAAAAAAACAGGAAACTATAAATGTTGGAAGACGTGGAGAAACTGGGACACTTATACACTGCTGGTGGGGCTGTATAATGGTGCAGCCAGTATGGAAGACTGTCTGGCAGTTTCTTAAGAAATTAATCATCAGATTGCCCTATGACCCAGCAATAGCACTACACAGAATATACCCAGAAGAGCTGAAAGCATTGACACAAACAGACGTTATCACACCGATGTTCATAGAAACATTATTTACAATTGCCAAAAGATGGAAACAAACCAAATGCCTATCAACAGACGAGTGTATAGACAAAATGTGGGATATACATACGATGGAATATTATGCAGCAGTAAGACAAAATGATGTCCTGAAGCACGTGACATGATGGATGAGCCTTGTGGCCATAATGCTGAGTGAAATTAGCCAGACACAAAAAGATAGATACTGTATGATTCCACTTTTACGACCAGCATAAAGGTATAATCAGAGGCATATAACACAGAATATAAGTGACTTAGTGATACATAGACGCTAGAGATGGGTGAAGCATTAGCTAATGAGGTTGAACTCCATTGTAAGGGAATAGATAGGAGCGAAGGTGATTCTCTAGTCAGTCTAGAAGTAATATTACCATATTGAAGATGAACACGACTGAAAGGGGTTGTATAAACCTACGTGTCCCACTGATTCACACTAGAAATATGAATTAGTTCTTGCAAGAATTACTTCAAATATACGATTCCTGTATAAGGAGTGTTTAAGTCCAGGGTGCAGGGGGAAAGCTGCTATTGCATGCTATGAGCTATGTTCAAAAGGAAAACATCAGCACCACCACAGCAACAACAGAGGCAAATAATGGGGGGATGAGCAAGAGTCCAGAGTAGGGTAAGATTTCCTATCTGGTGAGGAAGTGTTTCATGGTTTTCTTGCTCTTGGGAACAATGAAATTATCTAAAGCTGAGAATGTTGATGGACTGTGGACTTTGGGCCTTCTAAATGATGCTTGATGAATGCAGGTGGCTGAAGGTTGCACTGATGAAGAAGTAGATTTGGGAACGATAGTGTATACTTATGAATGAAGATTGTCCTGCTACAAAAAGGAACAGAGTTGTGGGGGCATGCAATGATGTGAATGAACATGTGGGACATTTGATGAAACAAAATAAGCTAGAAACAAAAGAACAACGATGGTATGGTCACCTTTAGAAAATGCTTATAAGAAACAAGGGCCTAGATTGTAAGCATTTAGATCAAGCACATAAGTCCAGAGTGGGGATTATTATTTCTGGATTTTGAGAGGCTGTTTCATATATTTAACATAATGTTTAGAGATAAGAATGAAGCCAAAGAGGTTGGGGTTAAAGTAATGAAGAACATGGGGTAAGGAAGATGGTGTTTTTATTTTAGAACCACACCTACTTTTGGAGATCAATGAAAGAAAGGTTCATTTGATCTGGAATTGAAATTTTCTGCAGTGCATAATCTCATTCAACATACCTGTAAAGCTCATTTGAACAACTGAAACACAGGGAGCACAGAATAACAAAGAGGTCCTTTAATTCTGTATAGATTATTGTAATGCCTGGAAACATCTTAGAGTATATTAAGCAGATAATCAGAAAGTATTGGTAAGGTTCCCTGAGAGAGGGGAGAAAAAACAGGGAAATATTAAACCTTACCATAAGGGAATCCCCTGACACTTTATCAAACTTTAAGGGCAATGAAATTCATAAGCCATGCCCTCGATTATGAGGTTTACTCTTGTGAAGCTTATTTAAGTAGTGGAGAAGCTTAGACTACCTATAGGCATGCTTAAGAGTTACTTCTAGAGGAACTCTGTTGTTGCTCAGATGTGGCCTCAGTCTCTCTAAGCCCAACTCTGTAAGTGGAATCATTGCCTTCCCCTCTACATGGGACAAGATATCCAGAAGTGAAAGCCTCCTTGGCAACTTGGGAGATGACTCCCAGAGATGAATCCAGACCTGGCACCATGGGATCGACAATTCCATCCTGATCAAAAGGGGAAAAAGAAATGCAATTAATAAAGTATCAGTGTCACAGGACGTTCAAATAGAGCCAAAAGGATACTCTGGGTATTGCTCTTATGAAAGCTTCTATTAGACTTTGCTACCTATCATAACATGCCAACCCGCAATCAGAACAATTTCAGCCAATCCTAAAGAACACCTAGAAGAATTTTAAAGATTCCACAAGGGTTCCAGAAACTAGAGTAACTTTCCAGAAACCTACCACCTTCAGATGGGTCCCTGATCCAGATAGGTCTTGAAACCTCACCCAGCCTCTTCAGAACATCGGATAGTTCCACCTCCCTACCCCATATTAGTGACAGACCATTCCAACATGAAAAATTTAGAATTGCCATAACTCAAACACCCCTAAAGAGAGGGATTGAAAGATCAAAGTTGATGGTGGAGTTATACATAGAAGATAGGATCTAACAAATGGATGTGAATGCTGAATCATTAAATTGATATCTCTTTTAGTCTCCAGTATTTTGGAGCATCTAGAAATAAAAATCTAAAATTGTGACATTGTAACCCATGTCAAATCTGAAATATGTTCTACAACTAATTGTGGTGCTGTGCTTTGAAATTTATAGCTTTTTTGTATATATATTATTTTTTCACAGTAAAAAAAGGAAAAAAGTCGATTGTGATGACAAAAAAACATTTGAGTCCTCTAGCCTCTTATATTCTGGAGCAACTAGAAGGAAAAATATAAGAAGACCATATAGTAGCCCACGAGAAACTCTGGGATCTGTCTTGTAACAACTTGTTGAAGAGTGCATTGAAAACTATTGCTTTTTTATTTCTTTGCTTTGTATATGTGTTATATTATACAATAAAAAAGCTAAAATAAAAATAACAGGCAGAGGGCCAGAAAATTCACAAATATATGGAGGCTCAACAATACACTCTTAAACAATCAGTGGGTCAAGGAAGAAATGACAGAAGAAATCAGTAAATATGTCAAGGCAAATGAAAATGAAAGCACAACATATCAAAATTTATGGGATGCAACAAAGGCAGTGCTAAGAGGGAGATTTGTTGCCTTAAATGCCTATATCAAAAAAGAAGAAACAGCAAAAATTGAGGAATTTACTGCAGTTTCTTCGGTTAGTTAGTTCCATTAGTTAGTTGCTGCTTCTTCTTCATTATAACAATGCCTATATTCTATAGTTTGGAAGAACTATAGAAAAAAAGCAAACTTACCCCAAAGCAAGCAAAAGCAAAGAAATAATGAAGATTAGAGTAGAAATAAATGAAATTCAGAACATGAAAGCAATTGAGAAAATCAACAAAACGAAAAGCTGGTTCTTTGAGAAAAATCATTAAAATTGATGGATCCTTGGCAAGGTTGACAAAAAGAAAATGAAAGGATGCAAATAAACAAAATAAAAAATGGAAGATGAGACATAACCACTGACCCTACAGATATAAAGGAGATAATGAGAGGATACTATGAACAACTTTGTGCTAATAAACTAGACAATTAGATGAAATGGACAACTTCTTAGATAGGCATGAACAGCCAACATTGACCCAAAAAGAAACAGATGACCTCAACAAATGAATCACAAGTAAAGAAATTGAATCAGTCATCAAGAAGCTCCCCAAAAAGAAAACTCCAGAACCAGGTGGTTTCACATGTGAATTCTACTGAACATTCAAGAAAGAATTAATACCAATCCTGCTCAAAGTTTTCCAAAAAATTGAAGAGAAGGGAAGGTTACTTAACTCACGCTATGAAGCTAATCTCACCCACATATCAAAGCCAGACAAAGATATTTCAAGAAAAGAAAATTACTGACCAATATCTGTAATGAATATAGAAGTAAAAACCAACAAAATACATGCAAATTCAATCTAGC
This sequence comes from Tamandua tetradactyla, assembly GCF_023851605.1. Lineage (NCBI taxonomy): Eukaryota > Metazoa > Chordata > Mammalia > Pilosa > Myrmecophagidae > Tamandua > Tamandua tetradactyla. The sequence goes on along the minus strand of NC_135353.1, from coordinate 59,425,212 downwards.
AGCACATTAAAAGAATTATGCAACATGACCAAGTGGGATTTATTCCAGGTATGAAAGGACGGTTCAACATAAGAAAATCAATTAATGTAATACAACATATCAACAAATCAAAGCAGAAAAACCACATGATCATCTTGATTGATGCAGAAAAGACATTTGACAAAATTCAACATCCTTTGTTGATGAAAACACTTCAAAGAATAGGAATAAAAGGGAACTTCCTCAGCATGATAAAGGAAATATATGAAAAACCCACAACTAACATCATGTTCAGTGGGGAAAGACTGAAAGTTTCACCCCTAAGATCAGGAACAAGATAAGGATGTCCACTGTCACCATTGTTATTCAATATGCCGTGGGAAGTTCTAGCCAGAGTAATTAGACAAGAAAAAGAAATATAAAGCATCAAAATTGGCAAGAAAGAAGTAAAACTCTCACTGTTTGCAGATGATATGATATTATATGTTGAAAACCCCAAAAACCCACAGCAAAATTACTAGAGTATACCAAAGTGGCAGGTTATAAGAGCAACACTCAAAAATCTGCAGTGCTTCTATACACTAGTGATGACCAATCTTAGGGAGAAATCAAGGAAAAATCATTTTACAATTGCAACCAAAAGAATAAAATATTTAAGAATAAATTTAACTAAGGATAAAAAAGACCTATACAAAACAAAACTATAAGAAATTGCTAAAAGAAATCACAGAAGACCTAAATAAATGGAAGGGCATACCATGTTCATGGATTAGAAGACTAAATATAGTTAAGATGTCAATTCTACTTAAACTGATTTATAGATTCAGTGCAATACCAACTAAAGTCCCCAAAACCAGCTTTTCAGAAATAGAAAAACCAATAACCAAATTTATTTGAAAGGGCAGGCTGCCTGAATGACTAAAAATATCTTGAGAAATAAAAATGAAGTTGAAGGTCTCACACTACATGACCTTAATATATATTCCAAAGCTATAGTGATCAAAACAGCATGGTACTGGCATAAAGATAGATATACTGACCAATGGAATCGAATAGAGTGTTCAGATAATGACCCTCTCATCTATGGACAATTGACCCTTGATAAGTCAACTCACATGGGACAGAACAGTCTCTTCAATAAATGGTGCTTGGAGAACTAGATATCCATATGCAAAAGAATGAAAGAGGATCCATATCAAACATCCTATATAAAAATTAACTCAAAATAGATCAAAGACCTAAACATTAGAACTAAGATCATAAAACTTTTAGAAGAAAATGTAGGGAAATATTTTATAAAACTTATAATAGGAGGCAGTTTCCGAGATCTTACCTTCAATGCACGAGCATTGAAGGAAGAAATAGATAAATGAGAACTCCTCAAAATTAAATGCTTTTTGCATCAAATAACTTTATCAAGAAAGTAAAAAAGGCAGCCTACACAATGGGAGACAATATTTGGAAACAATATATTGGATAAGGGAACAGTATCCAGATTATTTAAAAAGACTGTTCAATTCAACAACAAAAAGACAACCCAATTACAAAATGGGCAAAAGACATGAACAGACACTTCTCAGAAGAAGAAATACAAATGGCTAAAAGGCACGATGAAAAGATGCTCAACTTCCCTGGCTATTAGGGAAATGCAAATCAAAACCACAATGTGATATCATCTCACACCTACCAGAATGGCCATTATCAAAAAATCAGAAAATGAGAAGTGCTGGAGAGGATGTGGAGAAAGAAGCACACTTATCTACTGTTGGTGGGAATGTAAAATGGTGCAACCCCTGTGGAAGGCAGTTTGATGTTTCCTTAGGAAGATAAGCATAGAATTGCCATATGATCTGCAATATCATTGCTAAATATGTATTCAGAGGACAGGAGGGCAAGGACACAAGCAGACATATGCATCCCAATGTTTACAGCAGCGTTATTTGAAATTGCCAAGAGATGGAAACAACCCAAATGTCCATCAACAGATGAGTGGCTAAACAAGCTGTGGTATATACATACGATGGAATATTATGCCACTCTAAGACAGTATAAAGTCATAAAGCATGTAACAATGTGGATGGACCTCAAGGTCATTATGCTGAGCAAGATTAGCCAGAAACAAAAGGACAAATACTATATGATCTCACTGATATGAATTAACATTGAGTGAACTTGGAGAATTTCAATTAAGAACAGAGGACATCAGGACATAGAAATAGGGTAGACATTGGGTAATTGGAGCTGAAGGGATACAGATTGTGCAACAGGACTGATTGTTAAAATTCAGAATTGGATAATACAATGCTACCTGATTGTAGCACAATAATGTGAGTACAATGAATGAAAATGAATGTGAGAATGATACAAAGAGGAGGACTGGGGGCACATATGAAACCAGAAGAAAAGATAGTTGATAAAGGCTCAGGTAGTATAATCTTGGAATGCCTAGAGTGCACAATGATAATAACTAAATGTACAAATTAAAAAATGTTTTGCATGAGGGAGAACAAAGGAATGTCAATATTGCAGGGTGTTGAAAATAGATAGTAATTCATATTTTAAAACTTCAACTTCTGTGTGAGACTAAAGCAAGAAAAGCTTATTTGGTACAAAATTTCTATTTTGACTAGTGCATTTCCTAATTTAACTTATATGGACAGTTTAATTGAACAACATATGTACATGGAACCTTGAATAGGGCATGAGATTTTGTAGGTTTGTCCAGGTTAGTGTGATATCCTGATAAAGCCCAGAGTGATTTGAACAGTGAATAAAGAAGTAGTTGCAAAATCCACTTGGGGAAATGGGGAGAAAAGGGGAAAATTCAACTTCCCCATTTGGAGAAATTCTCCTAAGCAGTGGAGATAACCAAATCAAAAGGCTGAGCCCTCAATCTTGAGGTTTGTTCATATGAAACTTATCCCTGCAAAGGATAGGCTAAACCTATTTAAAATTAGACCTAAGAGTCACCCCCAAAGAACCTCTTTTGTTTGTTGCTCAGATATGGCCTGTCTCTCAGCCAACATGGCAAGCAAACTCTGTGCCCTCCCCCTTTCTATGTGGTACCCTATGTGGGAGGGGTTAACATGAAATGGTGGAAGAAAAGAAAACAGATTTAAAGAATAACATAGAAATAACAAGAATTATTGATTGGGCCTCAAAAATTAGCGGAAGGGCACACCCGGATTTGAACCGGGGACCTCTTGATCTGCAGTCAAATGCTCTTGGCAACGTGAGACAGAAATTCTAGAATGAGCTGGGACTCAGCATCAAGGGATTGAGTAAACCTTCTCAACTGAGAGGGGGAAAAGAGAAATGAGACAAAGGAAAGTGTCAGTGGCCGAGAGATTTCAAAGAAAGTAGAGAGGTTATCCTGGAGGTTATTCTTGCACATTATATAAATATCCCCTGTTTGGTTTATGGTGTATAAGAGTGGCTAGAGGGAAGTACTGTAGAGCTGTGTTCCAGTATCCATGTTTCTGGAAGATGAATATATAATGATATAGCTTTCACAATATGACCGTGTGATTGTGAAAACCTTGTGTCTGATGCTCCTTTTATTTATGGAATGGACAGATGAGTAAAAAGTATGGATAAGAAATAAGCAAATAATAGGGGGAACAAAGGTTAAAATAAATTGAGTAGATTGAAATACTAGTGGTCAATGAAAGGGAGTGGTAGGTGGTATGGCATGTATTTTTTCTCTTATATTTCTTCTTTCTTTTGCTAGAGAATTCAAATTTTTAAAAAAAAGATCATGGTGCTGAATACACAACTATGGGATGATATTGTGACCCACTGATTGTAACCATGTCAAGAATGTTTGTATGTATGTTCATTGTTTATAATAAAAATATTTAAAAAAACAGCACGGTACTGGCACAAAGATGAAAGTATTGACCAATATGATCAAATCAAGAATGTGGAAATAAACTACCATATCTATGGTCAAATATCTTCAATAATCCAAGCCCATAGAGGGGGTGAGTTTGCCCCAAAAACAGACGATGGGCCTTCACCTCGTTGCAGTGGAAGAGTCATGCCGTCTCAGGCCTTAGAAAGAGTGACGCACATTCCTTGGGGTTTGGGGAGAGCCTGGCTGCTACCACAGGGACGGGTTGAGCATGTGCCCCAGAGATAGCAGAGAGCCCAGGTGCAGCCCTTATCCTTGGAAAGGGTGAAGCCAAGGAAAAGGTGGTCTCCCAATATCCCCCAAGATTGCATTTGGAGAGAGGCAGGCCTCTGCATAGGCCCTTGGAAAGGGTGGGACTGCCGCTTTCAGATGCCCTGAAGATAAATGACTCTCAGACTTTGAAATCTTATGGACTTTGGCCTGCATATTTTTGAAACTGTATGGGTCTGCTGACCCCTGTGTTCCTTCATCCTTATGGAAATGAGTATTTGTATTCTATGAATGTTTCTTCTTTGTATGCTGGCAGCAAATAACTTGTTTTGAATTTTTATAGGTCTAGAGCCAGAGGAGAACTTTGCCTTAGAAAGTTCATGCCTGTAAGTAAAATTGATAGGAGTTTGTATTGTTTCTAACTTTGTATTTCATTTGTACTGCTACTGAAATGGTGTAAGGATTTCTGATATTGTCATGGAATGAACGTATTTTGTATATGGTAAAAACATGTCTGTCTTTTTTAGGGTCCAGAGGGTGGAATGTGCTGGTTTGAAAGGATGTATGTACCCTAGAAAAGCCATGTCTTAATCCTAATCCAATTTTGTAAATGCAGCCATTTGTTCTAATCCCTATTCAGTACTATATGTTTGAAACTGCAATTAGATCATCTCCCTGGAGATGTGACTTAATCAAGAGTGGTTGTTAAACTGGATTAGGTGGAGGTGTGTCTCCACCCATTCAGGTGGGTCTTGATTAGTATATTGGTATCCTATAAAAGAGGAAACATTTTGGAGAAAGTGAGAGGATCTGAGAGAGCAGGAATGCCCCAGCACCATGAAGCAAAGGGTCCACCAGCCAGCAACTTTTGGAGATGAAGAAGAAAAATGCCTCCCAGGGAGTTGGAAAAAAGCTAGCAGATGACACTGTGTTCACCATGTGCCCTTCCAGCTGAGAGAGAAACCCTGTCTGTATTCACCATGTGCCTTTCCAGATGAGAGAGAAACTCTGGTTTGCCGTGTGCCTTTCCACTTGAGAGGGAAAGCCTGAACTTCATTGGCCTTCTTCAACCAATGTATCTTTCCCTGGATGCCTTAGATTGGACATTTCTATAGGCTTGTCTTAATTGGGACATTTTCTCAGCCTTAGAACTGTAAACTAGCAACTTATTAAATTTCCCTTTTAAAAAGCCATTCTGTTTTTGGTATATTGCATTCTGGCAACTAGCAAACTAGAACAAGGCCCCTAAATCTACTGCACTGGGACAAAATAGTATTTTCAACAAATGGCCATGGGAGAACCGAATATCAACAGCCAAAATAATGAAAGAGGACCCTTACTTTTCACTCTATACAAAATTTATCTAAAAGTGGATCAAAGACCTTAATATAAGAACCAGTACCATGAAGCACCTAGAAGAAAATATAGGGGTACCTCTTCAAGACTTGGTAATTGGAGGTAGCTTCCTAAACTTTACACTTAAAGCAAAAGTAATGAAAAACTAGATAATTTGGAGCTCCTCAAAATCAAATGCTTTTGTGCCTCAGAAGACTTTGTCAAAAAGTTGAAGAGGCAGCCAACTCAATGGGAGAAAATATTTGGAAATTATGTATCAGATAAAGTTTGATATCCTGTATACGTAAAGAAATCATATAACTCAACAACTAAAGAACAAACAACCCAATTATAAATGGGCTAAAGATATGAATAGAAATTTTCCAAACAGCCAATACAGATGGCTAAAAAGCACATGAAGACATACTCATTTTCATTAGCTCTAAGAGAAATGCAGATCAAGACTGTAATAAAATACCACTTTACATCTATAAGAATGGCTGCTATTAAAAACTGGTATTGACCAAACAAGAAACCACAAATGTTGGAGAGGATGTGTAGAAATTGGGACATATATGCAGGGAGAATGTATAATGGTATAGCCACTGTGAAAGACAGTTTAGTAGTTCCTTAGAAAACTAAATATTGAGTTGCCCTAGGACCTGGCAGTATACTACTCAGAATATACCCAGAAGAGATGAAAGCTGTGACACAAACAGACATTTGCACACCGATGTTCATAGCAGCATTTTCACAATTGCCAAAATACGGAAACAATCTAAGTGTCCATCAACCGATGAGTGGATAAGCAAATGTGGTATGTACATACGATGGAATATTATGCAGCAGTAAGATGAAATGATGTCTTGAAGCATATGACAACATGGATTAGTCTTGAGGACATAATGCTGAGTGAAATAAGCCAGACACAAAAGGATAGATAATGTATGATTTTGTTTTTATGACCTTGGTAAAGGTAAACTCAGAAGCTTATAATACAGAATATAGGGAACCTAGAGATACATGTAAGCTAGATATGGGTGAATGGTAAGCTAATAAGGTTGAACTTACATGTAGGGGAATGGATGGAAGTTAAGGCAGTTTGTTAGTGAGTCTATAAGTAATATTGGCATAGTGCTGGTGAACATGGTGGAAAGGGGTCTTATAGAGCCATGTATCCCACCAAGTAACACTATAAATATAAATAAGTTCTTGCATGAAATACTTCAAAGGTGTGCATCTTATATGAAGAGTTTATAACATCAGGGTATAATGGGGAAATTATTATTGCAGGCTGTGCTGGTTTGAATGTGTTGTGGACTTCAGAAAGGCCAAGTCCTTTAATCCTCATTCAATATTACTGGGTGTGAGCTTCTATATTATTCCCATGGAGATGTACCCCACACAATTGTGGGTGGTAACTTTTGATTAGATGGTTTCTATGGAGATGTGTCTCCACCCATTCAAGGTGGGGTTTTGTTATTAGAGCCCTTTAAGTTGGAACCATTTTGTAAAAAGCTTTAAAGTCTATGCAGCCAGAGACCTTTGGAGATGAAGAAGGAAAATGCTCCCAGGGAGCTTCATAAAACAAAAATCCTGGAGAGAAAGCTAACAGATGTCACTATGTTTGCCATGTACCTTTCCAGTTGAGAGAGAAACCCTGACCATCATCAGCCTTCTTGAACCAAGGTATCTTTCCCTGGATGCCTTAGATTGAACATTTCTATAGCATGGCTTTAATTTGGACATTTTCACAGCCTGCTTTAAAATATGTAATCTTGCAACTTAATAAATTCTGCTTTTAAAAAGCCATTCCATTCTGATGTATTGCATTCTGGCAGCTTGCAAACTAGAACACATGCTATAAGCTCTGTTTACCAGGAAGACAACAACAGTGCCACAGCAATACCAGAGTTAAATAATGGGGGTGGGGTGCAAGAGTTAAGGTGAGGTTTGGATTTTCTATTTGGTGAGGGTGTGTTTATTGGTTATTTGTCTCTTGTGAGTAATAAAAATTGTCTGAAATCAAGAGCATTGACGATTGTTCGACTAAGTAAGTATAATGTGAGACATGGGCTGTTGACTTTGGCCATTATACATGATGCCCAGTATATGGAGGTGGCTGTAGGATACACTGATTGAGAAGTAGAATGGTGAACTGTGGTATATACATATGATCAAATATTGTGCTGCTACAGAGGCATGCAGTAATGTGAATGAGCCAGTGGAACATTATGTGATGCAAAATAATCCAGAAACTAAAGAGCAAATATTATATGGTCTCATTTAGAAAATAGTTATAAGAAAATTAGGATCTAGATTGTAAGCTCTCATTGCAGTCACATTTAGTATGGGGCTGTAATTATTGTTTCTAGATTTTGAGTGGCTGTGTTACATATGTACAACATAATATTTCTCTGGAACTTTGGGTACCTGTATGACACCTAATACTTGGAGTAGGGTTTCCGCAATTCTGACAGTCAGCATTGCCACATACAACAGTCAAACTGAAAAAGCATTCAGGCTTCAATTAGAAATAGGAGCAAAACTGACTAAGTTGGCAATAAGGTAAATCATAATATAGGGAAAAGGAAAACATTGTTTGTATTTTAGAGTTTCACAATACTCTATGAGGCCAGAGGAAGAGAGGTTTATTTTGTTCCAAACCTAAATTTTCTGTAGCACATAACCTAACTCAACCTGCCAGGATAGTTCATTTAAACAACCCAAACACATGGAGCCCAGAATAGGAAAAAGGTCTTGTAATTCTGTATAGCCTAATGTAATGCCAAGATACATCCCAGAGTATGTTTAGCAGATAATTAAAAAGTATTGGAAGAATTCTGTGAGGGGTGGGAGAAAAACTATGGGACCACTAAACTGTACCACTGGAGAAAACCCTGATACTCTCTCAAACATTAGGAACTCCCAAGTCAATAGGCCAAGCTCTGGATCCTGAGTCTTGCTCTTGTGAAGCTTATTTATGTAGCAGAAAAGCTAAGCGTACCTATAGTTACGCCTAAGAGTTACTTCCAGAGGACCTCTTTCGTTGCTCAGATGTAGCCTTTCTCTCTCTCTAAGCCCAGCTCTGCAAGTGAAATTATTATCCTCCCCTGTATGTGGGACATGACATCTAGGGTGAAAGTCTCCCTGGCAATGTGGGACATGACTCCCAGTGATGAATCTAGCCCTGGCACCATGGGATCAACAATGCCTTCCTGACCAAAAAGGTAAAGGAACTGTGAGAAATGAAGTATCAACAGCTTAGAGAGTTCAAAGAGAGTTGAGAAGCTACTCTGGAGGCTACTCTCGTGCAAGCTTCAGCTAGATATTGCTATTTATCATGGTTTGCCAAACCCCAGCCAAAACCATTCCTCCCTACCCTAAAGAATACTTAGGGCTTTATCTGAGATTCTACAAATCTTCCATGCACTATGATTACTTTCCAGAAACCTACAACCTCCAGATATTTTCTTAGGCTGGATAAGTTCTGAAACCCAGAGAGGCCAGCCTTTCCAGAGCATCAACTAGTTCCATCCCCCTACCCCATATTATCAACAACCATTTCCAACATGAAAAAGTTAGAATGAGTATAGCCCAAATATCCCTAAAGACTGAGAGAAAGATCACAGGAGAAGTTGGAGTTATAATAGGGAAGGTAGGATTTAACACATAAGTATGTGCATTCTCCACTGTCTTGGAACAGCTAGAAGGAAAAATGTAAAATTGTGGAACTGTAACCCATATCAAACTCTGAAATCTGTTCTATAACTAAATGTTGCCATGTTATTTGAAATTTATTGCTTTTTTGTAAATATGTTATTTTTCACAATAAGAAAAACAAGTTTAAGGTTTTACAGCAGTTTGAAAGTGTTTTGTACCCCAGAAAAACCATGTCCTATTATCCTGATTCAATATTATAAGGTGGAAACCCTTTTGATTTTGTTATCTACATGGAGATGTAACACTCCCAGTTGTGGATGTGATGCTTGGATGAGATTTTCTCCACGAAGATGTGGCACACACAGTTGTGGATGTGGCCTTTAGGTTAGATGATGTGACTCTGCCCATTCAGGGTGGGTTTCATTAGCTTACCGGTGCCTTTAAAAGGGTAAACATTTGGAGAGAGCTCAGCGCCAAGCAGATTACGACGCTTTGAGAACAGTTGTTTCAGAGCTGACAGAACCAATATGAGACTCAGACATTTCGAGATGCTTGGCCTAGCAGACATTGGCATATGCCTTCCCACGAGATGCTAAGAAAGACACAGCCCAGAGTTGTGTCCTGGAGGAGCTAGGTGAAAGCCCACAGATGCCAAATGAGGAGTCCCCGCAGGAAGCAGAGGCTGAAAGCAATGGAGCTCAGAAGCAAGGGACCAGCAGATGCCAGTCACATGCCTTCCCAACTGACAGAGGTGTTCTGGACAGCATCAACTTTTCTTGAGTGAAGGTAAACTCTATTTGATGCTTTAGTTTGGATATTTACTCAGCACTAGAACTATAAACATGTAACTTATTAAATTCCCTTTTAAAAAGCTGTTCCAGTTCTGGTATATTGCTTTCTGGCAGCATTAGCACGCTAATAAAGTTGTGGTCCCTTTAAGACTTATTTTTCTAAAGAATTTGACTGCTTATAGAAGAAATCTGTGATAGGAGTTGAGTTTGTCCATAAGTATCCCTAGTTCTGGGAGGAACTTTAGACTACCCAAGGTGCCAATCCCACATGGGATTTGGACTCTCTGAGGAATTTCATTGTGGGCTTTCCAACTTATTGTCCCTCTCCAATTCCTGACTTGACCCCAGTTTGCTTATTTGTTTGTGTATATGTTTGTTTGAAATTCAAGTGTAGTGGGTCAAAAGAAACTAGGCAGGTAAAATCATCAACTGTAAAGCCTGAAGGGGCATAAAGAGAAGGGAGCCATTTGTCAATTAGCATTTATGGGGCAATGACTTTGAATCTAGAAATTCCCTTGGCATTTTCTCATTCCTCACTTCATTTAGGCCTCCCAGCAACCCAAGGAAGGGAAAACTTTCATCCTGATTTCACATATAAGGAAATTGAGGCACAGAGCTGTCAAGATGATTATACAGTTATTATGTGGTAAAGATTGTGTCTGAAGCCCAAATATGTTGGGCCACCAGACAGGGCACAGAGCAGGGAGCAGTTGCTTCCCTGTAATTTAAGAAACACCTAGCAATTGTTCAGTTCATACGTATACTTCTTTGTTTAGGCTTTTAACAGGAATTTTATTAAATCTATGGATTATGTTGGGGAAAACTGATGGATTTGCAATATGGAATCTTTCTACCTATGAACATTCTTTCTATTATTTAAGATTCTTTTATTTAATATCTTTCAATAAATTCAATAGAATTTCATATTTTCTACTGAAAGTTCTTGGACATCATTTGTTAAATATTCTTAAGTAACATTTTTGTTGCTATGATAAATGATATCATTGAAAACATTACATTTTCTAATTATTGCTTTAGTATAAAATTACAATTACTTTGTCTATTGATACCATTTTGGCTGTATTGTTAAGCTCTATTTAGAACTAAAATATTTTTAATTCTAAAATTTTGTTTATAGATTTTCATACATTCTCTTTGTGGTTACCATGTGGCTTAAATTTAATATCCTAAATCTAAAAAAAATCATGTTTGAGTTGATACCAACTTAAGTTCAATTATATACATTTACACTATATATACGAATGTATCATTCTGGCACCCCCACCTTTTTTGATACAGGTAACAACTTATGTCTTTGTTGATTCTGTGTTCAAGGCAATAGATTTATCATTACTTTGTATGCATTTTCCTGTCAGAAACTTTAAAAAGTAAAACGTAGAGTTATATACCCAAAATAAAATATTATGTAATATAATCAGCGCGGTGATGTAAGACATCCCCTGAAAAAGCCTTCCTAGAGATTTACTGAATGAAAGGAGAACTCTTACTTGCTTAGAACTCTAGAGGATGGTAGAGACTGGAGAAGGACTCCACGCATACCCACGCACAGGACCTAGGGCTGGCCACAATCCACTGAGGACTGCCGCATACAAAAGGGCCTCTAAGGGCAAAAAGAGAAAGAAAGAGAGAGAGAGAGAGAGAGAGAGAGAGAGAGAGAGAGAGACCCAGAGTTGTAAGTGTAGGTAACAGCGCTGAATTATGTGTGTGAATGTGGTTGAAAAGGGAAGTTTTGGGTCATGTGTGTCACTGGAAAGAAAGCTAAAACCCTGTTATAGATGATGGACTGGGGTTAATTGTACAAGTATAAGAATGTTATTTCTTGAATTATGACAAATGTACAACACTAATAGAAGGTGTTACTAATAGGGTGGTATGTGGGGAAAATATACCTAACATAAACTATGAACTATAGTTAATAATAGAATTTTAATACTCTTAATATTCGTCCATCAATTGCAACAAAAAAAAACAATAATGCAAAGTATCAACAATAGGAGAGTGTATGGGAACACTGTCTTTTTTTTTTTTTTTTTTTGCATGGGCAGGCATTGGAAATCGAACCCAGCTCTCCAGCAGGGCAGGCGAGAATTCTGCCACTGAGCCACCATCACACCACCTGGAACATTGCATTTTTTACATGACTTTTTTTGTAAACCTACAACTTCTCCAGTTAAAATAATAAAAACCAAAAATCAATCAAATCATTCAGTAATTGAAATTTTAAAAATATATTTACAATAGCACAAAAATATGAAATGCTTAGAGATAAATCTGACAAAATATACGAAAGACTTGTGCACTGTAAGCTACAAAATATTGGGGAGTGAAATTAAAGAAGACAAATAATTGGAGAGATATACCTTGTTCACGGATCTGAAGTCTTAATATTTTTAAGATGTCAAGTTTTTCCAAATTTATCTATAGATTCAGTGCAATTTGAATCAAAACCTTAGCAGGTTTTTTTTTTTGTAAAAATTGGCAAGCTGATTCTAAAATTCATATGGAAGTTTAAAGCACCTAGAAAGAATAGCCAAAAACTTTTAGAAATAAGAAAAGACAGCTAAACCTAACTGATTTTAAGACTATAAATCTACAGTAATCAAAACAGTGAGGGATTGGCATACATATAAAGTCAATGGAAGAAAATCAAGCATACAGATAGACACCCACACACATATAAATACCTGATTTCTTACAATGTTTCAAAAACTTTTCAGTTTTTCAAACAAATGGTGCTGAAACAGTTGGGTATTCATAAGCCAAAAAATGAACTTCAATCCATACCTCAAACCATATATAAAAATTTACTGAAAGTGGGTCGCAAATCTAAATCTGTAAAATTTCTAAAAGATTAACATAGGAGAAAATCTTTGTGACCTTTGTGAGGAAACTTTGTTTAGGAAGATTACGTGGCTCGCCCAAGGTCACAGCTATTAAAAGGAAGACCTAAGATTCAAATCACTGTTGTATGGCTCCAAAGCCCATTCCCTTAATTGTTATATTATATTGCTAATTGCAAAGATATTCTGGTAAGGATATTCACTAAAAAAGCAAGATGCATTATCACCATGAAAAAAAAAGTAGATTTATGATCAATTCCATAATGATGGTGTCAAGGCTGTATCCGAGGGCTGTTGGGCCTTCCAGATCTATCCTTGATCAGAGTGCAAGTGCTCCAAGTGCTGAGGCTGATGCACTAACTGGCATTGTGACAGATAAGGGACTGGCATAAGTCCCTGCATTTTCTGTTCAAAGTTTTGAATAGGCTACTGTGGCAGAGTCACTGCTACTACCAGGATCTATTTCCAGCATAGAGTTAGCACTGACCTTTCTATCCCCCTTGCATTAGAATATTCTGTTGCCTCACCCAGTGACCCTGCATAGGGGCATCTGCCTGTTGACCATTTCACTTGCCTCAGTCTGGGGCAACTGACTATAATGACAGTAAATCTCCCAGGCCAGAGAACCACTTGGGATGATGCCTTGGCTGCACCCAGACTTACATGACTGGGCATCTACTCAATAGGACACAGTGGTTATGAAAGTTCTACCTTTTCTAGAGAAATGCCATTTCAGTTGGCAAAACTATGATGTTTCAACGGCATCTTGATGCACAGATTGTGGTATACAATTATAGGAGCAGAAACCCCCATGCCTAAAAGGTAGGCTTGATTGCTAGCAGTTCCTGTTCCTATACTTCAGTAGTTATCTTCAACCAGGGCTATTTTCCCAGAGAGGGAGGTATATGAGTTGAAGTACCTGGGTTGTGATCTTCTTGCAGTAGGATCACTTCTACCTTAATAATGGAGGTATCACCTTTAATTATGTAAGGCTAGCTTGGCTCAGATCAGGCCAGAATTGAGACAGAAAGGGTTTTTTTTTTTTTTTAAAAAGTATAATTGACATAAAATACATTGCACACAGTTCAAATAACTACGATTTACTCCCCCACCCCTTTCCTTTCCTTTCCTTTCTCTTTTTCTCTCTCTTTTAGTCTTCTCACTGTTCTGGCTGGAATCTCCAGTATAATGCTGAACAAGAGTTGCGCTAGGAAGCGTCCTTGTCTTGTCTCTGCTCTTAGAGGAAATACTTAAAACAACTTTTAAAGTAAGTATTGTGTCTGCTGAAGTTTTTAGTTTAGATGCCCTTTATAAGGTAGAGTGAGATTTCTTCCATTCCTATTTCACTAAGAGGCTATTTTTCAAAATCATGAATGAATGCTAAATTTTTATTTAATGTTTTTATTCTATATTTTATAAGATGGCAATACAGTTTTTTCACCTTTAACTTGTCAATATGATGGGTTACATTAAGTGGTTCTTCAAGCCAAACTTGCATTCTTTATATAAATCCAATTTAGTAAATACATGCATTATCTGGATTTTTATACATTAGTGGATTTAATTTGATAATATTTTAAAATAATTTTTACATCTATAATTATGAGTGAGATTAGCTTCTAACTTTACTTTCTTATATACTCCTGGTCAGGCTTTGTTATCAAAATGACTTAGGGAATGTTATTGATTTTTCTTGTCTCTGGAAGTGTTTGGGTAAGATTGGAATATTTTCCTAGGATGTTTGTTAGAACTAGCCTGTCAAGCATTCTGGGCCCACAAATTCTGACAAATTGTGGGATTTCTTGCAGATTTTGTTAAGATACATTCACTTATATATTCCATCAAAAGTATGCAATCAATATCCCCCAGTAGCATCACTTAGTTGTGTAATTATCATCACACTCAATTTTAGACCATTTTCATTGCTCCAAAAAGAAAATTATCAGCTAGACAGACAAATATAAATCCCCAAACACCCTTTATTTCTTTTCTTTCCTTATTATTGACCCCTAGTATTGGTATGGTACACCAGTTACTGTTGGTGAAAGAATTTTAAGATATAACTGTTAACCTTAATCTATAGCTTGCAATAGGTATTTTCCCCAAATACCACTCTATTAACTCTTTGTACCAGTGTCATACAACAAACTGTTATTTGTAGGAACAATTTTAGCTACTGATTCATTTTCTTTAATGGGTATAAATCTATTTCAGTTCTCTTAAGTCACTTTATTAAGTTGTATTTTTCTAAGAATGCAACCAATTTTAAATCCAGTTTTCACATGCATTAGAATAAAGTTCTACATATTATCTTATTTTTATTTGTTTAATCTCTTTATCTGTAATTATTACCCACTTTTTAATTCCAAAATGTTTATTTGCACTTTATATATTTTAATTTCCCTTGATTATCTTGCCAGAGGTTTGTCTATTTTATTAATCCTTTCAATGAATGAACCCTTACCTTAGTTGATACTTAGTTGATACTTTATTGACACATACTCATATCTTTATTATTTCTTTCTTTTTGCTTTCTTGTGTATAATTCTAATATTCTTCCTCTAATTTCATAAATTGAATGTTTAGCTGGTTAATTCTTAGCCTTCCTTCTATTCTAGTGAAAGCTTTTAAGAATATTCATTTCCCTTTAAATATCACTTTAGCTCATCCCACAAGTTTTGACATGTAGTATTTTCATTATCTTCCAATTCTAAGCATTTCCTAATTTTCATTATGATTTTTCTTTTACATATAAATTACCTAATGTTGTGTTTTAAGTTTCCAAGTATTTGAGCTTTTCACTTATATATTTTAGATTGATTTATAACTAATAATTATATTATAATTAGAGTAAGTAATCTGATATAATATCAAATCTTTGATATTTGTTGAGACTAGCACTATTACCTAATTTGTGGTCAATTTTGTACATGTTCTATATGTGTTGAAAAGAATGGGTATTCTCCAATGGTTTGCTGAAATTTTCTATATACGTTTGAGATCTACCTTGTTAATTATGCTGCTCAAATATTTTATTTCCTTACAGATTTTTTTTCTGGTTCATCTATCAATTACTGAGAAAGGTATGTTAAAATCTCCCACTGTGATATGGTGTTTATTAATTTTTCCTTGTAGATCCATCAACTTTTGTTTTAAAAAATTTTGGCTGTGTTAATAGATGATTACACATTTAGAGTTGCTATATCTCCCTGGTGAATTTACTTTTTCTGTTGTGAACTGTTCTTTACTTCTAGTAATGCTTTTGTCTTAAAGTGTTTTTTAAATCTGATATTAAAATAGCTACTTCAATTTTCTTTTGCCTAATTTTTGCCTAGTAATATATTTTTCTATTATTTGACATTCAGTCTTCCTGAGTCCTTACTTGGAAATACAAAGGAATATGCACTTTTCTAAACATTGTAGAACTGAATTTTGTTCATTCTGACAATCTTTGCCATTTTAAATGAGGACTTTAGTCCATTTACATTTATAGCAGTTACTGATATATTTGGATTTATTTCTTACTCTTGTATTATGAACTTTTTTCCCTCCCCTTTTCTGTTCCATTTCCCTCCTCTCTTTTTCATGAAATCTTTTGGTTTGACTACTTTTTTTTTTTCATTCCATCATTTCCCTCTACTTATTTGGAAGTTATATATTTATGTCTATTCTCTTGATCATCTTTGCTATTTTAACATGCACATTTTAAAAAGTATAAAGTTAGTCATTTGCCATTTATCTTATAATTGATCTTTCAAAGGGGCTTCTGATATCATCAACATACTCATTATGTATCACCTCCAGCATCAAAATATTAAAACCACCAGTTTATGTAGCAGTCTTCCTACAAGCCTTCCATACTACCCAGTTTTTCAAGGAGATGTATTTAGTGCATTCTTACCCCATTTCATAGATCAAGAAATTGGTCCTGAAGCACTTAAAGTTCTTATCCATAAAGATAACTCATTTAATCATCAGGAGAATTAGGCTTCCTGATTATCTTTCCAACTATAAAATTCAGGAGATTTCTCAGGGAAGATTTTTTCCACACTTAATATTTTTTCTTATTTTGATAAACCTTACCACCTAATGTATATCAAAATAAGATATCATCAGTAATTGAAATCCATGCTCAATCTAATATTAAGTTCCTGCCAGTTTTTATAGAAGAGAGGGACAGGGAGCTTGCATTTTGTCATATTTATATTATGAATATTTTCAAGTATATGCAGAAGTAGACAGAATAGTATAATAAATATTTGGGAAACTTTTTAATCCCAAATAACCATCAACATTTTAGAGAGGAAACATGGTGATAAAACAGAGGAAAGCAAAATTAAATACGTTTGGGTTTATGCTTTTTTTTTTTAAAAGATAGATTATTTGGGGTTTTGAGATTATAGTAAGACCTTCATAATCAGGACTCCAATAAACTGGAAAATTTTACTAACTGGATTCTTTCCTGGCCTTCTATTTTCGGTAAAGGTTCATTATAATATACTCATAATAGGGATTTAATCCTAAAATGCAAGATTCAGACAATACATGGACTCTCTCTATCTTCAGCCTAGACTAACCTTTAATATATGTAAATATATTATGTGTGATATGTATACTCACCTTTTAAATATGTAAATATACTCACCTTTTAATATGTAAATGGGAAGGAAAGGATGCAATTCAGTGATACTGGAAGGGTGTCAGAGGCAGATTTCACTTCCTTCACAATTTTTCTGCAGCTTTTCCCTGAGCATTGTTATGACTTAACCTCTCTGCGTTTGGCAAGGCTCAAACAGGGATAGTCTCTATTTGGGTACCAGATCTGGAACAGGAAGTCCCTGGCTGAATGTCAGTTTCAGGTATGTCTGACAAACTCTGAATGGAGCTTTTTTTTAGATCTTTTGATTACAAGAATTTGTTTAGAAGAACCAAAGTCCTCCTTTGACTAAACCATGTACATTTTTACAAAACCATTAGCAGGCATATACTCTCAATCAATCACAATAACCAAGAATGGCAAGAATTTAGGTCACAGCTGCCTGTCTAATCTTAAGTATTCTCTTTTCATCATCCTCTTCTGGCCCTGTTCTCTTCTCAGTTCCTTGCTGGTTCTCACTAGTTGTAGAGAATTTCCCTTGTCTATTTGTTTATCATGTCCATCTATTATCACCAGTACTTGATCTCTCCTATCCTGGAGGAAAGCAAATCTCTCCTTAGGCATTTCCTCAAAGCAGGTACTATTAGTAATAGACATTTTCTACCTTTAGTGGGAAAAGACTCATTAATGACATATAGCTTTACTTAGCTCTAATAGTGCTACCTACAGTTTATTAAACCTTGTTATGTCTCAGTCACTTGAATCACTTCATTCCATTCTTCCACATGTACACCCATTTCACAGATGGATTGTTGATACTGGGTCACTCTCCGAGGTTTTCCAGCTAGGGTTGTCTGGCTCCAGAGCTGAGCCTTTGCCCACTGCAATAGCCTGACTCTCTTGCTTGATATCCACTTCCATGTCAAACAGTTATTCATTTCCATTGTTTAGAAGAAGAAGATCTAGCTGGTAGAGGAGCCATTTACAAGATCTTCACTAGAGGAAACTGAAACAGACCCTCTTCCTATTGTCCTTTCTATTCTTTGATTTCAAATTGTTCTTACAGTAGCTGGTAGCAAAATGAAAAGAATAATTATGAATGCTTTAAATCTTCTTTGCCCACTAATTTGTGAGTTGCATCTGCATGTATTAACTAAACTGAAAATAGTTTTTCAAAATCTCATTTTAGTTAACATTCCAAATCCCTCCCCCCACTAGCCTATTTACTTCCGACATGGAGACAATAGATGAATTTAACATTTCCTTCTAAGATGTCATTTTAAAGGGAACTTTCGCCTGGAAATTGGAAGACCTGAATCCTAATCTTGAATCTGCAACTTAGCTTGCAACAATTAGCACATCCATTTAGCTTTGTTGAACTTCAATTTCCTCATTTGTAAAATGGGAATAGTGATATCTTCCCTCCATACCTCACAGAGATGCTATGGTCAGGAACATGCTATTGGGAAGTGATTTGTAAATCCTAAAGTGCTTTACAAGTGTTAAGGAATATGATGCTTTGCTTGTCCATTAGGGACATGGAGATATTCCAAAGGAATGAGACATAGGAGAAAGGGGGGAGGGGGAAGAGATGTGGATCCCTTATGAAGATGTGAGCACCCAACTTGTGAAAGTAAATACCAAGTTGGAAAAGATACTGTCTTCTGGGCAGTCGAGACAGCGTCTAGTATAGTGTGAACGCTTCCTCAATACAGGAATGGAGATGGTACTATCCTTGGTCTCCTGGTTTCTTTCTTTTCCCTCTTTGGCTATAGGCTTTCCAGAGATATGGGCAGATACAAGCTACCAATGCCCAAAAGAAGATCGAAGAAAGGGGTGAGGACTTTAAAGGCAGCCCTGGTGCCCTGATAGTACTGAACGCTTCTCCCGCCCCCCACCCACCTCAGTCTGACACAAGCTTGAGGGACTAAAAAGGTTTCACTTCCGCCTAGCTGCAGGAACCACAAGTCCCAGACTAGGTCGGAATTGGAATAATTACAGTCAAAATACACCCAGATGCTCTCACACACACGGGCGCGCGCGCATCCCTGGGCCATGGGGCGCACGTGAGCCCACGCCCCGCGCACCCAGCCCTGCCGCTCTCCAGAGCATCCTCAGCAGCTGCCACAGAAGCAGCCTCCTCCTCTTCTTTCTTCTTCTGCCATCGCTGCCGCTGCTGTTGCAGTGTCTCCTATACCCTCTCGTCCTCCTTCCTCCCCCAGTTCCTGCTCCTCCTCCACTCCCCGGGTCGTCCTGCCTGGCGGCGAAGGGCAGAAGCTTAAACAGCGACGCCCCTACACTCGGGCCGCGAAGAGGCTGGATCAGGTCTGTGCTGCGGGCGCTTTGTTGCGGGCTGCGGGAGCGCCAGTGGCTCCAAGAGCTTCTGGGAAGGCACAAGGCGGACAGGGAGGTAGATTATTTCTCAGTTTTCTGTCTCGCTTTATGACTAGATGGAGGGCAACTGGGTGAGTAATCTACTCGGCTCCCTTGCCAGTTCGCGGTCTTTCTCGCTACATGGCGAGAGAGCACTAAAGCAGTCCGGACTCCTGTCCCGACCCACCCCCAAAGCTCTCTTTCTTTACCCCCACCTCCCCGCATCCACTTGCCTGGGCTGAGCTTTCTCTTGTTCTAAGGAGCTCTTGGACCGATGCGGTGAGAAATGGATGGAGCGGATCCAGTCGGGAACCCAGGGGCATGGGGCTTTGTTACACACAACAAAAAACAGTCCTCACCAGCTTCCAGCTCCAGGGTAGGCTGCAGTCTGCTGGCAGTGTGTGGTGTGGGCCGGGCATATTAGGGGAGTGTGAAAATGTGAGGGGGCACTCCCTGTGTGTAACTGGGCACACAGGAATGCAATGCTATGTGCCTGGGAAGTGGTGCGGTTTTTATATGGGGTTCAGTGAGTGTGAGTTGGATTGTGGGGTGTGTGTGTGGGGTGTGGATACGTGCGTGCGTGCCTTAGGGCTGGGCTACTCTTGTCATTAAATGTTCTTGGGTTCATCCCATGCCAATCCAGACTGCAGTTAACAGGCGAGTCGATCAGGTCCAACCTGTTCTACCCACATTCAAAAGGTAATGATGGCTTCAAAGTGATGGAAATCCCCCCAGCTAGGGCTGTTACTTAGGACTTTTTGGATATGGGATTTCCAGCCGGGTTGACTGAGCCCTACTGGGCATTGTTGTTTCCCCAGAGATGCCCAACTTTCTTAGTTGCTTTCCTTTTCTCAGTCAATGAGGATCCAAAGCTCTTAGTGTGATCCCTGCAGTGCTTTCCCCCATCCCCCTTTAGTGGATTCTCATGTCTTCCTTACTGCAGTAATGTTAGTGGTGTGCTAGGATTTCACGGTAGGTTTGGCAAAAAGGGAACATATGAGATGCTCACATGCATTAGTAATGAATATGGTTTAGAGTGCTTTTTCTTGAGTTATAAGGTGTAAACTGGTATGGTCTATTTTTTTAATCAAAGAAAGCAGTCAATAACAATGAATAAAATTGCTAAGTCTTCTCTTTGACATTTTTTATTTTAATAAAACGTTGTTTTTCAGGATCCAAAGATGTACAGTTAAGGATAGTAATCATTAATTCAAATAACCAACATTTATTGAACATCTGCTATGTGCCAATAGTAATGTTAAGTATTAGAAGTATAAACATGAATAAAACATCATCTCAGTCTCAAGAAGTGCACAAGTCTGATAGGCAAAATAGAGAGTGTACACAGACATTACAGTAGATAGGGGACAGATAGGGTATTGTGGGAGCGTAGAGGAGGAATGCCTGGCTGATGCACCAGAGCTGGGGGTGGTTGTGGTATGATCAAGACAGGCTTCATGGGGGAGGTGACATTTGAATGAATCTGGAAGAATGAAATCACCAGGTGGCTGAGTGGGAAATGGTATCCCAAGTTGAAAGAACAGCATGAATAAAAGCAGAAGGGTCATAACTTAGTCTTCAAAAGTGTTACTGTCAAATTCCAACAAACTCATAAGGGGTCTCCCTAGAGTGGTACGGTGGTTAACGGTATATAAACGGAACCAGTATTGATGACTAATAAAGATCAGAACATATCCCCATTTTTAGAAACATCTGGCTCATTAATATTTGTGTGCCTTGCTTTAAGCAAATCTGATATATGTAAATGTGAATTTACAAGGCAAAATAACTAGATGTAAAGTATTCACATTTCAGAATTTGTTACTTTAGAAATGTATTCATAATCAGATCATCTTAAATAACAGGTTCCTTCTGAACTTTAATCTTTTCACCAAAAATCTTTTTAATGGAATTTTTCATGTAGGCTTCAGATATCTGTCTTACATTTACTTTTGTCACAGAAAGTTACCCATTTGAATGCATGCATTTTCCCTTTTGCATTTAGACGCTTAATAAATGTTAAAAGAAAACATGAAAATGGTTGTAATAAATATTAAATCTACCAGCTATGATCTTTTGTCATTTGAGTTGTATATAAAATACAAATTAAACAGGACAGAATTTTCAGGGTCTTTGTGCATTTCAGGTACTTTTAGCAGTGTCAATAGTAATTAATAATAGCACATGATCTCAGTGCTGTGTGTTATTTTTTTAAATGAATATAAAATGACTACTCTAATTTTCATGCAAACAGCCAGAACAGGGGTATATTCTGAGTCTCTTGTTTTGTTGTGTTGTACTGAACATTACTGATGAATGGCCCTGAAGTGTGGGCTCTGAGGGCTTGAACCAGCATCCTGAGCACTTCCCCCATAAAGGAAGACCAAAAATAGCCCTAGGTTCTGTTTGAAAGGAATGCCAACACAAGTGGGTGGGCTTGAATCCACTTCCTCCCTAGGCTGCCCAATGCCTAGCTGCAGCTCTGATGATGGCCTGAGGTCCTTTGGGCTCATTGAGATCCTTTGTTCACTGGCTGACAATACCGGAAGGTATCAGGCAATATCAGTAAAAAACATCCCCCCACAGAGCTTTGGCTCAAATGGAATTGATCTATCTGCTATATGGATACTCAGAGCAGTCTAGCGACTAGAACGTTGCTTCCTTGTGTGGGTTCCAAAGACTAGTTCCACAGGATATGAGGAAATTTTAAACACACACACACACAGAACCACACATTTTGAAGGGTGTTGTGGTCAAGTTAAGTTTGAGAAATTCTTGCCTAAACAAAAACAGGTTTGTTTACTGCAGGGCTTCTAAAAGGCTTTGCTGGGCTAATGTATATTGTGAGTCTCCAGGAGAAGAGAATACATAGCATTTCCCAGACATATTTACCCAGAGAAGTTGGGGTTCCAACAATTGTTTGACTGGGCTGGTGTTACCAGCAATGTGGTTCTGAGTTCAGAAGCTGTTGGTGTCTTACTGGGTAAACTTGGATGACTTGCTTCATCCCTCTAAGCTTTCCTTCCCCCAGGTGTAAAATGAGGCTGATAATAATCATTGCTCTCACTGACTGTGATGGTGTGATGACAACTAAGATAATATCTCTGCAAGTATTTTGAGCTCTTTGGAAGAAAGACTCTATATAAACTCAAGGTTATTTTATAAGGGAAGTGAAGAATTAAGGCAATTACCTTGATAATTCAGCCCCAAATTCTGTTTTCTGCTGAATTATTGGGCAGGCTCCCTCAGTTCTCTGCTCTGCTTAGACTTCAAAGATCTATCCTCATTCAACCTTGGGTGACTCAGTTCTCTGGACTTATTTCCTTTCATCACATCCTGAAAATTTCAGTGTGACCTTTAATTTCCTGGTCCAGATGTATCATCAGTACAGCCTCAAGAAAAAGCCCATCAATCAGAACATATCTGGCTGACCAAAGATCCTTGGAAGTGGGAATTAAGTTTACTTAGAAATTTGCTTTTATCTTTCAGACTTGTTGTCTTTCAGAAGTAGTTTGAAAGGGTCATCTTAGAAGCTGCTAGCTGCTGTGGGGTTCATCTCCACTGATCCAAGGGCCAATCAGGGCTGGAATCCAGTTTGCAAGACAGGCTTCTTGAGCACCAGTTGCAGGGGTCCATTTTGTCAATGGGGAGGTGTGGCTATCTTTAAGGATATTTGAAGACAAAGGAAGTAACACTCACATGACTATTAACACTTCCTGATTCCCTTTACTCCTCACTACTCTTTCTACTCCTTTTCTTTACAAGCTGCTTTGTTTTGGAAAATTTAGTGATGAGGCCTGTCTGAATTGGGGAGATTCATAGAAAGGTAGAGCTGCAAGTGTTTTTAGTTCATCTGATCCAAACCTTCTGTTTAGATGAAGAAAATGAGGAACAGAGAAGTGAAGTGAATTGCATAAGAAAGTATAGTTACTACATGACAAAACAGAAGTTAATAGTAAAAGCTAAAACTCAGACCTGCTGCTTCCCAGCATTCTTTCTATCAGACTTAGCTGCCTTTGGTGTACTCCAGAGGAGTGTGGTGTTGGCTTGTTCAGTGGGACTTGGAGGTCACATCCAGGCCTGTGCGATATGGGCTCTCAAGTAGAAGCTTTTAACAGAAGGATAAGTTTCCAATGGAGCCCTAAAAGGCCATGCTGCTTCTCTCTCACTTTCTGCTTCTCTTTAGTGCATGCTTATCTGACTCATTGAGCCAAGCATCAGCTCTAAACCTGAGAACTAAGTGTCCTTCTCTAGATTGTAAGTGAGTGATTCAAACATCCCAGTCTCTCTACCTTGATGGTTACTAACTTTTTCAGGGACAAAAAGATCTTGAAACTCTGATGAAAGTTACTGATGCACTGCACTGAGAAGGGTTCACATTCAGTGACGTGTACATATAATTTAAGGGCTGTCTGTATCCAGGACTACTCTGCTTGATGTTGGTGTTGGTCCAGAGTCTAGGTTCCACTTGGAACTGATCCCTAAGCAGTAAAGATTCTCAGAGGCGAGATTGTCAACCTTAACTTTAGGGAATTGGAAATACTGAAATGGGCTTAGTGCCAGATTGAT
Source organism: Tamandua tetradactyla (assembly GCF_023851605.1). Taxonomy (NCBI): domain Eukaryota; kingdom Metazoa; phylum Chordata; class Mammalia; order Pilosa; family Myrmecophagidae; genus Tamandua; species Tamandua tetradactyla. The sequence goes on along the minus strand of NC_135353.1, from coordinate 59,400,921 downwards.
TGAAGGGGGTGGAGTGGGGAGTTGGGTGGAATTTCTTCAGAATAGAAGAATGGAATTATATCCTGGATTTGAGAAAAAAAAGAAAAGGAAAGGAAAAGAATTGAAATGAGCTAACCATTTCTTTTCCCCTTAATTTAAAGAAAGAAGGGTGGGGAGAGGAAGCATGGTAGGAGGTTTCAGGGGTCGGGGAGAGGCATTCCAGAAAGTGTGTCAATCTGGCCATAATTGCATGAAATGAAAACTCTTCCAAAAGAATGCAACAACCTTTCCACTTCTCTCTAGTAGTTTTAAATTTAGCTCAAGTTCTAAATAGGAAAAGCTCATGGCTTTGGGTTTTAGAAATTGTCTGAGTTCCTTATCTTGAAGAGGATATCTTTAGAGGCTGGGAATGGGAACTTGGCATTGTGGGGAGTGTGATGCAGCTTGCCTCACTTCTTATTTAAAAGAAAGCATTTTAATTATAAAAATAATATATTCTTACGCTTGTAGAAAATAAAGAGAATATAAAGTAAAATTCTTTGGCTTTTCCAACACTAACCCCCCATCACATTTAGCATTTGGTATAGATCATTTTGTACCTTTTTCTATGACTATCCACATATATATTCAGATGCATAAAGTAATAAATTGTGACCAATTCCAACACTAACCCCCATCACATTTAGCATTTGGTATATATCATTTTGTACATTTTTCTATGACTATCCATATATATATTTAGGTGCATGAAGTAATAAATTGTGACCAATATGCCACATACTATTTTACAACATGCTTTTTACTGAATTGTGTGTTTTGGAGGGCTTTTTCTGACAGTGTACATCTAGCCACTTCGTTCTTTTTGATGGTTGCATAGTATTCCATTAGATATTGTGACATAATTTGTTTAATCCAACTTTTATTGATAAATTTTACATCATTTCCAATTTTGCCACTTTAAATATTGCTGCAGCATACCTCCCTTTACATGAAACTCTGCTTACTAGTGTGAGCATTTCTGTAGCATAAATTCACAGCATTGCAATAGCTGGTTCAAAGAGTTTGGTTTGCACAACTTTGATTTTAATACAGCTTGCCAAATTGCCCCCAGAAAAGCTGTAGCATTTTATACACCCACCAACAATGGCCATTTTTCCAGTCTTCCTCACCAATTTCAGATATTATTGATTTTTTAATCTTTGACAATGTGATCACTGAAAAAAAATCTCCTTTTTCTTTGCTTTTCTTTGATTCTTAGTGAGGTTGAATATTTTTGCATATGTTTATTAGCCATATCATAGCTTTTGTCTGTTTTTCTGTTGAGTTGTTCTTTCTTGTTTTGATAACCAGGATCTCTTTATCTATGTTGGCTAGCAGCAATTTAATTGTTATTTGTATACACTGCAAATATATTAAGTTGTTTATCTTTTAACTTTGATTTTCATGTCTTTTGCTGCTTAGAAGTGCACATTTCTAAAAATCATACTTGTTAGTCAAGTCCTTTATGAGTACTAGAACAATGCCACAATAAAATCTCTTATTATATATATGAATTTACCTCCTTATTTCTTTAAGATAAATTCTGAGGACTGGAGTTGTTTGGTTATTTTTTTCTAGACATTGCCAAATTGCTCTCTAAAATGTTTCGACCAATTTATATTCCAACCACAGTGTATAAAACTATCCTGCGCCCTTCTTGTTTTCTTCTGATAATTCAGGGTTTGGCTCTTAAATCAAGTGCTAGGTGGAATTCATATTTGAAGCTATGAAAGGTTCAGAGCAGAAACCCTTAACTGTACATGGAACATATGTAGTACATGATTCACTTTCAATTATTTAGGAAAACATGTATATTAATTTATTTCAGACTAGAACTGTGTGAAAAGCATCTTCCAACATTAAGTCCCTCTAAATTCACTGTGAAATGAATGGCCATTTAGGTTCATCTCTGCTGGCAGGTGCTACAGCAGCAGGCAATGACTACCTAACTTAAGAGATCTACCTTGTAAAATGCTTGGGAAAAAGCTGTTGCTTCATTTTCACTGACCACTGAGATCAACTAGGATTTTCCACATGTTGAGTGCTGAGTAGCAATCAGCTTCTTTGCAATTTGCTTCCTGCAAAGAGAACAAGTTTGAGTCCCTCCCATGAGAAGTTATTCTAACAGAAATAAACAGTGATGTCACCCTCTGCAAAGGGAATATTAGCAAATAGGTACAGGTGTAGCTTTCTCCTTCACTCCACCTGGACTTGCTTCATCTTCTTATATCTCTTTTCTGTCAACATCCAAATAAGGTCCAGGAGATTTTTTGGTGTTTGCTTTAAGCCAAAAGGAAGGTCTATGGATTAGGACAAGGTGGAAATCAGAGTGGTTCTTTGTGTGGCTTAAGAACTATCTTTGTCTGAAAATCGACAGCAAAAAGCTTTTAAATATCTTGGGTGTGAAAGAGCAGAGGGAGGGGGTGGCATAAAAGAGTGGTAACAGTTGTTCACCCATTTTACAAATGGCAAAGTCACATCTAGAATGGAAAAATGCTCTTAGACTTGGACATTACTGCAGAAAGCTCCCGGTAAATCCCTTAACCTTTGCTTGCTAGAAATTTGACAATTTCTCTCCTCAAGGGTTGGACATAAGGTGCAGTTAAAGTGCTGCTTCCCAATTTCATAGAATGAAGAATACTCTTTGTAGTCACTCATTTTTCACTTTACCTAGTGAAGTACTTACACCACCCTCTCTTGGGATGATTTTGAGCTGAGAGAAGTTGGGTGGGTTATTTTTCCCAAAGGAATAATTTGGATTATTTGAATTACTGACAATTATGAGTTGTGGTTTCCCACTTACCTCAAAATCTCGTTATTTGGCAAATGGCTTTAGAAGCAATCTAATATTTGGGTTTTTATTTTTTTAAGAGTTTGAACTAGATTAAAGATAGTTCACAGGAGAACTGATGGCCAGATAATATAATTATTCGTCTTTGCTGTCCTGAAAAAAATAATGGCTTTTGTTGTTAAGCTAATGAATGTCCCATTTTAAAGCTAGGGTATCTCTTCTTCACTGCTGAATAATTTAAAACTGAAACACTATATTCGCAAATATTGTCTCTACACATAAATCATAGGATATATTTCTCCTTTTTGGATAGTCATAGGGGAAAGGCCATCTTTAAAAAAAAAACTGTTTGATGTCCCCAAAGGACTGGAGATTGGGTCATGTTTTGTTTTCTAATGGATTATTCTGTAAAGGTAATGTGGTAGTTGTTTTGTTTTGTTTTGTTTTTTAACTCTGATTATAACCAGGAGGGAACATCTGCCTCCAGAAAGGGAATCTCATTTAATCCAGAAAGGAAGATCTCATTAAGAAAGAGGTGAAGAGAGTTGGTGCATGAAGCCTACCATGAATTGAGAAGCCGAAAGCCTGAGTTCCGATTTTGGTTGTGTTACTAATTAGCTGTGTGACCTTGAGAAAATTTTTAAATGTCTCTGAGTCTCAGATTCTCACATATTAAATAAGGGTGTCATTAGTAGATGTTCTACATCATTTTTTTTTTTTACATGGGCAGACTCCAGGAATCAAACCTGTATCTCCAGTATCGCAGGTGAGAATTCTGCCCCTGAGCCACCATTGTCCAATCTACATCTTTTTAAACCAAGCATTCTTGTCTCCTTAGTCGAAGTTTGCTATGTGACAGAATCACTTGGGTTCACTTTCAAAAATGCGTATTTGAGGCCCCACCTCAACCACCTGAATCTGAAACTCCAAGTGTGGACCCAGGAAATCTGCTAATCAGCTCCTTAGATGTCAGCATCTTTCCTTGGCCACTCTCAGGAGACAAGATCCCCTGGGCTTTCTGGCCTGAGAGAATGAAACCATTTCCCAAAGTCGGAAAGTCCAGGTCTCCCAATAGCTCTGACTTAGAAACCTATGACATGAGACTGCACTTTTGAAGGCTAGTTTTATTTTCTGTTTCTCTGGGCCTAGTTTCTGCAGAGGTGAGTGGAGAGTGTAATGTTCTTTTTCATAAGAACGAGGTTGGATGAACAAATTGACCAGTTACTCAATAATGAGCATATTCAGATCCTTTGGCACAAAACCTTCAGTAGAAACATTCCTGAGAGAGGACAAAGTGGTTTGCAAAAATCTTAGACACTCCAGCCCAAGTTCAGCCCAAGCTTTTCAATCCCATCTGAAGCTTCTAACTTTTCTTTGATTTTTTCAACTTTGTTTCTCCTCTTCATTAAACTGAGTGTTGCAGTGGGTTTCTCCTGCTTCACGGGATCTCAAAACCCTGTTAGTCTTGCTACCCTTCTCTTTTCCCTATCCCTAAAACCATCTACTTTAAACAAGCTCCCCAATCATCACTACAGTCCTTCATCACACCCCTGATTTTATTTCCTTTAGCCATAAGCACTCTCTCAATACTATCTTCCATCTAAATGTCAAAAGGAGAGAGGTCAGCACCATTCTCCATCCCTTTACCCCACTTATTTTCCTGTGTCCCAGCCTTCTGGCTTTCATTTCATAACAGGGAAAGTTGGAGCTAGGAAAATACCTTTCCAAGGCAAACTTTCAGAGACAGCAAGTCTCTTATTTATATGTAGCTAGCATTTATTGAGCATTTGTTATGTGCCAGGCATAGCGCTTCTCTTTTCTTATGCATTGCCTCATTTAATCTGTTCTACATCCTGTTAGGTACGTACTATTCGTATTCCCATTTTACAGAATAGGAAACTGAGGCTCAGAGCACTTAAGCGACTTGTACAAGGTCACTTACCTAGTGAGTGACGATGTGGACTGTCTGATTCTGGAGCCTAAATTGTTAAGCATGGTATTATGCTATTAACGGCTCCCATGGTAATAAGGCCATGTTATACCAAAGACGAATGTATGAATCAACAGATATTCTTGTCTCTGAAGATTCTGAGCCCTGAAGTAACTTTGAACACCAGGAAAAAGGTGGGGGCAGGCATTTTAATGGCAGCATAACATTGCCAGGGTTATTATGTGTCATTCGCATTAAGGCATATACCTGAGACTACTGTGACTATTGTTAGTTTCATAGATGATGGATATGTGAAATATACTTTTTGTTTCCCTCCTCTCACTCCATCAGGAGGCCAGGGCAAGGTGTATAGACAATCTGTGGGAAGTAAGGTGTGACTTCCTGGATGTTCTCAGCTAATGGGGGACTGGGTAGCGGGAGACAGCAAGCAAGAGGGCCCAGAATAGGGTGAACAACAATCTTGCTGGCTTGGATTGTTGGGTTTCCAGCTCACCTGGGTCTTTCCTGTCTGAGTCACATTATCAAATTTGCAGTGTGCAGCAAGGGATATTTGGCATCCACTGACACAGACTCATTGAACCAGAATTGATATGATTCGTTTTCATGAGCATAGCAAAACCATGCACAGCAATGTCAAGAATATACCCAAGGGTTCGTTTCCTGGTGCCTGCCCATGTAAGAAAAATAATAATAATAATATACCCAAAGGGCCGAGTCCATCCTTAAACTCTAAACTAATATCCCATTTGAAGGACCCCAACTTTTCACTTTGTCAGTAGTGGAGGGTATGGAGAAATTTAACTTTGCTGCACAAAAACAAACTGTTTGCTTTCATTTTCTTGGCTCTTTCCTGGAAAGATCCTGTATTGGTTATAATTTCCCTAAAAATTCCATTTGAGTTGGAGCTCTCAGATGAGGGCTTCTACCCATTTTCTGTACTGCTTGTCCTACTTATTGTCATTATTGTCCAGTAATGAAAGTCAATGGACATGAGAAAACAAGGTCTTGTAAGGCCTGAGTTGTTTGCTTTGCGTCTAAAGCTGGGCAAGTCATTTTGCCTCTCTAGGCCTGAGTTCCTCCATCTGTAATGATCTTATTCTCCCTTCTGTCAGATAATTGACAACAGAGTACGCTGAAAGGAAAGTGATCCAAGATATGTAATTGTGGGTAACTTCAGGTTTTCCTTGGTAGAAGAGATGTTTTGAAGAAAGAGAGAAGGTAAAGTTTAAAAATGGGGAGCTAAGGCCATTTGCTTAAATTCATATCTCCATGCTACTTCCTACTAGCTCTGTGATCTTGGAAAGTGTCTTAATCACCTAACTACCCCAGCTGTGTAAAATGGGGATATTAATATTAGTATTTACCTCACAGAATTGTTGTAAGGAATCAAAGGGATGGTATATGCCTGGCCCATCCATAGTTAGTGCTCAGTAGATGGTGGATATTCTATTATTATTATTACTATTAATGTAATAAAATTATGAAGCTCTCTTGAGAGGTTTGAATTCTGGATCAGTCACTTTGGGCAAATCATTTAGCCTCTCTAAATCTCAATTTCTTTGCCCATAAAATGGGGATAATAATAGTAGTTACCCCATAGGTTTTGTTGAGGAGTAAAGCAGGCTATCCCTGAAAAGTTCTCAGCATGCTACCCTGGTACATAAAACGGCTCAACCAGATATCAACCATTTGCCATCCTCACTGACCCTGTACTTCCTTTGGCCCCAGTCTTCTCAGTACTTGGGTCACATTTGGGCCTTGTTCCCATCCCAGCACAGACTGACTGATGCCCATGAGGTGTGCATTGCTTGGGGTCAGTAGTGAAGATGTTTTGTTTTTGCCATGGGAACTCCTGAGAATGAAAGGGCTTCCTGCAAAAACACTGCACAATGTCACATGGGCTGCTTCTGAAAAGCAACTGATCCCATAGGCCTGAAAATGGTTCACACAGTGTCAAAAATGGGGACAAAGTAGGCTTTGCTTAACACCCCCTACAGGAACCTGCTCCCATGAAGCAACAAAGTTTTGTTAGTTATATTTCCTTCCCCAAGCTAGCCATGAATTCCCTTCTGGTATTCCTCCAAGACAATCAATCAGAGAGCTCTTTATATCCTCCCCAATAATATGTCAGGTAAGGCAATCAGATGCTGCCATAGTGACAATTACTTCTTGAATAGGGTTGGTTGTTGAGCCCTGGTGATAGGGCCTGCCTTGAGGGTAACCACTTCCTGGGGTATCACCTGCCTCAACCTGGTGACAGGCAACTTGTCTTGCTCACTACTGGCTCTGTACCTATCTCTGGACCTTTTTAAATATATTAGTCCCCACTTCTTGGCTTCAAAGTGACCATTTCAGGGAAATTATCCCTTCAGTGGACTCCCTAGTGTCTCTTCTCTGCTTTAGTATAGGTCTTCATCGTTTCTTGCCTGAACTATTCAATATTAATTGTTACTGCTGATTTTAATATTATTGATAGATGTAATAATAACTAACATGTATTAAGTGTTTATTATGCATTAGGCACTGTGCTAAGCTTTACGTGCATTATCTCATTTAACCATCACAACAGTCCTATTAGGTAGGATATCTGCATATCTTCAGTAGTGAGGGACCAGGTGGGAACTTGGATATCCATAGAATATTCAGAAAGAGCTGCTTGATCTAACAGGACTTTTAATGTACTTTGACAACAAGTTCTTCTTTAAAGTTCCTTCCACTTCCCTACCAGGTGCTTAGGCACAGAAGGCATTGCTCATTCTGAATCTTGCTGGGCCCCTGCCCATGGCTGGAGATATGAGGGTCTGCTGAGGAGGAGTTGTGCATCCTTCCCAGGATGCTGTCAGATAAAGGTCATACTTCTTAGCTTGTAGCTTAAAGCTTTCTACTGTATTACTTTCTACTAAAGGACTATAACACACATTCCCTATTGTATCTATTTACTATAGATGCTATACCCCAATCACACTGATATGTACCCATTCCCAGAACATACTTTACACAAAAATACCCATTTCCATTGTCTTCGTTTATGGAGTTCTCCTACTGGTTCTTTCCCAAAAATCCTTCTCAGACCATCACCCTTCTTTACTTCAATCATTTATTCTTTCATTCCTTCATACCCAAGGACCCATGTTGAACATCTATGGTATATAGGCACTGTATTAACTACTTAAAATATGATGATAAACAAAACAGACATAAGCCATGACCTCATGAAACTCATGGTCTAGGGAGAAGACAAGACATTAAACAAATAAATACAAACACATGAAATTATAAATTGTGATAAATGCTGTGAAGGAAGAGACCACTGTTTTATGAGAGGCAATCATAAGAGAGACAATTCAAATAGGGAGATTAACAAAGGACTTTCTGCAGGAAGTGATATCGAAAGCCGAAACCTGAAGGTTGAAAAATATTGACAGAATGTTCTATGCAGAGGGAACAGCTCGTGCAGATACCCTGAGTTGAGTTCTTGGCATAGTCAAGTGATTAAAAGAGTCAGTGAACCAAGGAGAAAGTGGTCCTCAATAAGTTTAGTGACAATGCAGGGCCTTGTGGACCACATTAATGAGTTCTTTATGTCAAGTGTGATAGGAAGCCACTGAAGCATTTTAAGTGTGGGATCAAAATAATAAAATTTATATTTTTAAAATATCACTCTAGTTGCTATGGAAGATAGGACTGGAGAGTCACAAGAGGTAAAAGAGGGACAAGTTAGGGGGCCACTGCAGTAGTCTAGGAGGAAAGATATTGGTGTCTTGGACTAGGGGGTGGCAGTGGGCATGGAGAGAAGTGAGAAGATTCAGAACATATTTTAGGACTTGCTAAGGAACTGAATGTGGGGGCTAAGTGTTAGGAGGAATGAGGGATGACTTCCATGTTTCTGGCTTGATCAATTGGATGGCTGGTGGTACAATTTATGGACACGGGGCTGAATCTTGGAGCAGAATCAGATTTTAGCTCTTCTCTTCTGCCACATTTGGTCTATAATGTTCATTTAATATATTCTTGTATTAAACAGTTTTTATTATAGTGCACGTGAATGTATTTATTGTCTCCCTAGGTAGATTATAAAGTCCTTGAGGATACTGACTATGTCTTGTTCATCTGTGTATTCCCAAATTAACCAAGACGAGGTGTATTGAAGATTGACTGACTGATCAATTAAGAGAAGAATTCCTCTCTATTTCATCTTTACTCTTCTCACTAAGCCATGAGATGTGACTCTGTATTAATCCTTAAAAAATATGACACAGTTGAAGAGATGTGCTGTAATACAGACTTTGAACTACCTGTAGTTCTTCATTTGTCACCTTTTGAACAATTGTTGCAGTGTCAGCATGATATTCAGCATATTATTCAGCAGTGTGGCAAAATCTGAGGGGTCGTAGACAAATGAACTCATGGGAGTGTACAGGTCATTACAGGATGGGAAGAGTGGGAAACCAGAAGTAGTGTAAGGCCTGAATTGTTTAGGCAGGTAAAGGGCTCCATGGCCCTGGGATTCAGCTTCGGGGCATCTGGAAACACATACTATGGGTAGCATACTATGGAAACTTAGATTTGGATTCAAAATAGACAAAATGTAGCTGTTACCATGTCCAAACAAGACAAAACACAAAGGAGGTGCCTGTGTAGCTTTTTTGCAGTGACTCTGTGAGTTCTACAGAAAGCCCTCTAATCCTGAATTTCTGAGGCTGGAACCCAGGAATCTGCCCTTTCACAAGCATCCCAGGGGCTCAGTCTTGGAACTGAAAGCTGGTCCATCCAGCTCCTTGGGTATAACCCAGACCATCCCTGTTTCTTCCTTAGCAGAAAGTCCAGAGTTATTCCCAGGAACCCCAGGAATTTCCCATGCAGTTGTTGACATGCATGGTCACCCATGAATGGGTCACTAAAAATGAGGTGTATGCAGAGACTTATGGTGTTAGTGTCCCTGGAAGAAAAATATAAATAGCAGTCCATTAAATTCTTATTTGATCTGTATAAGCAGACGAGTTCTAGGACAAATGAACAGGAGTCTAACTTGAATCAAAACCAGTCACAGCCCCTCAATCAGTCCACACACTTGAGCCAGTTTACAGACCCAGAACACTTGAATGAAGGGGAGACTGGTTCCCTTGAAGAAGGTCCCCACCACATTGCCAAAAAATTATGGCAATATTCCCCCAGCCTTCCTCAAAAGGGCCTATGGCCTAAAAAAATAGGGTGTAACTGTCTTGACTACCAGAGTAGGAAGGACAGGAGGTAGATTCTGTAAGATGTCAGCTATTGTACCTGGAAACCAACTTGGCATTACAGGTCCATTTTATGGAAAGACTCAAAGGGGTGCTATGTGACAAGTTAGTCTCCAGAGACAGCACCTCAATCAGCCCCTGTAAAGTGCTGATGTTGCTCCTCAAAGAGGAACTAGATTGGACCTTAACATGTACTCTTAGCATCCAACTAGAGATGGGGTGGAGGTGGGGGCTTGTTTTAGCACCTCAGTGGAATTGAGGTAGCTAGCAGCTCCCTGTCTCTAGGTTCTCACTGTAGAGGGATCCTGGTCCTAGTTTAGCCATCCCAGGTGCCTTCCACTGTATCAGTCCTCAATAGCCTGAACAGTATGGAAAGCATCTTCCTCTAAGTGCCCAAGGGGGTTAACTGCAAGCAGCTCCATTGGCTCTGCTCCCCACGCCAACTTCCCCTATCTTCCACTTTTCCTGGTGGAGGCCAAAGAGTGAACTCAACATCAATTGCAGAACACAGAGCCTGTGGTAATGTGCATCTAGGGACCTGCTTCATTTCCTCTTCTCCAAAGCCACCAAGATGAACTTGCAGGCAGTCATAACATGTCCGCCACCTCCCCCCATACACATGTAATCCTGACTGTACTTTCTGCCTTCCTCAAATCTGGAACTGACCCTTGGTGGCAATCATTGCTTTCCCAGTTGGTTTCAATTCTGGGACACATTCAACCAAAAATTCTCTTTCTAAAAGGTTCTACTCAATTTTGAGACTTCTTCATTCCACTTAATTCCTGTTAATGACTCTTGTTTCGTGCCACACTCTGCTACCACCCCAAATGTAAGCCCCTTTCCTCTGCTGGGGACTTTCAATCCCATACATATTTGTGATTTCTGTTCATACCCCATCTTCTCTCCCATTCTTTGTGTCTGTGCCCTTTGAGACCCATGTCTCCACAAATTCCCCTGGCCGTTTACCCTCTTGCAATATAATCTACCTAAGCATATCACACCACTGGGTACACATAAGCATCACCTGGGGAGCTTTTCTAATAAGGACTGATGCCTGGACACTATACTCAGAGATTTTGATTCAGTTGCTCTAAAATGGGGCCTGAGCTTCAGGTACTTTTTAAAAGACACCCCAAGTGATGCTAATACATAGGCAGGTTTTTAAACCACTGATATCTGCTTGCCTTAACTAACACATCAATTTCCTCTCAACTTTATCAAGTGTAGGCTGCTTATTCTACTGGGTTACACATACTACAGAGCTATGAAGTGAGTATCACACTCTTGCATTTCCCTGAACTAGTTTCAATCCTTTTATATCGATCCTAAAATAAAACAAAAACACTAAAATTAAATTAAAACTCCTCTTTCGAGGTGCACATGATCTGTACCACCCATTATTCTTTTTGATATCATTTGTTTTCCTCATTCACCTATATATTTCCTGGACCTTTATACCTGATTTATCATGTTACTCTCCAAACTAAGTACTGCTCTTATCTTGGATAACTTTAGTGCCCCTGTGGACATTGCATTCAACATCCTGAACTTGTAATTTTTCATTCATTTGACAAATATTTTGGGGGTACTTACTATGTACCAACAACCCATGTCCATCAACCAATTAATGGATCAACAAAATGTGGTATATACATATGGTGGAACATTATTCAGGTGTAAGAAGGAATGAAAACCTGAAGCATGCAACAACATCAAGGAACCTTGAAGACATCATGTTGAATGAAATAAGTCAGTCACAAAATGACAAATATTGTCTGATCTCATTAATATGATCTAATTATAAGTAAGTTCATAGATTAAAATCTAGAAAATAGATTATCAAGTGATAGAATGAGGATAGAAATGAAGACATCATGCTGAATGAAATAAGTCACAAAATGACAAATATTGTCTGATCTCATTAATATGATCTAATTATAAGTAAGTTCATAGATTAAAATCTAGAAAATAGATTATCAAGTGATAGAATGAGGATAGAAATGGGGAGGGATGCTTAATGTGTACAAAATTCTAAACTAGGTTGAATTTAAACGTTTGAAAATGAATAGAGGTGATGGTAGCACATTATGGTGAGTGTGATTAACAGCACTGAATTATGAGTGATATTGTTGAAATGGGAAGTTTAGAGCCATATGTTCCACTGTAGGGTTCACTGTATTATACAGTCCCATGTTTTATCATGATGGTGGTTAGTGGTAAAATTATAAAAATATTGTTTTATGAACTAGAACAAATGTGTGTCATTATTACAAGGAGTTAGCTATAGAGTGGTATATGAGGACAAGTGCACTCAATGCAAACTATGGTCTATAGTTAACAGTAATATTTTAATATTCTTTCATCAATAGTAATAAGTACACCACACTAATGCTGAGAGTCAATAATACTGGGGGATAAAGTGTATGCGATGTTTTGGGGGTTTTTTTTGAGTAATGAAAATATATCCTAAAACTGATTATAGTGAGGAATGTACAACTATGTGATGGTACTATGAATCATTGACTGTACACTTTGAATGGACTTTACTATATGTCAGTATATCTCAATAAAACTGCTTCAAATAAAAATAAGCAAACAAGTAAATAAGAATAATATGCAGAATGTTAAATGGTTATATTCATTATGGAGAAATGTTAAGCAAAGGATAGGGTAGGGAATGCTGAGAGGGGTCAATTTTAAATGAGGGAAGGAATTGCCACAAAGGAAGCCTTCATTGAACAGATGGCATTTGAGCAAAGACCTGAAGGAAGTGAGGGAACTACCCATACAAATATCTTGTGGAACAGTATTATAAGCAGAGAGAACAGCAAATATAAATGTCCTGGGACAGGAGTGTTCCTGGCTGTGAGGAAGACAGTATGGCTGAAGCTGTTAGTGAGGGGAAATTAACAGATGAGCCCAGAGATTTAACAGGTGGCCATGTATTATCAGGCCTTGTAGGACATTTTAAGGATGCTGGTTCTTACTCTGAATAAGTTGATGAGCCATTGGAGGGTTTTGAGTAGAGAAGCAATATAGTCTGACTTACATTTGAAGTTTCTTTGACTTCATTTGTCTCCACACACCATCATCATATCTATTCCACTTTGATATCCTATCCCCATTGGCAACCCCTAGATTTTGTTATTGCACCAAACTTTTCCACCTCTGAAATCTTGAACTCCAGTACTGTGATAGCAACCCCTTATACATCCATCTTCTTCACTCTAATTGTACTTTCTCTTTCATCTCATCTGAGTCTCCCATCTTGAGTTCTACTGAGGTCTTCATAGCCATCAGCCCTTTCTGGCTTCCCTTGTTTTCTTCTCCTTTAAATACCTCTTGGTGCATCTTTTCCAGCAATTCTCACATCTCAACTTTCTTGCCTGTTCATCCTTATACTACAGTGGCCCAGCGAAGGCTTAACCATATATCAGTAGAGTGGTTCTAGTTCCTTACTATACACTTAAATCACTTGGAATGCTTTAAAAATGGTGATGCCTGATTTCACTGGTCCAAGATGAGGCCTGGCTAAAGCTATTTGTAAAGCTCCCCAAGTGATTCTAATGAACAGCCAGGCTTAGAATTCTGGATTAATCCAGCATCTGTGTCTTTGCTTTCTACTTTGACACCTGGGCAGGAAAGCAATCTCAACTGCACCCTTAAAACCACTTGGAAATCTTACAAAGTGACCTTAGTAAACTTAAACCAAACTTTCACCACACTTTTTCACCCTGCAACCCCACTTCTTTCACTATTTCTCTTAGTAGGTTATTTCATAGGGAAAATAGAGGCTGTTAGGACCTCTACCTCCTGACCTGCTACCTCAGTCATAGCTGAGTCCATGTCCATATTCATTCCATTCTCTCCTGTCTCTTCAGAAGGCTTTTCCTCTTTGTGGATCTTCAACATCTTAGTTATCATTGTCTCCCTTTCTTCAAAGAACATGCAGTCTCTTTCATCTTTACAGACCTTCTCTTGAACCCTATATTCTTCTTTCCTTTCTTCTTCTTTCCTTCTTCTTTCTTCTGTCTCTTCTTTCCTTCACAGCCAATTTTCTTGAAAGAGGAGTCTACTTATCCTGTCTCCATTCCCTCACCTTCCATTCATTCCCTATGCCCACTATAATCTGGTTTCTGTTCTCATTGCACCGCATTAAAAACTTTTGCCTTAGAACCAGTGACTTCCCAACTGATGAATCTAATGAAAAATTCTCTTTTTTATTTGTTTCTGTGTCATTGATACTGACTGCTTTCCTGAAAATTGTGAATTCCATGAAATCACTACTTTTCTAACTGAATTGCCTGCTCTATACCAAGTCCTTCAGTCTTCCAGACATAAATGCTCTTACTAATATGCAAAATGTAATTTTACTTCCCTGCTCATATACCATTAATGATTCCCAGTGTCTTATAACAGTGGCTTTGAAATTATATTTCACAGGTCCCTGTGTGTATACTGGAGTGAAGGTGGGAGGCAGTGAGCTAAGTGGACTACACTACACACTGGTACCAAACCCTCAATTTAACTAAGGCAATGTACTTTGTATCTGTTTACCAGTCTAAGCATCTGAAGAAATTTTCCATTAAAGTGAAAATTCTAGCCAGAAGGAAAGTTTGAATGCCATTGACCTTTACCTTGACAACAAATTCTAACAAGTCACTGATCATCAGAAATAGAAGAGTTTTTCTTACATCAAGAATGTTAAAACTTCATTGGCCTTGTGTCCAGGGACTTTTCCCCACCACATGGGCTTATTTCATTGCTGAGGCCAGACTACAGGCTCTTGCAACTTGATGTGACCTTCCATGAGTGTTTAAGACCCTTTCCTTGTTCTGTGGAGTTACTGGTACCTGTCATAGACATGACAAATGCAGAATACTGTCTGAAGAAGAATATCTACAGCCTTGATGATCCTTGATCAACCTCAGATATCAAATTACACACTGTTCTGTAGCTTGCATTTTCTTCTTAGCATATCTCTAATATCCTTTCCATAGCATTAAATAGTCTCTGTAAAGGCTGCAGAATATTCCAGTAAATCAAAGATTCTTACATGTTTGCTTTGTGAAATGAAATCCTCATCCCTCGCTCAGAACTTAGGGCACCCTGTCCAGCTCCCACACTATAACCCCAATGGGAACTGATTGCACCCCCACCTATCCCCCAGTGAGCTCTTAATTCTCAGTACAGCTCATGGACATAAACCCTTACTTGCTCTTCAGTTCTGTGTGATTGAGACAAGTCTTTCTTTATGCATTCAGGAAAAAGGAAAACTCACACTCTTATATATAAAAAAGAGCAAATTTAGCAATGACAAATATGGCAGTTCCCAGTCCCTTGCTATGAAAGAGTCTTAATTATGTCCAGTTTAGGGAATATTCATGGGTGTATCAAGCCTGTAGTCAAGTCCCAGCTTGACTTGAGCTGCTAGTGTTATCTCTCCCTAAGCAACATTCTTGTCAGAACTGCTATTAAGTAAAAGCAGTTAGCTGGGTATCAGGTTCATATCAGGTTCTGATGCTGATTGAGCCACTTGATTTACTGTAAGACCTTGGGCAAGTCACTGAACAGTCTTCATGTGGGCAAAGAGGGTGTTGGACTAGATGATTCTTTTCAGCTCTGATACCATGAGTCATTGATGCTAGAAGATAATCAATGTGAAATGCTTTGAAAATTTACAAAGTTCTATATAACTATGGAGTGTTATCATTAATTAAACCTACTGGATTAAGTTCCCATAGCAGCAGAAGGAGAAGTAAAGGGTCCTTCCTGATTAATAAACCACTGGGCAAGTCAACATCTGAATCATTTGAAATTCGCAGTGTAGTTGTATTGTTTCCTGAGAAGAAAAATAATGAGAACTATTATTTATTGAAACATGACTCGAAGCCAAGCAATATGCTGGTCACTTTAATACATTTTTATTATTCATCCTTACAGTAAACCTATCATCATTATTGTCTTTGCCCTTTTGCAAATGAGGAATCTCAGGCTCAAGGAGTTAAGTCACTTGGTTGAGGTCACATACACAGTAAAAGATGGAGCTAAGATTTGAACCATGATTTTTTTCTAATTTGAAACTCAAATATTTTCAAAAATGAGAAAATCTGAGACCCACAGCCTTGTTTTCTAGCCTATCAGTTCTCAAACTTTAATGTGTATATGAATTACCAGGAGAGCTTGTTAAGTTCAGATTGCTGATTCAACAGGTCTGGGGTGGGACCTGGGATTCTGCATTTTCAACAAGTTCCCAGATGCTTCTGATGAACCTGGTTCATGGGCCCCCCTTTGAGTAACAATGGACTAGAAGCCTTTATATAGTAACTCACTGCCCTACGTAGGCCCCTGGAGCAGGGTTACACAGGGTATGTCTTGCACACCTCCAGGGAGCACTCTTCATATTATAATCTATGGTCAGGGTGCCTCATGGAGTTGTGTAATGCGGTAGCTCTGCCCTGGAGTGAGAAGATCATGGGTAGTGAGTAGATCTCCAGAATGCTTCCTCCACCTAACCCTAGTCTGAAGAAAGGAAAGTGCTCTTTCCCCCACAAATGAAAAATTAATTAGTGCAACTTGAGAAAAGAAATGTAAAGCCAGCCTGATTACAATGAGGGTGGCCCATTTGGTGTTAGAAGCAAGATAGAAAGGAGGGAGGAGAAGGAAGCTGACTACTGCCTGGCTGGCTGGCTGCCTGGCCTGCCCGGATCCATTCTTATGCTAACAAAACCCAGATTCCCAGCTGCAGCTGCTGCCTGGGTGGGGGCTTGGGCCATTCATAACAGCTTGCTTTATGAGTGCCAGACCGCTAGAACAGGTGCGGCCCCACTTGTTATTTTGTACAGCCCTGACCATCCAGACAGGGAGCTGATTACCACTGTGAATCGGGGATTATTGCTGATTTACCAGCTTCTCCAAAACAAAGGGGCTGGCTTTACAACAGCTGTCTCTTCTGGCCACAGTGAGGCTGACTGCTCCAAAGGCCATGTGGACCTCAGGGAGGCAGATTTGAAGTAGAAAAGGAAAAGAGGAAAATCAGATCCATGTAGTTTTTCTTCTGGGGTAGGTCAAAGTGTCCAAGAGTCAGAAAGGCTGGGAGCTTAAGCTTACAGCCCCCAAGCAGGATATCAAAATTTGCTAAGAAACCCCCCTTCTCTGGTCAGGAACTACTGCCCTGAGCCCTCAGTCCGATGTCTCCAATGTCTGCCTCAGAGACCAAGAGCTAGAGAAGGCCAGCTGGCTATCACTGTCCACTTCCTCTTCTTCTCAGTCTCAGCACCAGGCTCTGGGGACAAGAAAGCAAGCTTCTCTTTACAGAAAGTCGGAACCTGTAGCATAAGGCAGCCTGGATCCATATCTTAACTCAATCACATGCTAGCTCTATGAGCTTAGGCAGGTCATTTGATCACCCTGAGCTGCAGTTTTTCACCTCTGATATAAGGATAACAATTGTACCTACCTCATGGGACTATTGTAAGGATTTACTATTAATAAAATAAAAACTGGGCGGGCCACGATGTCTCATCAGGCAGAGTTCTCGCCTGCCATGCCGGAGACCCAGATTTGATTCCCGGTGCCTGCCCATGCAAAAATAAATAAATAAATAAATAAAATAAAAGCTACACTGAGAAAGTGTTGTGGGCTGGGCATTCTTCCAAGTACATAACATATTTAATTCACTATATCCTCAAAATAACCCTATGAGGTAGATAGTAGGTACTATTATTGTCCCCATTTTATAGATATGAAAGCTGTACATAGCTAGTAAAAAGGAAATATCTCCATAATAAATAATTAAATGAGAAAAACAGCTTACCAAATGATATACAGTGTGAGACACCATTTTGGAATGTGTATTTACGTGTGTGCTTAATACAGATATAGAAAAAACTAGGAGGTAATACACTAAAATATTAAAAGTAATTATCTCCAGGTGATGAGGTCGTGGGAGATTACTTTCTCATTTAAACATTTTCTGTAATGCTCCCAGAATTCTAAATGATATGAATGACATTTGGAATAAAAACAAGTTCTAAGGAAAAGTTAGAACATGATGTATCTCTATTGTCTGTGTGAGGGGTAAATTCTGCCCCTGAGAATGCCCTGTACTAGAGGGAGCAATGATTGTGTCCTGTGTCTACTCAATAACATTTTTTTCATGCATGGGAATGCTAGAATACTCAATGGGACCTCAGAAAGCTTTGACGCATATCCTCAGCTCTCAATCAGTTCTGAGGGTTTCTTATCTCCCTGCCCAGACAGGTAAGTGTAGTGAAGAGCCCTGACCTGTGCTGTGCCCTTTCAAGACACTTATGTTCCTGAGCTGTGGTCCAGGAAACCAACAGCAGAGTTAACAGATTTGCCATATTGGGTAAAAAATCAGAGCAGGGCTGAGGGGGCAAAAGCAAACAGATCGGGGACTAATGAGTGAGGAAGTTCAGAGACTATAACAGAAAGGTGAGGCCTAAAAATATCTTCCCTGAGTTAGACATAGCTAGTGTTGCAGTTTCTTAGGTAGGGTCCCCACTTTGGGCATGGACTCGGGTGTGCTAGAAACAGGTAAAAGAATGCAGGCAGATTCAGGGTTGGAGTCAAAGGCATAACCAGAAATAACAAAATCTAATACCTTTAGTGGCCAGGTTAGTAGCTTAAATGACTTCAGGGGCTTGAGTGAAGACTGGGATGAGCCACAAAGAGGAATTCTCACATAAAAGAGCTAGACAAGTGGGCCTAGGGTTTCCAGGATTTACAACTTTTCAAGCGAAGATTGAAATCCAGATATTTATGTAAAATTTATCAACAACAAATTTTTTAAAAATGTCAAGACATTGCAGGTCAAAACAAACACAAAATACTGTATCAGTGGGCCACAAATTTTAAAAACTTTTTATTTAGACATTAGTATAGATTCATAGGAAGTTGGAAAGATGGTACAGAGGGATCCTGTGTACCATTTATCCAGTTCCCCCAGTGGTTACATCTCACATAGCCATAGTACAATATCAAAACCATGAAATCGGCTTAGGTACAATGCATGTGTACAGTCCTGTGTCAATTTATCACTTATATGCGTTTGTGTGTCCACCACCACAATCAAGATAGAGCTATACTGTTGCAACAAATATATCCCTCATGGTACCCCTTTATTGTCACGCACACTCCAGTCTCCTCACCATCCCTAACTTCTAGAGACCACTAATCTATTCTCCGTCTCCACAGTTTTGTCATTTTGAGAACGTTATATAAACTTTGGAAAGTTTTTTTTTTTGTTACTCCACAAAATGTCCTAGTGATCCATCCAAGTTGTTTGGTGAATAAATGATTCATTCACTTTTATTGCTGAGTAATGTCCCATGGTATGGATTACTACAGTTTGGTTAACCACTCACCCATTGAAGGATGTTTTTGTTGTTCCAGATTTTTGCTATTGTAAATGAAACTGCTATAAACATCTTATATGTGTTTGTGTGTGGACATAAGCATTTATCTCTAAGAAAAATGTCCACGAGTGTGACTGCTGGTTCATATGGTAAGTGCATGTTTAGTTTTATAAGAAACTGAATGGCTGTTCCATGTTACATTCCCACGAGCAATGTATGAGTAAGCAATTTCTCTGCATCCTCACTAGCATTTGGTGGTTTCACTACTTTTACTTTAGTCAATATAATAAGTGAGCAGTGCTATCTCTTTGTAGTTTTAATTGCAGTTTTCTAATGCCTAATGATGTTGAATATGTTTTCATGTGCTTATTTGCCATCTATATATTCTCTATTTTGCAGATATTTTGTCCTTACTTAGGAGGTATCCTGTTAGGGATTTACACTGATATTTTCATTTGTTGTGTGATTATTATCACCATCTGGATATACAGGTTTATTTGTTTCATTTTGTTTTTGACTTTTAGGGGCTGCTTTTAAAAAATCATTTCAAAATGTGTAGTATATTTACATGTTTCCAAACTCAAATCTACAGAGAAGGTGTTCTCAAAGAAACCTAGCTTTTATCCTTGCCCCTTTATGCTCTCCCTTCTTTCCCTCACAGTAACTATTTTTCTATTCTTTTCTATATTTTATGGTTTATTCACGACTTTTACATATAAACAAATCTGCATATATGTATTTATATCTTTTTTATATTTTATGGTTTATCCATGCATTTTACATATAAACAAATATGTATATATGTATACATATATGTATATCTATATGTATTTATATCTTTTCACTCCGTATATAGGTAGTTGCTTATTATTCCACTTTCTTCTGCTTATTTTTTTTACTCATTAGCTGTTCTAATTTGCTAATATAGTTTGCAATATACCAGAAATGGAATGGCTTTTTAAAAAGAAAATTTAATAAGTTGCAAGTTTGCAGTTCTAAGGCCGAGAAAATGTCCATTAAAACAAGTCTATAGAAATGCCCAATCTAAGGCATCCAGGGAAAGATACCTTGGTTCAGGAAGGCCAATGAAGTTCAGGGTTTCTCTCTCAAGTGAGAAGCACATGGCAAACACTGTCAGGGTTTCTCTGTCATCTGGAAAGGCACGTGGTGAACACAGCGTCATCTGCTAGCTTTCCCTCCTGGCTTCCTTTCATGAAGCTCCCTGGGAGGCACTTCATTTCCAAAGTCGCTGGCTGGTAGACTCTGCTTCTCGTGGCTATGTCATTCTGAAGTTTTCTCCAAAATGCTTCCTGTTTTAAAGGATCCCAGTTAAGTAATCAAGATCCACCTGGAATGGGTGGAGACACGTCTCCACCTAAACAAGTTTAATACCCACAGTTGATTGAGTCAGGTCTCCAAGGAGATAACCTAATTAAAGTTTCCAACTTACAGTACCGAATAGGAATTAGAAGAAACGGCTGTATTTACAAAATGGGGTTAGGATTAAAACATGGCTTTTCTAGGGTACATAAATCCTTTCAAACCAGCACAGTAGCATATCCTGGAAATCATTCCATAAAAATTTAGAGAGATATTCTTCATTCTTTTTCAAAGCTGTATAGTACTTTGTTTTGTGCATGTACCAAACCTTTGATGGAACATTTTGGTTGTTTCCAGTCTTAGTGTTGCAACAAATAGCCTTGTACATGCCTCTTAACCATAATTTTTTTTTTACAGTTGGGTTTTAAGAGTTCTTTATATATTCTACATATTAATCCTTAGTGTTATTTTAGTTTTCAGTGTAAAAATCCTGTACAACTAAATATTTAATTTTTGAGTGATTGTAAATGTTATTGTGGGTTTTTTTTGTTTTTTTGTTTTTTGTGTTTTTACATGGGCAGACACCAGGAATTGGCAGGCGAGAATTCTGCCACTGAGCCACTGTCACACCGCTCAGTATTGTGTTTTCAATTTTGGGTTTTCACATGTCCATTGCTAGTATTTAGAAATACAGTTCATCTTTTTATGATGGTCTGGTATCTGTTGACTTTACTAGATTCCTTTATCAGTTCAAAGAATATGTTTATAGATTCCTTGATATTTTCTACATAATGATCATGGCATCTGCAAATAGAGACAATTTATTTTTCATTCTTATCTTTATGCCTTTTATTTATTTTCTTACTTTATTATATGGTTAGAACTTCCAGTACTCTGTTTAATAGGAGTGTTGAAAGTATAAACCCTTGCTTTGTTCTCAATCTTAAGAGAAAATCATTGTCTTCAACCATTAATTATGATGTTAGCCTGGGGTTTAATTTTTTAATAGCTTTGTTGAGATATAATCCACAAGCCATAAAACTCACCCATTTAAATGTGCATAATTTGATGGCTTTTAGTATATCCACAATCACCACAGTTGGTCTTAGAATATTTTCATTGTTCCCAAAATAAACCAAGTACCGCTTAGCTGTCACCAATTATCCCATTCCATCAATCTTAGTCAACCACTAGTCTATTTTCTCTCTATATAGAGTTGCCTATTCTAGACAGTTCAGGTAAATGGAGTCATTGAATAAACATTCTTTTGTGTACCAGCTTCTTTCATTTAGCATAATGCTTTCAGGGTTTATCTGTGTTGTAGCATGTATCAGTACTTCATTTATTTTTATTGTTGAATAATATTCCATTATGTGAATTATTGCATTTTGTTTATCTGCTCATACATTGGTGGACATTTGGGTTGTTTCCATTTGGGGGCTATTATGATTGTCTTTTAAATTTTGGATTTTAATATTCTTTATATATTCTAGATACAAGGCCTTCATCAAATATATGATTTGCAAATATTTTCTCCCATTCTGTGGGGTGTTCACTTACTTGATGGTGTCCATTGAAGCACAGAAGACTTTTTATTTTGAAGATGTCCAGTTTATTTTGTTGTTGTTGTTGTATTAATGTCATATCTAAAAAATCCTTGCCTAATCCAAGGTTATTAAAATTCATACCTATGTTTCCTTCTAACGGTTTTATACTTTTAGCTATTCCATTTATGTCTTTGATTAATTTTGAGATAATTTTTGTGTGCGGTGTAAGATAGAGAGTAAGGGTCTGTGCTTTTCTGAAATTGATATGGACCCCAGAAAAGTCATGTTCATCTAATCCAATCTTGTGGATGAAGACCTATTATGGATGGAACCTTTTGATTAGGTTATTTCCATGGAGATGTGACTCATCCAGTTGTGAGTGGACTTGGATTAGGTTGTTTCTATGGAAACATGACCTACTCAGTTCAAGGTCGGTCTTTGGGTCTTAATCCTTTTACTGGAGTCTTCTATGAAGAGAATAAAAGGCAGAAAACATAGAGAGCTCAGAGCCTACATAGACAGCAGAGAGATGAAACTAAGTAAAGACACTTGGAGACAGAAAATGCCCTGAGAGATGCTAAGCAAAGAGACAAAATCCAGAGTGTGACCCCCAAAAGATAAGAGAGGACCCACAGAAGCTTGAAGAAAAATAATGTCCCAGCAGAAGCCAGAAGGACCCATAAGAGCTGAGAGCCATTGTGAAATCAACCCAGGAGAGAAAGGCCAGCAGACATCATCATGTGCCTTTCCATGTGACAGAAACTCTGGACATGACTGGCCTCTCTTGAGTGAGGGTATGCTCGTGATGATGCCTTAATTTGAACATTTTCATGGCCTTAGAACTGTAAATTTGAAACATAATAAATGCTCTTTATAAAAGCCAATCCAAAATTTGTTCTGTAACTACATGTTGAAATGAACTTTGAAAATCATTGCTTTTTCTTTCTTTTCTTTGTATATATGTTATATTTAACAATAAAAAACATTTAAAAATATAAAGTAAAATCTGCAGATAATATGATAAAAACATGATACAAATAAAAAAAAGCCAATCCATTTCTGATATGTTGCATTCTGGCAGCTTTAGCAAACTGAAACAGGGTCCAACTTTATTGTTTACATGTTCATATCCAATTGTTCCAGTACCATTTGTTGAAAAGACTGTTAGTTCCCCCATTAAATTGTCTTGCTGCTTTTGTTGAAAAAAATGATCGTAAATATGAGAGTTTATTCGTGAGCTTACAATTCTACTCAATTGACTATATGTATATCCTTATCCCTGTACTACACTGCCTTTATTACATAGCTTTGTGATAATTCTCTGGAAATGCGAGTCCTCCAACTTAGCTCTTCTTTTTCAAGATTGTTTTGACTATTCGGGGTTCTTTGTATTTCCATGTGTGTGTTAGGATTACCTTGTCAATTTATACAAAAAAAAATAGGCAGCTGGGATTTTGATAAAGATTATGATTTATCTGTAAAACATAATCAATTTTGAAACTATTGCCATCTTAACAATATGAATTTCCAATCCATGAACATGAGACGTCTTTCCATTCTTTCAGGACTCCTTTAATTTGTTTCAACAATGTAGTGTATTTTTTCAGATTATAAGTTTTGCACTATTTTTGTTAAATTTATTCTTAATTATTTTATTCTTTTTTGTGTTATTGCAAAATTGGTTTCTTAATTTTCTATTTGGTTTGCACGTGGCTACCGTATAGAAATACACTTCAGTTTTTCTTATTGATCTTATATCCTGAAGCATTGCTGAACTTTTAAGTTCCACTTAATTTTTAAGTGGATTTCTGAGGATTTTCTAGATACAGATCATGTCATCTGTGAAACAAAAGTTTTTCTTCTTCCTTTCAATCAGTATGCTTTTTATTTCATTTTCTTGCCTAATAGTTCTAGCTAGAACCTCCAGTACAATGTTGAATAAGAGTGGCAAGAGCAGATATCCTTGTTTTGTTCCTGACCTTAGGGGAAAAGCTTCTGTTCTTCCACCAGTAAGTGTGTGTTACCTGTGGGTTTTTCATAGATACTATTTATCAGGTAGAGGAAGTTCCCTTGAAATTTTAGTTGGTTTGGTGTTCTATCATGATGGGGTGTTGAATTTTGTCAAATTCTTTCTGATCAGGCCTTTTTTTTCTTTATTCTGTTGATGTGCTTTGTTACATTAATTAATTTCAAATTGTAAACCAAAGTTGCATTCCTGGGATAAATCCCAATTGGTCATGATGTATAATGCTTTTCTATATTACCACATTTGATTTGCTAGCTGCCATTTTTTTTGGTAGGTTTTTAAAATCAATTTGAGGAAGTTTCCCCATATAACAAGTGTTTTGAGGCTTGGGAGGTGGGTAAAAATTGGGTGCTAGATCTTGTCATTTGCTTTTTTGGTATCAATTTATATGATCATATAATTTTTCTTATTTAGCTGCTTGATATGGTAGATTACATTAAATGATTTTAAAATATTGAATCATCCTTGCACCCATGGCACAAACCCTAATTGGCCATGATGTATAATTCTGTTCATATATTCTTGAATTCTATTTGCTAATATTTTGTTAAATTTTTTGAAACTATATTAATTAAGGATATTTCTTCATGGTTTTCTTTTTTCATACTGTCTTTGTCAGGATTTGGTATCAGAGTAGCACTGGCCTCATACAATGATTTCGAAAGTATTTTTTTCCTCTTCTATTTTCTCAAAGAGATGGTGTAGACTTGGTGTTATTTCTTCTTTACCTGTTTGGTAGACTCCTCCAGTGAAATCATTTCAGCTTGGAGATAATTTGGGGGAAATTTTAAAATCATGAATGCAGTTTCCTTAGCGGTTATATGGCTATTTAAATTGTCTAGTTCATACTGGTGATTTGTGGTAATTTATCCTTTTCATGAAATGGTTCATTTTTTCATAGCTGTCAAATTAATGTTAGAGCAGATGACTGAAGGGTGCACTGACTGGGAAGTAGATTGGTGAATTATGGTGTATACATATGATCAAATATTGTGCTGCTACAAAAGAAATGAAGTTGTGAGGCAGGCAACAATGTGAATGAACCTGTGGGACATTTGGTGAGGCAAAATAAGCCAGAAATGAATGAACAATTATTGTATGTCTCCTTAAGAAAATGCTTATAAGAAAACAGGGGCCTAGATTGTAAGATCTTATAGCAGACACATTTAGCCTGGAGTGGTAATTATTATTTCTGGATTTGGAAAGGCTGTTTTATATATCTATAACCTGTATTATATTATTATAATTATTATATTATTATATTATAATATATT
The DNA here is from genome assembly GCF_023851605.1 of Tamandua tetradactyla. NCBI lineage: Eukaryota > Metazoa > Chordata > Mammalia > Pilosa > Myrmecophagidae > Tamandua > Tamandua tetradactyla. The sequence continues at coordinate 59,375,374 of NC_135353.1, read as the reverse complement.
ATTATATTATTATATTTGGTATTTAGAGATAAGAATGAAGCCAGTCAGGTTGGGATTAAGGTCATTCAGAGCACAGGAGTAAGGAAGACATTGTCTGTATTTTAGAACCGCACCTATTCTTTGAGACCAAAGGAAGAAAGGTTTATTTTATTCAGAACCTAAATGTTCTGTAGCACATAATCTAACTCAATCTGTCTGGACAACACATTGAACAATTGAAACACAGGGAGCCCAGAATAAGAATGAGAGCCTTTAATCTTGTATAGCTTACATTACATTAAGCTTAATGTAATGCCTGGATATATCCTAGAATATATTAAGTAGATAATAAAAAGTATTGGCAAAGTCCCTTGAGGAATGGAAGAAAAAATATGAAACTATTAAACTTTATCATCAGGGAATCCCCTAATACTGTGTCAAACATTAGAGACACCAAAAACAATAGGCAAAGCCCTTGACCTTGAGGCTTACTCTTGTTAAGCTAATGTATGTAGCAGAGAACCTTACTTTACCTATAGGTATGCCTAAGAGTTACTTCTGGAGGACCTCTTTTGTTGCTCAGATGTGGCCTCACTCTCTCTAAGCTCAACTCTGCAAGTGAAATCATTACCCTCCCCCGTACATGGGACATGACATCCAGGGATGAAAGTCTCCCTGGTGACGTGGGAGAGGACTCCCAGAGATGAGTCCAGCCCTGGCACTGTGAGAGCAACAATTCTATGCTGACCAAAACAGGGAAAAGAAGTGTAACTAATAAAGTATCAGTGGCTGAGATAATTCAAATAAAGCCGAGAGAACACTCTGGAGGTCACTCTTACACAAGCTCACCTATCGTAACTTGCCAATCCCTAGCCAAAACCCATTTCAGTCAATCCCAAAGAATACCTAGGGTGATATATAAGACTCTACACAGCTTCCATGCACTAGGGTAACTTTCCAAAACCCTACAACCTCCAGATAGGTCCCTGGACAAGACAAATCCTGAAATGCAGAGGGTCCAGCCTCCCCAGAACATCATCTAGTTCCATCTCCCTACCCTGAATGACTGATAGCCCTTCCAACATGAAAAAGTTAGAATGGGAATAGCCTAAATACTCCTAAATAGTGGGAGAAAGATCAAAGGTGATGGTGGAGTTATATAGAGAAGGTAGGGTTTAACAAAAGAGTATGATTGCTGAATCATTAAATTGATATTCCTTTTACTCTCCAGTATCTTAGAGCAGCTAGAAGTAAAAACTTGAAAATGTAGAACTGTAACTCATACTAAACTGTGAAATATGCTCTACAACTAATTGTTGTGCTGTGCTTTGAAATTTATTGCTTTTTTGTATCTATGTTATTTTTCACAAAAAAAGTAGATTGTGATGTTACAAAAATATTTATTCCTTCTAGCCTCCTATGTTCTGGAGCAGCTAGAAAGCAAAATCTGAGATGGTATGGTAGCTGATGACAAACTCTGGAATCTGTCCTGTAACTGTAGAAGAGTGCTTTGAAAACTATAGCTTTTTTCTTTCTCTGCTTTGTGTAAATGCTATATTATATAATAAAAAGTTAAAAAAATTAATGTTAGAAAGTTGGTTGTATTACTTCATTATTATCATTTTGATGTCTACAGGGTCTGTAGTGTTGTCTAGTTTTATTAGAATGTTAGTAATTTGTAATTTCTCTTTCTTTGCATTGTTGATAGAGGTCTATCAACTTTCTTGATCTTTCCAAATAACTAGCTTTCTTTCATTGATTTTCTCTGATGCTTTTCATTTACAACTTTATCACTTTCTACTCTTATCTTCATTTATTTGTTCCTTTTATTTGCTTTATGCTTATATTGTTCTTTTTAATGTTTTTTATCGTGCAATCTAACATATATATATATATATATATATAAAGAAAAAGCAGCATTTTTCAAAGTACACTCCAACAAGCAGCTAAAAAACAGATTTCATAGTTTAGTATGGGTTCATTCCACAGTTTCAGGTTTTTCCTTCTAGCTGCTTTAAAATACTGGAGACTGAAAGAGATATCAATTTAATGATTCAGCATTCATATTCATTTCTTAAATCCTATCTTCTCTGTATGACTACATCATCACCTTTGATCTTTCCATACCTCTCTTTAGTGTTGTTTTGGCTATAGCAATTCTAAATTTTTGATATTGGAAGGGTCTGTCACTAATATGGGGTAAAGAGATGGAGATATCTGATGTTCTGGAGAGGCTGGGTTAGGTTTCAAGACTTATCTGAACCAGGGTCCCATCTGGAGATTGTAGGTTTCTGGAAAGTTACTCTAGTGCCTGGAACCCTTGTGGAATCTTATATATTGCCCTAGGTGTTCTTAAAGATTGACTGGAATGGTCCTGGTTGGGAGTTGGCAGGTTATGTTAGGTAGCAAAGTCTAACTGAAGCTTGCATAAGAGCAACTTCCAGAGTAGCCTTTCAACTCTATTTGAACTCTCTCTGCCACCGATACTTTATTAATTACGCTTCTTTTCCCCCTTTTGGTCAGGATGGAATTGTTTATCCCACAGTGCCAGGTCTGAATTTATCCCTGGGAGTCATGTCCCACGTTTCCAGGGAGACTTTCACCCCTGGAGATCATATCTCATGTAGGGGGTCAGCAATGATTTCACTTGCAGAGTTGGGCTTAGAGAGACTGAGGCCACATCTGAGCAATAACAGAGGTCCTCCAGAAGTAACTCTTAGGCATGCCTATAGGCAGTCTAAGCTCTGCTACCAACATAAGCTTCACAAGAGTAAACCTCATGATTTGGGTGTCCCTAAAGTTTGACACAGTATCAGGGGATTCCCTGATGGTAAGGTTTAATAGTTCCATATTCTTTCTCCCCTCCCTCAGGGCACTTTGCCAATACTTTTGGATTATCTGCTTAATATACTCTAGTATGTTTCTAGGCATTACGATAATGTATAAAGGATTAAAGGACTTCTTTCTTATTCTGTGATCCCTGTGTTTCAGTTCAAATGAGCTATACAGATAGGTTGAATTAGATTATGCACTACAGAAAATTTCAGTTCCAGATCAAATAAATCTTTCTTCCATTGGTCTCAAAAAGTATGTGTGGTTCTAAAGTATAGACACTGTCTTCCTTACCCCTATATTCTGAATTACTTTAATCCCAACATCTTCGCCTTCATTCTTATCTCTAAATATCAGGTTCTATATATAAAACAGCCTCTCAAAATCCAGAAATATTCATCACCACTCTGGACTTTGTGTCTGCTCTAAAAGCTTACAATCTAGGCCCCTGTTTTCTTATAAGCATTTTCTAAAGGTGACCATACCATTGTTGTTTTTTTGTTTCTTCCTTATTTTGTCTCATCAAATGTCCCACATGTTCATTCATATCATTGCATACCTCATGACTTTGTTCCTTTTTGTGGCAGCACAACTTTCATTCATAAGTATATACCATCATTCACCAGTCTACTTCTCCATCAGTGCATCCTTCAGTCACCTGCATTCATAGGGCATCATGTAGAGGGCCCAAAGTCCACAGTCCATCAACATTCTGAATTTTAGATAATTTCATTGTTCCCAAGAGAAAGAAAACCAATAAACACACCCTCGCCAAATAGGACATCTAAACCTCCTCTTAACCTTTGTCTTGTCCCTCCCTTTATTATTTACCTCTGCTGTGCTGATGGTTTCCTTTTCAACATAGCTCTTGGCATGTAATAAGCAGTTTTCTGCCTGTACCTTGAACTTAAACACTTTTTATACAAGAATCATATCTTTGATGTAATTCTTATGAGAACTAATTCATATTTCTGGTGTGAATCAGTGAGACACGTAGGTCTATACAACTCCTTTCAATCTTGTTCATCTTCAAGATGGTAATATTACTTCTAAGCCCACTAGAAAATCGCCTTCGCTCTTATCTGTTCTCTTACATTGGAGTTCAACCTCATTAGCTAACGGTTCACCCATCTCTGGTTTCTATGCATCTCTAAGTACCCCGTATTTTGTATTATAAGCCTCTGATTATACCTTTATGCGGGTCATAAAAGTGGAATCATACAGTGTCTGTCCTTTTGTGTCTAGCTAATTTTGCTCACCATCATGTCCTCAAGGCTCATCCATCTTGCCATGTTCTTCAGGACATCATTTTGTCTTACTGCTGCATAATATTCCATCCTGTGAATATACCGCATTTTGTTGATCCACTCATCTGTTGATGGGCATTTGGTTTGTTTCCATCTTGTGGCAATTGTGAATAATGCTGCTATAAACATCAGTGTGCAAATGTCTGTTTGTGTCATTGCTTTAAATCCTTCTGGGTATATACCAAGTAGTGCTATTGCTGGGTCATAGTACAACTTGATATTTTGTTTCCTAAGGAACTGCCAAACAGTCTTCCATAGTGTCTGCAACATTATACATTCCCACCAGCAGTGTAAAAGTGTCCCGGTTTCTCCACATCCTCTCCAACATTTATAGTTTCTTGTTTGTTTAATAGCTGCCATTCTTATAGGTGGGAGTTGGTATCTCACTGTAGTCTTTTTAAAAAATTTTTATTAATGAAGTCAGTCAACATACAACACGAACATTCTTAACATAGGAACATCCCATACTTTGTGTGCAATCAATGGCTCACAATATCATCACATAGTTGTATATTCATCACCATGATAATTTCTCAGAACATTTTCATCACTCCAGAAAAAGAAATAAAAATAAAAAAGAAAAAAGTGATACATACCATGCCCCTTACCCCTCCCTCTCATTGACCACTAGTATTTACCTCCACCCAATTTATTTTAACTTTTGTTCCCCTTATTATTTATTTATTTTTAATCAAAATTTTTTACTCATGTGTCCATACCATAGATAAAAGGAGCATCAGAACAAGGTTTTCACACACAGTCTCTTGTGAAAGCTATAACATTATACAATCATCTTAAAGAAACATGGCTACTGGAACACATCTCTACAGTTTCAGGCACTTCCCTGTAGCCTGTCAAATACACCTTAAATGAAAAGGAGTTATCTATATAATGCATAAGAATAACCTACAGTATAACCTCTCGACTATATTTGAAACTCTCAGCCACTGACACTTTATTTCGTCTCATTTTTCTTTTCCCCCTTTCAGTTAGGAGGTTTTCTCAATCCCTTGATGCTGAGTCCCAGCTCATTCCAGGTCCTCTATCCCACATTGCCAGGGAGGTTTATACCCCTGGGAATCATGTCCCACTTAGAGAGGGGGAGGGCAATGAGTTTGCTTGCCATGTTGTCTGAGAGATAGGCCACATCTGAGCAACAAAAGAGGTTCTGGGGTGACTCTTAGGCCCAATTTTAAGTAGGCTTAGTCTATCCTTTGGGGGGATAAGTTTTGCATGAACAAACCCCAAGATTGAGGGCTTGGCCTACTGATTTTGTTGTGCTCACTGCTTGCGAGAATATCAGGCCTTCTCCAAATGGGTAAGTTGAAGTTTCCATCTTTCTCACCATTCCCCCAAGGAGACTTTGCAAATATTTTTTTATTCACTGTTCAAATCACTCTGGGATTTATCAGGCCATTGCTCTGGACAAACCTACAAAATTTCATGCCTTACTCAAGGTTTCATGTACTTATGGTGTTCAGTTAGATTAGGAGATCACTAGTCAGAATATAAATTTTGTAAATAAACATTTTTGCTTTAGTCTCAAGCATAAGTTAAAGTTTTAAAATATTAATTACCATCTACTTTCAATACGCTGCAATATTGACATTCCTTTGTTCTTCCTCATGCAAAAACATTTTTCAATTTGTATATTTAGTCACTATCATTGTACACTCTAGGCATTCGTAGATTATATCATCTCAGACTTTTATCATCTATCTTTCCTTCTGATTTCATTTGTGCCCCCAGCCCTCCTCCCTCTATCATTCTCACATTCAGCTTCATTCATTGCACTAACATTATTGTATTACAGTTAGGTAGTATTGTGCTATCCATTTCTGAATTTTTACAATCAGTCCTGTTGCACAATCTGTGCCCCTTCAGCTCCAATTACCCAATATCTACCCTATTTCTATCTCCTGATGGTCTCTGTTCTTAACTGAAATTCTCCAAGTTCATTCATTAATTTTAGTTCATATCAGTGAGACCATACAGTATGTATCCTTTTGTTTCTGGCTAATCTCACTCAGCATAATGTCCTGAAGGTCCGTCCATATTATTACATACTTCATAGCTTTATTCTAACTTACAGCTGCATAATATTCATCATATGTATATACCACAGCTTGTTTAGCCATTCAGCTGTGATGAACATTTGGACTGTTTCCATCTCTTGGCAATTGTACATAATGCTACTGTAAATATTGGTGTGCAAATGTCATAATACGCCTTAAGTCAGGTACTGTGAGATCTCCAACTTCATTTTGGTTATTAGTTTTTCTAGTTCTGAAAAGTAAGTTTTTGGGGTTTTGATTGGTATTGCATTGAATCTATAAACCAATTTAGGTAGAACTGACACCTTAACTATAGTCTTCCAATCCATGAACACATTATGCCCTTCTATTTATTTAGGTCTTCTGTGATTCCTTTTAGCAATTTCTTGTAGTTTTTCTTTGTATAGGTCTTTTGTATCCTTAGTTAAATTTATTCCTAAATAGTTTATTCTTTTGGTTCCAATTGCAAATGGAAGTTTTTTCTTGATTTCCCCCTCAGATTGTTCATTACTAGTGTATAGAAACACTACAGATTTTTGAGTGCTGCTCTTGAAACCTGCCACATTGCTGTACTTGTTGATCTACATTTCCCTTATAGCCAATGAAAATGAGCATTTCTTCATGTGCTTTTGACCCATCTTTATTTGCTCTTCAGAAAATTACCTTTTAATATCTTTAGCCCATTTATAATTGGGTTGTTTGTTCTTTTGTTGATGGGTTTTATGATTTCTTCGAATGTACGGGAATTCAAACCTTTGTCCAATATGTGATTTCCAAATATTTTCTCCCATTGAATTGGCTGCCTATTCATTTTTTGACAAACTCTTTTAAGGTGCAGACGCATTTGATTTAGAGAAGTTCCCATTTATCTATTTTTTATTTTGCTGCTTGTGCTTTGGGTGTAAAGTTTAGGAAGCTACCTCCTAGTACTAGGACTTGAAGATGTTTCCCTACGTTTTCTTTTAGCAGTTTTATGCTGCTAGTTCTTATACTAAGGTGTATGATCCACTTTGAGATAATTTTTGTGTGGGGTGTAAGATAGGGGTCCTCTTTCACTCTTTTGGCTATTGATATCCAGTTCTTCCATTTCCAATTGTTGAAAAGACTACTTTGTCCCAATTCACAGGATTTGGGGGCCTCATAAAAAAATCAGTTGACCATAGATTTGGTGGTTTTTTCTGCACTCTCAATTCAACTCCATTGGTCAGTGCTTCTGTCTTTGGGCCAGCACCATGCTGTTTTGACCATTGTGTCTTTATAATAGGTCGTAACGGTATGGAGTGTTAATTCTCCCACTTCGTTCTTTTTTTTTTATTATTAATTAACGGAAAAAAAGAAATTAACCCAACATTTAGAAATCATACCATTCTACATATGCAATCATTAATTCTTAACATCATCACATAGATGCATGATCATCGTTTCTTAGTACATTTGCATCGGTTTAGAGGAACTAGCAACACAACAGAAAAAGATATAGAATGTTAATATAGAGAAAAGAAATAAAAGTAATAATAATAGTAAAAAAAAACAAACAAAATAACAACAACAACAAAAAAACCTATAGCTCAGATGCAGCTTCATTCAGTGCTTTAACATGATTACTTTACACTTAGTTATTATTGTGCTGTCCATTTTTGAGTTTTTGTATCTAGTCCTGTTGCGCAGTCTGTATCCCTTCAGCTCCAATTACCCATTATCTTACCCTGTTTCTAACTCCTGCTGGACTCTGTTACCAATGACATATTCCAAGTTTATTCTCGAATGTCCATTCACATCAGGGGGACCATAGAGTATTTGTCCTTTAGTTTTTGGCTGGACTCACTCAGCATAATGTTCTCTAGGTCCATCCATGTTATTACATGCTTCATAAGTTTATCTTGTCTTAAAGCTGCATAATATTCCATCGTATGTATATACCACAGGTTGTTTAGCCATTCTTCTGTTGATGGACATTTTGGCTGTTTCCATCTCTTTGCAATTGTAAATAACACTGCTATAGACATTGGTGTGCAAATGTCCGTTTGTGTCTTTGCCCTTAAGTCCTTTGAGTAGATACCTAGCAATGGTATTGCTGGGTCGTATGGCAATTCTATATTCACATTTTTGAGGAACCGCCAAACTGCCTTCCACAGTGGTTGCACCATTTGACATTCCCACCAACAGTGGATAAGTGTGCTCTTTCTCCGCATCCTCTCCAGCACTTGTCATTTTCTGTTTTGTTGATAATGGCCATTCTGGTGGGTGTGAGATGATATCTCATTGTGGTTTTGATTTGCATTTCTCTAATGGCCAGGGACATTGAGCATCTCTTCATGTGCCTCTTGGCCATCTGTATTTCCTCTTCTGGTAGGTGTCTGTTCAAGTCTTTTTCCCATTTTGTAATTGGGTTGGCTGTCTTTTTGTTGTTGAGTTGAACAATCTCTTTATAAATTCTGGATACTAGACCTTTATCTGATATGTCATTTCCAAATATTATCTCCCATTGTGTAGGCTGTCTTTCTACTTTCTTGATGAAGTTCTTTGATGCACAAAAGTGTTTAATTCTTTCATTCTTTTGCATATGGATATCCAGTTCTCTAGGCACCATTTATTGAAGAGACTGTTCTGTCCCAGGTGAGTTGGCTTGACTGCCTTATCAAAGATCAAATGTCCATAGATGAGAGGGTCTATATCTGAGCACTCTATTCGATTCCATTGGTCGATATATCTATCTTTATGCCAATACCATGCTGTTTTGACCACTGTGGCTTCATAATATGCCTTAAAGTCCGGCAGCGCGAGACCTCCAGCTTCGTTTTTTTTCCTCAAGATGTTTTTAGCAATTCGGGGCACCCTGCCCTTCCAGATAAATTTGCTTATTGGTTTTTCTATTTCTGAAAAATAAGTTGTTGGGATTTTGATTGGTATTGCATTGAATCTGTAGATCAATTTAGGTAGGATTGACATCTTAATTATATTTAGTCTTCCAATCCATGAACACGGTATGCCCTTCCATCTATTTAGGTCTTCTGTGATTTCTTTTAGCAGTTTTTTGTAGTTTTCTTTATATAGGTTTTTTTGCCTCTTTAGTTAAATTTATTCCTAGGTATTTTATTCTTTTAGTTGCGATTGTAAATGGGATTCGTTTCTTGATTTCCCCCTCAGCTTGTTCATTACTAGTGTATAGAAATGCTACAGCTTTTTGAATGTTGATCTTTTAACCTGCTACTTTGCTGTACTCATTTATTAGCTCTAGTAGTTTTGTTGTGGATTTTTCCGGGTTTTCAACGTATAGTATCATATCGTCTGCAAACAGTGATAGTTTTACTTCTTCCTTTCCAATTTTGATGCCTTGTATTTCTTTTTCTTGTCTAATTGCTCTGGCTAGAACCTCCAACACAATGTTGAATAATAGTGGTGATAGTGGACATCCTTGTCTTGTGCCTGATCTTAGGGGGAACGTTTTCAATTTTTCCCCATTGAGGATGATATTAGCTGTGGGTTTTTCATATATTCCCTCTATCATTTTAAGGAAGTTCCCTTGTATTCCTATCTTTTGAAGTGTTTTCAACAGGAAAGGATGTTGAATCTTGTCAAATGCCTTCTCTGCATCAATTGAGATGATCATGTGATTTTTCTGCTTTGATTTGTTGATATGGTGCATTACATTAATTGATTTTCTTATGTTGAACCATCCTTGCATACCTGGGATGAATCCTACTTGGTCATGATGTATAATTCTTTCATTGTGTTGCCGGACTCGATTTGCTAGAATTTTGTTGAGGATTTTTGCATCTATATTCATTAGAGAGATTGGTCTGTAGTTTTCTTTTTTTGTAATATCTTTGCCTGGTTTTGGTATGAGGGTGATGTTGGCTTCATAGAATGAATGAGGTAGTTTTCCCTCCACTTTGATTTTTTTGAAGAGTTTGAGGAGAGTTGGTACTAATTCTTTCTGCAATGTTTGATAGAATTCAGATGTGAAGCCGTCTGGTCCTGGACTTTTCTTTTTAGGAAGCTTTTGAATGACTGATTCAATTTCTTTACTTGTGATTGGTTTGTTAAGGTCATCTATTTCTTCTTGAGTCAAAGTTGGTTGTTCATGTCTTTCCAGGAACCCGTCCATTTCATCTAAATTGTTGTATTTATTAGCGTAAAGTTGTTCATGGTATCCTGTTATTACCTCCTTTATTTCTGTGACGTCAGTAGTTATGTCTCCTCTTCCATTTCGATCTTATTTATTTGCATCCTCTCTCTTCTTCTTTTTGTCAATCTTGCTAAGGGCCCATCAATCTTATTGATTTTCTCATAGAACCAACTTCTGGTCTTATTGATTTTCTCTATTGTTTTCATGTTTTCAATTTCATTTATTTCTGCTCTAATCTTTGTTATTTCTTTCCTTTTGCTTGCTTTGGGATTAGTTTGCTGTTCTTTCTCCAGTTCTTCCAAGTGGACAGTTAATTCCTGCATTTTTGCCTTTTCTTCTTTTCTGATATAGGCATTTAGGGCAATAAATTTCCCTCTTAGCACTGCCTTTGCTGCGTCCCATAAGTTTTGATATGTTGTGTTTTCATTTTCATTCGCCTCGAGGTATTTACTAATTTCTCTTGCAATATCTTCTTTGACCCACTTGTTGTTTAAGAGTGTGTTGTTGAGCCTCCACGTATTTGTGAATTTTCTGGCACTCTTCCTATTATTGATTTCCAACATCATTCCTTTATGGTCCGAGAAAGTGTTGTGTAAGATTTCAATCTTTTTAAATTTGTTAAGACTTGCTTTGTGACCCAGCATATGGTCTATCTTTGAGAATGATCCATGAGCACTTGAGAAAAAGGTGTATCCTGCTGTTGTGGGATGTAATGTCCTATAAATGTCTGATAAGTCTAGCTCATTTATTGTAATATTCAGATTCTCTATTTCTTTATTGATCCTCTGTCTAGATGTTCTGTCCATTGATGAGAGTGGTGAATTGAAGTCTCCAACTATTATGGTATATGAGTCTATTTCCCTTTTCAGTGTTTGCAGTGTATTTCTCATGTATTTTGGGGCATTGTGGTTCGGTGCATAAATATGTATGATTGTTAGGTCTTCTTGTTTAATTGTTCCTTTTATTAGTATATAGTGTCCTTCTTTGTCTCTCTTAACTGTTTTACATTTGAAGTCTAATTTGTTGGATATTAGTATAGCCACTCCTGCTCTTTTCTGGTTGTTATTTGCATGAAATATCTTTTCCCAACCTTTCACTTTCAACCTATGTTTATCTTTGGGTCTAAGATGTGTTTCCTGTAGACAGCATATAGAAGGATCCTGTTTTTTAATCCATTCTGCCAGTCTGTGTCTTTTGATTGGGAAATTCAGTCCATTAACATTTAGTGTTATTACTGTTTGGATAATATTTTCCTCTAACATTTTGCCTTTTGTATTATATATATCATATCTGACTTTCCTTCTTTCTACACTCTTCTCCATACCTCTCTCTTCTGTCTTTTTGTATCTGACTCTAGTGCTCCCTTTAGTATTTCTTGCAGAGCTGGTCTCTTGGTCACAAATTCTCTCAGTGACTTTTTGTCTGAGAATGTTTTAATTTCTCCCTCATTTTTGAAGGATAATTTTGCTGGATATAGGAGTCTTGGTTGGAAGTTTTTCTCTTTTAGTAATTTAAATATATCATCCCACTGTCTTCTAGCTTCCATGGTTTCTGCTGAGAAATCTACACATAGTCTTATTGGGTTTCCCTTGTATGTGATGGATTGTTTTTCTCTTGCTGCTTTCAAGATCCTCTCTTTCTCTTTGACCTCTGACATTCTAACTAGTAAGTGTCTTGGAGAACGCCTATTTGGGTCTAATCTCTTTGGGCTGCACTGCACTTCTTGGATCTGTAATTTTAGGTCTTTCATAAGAGTTGGGAAATTTTCAGTGAAAATTTCTTCCATTAGTTTTTCTCCTCCTTTTCCCTTCTCTTCTCCTTCTGGGACACCCACAACACGTATATTTGTGTGCTTCATATTGTCCTTGAGTTCCCTGATACCCTGTTCAAATTTTTCCATTCTTTTCCCGATAGTTTCTGTTTCTTTTTGGAATTCAGATGTTCCATCCTCCAAATCACTAATTCTATCTTCTGTCTCTTTAAATCTATCATTGTAGGTATCCATTGTTTTTCCATCTTTTCTACTTTATCCTTCACTTCCATAAGTTCTGTGATTTGTTTTTTCAGTTTTTCTATTTCTTCTTTTTGTTCAGCACATGTCTTCTTCATGTCCTCCCTCAATTTATCGATTTCGTTTTTGAAGAGGTTTTCCATTTCTGTTCGTATATTCAGCATTAGTTGTTTCAGCTCCTGTATCTCATTTGAACTATTGGTTTGTTCCTTTGACTGGGCCATATTTTCAATTTTCTGAGTGTGATCCATTATCTTCTGGTGGCGTCTGAGCATTTAGTCAGATTTCCCTGGTTGTTGGACCCAACAGGTTGAAAGATTTTTCTGTGAAATCTCTGTGTTCTGTTTTTCTTATCCTGCCCAGTAGGTGGCGCTCGTGGCACACGTTTGTCTGCGGGTTCCACCAGTAAAAGGTGCTGTGGGTCTTTTAACTTTGGAAAACTCTCGCTGTGGGGGAGGTTCACCAGCCGAAGCGGCTTGGAAGAGTGCCAGCTGGCCCGGGGGTCCGAACGGGGGGATGGCCGCCAGCTGCCACAGCCCGGGAGAGTGTCCGACTGAATTTCCTAGTCGTCCGGGGGCGCCAAGCGTGACGGGCGAGCGCCAGCCACCACAGCCCGGGAGAGTGCACCGTTCCCAACCGGACCGGGGAGTCACATGTTTGGAAGGAACCTCCCCGGTCACCGTTCTCCGCGGTCTGGGGATTTCCGACCCAACTCTCTCAGTTGGTCCGGGGGGCCTCGCGTGGTGGGGACGCCAGCCGCCGTGGCCCGAGGGGACCGCCTGCCCAATTCTGCCAGCTGGCCTGGGAAGGAGGAAGGAAGGGACACCGGCCGCTTGCCGTCCCGCCCAGGAAAGCCCGCGCCCCTCGGCGATCTCACCGGAGCTGGTTCTCCCAGACAGTCAGCTGTTCCAGGATGGGGTACGCCATCCGTTTGATCTCCATCGTGGCTCCAGGAGCTGCTCTGTGTCTTCTCCACTCCCCCAGTAGCTGTTCTGGAGGAGGAAAGGTGAGGGTGGCAAGGCTGTCGAGGACAGTGGCGGAGGAGCCGGTGAAGGCGGAAGAGGGCACGGTGGTGGTTGGAGAGCCGCCGGAGCAGGAGGAGAAAGGGAAGGATAAGATGGCGGATGGAGCTCCGCCGGTGGAGAAGGGGGAAGAGGCGGGCTCGCTGGCGGCGGGAGCGCCGCCGGTGAAGAAAGGGGGAGAGGAGGGCTGGCTGGCAGCGGGAGCGCTGCCGGCGGAGAAAGAGGGAGAGGAGGGCTGGCTGGCGGCGGGAGCCTTCATTCTTTTTTTAGGATGCTTTTAGCTATTTTGGGTCTCTTTCCCTTCCCGAAGAATTTGGTAGTTAGCTTTTACAAATATTCAAAGTAGGTTGTTAGAATTTTGATTGGTACTATGCTGAATATGTAGATCAATTTGGGGAGAATTGACATCTTAACTATATTTAGTCTTCCTATTCATGAGCAGGAAATATCTTTTCACCTATTTAGACCTCCTTTGATTTCTTTTAGCAATGTTATGTAGTTTTCTGTGAACAAGTCCTTTACATCTCTAGTTAAGTTCATTCCTAAGAATTGGATTCTTTTAGTTGCTATGTTGAATGAAATTTTTTCCTTGAGTGACTCCTCAACCAGGTCATTGTTTGTATACAGAAATGTTACTGATTATTGCACATTATTTTTATATTCGACCACCTTACTGAATTTGTTTATTAGCTCAAGTAACTTTCCTGTAGATTTCGCAGGATCTTCCAAATATAGTATCATATCATCTGCAAATAATGAGAGTTTTACTTCTTCCTTTCCAATTTGGATGCCTTTTATTTCTTTGTCCTGCCTGATTGCTCTAGCTAGAACTTCTAGCACAATGGTGAGTAATAGTGGTGACAGTGGGCATCCTTGTCTTGTACGTGATCTTAGGGGGAAAACTTTTGGTCTCTCTCCATTGAGTACAATGCTGGCTCTCAGTTTTTCAGATATTCCCTTTATCATATTGAGGTAGTTACCTTTGATTCCTATCTTCTGAAGTGTTTTTATTGGATAAGGATGCTGAATTTTGTTAATGCTTTTTCAGCATCAGTTGAGATGATCATGTGATTTTTCCCTTTTGATTTGTTAATGTGCTGTCTTACATTAATTGATTTTATTGTGTTGAGCCATCCTTGCATTCCTGGTATAAACCCCACTTGGTCATGGTGTATAATTCTTTTAATGTGATGTTAGATTCAATTTGCTAGTATTTTATTGAGAATTTTTGCATCTATGTTCATTAGGGAGATAGGCTTGTGGTTTTCCTTTCTTATAGCATCTTTACCTGGTTTGGTTATTGTAATGATATAAGCTTCATAAAATGAGTTAGGTAGAGTTCCTTTTTCTTCAATTTTTTGGAAAAGTTTGAGCAGGATTTTGGTGTTAGTTCTTTATGAAATGTTTGATAAAATTCCCCTCTGAAGCCAACTGGCCCTGGGCTTTTCTTTGTATGAAGATTTTTGATGACTGATTGAATCTCTTTACTTGTGATTGGTTTGTTGAGATCTTCTATTTCTTCCTGAGTCAATGTAGCTTGTTTCTGTGTCCCCAAGAATTTGTCCATTTCATCTAAGTTTTCTAGTTTGTTGGCATATAGTTGTTCATAGTATCTTCTTATTATTTCTTTAATTTCTTCAGGGTTTGTGGTAACACACCCCTTCTCATTTCTAATTTTGTTTATTTGCATCGTTTCTGCTTCTTTTTTGTCAGCCTTGTCAGTGGCCCATCAATTTTATTGATTTTCTCAAAGAACCAACTTTTGGTTTTATTGATTCTATTGTTCTTTTGTTCTCCCATTCATTTATCTCTGCTTTAATCTTTGTTATTTTTCTTCTCCTGTTTGATTTGTGTTTAGTTTGCTGTACTTTCTTGAATTCCTCCAGGTTTGCTGTTAAGCCCTCAGTTTTTGCTCTTTCTCTTTTTTTAGTATAGGCATTTAAGGCAATAAATTTCCCTCTCAGCACAGCCTTTCCTACATCCCATATGTTCTTATAAGTTGTATTCTCATTTTCATTCATCTCCAGATAGCTACTGATTTCTCTAGCAATTTCTTCTTTGACCCACTGTTTTTTTAAGAGTGTGTTATTTAATCTCCATTTATTTGTGAATTTTCTCATTCTTTGGTGGTTATTGATATCCAGCTTCATCCCACTGTGATCAGAGATAGTGCTTTGAATAATTTCAACATTTTTATATTTATAAAGACATGTTTTCTGCTCCAGTATATGATCTATCCTGGAGAATGTTCCATGAGCACTAGAGAAGAATGTATAGCCTTGTGCTTTGTGGTGCAATGACCTATATATGTCTGTTAGGTCTAATTCATTTATCAAGTTATTTAACTTCTCTATTTCCTTGTTGATCTTCTATCTTGTTGTTCTATCTATAGAGTAAAGTAGCATATTGAAGTATCCTACTATTATTGTTGGAATGTATATTGCTCCCTTCAGTTTTGCCAATGTCTGTCTCATGTACTTTTGGAGCTCCTTGATTGGGAGCATAAACATTTACAATTGTTATATCTTCTTGAGCAAATTTGCCCTTCAGTTAGTATATAGTGTCTTTCTTTGTCTTTTATTATGTCTTTACATTTAAAGTCTATTTTGTCTGATATTAATATAGCTACTCCTGCTTTATTTTGGTTGCAACTTGCATGGAAGATCTTTTTTCATCCTTTTACTGTCAATCTATTTGTATCCTTGTGTCTAAGATGAGTCTCTTGTAAGCAGCATACAGCTGGATTATGCTTCTTAATCCATTCTGCCAATCTGTTTCTTTTAATTGGTAAATTTAGTCCATTAACATTCAAAGATATTACTGCAAATGTGTTTTTTGATTCCACCATATTATCTTTTTTATTTTATTTGTCAAATCTATATATTCATTTCCCCCTTTCTCTTTGTATTCTTTAAATTATCCTTAGTGGTATTCTTCAATTCTCTGCCCTCCTCCACACCTCCCTCTCCTGTCTTTTTTCTTTTCAGCTGGCAGAACTCCTCTCTCTCTCAATTTCGAAGGACAATTTGGCTGGGTACAGAATTCTTGGGTGGAAGTCTTTCTCT
The DNA here is from genome assembly GCF_023851605.1 of Tamandua tetradactyla. Classification (NCBI taxonomy): domain Eukaryota; kingdom Metazoa; phylum Chordata; class Mammalia; order Pilosa; family Myrmecophagidae; genus Tamandua; species Tamandua tetradactyla. The sequence continues at coordinate 59,358,975 of NC_135353.1, read as the reverse complement.
TTAAGGATCTTGAATATATCACACTACTGCCTTCTCACCTCCAGAGTGTTAGTTGAGTAGTCTGAACTCAGTCTTATTTGATTTCCCTTGTAAGTAGTAGATTGTTTTTCTCTTACCAATTTGAGAATTTTCTGCTTCTCTTCAGTGTTTGACAGAGTGATTAGTATGTGCCTTGGAGAAGGCCTGTTTGTATTTATTCTGTTTGAAGTTCTTTGGGTTCTTTGAGTTGTATACTTATGTCCTTTATGAGGGTTGGGAAATTTTCCCCCATTATATCCTCAACTACTCTTCCCTGCTTTTTACTCTTCTCTTCTCTTTCTGGGACACCAATTGATTCTTATATTTGTGTGCTTTGTTTGTCTATCATTTTCATGACTTCTCATTCAATTTTTTCCATCTTTTTTACCATTTGCTGTTTTGAGTCTTCGAAGTCAGTTATCCTGCCCTCTATATCACTTATTCTTTCTTCTGGCTCTTCAAATCCTGTGTTGTGTGCATCTAGTATGTTTTTTATTTGTGATATCCACTAGTTTCCTATTTATTCTTTCAAATTCTTCCTTATGCTCTTCTACTGTCTTCTTGATCTCCGTTATGTCATTTGATAGCTCACTTATTTTATTAAGTAGAGTTGTATGAATATCTTTGATTAGTTGTTCCAGCGTCTTGTGTCTCCTCTGGTGTTTTAATTTGGTCAGTAAGCAGAGCTATATCTGCCTGCATTATGGTATGCTTAGTGATCTTCTGATGTCTTCGTGGCATGTAAATATCTTGATTGGTTTACTTTGGTAATTGATTTCTTTCAGTAGTCTAAGGTCTTATGTTTGTGGGATGGTTGTCCAGGACATGGGGTGGGCTCTTAGTGTGGTGATTTGTTTCAGGGAAGTTATAGGTGCAGGTTTGGGATGTTATGCTGGTGCTTGTGAACGTGGGGGCCCAACAGCCAGGGTGGATATAGCTGTGTGGGTGCACTGGTCCAGGGGCATATTCCTGGTGTGTACTGGTCTAAGGCATGGCACCTTTTGTGCACATGCATAGAGCTGTGGCAGCAGGTTGGCATTATGCCTTCATGGATTGGGGGCACATGTGACCAGGCTTCACAGTCAGCACTTTCTCAGAGCTGGGAAGTATGGCTGAGGGTCATGTGCATGCGTGGTTCTAGGACTGCTGTAAAGTGTAGTTCCCAGAGCTGAATGACATGATTGGGGGCCTGCACACATGCATTGGCCTGAGAGTGCCATAAATGGATGTGCAGAACTCAGGCAGGTTAGAGTGCAGCTGTGTGACACTATATGCGGTGGGGGCAGGTGTAGTCTAGGTATGGAGTTTGGTGCCCGCAGCCTTTATGTGCTGGCAACAGCCTGCAAGAAACAGTGAGCAGGAGGTAGTGCTTGGGAGGGGTGCAGGAGATGTGGGTTGGGCTGCACTTTAGGTGGGGGTGGAGGCAGTTATGTGCACTTGGGGCTGGTGGGGTGGGGGTGCTTGGAGCGGGGGTAATGAGAGCGGGTGATGGAGTTTGTATGCTTGGGGTGTGGAGTGAGTCGCTGGTCATGGGGCGGTGCTGGTGAGGGTAGCACACCCAAGGAACACTTCCTAGTCCCAGGCTCCCATCCGTGCAGTCCAGTAAGCTCCACAGCTCCATGCCTCCATGCCAGTCTCCACCTTTCTGCCTCCATGCCAGGCTCCATCTTTCTGCCTCCTAGTTCCTCAGCCTCTGCAACCAGGGCTGCCCCATGTGGTGCAGAAGGCTCTCCCAGGTCAGCTGCACTCCTGAATCACCACCTCAGTCACCCTCCTGTGCTTTCTCTAACTTTTCCGTTGGAACAGGGCTAAGCTTTAGCTATTCTATTCGACCATCTTCCTGGAAGTAATGATAATCTTGTTTTGTTACTTTTCTTTTACCTTTTTTGGTCCAGAAGGCATTATTGATCCCATCATGTCAAGGCAAGCCTCAACCTTGGAAACACATAGTCTCATTGTCAATAGTACTGTCACCCCTGAATATCTCATGCCCCCTGTAATCGGGAAAATAATGATTTTACTTGTGGAGTTGGGCTTAGAAAGTGACAGAGCCCACATCTGAGCAACTAAAGAGGTTTTCTGGAAGCACTCTTAGGCATAGTCTTAGCTTCTCCACAACAAAAATAATTTTCATAAGGGTAAGCCTCAACATCAAGGGCTTGGCCTATTTTCTTGGGAGTCCCTAATATTTGAGAGTGCACCAGTGATTATTTAAGCTTATTGTTAAAATTTATTATTAAACTTTCCCAGATGGGAAAATTTAATAGTCTATATTTTTTCTCCAGTCCCTTGAAGGACATTACCGATACTTTTTTTTCCCCTCCAGTCCCTCAAGGGACCCTAACAATACTTTTTAAATTATCAGCCCACCATAATCTGGGATGTCTCTAGGTGCTATATTAAACTATACAGAATTATAAGACCTTGTTCCTATTTTGGTCTCCATGTGTTTGGGTTGTTTAAATGAGCTATCCAGACAGGTTGATTTAGGCTGTGTGTGAGAAAATTCAGAATCCAGATACAATAAAATTCTGTCTGTTCTTGTACAGTAGGTGAAGCTCTAGAGTACATACACTACCATCTTTTGCCCTGTATTCTGATGCACCTTAGTCTCAGCCAAATAGCCTTCATTATTATCTCTAATAGAAGCCTAATCTCTTTTTCTGTTACTTAAACTGTTATTGAGGGTAGAAATGCTGCCTTGCAGAGCTGCAGAGCTCCAGCTCTGAATCTTAGATGTCACAGAGGTACTCAAAGTTTCAAGGAAATACCAGGTTTTGCACAGATAGCTCTGTGTCTCAGAGTCTAGAAATACAGTTACAACTTCAGACTAAGTATGGTGTTATGAGTTTACAATCTAGGCTCCAGTTTTCTTATATTATACCATACTTATATGTTCTTTTGTTTCTGTCTTATTTTGTACAACATATTGCCTCCATGTTCCATTCTCTTCCTTGAATGCCTCACATCATTCCTTTTTGTAACCACACAGTATTCCTTCATATATATATCACAGTTTTCCTTTTGGTGTCTCAGACATTGTACCCTTTGGCCCCCTCCATCCATTGAACATCATGGATAATGTCCAAAATAAACAAACCAGGTTTTACAGTGTCCTCACTTGCTTGTACAGTCAGCAGCACTCTCAATTTTAGACAATTTTTGTTGGTTCACAAAGAACTGATAAACACAGCTTCACCTAATATCAAATCAAAACTTCCCCTAATCTTTTGTCCCTACCCTCCCAACTATTTACCCCTGGTGTTACTGTGGTACTGTTGATGTCTTCTTGTTAACTGTAGTCCATAGCATGAAATATTGGTTTTCCCCCTATACCTCTCTATTACTGACTCTGTACAAGATTAAACCTTTGAAGGAGCTCATGCAAGAACTTATTTATAATTGTAGTTAATCAGTGGGATACATGGCACTATACATTCCTTTTCAATCATAGTCACCTTCAGTATGGCAGTGTTATTTATAACCCCACTAATTAGCTACCATCACTTCTATCCATTTCCTTGCATTTAAGTTCACCCTTATTGGGTAAACTTTCATCTGTCTCTAGCTTCTGTGTACCTCTAGGTTTGCTATATTCTACAGTGTAAACCTTTGAGATTACCTTTACCAGAGTCATAATAGTGAAATGATACAGTATCTATCCTTTTATATCTGACTTATTTCACTCAGCATTATGTCCTCAGTGTTAATCTATATTGTCATATGCTTCGGAACCTCATTTCGTCTTACTGCTGCATAATATTTTATTGTTATGTATAGATTACATTTTGTTTATTAACCCATCTGTTCATAGGCACTTGGATTGTTTCCATCTTTTGGCAATTGTGAAAAGTGCTGCTATGAATATAAGTGTAGAAATGTCTGTTCATGTCACTGCTTTCAGCTCTTCTGAGTATATAACAAATATTGGTATTGCCAGGTCATAGGGCAGTTCAATATTTAGTGTTTTGAGGAACCACCAAACTGTCTTCCTTACTGGGTGTAACATTATATATTCCCACCAGCAGTGACTAAGTCCCCCAATTTCTCCAAATCTTCTCCAACATTTGTCATTTCCTGTTTGGTTAACTGCAGACATTCTTATAGATGTGAACTGACATGTCATTGTAGTCTTGATTTGCACTTCCCTAATAATTAATGAAGATGAACATCACTTGTATTTGTATTTGCTCTTCAGAAATATGTCTATTCATATCCTTTGCTCATTTTATAATTGACTTGTTTGTTCTTTTTTGTGAGTTGTGTAATAGCTTTATGTACACAGAATATCAAACCTTTATCCAATATGTGGTTTCCAAATGTTTTCTTCCATTGAGTTGGCTGCCTGTTCACCTTTTTCACAAAGTCCTTTGAGGCACAGAAGCTTTTGATCTTAAAGAGTTCCCATTTTTCCATTTTTTCTTTGATTGCTTGTGGTTTGGTGTAAAGTTTAAGAAGCTACCTCCTATTACTAGGTCTTGAAGATGTTTCCCCATATTTTCTTCTAGGAGTTTTATGCTACTGGCTCTTATATTTAGGTCTTTAATCCATTTTGAATTAATTTTTGTATAAGGTGTAAGGTAGGAGTCCTCTTTCATTCTTTTGGCTATTGATATTCAGTTCTCACATACTTGTTTATTGAAATGACTATTCTTTCCCAGTCCAGTGAATTTGGGGGTCTTATTGAAGATAATTGACCATAGATTTTGTGGTCTATCTCTGTACTCTCAATTTGATCCCATTGGTCACTGCTCCTATCTTTGTGCCAATATCATGTTTGCTCTTCTTTTTATGTTTTTTATTTTGAGGGGGGAACTTAATTATTCCTTTGAGACTTTTCCTCTCTTTCAATTATGTATTTAGTGCTATAAAATTTCCCCCTCAGCACTGCTTTAACTCTGTCCCACAAATTTTGGTATGTTGTATTTTCATTTTCATTCTGTTTAATGTAATTTTTATTTCTCTTTGACCTGTGGATTATTTAGAAATGAGTTGTTCAGTTTCCAAGTGCTGGGAGATTTTTCTGTTACCTTTCTGTTATGAGTTTCTAGTTTGATTCCATTGTGGTTGGAGAGTATGCTATATATTATTTCAGTTCTTTTAAATTTGTTGAGGTTTTCTTATGGCCTGGGATATAGTCTGTTTCCTTGGACACTGGAAAAGAATGAGTAGTCTGCTGTTGTCGGTTGGAGTATTCTATGTCTGTTAAATCTTATTGCTTGATGGTGTTGCTGAGTTCTTCTATATCCTTGCTTATTTTCTGTCTGGTTGTTTATCAGTTGTTGAGAAAGTGGTTTTGAAGTTTCCATCTATGTTTGGGATTTGTCTGCTTCTTTCAATTCTATCAGTGTTTTCCACATATTTGCTTCTCTGTTGTCTGATGCATAGACACTTAGGAGTGCTATGTCTTCTTGGTGGATTTTATCATTTTATAATTTTACCATTATATAATATTCTTCTCTTTTCTGGTAACTTTCTTTGCTCTAACATCTATTTTATCAGATATTAGTACTATCACTCCTGCTTTCTTTTGATTAATGTTTGCATGATATGTATTTTCTATATTTTTACTTTTTATCTGCCTACATTGCTATATTTGAAGTGTTTATTGACTCATATGGTTGGGTCATGCTTTTTAATCATTCGGCTAATCTCTGCCTTTTAACTGATGTATTTAGACTAGTTGCACTTAATGCAATCAGTGGTACGTGAGGGCTCAAGCCTGACATTTTATTTTATTTTTCTATTTGTTCTTTTTTCTTGTTCCTGCCATCTAGTGGGTTACTTGAACATTTATTAAGATTCCATTTTTATTTAACTATAATGGCGCTTTGAGTGGATCTCTTTGTATGGACTTTTATTGGTTGCTCTAAGTATTACATTATAAACACATAACTTCTCACAGACTACTGGTGTTAATATTTTACCAGTTCAAATGAAGTATAAAAACTTATTTCCCTTTATATCTCATTGCATCCCTATTTATAATATAATTGTCTTAAATATTTCCTCTATATACATGAAAACCACATCACACTATTATAATTTTTGCTTCAACCTTCAAACATAATTTTTAAAACTAAAAAGGAAAGTGAAGAGCCTATTGCATTTCCCGTACTTTATTGTATTCTTTCTTCCTTCATGATATTCCTTGGTACCTTCATTTATCATTTCTTTTCTGCTTAGGGAAATTTCTTTGGAGTATGTCTGCTGGTGACAAATTATCATAGTTTTCTTTCATCTGAGAGTGTTTTTGATTTCTCTTACATTCCTGAAGGATACTTTTACTGGATATAGAATTTTGCATTGCCAGTTATTTTCTTCCAACACTTGAAGAATGTTGTGTTAACTTCCGTCTAGCCTCCATCATTTCTGATGAAAAACCCATTGCAATTGTAATTGTTTTTCCCCAAAAGATAAGGTGCCATTTTTCTCTGAATGCTTTCATGTTTTTTTTTCTTAGTCTTTAGTTTTCAAAACTTTGACTATGATGTGTCTTTGTGTGTATTTATTTGGGTTTACCCTGTTTGACATTCACTCAACTCCTTGACTCTATAGGTTTATGCCTTTTACCAGATTTAGAAAATTTTCAACCTCACCCTTTCTCATCTCCTGCAGGGACATTGATGACACAAATATTATTTATAGTCCCACAGATCTCTGAGGTTCTCTTCAAGTTTTAAAATTCTACTTTCTCTCTTTTGTTCAGATTAGATGATTAACTATTGTTTTCCAAGTTCCACTATTTTTTTCTTTATTCTCTACATTCTGCTAGGTACAACCATTGTATTTTCAAAATTTTAGCTATTGTATTTTTCAAATCTGAAATTTTCATTTTGTTCTTCTTTATATCTTCTGTTTCTTTGCTGAGACTTTCTGTTTTTCATTTGTTTAAAGTGTATTCAAATCGCTTATTGAAGCATTTTTATGATGGCTACTTCAAAATTGTTAGATAATTCTATTTGTGTCAGCTCAGTATTGGTATCTGTTGATTGTCTTGTCTCATTCAGGTTGAGATTTTCCTGGTTTCTGGTATGACAAGTGATTTTTTTATTAAGAACTGAACATTTTGGGTATTATGTTAATGATTCTCTGGATCTTGTTTCCACATCTGTGAAATAAGAAGTGGCCTAAGCTGTGCTTTCCCAAACAAGCCAGGGATATAACAATTATATGAATTTCTACACAGATGAATATTTTATTAATTTTAATAAATATGCATTTTTTCCATTATTGTTCAAAAATATATAACTAGCACACAAGAACCATGGTTTTACAGATATTGCTGCTGGTGACAAGGTTATAGTAGGTAATTACATTGTTTTTTTATTGCTAGGAAACAAATTACCAAAAACTTAACAACTTAAAACAACAGCCATATGTGGTTCAGTAGTAGAATGTTCACCTTCCATGCAGGAGACTTGGGTTTGATTCCTGGACCATGCACCCCCCAAAAAACCAAAAAAAATATTATCTCTCAATTCAAAGGGTTACAAGTCCTGGCAGACTTGATGGGGTTCTTTCTTCAGGGTCTCACAAGGCCCAAATCAAGGTGTCAGCTGGGCAGGGATCTTATCTGGAGATTCTGGGGAAGAATCAATTTCCAAGTTTATTCATGTTGTATGCAGAAATAAGTTCCTTGGACTAGGTCAGAAGTCCCCATTTCCTTGCTGGCTGCCAGCCAGGGGCTGCTATTTGCTCCCAGAGACTACCTGCATTCTTTTTCATGTGGCCGTCTCCAACTTCAAAGCCATCAACCTGGCAACCTGGCATGTCAAATCTTTCTTACATTTCCATTCTCTCTGACTCCCTTTTCTCCTTACTAGCTAAAGAAAATTGTCTGCTTTTAAAGGGTTCATGCTATTATGTTAGGCCCACCTGGGTAATCTCCCTCTTGCTATATAATGTAAAATAATCATTTGGGTGATTTTTTTTGTTGTATTCATAGATTCCATCCACATGGGTTTATACAAGAGTAAGGGTCATTTTGGAGTCATTTTTACAATTCTTCCTTTCACATTAATTAGGTTTAAAAAGGGAATTAATTTAAAGACACATGTTGGGTAAATAATATGCCCCAAATTTTGAAGGCTCCATGACAACTGTTTGTGATCCAATGAAGCAGTTCATTTTTAAGGTCCTATCCATATTCTATGATTCTAGAATTGGGGTGTCAGTGAATATTCTGCTCTCTTATCTACTGTGAGGAGAAGTGTAGCAAAATTCTGAGGCCAGGGCTGGCCATAGTGGCTCAGTGGCAGAATTCTTTGCCTGCCATGCTGGAGACCTGGGTTTGATTCGCAGTGCCTGCCCATGCAAAAAAAAAAAAAAAAAAAAATCTGATGCCAATGTATTCTACAAAAATATTAAAATCATGGAAGACAAGAAAGGCTAAGAACCGTTCCTAATTGAAGGAGATTAACAGCAGTTAATCCTGGATTGGCTCTTATACCAGATAATTTTTGTTCTTTCGTTCTAAAGGATGTTATTAGGGCAATTGGTGAAACTTGAAAGAATTCTTTAGATTACATACTAGTCTTGTGGTACTATTAATTTTCTGACTTAGATAACTATACTATGTCTATGTAACAGAATGCCTTCTTTTTAAAGAGATACACACTGAAATTTTTAAGGATTAAAGGACATGATATATGCACTTTATTGTCAAATAATTCAGAAAAAATAAGTGTGTGTATATAAATATGTACAGAAAGATAAGGAAGGAAAGTGATGAAGAAGACGTGGTAAAATGTTAACATTTGGGGAATCTGAGTGAAGGGTATACGGGAATTATTTATACTATTTTAAAAATATTTTTTCTTTATTAGAGAAGTTGTGAGTTTACAGAACAATTGTGCATAAAATACAGAGTTCCCATACTCCACTCCACCAACAGCACCTTGCATTGGTGTGGAACATTTGTTACATTGATGATGGTACATTTCTGTAATTGTACTACTAACTAAAATCCATGGTTTGACTCAGGATTCATAGTTTGTGTAGTATAGCTCCATGGATATTTAAACTATTTTTAGAGGTTTTTTATAAGTCAGAAATTAGTTTTTAAAAATCAAGTTTATAAAATGAGGGGCAGAAAATAAACTCACTACTCTCCCCCCTACTTAGGACATGACTCCCAGGGGTATAAGTCTCCCTGGAAACATAAAACATGACTCCTGGGATTAGCCAGGACCTGGCATCATGGGATTGAGAATGACCAAAATGAAGGAAAGAAATGGAACAAAATAAAGTTTCAGTGGCTGAGACTTCAAATAGAGTCGAGAGTTCATTCAGGATGTTACTCTTATGCAAGCTTTAGCCACATATTTCAAACTACCACAGTGTGCCATGCTCCAAGCAACAGTATTCCTGAAAACCCTAAGGAGTGCCCTGGGCTGTACCTAAGACTCCATAAAAGTTTTTCTTAGCAAATTTATTTTATTCATGAACTCACAGAGTTCAGATTGTTCCTATGCCAGATGAGTCCCAGAGATACCAGTCTCTCCCAGAGCATCAACCAGGTTCATCCCTCTATCCCAGAAGGTCAACACCCCTTTCCAGTGCAAATAAGTTAAAATGGTCATTACCCAGATATCCATGAAGATTGAGAGAATGATCAAATGAGAGAGAGGAGGTGTAAATGAGAAATTAGGATTTAACAAATGACTGTGACTATTGATATTTCTGTTTAGAGTCTAGTGTTTTAGAATAGCCAGAAGGAAATGCCTGAAGGTGTTGAAGTGTAATCCAGTAGCAGTGATTTTTGATAATGATTGTATAACTACACTGAAAAAAAAAATAGTTGCCCATGTTTGTATGGATCTACTTCTGGATGTTTTGTTCTGTTTCAGTGATGTGTGTGTGTATGTGTGTGTGTGTGTGTGTATGTGTGTGTGTGTGACTACTACACTTTTTTAGTTAACTTGCCTCTATGATAAGTCTTAAAATTGGGCAGGTTACAATACTAGTGGTCAATAAGAGGGAGGATATGGGACGTCTGGGGTTTTCTTTTTTTTTTAATTTCATTTTCTGGAGTAATGTAAATGTTCTAAAAATTATCATGGTGATGAATGCCCAACTATGAGATGATATTGTGAACCATTGATTGTATACATTGGATGGATTGTATGATGTGTAAATATATCTCAATAAAAGTATATTAAATTTAACAAAAAGATCCTGGTTAGTTGTTAAAAATTGGGGAATAGAAAAAGAAGTCAGAGAGATACTTTCCCACCACCCTAAAGGGAAGCAAACATCCATGTTATGAACTGCATTGGGAAGGGGGTGGTACATAGCAAAGAACTGTGTACACCCTCCAAGAGCAGAGAGTGGTTCCAGGCTAATACCCAGCAAGAAACTTGGGACCTCTGTCCTATATTCTCAAAGAACTTGTTGATGCCAACAACCTAAATAAGTTTAGAAGAAAACCCTGAGCTCCAAATGGAAATTACAGCCCCTGCTGACACCTTGATTTCAGCCTGGCAAGACTCTGAGCAGAGGATCCAGGCACACCATATCCAGATTCTGATCCACAGAAACTGTGAGATAATAAATGTGTATTGTTTAGAAAGCATGAGGCTTTTAAGGTATGTAAGAAGAATTTGAAATGGAAGGAGGGTGTAGATTCAAGAGACATTATGGAAAGAATCACCAAGATTTGGTGCTTGATTAGATATGGTCAGACGAGAGCTGGGAATCATTCTGAAGTTGGTAGCCTGGAAGCTGGGCTAATGGTTGCAGGAAGATGAAAATCTTGAGAAGGAGATAGTCATGAAAAAAAAATGTTTTAGTTGTATCTAATTGAGTGAATAGAGGACATGAACAGGAAGAAACTATCTGGTAGAAAGGAACCAATTAAAGGTTGAAGCTGAATAGAGAGGTCAGGATTGGACCAGAGGTTTGGGAATCATTATAAAGGTTTTGGAGATCTTTGAAGCATCTGATATAAAGGGAAGAATGAGGCTTAAAATATAGGGATTATTCTGGATCCACTACTGCACACTCAGCCATCTAAGAATACTTACTGTGGAGTCCAGCAGTCTGAGTTTAAATCCAGGATTTGCTCATTCCTAAATTTGTCACCTTGAACAAGTTCCTCAGCCTCACTAAGCCTCAGTTTTTTTTAACTGTGTAATGGAGATAGTAATGTTGCCTGCCTTGCTGCAAGGATTGAATGAGATAATCTATATAAAGCACTTAGCCCATTGTCTGACACTTAGTTGATGGTATCTGCTAGCTGGAATGAGACAAGGCTGCCATAGCATGGTATCTTTTGGTCATGGAGAGTAATTCCACAACCTGTCATGTAAAGGGATGGATTCCTTTCTTCTTCTGGCAATATGTACAGATTAGGAGGAAGCCACATGGTGCTCGTAGAAGAGAGTCTGAGCTGGGATTGATGGAACAAGAGCAGGCCCCAGAGACTCACTTTGATCATGAAATCTGCAGATCCATGGGGTTCCTCAGAATCCTTCACTGGGTCACCTGGGGAACTTGGATCTTTGGAGGAGGGAGAATGTCATGATGTAGTGTGAAGGATGAGTTCTATGTGCAAGGAGACAATTTAAATTTATGAATAGAATTTGATACTGTTCTAGTTTGCTAGTTGCCAAAATGCAATATACCAGAAGCAGAATGGCTTTTAAAAAGGGGAATTTAATAAGTTTCTAGTTTACAGTTCTAGGCCAAGAAAATGTCCCAATTAAAACGAGTCTACAGAAATGTCCAATCTAAGGCATCCAGGGAAAGATACCTTGGTTCAAGAAGGCTGATGAAGTTCAGGATTTATTCTCAAGTGGAAGGGCACATGGAGAACACAATCAGAGTCTCTTTCTCATCTGGAAAGGTACATGGTGTACATGGTCAGGATTCCTCTCTCATCTGGAAGGACACATGGTGAGCATGGCGTCATCTGCTAGCTTTTTCTCCTGACTTCTTGTTTCATGAAGCTCCCTGGGAGTCACGTTCCTTCTTCATTTCCAAAGGTTGCAGGCTGGTGGGCTCTGTTTCTTGGGGCTGTGTCATTCTGCTCTGTTCTCTCTAAATCTCCTTCTTTCACCAAAATGTTTCCTCTTTTATAGGACTCCAGAAACTAATCAAGACCCACCCAAATGGGTGGAGACACACTTCCAACCAATCCAGTTTAACAACCACTCTTGATTAAATCACATCTCCAGGGAGATGATCTAATTACAGTTTCAAACATTCAATACTGAATAGGGATTAGAAGAAACGGCTGCCTTTACAAAATGGGATTAGGATTAAAATATGGCTTTTCTAGGGTACATACATCATTTCAAACCAGCGCAGGTACCTAGGTCACTTTGTACGTGCCCAAGGAGCAGGCAGTTCTAAGGGAAGGTGCCTGACCCTGGAGTGAGGAGAGCTGGATTCTCCTGCTGACATCAATTACCTATACAGAAGATGCATTTCTGGTTGAGATGCTTCTCGCTTAATTTTTCCCTCCTGCCAAAGCAATGATAAATCTGTACCCTTCTGCCACTAGTTGTTAATGCAATCAAAGACATCACAATGACCTTAAAATGTCCTGATTAATTCTATTTTTTTCTCCTAGTCAGCATTACTGTCTTGAATTTCTCAGCACTTGGCTCATTTCCTCCACTTGCTTGACTCTGCTCAATGCTCCAGGTACCTCTTTCCTCTACTAAGGGGAGGGTTTGGTTGAAGTAGTAGAACTCTGGGCTGCTTGTCAGTAGCAGACAAAAAATCCTTGTCCTTGATATAGACATACTCCCCCAAAGAGGAAGGTTTTTGGTTTTGGACAAAAGACAGTATCAGAAGGGAACGTTTAGGAATGTTTGTATGGGGTAGGAGGATGGAGGGAGAGAGGAAGAGAGAAAGAGGATCCTGTAAAATAAATGAGGAATCTTGAGAATTTGTTAGAGAAACTGGTAGTGATAAACTGAAATCATTATTTCATCTCAGGCCAAAGGAGGTATGGAAAGAAACCTATTGAGACAAAGATAAGTATCAGGGATTACCAATTTTCCAAAGACCTCTTTAATAATGTGCTTTGAGATCCTCATTGAGTAGGAGCTTGAATACAGAGGCTGATATCTGCTACTTAGATGAGCAGCTGGAGTTAAAGAATAATACCCAAAGCAGGACTTGTGATTTTTCTCTTGCAACTATGTTCTTGTTCCAGTCAATCCCATTCAGTAAATGGTACTGACACTCACCTGCTTGTTAAGCAAACACCTACTTGTTCCTTCCCTCGCTCATTACATTCTAGTCATCAGTAAATCCTGTCGACCTGCCTTCAAAATATATCCTGAATTTGACCACTTCTAACCATTTCCTTAGCAATTGTCTAGTGTGGGCCTCCATCTTCTGTTTCCTGGATCATTGCAACTTGCTTCCACTTTTGCCCTCTTACCAGGGCTGCTATGTATGAATGTTCAAGTTGTATGCTATACAACAGCACCAGAGCTATGAGTGTGTCGTTTATAGATTATAGAAGAGTGTGCAGATGGGTTCAGATATTCTGGGCTCTTTGGCTCCAAATCTGAGAGCAGTGGAAGAGAGCCTGTTCCTAAATAAACCTGTACCATGACACATGGCGTTGCACACACTCAGGAGAGCACACACACTCACATATAAACTTACATATACAGTGGCACACACCAGCACACCATGTCCTTCCAAAGCCTCAGGCTTTGAGTCATGTCTCTCACTGATAGCCCACTGCTCTCAGATGCCAGAATCCCATCCCTCCCACCCAATTGCCTCATCTAGGTGTTGGAACAGCAGGGTGCAAAGTACTGCTGATGGTATGCGTATTCCAATGACCAAGAATGCTAAGTGAGAAGAATATGGGTGTGTGCATGCACATGCCCAAGGCTGCTGCTAACCAGGGCTCTGGCAACCTCTTTTGGGCAGAACTTAGTTGTTCAGGTCGGACAATTAAAGAGTAACCTAAGTTTTTCTTTTATAATTTGAGAAAGAGCAGTCTCTTTGTAATTCACAGAAACGTTATATCAGTTATTCGCAGCCCTACATCCAAGAATCTCTACTCCAGATAACAGTCAGCAAGAAGTTTAACAAATATATAAGTACATTGATTTTTTTAGTACATTGCTTAAAACCTTCCATTTATTTCTCAGTCTTCTTGGGATAAAGACAAAAACTCCTCACCTAGACTACAAGGTTGAATGATTTGGTCCCTGCCTTCTTCTGCAACCTCATTTCCTACCATGCTGCCTCCTATATACCTCCAACCCCAGCCAGCTGACTTTCTGTCCTTCCAGCACCCCAAGCTCATTGCTGTCTTGTTTTGTTCACTTTATTTTCTATCCACAAACACACTTCATATAGTGTTAATTCTACTAAGAAGGGACTTTATTTTTTTTCATCGTTATGTCTTTATCACCTAGCACAGTGCCTGGCATAGAATAGGTGGTCAGTAAATATTTGCTGAGTGAATAAATAAATGAACAGGAAAATGGGCAATTTCAACCCATCCAAGTGGTTATAAGACGAACCTCACCTCAACCATACCTCTAGTGTGCTTTCAGATCTTTCAGTGAATTGAGAAGCCCAGAAAATGTAGGCCATTAAACAGAAAGCTGAAAGACCAGTTTAGCCAGGAGGCATAATAACCAGCATAATCAGCAGATTTTGAGAGATTAGCATGTTCTGGGCATTGCTTTAGGCACTTTATTTAATCACTGCAGTAACCTTGTGAGGTACATCTTTATGTATCCTCATTTAACAATGAAGACACTGAGGCTCAGGAGATTCAGTGACTTGGATTCAAATGCCGTTTGACCTGAATCTCTCCGGTGTATTTCCGAAGAGTGAAAAAACTCTCATTTCCTCTGATCTCTTTTTTGAAAGGCCTTGGAAGCATTTCATCTGTGCCATCTCATTTATCTTGAACATAGCCCTGGAAAGCAGGTAGGAGAAGGGCATACGCTATGTTGGTGAGCAGCAGTGAGGTGGATCTAGTTAGTGTCCTCACAGGGAAGGAAATACTTCATAGATTGGCAATAAAAATTTCAAAATTGAGGTATTTTGTACAATCTTCATATAAAAGTCTATAAAAACCATCAAATCTAAAAGGGAGTGATAGTCACAAAGCAAATTTAACACTTATTCACATTTTTTTACCATCAAAATAGAGTGCTTCCACTGATGTGAGAATTGGCATTAGCTTGAAGCTCTGCAAGTCTGAAACCTCAGGTATTACAAGGCTGGACTGCACCCACAACTTTCACATGGGAAGAGAAATTGACACGCAGGGGAGAGGGAACTGACTAGGGTGACTTCGCAGCCCTGACTATGCATAAAGATAATGAAAAATGAAGCAAGATAGGGAAAAGGAAATGTCATCTTATCATCTTTAAATTTTTACCATGCTCATGGACATGTTAAAGTATTTTTTTCTTATACTATTTTTTTATCCCCTTTAATAAAAGATGGCTGTTTATAGCACAATTTGAAGTCAGTTTACACTTTGATGCTCAGAATCTGACTCACGAATTCATGGGCTCTATTTGGGACTTTCCCCATTTAGTTTACCAGAATCCTAGAACCAGAGAAGGGACCTAACAGGCCATTTGGTACAACTATAGCTTTATACATGGGGAGAGTGAGGCCAAGAGAAAGGAGTGTTGTTTTTATTTTCACCAGGCACGTGAATGTGTGTGTGCATCGTTGTGTCATCTGGGAGACTTGCCTTGGGAGCTGTTAAGTAAAGGGGAGAGGAGAAAAGAGGTGAATTGTGGAGGGGAAAAGCTTAACAAAAATGTTAGATTCAATACAGTCTTTAATTAATAGCTACTCATTTGTCAAACATATACGCACTGTAAACAGCACCCCTCTCTGTTGAGGAAAAAGAGGAAATGTTCTCAATGAAGGTATGGCCTCAGCTGAGGAGACTAAATGGACACCATTCATCCCTCCAACCCCTTTCTGCTATCACAAAGATTGGTCCAATCCACCACCTAGGTTTTGTACGGTACCTCAATATATTTCTGGGCAGAGACTTCCAAAGACTTTCTCCACAGTGTCTGGAGATGGGAAGGATTCTTTCATCATGGAATCCATCATTTTTCTTTGAAATTGCAATACAAAAATAAAAAATGCAGCTAGTCTTCAGCATAGTCCTGTGGAGGCCAGTGCAACCTGTCCTTCAGGCAGTGTGTGGGAGAGAGGCAGAAAGCGAGCCAGCTCTTAAGACAGACTTGAAATGGAGTGGAACTGGGAGCTCTGGAGAAAATCAGCCCAAGTGCAATATTAGACCCTGCCAGAGGGAGTCAGAGTGTTAAAGTTTGGCTGCGAAATTGCTGTTAGACCTTGGTCAGGTCACTTCTCCTCTTTCAGCCTCTGTTTTTTCATCTAGCCTACTTGCCTCATGGGATAGCTAAAAGATATAAGTGTGGAGAAAACAGACGTGTATATGCTTTGGAAACTATAAAATTCAATATAAGGGCAAAGTATTACTCTTGTCATTGTTAATGTCTGCTCTTTGCCTCTGGAGGTTGACCCATTTTGGTGTATGCAGAATTTGAATTAATATAGAACATTCCAGGAAAGATTAAAGGTCTCTGGGAATGCAGAAGGGAGATGTGTAGGGGGAGCCATTGAGGGAACAGCAGTGGGCTCAGACAGACCCCTCCGTGAATCACAGCCCTGCCACTTCCTTAACTTCTCTGGATATGTGTTTGGAAGCTTATCAAATCTCTCAGAGCCTCATCTTCTTCACATATAAAATGAGATGGTTGTTAGTATTTAAATGAGGTAGCAAATAGAAAGCTCTTATGCTTGCAGCACTGTCATGTAGTAGGCATTTGATAATAATTATTAGTGGTGTTATTTGCTTCCATTTCTGAAGAGAATTGTGATTCCTTGATAACAGTGAAGATCTGGTCCTTGTTTAAAAAATACAGATTCCTGGGCCTCACCCTGAAGAAATTCTAATTCCTTAGATTGGAGTAGAGCACAAGAATATGTATTTAACAAGAACTCCAGGAGGTTCTGATGTGGCACCAGATATGGCAACCATTGGTCCAGAGCAGTGTTTCTCAGACTGCTGATCATTTTCCATTAGTCAGGGAATCAATTTTGTGAGTAGTGACCAGCATTAAAAACCAAAAGATAATGGAAATGGAAATTAACAGTGTGCATTGCATACAGTAAGGGTAAGTATTGCTTTATGAAGTATTTATTTTCATATGTACATTTACATATGTGTATATATATGTATTTCAATACTGTATGCTATAGATAATATGCATGCCAAATATAGTCCTTACTGTTAGTCATGGTGGAAAATGTTTAAAATACATAGAGGATACTGTTCTTCATTTGGGAAACTGACATCCAAAGAAATAATATGCCAAGTCCCAGACAAGGTAAGAAATGACCGTTAAGAGCATGGAACATGATCTATTTCTCCTGAAGACAGTCCATGGCAAAGATGGACATACTTGGCATCCCTCAACTCACCCTCTAGTCTTTCTTCCCAAGACTGTGAAATCAGAAGTAAATTATTAGTCCAGAACACATAACAAGGTCTGCTGAACATCTAAGCCTTCTGTACCTTCTCTCTTCTATTACCTGGTCTTGAGCCATCAGCTTTGATCATCAGCTTTTCCATAAATAGAAGAAAAGGTGAAAGGACAGAAGGTAAAAGTGGAGTCAGTCAGTTTCCTTCCCTCCTTCCCCTCTTTATATTTCTCATATGATAAAACTGGTTGGGAAGATTGTAGCATTTAGTGGCTGAAAAGGGGCATAAGTGCTCCTTACACAGTACCAGCATCCTGACTCTCTCTTGTCCCATATCCTCATTAGTGTTTCTCAGTGTGAGGTTCTCATCTCACCAGCACAAGAATCACCAACTCCACCCCAGATCTATTGAATCTGAATCACTGGGACCAGGATATTTTCAGTTCTAAAATTCTGATGTACCTAAAGAGTCTCAGCTGTATGTGACCAGGACATGTCTACCTTCTCAGTTCAGTCTGTAAGGCTGCCTTATGACCTAACCCCTGCCAAATTATCTAAAATAAAAACAGCTAAAAGCTTTTAATAACCTACATGGTTGCTGTGCACAGTATGATGTAATGAAACAAGCCCTGACCTAGTTGTCAGCAGATTGGAGGTCTGTCCTGTCTCAGTCATGGACTTGCCAAGAGACCTTGGATAAGTGAGATGGCCTCTCTGAATTAGTTCCCTTATATGTAAAATGGAAGAGAATCAAAATGCTGCCACTGTCTTCCAGGGTTGCAGTGAGGGCAACATGAGAATGAAGGAAAGTATTTTGAGAACTATCAAGCACTGCACAATTGAAACACTTTATTCTGCTCATAAAAATGATCCTAACAAAAATCTTGAGTGTCTTCTGTGTCCCCATAGAAGGACTCGATTATGATCAGCAGGGCTTTGTCTGGTACATTTTTTGAAGTCTTTGAAAATTGGGCAAATAAGCTAACCAGAATCTCTAGCTAATGATATGATCCCATCCCCCTATTATTCTGGATACATAGAAATTTATTGTAAATTTTGGGAAGACAGAGAAATGTGTTACACTAAGAGGAGAAATTCACTTTGAGAGCCTTATATCAAAGACCAGGCCTCTCTAGATTAACCCTAACCATGTTCTCATTCATTCGCATATATGCAATGGGTAAATTTGCTGCTTCCCTCCATCTCACCCCTCCCAAACCTCCCCTCTCCAGGTTCTTAAGCATACCAGAGTTATTTGCTGCAAAATCTTCCCAGCCTTGGTCAAAGCTAATAAGTTTGAGAAAGGTAGAGCTCACATGAAAGGGTTCTAGAGTTCCTTTTTACCTTGACTAGTCTGTTTTTCAGGTGTGTGGTTGTTTTTTTTTTTAAGTCTCCATACCTTTCACCACTGAGATCATAACAAGTTGTTTAGACAGGAAAACTTTGTTACCCTTACACAGAGCCCCTACTAACCAAGAACATGTAAAGAGCCCCAAAACCTAGATTCATTTTCTGCCTAATAAGGTCAGTGCTATTAGCCTTATACCTGTAGCAATACCCCTAACCCATCCTTATATCTCAGGCCAAGGCCATTATACAATTCTATAGCTCATTTTAATTAGAAGGCAACCAATTCTGTTGATCTAAGCTTGGTATGAGATAGATGGAAAGGAGAGAAATGGATCTTATTCCATGTTCTTTTTGCTCATTTCTTACCTGGTCTAACACTTGACACTTTCTTTCTCTGGATACCAGTTTCAAACATTTTCCACTATGACCAACAGTAAGGAATACATTTGGCATGCATGTTATATATGGCATTTAGTACTGAAATACATACATATATGTATATAAATACACACATATATGCATATGTATGTATATGAAAAAGATTTCATGAAGCATTACTTACCTTATGGTGTGCAGTGTACACTGTTAATCTCCCATTCCATTGCCTTTTGTTTTTTAATGCTGGTTACTACTTCACTAAATTGATTTCCTGACCAGTGAATCATTGTCCTTATGGCCTTGCAGACACCTTGATTTTGGACTTCTGGTTTCCCAAACAGTGAGACAATAAATTTCTGTTCTTTAAGCAACCAGTCTGTGGTATTTGTCATAGCAGCCCTGGCAACCTAAGACAGATGGTTTATATTATTTTGTGATGATTGTTTTTTGTGTGTGCTTTCCAACAGGATAGAATTGAGTTAACAATTATAGTTAATTCTGGTGTGATGGAAGCGTTCTAGAATTAGATAGTGGTAATAGTTGCACCACCTTTGTGAATATACTAAAAACCACTGGCTTGTACACTTTAAAGGGGAGAATTTTATGGTATATGAATTACATGTCAATAAAAATAAATAATAGCTGGCATATAATGTGTGATGAGCTGTTAGCAGATTATTGTTACAATACAAATATTCCATTCAATCATCTATGTAGACGTAGGAGGTGGGTAGTTTTATATCTATTTTATAAATGTCAAATTTAAGAATTAGAATATTCGAATGATTTGCTCAAGGTCACACAGCTAGAAAGAGGTTGAATGCAGATTAAAATTTAGGTTTGTCTGATTCCAAAGCTAGTATTATTAACTTCATAACCGTGACTCCTAATGAAATTATTTTCCCTCCACCCTTTGCTGACAAATTTTGTTAATTCTAACTCATTATTTGTAGAATCCTTCTTCTCCTCCTTATTTTCACTGCTGCCACCACCACTTAGTCCTGTTACTGTCATCTATAATCTGGGTCACTACCAGAGCCTCCTGACTGGCCCCTTCCACCACCAATACCTATCCATTTTTGTCTCTCTATAATCCATCTCTCACACTGCCACCAGAGTGATCTTTCTAAATAGCATACATAATCATATCCTTCTGTTCAAAGTCATCCAATACTCCCCATTGCCTAGAGTATTGTCCACACTTCATAGCATGGCATTTAAAGTCCTCTACTCTTTGACCATAATTGTCTTTCCGGTTTTGTCTTCTACACCTCTACTGGTAGGATACAAATTCCAAAATCCCCATTTAACTTTTGCTCCAGGCACACCAAGCTACTTGTTTCTAGGCATGTTGTACTCTATTACCACAGTGTTCTCCTAACGCTCTTCCATGTTTTGAATGCCCTACATTTCTCTACCTGACAACCCAACTATCTTTTACTTTTTTGCTCAGGGCCTCTCAAATATCAGTGTACATACAAATTACCTGGGGATCTTGTTAAAAAGCACACATGAGATTCTGCAGTTTGAATAAGTTCCCAGGGAATGCCCATGCTGCTGATACACAGATCACACTTTGAGTAGTGAAGACCTAGGTGATAATAATATGCTTATACCTAACCAGTGTGTTGATTTTTCAACTTTAGACAGTTCTTATTGAGACTTCCTGGTATGAAGAGGAGGAAATTAATTCACTTATATATCTTTACCCCCACCCACATATTATCCTCTTCTCCTCTCAGCATTTCATATTTACAGTCATTTGAGACTCTTTTGTTGGTTTTGTGAACTCAAATAGTAAAATTAAAAGATCTGTTTCAATTCATATCAATCTACATCAGTGTCTTTTCACTCCCCACTTGATGTGTCGAGGATATTAGCACTCCTAACTTTTCACCCACTCTCTTTCCCCAAGAGAAAGCCACATGCTCCATCTAAGGAGCAGCCACTACCAGGCTCCAGTTGATTGTGGTCCTAGGGGAATGCCCTCACCTTGTCAGTGAGGCCTTCTCAGACCACCCTAAATGAAAAGGTATGCCTGGCAGGTTCCCTCCACCCCTATCACTTCAGAACTCCTTATCCTCCTGTCTTCATCTTTTCCCCAAGGGACACACATAGATCATAATCTAGCGTACTATATTGTAAATAATAAGCAAATGTGAAAAATAACCACATTTCCAGATCTTTTTTTCTAGAAAGGTTGGAAATCAAATTTTGTATGAAGTCTTCCAATTTCTAAATGCTACCAGTTCTTCTGATTTATCTAGAGAGATTGGAAATCGGAATATTTATGCAAAATCTTCTGGATTTTAAATATTTGCTACAAGTTAAAAAAAAAAGTTTAAACACTATTTGGAACAAAGGAAACTTGTCTGTGGGCCAGATTTGGCCTGTGGATCACCAATTTGTGACCTCTGGAACAGATTTGTAGAATGTTGGGGTTGTGAGAAACTTTATAAATTGAGGTCTTCTAGCGAGGAAGTGCAGCCTCAGAGAGGTTGGGTACTTTCCCTTCTGTCACAAGGCAAGATCTTACCAGAACTGAAACTTGAGCCCAGATTTCTTGCCTCCTGGTGCCCACTCGCATTTATCCTGCTGTCTGCTAGGTGCTCCTCTTCTGCTGAGGTTTGAGCTGATCTGCCCTCTATAGAGAACGGCGTTCAGTCCTCAGAAACCTCCTTACAAAGATTATAACAGAGTCTTCACCACCCATCTGATAAGCCCCAGGCACTTCTCACCACAGAGTGTATAAATTTATTTGCCTTCCCAATCTCAACTGTGTATATTGCCTCTTGGTGCTCTTTATTGCTTTTACTCCTATGATAGAATCAAGACAAGATCTTTATGGGAATGTTATTAGCATTGCACCCAGCCAGTGGTGCTTCCTAGTAGAATAAGTGTGGTCTAGTACAAAGAAGGTGGGGCTCAAAGTCCAGAGGGCTGGGCTCAATTCTCATATATACCTGAGACAAGTTACTTAACCTTTCTGGCCTTCAATTTCCATAACTGTAAGATGAGAAAAATAAGATCTACCTCTTTTATCTCTTGGGCTGTTTTGAGGCTCAAGTGAGATAATAGATATGAGACTGTTTTAAAAAGAGAACATTTTATAATTATGAGGGTATAATATCATTATTAAATTAGTAAAATAGCTATTGAGTACATACTATGGGCAGGCTGATGTACCAGTATTAATGGGATGTCAAGAGGCACAGAGCCTGGCTGCCTCCATGAGCTTATTGCCTAAGTGAGAAAAATGGACAATGTGAGAGGGAAGAAAGTCAATACTGCAATGCCAGAATAAGAGGTATAGACTGTCTGATGAAAGAGATCTTGGTGGAAGGAGATGATAATGGAAGGTTTCCTGAAGGGGGTTGGATTTGAGCTATGCTTTGGAAAAAATGTGCCAGAATGGGCTGGCAGAGGAGAGAAGGATGTTCTAGACAGGGACAACGGTACAAGTTAGGGCTGAAATCACAAGATGTTCTGGAGGCCCAGTCTGCATGGAGCAGAAGATTCAGGTAGGGGTTGGCCGACTATTACTTCTCCAGCTTCTCCACTTGGCCAGAATAGAGGAGAAAGAATCAAAGCATCTTTCCCATGAAACCAAAGCACAGGCCAGGTGAGACTGTTGATGAGATTGATCACATTGTAGGAGGGCTTCATTCAGAATTAAATGAGATAATGTGCTAAACATTTAGCACAGTACCTGACACATAGTTATAGAAAACACTCGAGATTTGAATGCAGGTAGCTATTCTATATATCCCCTGACTGTTCTCTTTTACACATCTCTTGTCTTTGCTCTGTTCAAGATTCATTCCTGTTACAAAATGGTTTCAAACCCCTTTCAATAAATGTTAATTATCATCATCATCATCGTCAATGTTCGTCTTTGAGTAAAGCCGGGTGATAAAGACATAAGCTTTGGAATCAGCCTTTGGTTGTGTGACTTTGAGCAAGTTATATTACCACCCTGCTTCTGTTTTGTTGTCTTTAAAATGGGAATAACAGCAGTGCCAATTGAAAAGGACAATTGTCATGATTAAATGAGTTAATCTAAGTGTTTATCACAATGTCTGGCTCATAGTAAACACTCAAAAAAGGTTACCTACTACAATTTTTATGGCTAGTTGGTCATTAATATAATATGACTGTATAATACAAAATTGGGGAAATTGAGAAAATTAAACAAAATCATCCCTAATCTTCCTACTAAGACACAACCCCTTGTTTTAATGTTTGGATACAGTTCTTAAATCTGAAATTTCTTTTGTTGATAAAGTCAAGACTGCAAAAATGGCAGTCTTGTTTGAGATGCAATGTCAATTTCATTCAATAAATATTTACTGAGCACCTATTATGTCCTAGGCTTTGCTCCAGGTGCTGGCATACAAGAACAAACAGAACAAGCATGATTCCCACACTTAAGGAGCTTGTAGCCCAATAAAGTGAGATAGGAAAACTAAATAAATATATAAAGTACATAGTATATTATGTGATATTAAGTACTGTGGGGAAAAATTAAGATGGGTGGTAAGGAGTTCTGAAGTGGTAAGGTATAGAGGAGATGCCTGCATGGCCTACAGTTTCAAAGATGGTGGTCAGGGAAGGCCTCAGTGAGTAGGTAACTTTTGAGTCCAGCCATGAAGGAGGTGAGAGGGCGAGTCATGCAGATATTTAGGGGAAGAAAACACAAGGTCAGAGAACACAAGGATATACACCCAGAGTTAGGAGTATGCATGGATTTGAGAGACAACCAGGAAACTCATGAAGCAGGATTTGAGTGAACAAGGAGTTTAGTAAGAGAGGAGGTCAGAGAAGTCACGGGGTGGGGGGGCAGCTGGATTAGTACTGTGTAGGCCATGATGATAACATTTCCATTTTCAGGAGTGAGATGGAGAGCCTCAGGAGGATTTTGTCCAGGAAGGAGTATGGTTTGTCTTACATCAACTATTTGGCCCTCATAAATTCAGTGGGTTTTGCCCTCATAGGCCTTGGCCAATAACAAACAAGAGGCAGAAGCACCAGTTCTACCAAACTATCCTTAGCACTCTGTAAATGGCAGAGGGAGGCGGCGTTGGTCCAGAGGGGGACCCAGAGGGAAAGGCATGGCACAGACAGTAGGAAAAAGAGATGCTGACTCTTAGAGTTGAAAGGGACCCAGTCAGTGTAATTCTGCCACTGGGCATCTCTTCAGCCAACCTTGGCTTAAACACTCAGTGCAGCGATGGCCTGCTCAGCCTCTGGCAGGACCCACTCAAGGTCAGGAAGCTTTTTACAGGTTTACTGAAATCTGCCTCCTTGCCACCACTGGGTGGCAGTAGTCCGAGTTCTGTCAGCTGAGCAGCCCAGAATATGTATTTATTATAGGAAGACACTTGAGATTTGAAGCAGGTAACTATACTATGTATCCCCTGACTATACTCTTTTACAGATCTCTTGTCTCTGGTTCCCTCAAGTACCACTCCTGTTACAGGATGGCTTCAAACCCCTTTGTCAATCTCATGGACCTCTTTGGAGGTATTCCACTTTCTAGTGACCCTCTTAAAATGCGATGCCTAACATTGAATGGGAAACTCCAGGAGGGAACATCAGAGACTAAAGTGCTGTGATCATTTTCTGGGATATAGAATCTATACTTTGATTAATGCAACCTAAACTTGTGTGGTTTTTTAGCAGCTAAATAATTTAGCTACATTGTATTGTTAGCTCAAATTATGCTTGTATGTTTGTTTGTATGTGAGTTGCTGCCAAGCCATTCTTCCTCCATCCTGACCCTAACAATAATGAACTTTACAATTTTTAATTGAGGAAGTTTATCTTTATCTTATTTAAATTTCACCTCTTTTGTTTTAGCCCAGTATTCCAGCCCATCTGAGCTCATTTTGAATCTCAATTTTGTCCTTCAACATATTTAATATCCCTGCCAGCTTTGAGTCATCCTCAGAAGTGGTAAGTACATTTTCTGTCTCTTCATCCAAGTTATTAATGAAAATGGAAAAGCCCTTTGGCCCTTCTCCAGGGACCTTTCTGCTGGTTGTAACTTATGCTTTGGGTGAAATTGTTTAATCAATTGCCAATCCATTTGACTGCATTATATTCTGGTTAATATTGTTATTGTCTCATCTTAGTCCATTCGTGAAAAAGTTATGGGAGACAATTTCAGATGTATTGCTGAAGCCAAGATAATGTTTTAAGAAAAGACAGGGTGGATGAGGATGTAAGGTGATGTAAGATGGAATCTTTTTGTTTTTTCAAAATAAAAATACTAATATTGTTTTTTCTGATTATAAAAGTAATATTGGCTTGTTGTAAAGGTCAACAGTATACAGAATTATACAAATTAGAAAGCAGAAGTCCCTCTATAATTCTGTGCACTAACATCCTACCAGATATCTTCTGTTAAAAGTTTTGTGCATGCATAAAAGCACAGATCTATGATTTAAATGGTATTATACTATAGAGAATGCTGTTTGATCAGATTTATTAACTTAATAAACTTTTGGTAACATTTTCTTGGTCAGAACCTATAGTTTTACTTCTTCCCTTTTTTTTTTTTTTTTAAAGAAAGACAGAGAAGGAAGGAAGGATAGAAGGAAGGAAGGGAGGAAGAAAGGGAAACATCTTTAAACATTTTCTTATTTTTTTTTATTATATTTTGTTTGTTTGTCTGTCTGTTACATGGGCTGGGGCCGGGAATCGAACCGGGGTCCTCCGGCATGGCAGGCAAGCACTCCTGCCCGCTGAGCCACCGCGGCCCGCCCTACTTCTTCCCTTTTAGCAACAACAGATTGTGCTCTTCTGTGGATGTTTTATAATTTATCACATCAATCCTATATAATGGACATTTAGATTATTGGCAATTCTTTTGCTGTTACAGGCAGTGTCACATGACAAATTTGCTTTGCTAGCTTGGTAAGATATTGTGCTGGGTGCTGTGTGCCAGCTCCTATGGATTCCTGTCTTTTTCAGATCTTGTTGTCAATGTCCTAAATTCCCACGTTTTGCTTCTCCCTAAGAAAGGACTGATGAGGAAGCTGCCAACTCCCCATTCATCATGGTTTCAGTTTGAAGGTCTATACCAAGAATCCACCTTGGAGTGGACTTAAGGCTGTTTGAACTCCTGGGGACCTTAAGAGGGCCAAGATACCCTAATATCAAGCCCTGAATGACAGACGGTCTTGATGGAGCCCCTGGTTGGCTCAGGTGAGGTGAATAGGAGCAAGAAGGGAAAGGAGAACTGCCCTACCATTGAGACACTCTTCCTCATTACACACTCTTAGCTCTAACAAAGCTAGGCCATTTCCTTAACCCTAAATAGATCCCTCCTTTCCCAGCTTCACACCATTAGTCCTTCATGGAGTCTTCCTTCTTACACAAATGCACCTCCTAGAACCAAGTAGGGGGCATCTTCTTTGAATTTCTAAAACACTGTAAGAACTTGGGCTTGAGAATCAAACTGATGTTTAAATATCAGTGTTGCACCTGCCTAGTTCAATGATCCTGGATAAGTCATTTATCCTTTCTAGTCATCTTCATCTATAGAGTGAAAATATGCCTATATGAGATATTGTAAAATATCTAACCCAATGTCTGCATGATATTAAGCACTTAATAAATGTTAGCTGCTATTATTATCATTATCATCATGGGTTGATGGCATTACATGTTCCATAGAGTTGTGGAGATTTAATGAGAGCTTATATAAAGCACCCAAAAGAATGCTTAGCAGAAAATGGGTGCTAACTAAATGATAGCAATTATTGAATTATTTTTACTTCCTTTTGGGTACTTACCTCATTCCATCTTGTTTTAGTCCAGTTTGTGCTTGTGTCTTGCTCATCTCCCCCTCTAATTTATAAGTTTCTTGATGTCTCTCTCTCTCTCTCTCTTACAGCATAAAGTAATCTGTACTGGGGATTAATGGATTAGTGAAGCTCTTTAAAATTTAGGTGAATGAATGCTGCCATCGTCTTTTCTACTCTCTTTTCTAGGTCCCTTCCTGCATGGGCTATTTTCTACTTAGAAAGCATTTCTTCTGTTAACTAACCAACTGGGTCTTATCCTTAGGGCAAGTCAAGACATACATACTCTGACCACTGAGCTGTTGATCACAATGATCACAAAACTAACAAGTTACAGAGCATTAACTTTGAAAATTTTCCAGAAACCAATAGCCTTGTGTGTGAATTTACTGAGCAGAATGGATCTGTGTACCACTCTCAGGCTTCTGCTATAAATTGAAAAGAGATAATATTAGGCCACCTGTCGAGTCCTGGCTACCATCAAGACCCTCCTACACTATCATAATAGCCTCCTAAATTGTTTCTTTGCTTCAATTCATCCCTTCCACACAGCAGTTGGGGTGATCTTTAGAAAATAGTAAATTGGATCATGTGACTCTCCTCCTTAAAACCCTCCTGTGGCTTCCAACTCATGTAGTATAAAGTCCAAATTCCTTCCCAGGGCCTAATGCCTTGTGTAATCCAGCCCCTACATATCGCTCCAGAACCACCTAGTTATATTCTTTCCCTTGCTCATTCTGCACCACCTGCAACAGCCTTCTTTTCTGAGAACAAAAGTAGCTCATTTGTGCTTCTTGTTTGGAATTTAATCTCCATGGTTGAAGCCCAAGCATCTGTCTTCTTAAATGATCCCCAGGTAATTCTGGCATACAGCCAAGATTGATAGCCTCTGCCTAAATCTATCAATTTGTTCATTTCCTTCTCAGCACTTATAACAAGTTGTAATTATTTTGCTTATTTCATTCAGGCATTCAGTAAATATTTATTGAGTCACTACTATGTACCAGGCACTACTCCAAACACTAGGAATAAAATAATGAACACAGAAAACACAAATCCTAAGTGCTATGAATCCATTCTAGTGGGCAAAACAGACAATAAACAAGATAATTAAAATAATGTAGTATATTAGGTAATGATAAGTGCTAAAGAGAAAAATAAAGCAGAAAATGTAGATATGACTTTCTTTTGTGGAGGAAAAAAGTTTTAGATAGGGTGACTATGCTGGTTTGAAACTGTTGTGTACCCCAGAAAAGCCATGTTCTTTAATTCTCATTCAGTATTGTAGGGTGTAAACACTTTGATTAGATCATCTGCACAGAGATGTGACACAGTAGTCATGGGCGTGACTCTTTGATTAGATCATCTCCATAGACATGTAGCACCTCCGATTGTGGCTGTTGCCTTTTAAATAGATGGAGATGTGCCTTGATTAGTTTACCAGAGTCCTTTAAAAAGGGAAACATTTTGGAGAAACCTTAGAAACCTCTGAGTAGAAACCTCAGATGCAGAACAGTTGCTTTAGAGCTGACAGAGACACAAACGTTTGGTGATGCTTTAAGTGCCAACAGAGAGCAGATGCCTAGACTGGGAAGAGCCCAGCAGACATTACCATGTGCTTTCCCATGAGGTGCTAAGCAAGCCAGAACCCAGAGTTGTCTCTTTGCTTCAATTCCTAAATTGTCTCTTTGCTTCAATTCATGCAATTGAATTGGAACTCAGTGAAGGCCCACAGATGCTTAAAGAGGGAACCACTGGCATCAGAAGCTAGAAACAACAGAACCAGGAACAAGGACTGCGGTCGCCAGCCACATGCCTTCCCAGATGATAGAGGTGTTCCAGACAGCATCTGCCTTTCTTGAGTGAAGGCAACCTCTTGTTGGTACCTTAATTTGAATATTTTCATGGCCTTAGAACTGTAAACTTGCAACTTAATACATTATCTTTATAAAAGCCATTCCATCAGTATATTGCATTCCAGCAGCTTTAACAAACTAATACAGTGGCCTTGGGGGTTGAATTTTGAGTGAAGACCTGAAGGAAGTGGGGGATCTAGACCTGAAGCTATCTGGAGGTAGAACATTCAAAGTTAGAGAAGAAACTGCAAAGATTCTGAGGTTAGATCATACTTCATGGTTTTGAGGAACAGCAAAGGGTACAGTATGGTTGATGAGTCAGGAAGTGGAAGAGTGGTAGGAGATAAGAGAAGTAATGTGTGAACAGGTTATGTGGAGCCTTGTAGGCTATTGTAAGGTCTTTGGCTTCTATGCTGAGTGATGGGGTAGCGATGGGGTCTCATTGAAGAGTTTCAAGCAGAGAGAGACATAACCTAACTTAGATTTTAAAAGGCTCATTCTATCTGCCATGTTGAGAATAAATCAAAGGGGAATTAGGGTTGAAGCAGCAAAACTAGCTAGGAAGCTACTGCAATAATCAAAATGAGAGAGAATGGTGGTTCGGACAAGGATGGTAGTAACAGAGGTGAAGAAAAGCAACTGGAAATGGTTAAAATATGTATGCATTTTGAGAGGTAGAGTATACAAGATTTGCTGATATACTGTGTGCTGGGCAGGAGACAAAGTACACAAAGATGACATCAAGATTGAACTAAGCATCTGGAAGAATGGAGTTGCCCTGTAACTGAGATAGAAAAGACCATGGGAGAAGTAGGTTTTAGAGGAAAATATCAAAGGCTCAGTTTTGAATTTGATAAATTTTAGGTGCCCATTAGATATCCAACTAGAGATGTCAAGTAGAGTTGTATATAAAGGAGTTCACAGGAGAGGTTTGGCCTGGAGGTAGAACTTCAGGAGCCAGAGAATAGATGAGATCACCTAGGGAGTAAGTTCAGATAGAAAAGAGATGAGGTCCAAGGTCTGAGACCTAAAGCACTCCAAAGCTTAGAGGTTAGGTTTAAGAGAAACAAGCAAAGGAGGGTGAGAAGGAGCAGCCAGAGAGTAAGGAAGAAAATCAGTTGACTGTGGTTTTCTGGAAGCCAAGAGAAGAAAGTGCTTTAAGAAAGAGAAAGTGATCACTTATGTCAAATGCTGCAGATAGGTCAAATAATATGAAGACTGAAAATTGACCGTTGGATTTTGTAACATGGAGTTCACTTGTAATCTTGATGAGAACATTACTTAGAGTGAGCTCAAGATAGAAAGAATGGAGAGAATTTGGAGGTAATGAGTATAAACATCTGTTTCAAGATTTTAATTTAAAAAAAAAAGGAGAAGAGCATCTAGAGGGAGAATCAGCAATGTCAAGAGAGGATTTTAGCAATGTTCTTTTAGATTGTAGAAATAATATTCTAATGAAAATGATCCAATCTCCCACATTAGAAAGCAAGGTCCTTGAGAGAAGTGACTTTGTCTTGTGCATTCCCTGAGCCTTCCATAGTGCCTAGGATATTGTAGTCACTAAATAAATGTAAACAAATAAGTAAATGATTGGATAAATGAATGAAAGTAGATTTCAAAGAGTTGAGCAAGAAATAATAACAATAATTTAGCCACTGAATTGAGTGTTTGGTTCTAGTCACATTCCCTGGCACACCAAGTTTGCCCAGGCCCAATCAGGACACAACAAGTTTGCTCAGGCCAAAGCATGACACAACTCCCTTTGCCATGAGTCCATGCTGTTTCTTTGTAGTCACCCATACCAGGCTGCAGACAGGCCATTAGCCCATAAGGACTGGGTGCAGCCAGACAAGACCACAGAGCTCAGACTACGCCAACAGAGAAACCCCTTTGAGTCATCGCCATTTGCTGGGCGTGGTCTATCTGCAGTACAAGGTTCATGTGAGACACATGCTGCATTGGCAACGTAGCCTACCCCTGCTGGCCAGAGGGTGATTAATAACGTCATGTAGCTTGGGCCAAACAGCAGCTAAAGCAAAGACCAAGAAGAAGTACATGCCCATGCCATAATCAGAAGCTTTTGCACTTGCCCCATCCCATTTGCTGCATTGTATAATCCCCACCATGTAAGGTGATGGGTGGGCCTAGTGGTTTTCCCCTGGTGCCTATGACTCAGCTGTTGTTGGAAAGATAGTATTGGCACAGAGCCGAGCTGGCACATAGTTGGTGCTCACCAACATTTAAATGAATGAACCCTTGGGAAATCCTGGAAGTGACACAGGGTGAGAAAAGAATACTTCCTTTACTATGTCTTTCCCATCATCTAACTCTATGCTCAGACACAGCTTTGTGTAGGGATATAACCAGAGACAAGGGCATATCTTAGGCTTGAAAGAGAGGACAGGGAAACCTGCATAATTAGTTTGTAGCAACCCCAGACAGACCATTTCCATTACCTCACCTTGTCCCCAGAGACCCCACTCTTAGGATTCAAAAATTTTATTTAAACCAGCATTGACTTAGCTATTGTCTGGGGCTATATCTTTGTCATGTTTTCAAATGCTACTTAATAAAATACTACTACTACTAGTACTAGTAATAATAATATAATAATAAAAATGAAAGTCTGATAATATTATTCCTCTGCTTTAAAGCCACCAGTAGCCTCTTTTCACACATAGAATAAATCTGTCTTCCTGGACCATCAAGACCTAACATAATCTGGCCTTTGTCTACCTCTCCAGCCTTGTCTCATTCTTCTCTCCCTCTCCCCTGTAAAAATCTATTGAATAGACTCCTGTAGAATTCCGTTTTAGGTATATTAGGTAGACTGATTTGAATGTTTACTGCTATTTACAGTAATACTTTCTTAGGAAAATTCCTTCCTTGTTCCAAACAACCTTCCTGGTAGCCTTATTTACGTAAGGTGGGAGTTGCCTGTGAGTGTCATTGTTCCAGAGACACTTTTTGGGCTGTCATAGAACTCTCTCTCGTTTGTAAGATTGTAGGTTTACAGTACCCTAGGTCTTATTCTGCACCAAGAAGAATGCTATACTCAGAGACCAATCTAAATCCAATTTCTCATCTGCAATTACTGGCATTCAGTGAGAATATCCTCTAAACTCTAGGGCAGTACAAAAAGAGAGCCCTGGACTAGGAGACAAACGACCTATATCTTATCCCCAGTTCTCTCACTCATTAAGGGGAGATCTTAGATAAATCTTTTCACTTTTCTAAGTCTCAATTTCCTCATCAGTAAATGAAACCAATAATCTTTGACCCTAAGGTGCTGCGTTGAGTATCTAATGGTATGATCTTTTTAATGTTCTGGAAAGTACAGAATTTGCATAATAACACTTAATGGGTGATTACAACATTTCAGACACTGAAATAAGCTCCTCATATGTATTATCTAGATAAATCCTCAGAACAACCCTATGAGATTTATATTAACAGTCTCTCCATTTTACTGATGAAAAGGATGAGGCACAGAGAAGTTAAGTGATTTGTTCAACAATATCCAACAGCATCAGAGCATGAATTGAAGCAGTGCAGCTTTTGAGCCTGTAGACTGAGCCACTTCACTTATACACATAAGGTATTGGGTTTTATTTTTTGGTATTATTTTTTATTATTGACATTCACAAGACATAAAATTAACCATTTTATAGAGAACAACTCAGTGGCATTTAATGCATTCACAATGTTTATAACCTATATGTAGTTTCAAAATGTTTTCATCACTCCAAAATAAAACACTGTACCCATTAAACAGTTACTCCCCAATCTCTCCTCCCACTAGCCCCTGCCAACCACCAATTTTCATTCTGTTTCTATGGATTTACCTACCCTGGATATTTCATATGAATGGAATCATACAATGTGTGATCTTTTGTGTCTGGCTTTTAATTTAGCATAATATTTTTGAGGTTCACCGATGTTGTAACATGTATCAACAATCCATTCCTTTCAATGGCTGAATAATATTCCATTGTATGTATATACCACATTTTGTTTATCTGTTCATCCACTGATAAACATTTGAGTTGCTCCCATCTTTTGGCTATTGTGAATAGTGCTGTGAAAGATCTATTTGAGTACCTGTTTTTCAATAATTTTACGTATATGCTTCCACAGTGACTAAACCATAGTGGGTTACTAACCCCTACTAGCTATATACAACTGTTCCAATTCCTCCATATCTTCACCATCACTTATTATTTTTCATATTTTTAAAATTATAGCCATCCTTGTAGGTATGAAATGGTATCTCTTTGTAGTTTTGATTCACATTTCCCTATGACTAATGATGTTGAGCATCTCTACATGTGCTTATTAGCCATTGGTATATATTCTTTGGAGAAATATCTATCCAAGCAACTTATGCAATTTTTAATTGGATTGTTTGTTAATTTGTTGTAAGAATTATGCATATATTCTGGATACCAGACCTGTATCAGATATATGGGTTGCAGATATTTTCTCCCATTTGCTTTCTACATGCCTTATATCGTCTTTTGTTCCTCATTTCCTCCTGTTCTAGTTTGCAAGCTGCCAGAATGCAGTACACCAGAAATAGAACAGCTTCTTAAAAGGGGAATTTATTAAGTTGCAAGTTTACATGTTCTAAGGCCATGAAAATGTCCAAATTAAAGCAAGGTTATAGAAATGTCCAATCTAAGGCATCCAGGGAAAGATATCTGATTTCAAGAAGGCCAATGACATTCAGGGTTTCTCTTAACTGGAAATGTACCTGGCTACTAGCTTTCTAGCTTTAAAAAGAAAGTCTGCTAGCTTTCTTTTTGGCTTCTTGTTTCCTTCTTCATTTCCTTCTTCATTTTCCTTCTTCATTTCCAAAGGTCTCTGGCTGCGTGGGCTCTGAAGCTTTTTCCAAAATGGTTCTCTCTTAAAGGAG
Organism: Tamandua tetradactyla; assembly: GCF_023851605.1. Taxonomy (NCBI): domain Eukaryota; kingdom Metazoa; phylum Chordata; class Mammalia; order Pilosa; family Myrmecophagidae; genus Tamandua; species Tamandua tetradactyla. Next base: position 59,325,178 of record NC_135353.1, on the reverse strand, counting down.
TCTCTTCAAGGACTCCAGCAAGCAACCTCACTGTTCTGTTTGCTAGCTGCTGGAATGCAATATACCAGGAACGGAATGGCTTTTCAAAAGAGGAATTTAATAAATTGCTAGTTTACAGTTCTAAGTCCGAGAAAATGTCCAAATTAAAACAAGTCTATAGAAATATCCAACCAAAGGCATACGGAGAAAGATACCTTGGTTCAAGAAGGCCGATGAAGTTCAGGGTTTCTCTCTCAAGTGAGAAGGCACATGGTGAACACAGTCAGGGCTTCTCTCTCAGCTGGAAGGGCACATGGCAAACACAGAGTCATCTGCTAGCTTTCTCTCCTGGCTTCCTGTTTCATGACGCTCCCTAGGAGGTGTTTTCCTTCTTCATCTCCAAAGGTCGCTGGCTTGTGGGCTCTCTGCTTCTCGTGGCTATGTCGTTCTTCTCTGCTCTCTCTGAATCTCCTTCTTTCTCCAAAATGTTTCCTCTTTTATAGGACTCCAGAAACTTATCAATACCCACCTAGATGGGTGGAGACATGTTGTCACCTAATCCATCTTAACAACCACTCTTGACTGAATCACATCTCCGGGAAGATAATCTGATTACAGTTTCAAACATGCAGTATTAAATAAGGATTATTCTACCTTTATGAAATGGGATTTGGATTGAAACATAGTTTTTCTAGGGGACATACATCATTTCAAACCAGCACACTCACTTTGAATGGGTGGAGACACTTCTCCATGGAAACCATCTAATCAAAAGTTACCAACCACAATTAGGTGGGTCACATCTCCATGGGAACAATCAAAAAGCCCCCACCCAGCAATACTAAATGAGGATCAAAGGACATGGCTTTTCTGGGATCCACAACAGATTTAAACCGGCACACCTCTAATACTGCCATTTGTGTTTCACTGCTTTTTTTTTAGTATACCTTTTTGACTCCCTTTTCATTTTATTTTCTGTATAAATTTTAGTTAGTTTGTTATGGTTACCTATGGGTATTGTAAATAACATCCTAGATTTACAACAATCTAGTTTGAATCGATACCTAGTTAGCTTCACTAGCTACAAAAACTATGCTCCTATACAACGTTGATCCCCATTTGCATTATTTTTACACAAATGATATCTTTGTACATTGTATGCTCATTAACATAAATTTATAAGTATTATTTTATGCATTTGTCTTTTAAATCACATAGAAAGATAAATAGGAGTTAAAAACCAAAAATACAATAATACAGGCTTTTATATACACCTATGTAGTTACCTTTACTAGAGTTCATTATTTCCTTATATGGTTTTGAGTTACTGTCTAGTGTCCTTTCATTTCAGCTTAAATACTCTCTTTAAATACCTTCTAAGCATTTCTTTTAAGGCAGGTCTACTAGTGAAGAACTCCCTCAACTTTCATTTTTCTGGGAATGTCTTAATTTTATTTTCAGTTTTGAAAGATAGTTTTGACAGATATTGTCTTAATTTTGCCTTCTTTTTTTTTACTTTTTATTTTTTAATTTATTTTTAATTATGGTAAAATATACCTGACATAACAATACTTTTAACCATTTTAAGTGGACAATTCTTTGACATTAGGTACACTGACAATATGATTTATTTTTTACCACAATTTCGAGACTATTTTCATTATCCTAAACCAAAACTTACAGTCATTTAACAATAACTTCTCTTTGTCTCCTCCCACTACACCTGGTAACCACTAGTATGCCTTCTGTCTATAAATTTTCTCATTCAAAATATTTCATGTAAGAAAAATCATGCAATATTTATTGTTTAGGGTTGGGTGCTTTTCACTCATTATGATGTCTTCCAGGTTCACCCATGTTGTAGCATGTAGCAGCTCTTCACTTCTTTTATGGCTGAATAATATTCTGTTGTATGGATATACCATATTTTGTTTATCCATTAGTCAGTTGATGGCCACTTGGGTTGCTTCCATCTTTTGGATGTTGTGAATAATATTATGATGAACACTAGTGTATGAATACCTGTCCAAGTACCTGCTTTTGACTCTTTTGGGTGTATACTTAGGAGTAGAGTTGCTGGACCATATGGTAATTCAATGTCTAATTTTCTGAGGAACTGCCAAACTGTCTCCCATAGTGGCTGCATGTTTTCCATTCTCACCTACAATGTATGAGGGTTCTTATTTCTTTACATCCTTGCCAACACTTGCTATTTTCAGTTTTTTAAACAATAGCTGTCCTAGTGGGAGGGAAGTAATAGCCCATTGTAGTTTCAATTTGCATTTCTCTAATGGCTAATGATGTTGAGCATCTTTTCATCTATTTATTGGTCATTTGTATGTCATCTTTGGAGAAATGTCTACTCAAATCCTTGGTCCATTTTGTAATTGGGCTGTTTGTCTTTTGAGTTATTAAAGTTATTTATATATTCTGGATATTAACCGTTTATCAAATATATGATTTGCAAATATTTTCTTCCATTCTGTAGGTTGTTTTTTCACTTCCAATGTCCTTAGATGCACAAAAGGTTTTAATTTTGATGAAGTTCCATTTACTTATTTTTTCTTTTGTTGTTTGTGCTTTTGGGGTAAACTCTAAAAATCCATTGTCTACAACAAGGACCTGAAGATATTTCCTTATGTCTTCTTGTAAGATTTTTATCGTATTAGCTCTTTTATTTACATATTTGGTCCATTTTGAAATAATTTCTGTATATGATGAAAGGTAGGGGTCCACATTCATTCTTTTTGCGTTTGGATTTTCAGTTGTCCCAGCACCATTTGTTGAAGAGAATTTTTTCCCCACTGAATTGACTTGACATTCTTGTCAAAAATCAACTGATGTGTGTGAGTTTAACTCAGAACTCTCAATTCTATCCATTGGCTTATATATCTGTTCTTATATCAGCATCACACTGTTTTAATTACTGTAGCTTTATAGTAAATTCTGAAATCAGGAAGTGCGAGTCCTCCAACTTTGTTCTTCTTTTTCAAGATTGTTTGTCTATTCATGGCTCCTTACAATTCCATGTGAAATAACTATGGAACACTATACGAATTTGCATGTTATCCCTTGTGCAGGGCCCATGTTAATCTTCTCTGCATTATTCCAATTTTAGTATATGTGCTGCCAAAGCAGGTACTTGCCTTTATTTTTGAAGGATAATTTTGAAAAATACGGAATTCTTGTTTGACAGTTCTTTCTTCCAGCGCTATAAATATTCCATTCCAGTTCCTTTTGGCTTCCATGGTTTCTGATGAGGAATTGATTGTGCACCTTATTGAAGATCCCTTGTAAATGCAAGTTGTTTCTGTTTTGCTGCTTTTGATTTTCTTTTTGTATTTGGCTTTCAGTCTGTGTTAGTTAGATTCAGTTGTCAACTTGGCCAGGTGAGCATACCTAGTCTTGTTGCTGAGGACATAAGCCAATGGTGCGTGAACCTCATCTGTTGCCAATTACATCTGCAGTCAGCTAGGAGGCGTGTCTGCTGCAATGAGTGACGTTTGACTTAATTGGCTGGTGCTTAAATGAGAGCTTGCAATGTAGCACAGCTAAGCAGCTCGGCATTCCTCATCTCAGCACTCACAGCTCAGCCCAGGCCTTTGGAGATGCAGAAAGAAGTCACCCCGGGGAAAGTTGTTGGAACCCAGGGGCCTGGAGAGAAGACCAGCAGAGACCATCTTGTGCCTTCCACGTAAGAAAGAACTTCGGTGGAAAGTTAGCTGCCTTTCCTCTGAAGAACCAACAAAATAAATCCCCTTTTATTAAAAGCCAATCTGTCTCTGGTGTGTTGCATTCCAGCAGCTAGCGAACCAGAACACAGTCATTTCATTATAATGTGTCATTCTTGCATATCTCTTTGAGTTTATCTTCCTTTGAGTTTGTTGAGCCTTTTACATGTATAGATTCATGTCTATCCTCAATGTTAGGTTGTTTGGAGCTATTATTTCTTCAAATATTCTTTCTGACCCTTTCTCTCACTCTTCTCTTTCTGGGACTTACATAATATGTATGTTGATATGCTTGATGCTGTCCCACACATCCCTTAGGCTCTTTTCATTAATTCTTCTTTCTGCTCCTCAGATTGGATAATTTCAATTGTCTTATCTTCACATTCACTGACTATGTCTACTGACTGCTCAAACCTGCTGTTGAACTGCTCTCATTAATTTTTCATTTCATTTATCCATTTTTGGTTACAGAATTTCTATTGGGTTTCTTTTTATAATTTCCATCTTTTTATTGATATTGTCTACTTGTTCATACATTGTTCTACTGGTTTCATTTAGTTCTTTGTCCATGGTTTCCTTTAGCTACTTGAGCGTATAAAATAAAGTTAATTTAAAGTCTTTGCCCATAAAGCCAATATCTGGGCTTCCTCAAGAACAGTTCCAGACAAAGTTACTCAATTTTTCTTGTGAATAGGCCATACTTTCCTGTTTGTTTGAATGTTTTGTAATATTTGTTGAAACTTGAGCATTTTGAATACTATAATATAATAACTCTGAAAATCAGATTTCCCCCCTTCCCCAGGGTTTCCTGATATTGATGTTGAGGATTTGCAGTTGTCTATTTGTTTTATCACTTTTGAAAACTATTTTTGCAAAGCTTGTATATTCCTTGCTCTGTGTGGTCATTGGTGGCTCTGTTCTGTTATTTCAGTGTCAGCCAGAGACTTGACAGATATTTTCTTAAATGCCAGGATCCAGAAAGGAAAATAAACTCTCCTGGGCTTTGCAGCTTGGCTGTAAGCCGAGATACCCTTCAACATTAAACCATGCCGCCTACAACTCTGTCTTAGCCTTCAGTTCCTACTTGTTCAGAGCCCACAGATCTGCCAGAGATGCAAGCTTAGCATATTTTCAAGTATTTTTCTGAGCAGGTGTTCTGCCCTGGGCATGTGCCCTGCATTCCAGCTTTCCTTATATATGCAGTGGTCCTTCCAAGCCCATATTCCTGCAAGAAACTTCCTCCTCAGCCTTCTCCTTCCTGAGCTTTTTGGTCTGTGTTCTGATTGCCCAGTCCACCATCCCTTGCTCCAGCCAGACACAGGTAGTGGATGTCTTTAAATATTTTGACAGTTGTGGCTGTCATCTGGAAAGCCAGTCCAGTATGAGGGTCAAGGGGGAGCACAAAACAAAAGTCAGCCTTTGTGCTGTTCCCTCAGAGAACTTCCAGAGAGGTCAAAATGCACAACCACAGTATTTTAAGAACAAGGTCTCTGTTGGCCTCCTACTACCAGCAAGCTAAATCAGGAATATTGGCCACCCTCCTCATGGCTGCTCCTGCCAAACTGGGGAATGTAAGTAAAAATACAACAAAACTTTCTTACTAATTTAGCCAATTTCTCTTCATTAAGCACTCCCTTGGTTGCCATAAATTTTATCTTAGATTCCAGAGTTCAAAAATGTTGATTCTGCTGTTTTTTGTTTGTTTGTTTATTTTTTGCCATATTCTGGTTGTTTCAGTGAAGGGACCAATTCTTTGAGTAACTGAGTGCCCTACTCTGTCATTTGCTATCACATCATCCAAATGTTACAACCATTTTATCGTCCAAATGTTACAACCATTTTTTCCTCTTGCTGGGGTAGTGCTAGTTTGTGTTGCTTTATCTATTACTGTTTAGTTTTCTGGTAGGAGACCTTGTCTTATTTCAATCAACTTAAATTTCTCTTCCTCAAAGTAAGGGGCGCCCAACAAAACTGTTATCCCTCTGAACATAACTGTCCCGTTTCCAGAAATGAGTGTTAATGCCTGGTGCTCTGGTCCCTTTGTGTCTTCACAAGTACTGAGCACCTATTATGTGGGCACAGTCCTAGTGACCTAGGGCTATATCAGTGAACAAAACAATTTTAAAAACTTACCCTCCACAACGTCACTTCTACAGTATTCTTGCCAAAAAAGCACAACTTCAATCTAACCATGAAAAAACACCAGACAGATCCTAATTGAGGGAAATTCTATAAAATAATTGGCCTGGATTGTCACTTCTTCAACCATGCTATCAGGTTAACAACAGCAATGACCTATTTCATCAGATCTAAAACATGATAATAAAAATTTATAATTATCAAGATTATTTAAAATATGAATTTTGATCCATCAAACCTTGCACCAAATGTGTAATATGACTTCGATTATTAGCTAATGATGGCAGCACATGTGTATGACTTAAAAATAAATATAAATACATCAAGAGAGCCTGATCAAAAATGTTACATAAAATGTATGCAATCAGAAAATGTTTTCAGAGTCCCGGGCCTTTCCTTCCATGCTTTCTGGGTATTTCTCTTTGAGCTTTCTTTGCTTTTTTCCATCTTTTATCCTCATAAATGACTCCAGTAAAGGATTAAGAACCCCCTTGAATGGGCTGGGTCACCTCTCTATGGAAACAACCTAATGAAAAGTTCTCACCTCCAATAGGTCTGTACTCATGGGAATGGATTAAAAGAACATGACCTTTTCTGGGGTAAGCTTCAAACTAGCACAGGGTGTTACCAGGAATATGTACCTAAGTGGAAGACATCAAGTCAAAAAAGCTAGTTAAGGAAAGAAACCAAAGCAAAATATTTTGATGGAAAATTAGTAAAACAGACTTGCACATCAACCTGTTTTGCCTGGCTAGAAAGATGGATTTGGAAGCTGCAGGATTGACAGTGTTAGGATTTGACTGCAGTATCCCCTCAGTAGTGGTAATTTGAAAAACAAAGTGTCAAGGTCATGAAAGAGAAAGACTGAGGAACTGTCACAGATTAGAGGAAGCTAAGGAGCCATGACAACTAAATATAATACCATATCTTAGCTTGGATCCTGGAACATGAATAGGACATTAATGAAGAAAACTGAGAAAATTTGAATAATATCTGTAGGTTACCTGATAGTATTATAAAATCTTAATTTCCTGTTTTAATAATTTCACTATTATTATGTAAGGTGTTCACATTAGGGTAGGATATATGGGAACTCTCTATAATATTTTTGTGACTTTTCTATAAATCTAAAAAGTTCTTTATGAAGATAGCCCCTTTGTTTACAAATTTCCTGTAAAGTCTGAAGTTATTGCAAAATAAAACATTTTTAAAATCCTTGCTCTCTTAGGGCCTACTTTCTAGAAGGGAGACACGAACAGACAATCAATCCATCAATTATACAGTATATTAGAAGACGAAGAATGTTATGGATGTTAAAAAAGCAAGAAAGGAAGCTAGACAAGAGTGGAAGGGCAATTTCAAATTAAGATGGTCATGGAAGGCCTCACTGAGAGGATGACATCTAAACAAAAACTTTTTTAAATGATGGAACAAGCCACAAGGAAGAGCATACCATTCAGAGTGAACCACAATAACAAGGATGCTTGAGGCATAGCATGCCTAATATGGTTAAGGAACAGCAGACTACCCAGTGTGGCTAGAGCTGAATGAGCAAAGTCAATTTACCTCATTTTGTGGTCTTGAAGGTAGGGGAAAAAAACTGGCCACAGAGGAAAGAACAGGTGCTTTACCTTATTTCAAGGGGAGGTTAGACAGTGGACTCCAAATAGATGACCTGCTATTGTCCTCTATTTCCAGCAGAGCCTCATATGACAGAGAAAACAAGAAAGAGAAGTGAAAACATTGATCTCTAAAACCCTGTCCAATTTCTGGAGAGTAAATAAATCATTATTAAGCACCATAAGAAGTTTTCTAAGTCTCCTAAGTTTTATTCCTCTCTGAGCATTGAACTATAATTAATGCTGAATGCGGCACTGGTTACACAGCCTGAGACATCATCATGATTTTGCCTTAATGAGAAATATAATTGGTAGATAAAGGGATGGATTGGCTTTTCTTGGACTAATAAGTGGAATTAATTGAAAAAAATCCATCACAGCTTTCTAGTTTGGCTTACGTTTATCATCAAAATTTCTTGAGAGTTTCAATTAGCACTATTTGGATGTCTGGGAACCTGGTAATTCATGAATAAATAGTATGTAGGCAACGGTACCTCATGAGAAGAATCCCTTTACCTGATGTGTACCTGGAAAAGACAGGTCAGTTACAGAGGGGTTTCATGGAGATTCCTCAGTTGACAGCCATGGACCTGGATGCTTTTTCCTCTACCAGCTGTACAAAAACAGAGATCCACATAGGGTGAGCCAACCTATTGCATGTGAGGCTCTTACATACCAATAGTGCTTTGGGAATATCCCACAACAGTGCTTGGATTGCCTTTATAGTCTTATAAAGGGTGACCCTTTTTAGTTGTCAGCCTTTGGATAAGAGGATTTAGTGGATAGTATTTCTGAAAAGTGTAAAATATTGCTTATGTATTAGGTATTACTATTATTATTATTATATACCAATGGGAAGGTGTAAAGAAAGTAGAAGACCTATGGCCACAGTGTTTTCTGGTTATTTACTTGTTGTTTAGTGTTATGGGGGGGGCATTACTCTTTTTTTTAGAAACAAGGGCTTCCTATTTTTGAACACTTACCATATGCCTGGCACCATGTCAAATGCCTTGCATGCATTATCTCATTTAGTCCTCATAACTGCCCCATGATGTAGATACTGCTACTGTCACTGTTTTACAATTCAGGTTAATGAAGTTTCAGAGATATTAAATAACTTATCCAAGATTATACAGTTAGTAAGCAGCTAGAATTGGGAATTGATTCTATCAGAGTCAATCTAGTGTTCTTAATCTCTGTACGAGTGTCTTTAATGATACAGGGGGCACACTACTGCTGGCATGTGCAATGGTTTTCCTGTAGTGCAAGGACGAACTTTATTTTAATCATTACGTTTATTGTTATGCCTACCAATCTGGATCTTATGTGAAGGGCAATTGTTTGTGATTTTATAGTAATGAAAATTGCCTTTTAAGAAATGTTCTTAATTTTAAGCAAATTATTTAAATTTTTAAAATAAATTATATTGCAATATTTGTGATGGTAATACCCCAATAACTGAAGTTTGGGAAACACTGCTCTATGCTACACTGCCTCTATGGTTAACAATTCTTCCAAACCTGATATTCTAGAGAATATAACCCTTCCATCAAAGAGGTGGTAAGCACTGGGCCTGTGCTATATCACACCTGCTCTTTTCCCTAAGTAGTAATAATAATGGCTAATATTAGTTCCAGCCACTGTTTTAAGTGCTTTTTATCTGTTAATTCATTGAACCCTTAGAATAACTCTATGAAGCTGATAATAGCAATACTCTCATTTTATAGAAGGGGAAATTAAAGCACCAAGAGGCAAAGTAACTTACCTAATGCCACATAGCTAAATAAGTGGCAGAATCAGGATTTGAACACAGGAGACTGACTCTAGGCTTCTGTGCCCTTAACCACTGTGCTAAAGAGCTTCTTCAATAGCACACAGGACATACATGCCCTGACATGTCATATATGGGTCTCCAAGAAGAACGATGCCAACTTTTCTCTTTGGACTCCACACACAGGGATGGCAATTGATGGAGACCACTAATCAAGTTCATCAGCTCCAGCTTGGTGTGGTGGTGAATAGGAGTGGTCACTTGGACTATTTACATGCTTTTGGGGCTGTGGCATCCCAATTTGAAAGACTAGGCTTGGAACAAGAGCAACAGATCAACTCTAAATTCTAGAATTATCTAGAGGTGCAATCACCAAATGCACACCTCTCCTTATGCCTGTGAAGAAACTAGAAACCCAGAGTAGTGCTTAGACTTGCCAAGTTTGCCCAGCTTGCTAGAGCAAGCACTGCAGTAGAATCCTCATCTCCCAGCTCAATGCTCTCTTTCATCCCACCAACTTGCCTCCAACCAGCCCCTCAGATTCAGTAGGCAGCAACACAATCAGTCAGAGAGAGGACATCTCTTTATGAGTGAAGTCATTGTCTAGAATAGTGGTTCTTAGTGTGATGCCAAGACTTGTAGCATCAACATCACAGGAGAACCTTAGTGTAAATTCTTGGGTCTTACCCTATACCTACTAGGAGTGGGGTCCAGCTATGTGTGCTTTATCATGCCCTCTAGGTGATTCTGAGGCATACTCAAATTTGGTCTAGACTAAAAGGCTAAGGGCCCTAGTATTGCAGACATAAGTATACATGCGGATGCTCACCTCACACAGCACAATGAAGGATAGTCGTCATTGGGAAGGGATGGGAAAAGGACTGCAGTTGAATCAACAGCCCTTGAGCCACAGCTGCCTAGCAGTGTCACCTCCAACACACATGACAATGACAGAGACAATACAAAGACTGGTACACAAGGTATAGCCAATTCTACACTTAGCAATTCCCAGGACACATGCTAGTTACTCTGCTTGGTGCTAGGGAGGGTGTGGTCCTTGCCTTGAGGAGACTTCCACCCAGGGTCACAGACTCTTTGACTTGGGAGTATGTTTGGAGAGCATTTACTCCATTGCCCACCTCTACTATATCCCTAACTGGCACTCTCTCAGCTTCAGTAGCTGAGTCATAACGACAATGAGCTTGATTTCTCACAAGACAGGGCAGAGGTGGGCAGGAGGAGGAAACACAGGTACAGGAAACTACATATAATAAAAGTGCTAGTGCAAGTGCTAGAGCTAAGACTGAGAGAAGTCAGGAGGAATGAATTTTATCTGTGGGAAGTCAAGGGAGGCTTCACAGAGGCAGTACCATTTGAGCTGGGCATGATTTCAGCAGACAGAGATAGTGGAGGAGGAAAAAGAGAGTTGTTTAAAAAAAAGAACATAAAAATATGAAGGCATGAAAATGCAGGGAAAATTCTACAAAAATATTTAGGCAGGCTACATAAAAAGGACAGACACTGGAGAGAAACTGCTTGACTTCAGATTCTATCTTCACAGCTCACTGGCTGCATGATATTGGGCAAGTTGCTTAACATCTCTAGGCCTCTATTTCCTTCCCTATAAAATAGGGCTACTATAACACACATCATTGGGTTGTGGGAAAGAAAAAATGAGATAATGATGTGAAGTGGCTAACAGTGTCATGGTAACATGGTAAATGCTCCAAAATAGCGTTGACTGCCTTACTTCATATCTAACAGCAAATGAGATGGTTTTCCTGGAGCACTCAGTTTAGGACTGGGAGTGATGAAGGTAGCCTTGGATACTAGATTGTGTAGGGTTCTGTATGCCAAACTAAGGATTTTGGGACTTTGTTGCGAAGGCAGTGGATATGTGTACTTGCAGTATGGATTGGAGCAGGGTGATAGGAGAGAGGGAGAGTTAAGGGAAAACTGGATCTTAACTATGGCATTGTTAAAAGGACTGAAAAAGATGGGACAAGAATCAAGTATTAAGTTACATATAAACCTGAGTGTGGTTAACAGAACCTGAAGTGTATTCATAAGTATATATCAAACAGAGAATGAAAATTAGTGTTTGGAAAGAATATTAATCAATTTTTGTAGTTCTAATGTAAAAGAAAGCTCTTCATTAGCTTAACTTTAGCTATTTGAAATATAGCTGTGAAAACATTTCCCGAAGCTGTCCTTTTGGTAAGAAAATTTGAGATGTGTACAATTCACACATACTTGATAAATTTAAGCACATTCTGTCGTACTGGCAGGGACCAAAATCTATAATAAAACAAGGAGTCCTATGTTGAAGAGTCAATTAGAGATTGAAATGGCAGTCCACACAGGATACTAATTAAGGAATTTGCTAACGGTTGACTAGGAATATGAGAGCCCTCCATATCAACTTTGGCAGCAACTAGCATATTCTTAAATTTCCAGTTAGGATGAACACAATTCAAAATGTTCTCGAGTCCTGGGCAAGAGGGAATGATCTCATTTGGCACACTCCTATTGATGAGGAGAGACACTAACCATGCACAAATATTTCGTCATTGACTAACTTCAATGAGGCATCTGTCACAGCAACCCATTTGAATAGTTTGCTAGAATATTTAAAGAATGTACATACTAAAAGCAAGTCGATTTGTCAAGCATTTACAAAGCAACTTTGAAGCTCAATGATGTTTTTTTTTTTACCTTCACCTTTCTTCCAGAATATATTCACAAACACTTAAAAATCTGGACTCAGCTTCCTGTAACAGACCCTCTTTAAATAAAGCCAATTTCTTTGGCTTCAGGGAAATAGGTGTTTGAGTGAAATATGGGGTGGGGAGTAGGGTAGGGTTCGCAGTGGTGTTGCTTGGGAAGTGGTTCTGCACCCAGCAGATCAAATATCATGAACCCTTTGTCTGCTCCCTCTGACACCTTCCAGGTTTCCCCTTCACCTGCTAATGGAAGGAAACAGATAGATACATTGAAGCAGTTGGACTGCCTCATTAGAGTGAAGCAAATTCTTTCAGAGAATGCAAAAGCCTGTTGGTTCCTGGGATTAGCCAGCCAGTTTTCAAATGGCTCTCAATCTGCACACTACCTCTTGTCCAGTGTAACCCCCCAGCCTGCTTACCTTAGCAGCTTGCTTTCCAAGTCAAGATAATTTGAGAACAGTCTAGTTATGAAAAAGCAATTGTTGAAAGCTAGAGAAACTTTGTTGCAATCCCAAGTAGTAATTTGGCTCTCACCTTAATTGATTTGCTATATCCCTATTTTCCTTCCTGCTGTCTGCCCTTGTTTCCTCTCTTCTGTGACTCTAGGTCAACTTCCTAGGCTTAGCTTTGAGGAGAACACAGCACAGAACATACCCCATTCAAACTTAATTTTTTGTAAGGAAACAGGGACCATGCTGAGCAGCTATAGTAGATATTGCAGAATGGAAAAAATGAATGATTTGTTTCCATTAAAGAAATGGCATCAGTAGACAGTGAAGGAAGGCCCAGGGAACCTCATAAGCAATTAATAATGTCAGAAATCAGATGAAAGGAGGCATGGCGTTGGAACAAATTATAGTCACGACTTACTCACCTGACAAGAGTTCCTACCCCTCAGATATCAGGGCTCATAGAAAAAAACCTATAAAACAGTGGTTCTCAGACCCAGCTGGACATTAGAATCTCTTTTTGAGCTTAAAAATGCATATGCACAGGCCCCTTCCTCAGAGATTGCGTCTTAATTGGTGTGGGGTTAGGACCACAGCTTTGGTATGTTTTAAAACCTCCAGGTGGAAAACAAAACACCATATGGAACATTATTGAGGCAGTTGGCCAACAGATCATAAACTATAGGCTGTAGAGGTAATATCGATCAATATTAAATTTTCTGAAATTGATAAAAACTGTGATTATGTAAGAGAATGCCCTTGTTCTTAGGAAATACAGGTGGAAGTATTTAGGGCTAAAGGGGCATGATGTCTACAACTAACTCAAATGGGTCAGAATAAAAGAGAAATGTAGAGAAGGAATAATAAAGGAAATATGGCAAATGCTAGCATTTGATGAATCTGGGTGAAGTAGATACAGGAGTTCTTTGTACCACTCTTAGAATTCTTTTGTTTGTTTAAAATTATTTCCAAATAAAAAATGTTTTATAAAAAACGTTCTCCAGATGAAATAAGGTGAAATATGTAAAACCACTGGGTTCAGAAAAACAGAGGAGGTAGAGACCTACCGTAGTTAGGTCACAGCCAGAGCCTGAGTCACTGTCCTACACTAGGGCTTCTCACATTTTAATGCTCATAAAAATCTCTTGAGAATCTTGTTTAAGCAAGAGCTTACTTTGTGATTCAGAAAGTCTGTGGTGGGGCCTGAGATTCTGCATTTCTTATAGACTCCCTGGTGATGCAAGTGCTGCTGGCCCATGGACCACATTCTGAATAGCAAAACTCTAGCACTCAATTACCCAACCATGCATCCATCAGTCAGTCAATAAGTTTTTTGAGACTGCCCTCTCTGGGCTCAACAGTGTAAGAGAAGTACTCTAAGTGAAGTAGAATGGATATGCAGAGCTCCAGGAATTGGCATCTCGCCAACTTGACCTCTTGACCATGGCAGCTCCTTTTGGGGTGTGTGATCTGGTTCTACAAGAGTAGTCTGACCTCCAGAACAGAACAGAGCACTCAGCAGAACTAACAAAAACAAAGGTTTGCAGCAAATAAAAGGGGATATGAAGTGGTATCTTCAAAAGTAAGCTCAGATATAAATTCAACCCCTCCCAGTGGCAACACTTGGAGCTGAACTGAAACTCTTGTGGAGAGTAACATAATTCTATTGAGGTGTCAGGAATGGGCTGCCTGGGCCTGGCTGTCTCCTCTAGCATGGGGACTCATTTATTAGAACCAGATTCTGAAGGAAGATTCCCATTTTGTACTGATTGTGGCACACATCAAGTTTATTGTTTTTGCTATAAGTGGAGCCAAAATATCTCTTCCCCTGGTGAGAGCAAATGGAAAACAGTCCCTGCCTCCTTCAGAATTTTCCAGACCTTGTCCCTCCCTTCTCTCTCCCATGGTAGTGCCTTTCCCTCTGCCTGTGTTCTGTTGTCATGTTTTCCATGCTCTGAATTAGAGTCTAGACTGTTACTTGTATCTCCTTTGTTTATGTCTGAATCAGGGTCAATTAACATGGATGCGTGGTAGGAGGCAGCTGGGCTTTACTGAGTATGCAGCCTGAGGAAAGGGATCCAGAAGACAAATGAAAAACACCCTTGGGGTGGTCGGACTTGGATTTGAATCCTAATCTTGCCATTTAATAGCTTGTGAACTTGGCTGTTACCTAACGTCTCTGAGTTTAAATTTCCTTGTCTGTAAAATGGGGCCAATGATAGTACTAAATTCACACAACTGTGAGTATTAAATGAGATAAGCATGTAGCAAGGTTATTGCCACAAAGCAGATGCCCAATAAATGGAAAGTGGTTACTTAATTGTTGAGTATTTATTGAGTTTCTTCTTTGTAAAGACAGGGAATATTTCAAGCCCAGTCTGTCCTTATTTTACCTCTCTGAGCCTCAGTTCCTTTCATTTTAAATGAGGCTGGTACTAGTACATAATACACAAATAAGGAACAAATAAGATCTGACTTGCTAATCACATGTAAGGCACATACAAAAGGCTTTGCCAACATGAATTATCATAATTGTTGTGGTTATTATCATCAGCTCTTCTTTAGCTCCTTCTCATTATGATTAGATTTGCTTAGCAGCTAATCAGCATTTAAAATGAGCCTTTGCACTCTCCAGTAGACCCTCCCCGATGGGCATTGTAATTTCCTTGAGGGCAGGGGCCATATGCATCATACCTTTTCTGGGTTTCCATGGCACCTGACAGAGAAATGTATTCAGTGGAGGAAGCAGACAGTAGTGTGCTGCAACGACAGCCATCAGCTAGTTTCACTGTCTGTGTTCAAGTTCTAACATGTCTGCTTTACTTGCTGGTTGACGTAATAGCAACTCCTGGAACGTCTCTGAGGCTCCTTTTCCTCATCTGTAATATGGGTGTGATAATTATTCCTACTTCTAGAGGTTGCTGTGAGAATGAAAGCTGGGCACATGGTAGACACTTACTAAAGGGTAGCTGTTATTATTGTCGTTGTTTGAGAAAGTTCCTGCAGTAAAGGATCACAGGAGCTACTCTGATAAATCACATGCACACATACACACACACAAGTGGGCTGCATGAAGAAGACACATTACAGGAGAAGCACAAATAGGGCATCTGTTGCACATGGGCCCTTTGAACCCCAAACCAGGGCCAGCTGATAGCATAAAAATCTCTCCAGGACCACACCACTCTGAAACCCTGAGGTTGTTTTATTTTTATTTTTTAAATTATTTTTTGAAGTAAAGTTAAAATAACATAAAATTAACCATTTGAAAATGAATAAGTCAGTGGCATTTGGTACATGCACAATAATGTACAACCATCACATTCTGAGTTCTTTTGATTTGATTAGCCTTTTCAGCTGGTTGTATCCAGAGGAAGACAGGACTCATTCACTTCTGTCACTCTTCCTATCACTGTTCTTTACTTATCACCACCTGCACTTTCTTTTTCGTTCCCTGTTTTTCCAATCACTCCATGTTTTGCATCTTGGGGCAATAGGGGTATCTGTGACTGAAATTAGCACTTAGCCAGAGTGAGGGTGTTGATCCACTAGAAATATGCCAGAGCAGGGTGGTGCTGGCAGAGTGCAGATTGGGGCTGGTGAAGCTGCTTCTGGACATGGAAGGCTTGGCTTGGCACAGCCAAGATCAAACACCACACAGAGACAGCTGCCCAACGTTACTTAGCCTTCTGTTGACCCCAGGGAAAACAGACAACCTGGAAAGGATTATTACCAATTAGGGAATCTTCGATTTGTACCCTTTGTTATTGCATCTTCCATCTTTGGGCTCCTCGTTGTTTTGAATAAAGTTGCTCTGTATCAAAGTATCTATTATAAAACAACCTTGATAGACTCCAAAGAATCAGAGTCCTACTTTGAATTTGCACTTGTGGGCAAGAGTCACATCTTCTCTATTTAAAATATAGGAAAGATGAACAGTTTATACTTACTGATTTCTTTCTACATGCCAAACACCATGCTAAATGCTTTATATGAATTATTTTAAGAGTTCTCATAATGACTTTAGGAGGCAGGCACTATTATTATCTACTTTTTACAGAAAAGGAAACTGAGGCGCAGAGCTGGTGAGTGAGTTGCCAAAAGTACATAATGAACAAGTGATAAAACCTGTGTTTTACCCACTGAGTAATAACGTGTTCCCATAATGCCCAGCATGGATACTTATTAGTTGGTTGAACAGAAAAAGAAAATGTGCATCAAGCACAGACAGTAGCTTCCTTCATTTTCTACTCTGATCTAGTCCTGGCTCATGAACTTTCTAGCTTTGTGACATTGGACAAGTCACCCAACCCTTCCGAAACTGTTTCTTCATGTGTAGAATTGGGACAATTACCCTACCTTATCTCTCTCAGATTTGTGAGGATAAAATATATAAACATACAGGGAAAGATCTTTTGCAAAATGTAAAGTGTCATGCAAAAGTCAGGAATGGATATCATGAATAATAGTTTCCTGGGATTGCATTAGGAGCCACTGAGTTGCATGTTGAGGAAATAAAGCTCCTTAGGTCCTTGGTAGTAACCCCTGGGAAGTGACAAGTTTCCCTGGCTAAATCAAAACCTGGACAGGTCATTCCCTATTCTACTCTTCAGGGCTGTGTGAACTCTTGACAGCTAGCCAACATCTTCTGAATTCCATATCTCCATCTTTAAAGTGTAGTTGAACAGTACTGGGACAATCCTCAGTATTTGGGACATCATGGGGTTAAATAAACCCAGTGAAAACTTTATAAGATCTCTCTAACCTGTTTCATTTTTTGAAAAAAAAAATTACCTATATATTACAGAGACTGTGGTGAGGATTAACTTGAAATGATACATCCCAAAATGCTTTGCACAGTGGCTGTCTCATAGTGGGTGCTCAAATGGTGGTGGCTCTTTTTGTGGTTTTAGCTGTTATTCTTGGGTGGATGGAGGCAGGATGCAAAGAAGGAGGCAGTGACAAGGTGGTCTGGGTGGTTGGGACTCCTAGACTTCAGGGCTTGCCAATTTCCTGAATCCTTGAAAGAAAGGTGTGATTTCAAATACAGCTACCCTTTATTCACACAGAAGGTGGTTTATGCACAGGGCTCTGTCTGACTTCCCATGTCAGTTATTTATGTTTCCCAGAGATGTCAGGAAAGGACAGGGGAATGAAGCACCAAAAGCCTTCCTGTTCCCCCACCCTTCATCCTACAAATCCTTGGCATGCAAATGGTTTAGCAACAAAGCAAACAAGAATCTCCCACCAAGAAATAACTTTTGATCTCCCCCACAGTAGTCATGAAGGATCAGGCAGCAGAAAGACCAAGGAACCATGGTCTTCTAGGTCCCATGTAAAGTTATTTTAAAGAATTTTAAAACTTTTTCAGAAATTTTTATATAAGTTCCATGTGTTTGCTGCCACAGGCATTAAAAGAAAAAAAAAAGCTATGTTCTCCACCCTCCCATACTTTCCCACCCTGCAGAGTAAGCAATTCTAATAACCTGAGTCTGAATCTTCCCACAGTCTTCTCCCCATGCAAGTGCAAACATAAGCAGACATGTAACACATCTATAGTGGATTTTGTTGTTTGTATGAGAATGGGAACCTGATGTATACATTTCTCTGCAGCTCATCTTGTACTTAATAGTATATAACAGACATCCCAGCAGCATCTCAGCAGTTATAGAACTGGCTCCTTCTTTCAGATAACTGCATAATATTCCATAATATGAATACACCAGGATTTATTCAGCTATTCCTATATTGCATTTGAATTGTCCAGAAATTTCTTGTCATTTCCCTGAAACAGGGTAGCATCTTCATACGCTGCATCATGGGTTTTAATTTACCGATTGCAAGATTGCTTTAATTTACCTATATGCTGCATCAAGAGTTTTAATTTACGTATTGCAAGATTGCTTGACTGATATTCATGAGTAGTAGTCTGATTTCTTCACTTTATTATCAAAAAGTTTATTGTTCATCTGTAAAGCAAATTTTGTTTACCTTCTCAATACAATGTATTGCCTCATAGTAAATGGCCTGAATTGTAAAGGAGTTTTGTAATGAGTGAACAGTCAAGGGCATGCTCCAGTAACTCTTGGAGACAAATAAGGTTTTCTGATTTGTTATTTTATTCTAAAATTTGTGTTTACTTTAGGACTCAACAATGCTAAATAGCAAAGACTCAACTTGGATGATGGTACCCACTTTCAGCCTGAAGTACATGTTAATTTGGCTTGGGAAGAGTACCGGCTAGACCTGGGTTCATTTTCCTCCTGAGAAGAAGATGAGGGGAATATTCAGCTCCAACCCATTCTTTTTATGTACCATCTAATGACATGCAGGCCTGCCGTTCATTCTGGGTAAAGGCAAAGCAGGAATAAGAACTAAAAGCCATTTCAATCAAATCAAATCAATAAATATTCATTAAACACCTACTTAGAGCAAAGTAAGTATTGAGCACCAACTCTGTGTAAACATGGCAGAAGTTATGAATGGTTCCTGTCCCTAGGGGGCTTATAATCTAGGTGAGAACTCAATCCTAATACCCCTGGAGCAATATTGAATATTGCCAAGTTGGACCAAAATTCAATTCAACAACATTTGTAAAGTACCTGCCATGTGCCATGCATCATGGAATCAATGATTAATAATAAGAGCAAACATTGAGTGCTTACCATTTTCCTAATACTTTACCAGTATTATCTCATTTGATCATCACAAAAATCTATAACAAAGGTACTATTTATATTCCCATTTTACAAATGAGGAAAGTGAGGCTCTCTATTGGAACCAGGAAGTCCCCCATGCTGCCGCTAAAAGACAGTTGCTACTTTCTAGTAGATCACAGTTGATTAAGGAAGAGAAACACATAGGCAACAATAAAACTTCCCAATGTCAAATATGCTTCAAGGAAAGTATGTATGAAGTGCTATGATAGAACAGATGGAGAAACAATTAATTCTGCCTGAGAAGATTCCAGAGTGGACAGTTGAGCTTGGAAACTGAGTGGCAGAGACTCTCAAAGTCATAGCACCTCAGAGGAGAAAGGATCAATTACAGCTATAGCAGAAAGTGAAGTTTTCACAGATGTGGGACTTCAGCTGGACCTTGAAAGATGGCAAGGATTTGGATAGGTAAAAGGAAAAGGCATTCCAGCCAAGAGCAGCCATATGGACAAAGGCATGGAGGCAGACTCAGAGAATTGTCAGAGTGGCCATGAACATGGAGAGTCCCAGAACAGTGGCTACAAAGTGGGCAGCGATGGGGTAATAAAGGAGAAAAGGAAGAAGTAGGACAAAGGAGAAAGCTGAAAGATTCCAACAACTAGATAATGGAATTTAGCCAGGACTAAGTATACCAGGTAGTACACTGGGACTTTGTGATATTTCTGGGGGAAGAACCCTCTTTCTAATTTTTATTTTTGGTTGCCATGTATCCTCAAGAGCATGGGATGGGCATGCCACAGGGAGCAGAAAGTGAGGGTCCTTTCCTGGGGATGAAAGGAAGGCTGCTAGCCCTTTCTAGGTAATGTATCCCACTTTGCTGCACTTGACTGCATTAACTCAATTCTCCCAGGAATAACATACTTATGTTAATGAGGGACTGAGTCACGGTGCCATTTCCTGCTGTTTCTGCCCTCCCTGTCAGGAATCGTAGCAACCCTGGAGAGGAGGTTTGCTTAGTGGGCAACCACTTCCCATCCAGCTTTCAAGTGTCTCAGTTAATCTTAATCACCTGTTGATTATTCTCTGTTATCTTCCCTAAAGAATTTAGAGTTGGTGAAGTTTCAGGGAATTGGAGAAGAGTTGAGTTTTAAGATGATGTTCACTTTGTCACATCCTCCCTAAAACCCCATGTAATTCCTCCACATCTGTCAAAACACTGCAGCAGAATTCCTACCTTCAAGTCTGTTGAAGAAGCCCCAACCCCCAAATCCTTTTTGTTTATATTTTATTGACAAATCTTCACACACATGCAGTCTATATATGTTGTACAATTAATGGTTCACAATATCATCACATAGTGGTGTATTCATCACCATGATCATTTTAGAACATTTGCATCACTCCAGAAAAAAACATAAAAAGAAAAAAAAAACAGACTCATACACACCGTACCCCTTACCCCTCCCTCTCATTGACCACTAGTATTTCAATATACCCAATTTATTTGACCCCTTATCCCCCTGTTTTAGTTTGCAAGCTGTCAGAATGTGATATACCAGAAACAGAACAGCTTTTAAAAGGGGGAATTTATTAAGTCACAAGTTACGGTAACAAAGCCGTGAAAATGTCCAAAGTAAGGCACCAACAAGAGGTTCCCTTCACTCAAGAAAGGCCAATAAAGTTCTGGGTTTCTCTCTCAACTCGAAGGGCACATGGCAAAGTCTGCTAGCTTTCTCTCCAAGCTTCTTGTTTCATAAAGCTCCCCTGGGGGTGTTTTCCTTCTTCATCTCCAAAGTTCTCTGGCCTGCGTGGACTCTAAAGCCCTTTCCAAAATGGACTCCAGTGAGTAACCCCACCTTGAATGGATGGATGGAGACACATCTCCATGGAAAACATCTAATCCAAATTACTGCCCACAATTGGGTGGGTCACATCTCCATGGAAACAATCAAAAAGATCCCACCCAGCAACATTGAATGAGGATTCAAGAACATGGCTTTTCTGGGGTACATAATAGCTTCAAACTGGCACACCCTCCTATTACTTATTTATTTTTATCCATATTTTTTTGCTCATCCATCCATACCCTGGATAAAAGGAGCATCAGACACAAGGTTTTCACAATCACACAGTCACATTGTAAAAGCTATATCATTATACAGTCGTCTTCAAGAATCAAGGCTACTGGAACACTGCTCAACAGTTTCAGGTACTTCCCTCCAGTCACTGCAATGCACCATAAACCAAAAAGGGATTATCTATACAGTGCATAAGAATAACCTTCATAATAACTTCTCAACTGTGTTTGAAATCTCTTAGCCACTGAAATTTATTTTAACTCATTTCTCTCTTTCCCCTTTTGGTCAAGAAGACTTTCTCAATCCCATGATGCCAGGTCCTGCCTCATCCTGGGAGTTCTGTCCCACATTGCCCAGGAGATTTACACCCCTCAGAGTCATGTCCTATGTAGTGGGGAGGGCAGTGAGTTCACCTGCCAAGTTGGCTTAGAGAAAGAGATCACATCTGAGCAGCAAGAGAGGTTCTCTGGGGGTGACTCTTAGGCATAATTATCAGTAGGCTTAGCTTCTCCTTTGCAAGAATATGATTCATAGGGGTAAGCCCCAAGACTGAGGGCTCAGCCTATTGATTTGGTTGTTCCTACTGCTTGTGAGAATAACAGGAATTCTCCAAATGGGGAAGTTGAATATTTCTTTCTTTCTCCCCAGTCCCCCAAAGGGACTTTGTAAATCTTTATTCACTACTCAAATTACTCTGGGATCTATCAGGGCATTACACTAACCTGGACAAACCAACAAGATCTTTTACCATATTTAAGAGTCCATGTACTTATGGTGTTCAATTAAACTGATCATTCAAGTTAAATTAGGCAATGCACTACCCAAAATATAAATTTTGCACCAAATAAGCATCTCTCTCTTTGCTGACCCCCAAATTGTTAGCAGTGTTCACTGAGGAGAAACTGTGCAGAGCTATGACAAGATTGTTGTGTGAAATTTATTGGGCATCCACCGCAAGAAGGAAGAGCAGGATCAAAAAGATATAGGCCTATGGCATATGCTGGACATTTAATAAATGTTATGAAATAGTATATATTTTTTTGTATGCTGTACAGCGGGGTCACATCTCATTCTTTTTCCATGTGAGTATCCCTTTATTGCAGCACCATTTGTTGAATTTTTGTTTGTTTGTTTGTTTTGGTTGGTTTCTTTGTTTGGGGAAGTGCATGGGCCTGGAAATGAACCCAGGTCTCCTGCATGGCAGGTGAAAATTCTACCACTGAACTACCTTGCACCCCCTTGAAACAGTATTTTTAAAGTAAATCTTTAAAACAATAATAATAATATAAAGATATAGGAATTTTTTGAAGAAAGGGGCTGCTTATTTCAAGCCAACAATTGTTAAAGATGATCTCCATGCTCACCACCAGAATTTTCATATCACACTCTGTTTTAGAGACTAGATTATTAGAGTTCAGTGCCTTTAGAATTCCTAAAAGATTAAACTTTCCTTAATCATGTTGGCTGAATAAGTGCGTGGGTGAGTGTGCAGGTGGATAGATGAATGTATAGGTAGATCATGACTGGATGGATGGATGGATAGATGGGTGGATGGACGAATGGATGGAAAAATGAAAGGCTAGCTGGACTGAGACAAAGACAAATCCTCAAGTTGATCTTTTTGTTTTCTGATTGTTTTTCAAGTTCAAGTAGACCTGCTTCAAGACAGCATGAAAGACTTTGGGTCATTTCCTACTCCTTTCATTCAGATAGTTTTAAATGTGCCCAGCAGTGGTATGAATGCTACATCTTAGCTTAGTTTCAATAAATTTGAATGACATTAATTCTCACTGCAACAATTTAAGCTACATCAAATATCAGTTTGTAGTCAGTTGAAAACCACTCTGATAAAATTTTGGCAACTGGTAAACAACTAACTCCTTAGAACCCACCCTCATGCTTATCCCAACCAAATTGCAGGATGAGCTAGTGATGTGGTTGAAGCTGACTGCCTGAAAACAAGACACTTCATTCATTAGCATATACATGCAACACATGCAAATTAATCGCATTCTGTGAGACCAAAGACGCATAGCTCCTGTCTTTGGGGAGCTTACAGTCTAGTGGAAGAAATGAATGTGTGAAACAGGCAACTACAATACAGGAAATGAGTACTAGATTTGAAGCATGTAGCGAGGGCTGGTGGGATTCTAGAGGAGGGGCCTATTAACTACTTGAAAGGGTCAGAGAAGGCTCCTTATAAGAGGGAAATACTGGGTATATCTGGATGTCAATCCAAATGAACATCCTTGTAATCGTATATATTTGATTTTTGATGTTTTTTATTGTGAAATATAACATATATACAAAAAGCAAAACATTTCCAACTATATTTTAACAAGTAGTTATAGAATAGATTTTAAAGTTTGGTAGGGGTTACAGTTCCACAATTTTTTGTTTTCTTCTTCTAACTGCTCCAAAATACTGGAGACCGATTGAAATATCAACATAATGAATCAGTAGTCATACTCATTTTTTTAATTCCTATCTTCTCTGTTAAATAACATATATCAATAAAAGCAATAAATTTCAAAGTACATCACAACAATTAGTTGTAGAACAGATTTCAGTTTGGTATAGGTTACAATTCCACAATTTTAGGTTTTTATTTTATATTTTCATCTGCTTTAAGGTACTAAAGGCTAAAAGAAATATCAGTCTAATGATTCAGCACTCACACTTATTTTTTAAACCCGACCTTCCCCGTATAACTCCACCATCATCTTTGATATTTCTCTTATTCTTTAGGGGTATTTGGGCTATGCCAATTCTAATATTTTCATGTTGGAAGAGGCTGTCGATAATATGGGATGGGAAGATGGAACTAGTTGATGTTCTGGAAAGGCTGCTCCCCATGTCTTTCAGGACTTATCTGGTCCAGGGACCCATCTGGAGGTTGTAGGTTTTGGAGAGTTACCCTAGTGCATGGAACCTTTGTAGAACCTTATATAATGCCCTAGGTATTCTTTAGGATTGGCAGGAATGGTTTTGGTTGGGGGTTGGTAATTTATGATAGGTAGCAATGTCTAACTGAAGCATGTGTACAAGTGACCTCCGTGTAGCCTCTTGACTCTATCTGAACTCTTTCAGCCACTAATAACTTATTTGTTACACTTATTTCCCCCTTTTTTGTCAGGATGGCATTGTTGATCCCATTGTGCCAGGGCTGGACTCATCTCTGGGAGTCATCTCCCATGCTTCCAGGGAGACTTTCAGCCCTGGATGCCATGTTTCACATAGGGGGGAAGGCAATGATTTCACTTGCAGAGTTGGGCTTAGAAAGAGAAAGGCCACATCTGAGCAACAACAGAGGTCCTCCAGAGGTGACTCTTCGACATACCTACAGGTAGGCTAAGCTTCTCTGCTATATACATAAGTTTCACAAGAGCAAGCCTCAAGATCAAGGGCTTGGCCTATCAATTTGGGTGTCCCTAATGTTTGCTGCAGTATCCGGGATTTCCCTGATGGTAATGTTTCATAGTTCCGTAATTTTTCTCCCATTCCTCAAGGGACTTTGCCAATATGTTTTGATTATCTGCTTAATATACTTTGGGACGTACCCAGGCATTACATTAAGCTATACAGGATTAAAGGCACTCATTCTTATATTGGGCTCCTTATATTTGGATTGTTTAAATGATCTATCCTGACACGTTGAGTTAGAGTTTGTGCTACAGAAAACCTAGGTTCTGGACATAATAAAACTTTCTTCCTTTGGTCTCAAAAAGTAGGTAAAGTCCTAAAACACAGGTAATGTTTTCCTTACCCCTATATTCCTATATCCCTTAATTCTGACCTGATCAGCTTTGTTCTTATCTCTAAATACCAGGTTATATATATATATATATAAAACATCCCTTCAAAATCCAGTAATAACAATTATCACTCCAGGCTAAATGTGACTGCTATAAGAGCTTACAATCTAGGCCCCTGTTTTCTTATAAGTATTTTCCAAATGAGATCATAAATATTTGCTCTTTTGTTTGCTCTCTCCCCAATATGTACCTCTGCTGTTGCTGCAGTACTGTTAATGTTTTCCTGTTAAACATAGCCCATAGTATGCAATAGCAGTTTTCCCCCTGTAATCTGGACTTAAACACCCTTTGTACATGAATCATACCTTTGAAGTAGTTCTTGCAAGAACCAATTTACATTTCTAGTGTTACTCGGTGAGATACATAGGTCTATACAACCCATTTCAATCATGTTCACCTTCAATATGGTAATATTACTTATAGACCCACTAGTGAACTACCTTGACTTCTATCTATTCCCTTACATTGGAGTTCAACCTCATTAGCTAACCGTTCATCCATCTCTAGCTTCTAGGTATCTCTAAGTCTCCTATATTCTGTATCATAAGACTCTGATTATACCTATATGCTAATCATAAAAGTGGACTCCTACACTGTCTGTCCTTTTGTGTCTGGCTAACTTCACTCAGCATTATGTCCACAAGGCACATCCATCTTGTCATGTGCTTCAAGACATCATTTGTCTTACTGCTTCGTATGTATATACCACATTTCCTTGACCCATTTGTCTGTTGATGGGCATTTGGTTTGTTTGCATCTTTTGGCGATTGTGAATAATGCTGCTATGAACATCAGTGTGCAAATTTTTCTTTGTGTCATTGCTTTCAGCTCTTCTGGGTATATACCAAGTAGTGCTATTGCTGAGTCTTAGGGCAACTCGGTATTTAGTTTCCTAATGAACCGCCAAACAGTCTTCCACAATGGCTGATTTTACCTTTACCGTGGTCATAAAAATGGAGTCATATAGTATCTATCCTTTTGTGTCTGGCTAATTTCACTCAGCATTATGTCCTCAAGGCTCATCCATCTTGTCATGTGCTTCAGGATGTCATTTCATCTTACTGCTGCATAATATTCCATCATATGTATACACCACATTCTGTTAATCCACTCGTCTGTTGATGGGTACTTGGATTGTTTCCATCTTTTGGCAATTGAGAATAGAGCTGCTATGAATATTGGTGGCAAATGTTTGTTTATGTCACTGTTTTCAGCTCCTCTGAGTATATACTGAGTAGTGGTATTGCCGGGTCATAGGGCAACTCTATATTTAGTTTTCTGAGTAATGGCCAGGCTCTCATCCATAGTGGCTGCACCATTATACATTCCCACCAGCAGTGCATAAGTGTCCCAGTTTCTCCACATCCCCTCCAACATTTGCAGTTTCCTGTTTGTTTAATAGCAGCCATTCTTATAGGTGTGCGGTGGTATCTCATTGTAGTCTTGATCTGCATTTCTCTTATAGCTAATGAGAATGAACATCTCTTCATGAGCTTTTTAGTCATCTGTATTTGCTCTTAAGGAAATGTCTATTCATATCGTTAGCTCACTTTATAATTGGTATATTTAAATTTATACATTTGAAAATATTGTTCTGAGAGGAACTCAGAGGCTTTCATCAGACTACCCAGGGGTCCGTAACACAAAAATGGTTAAGAACCTCTGCATTTCATTTGCTTTTATTTCTTGTTCTGAGAGAAAGGGGCAACACATTTCTTTTTGGCCATAAGTTGGACTCTTTCGTTCAGAAACTCTCCAGCTTATAAACTTGTAGCTCAATAATATTGAAAACCATTAAAACCAGGCTGCATTTGTGTAACTAGAGGCAAAAAAGAACCATCATATGAACTCTGGTTTTCAGCTAAACTTGATTCTTTAGGGTACTGAGACTTCTGGTGTAAGATAATTCTTTTATTGCTGTTCTTGTAGCCAATGCTCCAGTTATTTGCAGTCACAGTAAGAAATTGAGATTTGAGTAGCTAACTGTATTGCACTTAACTGTTCTTCTTCACTGGATGCTCCTGTGAGCAATGTACTTGTGTAGAATTTCATCTGATAAGCAATCTTGCTTCATTTCCCTTTATCCTGATTACTGAAGTGGAAGGGAGAAGGAGTATGGGGTTGACTCAATTGTCAAGGAAATTAAGGAATTAGGTTTAGCTCCCTGGCAACTCAGGCCCTAATGAAGTAGGTTCTTAATGAGTCTAGTCTTCTTTCTTTTCCTCATCTTAAAGGGCTTTTCATGGGCTCATTGTCAGTTTCTGTCTCCTATGCTCATGTGCTTGTCTTCTTTCCCCTCATTACCAGCATTGCTTCTGCAATAAGTGATGCTTGCAGCATGCAGGAAAGTATACTCATACACGTACACATTAGTGAATGACTCGCACTGAGAATTTGAGATGTGCTACACATACGGAAGGGTCTCCTTGTGATTCTGAGTGGTGATACTTGTTCAAGCATTCATTGTCTATGGAAAGCACATATGTAGTGTAAATGTACTATACCCCTACTCTCCCTCCTTCTCCCTCCCTCCCATGCACACAGATATAAACACACACAGGAATTCATGATACAGAGGGCTAAGGGTCAGGGGAGAGGTTTCTCTTGTTCCCCAGGCACTATTCACACCTACAAAGGCTCCACACTGTCCCTGCTGTTGCTGACAACCTGGCCTTGGCTTGTTTCTAATTTTTGTAGATACCTGTGTTCTCAAAGGGAGAAATCAGGTGGACTGCTTGATAAGACTTTTCTCAGCCTGTGGGAAAGCAACTCCCTTGGCTAAGCTTACCAAATAAAATAGTTACAAGATACGCTGGGGTGTCTGCTACCCATGTCTTTTTAAGATTCCCCAACAATAAATTAACCACTTGAAAATTGAGCATAAGTGATTCCCATTCAGCTAATTGCTTTTACTGAGTCTGTCAAAACCTTTCACTTACTCCAGCCCACATTCATTTAGAAATTCCAAAATAGTGCTGTGGTTGGAATAGTGGCTGGAGAACAGCTAAAGTTGCTAGGAAGAGGATATCTTGGTATGGTATCTTGAACCCTGTTGGCACACCTAAGTGGAAGCTTGAGGGGAT
Organism: Tamandua tetradactyla; assembly: GCF_023851605.1. NCBI lineage: Eukaryota > Metazoa > Chordata > Mammalia > Pilosa > Myrmecophagidae > Tamandua > Tamandua tetradactyla. The sequence goes on along the minus strand of NC_135353.1, from coordinate 59,297,135 downwards.
TCCCAATCTGATAATGAGAGGATAAGCTGACCTGATGTTCCCAGCCTCTTGGTTTTAACACAAGCTGAGCACTGAGAAATGCCAGGCCCTGTGACCAATGGAGGGTGAGAAGCCGAAAGCCAACTGCACTACTTTAGGCTAGCGGTCTAAGACCTACAAGGCAGAGAAAACATTGGAACAAGCCAAGAACTGATCTGAGGTGTATTAGCTGGGGTTTTCTAAAGAAACAGGATCAGCAGGAAATATCTGTAGATACAAAATTTATAAAAGTGTCTCACATAACCATGGGAATGTAGACTCCAAAATCCACAGGGTAGGCTGTGAAGCTGATGACTCCGATGGAGGGTCTAGATGAACTCCACGGGAGAGGCTCACCGGCCAAAGCAGAAAGAGCCTGTCTTTTCTGAATCCTCCTTAAAAGGCTTCTGGTTATTAGATGAAGCATCACTCATTGCAGAAGACACTCGCTTTGGCTGACTACAAATGGAATCAGCTGCGGATGCAGCCAACATGATCATGATTTAATTCTATGAAATGTCTTCATAGCAACAGACAGGCCAGCACTTGCCCAACCAGACAAATGGGTACCACCACCTGACCAAGTTGACACATGAACCTGACCATGACACTAGGATTCACAAGTCTTTCCTGGAATTACAAAGCTTAACTTGCTATTTTCTCTCAACCCTGTCAAAGACTGTGCCATGGACTTATTTTCCTATGTATAAGCAGAACATCTGCAAATCTGATGGTTACCTAGAGCAGTGTAATGAATCATCCTAAAACTTAGTGTCTTAAAAACATTAAAACAACTGTGAGATACAGTTTCTGTGGGTCAGAAATCCCAGCATGGTTTAACAGGTCCTCTGTTTCAAGGTCTCTCACAAGGCTGCAATCAAGGTGTTGACTGATGCTGCAGTCATCTCACGGTTCTACTGGAGAAAGATCCACTTTTAAGTTCACTCATGTGTTTGTTAGAAAGATTCATTTCCTTGCAGGTGGTTGGACTGAGGGATCTTTGCTGGCTGTTGGTTAGACTTCCCTAAGTTTCCTGGTGCATGGCCTCACCACTGTGGTAGTTTGCTTCATCAAAGTATGCAGGCTGAAAAGGCAGTGGAAAGAGATTGCCAGCAAGATGGATGTCACAGTCATTGTGTAGCCTTATCATGGGAATGACAGCCCTTCCCTTTTGTAGAGTTCTAAGTCACTAGGTCCAGTCCACCCTCAAGAAGAGGGTAATATACAAGGTATGGGGACCAGGGGGTGAGGATCATTGGAAATCATGTCTGAAGCTGCCTGGCACACATATTATAATGGAAAGAGCACCCAGACTGGAAGTCCCAAACCTTGTCTTCTAAGTCTGACTCTGTCGTTAGCTAGCTGTGGAACCTGGAACAATTTTCCTATCTTACTGTTTCCTAACTTTTCCTTAGTCTAGTATGGGGATTAACAATACCAAATATGGGGTAAAACAAAGTAATAAGTATAAAGGTACTCTGAAGAACTTTTTATAAATATTATGTATTACTTTTTTTGCCCAGATCCCTGAATCCATTCAGAAGAATGGATTATAGTGTTGATGTCATAGACTCTGGACCTGGATGCATGAGTTCAAAGCCAGTTCTATGTGACCTTGGTATAGTTGCTTAATCACTCTAAGCTTCTGTTTTCTTACCTGTAAAATGGGAATTATGATAATACCTACTTCACAGAGTTGTGAGGAATAAATAAAATAATGTTTATAAAATATTTAGCTAAGCCATTACCACAAAATTAGAACTCAACAGATGTTATTTATTATTTTGCTTTATTATTATTTTGTGACCATGTGAGAGTCATTTTTATCTCATATATATATTATTATATATATATTATTATTATTACTGGCACATGCAGGGTCCTGGAATTGAACCCAGTTCTCTTACATGGCCGGTGAGAATTCTATCATGAGCTACCCTTGCACAACCCTATCTCAGTATTTTTAAAAAAGAATTCCACATTCTCAAGTCATAGGCCATTCCAGTGTCATCACTCCTGCAGAACTGAGAAACTATTTTTCAGTTTCAAGATCTCATTTCTTCTCCTCCTCCTCTCCTCACCCGCAGTCTCCCAAGTGCACACACAATTCTGTTCTAAATATCTCCTTCCATACCTCATTTCTTTCTGTATTTTCTACTGTATGAGGATGACAGTGAGTGAGATTGAAGGATAACTTTTTTCCTGAGAAATGGTCACAGAAACCTACCCAGAGGGCTAAAATTTGCAAAAAGTGAGAGAAGCTATATATACAGAGAGAGAGACTGAAAAACGAAAAAAAGCCAAGAGGAGATTTTTTAAAATGATTCCAAAAGCAAACGGGGGTCACCTTCTGTAAGCAAAAGACTGTGACCAAATGCTTCAATGATCACATTGTCATCATTTCTCCACCTCCCTCCCCTATAACACTGTATAAAATCCAGCTTTTACATAAGCTTCTTTGGCTGGTTTTTTAGACAACCTCTGTATAATCACAGATGCTGCTGGTTCTGTTCTTTGGTAATTTCCAAGGTCAGAGCAAGGAGATTACAGTAGGGTTAGAGAGTGGGTTTGCTACACCAGTCTGTAAAATGAAGATGATAGCAGTAGTGCCTACCTTGCAGGACGGTTTTGAGGATTGAGGGAGATAATTTCTGCAAAGCATCAGGCTCACTGAATAGTAGCTACAATTTTATCACAATCGTAGTATATATGTTGGGGGCAGGAAGCAAGAGTTGGGGTAACTTCAGTAATTGTAGTTTTATACAAGGCATTGAATGTGAAGTCCACAGATATAGATTCAAGTCCAGAATCAATTCCTACCCCACTCTGTGACTTTGAGAGGGTGTTTTTCCTTCTCTGGGCCTGGTACTTTGGCAACAAGGTACCCTACCACTCTCGACTCACCTGGGTTGTGGCGCCAGCCCCACCATTTTGTTACAGCAATGGCCCCAGAATACTCATCTGTTTTGCACTTAAGCATGGAAAGATCTTTCTGAGGTTAACTATAAAGTGAAATATACAACTCCAGTAAGAATAAGTACTAGGACAAATAGGATGCAAGTTATCAGAGGGGATACAGGTTTCAACCCAATATAAGCACTTTTCATAGTGTAATGGTTGAATGCATAGAATCCAAAGCACATTGTATTGTGGTCCAAATCTTGCCAGCCACTTATTAGCTGTGTAAACTTGGGCAAGTATTTTAATCTCTCTGACTCTCGGCTCCTTCGCTTGTAACATGGGGATAATAGTTGCTACGTCATAGAGTTGTTACGGAGATTAAACCACTTAATATTTGTAATGTGCTTAGATCAATACCTGAAATATGCAAACACTGTACAAGTGTTTGTTAAATAAAAAAAGTAAATAAGATTGAGGACTTATTAAGAAATGGAAAAACTGCTTTGATAGGCAGTGAGTTCCCTGTCACCCCTAGTACCCTAGTAGAGGCTGGTGATATTAAGTAGATTCAATTATCAAGACAGGATTGGACAAGATGGAATTTACAATCACTCCCTGATGAAAAGTTCTATGACTTGCGTCCTAAGGTCACCCAGCTAGATAGTAGCAAGGCAGAACTAGGGCAAAACCTTGTAGGTTAAGCCAGGACATTGTAGAGTTTCCTTTCTCCTATGTCACCATCACCCTTGTTTAAGCTTGCGTTTTCTTGGATGACATTTTTAAATGGATGCATTAAATTCAAAGGTATAAAGGATAGGCTTAACCAGCCACCTTTCTCAGAAAGCAACATTACTCTGAAAGTCATTTTTTCTTTCTGCTTCTTAGTCAGAACCTGGAAAACTCTGATGGGCAAGAGGTTTTTGGTGCTGAATGTTGTATGCTTGTTTATAATCCCTCCATTTGTGAGGTTCTTGCTCTATTAAATTAGAAGAATTATCATGCATAAAATTAATGCCATCAGTTTATCAGTTTTATGTCTGACCTTACTATACCTGCATCTGTCACTTCACTTTGGCCTCTTATTTGGGCAGGGAATAGCATCCATTCTTCTATCCTCTAGCACCTGCTACTCTCTAGAGACCAAAAACGTGCCTCCAGGTGAGATTGCTCAGTGAAAGGCTGAGAGAAAGACTGCTGGAGTGACTCTGAAATCATCAGATTTGGCTGATGTTTTAATAGACCGTGCAGACAAACAGCTTTGAGAAAATTAAGACCAAAGATAATATCTTATTTGGAAAGCCAGAATGGACTGTAGCCTACATAGGTGGAGCATCCTGAATGGTTAGGGATGGAGTATTAGTATTTCCAGCTCTAAACTAGGCTGAAATCTAAACCAGAGATGCCAGACAAGGTGTAAGCACATAGATGAATGAGTTTCCTAAGTCACTTAGGTCCACAGCATGCCCTATGGCCAGGAAGAATTCCTGCGAGGCACATAATTCTTAGGGTCTTGGCTGCAGACCCCTGCCAATCCTGAGAATCCAGGGGACATCTGCATTCTTAAAGAAGGTCTGGGCCACTGGGTCTTTTTAACCACTCCAGGAAATGTGTCTATTGTAAGAAATTGTCTCCAAGATGCTATCAGGGTGGAGATTCACCTATAAGAGAAGACCCATTCTAGGTCCGGAGAGAATGTCACTTAGCAACTGCAAATGGCAAATTGATTGGAATCATATTCCTGCTTGGCCAAATTCCATTGGGTGGGTTGCTTAATATCTCCAAGCTTTAATTTCCTCTTCTCTAAAATAGCAATGATAATAAAAGTCCTGCTTCATTGGGTTATTGTGAAAGTTATCTAGGATAGGAATGTATATAAAGCACTTAGCATTGTTCTTGGCAAAAACTAAGTGTGCAGTTAATGTTAACTATTACAATCATCATCATTATGGATCAGCAACTGGAAGCAGATAAGTATAACTATTTTAAAAAGTATATATATTTTTTCATACATCTCTGAATGGATACTGTGTTTCACAATAAAGTCATGATAAAAAAGGGAAAGTGGTGTAATAGAGTGGTTCAGAATGTACTACAAATCATGGCTCATACCCCAAGCTCTGCCATCTATTCTCTCTGAATGAGTAAATCACCTATCCTGTTGATGCTCGCAGGTTATCATGTGAATTAAATGAGTAAACTCCCATAAAGTGCTCAATGCAGTGCCCTGCAGTTAATAAACTAATGTCTATTTCTGATTACTATCTTTATAGTTGTTTCTTCCTCCACAACTTTCAACCCTGTTGTGGTCTATGTGATTGTAACAGCCTTCAACTCATCACTCCAAGTTGGGGGTCAGGTTTGAAGTTGAGATCATCAGCTGTAGAGCATAACACAGTGGTAGTGCAAAGGGGTAAAGCATCTTTTGCCTATTAGCAAAAACCACTGGGTTTGGGCATTAGATTGGGAGGTTGGGCAAGATGGTGGCATAGTGAGGTATGGAATTTAATCAGTCCTCCACAGCAGCTAGTAAATATCCAGGAACAGTACAAAAGAACTGCTGGTGGAACCTCAGTGACCAGACACACAGCGTACAGCAGTTTGGACCAATTGTAATGGCTGAAAATACCACACAGAACTGTAAGTCCCTCAAGATGCGGAGGCCGGTGCCCCTCCCATATGGGCACAGCAGACTGGTTCCCCAACAGGAAAGGAAACAGACTTTACAGTAGCCAGGACTTAGCTCAACCAAGCTCCAATTGAAGAATTAATTAACAAATTCTGACTATTGAAAACAAGCTCCCAGCATAGATAAACCTGGAACAACCACTGAAGGAACTAGGAGTTTTCACCCTGGAGATAGTGAGCAGGATTAATGGAAAAAACAAAAACAGAGGCTTTTTGAGTTGGACAACACAAAATACTGGAAAAGCACAGGACCCCAAGAAAAGAGGGCAAATAGAGCCTGATGATACATAAAAAGCCACGTACAAACCCAAGCCCTTGATTGGCAAATCTGAGGAGTGGGGGGTCCATCTCTGAAAAGGTTTTTTTTTTTGCTTTTATTTCCTAACAGCTCATTAGATAGAACTTCAAACACTCTCAGGCTCTGATACTGCCCCAGGCAAGGGTGAAACTAAGACTTATCTGAGAGACAAAGTAACTAGTCAAGTGGTGGGAGTTAATTCCCTAAAGGGTGCATCTTCCCCAAGAAAATGGGGGCAGAACCCAGCTCAAATGGAATCCCTCCTTCAAGGAATTCAGGCTCCAGGGGCTGGAAAACAGAAGCAACCAAAGCCTGCCAATTACTTCACCTCACCTCAATCATGCCCCTGGCAGGGAAAGTCTGCTGACATTAAATGTAATGCATCACTTTATGCTGGTGGGAATGTGCCAGCAGACAAGCACCACGTGCTGGGCAGGATAAGGAAAGCACAGAGTATAGAGGCTTCATAGGAAAGTCTGACAAACTTCTGGATCTTATCCTCAAGGAAAACTGATGCTGGCTACTCTCTCCTCTTAAGACACGGGCCTGTTTGGTCTGAGAAAATCTGACTGGGGTTTATTATATCTGAGGAGACCCTCCTCAAAAATAAAGGCTCCATATAGGCAGGGCAAAAAACAGAAAAACAAGAACTGAAAAATTCTGATCAGTTAAATAGAAGCTATGCTAAAGGTCTAGAATAAGTTGAATGAAATGCCAAAGAACAGATAGAGAACACAGCCAACCAACAAGAAAAACTCTAGGTAAAAGAGTGAAAATAACTTCCAAAATAAACTAATCAAGGATATCAGATGCCTAGACACCAGCAAAAAATTATGAGTCATGCTAAGAAAAAACAAAGATATGGCCCAGGCAGAGGAGCAAACTAAGAGTTCAAACAAGATATGAGAGTCAAAACAACTAATTAAAGATGTTAAAAAAAAAACATGCTAAATCAAATAAAAAAGTTGAGGGTCGATATAACAAAAAAGATGAAGGACATAAAGAAGATATTGGATGACCATAAAGAAGAACAAGAAAGCTTGAAAAAAAAACAAATGGCAGAATTTATGGGAATGATAGGCACAATAGAAGACATGAAGAAAAAAAAAAAGCAATGGAAACCTACAACAATAGATTTGAAGAGGCAGAAGAAAGAATTAGTGAACTAGAGGATCGGACATCTGAAATCAGACACATGAAAGAAAGCATAGGAGAATGAATGGAAAAATATGAGCAAAGTCTCAAGGAATTGAATGACAACATGAGGCATATGAATATATATGTTGTGGGTGCCCCAGAAAGAAAAGAGAAGGGTAAAGGAACAGAAAGACTAATGGAGGAAATAATCACTGAAAATGTCCCATCTCTTATGAAAGACATACAATTACACATCCAAGAAGTGCAGCATACCCAAAACAGAATAAAGCCACATAGACATACTCCAAACACTTACACATCAGATTGTCAAATGTCAAAAACAGAGAGAGAATTTTGAAAGCAGCAAGAGAAGAGCAATTTATCACATACAAGGGAAGTTCAATAAGAATATGTGTGGATTTCTTAGCAGAAACCATGGAGGCAAGAAGGCTGTGGTATTAAATATTTAAGATTCTGAAAGAGAAAAATAACCAAACAATAATTCTATATCCAGCAAAACTGCCCTTCAAAAATGAAGATGAGATTAAAGTATTTTCAGATGAAAAATCACAGAGAGAATTTGTGACTAAGATAATGACTCTACAATAAATATTAAAGGGGCCACTACCAGCAGATAGAAAAAGGCATGGTAGAGAAGTCTGGAGAAGAATGTAGAAATGAAGACTATTAGTAAAGGTAAAAACAGAAAAAATACTGGGTAAGACATATAAAATCCAAAAGAGAAGGTGGTAGAAGAAAATACTACCTTTACAGTAATGGCATTAAATGTTAATGGATTAAGCTCCCCATTCAAAAGATATAGACTGTCAGAATGGATTTAAAAACAACCTATCTATATGCTGTCTATAGGATACTCACTTTAGGCCCAAGGACAAAAATAAGTTGGAAGTGAAAGTTTGTGAAAAGATATTTCATGCAAACAACAACCAGAAAAGAGCAAGGGTGACTACTAATATCTAACAAATTAGACTTCAAATGTAAAATAATTAAAAGAGACAAAGAAGGTCACTGTGTATTAATAAAAAGAACAAGAAGACATAACAATCAAAAATATTTATACACTGAGCCAGAATGCTCCAAAATACATGAGGCAAACACTGACAACACTGAAGGGAGAAGTAGACACCTCTACCATAATAGTTGGAGATGTCAGTTCTTCACGCTCATCAATCAATAGAACATCTAGACAGAGGATCAATATGATTGAACAATATGATAAGATAAATGAACCAAACTTAACAATCATATACAGAATATTACTTCCAAGAACAGCAGGATACACATTTTTCTCAAGTACTCATGGATCATTCTCAAGGATAAACCATAAGCTGGTTCACAAAGCAAGTTTCAATAAATTTGAAAAGATTGAAAGTATACAAAACATTTTCTCAGATCATAATGGAATGAAGTTTGAAATCAATAAGAGGCAGAGGGCCAGAAAATTGACAAATATATGGAGGGCTAAGTGGCACACTGTTAACAACCAGTGGATCAAGGAATAAGTTACAAGAGAAATCAGTAAATATCTCGAGGCAAATGAAAATGAAAACACAACGTATCAAACGTTATGGGATGCAACAAAGGCAGTGCTGAAAGGGAAATTTATTGCCTTAAATGCCTATATTAAAAAGAAGAAATGGAAAAAATCAAGGAATTAACTGTTCATTTGAAAGAACTAGAGAAAAAACAGCAAACTAATTCCAAAGCAAACAAAAGAAAAGAAATTATGATGATCAGCATAGAAATAAATGAAATTTAGAGTTTGAAAACAATTGAAAAAAATCAACAAAACCAGAAGTTGGTTCTTTGAGAAAATCAATAAAATTGATGAACACTTGGCTAGGCTGAGAAAGAGAAAGAGTGGGAGAAAGATTGAAAGAGATGGTGGAGTTTTACAGACAAGGTAGGGTTTAACAAATGATTGCTGAATCATTATATTGATATTTCTTTTAGTCTCCAGTGTCTTGAGAAGCTAATAGTAAAAACCTAAAGTTGTGGAATTGTAACCCATACCAAACTCTGAAATCTTTTCTACAACTGATTGTTGAGATGTGCTTTGAAGTTTATTGCTTTTATGTGTATATGTTTTCAAAAAAATGTTGATTGTAATGATAAACACTGTATGATGGTACTGTAAAAAAAAAAATTTTAGGGATAACATAGAGGGTATAAAACTTGCTTGATCAAGAAATGTTTCTTTCTCATTTCCAGGATTTCAAGCTAGAAAAAACTTTTCCAATTAAGATTTGGTTTCAGAGAAAACTAAAAAATCAAGAAGGAATGTAATTGTAAGACTCTTCTTTGTAAGGATCTTAAATAAATGAAGGTATTGCCTAGTACATCTTCTCAGATTGACAAATTAATATTCATAGGAATCTTTTTTCATTAGAGATGTTGTGGGTTTACAGAAAAATCATGCATAAAATACCTATACTACCTTATTATTAATACCTTGCATTGGTATGGTACATTTGTTACAATTGATGAAAGCAAATTTTTATAATAGTACTATTCACTATAGTCCATGGTTAAACTTAGAATTCATTGTTTGTGTTGTACAATTTTTAATGTTTTCCAGTATCATATGTACAGCCTAAAAATTCCCCCTTTAACCACATTCAAATATATAATTCAAATAAATAAATAAAGATGCTATTAATTACATTCATAATATTGTACTCCCACCAACACTATCTATTACCAAAATTTTTCCATCACCCCTAACAGAAACTCTGTATCAATTGAGCATTTCTTTATCATATGACCCAGCATTTACACTCTTGGACAATTATTCAGAGAAATGAAAAATTATGTTCACTAAAAAAAAATTTATGCCTGAATATTCATAACAGCTTCATTTATAATAGCCCCAGCTTAAAACAACCCACATTTCCTTCAAAAAATGAATGGATAAACAAACTGTGGTACATCCATACAATGTAATATCAGTCATTAATAAAATGGAATGAACTATTGCTACACACCCTGGCATAATGCTGGGTGAAAAAGAACACTCAAAAGGTTACATAATGTATGGCTCTATTTATATATAATTCACAAAATGACATAGTTATAGAGATGAAGAACCATGATACCGAGGTTGCCATTCTATCAGAACTGGCATGAGGAGAATTGAGTATAAAGGGACAGCATGAGGGCTTTCCTTTGTGGTGGTGGAACATTTCTGTGTCCTAGTTGTCATAGCAGTTATACAAATCTATGTAAATGATAAAATGGCAGAGAATTATACACACAGACATAGTAATAAAAATGAGTATATGCAAAAACTGGGAAGGTCTGATGAAGGTCTATGGTCTACTTAATTTTATTTTCCCAATGTCAATTCCTTGGTTTTGATAATGCATCATAGTTATATAAGATGTTATCACTGGGGGAAGCTGGGTGATGGGTACACGGACTCTTCAATGCTATTTTTGCAACTTCTTGTGAAGCTAGAACTGTTTCAAAGCAAAATCACTTATATATTATCACAATAAAATTTTAATGAAATAACTTTTATAAAAGAGACAGAGAGGATGCAAATAAATAAAATCAGAAACAGAAGAGAGGACCATAACCACTGACCCTGCAGAAATAAAGGAGGCAATGAGAGGATACTATTAGCAACTATATGCTAATAAACTGGACAATGTAGATGAAATGGACAACTTCCTAGAAAGGCATGAACAAGCTACATTGACTCAAGAAGAATTAGATGACCTCAACAAATCAATCACAAGTAAAGTGATTGAATCAGTTATCAAGAAGCTCCCCAAAAAGAGAAGTTCAGATGGCTTCACATGTGAGTTCTACCAAGCATTCAAGAAAGAATGAGTACCAAGAATTAGCACCAATCCTGCTCAAACTCTTCAAAAAAATTTGGAGGCGGGAAAGATACCTAACTCATCCTATGAAGCCAACATCACCCTAATACCAAAGCCAAAAAATGTTACTACCAGAAGAGAAAATTATAGACCAATTTCTGTAATGAATACAGATGCAAAAATCCTCAACCAAGTACTTCCAAATTGAATCCAGCAGCACATTAAAAGAATTATACACCATGACCAAGTGGGATTTATTTCAGGTATGCAAAGATGGTTCACCACAAGAAAATCAGTTAATGTAATACACCATATCAATTAGTCAAAGCAGGAAAACCACATGATCATCTTGATTGATGCAGAAAAGGTATTTGACAAAATTCAACATCCTTTCTTGATGAAGACACGTCAAAGGGTAGAAATAGAAGGGAACTTCCTCAACATGATAAAGGGTATATATGAAAAACCCACAGATAACATCATCCTCAATGAGGAAAAACTGAAAGCTTTCTCTCTTAGATCAGGAACAAGACAAGGATGCCCACTGTCACCATTGTTAATCAACCTTGTGCTGGAAATGTTAGCCAGAGCAATTAGACAAGAAAAAGAAATAAATTCCATCCATATTGGAAAGGAAGAAGTAAAACTTTCACTGCTTGCACATGACATGATACTATATATCGAAAATCCTGAAAAAATCTATATCAAAGCTACCAGAGCTAACAAATGAGTACAAAAAAGTGACAGGGAACAAGCTCAGCACCCTATAATCAGTGGTGTTTCTATACACTAGTGATGAACAATCTGAGGAGGAAATCAAGAAAAAAAGTATGTTTATAATAGCAACCAAAAGAATCAAATATTTAGGAATAAATTTGACTAAGGATACAAAATACCTATATGTGGAAAACTAAAAGAAATTCCTAAAAGAAATCTGGAAGACCTAAATAAATGGAAAGGTATACCATGTTCATGGATTGGAAGACTAAATATAGTTAAGATGTTTATCCTACTCAAACTGATTTACAGATTCAATGCAATACCACTCAAAATCCCAACAAGTTACTTTGCAGAAATAAAAAAGAAAAAACCATGACCAAATTTATTTGGAAGGGCAGGGTGCCCTAACTAGCTAAAAATATCTTGAGAAAGAAAACTGAAATAGGAGGTCTCACACTACCTGAATTTAAAGCATATTAGGAAGCTACAGTGTCAAAACAGCATGGTACTGGTGTAAAAATAGCTATACTGACCAAGGGAATCAATTTGAATGTTCAGATATCTATGGACAATTGATCTTTGATAAGGCAGTCAAGCCAACCCACCTGGGATACAGCAGCCTCTTCAATAAATAGTGTTTGGAGAACTGGATATCCATATGCAAAAGAATGAAGAAGGATCCATATCTCACATCTTGTACAAAAATTAACTAAAAATGGATCAAAGACCTAGACATTAGAGCTAAGACCATAAAATTTATCTAAGAAAATGTAGGGAAAAATCTTCTAAATCTTGTAATAAGAGGTGGTTTCCTAGATCTTACATGCAAAGCACAAGCATTGAAAAAAGAAATAGATAAATGGGAACTCCTCAAAATTAAACACTTTTGTGCATCAAAGAAAACTTTGCCAAGAAAGTAAAAAGCTAGCCTATGTAATGAGAGACAATATTTGGAAACCACATATCAGATAAGGATTTAGTATCCAGAATATATAAAGAGATTATTCAACTTAACAAAAAAAGACAAAGAACCCAATTAAAAAATGGGTGAAAGATATGAACAGACACTTTTCAGAAAAGGAAATACAAATGGCTAAAAGGCACATGAAAAGATGTTCAACTTTACTGCCTGTTATGGAAATGAAAATCAAAATAACAATGAGAAAAAAATCACTATGAGATGTCATCTCACACCCACTAGGATGGCCATTATCAAAAACAGAAAACAAGTGCTGGAGAGAAGTGGAGAAAGAGGCACACTTATCCACTGTTGGTGGGAATATAAAATGGTACACTGTGGAAGGGAGTTTGGTGGTTCTTCAGGAAGCTAAGTATAGAATTACCATATGATCCAGAAATCCCATTATTAAGTATATATTCAGAGTAATTGAAGGCAAGGACACGAATGAACATTTGCACACCAATGTTTACAGCAGCATTATTTATGATTGCCAAGAGATGGAAAACAGCTCAAATGACCATCAATGGACAAATTGCTAAACAAGCTGTGATATATACCTATGATGGAATACTACAAAACTGTAAGACAGAATAAAGTCACGAAGCATGTAACAACATGGATGAAACTTGAGGACATTACGCTAAGTGAGATTAGCCAGAAAGACAAGGACAGATACTGTATAGTATCACTAATATGAGCTAATATCAATGAGTGAACCCTGACAGTCAAAGTTAAGAACACAGGTGTGTGTTAGTTTACAAGCTGCTGGAATGCAATATGCCAGAACTGGAATGGCCTTTAAAACGGGAAATTTAATAAGTTTCGAGTTTACAGTTCTAAGCATATAAAATTGTCCAAACTAAGGTATCCATGGAACGATACCTTAATTCAAGGAAGGCCAATGGGTCAGGAACAACTCTGTCAGCTGTGTAGTCATGTGGCTGGCATCTGCTGGTCCCTTGCTCATGGGCTCTTTTGCGTTCAGCTGCTGTTCCTGTGGGGGTTCCTCAGTTTGCTTCCCCAGGGCTGGCTTTCATCTCTTTTAGCTTCTCTTGGCTTTCTCCATGCTCTGGTTTGCTTAACATCTCATGGCAATGTCTGCTGGGCTCCAAGCATCTCCAAGCGTCTATGTCTCTGTTCTCCAAGTGCTGGCATCTGTATCAGCTCTGCTCTGAAGTTTCTATCAGCTCTGTCATTTCTGTCATTTCTGACTCTCCAAAATATTTTCTCTTTTGAAGGATTCCAATAAACTAATCAAGACTTAACTGTAATGGATGGAATCACATCTACATCTAATCAAAAGTTGCACCTGCGGGCGGGCAACAGTGGCTCAGCAGCTAAGAGTGCTTGCCTGCCATGCCTGAGAACCTGGGTTCGATTCCCGGTGCCTGTCCATGTTAAAAAAAAAAAAAGTATTAAAAGTCACACCTGCGATTGAGCGTGTCACACCTCCATGGAAATAATCCAACCAAAAGTTTCTGATTTATACTATTGAATTAGGATTAAAATAAACAGCTGCTCCACAATATTGAGTCATGATTAAAACATTGCTTCTCTGGGGTACAAAATACTTTCAAACTGGCACAACAGGTTATCAGGAGACAGAAAGAGTGTTGAGATTGGGCATGTAGTGCTGCAGGAATACAGATTTTGCAAAAAGACTGATTGTAAAAATACAGAAATGGATGCACAATACTACCTGATGGTAGCACAATAATATAAGCATACTGAATGAAGCTGAATGTGAATATGGTTGAGGGAGAAGGGCTGGGAGCACATATGAAACCAGAAGAAAAGCTAGAGGATAAAGGCTGAGACAATATAACTTAAGAATGCCTAGAGCAGACAATGATGGTGATTAAATGTACAAATATAAAAATGTTTTTGCATGAGGGAGAACAAATGAATGTCACCATTGCAAGGGATTGAAAATGGATGGTATACAGGGAAACTTACAATCATGCAAGCTTGGATCTATTGTCAGTAACACTGTAATATGTTTCCACTGAATGTAACAAACGCATTATGCCGAAACTAAATGTCAATAAGTAGGGGCCATGGGCAAGGAGAATGGATTCTATGTGTAAGCAAAGGAAACGTCTTCATATAGATTATGGTGGTAAAGGCATGTCTATTTACTTAGGTTGGATTGTATGATGTATGAAAAAAAACTATTTAAAAATCAGCAGAGAGAAAAAAAGTGCTGGAGAAAAAGATGTACCTGTTCACTGTTGGTAGGAAAATAGATGCAACCCCTTGGAGGGCAGTGTGGTGGTTCTACAAGAGGCTAGGGGTGGGGTTGCCATATGATCCTGAAACCCCATTGCTAGGAACTGAGAGCACAGACACAAATGGAGTTTTGCACAGCAGTGTTTATGGCGGTAGTGTTCATGATTAGCAATGGATGGAGGTGGCCTAAGGGTACAATGACTGAAGAATGGAAGGGGGAACTGTGGTGTTTACACACAACAGAGTACTGAGCAGCTGCAAGAATAAATGTAGTTGTGAGGTATGCAACTAGGTGAATGAACCTTTAGCACAGTATGTTGAATAAAATGTCAGAAACAAAAAGACAAATATTATCATGCCTCACTTATATGGATTAACTAAAATGCACAAACTCAAAGAAATGAAGTTAAGATCATACGTTATCAGGTTGGGAGCTATTGTAATGGGTTCTAGAATGTAAGCTCTTACAGCAGTCACATGTATTTAAGAGTTGTAACTGATATTTCTAGAATTCTGAGATATTGAGCTATTTGTATATAACCTGGTCATTCCCTGGATCTTTGGGTATTTATGTGACATCTGAGACTCAGAGTTAGAGCACTGAAGCGGGAAAGTCAGCATTACCCCATTCAGCAGCTGCTTAAAAAGCTGAACAAGTGACCAGACTTTGATAAGAGATATGAATGAAGTAGATCTAGATAGGACTAAGGTAATTCAGAATACTGGATAAAGGATGATGTGGCCCATATTTTCAAACTTCGAATCTTTGTGCGGGATCAAAGGGAGAGATGTTTATTTGGTGCAAAATTCATATTTTGGGTAGCACATTAGGTAGTTTCACTTGTACGGTAGGTTTACTTGAACACCTAATTACATGAATCTGGTATAGGGTGTGAGATTTTGTTGGTTTGTCCAGGTTAGTGTGATGCTCTGATGTATCCCAGAGTAATTTTGGCAGAGAATAAAAAATATTTGCAAATTTCCTTTGGGGAACTGGGGAGAAAGGAGGAAATATTCAACTTCCCCATCTGGGGAATTCCTGGAATTCTCACAAGCAGTGGGGACAACCAAGTCAGTGGGCTGAACCCTCACTCTTTTTTTTTTTTTTTAAGCATAACATACAAAAACGAACATTCTTACAATATAATCATTCCATTCTTGGTATATAATCAATAACTCACAATATCATCACATAGCTGTATATTCATCACCATGATCATTTCTTAGAACATTTGCACAAATTCAGAAAAAGAAAAACAACTCATACATACCATACCCCTTACCCCTCCCTCTTATTGATTGCTAGTATTTCCATCTACCCAATATATTTTAGCCTTTGTTTCCCCTATTTTTTTCTATAGCCTTATCACTCCCTTTCATTTATCACTTACATTTCAATCTACTAAATTTATTTTAACATTTGTTCCCCCTATTACATATTTATTTTTAATCCCTATGTTTTAATCATCTGTCCATACTGTAGATAAAAGGAGCATCAGAGATAAGGTTTTCCCAACCACAGTCACATTGCAAATGCTGTACCATTATACAATTCTCTCCAAGAAACATGGCTACTTGGAAAACAGCTCTACATTTTCAGACATTTCCCTCCAGCTTCTCCAATAAACCTTAACTAAAAAGGTGATATCTATATAATGCATAAGAATAACCTCCAGGATAACCTCTCGACTCTGTTTGAAATCTCTCAGCCATTGACACTTTATTTTGTCTCATTTTTTTCTTCCCCCTTTTGGTCTACAAAGATTTCTCAATCCCTTGATGCTGAGTCCCAGCTCATTCTAGGATTTCTGTCCCACGTTGCCAGGAAGGTTTACACCCTGGGAGTCATACACCACGTAGAGAGGGGGAGGGCACTGAGTTTTCTTGTTGTGTTGGCCGAGAAAGAGAGGCCACATCTGAGCAACAAAAGAGGTTCTCTGAGGGTGACTCTTAGGCCTAATTTTAAGTAGGATTAGCCTATCCTTTGCAGGGATAAGTTTCATATGAACAGACTCCAAGATTGAGGGCTCGACCTAATTGCTTTGATTGTGCCTGCTGCTTGTGAGAATATCAGGAATTCTCCCTGTGGGGAAGTTGAATTTTCCCCTTTTTTGGTCATTCCCCCAAGGGGACTTTGCAAATACTTTTTTATTCACTGTTCACATCACTCTGGTGTTTATCAGGGCATCACTCTGGACAAACCTATAAACTCTCATGCCCTACTCAAGGTTCCATGTACTTATGGTGTTCAATTAAGCTGTCCACATAAGTTATATTAGGAAATTGAGCCTTCACTCTTGGGGCTTACCCCTATGAATCTTATTCTTGCGAAGGAGAAGCTAAGCCTACTGATAATTATGCCCAAGAGTCACCCCCAGAGAACCTCTCCTGCTGCTCAGATGTGATCTCTTTCTCTAAGCCAACTTGGCAGGTGAACTCACTGCCCTCCCCACTACATGGGACATGACTCTGAGGGGTGTAAGTCTCCTGGGCAATGTGGGACAGAACTCCCGGAATGAGCCAGGACCTGGCATCATGGGATTGAGAAAGTCTTCTTGACCAAAACGGGAAAGAGAGAAATGAGTTAAAATAAATTTCAGTGGCTAAGAGATTTCAAACACAGTTGAGAAGTTATTATGAAGGTTATTCTTATGCATTGTATAGATAATCCCTTTTTGGTTTATGGTGCATTGCAGTGACTGGAGGGAAGTACCTGAAACTGTTGAGCAGTGTTCCAGTAGCCTTGATTCTTGAAGACGACTGTATAATGATATAGCTTTTACAATGTGACTGTGTGATTGTGAAAACCTTGTGTCTGATGCTCCTTTTATCCAGGGTATGGATGGATGAGCAAAAAAATATGGATAAAAATAAATAAGTAATAGGAGGGTGTGCCAGTTTGAAGCTATTATGTACCCCAGAAAAGCCATGTTCTTGAATCCTCATTCAATGTTGCTGGGTGGGATCTTTTTGATTGTTTCCATGGAGATGTGACCCACCCAATTGTGGGCAGTAATTTGGATTAGATGTTTTCCATGGAGATGTGTCTCCATCCATCCATTCAAGGTGGGGTTACTCACTGGAGTCCATTTTGAAAAGGGCTTTAGAGTCCACGCAGGCCAGAGAACTTTGGAGATGAAGAAGGAAAACACCCCCAGGGGAGCTTCATGAAACAAGAAGCCTGGAGAGAAAGCTAGCAGACTTTGCCATGTGCCCTTCGAGTTAAGAGAGAAACCCAGAACTTCATCAGCCCTTCTTGAGTGAAGGGAACCTCTTGTTTGTGCCTTAATTTGGACATTTTCATAGCCTCAACTTAATTTGGACATTTTCACAGCTTTATTACTGTAACTTGCGACTTAATAAATTCCCCCTTTTAAAAGCTGTTCTGCTTCTGGTATTTCACATTCTGGCAGCCTTCAAGCTAAAACAGGGGGATAAGGGGTAAAATAAATTGGGTAGATTGAAATGCCAGTGGTCAATGAGAGGAAGGGGTAAGGGGTATGGTATGTATGAGTTTTTTTTTTCTTTTTATGTTTTTTTCTGGAGTGATGCAAATGTTCTAAAATGGTCATGGTGATGAATACACCACTATGTGATGATATTGTGAACCATTGATTGTACAACATGTATAGACTGTATGTGTGTGAAGATTTGTCAATAATTCTCCTCATCTTTCAGGAGGAAAATGAACCCAGGTCTAGCCAGTGCTCTTCCCAAGCCAAACTAACATGTACTTCAGGCTGAGGGTACCATTATTCAACTTGAGTTTTTGCTATTTAGCATTGTTGAGCCCTAAAATAAACACATATTTTAGAATAAATAAATAAGTAAATAAATGAAATAACAAATCAGAAAACCTTATTTTTCTTCAAGAGTTACTGGAGCATGCCCTTGAATGTTCACTCATTACAAAATTCCTTTTCAATTCAGGCCATTTACTGTGAGGCAATATGTTGATCATTGAGAAGGTAAACAAAATTTACTTTACAGATGAACAATAAACTTTTTGATAATAAAGGGAAGGAATCAGACCACTATTCATGAATATCAACCAAGCAATCTTGCAATAGATAAATTAAAACCCTTGATGCAGCATATTTACAATGGTAAATATGTCCAGATGAATGAGGATGCTACCCTGTTTCAGAGAAATGACAAGAAATTTCTGGACAATTCAAATGCTCATCATTTCTGGAGTGATGCAGATGTTCTAAAATGATCATGGTGATGAATACAGAACTACGTGATGGTTTTGTGAGCTATTGATTGTATAATATTGTATAATATTGTTGGACTTTATGTATGTGGATATTTCTCAGTAAAAATATTTTCTTAGAAAAAAGCCACTGGTTTTTAAAAGGCAATTGTTTTCTAGTGGCCCCTACAAACTACATCAGTTCCCCAGTGAATCCTGTGATTTTGTGCCATGTTGTAGTCCCTTCCTTCCAGCCCCCACCCCACCATTCAGCCCTGTACATAAACTCCTTGCTGAAGCATTTGCCACTTTCTTCAAATATTTGCTAAAAGCTTCCCAGAGAAAGAAGCCTTCTGGCTGCAGAGCACTCTGTGAGAAAGATGAAACAACGGTTTCTATGGCAACGCTTTGGCATTTATTAGTGTTTGCGTAGGCACTGAGACAAGTTCTGGAGTCTAGACAGGCCCTCGCTGGGAAGGAGAAGAGAAGGCTGGGGAGTGCAGAATTTCTCTCATTTTGCTCTCCTGTGTGGTAGCCCTCAGGACAGTCTTAGGGCAATATTTGGGGCACAATTTGGATAGAAGGAGCTTGAACACTCCTCTGGTAACCTCAGAGCTACTTGCCTCGCTCAGTACTCCCCTGCCATTGCCACCAGGTTCAGCTTCCTAAACACCCCATCATTATGCCACTTCTCTGGTCAAAATCTGTGTTTTCCTCACTACCTACAGATCAGGTCTAAATCATAGCATTTGAGGACTCCCACATTCTTCATCTTTCCAGAAGCCCTGGCTACTTATCCCACTGTATGCCATGTAAACTTCTAGACTGTTCAACCTCATCCTACCTCCACCCCCTGTCATTCTGGGGGTGTTTTTAATTTCCTTCTCTCTTTCCCATACCATTCTACTTGTTTTAAGTTCCTGGAACCCTTCTCCATGTATCCAGGGCTTACTTTTCTTTCAAAACTCAGCTTAAGTCTCAGTGTCTTCAAGAAACCTCCTCTGACCATTTTAACTCAAGAGAGTCCCTTCTCTGAAGTCTGATTGCACTACTGCTGGGATTTGTCATGCATTTGGCACTTAAACTGCCTTTTCAATATCCCTTTTCATACTGCCTTTTACTTCTGCTTATGTGCCTCTAGCCAAGTAGACAGCTTCTCCAAAAGGGGTCTTCTTTTAATTTTTTCTCTTTTTCCCACAGCACTTAGAATAGTGTCTTCTTCATATCATGAATTTAATTTAAAAATATATTCACAGAGATTGGCTTGAGGTCTGGTACATAGTAAGTGCTGGATAGATATGTGATATTATTATAGCCCTCAAATAATTCTTGATGCCCTGGTACCTCAGTCACCACTTTTACTCAACACATCATAGGCTGTGTATGGGACATTCCTTTAGCATTAAACTTGTAGACTTCATGAGCCATTAGGTTGGCAAAACTCACTGAATGTCCATTGGCCTTATGTTCACCTTCCGTTATTGTCAATTTACCACTCCAGCGATCAGGACCAGCTACATAATCTGCAGAGCTCAGTGACAAAGAAAAATGTGAGCCCTCCTGTTTAAAAATGATCAAGAATTTTAAAAATGTGACAAGAGAGCATGAGGCTTTTCTGAGCACAGGACTCTCTGTGCCTGTACAGCTCACAAGCCTATAATGCTGGCCCTGCTAGCCATCCTCATTCCCTGTGCTGCTCCCCAAGGTCCTGAAACAAGAGCAGGGGAACCCACATGTAGCAAATATATATAAAATGGTTCTACATTAATTTACCAAAAGCCAGCTCACCAGAAATGAATTCACTGAATGTCAAATCATAAAATGGTCAAGGGTTCAACTAACAAATTCGTAATATTTGTACTAGTTTTCGTTTTGCCCTTCTTTGCCCCTGCTGCGGCTCTGCCAAGGCCCCTATCTCTGCCCCTGTCCAAGCTCTTAGCTTTTCACTGCCCAGCAAATTGGACTAGAAAGGAAAGACTGCCTCTATTCCTTGTCTTTTTATTCCTATGCTATGATTTCTTTTGAATCAGCTATTGTTGTTGGCGGGGGGGGGGGGGGGACTGTGGTGAACAGCTTTCTACCACCCCACACCCCACTTACAAGACAACCAGGCAGTAAAGATCAATGAATGTTCAAGAATTAACAGCTTGAAGTAGAGGAAGTGTCTGTGCTTACTGTACTGAAGCTTCCAAATCAAGACTCTCCTGAATTCATAAAACATCGTGAAACTTTCCCAAGCACTTTCATGTGCATACTCCAATCTTATCATCTACCATCTTATTTTGTGCTTTCTATATGTCACAAGGACTATATGTACTTCTGTTTCTTTCTCCTTTCTTGCCTTCTTTTGGGTCAGTTTTCTTTTTTTCATTGTCATAGTTTCTCCCTCTACTAGTTTGGAAGTTAAATACTGTTTCTTTTTTAGTTGTTACCTAATAAGTAGATTATGCATATTATTGTCATAGTTTTTAATCACTTTTACCCTGCTCATGGATAATATCAGGACCTCAGAACAGTTTAACTCCTTTCCTCCCTCCCAGTTATAGGCTATTTATTATGTCTTTTATTTCCCAAAGTATTAAACCCCACAAAATCGTTTTCCTTCACCTGAAAGAATTTCTTTTAGGATGAGTCTTGGTGGCAAATTCTCTCAATTTTGTTTGAAATGTCTTTATTTCATTCACTTTCTTAAAAGAATTTTTTTTTTCTGGACACAATGTTAGGTTG
The DNA here is from genome assembly GCF_023851605.1 of Tamandua tetradactyla. Classification (NCBI taxonomy): domain Eukaryota; kingdom Metazoa; phylum Chordata; class Mammalia; order Pilosa; family Myrmecophagidae; genus Tamandua; species Tamandua tetradactyla. The sequence continues at coordinate 59,275,419 of NC_135353.1, read as the reverse complement.
ACAGTTATTTTTTTCTGCAGTTTGAGGATATCATTCCACTATCTCTTGACTCCCAATGTTGCTGTCGTGAAGTCAACCAAATCTGTCATTACTTTGATTATAATCTGTATTTTTTCTCTAGCTGCATATAAATTTTAATATTTTCCTTTTCACAGTTTCATTAAGATGTGTCCAGCTGTGGATTTAAAAAAAAAATCTCTTGCTTGGTATTTATTTGGCATCTAGAATCTTTGGATTGGTGTTTTTCATGATTCTTTGAAAATTCTCAGCTATTATTTCTTCAAAGAATTCCTCTGCCTTGTTCTCTGGGAGTCCAGTTGTTTGCTTTCCAGACTTCTTCACTATAGCGTCTATGTATATTACTCTCATTTCTGTAATGCTCATCTTTTTTACTGTCCATGATGCATTGGATACTTTATTTTGTCCTATCTTCCATCTATCTCCTTAGAGGTGTCTCATCTTCAATAAACCTGCCTATTGAGGTTTCATTTTTTTATGTTTCATTTCTACATGTTTCCCCTTCAAATCTGTTGTATTTTATAGTTTCCTATTCTCTAAAGACTTGCAAACTTATTTATTTCTTTAAACATAAGAATCATTTTACAGCTGCATCCAATATCCGAAGTCTTCATGGGTCTGTTTCTGTTGTTTGTTTTTCTGCATGTTCCTGGACATGGTGTGTTATTTGAGTGCCTGGTTTTCTTTGTGTGCTAATCATTATACCTGAAAAATTATTCATAGGAATAGTTTGAGGCCAAGGATAAAGTTACTTCTCTTCAAAGAAAGAATTTATGTTTGCTTTAGCCAGTATCATGGGGCATTGCCAGTCTGGGTACATCTTAATTGAAGTCTAAAGCTTGAGTTTTCCTGGACAATATAAACCCATGCTTCAAGCCCATGGACCTTATCTGTGGTTCATTCACCCTTTACCTGCACACATAGTCATCTGAAACCCTAGCTGTCTATGGGGAGAATTTCCTTCAAGACTTTTCACTTTCTGTTGCCTCTGGGATTTGATTTCGTCACACTTGACCCACAAGGCTTTCAATCTGAAAGTTCAAATTTGCTGATATTGGCAAAAAGCAACCTTCTTACTCAACTCTCGTTTCTTATTATCACTTCTGTTTTGGCCTAGCAATACTTACTATCTTGTTAGGTCTTCATTGATTTTATGATTTTAAAAACATATTTACTTCGAGATTTTTCAGTGGTTTCAGTTACCATAAGAAATCAAAAGAATACCACACACAAGTCTTTCATCATGTCTTGAAATATGCAGGTGGACTGGAAGGCTAAAACTATATCTGTTTTGTGGGTGAGGAGACTTATTAAAGTCATTCTCCTATAGCCACACAGTGAGTTAGTACCAGAACTTGAAGGATAGCCATGCTTTCTGAATACAGGCTCTTTTATTTAAAATGCAATTTTATTGAGATATATTCACACACCATACAAACCATCCGAAGTGTACAGTCAGTGGCTCGCAATATCATTACACAGTTGTGCATTCATCACCATGATCAATTTTAGAGCATTTTCATTACTTTCGAAAAATAAATAAAAAGAAAACTCAAAACAACCCATACCCCTTATCCTCCCCTATTCTTTTTTTTAACAGTTTTATTCACACACCATTCAATCCATCCTAAGTGTACATCCTAAGTGTACAATCAGTGACTTTTTCACATAGTCTGAACATAGACTCTTACATGTCACCATCACATCTCCAAATGGTAGAGAAGTGACTTTTCCCAATATATTACTCTCCACCCTTGCCAAATGCTGGAAAGATGTCCCTTGGTTGCTCCTGCTTTTCCTTCAACTTTCTCTCAATGGCTATATTAACAACATCATCCAAGGGCAAGATATGCTTTCATCATTTGTTCTTTAACCACCTTGCTTAGCATAACTTTGTGCTTTCACTCCAAAACAATGGTGTAAATGTTCCCTGCCCTTTCCTTTCCTTTCTGCCCAAGTGCCCTGGTCAACCCCTGGATGTTTCCTTAGAAATAGGGAAATAGGTGTGGTAGTGGGGTCTGACCAATGGCAAGAGAACTGGCGCATTCTTGGTTACTGTACTGGCTTGCCACTATTGATGAACAAGGACTCCTCTGCCATCTACCATTGTCTCCTATGTAATAGTAGCAGTCCCTCAGGTGCAACTTTGGATAACCTATATGCCAGAGTTACGGAGTGCTTTTACATGAGTGTTTAATTTCTCCATCTGTGCCACCATCTGTGCCAGAAAGCGATCTTGGAATGTGCTTAAGCAAGTTTGTGGGATAGAAACTCCAAGAAAACCTGGCATTTTGACATAGCCCACCTAAGTTGGTTTAAGAAAGATTATGAAAATGAGCCTTTTTATGGTGCTGGCATGGGAAACTTGGAATGGCTAGGAGCTGGAGGATATAAGCTATAACGTGTGATGCATAAGCTTGCAGTAGTCTACAGAGCCTCTAAGGAAGCCCAATGAACAGACATCGCAGCCGGAGACCTCCTCAGATTTTCCTTACCTCTCTTCTCCTCCCCTTCCCAACTAAAATAATTGCCATCTTAGAGTTTAGGTACTGTTAACTTTTCTTCCTAAGGATCCTCAGCAGATACTATAGGTATATTTAGGCACAGGTGTCTGTAAAGAGGCCAAGAAGGGGAAACAATGGGGAAAGTGCCCATAATTTATATGAAATTAACTTCATTGTCAATTTAAAAGTGCTAAGGTGGTTTGACAATAGTGAAAAGCAGAACCACACTGCTACACTTTCCATTATGTTATGGGCAGATACTGCCAGGTTGCCAAGATGATGCTATATTTTTATTTTTAACAGTTATATTTTCTGACATTTTGAGCACAGTATTTCTATTGATATTTGAAAAAAATTGTGAGTAATTTTATGTACTCTTTTTCATTTAAATACAAAATTCCACTAAGCTTGCTATCCACCATAAGTATGATATGATTTCACCCAGTGTCTTATAATTTGTTTTCCCAGGATAATGGGAAAGGTAAGTAATTGGAAAGTCGGTTCACTAAACAAAAGTTAGATCTGTTCTTGCCAGCAGTCATGCCCAACCTCAATTATAGAGGCTCTATTGTAATGAGCAACATATTATCTCTTAGGAAGTGATGGTCTCTGGATTCTAGGCAACTGTTTCATGGATGATTTCACTCCATCCTACTTGCTGTTTTTGTGGATCAGGGCTGAGCTAGGTTGTGAGGGCAGTGAGCAGCTCTGAGTTGCATTGGTGGTGCTTTTCTGGGGCTCCAGGGGGCAGAAATTTTCAACACTGATCACCCTCAATTTGACCTTACTTCTAAGCTTTTGTTTCTGCCATTGTCATACCATTAAACCCAGGTAACCTGGCCTTATCACTTACTGATCTTAGTTTCATTCTGTAACTTCATCTCTTACTGTTAAAAGGGCCACCCTAGCTGACCTGCTTAATTGGGGGCCAAAGGAGAGCCTTGACTGATAATAGACAGGGAGAGCTGTGTGAGAACAAAGGCAGGGGAAGGCAAGAAGTGAACTATCATTTACTGAGTACCTAGTATTTGCTGGGTGTTGGCCTGGGTGTTTTCCACTGTAAAATTATTTGCTGTGGGTAAAAGGAGGAGTAGAAATGGTTCAGCCTTAAAATGTGGGAGGCAGACTTGTTTTCTCTGCAATAGATAGGGTGATACTGCATAGGGGAGGGAGTAGTCTATGATGAGTAAGGAGTCTGTGGTCAAATAAGCATAGGATTTTGAGCAAATCGTTTCCCTTCACCAGGCATCAGTTTATTCCTCTGTGAAATGTGTTTACATAGCCTTTGCACATTCTACCACATATAGTTGTTGACATTCAAGGAAGTAATATAGGTTAGATTCCTTGGAAAAGTATAAAATGTTATATAATATCTTGTGAGGCAACATAGATGAGTGGTTAAGAGCCCGAGTACAGGACAGGCCATGGTGGCTCAGCAAGCAAGAATGCTCGCCTACCATGCCAGAGGACCCAGGTTCGATTCCCAGTGCCTGCTCATGTTAAAAAATAAATAAATAAATAAATAAATAAAAAGAGCCAGAGTACAGGTGGAATAGGAAATTCTAAATCTTAGCCCAGCCACTTGCTACCTGGGTGGCCTTGGCAAGTTACTTAACTTTTATGTGCCTTAGTTTCCACATCTGTAAAATGATGATATGGATAGTACCTGTTCATAGGGTTGTTGTAAGGAAAAATGAGATAATAGATTAAAAGCATTCAGAATAGAACAGGCACATAGTAACTGCTATGTAAGCATTATTCATTATTATATTACATACTGTGAGCATGTGTTTCCTCTGTCTCTCAATACATATCCTCTCTGTGTTTATAACCCTTAGTTCAGTAGAACTTAGCCAACGTTGCAATCCCATTTATATTGTATATAGTACTCTGCATGCTAGGCCATAACACTCAACCCTGTCCTAGAATGCGCCTATGCTTCGGCACCTGGTCATATAAGACGGTGGAATCTCAGTACTCCCCATGGCACAGAGGTATACCTGTTAAACAGACCGTCTCTGAATAAAGGTCTTGATTTACATAAATCCAGGATGCTTTTAACTTTTCAGAAACATGTTTACGGCCTTAAGTGAGGTACAACTGTATATAGGGGGAAATGTAGGTTCATTCATTCAGTGGGTATCTACTTTGTGCAATGTGTGAGACACTAAGATGACGAAAGCGTAGTCCTTGATCTCCGCGAGTTGATCATTTAGTGGGGAAGATAACACACATACTTGAAATCAGCATGTCATTAAGACAACAGTAATTTTGAAGCTACATGACAATATACACATATTATTTATATATTGAGAAGACTATTCAAAAGCTAATGATTATAGTTTTTGTATAGACCTTAAGAATTGCAGAATAATGTAGGAGTTAGAGAAGGCTTGTATAGGCTTTCAGCATGCAGAACTAAGGGCAAAAGATAACAGCAAAGTCCTGGAGATGGTAATACTTGTGTGCTATTAATGGAGCACTGAGTAGTTGAGTTGGCTCCCATGTAGCGTATATCTGAGTATTTACTGAGGGATAAAAAGTTGTAAAGTTTGGTTGGGTCTGGGCTTAAATGCCAGACTTATTGAAGTGGCAGTAGAGAGACATTTGAAATTTAGGAGCAGAGGAACTGCATCATAAAAACTGCAGTTTTGGAAAACAGTCTGACAGCAGGAAGCAGGAAATGCCATCTCCTCTGGCTGCCTCAAGGATTTCTCTCTTGCAGTGACATCTTTGTTTCCTGAGTCATCAATGTCTTCTCCAAAGACATGCAATGATAGTCTACATCTTTTAAAAAACAAGCAAAAATCTGCTTTGACACCACACACCCTTCAAACTTACTCCTAATTATTGTACTTCTCTAATAGTAAACCTTCTAGAAAAAAAATGTTATCTATTCAAATTAGCACCATTTCTTCAGTTCTCATTCTCTTCTCTACTCACTCTACACATACTTCCAGCCCCAGTGTGTTATTGTCACTACTCTTGTCTAAATCTCCAAGGATTTCCATGGAATCACAACCAATGGTCATTTCTTCATCCTCCTGCTTTAACACTCTTTTCTATTGATACTCACAATTCCAAATTCTCCTGTTTTTCCTCCTATCTCTCTAATCCTCTTATTCTCATTTGCAGTCTGTTTCTTCTTTAATTTCTAACTATTGCAGAACCCCATGATTCAGTGTTAGGTCCTCTAGTTCCTTCTGTCAATACTCTCTCTTAAGATGAATTTAGCCCCACAGTCTTAAATCAGCATATATATGCTGATGATGCTTGTGTTTATATCTCCAGCTCTCATCTCTCCACTGAGCTTCAGACTCATATATCCTACTACCTTTTTAACATCTGCACTTAGATGTCTAATAGCATCTCAAACTCTTAGCATGGCCAAAACAAATTTGGTCCACATCCCTTTGTACATGCCTGCCAAACTGTTGCAGTGGTACTATTTGCCAAGTCAAAAACCTAAAGTGTCATCCTTGATCCAATTTTCTCTCACCCACCACAGGATGTGTTTACAAGTTCTATTATCTGCATCTCCAAAACATATCAAAAATCTACTCACTTCTTTCTATCTCTGCTGCTCACACCTTGGTCCAAACCATCATCTCCTGCCTAGTCTGCAAGAGTCTCCTAATTGGTTCTTTTCACTTCTACTTTTGCTCTTCTATATTATGATGATGATGATGATTCAAGTCTATAATTAATTTTCCACAGAGCATCCAGAGTAAGCTTTTAAAGATATAGATCAGATCATGTCACCGATCTGCTTGAAACCATAGAGCAGTTTCTAAATTGCACTTACAATACAATTCAAACTCCTTACAATGGCCTAGAAGGGCCCTAGAATATCTCGCCTCTGTCATTTTAGTCTCTTATACCAAACAACCTTTTGCTCACTAAATTACAGTCTCACTGTCTTTTCTCTTACATAAACTGGCAAATCAGGGCCTCTGAACCAGCTCTTCTCTCTTCTTAGAATGTGGTTCTCCTTGATCTTTACATGTGGCAGGCTTCTTGTCATTTAGGTCACAGAAAGGCCTTTCTTGACCACTGAAAGTAGCCTCCCTTCCCTAAGATCACTTTCATACACATCAGCTTCGTTTATTTTCTTCATAGTATTTGTCTCTCTCAAATTATCTTGTTCTCTGCTTACCACCCCTGCCAACTAGAAAGTAAGCTCCAGGAAAGCAAGAATCTTTTCTGCCCCACTTACCATGTTACCCCTCCTAGGTAGAACAATGCCTGGCATGTAGTAAACACTCAATGCATAAGTACTGAATGAACGTTGAATACATCAATTGGCAGCAGAGTCGTTATAAAGACTCTAGTTAACTTGGTGGCAGTAGGAATTGGGGGGAAGAGAGGGAGAAAAATTCAATATTGGATCAATCTTACCCAGAACTCGCCTAAGGGTATTTAATACTGGAAACACCAGAAGACTCTTCTTAGGTCACTGTTTCTGTTACATAGTATCAAGATTAAGACCACAAATAATTAAGTCATAAGTAATTATTCATTTATTAATCAAAACAAGAAATGAAGGAATATATCAGTAGAACTTGCAATCTGATTGGAAGTTGTAGAAGTGGGAGGAAGAAATAAATGATGATTCCATAATTTCATAGCATTAAAACAAAGCAGGGAGTTTTGGAGAAGAATTGCCTGTGATTGGGAAGGAAGGATAACAGGTTTGGTTTAGAACACACTGAATTTTACTGAGACTGTGGGGTGTCTATCAGGCAGTTTCAATATGGATCTAGAATTCTGTAGGAAGGACTGAAGAGGGAATAGATATTGGTATATGTGGGCATAGAGATGAAAGTTTAAAACAATGTGAGCAGCTGAGTTTTGAGGTTATACTAGCTTCATTAAAAAATATTGAGCAGCTTTCAATTGTTTTCAATCTTCTGGAATAATTTGCAAAGCATTGAAATTAGCTGCTTCCTGGAAGCTTAAAATAATTCACTAGTAAGATCATCTGATCTCAGAATTTGGGGAAAATACATCTTAAATGGAATTCAAAAATGTATGTTCTGTTACAATCTATTCAAGTTTCCCAGTTTGTCTAAGTTAATAAAGATTTTTCCATTTAATAGTAAAAAATTAAAATAAAGCAACGCAATGTGAGCAGGATTCCTTGAGGAATACAAGGTAACAGAAAGATATAGGATTTCAAGAGATGATTATCATGTTGCTGAGCCTCCATGGTGCACAACAAGAAATTGATGATTATAAAATCTCCAATCTCCCCCAGCCTTTACCCATCAGCTCATCCTATCCCTTGAACAACTTTGTAGAATCTTTCCCAAGCATGGGCTGTGAGAGGACATTGTGATCCTCCCTGACATTAGCCTCATAATATATGTTTCTCCCTACTCACAGAGATAGATACCAAGATAAGTGATACAGAATGCCCTGAAAGGACTTTGTGGTCTTTTCGGGAGAAAACTTGACTATAAAGTCATCACTATTATTTTGCTTTTCCAATACAAATATACCATCTGATGCCTAAATCACCAGAAACAATAGTCAGCAGCAACAACCTCAACAACAATTTTACTCAGGAATGTAAAGCTTTGGGGAAATCTGGCCTGCTCCCTAACATTGTCAATTGAAGCACTGTTATCTTCATTCTTACTAACCGCCACAGGTACTCAACAAGATGTAAGAGCTCATCTGAGTTAGTAGCAGAGCTGGAATGAGGCCCTCAGACCTCTAAGTCCTTCCGCTCACCTCAGAAAGAGCAATTGGCAACAATCTCAGACTGTTAGACTGCCCTCTTCCTTTGCCAGTAAGCACGGCCTTATCCTCCATGCTGAACTTCCTCCTGAACCCCTGGTGGGAGCCAAGAGCCTGTCAGAGACTGATTGTTCTGCTCCCCTTGGCAGATTGACACCAGCCAGTGTCAGAAATTGTGTGGAAAGTATATAATAGGGTCCCTAATGAGGACAAGGCAATGAGTGTTTTGTTTCAATTGAAGGGCTTATTTGTTCTGTATCTCTGTCTAGACCTCACAAGGCAAACCAGTAATAGTCTTGTCTTTTTAGAAAGTGAACACCTAAATCTATCCGTCTCTCTCTCTCTCTTGTTCTAGCCCAAGGACCAGGACCAAGTTCTAGATTTTATTTTCTTTAGCAGTTGAGGGCCTTGACTTATTTGCCACCTTGTACTCTGAGTCTCTATTTTAAAACCTTCTCTTCCCACCACCCCGTACTCCTACACCCTATTCGGATAATCTAACTAATTCAAATTTCTGATGGAAGGTTCCCACTTTTGACTATTTTTATTTCAATGACCCTGGCCATTACTTATTTAAACTCGTTTCTATCTGCTTGGTGCCAATTCTAGGCTTACACCAGGTGTATACCAGGCGTGCTCTCCTTCCCTGCCTGCAGCCTGAGTTGTTCTGCAGCCCTTTCCTGCACCATCTTGTGTGAAAGCTAAACTTAATTTTCTTACAATAAGAACTAGTCAGGAAGACACCCTCATCAGGAACAAAATATCAAATTAACCCTAAGTTGGAATTCTGCAGCTCAAGGCAGTGTTTGGCCTTCCAAAAACGCATAAGTGGTGAATCCGCTAACCCTCAGCAGCCCCAAGGTCGTGTAAAATAAGAAACTGTGAAGCTTAGAAAATAAGCAGGCTTGTGGGTGTAAGCAATGCCTACACATGCCTTTGAGGTGGACTTAGGGAGCAGCAGATACGATCTACCCCACTCCTCTGGTCCTAGCTGAGCTTAGCTCCTTATGCTGCTTAGTTTGGAAACCAAAGTCTTATACTCCCAGCCCCTCTCCCAGCTTCTTCTTCTACCATCTCCAGAAATTGCTGAAGAAGGGAAATTAATATTAATTTAGATCCTGTAATGATAAATGGGCAGTATTGAAAGAGCAGGTAAATGTCAGATGAGCATTCCATAAGTCAGCAATGCAAGAGAATGAGTCACTTAAGTCAACAAAACACTGAAATGTGAACCATTGGGCTCCCAGAAAATGTTTTTTTTTTTATGTAGCTGTGTACATTAAAAAGAATTTATTTTTCTCTGTTTCATCTTATAGAGAATACAAAATAATAGCCAACAATTTATTATTTAGTCATTTTGCCTTGTGGTGTTAATAATAATGGCAGCTAACGTCATTGAGTGCTTACTATGTACCAGACACTGTCTTAAGCATCTTGTACACATTATCTCACAATTCCATTTAATCCTCACAATGATTCCCATGGGGTAGGTATGATTACTATTATCCCTAGTTGATAGCTAATGAAGCTGATGCTCAGTGTGTTGCATACTACTACTGAGTGATAGAGGTGTAATTTAAAGCAAGACTCTCTAACCTCACAGTGTAATCTATTAATCCATATGCTTCAATATGTTTGTTCCTTCCTTTCACAGTTTTATAAAATCTTAAGCTAATGCAGTGGCAATGGAAGTGGAAGATTTTGGAAATGTTTTGACTTCCTTCATGGAAAAATGGACCCAATAACTACTGTCACACCCCTTTGTATATGTCAGAAAAGTGCAAAAGATAAGCCATTTGGTAGCGCATTTATACTTCCATTAAATAGCAAACCACATTGTATATGTTATTATGATATAGACAGTGGTGGCTTTTACCTTGGAAATTTTACCATGGATCTCATATGCAAAACTGTATTAGATTTGCATATGTTACTCTGAAGTACATGATATACTCAGGAACATTTCCCCTATGTAACTGAGATTAAAGGTATCCAAACCCTATACATTTTCTTCCGGGAAAGAACTGAGTGTAAAGCATAGAGAGGTGAAGGATGTAGGTAAAATTGATGGAGTGTACTGTACCTTCTTGAGAAATGAGAATTTCTACCATTGGCTCAGGAGTGAGTAAGAAAGTTGAGACCACAATGGTTTTAAAGCTTAAGGTTCCCAATGTTCCATATCAGTTAGTACCAGTGTCTGCCAATACAAATAGGGAGAATGGAAAACTCCATGTTTTCTAGTATACAAGTTTATATAAATATAAATATAAGTGTATGGATGGATGGATATAAGCCAGGAATTGATCGAGAATAACTATCAGTTTGTTTCTAATTCTTTATCAGTACAGGTATTGAATGATAGAAAGATAAAGATCAATGAGTAGTCAACAATGGGTAACCTTTCTAGAGTAATAGTTCCCTATGTGCTAGAATTGCCTATTCCAGGCGCTGGCACTTTCAACATTCCAGACTCCTTCAAAAGACTAAGACCCTCAGACCAGATCACACACTGTGGGGCAGTCTTTACCCCAGCTAGGGCCCTTAAAACTTTGCTATACCAGACTGAGCAGATCCCTCCCAGCCCAGAACCCTTTCCTCTTTCCTTGACATAGTCCTTCAGGGCCCTTGTCCACTGATCAGAATAACCTCAGAAAACACCTTCTCAGGCCAAGCTCAACAATACCATTATGTATAGCCTATAGCAGCCCTCCTGATACCCATGTTCCAGACACCATCAGGAAGCCGCTGTTCACACAAAAAGCTATAGCCTAACTTTGCATGAATTAAGAGCTTTCTTTTTGAGGCCACACCTCAGCTGTGAAAACATTGAGTCTGCTCTCCACTAGAATGTACCCTACAATTATGCAGCCTTGTCTGGCCTCAGTGGCTTACCCAACCATTCTTTACTCTCTGAGACAGCCCTTGCTCAGATCAGAGCTGTTGGAAATGCAATATACCAGAAATGGTTTGGCTTTTATATGGGTATTTATTAAGTTGCAAGTTTACAATTCTAAGGCCAAAAAATGTTCAAGCTAAGGCATCCAGGAAAAGATACAATGATTGAAGAAAGGTGGATCTGAAAAGGCATGTGGCTTGCATCTACTGGTCCTTTGGCTTCTGATTTCAAACAGCTTTCCCAGGGGTGTTTTCTTTCCGCATCTCCAAATGTCTCTCTCTGTTTCAGCTCTGAAGCTTTTTCTAAAATGGTTCCCTATTGTGTTAGTTAGATTCAGTTGTCAACTTGGCCAGGTGAGCATACCTAGTTCTGTTGCTGCGGACACAAGCCAATGGTACGTGAACCTCATCTGTTGCCAATTACATCTGCAGTTGGATAGGAGGCGTGTCTGCTACAATGAGTGACGTTTGACTTAATTGGCTGGTGCATAAATGAGAGAACGCAACGTAGCACAGCCTAGCAGCTCGGCATTCCTCATCTCGGCACTCGCAGCTCAGCCCAGGCCCTTGGAGATGCAGAAAGAAGTCACCCCAGGGAAAGTTGTTGGAACCCAGGGGCCTGGAGAGAAGACCAGCAGAGACCATCCTGTGCCTTCCACGTAAGAAAGAACCTCAGTGGAAAGTTAGCTGCCTTTCCTCTGAAGAACCAACAAAATAAATCCCCTTTTATTAAAAGCCAATCCATCTCTGGTGTGTTGCATTCCAGCAGCTAGCAAACTAGAACAGATTTGGTACCGGAGAGTGGGGTGCTGCTGCGGTTTGCAAATTCCAGATATGTTTGAATGGTGTTTTGGATGGCTAAGGGGAAGATTTTGGAAGAACTGTGAAGAGAATGATAGAGAAGTCCTGGAGTGCATGAAGAGACTGTTGGTGTAAATGGAACCACTGCCAATCTTGACAAAGGAGGACACAAAAGGGAGAGATTGGAGTTTGCAGAGTAAGAACCATGGAAGCTCGGGTCTGAAGCCAAGAAACCTCGGCCAGGAGAGTGGACCCACCCATATACATGGAAAGGGTGAGTTTACCCTGAAGGGCGAGGATGAATCTCCCCTCTCACTGCAGTGGAAGAGTTGTGCAGCCTCGGGCCTTGGAAAAGGCATAGCATGCTCCTTGGGGGACTGGGAGAGCCTGGCTGCCACCATGTGGAGGGGTTGAGCGTGTGCCCCAGAAATGGCAGAGAGCCCAGGGGTGGCCCTGATGCTTGGAGAGAGTGGAACCCAGAGGTGGTCTCCTTGATGTTCCCCGAGGTTGATTTGGAAAGAGGCTGGCCACTGCATAGGCCCTTGGAAGGGGTGGGACTGCCACTTTCTACAGCTGAAGGATGAATGACTCTCAGACTTTGAAATTCCACGACACTTGTGCTGCATGTTTTACATCTGTGTTTCTTCCAATTTCTCCCTATGGAAATGACAACCTATATCCTGTGAATATCCTCCTTTGCATCTTGGCACCAGACAACTTGTTTAGAGATTCACAGGTCCACAGCAAGAACAGAATTTTTTGCATCTGTGTAAGGTGATGCTTGAAGTTGCCAAGTTGACAAGGGGTGGACATGTGTTAGTTAGATTCAGTTGTCAACTTGGCCAGGTGAGCATACCTAGTTCTGTTGCTGCGGACACAAGCCAATGGTACGTGAACCTCATCTGTTGCTAATTATATCTGCAGTTGGATAGGAGGCGTGTCTGCTGCAATGAGTGACGTTTGACTTAATTGGCTGGTGTGTAAATGAGAGAACGCAACGTAGCACAGCCTAGCAGCTCGGCATTCCTCATCTCAGCACTCGCAGCTCAGCCCAGGCCCTTGGAGATGCAGAAAGAAGTCACCCGGGGAAAGTTGTTGGAACCCAGGGGCCTGGAGAGAAGACCAGCAGAGACCATCCTGTGCCTTCCACGTAAGAAAGAACCTCAGGGGAAAGTTAGCTGCCTTTCCTCTGAAGAACCAACAAAATAAATCCCCTTTTATTAAAAGCCAATCCGTCTCTGGTGTGTTGCATTCTGGCAGCTAGCAAACTAGAACACCTATTAAAGGACTCCTGTAAGTGACTCACCTTGAATGAATGGAGACACATCTCCACGGAAACACCTTAATCAAAAAGGTCCCACCAAACAATATGGAATCACGATTAAAGAACATGGCTTTCTGAGGTACACAACAATTTCAAACTAGCAAAAAGGGCTCTCACTGAATTTCCCAATGCAGTGAAGCAAGCCCTACCCAGTCTGTTACCCTGTTGCCCCTTTGGCCATTGTGAGGTCAGTCCAAACAATGCGGCCACTTCCCAGAGGACAATGGGAGACAATATTTGAAAACAATATATCAGATAAAGGTCTAGTATCCAGAAAATATAAAGAGATTGTTCAACTCAACAACAAAAAGATAGACAACCCACTTACAAAATGGGCAAAAGACTTGAACAGACACTTCTCAGAAGAGGAAATACAAATGGCCAAAAGACACATGAAAAAATGCTCAACTTCCCTGGCTATTAGGGAAATACAAGTCAAAACCACAATGAGATATCATCTCACACCCACCAGAACGGCGATTATCAATAAAATAGAAAACAACAAGTGCGGGAGAGGATGTGGAGAAAGAGGCACACTTATCCATTGTTGGTGGGAATGTCAAATGGCACAACTGCTGTAGAAGGTAGTTTGGTGGTTCCTCAGGAAGCTAAATATAGAATTGCCATATGACCCGGCAATACCGTTGTTAGGTATCTACTCAGAGGACATGAGGACAAGGACACAAACAGACATTTGCACACCAGTGTTTATAGCAGCATCATTTACAATTGCCAAGAGATGGAAACAGCCAAAATGTCCATCAACAGACGAGTGGCTAAACAAACTGTGGTATATACATACATACAATGGAATACTATGCAACGGTAAGACAGAATAAACTTTTGAAGTATGTAACAACATGGATGAACCTTAAGGACATTATGCTGACTGAGATTAGCCAGAAACAAAAGGACAAATACTATATGGTCTCACTGATATGAACTGACATTAGTGAATAAGCTTGGAGAATTTCGTTGGTAACAGAGACCCAACAGGAGATAGAAATAGGGTAAGATATTGGGTAAGTGGAGCTGAAGGGATACAGATTGTGCAACAGGACTGATTGTAAAAACTCAGAAATGGATAGCACAATACTACCTAACTGTGATACAATTAAGTTAGAACACTGAATGAAGCTGAACGTGAGAATGATAGAGGGAGGAGGGCTGGGGGCAGAAGTGAAATTAGAAAGAAAGATAGATGATAAAGACTGAGATGGTATAATCTAGGAATGCCTAGAATATATAATGATAGTGACTGTTCTAGTTTGCTAGCTGCTGGAATGCAATATACCAGAAATGGAATGGCTTTTAAAAGGGAGAATTTAATGAGTTGCAAGTTTAAAGATCTAAGGCCAAGAAAATGTCCCAATTAAAACAAGTCTATAGAAATGTCCAATCAAAGGCATCCAGGGAGGAAACCTTGGTTCAAGAAGGCCAATGAAGTTCAGGGTCTCTCTCTCAAGTGAGATGGCACATGGTGAACACAGTCAGGGCTTCTCTCTCAGCTGGAAGGGCACATGGCAAATACGGTGTCATCTGCTAGCTTTGTCTCCTGGCTTCCTGTTTCACGAAGCTCCCCGGGAAGCATTTTCTTTCTTCATCTCCAAAGGTTGCTGGCTGGTGGACTCTCTGCTTCGTGGTGCTACAGCATTTTCTGCTCTCTCTGAATCTCTCATTCTCCTCTTTTATAGGACTTCAGAAACTAATCAAGACCCACTCAAATGGGTGGAGACATGTCATCCCCTAATCCAGTTTAACAACCACTCTTGACTAAATCACATCATCCAGGGAGAAAATCTCATTACAGTTTCAAACATACAGTATTGAATAGAGATTATTCTACCTTTATGAAATGGGATTTATATTAAAACATGGCTTTTCTTAGGGGGCATACTTCCTTTCAAACCAGCACAGTGACTAAATGTACAAATTTTAAAAATGTTTTTGCATGAGGAAGAACATAGGAATGCCATTACTGCAGGGTATTGAAAATAGATAGTAATTAATATTTTAAAAATTTAACTTATGTGTGAGACTAAAGCAAAAAATCCTTGTTTGGTACAAAATTTATATTTTGACTAGTGCATTTCCTAATATAACTTATGTAGACAGCTTAATTGAACACCATAAGTACATGGAACCTTGAGTAGGGCATGAGATTTTGTTGTTTTGTCCAGAGTGATGCCCCGATAAATCCCAGAGTGATTTGAACAGTGAATAAAAAAGTATTTGCAAAGTCCCCTTGGGGGAATGGTGAGAAAGGGGGAAAATTCAACTTCCCCAAGTTGAATTTTTGATATTCTCACAAGCAGTGGGGACAACCAAAGCAATAGGCTGAGCCCCCAATCTTGGGGTTTGCTCATATGAAACTTAACCCCACAAAGGATAGGTCAAGTCTCATTAAAATTTAGGCCTAAGAGTCACCCCCAAGAGAACTCTTTTGTTGCACAGTTTTGGCCTCTCTCTCCAGCCAACACAACAAGCGAACTCACTGCCCTCCCCCTGTTTACGTGGGACATGAGTCCTAGGGATGTGGACCTTCCTGGCAATGTGGGACAGAAATCCTAGAATGAGCTGCGACTCAGCATCAAGGGATTGAGAAAACCTTTTTGACCAAAAGGGGGAAGAGTGAAATGAGTCAAAATAAAGTGTCAATGGTTGAGAGATTCCAGACAGAGTGGAGAGGTTATCCTGGAGGTTATTCTTATGCATTGAGTAGATATCACCTTGTTATTCAAGATGTAAGGGAGAGGCTGGAGGGAACTGCCTGAAAATGTAGAGCTGTGTTCCAATAGCCATGTTTCTTGAAGGTGATTGAAAAATGATATAGCTTTCACAGTGTGACTATGTGAGTGTGAAAGCCTTGTGTCTGATGCTCCTTTTATCTGCAGTATTGACAGATGAGTAAAAAAAAAAATGGATTCAAAATAAATGAATAATAGGGGGAACAAATGTTAAAATAAATTGAGTACATTGAAATACTAGTGAACAATGAAAGGGAGTGGTAAGGGGTATAGAAAAATAAATAGGGGGAACAAAGTTTAAAATATATTGAGTAGATGGAAATGCTAGTGGTCAATGGGAGGGAGGTGTAAGGGATATGGTATATATGAGTTTTTTTTCTTTTTTCTTTTTTCTTTTTATCTCTTTTTCTGAAGTGATGCAAATGTTCTAAAAAATGATCGTGGTGATGAATATACTACTATGTGATGATATTGTGAGACATTGATTGTACACCATGCACGGAACATTGTATATTAAGAATGTTCATGTTTGTATTTTGTTTTGGTTTGATAATAAAAAATAAATTGAAAGGGGAGAAATGTCAATTTTTATATTTGTTGATTGAATACATTTTTTTTTTAAAATCCATGAAACTACAGTACACAAATAGTTGAACCTAAATTAAACAATGGACTTTAATTATAATAGTACAATTATAAAATGTGATGTTATCAATTCTAACAGATGTTCTTCACCAATACAAGTTTTTGGTGGTGGTGGTGAGTATATGGGAATCCTGCATTATATATTTTATGCATAATTGTTCTATAAACCCAACAACTTCTCTAATAAAGAATAAAATCTCTACTGATAATGAAGGATTTTCTTCTGATATTTTTGCTGTTTGTTCTTTGTAAGTTTTATTTCCCTCAATTTTTCTGTTAGTGCCTACTTATTCATTTCGGTCTTTTTTTAATTCAACAATTTCTGGTCCCTTTCAAAATATATTTTTCACATATTTTCCTTGTAGTTGCCATGGGTCTTAAAGTTAACATCCTAAATGTGTAGCAATCATGTTTGATTCAATACCAACTTAACTTCAATAGCACACACACTATTCTTATACTCCTCTGTCTTCCGACCTTTTTGTTCTACTTTTATCAAATACATTTTTATACACTGAATGCTCCAAACCATAGATTTACCATTACTTTTGATGCATTTCAGTATACACAGGAAGTGAAAAGTGGAGTTACATACCAAAAAATACAACAGCACTGGCATTTATAATTATCCA
This sequence comes from Tamandua tetradactyla, assembly GCF_023851605.1. Taxonomy (NCBI): domain Eukaryota; kingdom Metazoa; phylum Chordata; class Mammalia; order Pilosa; family Myrmecophagidae; genus Tamandua; species Tamandua tetradactyla. The sequence continues at coordinate 59,258,111 of NC_135353.1, read as the reverse complement.
TGTGGTTACTTTCTTACATCTCTATTTCTTTATGCCACTTGATCAACTTTCTAGTGACATTTACTCTCAGTCTGAAGAACTCCCTTTAGCATTGTTTATAGGGCAGGGCTAGTGGTGATTAACTCCCTCAGCTTTTGTTTAAATGGAAATGGCTTCATCTCTCTTTCATTTTTAAAAGATAATTTCACCAGATATAAAATCTTTGGTTGGCAATTGTTTTCTTTCAGCCCTTTATATATTTCATCCCACTGTCTTCTTGTCTCTGTTGTTTCTGATGAGAAATCAGAACTTAAACTTATTGGGACTCCCTTATAAATAACACAGTGCTTTTCTCTTACAGCTTTCAGAATGCTCCTCTCTTTGTCCTTGGTATTTCAACAGTTTAACTGCTATGTATTTGGGCATGCTTTGTTTTTCTTTTTACTTTATCCTGTTTTGGGTTTACTAGGATTCTTGAATCTGTGTATTCATGGCTTTCATTGAATTTGGAAAGTTTTCTGCCATTATTTCTTTCAATATTCATTTTGTCCCTTTCTCTCTTCTGGTCTCTCACAATGTATATATTAGTATGCTTGATAGTGTCTCACATGTCTCTTAGGCTCTATTCATTCTTTTTTGCTTCTGCTTCATTACCTGAGTATTTGAATTTTCTTGTCTCTGAGTTCACTGATTCTTTCTTTTGCCAGTTTCAATTTGCTGTTGAAACTCTCTAGCAATTTTTTGAATTTTGATTATTAGGATCTTCAACTCCAGTATGTCTGTCAGGTTTCTTTTAAAACTTTCTATCTTTTATTGAGATTCTCATATTGTTCCATTTCATCACTTTCCTGATATCCTTTCATTCTTTCCTGTGGTATCCTTTATCTCCCTGAGCATAATAAAGATCCTTTTTTTAAAAAAAGTCTTTGGTATGTCCATCATCTGGTATTCTTCATTGACTGTTACTGAATTTCTATCTTGTTTCTTTGAATGGGACATCATTTCCTCTTTTTTGTCTTGTAATCTTTTGTTGCACACTGTACATTTTAATATTTTAATGTGTTGACTCTGAGATTCAGTCCCTGAGCTGTCTGTTCCTTACATTTGTACCCAACTGATGATATGACAAAGATTTCCTTGCTTGCCAGGAGCTATCAGAAATAAATAAAGCAATGCAAAAAACACCTTTCATTGTCTTTCAAACTGGTTCTTCGTTAGCTGGTGGTCTTGATCAGAATTTAGCTCTCCTATCAAGTATATCAGCGCAAGGCAAAAATGAAGTGCATGATCCTTTCTGTATTTTTTGAACCTGACTCTTTTCCTGTGCTTATACTCATTAGGGGCCTTATGAATTTCTCTGTTTACAGGAATCTGAATGTCCCCTCCACTCCCTATGACACAGACACAACTTCTGTTTGGTGCTGTATTGTATGACTTAAAGCCAGTAATTCTTTGCCCCAGTCCACTTAGACTTAATTGTTACCCACACCACTTTAACTGGCAGCAAGCTGCTTCTGCCTGGAGAGCAAGTTTTGGTTGGGCCAGCAGATATGAGTTTCCAGGTTCAGTCTTTCATGCTGCCACATGATAGATTGGTACCAATATACAGATACCCCTGTATGTGCATAGGGATTACTCTACTCCCTTCAGAACCCAGAAGAGATGCACAATGGGAGCACATGCTAGCTCTATACCACACAGGGGAGAGGGTATGGGAGGGGCCAGAAGGGCTCCATGAGAGTCCACTACTGTTTTGTTTTTTTTAAATTTTTTTGTGTGTAATAGAAAATATATAAAAAGCAATAGTTTTCAAAGCACTCTTCAACGAGTAGTTACAGGATAGATCCCAGAGTTTGCATGGGCTACCGTATGATCCTCTCAGATTTTTCCTTCTAGCTGCTCCAGAGTATAGGAGACTAAAAGGATTAAATATTTATCATCACAATCGACTTTTTCTTCTTTTTGTGAAAAATAACAGGTATACAAAAAAGCAATAAATTTCAAAGCACAACACCATAATTAGTTGTAGAACAAATTTCAGAGTTTGGAATATGTTATGATTCCACAATTTTATGCTTTTACTTCTAGCTCTCTAAGATACTGGAGACTAAAAGAGATATCAATTTAATGATTCAGCCATCATACTTTTTGTTAAAACCTATCTTTTCTGCATAAGACCACCATCACCTTTGATCTTTCTCTCCCTCTCTTTAGGGGTATTTAGGCTATGGCCATTCTAACTTGTTCATATTGGAAAGGTCTGTCAATAATATGACATAGGGAGATGGAACTATCTAATGTTCTGGAGAGGCTGGGCCCTCTAGATTACAGGACTTGTCTGGTCCAGGGACCCATCTGGAAGTTGTAGGTTTCTGGAAAGTTAAACTAAGTGCATTCAACCCTTGTGGAATCTTTTATATTGCTGTAGGTGTTCTTTAGGATTGGCTGGAATGGTCCTGGTTGGGGGTTGACAGGTTATGATAGGTAGCAGTGTCTAAGTGAAACTTGTGTAAGAGCAACCTCCAGAGTAGCCTCTCAACTCTATCTGAACTCTTTCTGCCACTGATACTTTATTAGTTACACTTCTTTTCTTCTTTTTGGTCAGGTTGGAATTGTTGATCCCATAGTGCCAGGGCTGGACTGACTACTGTTTTTTAAGCTGAATCTTCTTGATTCAATATTCACCCAATTACAGCTACCCTTTAAGTGTTTGCCAGAGTTTTAAGGAAGAAGACTCTGCCAGTTTACACTAGTTGTTCAAGATTCTGTGGGGGGACTGCACCCTGAAGAGTCATGCGGCCATCTTGGTAGCCAGAAGTGTGTCATTTCATTTTTAAACTAATTTTTTTTCTACCTTATTGCATTGCCTGGGATTTCCACTTTTTCCATATGGAATTGTGGTTGTTAATATTCATCCTTTTCTTATTGCTCATTTTAATTAAAATGTTTCTAAATTTTCACCATCAAAGGGTGCTTGCTGTAGGTTTCTAGTATACAATTTTAATCAAAGTAAGTGTTCTAGTTTGCTAGTTGCCAGAATGCAATATACCAGAAATGGAATAGCTTTTAAAAAGGGGAACTTATTAAGTTGCACGTTTAAATTTCTAAGACTGTGAACATGTCCAAATTGAAGCAAGGCTATAGGAATGTCCAATCTAAAGCAACAAAGGAAAGATACCTTGGTTCCAGAATGCTGATGATGTTCAGGGTTTCTCTGTCAACTGGAAAGGTGCATGGCAAACATGATGAGGTCTGCTAGCTTTCTCTCCAAGCTTCTTGTTTCATGAAGCTCTCCCAAGGGTATTTTCTTTCTTCAGCTCCAAAGGTCTCTGGCTGGTAGACTGTCTTCACGGCTCTTTCCAAAATGCTTCCTCTTTTAAGGATTCCAGCAAACTAATCAAGACACATCTGGAATGGGTGGAGTCAAATCCCCCTCTAATGAAAGGTTAATACCCACAATTGGGCAAGTCACATCTCTGTGATGATAATCTAATCAAATTCCCACCATACAGTGCTGGATAGGGTTTAAAAGAAACAGCAGCTTCCACAAAATTAGATTAGGATTAAGAAACCCTAGGGTTTCTAGGGTACATAAGTCCTTTCAAACAAGCACAGTAAGGAAGTACCTATTTTAACAAAAGGCTTTTAAAATCATGAATATTTGGTGAGCGCAGTGTAGCTCCATGCTTTAGCCTAAGTACTGTATTCAATGCAAAAGAATGCATAAGCAGCACGGGTCACTGGGAGAAGAGCTTCGGTTTCAGTTGAGCTAAACTCTGGACTGATGGACCAAGAAAACTGAAATAATACGTTTTTGGATTTCCTAGATATGAAAAAATTCAAAGAGAGGTTTGTGTACATACCACATAAGCTCAGCCTCACCTGGGAACAGGATCATGCTTGGGGAAAGAGAGGTAGGAAAGAGTGGTCTGGAAGGGTCTAAGCCCAACTGATCAGATCCCCATAAGGAACCCTATTGTCTGCCTGCCTTTAGGAATCAAGCCAAGAAGAGCATGTATAATTGCAGTTTGTTCCACCTCCAAACTTTCTACCAAACTGCAGAGCTGTTGGGTCAGGAAATCACCATGGTACCTGTACATTGTTCCGGTGTTGTTTGTGTGTTCTTTTTCATTTTTCTTAATAGTACCTACTGAACGTTTGATTTTACAAAAGAGTTTTAGTTGTATAGATTAACACTATTTTGTTTGTTTTCTATTTCACTGATTTCTGCTTTTATATTTGTCAATTCCTTCCCTCTACTTTCCATGGGTTTATTTTACCATGGTTTTTCTAAATTCTGGTGTTGATAGCTATGGTGGTTTGAAGTTGTATGCACTCCAGAATAGCAATCTTAAACTTAATCCATTTCTGTGAGTGTGCATCCATTGTATGTAGGACCTTTTGATGAAGTTTCTTCAGTTAAGGCATGGCCCAGGATGGGTGTTAATCTAATTATTGGAGTCCTTTATAATAGAAAGAAATGCAGACACAGAGATAGAAAGCTATAGGAGGCAAGAAGCCACATTTAGAAGAGAAGAGAGAGACCAGCTGGAGATGCCACCTTGTGCATCCCTGTGGCAGAGGAGACAAGGATCACTGGCAGCCAGCCCCAGAATGCCCCCAAATGCCAGTCATTATAAATAAATCATCACACCTTGAATCATGCCTTGATTTGAACATTTTCCTGGCCTCAAACCATGAGTGAATATACTCTATTGTTTAAACCAACACATTTCATGATATTTGCTTAAGCAGCCTAGGAAACTAAAACAGATTTTGGTAGCATGAGTAGAGTGCTCCTATATTGAAAATAGCAAAAATATAGAAATCGCTTTGGAATTGGGTAATGGGTAGAGGCTGGAAGAATTGTGAGGTGCTTGACAGAAAGGGTTTAGATTGTTTTGACAAGACTGTTGGTAGAAATATGTATGCTAAAGGTGCTTCCAATGAGGCATCAGGAGAAAATGATGAATGTGTTATTAGAAACTGAAGAAAAGGTGATGCTTGTTTTAAAGTAGCAGAGAACTTGGCAAAATTGAGTTCTGATGTTGGCTGGATGGCAGAACTTGAAAGCAATGAACCTGGATATTTAGCTGAGGAGATTTCCAAGCTAAGTGTGGAAAGTGTAACCCTGTTTCCTCCTTGAAGCTTATAGTAAAATGCAAGAGGAGAAGGATATGTTGAGAAATAAACTCCTGGCACAAAGAAACCAGAAATTGATGGTTTGGAAAATTCTCAGCTTCTAGAATGTGCTCTATGTGAGGGTTTAACTGAACAAGGGACCAGTCAGCCATTTCAGTGCAAATCAGGTTCAAAGATGCAGTTATCCAGGAAGGATCTGTGGAAAATCCTACTGTCTGATGATTTGGACCCCTATGTGATGCATGCTGTTCTAGTTTGCTAGCTGCCAGAATGCAATATACCAGAAACAGAATGACTTTTAAAAAGGGGAATTTAATAAGTCGCTAGTTTACAGTTCTAAGGCTGAGAAAATGTTCCAATTAAAACAAGTCTATAGAAATGTCCAACCAAAGGCATCCAGGGAAAGATACCTTGGTTCAAGAAGGCCGATGAAGTTAAGGGTTTCTCTCTCAAGTGAGAAGGCACATGGTGAACACAGACAGGGTTTCTCTCAGCTGGAAAGGCACATGGCAAACATGGCATCATCTGCTAGCTTTCTCTCCTGTCTTCCTGCTTCATGAAGCTCCCGGGAGGTGTTTTCCTTCTTCATCTCCAAAGGTCACTGGATGGTAGACTGTCTGTTTCTCTTGGCTATGTAATTCTCTGCTCTCTCAGAAATCTCTCTGTTTCTCCAAAATGTTTTCTCTTTTATTGGATTCCAGTAAACTAATCAAGACCCACCCAAATGGGTGGGGACACGCCTCCACTTAATCCAGCTTAACAACCACTCTTGATTAAATCACATCTCCAGGGAGATGATCTAATTACAATTTCAAACATACAATGCTGAATAGGGATTAGAAGAAACAGTTGCCTTTACAAAATGGGATTAGGATTAAAACATGACTTTTCTAGGGTACATACATCCTTTCAAACCAGCACACATGCAAATCCAACAAGTTTCTTGCACAGTTTGTATGAATGGAACCACTGCCAGCCTGGACTGAAAGGGACAGAGAAGGGACAATGTGAAGGAAAAATAACTTCAAGAGCAGAACCATGGAAGTTGAAGTCTGGACCAAAGACATCTTCTTGGGTCAAGAGAGCAGGTTCACCCATGTGTGTGGAAAGGGTGAGTCTACCCTGATTTGGGGAGAGGAAAGGCCTTCCAATCCATTGTTCAGGAAAAGTTCTGCCACCCCAATGCTCCAAGAGGGCAAATCCTGTGCCCCAGGGATTGTAGAAAACCTGGCTACAGTCCCAATGCTTGAAGAGGGTGGAGACTTCACCCTAGTCTTCAAGGAGGGAATGGCTGCTAAGCAAGCACTTGGAAGGTGTGGGACTGCAACTTCATCAGGCTGGAAGACAAAATATCATTCCAAAGATGAGTCTCATACCTTAAAATCTAATGGTGTATGATTTCTTTGGTTTTGGAATTATTTGGGATCCAGGGCCCCTGCTGTCCCTCCAATCTCTCCCTGTGGGAGTGGGAATGTTTATTCTATGCCTGTCCCTCCACTATATATTAGAAGCAGATAACTTGTTATCTAGGTTTTACAGGTCCACCCACAGGAGTATTGTGCCCCAGGACAGACCACTCCCATAACCAATTTTGATGAGACTTTGTACTAAGCATTGTTTCTAAAATGACTTAAGGCTTTTGAGATATTGTGATGGAATGAATGCATTTTCCATATAGAAAGAACATGTCTTTTGGGAGTTTAAAGGGTGGAGTATGATAGCTTGAAGCTGCACATATCCCATAAAAACATATTATTAAACTTAATCTATTCCTTGGCTGTGAACCCATTATAAGTAGAAACTTTGGATATGGATATGGATATTTATGGATATATATGGTGTTGTGTTTGTGTGACAGGGCTGGGGTAGTTGGCTATCTTTTGTTGCTGACTTATAATTGTATTTGAGTGCTATGTGGCTGATTTCCAAGACTCACTTCTCAATCAATATAAATGGTAATAACGTGTCCCAGTGTGTGATTCTGACTGTTTTTCTCTCTGGAAGCAGTGTGATGTTTACTTTTTAAACCCAGCTCCACTTAGCAGTGGGCATTTGGGAATGTGAGGAATGAGACCATGAGTGTCATTTCCAAAATGTTGGTCCACTTAGAGAGGGGTAGCCCCTTTCCTACAGATCCATCTTTAGGGTTGAAGAGAAGCCCTATGAGTCTTCTTTGCCAGGAACACTCATTTAAGACATTGACTCATCTAATTCTAGTGGTTTGTAGCTACCTGCAGAGGCCTGGCTAGTTGGTTAAAGGTACATCCCTTGGGTCATATGGGATTGAGGAGGTAGAATCATGAACATCCTGTACTGGAGAACAAAATAATCCATCCATCTGTTCATGAAGTCTAGTTTGTCTTCAAGTTGACATCACTGCCTTCCTACTAAAGCTTGTTTGGTTATCCTGTCTTGTCTCCTCTCCTATAGTTTGAGCTTCTTGAGGACAGGAACTGCATCTTACCTGGCTTCAGTATCCCCTGACATACTTTGCCTAGAACAGAAAAAAGCAAGTACATCAGTAAATGCTTGTTGAAGGAACAAATGTGATAGAGGGATAAATACCATATATTTAGAAATTCTAAGCAAAATAAAATAAAAACAAAACAAAATGCATGGTTTCCTTGATTAACAGTCTGGTTGGGAGATTCCTCTTCCTTTGTACCTCATTTATATGAATACAGTTTTATTGCTTACTGACACAGGTCTGTTCATTACATCTTAGAACAAAAAACCTTCAGGCTGGTTTTGTGTTATCTCTATCTTCCCACTGATACTGCCAAACTCCCACCATCCCATCACACGTACCTCCTGAGAATGGTGGGTTTCAATTTATCTTCCAGATAAATAAGGCCTCCTCCCCCAACTAGACCCCAGGACAGCTTGCTTTTATATCCATATCCATTGTTTTTATTGTCCTTGCTACCTTGATGACCCTTAGTGGGGCCTCTTCTGCAGACTGAATCTGACTGCCTTTTTCTTCCTTTCTTCTGAACCATTAATGACAACACGATTAATGGTTAGAGTAAGACCTAGCATTGTGTTCTGTTCACCTTTCTGCCAGATACTCCTATGCAGTACAATACATTATCTATTAGCTCTTTTTTTTTTTTAACATGGGCAGGCACCGGGAATCAAACCCGGGTCTCTGGCATGGCTGGTGAGAATTCTGCCACTGAGCCACCATCACACCGCCCTTAACTCTTTTTCTATAGTCAATTTTCTACTCATTCTAGCCATTGCAAAGTGACTTTGCATTATATAGGCACAAGGTAATTCTGCTACAAAGGAAAAGACTGAAATCTGAGGGGTTGGAGTGTGTATTAACTCAGAGCTGTTATGAGGTGTCCTATCTTTATATTGCTGAATTGATCATGCTTATGGCCCAAGCAGGTTAATCTCAAAGTGTTTGTGCTTCCAGTGAGGTGACCAGTACTCTGTGACTTCAAAATGGTTGTGTCCAGGTGTCTAGGCTGGTGAATGCCTCAAATGGCGACATCCTGCCTTTCTAAGTTGATGCACATTCGCTGCAGGGAAATCTTTGCAATTCAGTATGAACTGGGGTATGAATGAGGAGGGGGAGGCTTTTTGGACCACAACAATGTTTTAGTCTAATGTTAGAGCCTTTACATACTTGCAGTCATCACTATTCCTCACCAATGGCTCTTTCAAATGAATCATAAATCTCAAAACTGGAGAGGATCTACATGGCTACCCTCACGTAAAACCCCTTCTTCAGCCAGGATGCTATCTGCATCCCATTTTACTGGTGAGGCAACTGAGGTGCACAGAAAACCAGTGCCATTATGTAGTCCCAGGATCATCTATAGACATCACAATGAACTCTGCCATTGTTTGCACTTTGACCACTTTAAAAAAAATTGATTTATTAATTAAAAAATTAACAAATGAAATAAAAATTAATATAGATAATCAGTAATTCACAATATCATCACTTAGTTGCATATTCATCATTTCTTAGAACATTTGCATCCATTCAGAAAAAGAAATAAAAAGACAATAGAAAAAGAAATAAAATGAAAACAGAAAAAAAAAATTATACCTACCATATCCCTTACCCCTCGCTTTCACTGACCACTAGCATTTCAAACTACATTAATTTTAACATTTATTCCCCCTATTATTTATTTTTATTCCATATATTCTACTTGTCTGTTGACAAGGTAGATAAAAGGAGCGTCAGACACAAGGTTTTCACAATCACACAGTCACATTGTGAAAGCTATATCATTATACAATCATCTTCAAGAAACATGGCTACTGGAACACAGCTCTACATTTTTAGGCAGTTCCCTCCAGCCTCTCCCTTACATCTTGAATAACAAGGTGATATCTACTCAGTGTGTAAGAATAACCTCCAGGATAACCTCTCGACTCTGTTTGGAATCTCTCAGCCATTGACACTTTGTCTCATTTCATTCTTTCCCCTTTTGGTCAAGAAGGTTTTCTCAATCCCTTGATGCTCAGTTTCAGCTCATTCTAGGGGTTTTCTCAATCCCTTGATGCTGAGTCTCAGCTCATTCTAGGATTTCTGTCCCACGTTGCCAGGAAGGTCCACACCCCTGGGAGTCATGACCCACGTAGACAGGGGGAGGGTGGTGAGATTGCTTGTTGTGTTGGCTGGAGAGAGAGGCCACATCTGAGCAACAGAAGAGTTCTCTTGGGGGTGACTGTTAGGCCTAAATTTTAATGAGACTTGACCTATCCTTTGTGGGGTTAAGTTTCATATGAACAAACCCCAAGACTGGGGGCTCAGTCTATAGCTTTGGTTGTCCCCACGGCTTGTGAGTATATCAAGAATTCAACTTGGGGAAGTTGAATTTCTCCCCGTTCTCACCATTCCTCGAAAGGGGCTTTGCAAATACTTTTCCACTCACTGACTGAATCACTCTGGGATTCATCAGGGCATCACTCTGGGCAAACCAACAAAATCTCATGTCCTACCTGAGATTCCAAGTAGTTATGGTGTTCAATCAAACTATCTACATAAGTTATATTAGGAAATGCACTAGTCAAAATATAAATTTTGTACCATATAAATATTTTTTGCTTTAGTCTCACACATAAGGTGACATTTTAAAATATTAATTACCATCTATTTTCAGCACCCTGACATTCCTTTGTTCTTCCTCATGCAAAAACATTTTTAAAATTTGTACATTTAGTCTCTATTATTATACATACTAGGCATTCCTAGATTATACCATCTCAATCTTTAACATCTATCTTTCTTTCTGATTTAATTTATGCCCCCAGCCCTCCTCCCTCTATCATTCTTACATGCAGCTTCATTCAGTGTTTTAACAAAATTGTATTACAGTTAGGTAGTATTGTGCTGTCTATTTCTGGGTTTTTACATTCAGTCCTGTTGCATAGTCTGTATCCCTTCAGCTCCAATTACCCAATGTCTTAACCTATTTCTATCTCCTGATGGTCTCTATTACCAACAAATTATTCCAAGTTTATTCACTAATGTCAGTTCATATCAGTGAGACCATACAGTATTTGTCCTTTTGTTTCTGGCTAATCTCAGTCAGCATAATGTCCTCAAGGTCCATCCATGTTGTTACATACTTCATAGCTTTGTTCTGTCTTAAAGCTGCAAAATATTCCATCATATGTATATACCACAGTTTGTTTAGCCACTCGTCTGTTGATGGACATTTTGGCTGTTTCCATCTCTTTGCAATTGTAAATAATGCTGCTATAAACATTGGTGTTCAAATGTCCTTTGTGTCTTTGCCCTTATGTCCTCTGAGTAGGTACCTAACAATGGTATTGCCAGGTCATATGGCAATTCTGTATTCAGCTTTTTGAGGAACCGCCAAACTGCCTTCCACAGCGGTTGCACCATTTGACATTCCCACCAACAGTGGATCAGTGTGCCTCTTTCTCCACATCCTTTCCAGCACTTGTCATTTTCTGTTTCATTGATAATGGCCATTCTGGTGGGTGTGAGATGATATCTCATTGTGATTTTGATTTGCATTTCTCTAATAGCCAGGGAAGTTGAGCATCTCTTCATGTGCCTTTTGGCCATTTGTAGTTCCTCTTCTGAGAAGTGTCTGTTCAAGTCTCTTTCCCATTTTGTAATTGGATTGGCTGTCTTTTTGTTGTTGAGTTGAACAATCTCTTCATAAATTCTGGATACTAGACCTTTATCTGATACGTCATTTCCAAATATTGTCTCCCATTGTGTAGGCTGTCTTTTTACTTTCTTGATGAAGTTCTTTGATGCACAAAAGTGTTTAATTTTGAGGAGCTCCCATTTATTTATTTATTTCTTCAGTGCTCTTGCTTTGGGTGTAAGGTCTATAAAACCGCCTCCAATTATAAGATTTATAAGATATTTCCCTACATTTTCCTCTAACTGTTTTATGGTCTTAGACTTAATGTTTAGATCTTTGATCCATTTTGAAATACTTTTGTATAGGGTGTGAGATATGGGTCCTCTTTCATTCTTTTGCATATGGATATCCAGTTCTCTAGGCACCATTTATTGAAGAGACTGTTCTGTCCCAGGTGAGTTGGCTTGACTGCCTTATCAAAGATCAAATGTCCATAGATGAGAGGGTCTATATCTGAGCACTCTATTGGATTCCATTGGTCAATATATCTATCTTTATGCCAGTACCATGCTGTTTTGACCACTGTAGCTTCATAATATGCCTTAAAGTCAGGCAACGTGAGACCTCCAGCTTCGTTTTTTTTCCTCAGGATACTTTTAGCAATTCGGGGCACCCTACCCTTCCAGATAAATTTGCTTATTGGTTTTTCTATTTCTGAAAAGTGAGTTGTTGGGATTTTGATTGCATTGAATCTGTAAATCAATTTAGGTAGAATTAACATCTTAACTATATTCAGTCTTCCAATCCATGAACACAGTATGCCCTTCCATCTATTTAGGTCTTCTGTGATTTCTTTTAACAATTTCTTGTAGTTTTCTTTGTATAGGTCTTTTGTCTCTTTAGTTAAATTTATTCCTAAATATTTTATTCTTTTAGTTGCAATTGTAAATGGAATTCGTTTCTTGATTTCCCCCCCCTATTCTTTGAAGTGTTTTCAACAGGAAATGATGTTGAATTTTGTCAAATGCCTTCTCTGCATCAATTGAGATGATCATGTGATTTTTCTGCTTTGATTTGTTGATATGGTGTATTACAGTAATTGATTTTCTTATGTTGAACCATCCTTGCATACCTGGGATGAATCCTACTTGGTCATGATGTATAATTCTTTTAATGTGTTGCTGGATTCGATTTGCTAGAATTTTGTTGAGGATTTTTGCATCTATATTCATTAAAGAGATTTGTCTGTAGTTTTCTTTTTTTGTAATATCTTTGCCTGACTTTGGTATGAGGATGATGTTGGCTTCATAGAATGAATTAGGTAGCTTTCCCTCCTCTTCAGTTTTTTTGAAGAGTTTGAGCAGGATTGGTACTAATTCTTTCTGGAATGTTTGGTACAATTCACATTCTAGTCCTGGACTTTTCTTTTTGGGGAGCTTCTTCATGACCGATTCAATTTCTTTACTTGTGATTGGTTTGTTGAGGTCGTCTATTTCTTCTCGAGTCAAAGTTGGTTGTTCATGCCTTTCTAGGAAGTTGTCCATTTCATCTACATTGTTGTATTTATTAGCATAAAGTTGTTCATAGTATCCTGTCATTACTTTTTGATACTCTGACTTGGTCATTGCTTTAGTCTGATGTCACTCTCCAAAGATCCTGATCATGTTGTTACATGCTGTGCACCTGGTGGGCAGAATTTTCACTCCTGAGTCCTATAATTAAGGGCAGATCTGAGTCACTCCTGTTTGCCTGGAGAGAATTGTTGTATCCTTTAACGAAGTGATGTTTTCCTGCATCTCTGGAGCTGCATATGATTCTCTACTGTGCAACCTGCCATTTACCCAACCCTTTGATGTCTGTATTAAAATATTCTCTCCTACGATATTCCACAGGGTACATGGAGTCATCAAGAGACTCTCATAGTTAACGGTGATTGTATATGGGACTCCACAATCCATGTAAGTGGCCCAACTACTGGGACAGCATATTGCACATTTTCACCATAAAGGTGGATGTTAAAAGTGTTTTGGGGACATATAACATACACCACTGAGCCATATGGGTTTTGGAAACAGAACAATCTGGATTCTAAGCCTTGCTCTACTATGAAATACTGGCCACTCTACTAGCTGTGTGGCAATGGACACACTTTAAGGTCTCTGTGCCTCAGTTTCTTTAACTTTAATGGATAATAATTGTACCTATATCACAGGTTTGTTGTGATGATTGAGTAAGAGCATCCACATAAGGCACTTAATCCACACAATGCCTATCACAATGTAAGGACTTAATACATTGTTGTAATTGTTGTTATCATCATAATTATCTCTCTAAATACATTCCAAGGTTTGTCCTAAGGTTATTAAATAAACTACATAGCTGAAGAGCAGAGTTTTTCTGATCCCTCATAGGTCCTCATAAATAGTAGCCTTATGATTATGATTATTAAAGTGCCTAGTGCTGGGAATGTTCCATGAAGCAGTCATATTTCTATAGTATGGCTTATTGGGTCACATGGATAGCTTTTCTTAAGCAAAGAGTACTGTTCAAACTTTCTAACACAATTCCATGTGTCCCAGCCAAAGAAGTGGAGTGGTAAATACCAGGGAATTCATTAGAAATGGAACCTCTCTCTGATTTTTCCCATTAAACTTTTGTCAGTTTTCTAAAGGCAGTACTAAAATGTACTTCCAGAAAACAATTTTTAAGGGTAGAATTGTAACATGATATTAAAAAGGTGGCTAACTAGTAGATAGACACATTTTGCAAAGTAGAATTTCTAGATGTGCTCTGGTTGCTTGGTCTCACCCATTCTTTGATTTCAGCCTTCATTTACACACCTTAAATTCTACATAAAAACCCCGCCAGATTTGTGTACTGGAAATGTTAAGGGGTTATGAGTCTGAGAGACTTTGATTCTCCTCCAGGCTCTACCACCTGCCAGCTCTGTGATCTTGTCCAAGTCTTTGAATATCTCTGAATGTCAGTTTCCTTATCTATAAAACTGAGATCAAAATACACTTCCACAATCCCTTATCCAAAAGCCTTGGGGCCAAATGAATTTTATAATTCAGTATTCTTTCATATTTTAAAAATACATCATGTTGGGGGTACAAGGGTAGCTCAGTGGTAGAATTCTTGCTTGCCATGCAGGAGATCCGGGTTCGATTCCTGTCCCATGCACTTTCTAAAAAACAAACAAACAAACAAAAATTCAATAAATAGTGCTGCAATAAGGGGATACGCACATGGAAATAGAATGAAATGTGACTCTCGCCTTACAGCGTACAAAAAAAAAATACATCATGTTACACAACATGCGGCAGGATTTGGGATAGAACCCAGTAATCAATTACATCAATATTTCTGAATGAAACATATGAATACTTATGCAGAGTCTCATGTTGGTTCATGACAGGTTTTGTCACAGTATACATTTTGGCATGAAACATATGAAAAACTGGTTTTCAGAGCTTTCTGGAACTTGGAATTATTGGTAATGTACTTGTTCCTGACCACATGAGAGTGTTCTAAGGAGTGCATGGGAAACATCATATGTAGAAAGGGTCCTGCTGAACCTAAATTGAGATTCAGATACATCTGTGTGTGTGAAGACACCCAGATGTCTATTCCCTTATGATGATCTGAGAAAGGGAAAAGGCTTTCTGAGGAGGAGGTTTGTATCAGAGACCTGAGGCTGTTGGTAGAGTAGCAACCTGGTAATACAATATGTGTTTCTTCTCCAGGCACAAGAATCAAGTCTAAAAGTCTGAGTCAGGCAGTGGGAGAAGCTGGGGGGTGGGTTGAGGTTGTCACTGCAGGCAAAAGCTGAAGCTGCTCTCCTCACAGGGAATTCACTGAGACATAGGGTAGAAGCAATGTTGTTTTAGTGCCCAAGTAACAAAGTAACACAGAATATGGAGGGGACATTTCCCTGCCTTTCTGGGTGGACTCCATTGATGGCTTCAGCCAAAGCTTCCTGAAAGGAAGCCAGCACCATTTAGATTCTTTTCTGGATTTGCAGCTGCGAGCACCCCAGAATACATGACTCAACCCAGTAGGAACCTCTGTGCTCCCACAGCCACAGACACCCAGCAACAGCTGGGGCAGGACCAAGAGTCTGCTATTGATGTCTTTCACTAGAAAGATAAGGTCCCTAAGAAGAGGGACTCTTGACTATCAGGGGTCCTCCTGGATCTCAAGCAACTAAGCAAGTGCCATGCACATACTGTGAAATATTAAGAAATATTTGTTGAATGAATTTGTGGATAGCTGACCTTTATGAGGGGAGTGAAAGTGGAAAGAAAATATGAAAGGATTCTTCTTGAGGACTCTCAGAAATAATTGATGGAGTACATTGACTGAGGAATGGTAGGGGCAACTATGGCATATACATACAATAAACTACTGAGTGGCCACAAGAAAGAATGAAGTTGTGAGACATGCAATTAGGTGAACGAAACTTGAGGATAGTATGTTGAATGAAATGTCAGAAGCAAAAAGACAAATACTATCATGCCTCACACATATGGACTAACTATAATATATAAACTCAGAGAATTGAAATCGAGAGCATGGATTGGCAGGTTGGGCCCTATTGTAAAGAGTTCTAGATTGTAAGCTCTTACAGCAATCACATCCATTCCTGAGTTGTAACTATCATTTCTAAATTCTGAGATGCTGAGCTCTTTTTGTATAAACTAATCATTCCCTGGACCTTTGGGTATTTGTGTGACACTTGAGACTCAGAGCTAGAGTTCTGCAATTACAAAAATCAGTATTACTCCATACAGAAACTGTTTTTTAAAAAAGTTGAAAAAGTGATCAGACTTCAAGGAGAGATATGAGTGAAGCTGATTGGGATAGGACTAAGGTAAATCAGAATACAGGGTAAAGGATGATATCATCTATATTTTAAAACTTCAATTTCTGTATGAGACCAAAGGGAGAGATGATTATTCTGTGCAAAATTTATAATTTTGGTAGCACAATAGCTAATTTAACATATGGTCAGTTTATTCAAACACCATAATTACATGGAATCTTGAATAGGGAGTGAGAGCACGTTGGTTTGTACAGGGCAGTTTGTTGCCCTGATAAATCTCAGAATAATTTGGGCAGAGATTAAAAGAAATATTTACTAAGCCCCCTGTAGGGATTTGGGAGAATGGAGAAATTAATAAATTTCCCCACCTGGAGAATTCCTGATATTTTCACAAGCATTGGGGACAACCAATTTAATAGGTCAAGCCCTTGATCTTGGGGCTCACCCCTATGAAACTTATTCCTGCAAATGAGAAACCACAGCTTATAATTATGCCTAAGAGGCACTCCCAGAGAACCTCTTTTGTTGCTCAGATGTGACCTCTCTCTAAGCCAACTTAGCCAGTGAACTCACTGCCCTCCCCACTAGGTGGGACGTGACTCCCAGGGGTGTAAATCTTCCTGGAAATGTGGGACAGGACTCCTGAGGATGAGCTGAGACCTGGCATCTTGGGATTGAGATAGCCTTCTTGACCAAAAGGGGGTAGAGATAAATGAAACAAAGTAAACTTTCAGTGGCTGAGAAATTTCAGAGTCAAAGGGTTATCCTGGAGATTATTTTTATGATATATATATATATATATATATATATATATATATATATATAGCCCTTTTTAGTTTCTGGTATGTTGGAGTGGCTAGAGGAAGATACTTGAAACTGTTGAACTGTATTCCAGTAGCCTTGATTCTTGAAGAAGACTGTATAACTACATATATTTTACAATGTGACCATATGACTGTGAAAGCCTTGTGACTGACACTCCCTTTATCCAGGGTATGGACAGATGAGTAAAAAAAAAAAAGTACAAAAAATAAATAAACAATGGGGGGATAAGGGGTAAAAAATATGGACAGATTACAATACTCTAGTGGTCAATGAGAGGGAGGGATGAGGGAATGGGTGGTATGGGTTTTTTCTTTTGTCTTTTTCCTGTTTTTTCATTATTATTGCTTCAATTATTATTATTATTATTAAAGCATAATTAAGCAGCATAAGCATATATAAACATAATCATATAGCATAAGAATTTTTTCTGAGAAATAACATATATACAAAAAGGCAATAAATTTTAAAGCATATTGCAATAATTTGTTGTAGAACAGATTTCAGAACTTCATATGCATTACAATTCCATAATTTTAGGTCTTTACTTCTACCTGCTCTAAGCACTGGAAACTAAAAAAAAATCAATATAATGATTCAGCAATCATACTCATTTGTTAAACCCTACCTTCTCTGTATAACTCCACCATCAACTTTGATCTTTCTCCCACTCTTTAGGGGTATTTGGGCTATGCCCATTCTAACTTTTTCATGTTGGAAGGGGCTATTGATAATATGGGATGGGGGATGAGACTAGCTGATGTTCTGGAGAGGCTGGCCCCTCTGCATTTCAGGACTTATCTGGTCTAGGGATTCATCTGGAGGTTGTAGGTTTCTGGAAAGTTACCCTAGTGCAGGGAGACTTTGTAGAATCTTATATAACGCCCGAGGTTTTCTTTAGGATTGGCAGGAATGGTTTTGGTTGCAGTTTGGCAATCTATGGTAGGTAGCAATGTCTAACTGAAGCTTGAATAAGAGTGACCTCCAAAGTAGCCTCTCAACTTTTTGAACTCTTTCAGCCACTGATTCTTTTATCTTTTTTTTTGTATGCTGTATGACAGGATCACATTTCATTATTTTTCCATGTGAATATCCTGCTATTGCAGCGAATATCCTGCTGTTGCAGCACCATTTGTTGAATTTTTGTCTGTTTGTTTGTTTTCTATGTTTGTTTTTTGGGGGGACAAGTGCATGGACTGGGAATCAAACCCAGGTCTCCCGCATGGCAGGCAACAATTCTACCACTGAACTACCCTTGCACCCCCTGATTCTTTTGTCTTTTTATTTCTTTTTCTGGAGTGATGCAAACATTTTAAAGATGACCATGATAATGAATACACAACTATGATGTGATGATATTGTGAGCCATTGATTGTATACTTTTGATGGACTGTATGGTGCATGAACATATCTGTGGTAGTTAGATTCACTTGTCAACTTGGCCAGGTGAAGGCACCTAATTCTGTTGCTGTGGACATGAGCCAATGGTACGTGAACCTCATCTGTTGCTAATTACATCTGCAGTCGGCTAGGAGGCATTCCTGCTGCAATGAATGATGTTTGACTTAATTGGCTGGTGCTTAAATGAGAGAACACAACGTAGCACAGCCTAAGCAGCTCGGCATTCCACATCTCAGCACTCACAAAGGCCCAGGCCTTTGGAGATGCAGAAAGAAATCACCTGGGGAAAGTTGTTGGAACCCAGGGACCTGGAGAGAAGGCCAGCAGAGACCATCCTGTGCCTTCCCACATAAAAAAGAACCTCAGTGGAAAGTTAGCTGCCTTTCCTCTGAAGAACTAACAAAATAAATCCCCTTTTTATTAAAAGCCAATCCATCTCTGGTATGTTGCATTCCGGCAGCTAGCAAACTAGAGCAATATCTCAATAAAAATTTTTTTATAAAGGAAAGAAATAACCTTAGAGGGGTTGAGGTTCTCTTTTGCACAGGGTAGAGATCCAAGTCAATGACAAGTGAGTTATTATAGTGCATATAATTGCATTTGTACCCAAGGTCAGGTATAGATGGGGGAAATTTTAGATCTAAAATCTTATAAAGGTTCAAAATTCCTTCTGAAGAGTTCTGGGTATTAGATAGTTAAGCTTCATAGAGATATCAAGTGGCTTTTGGAAATTTTCTAATTATATGGAAGATCTTTCACCTGGGGTAAGGGTTGAGGGGCAGAGGCCAATCCTCCTACGCTATGGTTTGGTTTTAGTTGCTTGCTCTATTTGGCCTTTGTGATGTTAATTTGGAGGAAGGGAGAGGCAACAGTAACTGGATGGGAAAAAAGAGAAGACCTGCTTTTGTTCTCTACTATGCCAAGAAGAAATGAGTTTTACTTGAGTTGTTACTATTAAGGTAAACTCACTTGCACCAATGTGCTGGGAGATGCAAGTTATATATTTCAACTGCAATAGCATCATTCCTGATATATGGTAGACACTCAGTAATTTTTTTTTTTCATGGTCAGGCATCAGGAATCAAACTCGGCTCTCCGGCATGGCAGACGAGAAATCTGACTGCTGAGCCACCATGGCCCGCCCAGTAATATTTTTTAATGGATGCATATTCCCCTCTATATTCCCTTCTTCCATTCCCAATCCCTGTCTATGAGATTCTTGAGGGCAGGGGTTGTGAATACAATTTAATCTTTGATGACTAGCATGCTTCCTGACACATAATATGGGTTCCAAATAATGTTCCTGGTTGAATGAATGAAGCATGCTGATGATTAGGATGGATTACTTTTTACAAATTAATGCCTTGGAAATAATGAAAAGAAAGTCTCTTTTTGCAAACTGGGTAAATCCTATCTAATATGAGCATAGGTAATTTAGCAAGTAGTCCTTTGGTAGAAAATGCAAAGAGTAATTTTATTCCACCAAAAGACTGGGATTATTGTGAAGTCTGAATAAGCAGGATCCAAATGAATAAGGTTTTCCTGTTTGTTTTTCTTGTTGTGGCTTTTGACCTTCTTTTCCAAAAATCACAATACAGCACAGTAAATATAACCATTCCTTTCCTTCATACAATTTGGTGTATCATAGCTGCTCTCCTCAAATGGCTCAGATTTCCCAAGTAATCCCTTAACTTCTTCTGGTTGATGACTAGTTTCATAAGGCCCTCATGACTTGCTCCACTCTTGTAGGCTTGAATCATTATTCACTCCATATCCTCTCCCACTTGTTAGAAGGCACATTTGGTCTGTTTGTCTTTTCCCTAATTTATTTACATGAGCCGTTTCTTTATTCTCTCTAATCTCTTCTTTTATGTGGTATATTTCCTTTTTTCTTTTGCCACCATAAATATACTCTAAGCATTTTAACTGATGAATTATTTTTTTCTGTGTCCTTCCTCCTTTCTCTGTTTTCTCACAGCTAATTCTTCCCTGTGCAGTTGAACTGCTGCTGCAAATGACACATAATCTCTGAAGTTTTTATTCTAGAAGGTGCACAGGTTTGCTCTTGACAAAAGGGAGTGCCGACCATTGCCATGTGCTTTCCCTACTACATATGCCAAATCTTCTTTGTACAGTATGCCCTTCACTTGGCTCATATGTACTGCACACCTCTAGATGCCTGGACTATTACTAGGCTATCAATTATTCATCTTATTTCTTTTATGGGTAGTCATTTCCCCATGACATGGATAAAGACAAGTTCAAGATCATTTTTATCTTTTTGATTATGTTACCAGACATAATCATGCCCAATGCACTCAATGACCATTTCCTGAGTCAACAGGGTTTCAAAAAGACAAAGAGTTTATTGCTGGGTGCGAAGCAGGAGAAAAGATGGCCTATCAGTCCAAAATCTGTCTCTCCAAACTGCAATAACTCTGATAATTTTATAGTATTAAAAGATAGGTTTTAGGATAATGACTGCAATGGCTCTAGATGATGTAATTAGAGGTTATCTAATTATTGCACATGTGCAGATTGATTACATACTTAGTGTGTTAGTTAGATTCAGTTGTCAACTTGGCCAGGTGAGCATACCTAATCTTGTTGCTGCGGACATAAGCCAACAGTACGTGAACCTCATCTGTTGCCAATTACATCTGCAGTCAGCTAGGAGGCATGTCTGCTGCAATGAGTGACGTTTGACTTAATTGGCTGGTGCTTAAATGAGAGATCGCAACGTAGCACAGCCTAGCAGCTCGGCATTCCTCATCTCAGCACTAGCAGCTCAGCCTGGCCTTTGGAGATGCAGAAAGAAGTCACCCCGGGGAAAGTTGTTGGAACCCAGGGGCCTGGAGAGAAGACCAGCAGAGACCATCTTGTGCCTTCCACATAAGAAAGAACCTCAGTGGAAAGTTAGCTGCCTTTCCTCTGAAGAACCAACAAAATAAATCCCCTTTTATTAAAAGCCAATCCGTCTCTGGTGTGTTGCATTCCAGCAGCTAGCAAACTAGAACAGATTTGGTACCAGAAGTGGGGTGCTGCTGCGGTTTGCAAAAGCCAGATATGTTTGAACGGTGTTTTGGATGGCTAAGGGGAAGATTTTGGAGGAACTGTGAAGAGAATGATGGAGAAGACCTGGAGTGCATGAAGGGACTGTTGGTGTAAATGGAACCACTGCCAATCTTGACAAAGGAGGACACAAAAAGGAGAAACTGGAGTTTTCAGAGTGAGAACCATGGAAGTTCGGGTCTGAAGCCAAGAAACCTCAACCAGGAGAGTGGACCCACCTGTATGCATGGAGAGGGTGAGTTTACCCTGAAGGGCAAGGATGAGTCTCCCCTCTCATTGCAGTGGAATAGTTGTGCAGCCTCGGGCCTTGGAAAAGGCATAGCACGCTCCTTGGGGGACTGGGAGAGCCTGGCTGCCACCATGTGGAGGGGTTGAGCGTATGCCCCAGAAATGGCAGAGAGCCCAGGGGTGGCCCTGATGCCTGGAGAGAGTGGAGCCCAGAGGTGGTCTCCTCGATGTTCCCCGAGGTTGATTTGGAAAGAGGCAGGCCACTGCATAGGCCCTTGGAAGGGGTGGGGCTGCCACTTTCTACAGCTGAAGGATAGATGACTTTCAGACTTTGAAATCCAATGGTGTTTGCCTGCAGATTTTCCTTCCAATTTCTCCCTATGGAAATGACAATCTATATAAGGTGTTTATCCTCCTTTGCATCTTGGCACTAGACAACTTGTTTTGAGATTCACAGGCCCACAGCAAGAAGAGAAGTTTTTGCACCTGTTTAAGGTGATGCTTGAAGTTGCCAAGTTGACAAGGGGTGGACATGTGTTAGTTAGATTCAGTTGTCAACTTGGCCAGGTGAGCATACCTAATCTTGTTGCTGCGGACATAAGCCAACAGTATGTGAACCTCATCTGTTGCCAATTACATCTGCAGTCAGCTAGGAGGCGTGTCTGCTGCAATGAGTGACATTTGACTTAACTGGCTGGTGCTTAAATGAGAGATCGCAACGTAACACAGCCTAGCAGCTCGGCATTCTTCATCTCAGCACTAGCAGCTCAGCCCAGGCCTTTGGAGATGCAGAAAGAAGTCACCCCGGGGAAAGTTGTTGGAACCCAGGGGCCTGGAGAGAAGACCAGCAGAGATCATCTTGTGCCTTCCACGTAAGAAAGAACCTCAGGGGAAAGTTAGCTGCCTTTCCTCTGAAGAACCAACAAAATAAATCCCCTTTTATTAAAAGCCAATCCGTCTCTGGTGTGTTGCATTCCAGCAGCTAGCAAACTAGAACACTTAGTCACAGAACGTATGTAAGAAAATGGCAGCCTTAATATGATAGGCGTGGTTTTTAGTATTATAACGAAGTATAGGTGACTTATAGGTTAAAGTCTAAGCAGCTGCGCATGTGAGGCGGACCCATTTTGGTTAGATCCAGCTTCAGTTATCAAGATAACTTTGGACTTGGGGTAGGTTAGTTCTGGACTGACCCAAGACCTTTCTTAATAAACATTAGGGGCTGTCCTTAGTGATAAGACTCTAAAGTTGAATAAATGGATAAAATAGGTACAAATAAAGGTTAGTCACAAGGTTTTTACAATCACAAGGGCACAAGATAAAACCTATACAGTCATTATCAGAGATCAAGGCTGTTGGATTACAGTTCAGAGATTCCAGGTATTTCCCTCTGTCTACTTCAATATATCAGAAAGCAAAAAGGAATATCTATATAATGATTTAGCAACAATAATCATCTCTTAAATCCTAACTTCTTGGTTACAATCACCGGTGTACCTAATCTAATTAATCCCGTGCTAAAAAACAATTTGAGATATAATATTTCTTGAGATATAATATTTGACAACCCCATAGTGTGATGGAGAGCTGACTGGCTGGTCCATTAAAATAGGTCCATGAAAAATTCATGGGGGGCTCATGTGATACTTCATGTTTGCACAATGTTTCTCAAGCACACATTTCCATCGTTTCCTGTATTATCTGTTTTTGTAAACAGAGGGCAGAGACCTGGCCTGTTTGGTTTAGTTTATAGAGAAACTAGCTCAAAGTCAGTTCACTTCATTGTATATGAAATAAGGGTTCAAATTACTACTGATTCACTGGACTTAATGACTTTTCTTTGTGCTTTCTAAGGGAAGCAGGGACTGCTACGAAATAAAATAAAATAAATGAATCACAGGCTGTAAATGTTTTGCCTCAATTGTGAGGCAGCTTTACACATGAATTGTTTATCCTCTGCGTCTTCTATTCTTATTAATTGTCATATTCCACCTTCAGCTCAAGCTTTGAGTCGTATATCTTCATCTCCTTTAAATTGCTTCCTTGGGATTGCCTCTCTTGCTGTGATTTAGATGGTTAGCACCCATTCATTTTCTAGTTGAGTAGAATTACAGATAAACTTGGCTAACATTTGGGGTAGCTTCAAACTACCTTGTCTGGTAACTGAGACCTGGAGCCTCTAAGCTTAACAGTTTCCTTTCTGTAATTTGTTTGTCTTTTTAATTTAAAAACTTTGAAACTATCCCTTCACCAAGTAAGAGGAATACATTTTATTTTTTATTTTTATTTTTTTGTCACTTTTTGTGTGTGTATTTAGGCACAGTGAATTATTTGAAAAGTATTTCCCCTTCTTCTAGGAATTTTGCAAATAATCCATTGGGTAAATGACTGACTCCACTTCTCTCTACCAGTATAGAAACATCTTTGGGCCCACAGTTCAACCCAAATTAACCAAGGAGAGAACTTCTTTAGAGGAAAATGTATTGTTTCCCCCTTAGTTCAAGCAGGTCTTCCAAAAATTGCAGAGAGCATCCAACTTATTTTCAGGTGCTCAATTATTTATGTCATTTTAAAAAGAAAAGGATTTGATTATTCAAAAATGGTAGTTATCGAAGAACAAAGTGATACTTTGAGCCAATCAAAGTGCCCTGGCCAAAAAAATGTTTTTCAATTTAGCCAGTCTGTATTAATACCAGGGCTCCATTAAAGTAGCCATGAGATTGCTCCCAACCCCACTGCCACTCCCAGCTTTCTATATTGGCAAGCATAAAAATGCATGGCAACAGTAGTTAAGATAGCAGGTTTTCAAAGTCAAATGTGGATTTTAATCACAAGTAAGCCTCTTACTTACCTTAAAGAGGGTAAGTAATTTGCCCTCTTTCTATCCAATGGAAGAGTATGACAACTTGCAGCTTTATCCTAAGGAGTAAATTCAATGAGATGAAGTGTTGAAAGCATCTACTACAGTGTCTGGAATATACTAAATGTTCAATAAATGGCCATTTTATTTGTGGTTAAAAAAAGATATATGGCAGCAAACAAAGATGCTCCGAGGCAGGGCCTGGCCTCCACTTCTAATACAGTCACACTGCAATTAATCAGAGTGCTGAGGGTCTCCAGCTCTGAGATATTTTAAATTATTGTTTAATCAAAAGCCCTATTTTTTTAAATTTAAGCTTTTAGGAGTTGACAAAAAGTCTTGCTTACATGTATGAATGCAAAAGTCTGCCTTTGAAAACGTTTTTTTTTTTCTCATGGATTATTGTTTGTGGGTAATTGTTTGATGACTGAGACCCTGATGGTGGCCCATAGCAGAACTAACCTTGTGTGTGCGAGGGCTCTTTAAAGTGCTGTTTGCAATGTCTCTCCACCAAAATATTCCTCTTTCACTCCCTTCCCCAAAGCCTGCAGGTGGGGTCTACATTTCTACCTCTGCAATTCATTCCTTTGATTTAAGTAATGTCCATGCCACAACGGCCCATCTAAAATACTGATACTGCAAAGAAGGAATGAATGAAACCCCTAAGACTGAAATACCGAAGTCAGATAGCTTCCTTCCGAGACCCAACGAAGAAAAGGGCAGCAGCATTTGCCTCTGGATGGTTAGGAGAAGACCCTGAAAGGATAGATAGAGCACAGGAAGGAAAAGAGCACATTAAAACTTGTTCATCGTTCTGCTTAGGACATGCTGGTTGTATCCACAGATCACCGTTTTCAACTGCAAAGAGATGAGACTCTGATGTCAGCTTCTGTTTGTGTGTGTGTGTGTCAAAGAGAGAGAGGGAGAAAAAGGGTAGTAGAATATAGTAAAAAAAAACTTAATATATTGTTTGAAGCTGCTGTTTGTTGGATTCTAGATTATTTAGGTTTCACTAAAAATCTAACAAAACCAAGGGATTTGAAGGCTGGGTAGTGATTTGAACAGGATACTTTCACTGCCATCCCCCTATCCCAGGCAAATCCTAAACAGACCCTGGAGGGAAGAAGTGATAAATCCCCAACTCAAACCCCTCCCCAGCCTAGTTCTGATAAATGTCTGATAATTTCAATTTGGTTTTAAGGAGAATGGTGGTGTCTTTAACCCTCTCTCAATAAAATTAGGGGATGTTTGTCTTAAATTGCAGAAAGCTGGGGTTGGGAGTTCTTTCTGGCCTTAAATGGGTGCTGAAAATTAAAAAGGGTCAAAGACAATCCCAAGATTAGTGAGAGAGTGCACTCCCTGCCATCTACAAATCCTATTTACAAAGGCTCTTGGTCTCTTTCAAAAGAGAACCATGGAAATTACCATGGTAATCTGCTCCAACAGGCTGTACTCAAGTAGGAGTTAGAGCCTTTGTTATCAGGGGTTTATGGGGGACAGCACCATAGTGAACACAGTTAAGCCTCGTTAATTCCCCGAATGGGGAAAAGGCCAATCTTGATTTGTAAGCAGCTTGAATGAATTTGAAAATATGTTTAAAGAAATACCATCTTATTATTTCCAGAAACCTGAAGTCAAACTTCTGGCTGGGGTTGGTGCTCTGAGCTGTGGAGACCCTTAAAGCCTCGGAACAGACAGATAAGAACTCCAATTAGCATATTGGTCATTTGAATGCAAAGTGCAGTTAAAGTGGTGCTTAAAAACCCTATGTTAGTATATTTCCCTAGTAGGCCCTCACTTCCCTACATTTATAGTACTAATTTGTCTAGCAGCCCCCCCCCTGCCCCCCCCCCCCCCCCCGCCACCTCCTTTTTGGCTGGAAACTTTGGCCTAGCATGTAAAAATTCATTAACTTTTCCATATTAGCAGTGGGAATGAGTAAGGAGTGTTTATGTGGGAGGGGTGGTGAACTGCTTTTAAAAATCAATATGAATAGGCCAGCCTCTTCAGAACATCAACTAGTTCCATCCCCATCCCATATGGCCGACAGTCCCTTCCAACATGAAAAAGTTAGAATGAGCATAGCCCAAATACCCCTAAAGAGTGGGAGAAAGATCAAAGGTGATGGTGGAGTTATACAGAGAAGGCAGGGTTTAACAAGCAAGTATGATTGCAGAATCATTATATTGATATTTCTTTTAGTCTCCAGTACCTTAGAGCAGCTAGAAGTAAAAACCTAAAATTGTAGAACCCGTACTCATACCAAACTCTAATACAACTAATTGTTGCCATATGCTTTGAAATTTATTGCTTTTTTGTATATATGTTATTTTTCACAAAAAAAGTCGATTGTGACGATAAAGGCACAGCTGTATGATGATATTGTGAACCATTGTACACTTTGGATGATTACATGGTATGTGAATATACAGTATACATCAATAACAAATAAAAAACAAAAAATCAACATAAACATATTTTAAACTTCTATTTAACTTGCTTTAAAATTCATCAGTTAATTCTTATTTATTATTTACTGAGTAAAAAGGAGGGGCAACAAGCAGTTTCAACTGCCCTTTGCCCCACAAGTGACCTCATCAAGTAAATACAACAGAGCATTCCTTGAATGTACCAAGTTCTTGGATTATAACAAAATAAAGACTGATTATGGGGTGCAACAGGTATTTAATTATATGGAACAGCAGCACATCAAGATCTGTTAAACACGTAGGCAATGGTCAGCCAATCCCGCATGCACTAATTAACTTTGTTTTTCAACTTACACTTGCAACCACTTAATTTGAAGTGTGACTGAGTTATGTTTAGGAAGGAAAATAAAGGAGAGAGTGAAGAGGAATACTGCTGTTATTTTACCCAAATATTCAATGTCTTCATCGTTTTGCTAGGTACATGAAAGAAAAAGGCTATGTTAATTTCTGAGTTGAACAAATCATCTGACAGATAGGGTGAAGATTGCAGCAAAAAGCTGTGTGAAGCCTCAGAAAGGACCAAACTTAAATGTATGCCTCTGGAGAAAATGCCCCAATTATACTTACCCGGCCCTGTGAGATTCAGACACTCTGAAAGAGATGGTGAGAGGTTATCATAAACCTATGGAGGAGGATATTCCCTTAGTTAATGAAATCCCTTATGCAACGGCTCTCAAACTTTGCTGCATATTAGAATCAACTGAGGAGATTTTAAAACTTCTTATGCCCAGATCCACACCATACAATTAAATCAGACTATACAGGGTATGGGAGCCAGGCATGAGTAATTTATAAAGATCACCAGGTGACGCCAATGTGCAGTAAAACTGGGAACCACTACCCTAACACTTTCCTGCTCTACATGCATTTACTTTATATTAAATCCTCTCAGTTACCCTAACAAGGAAGTGCTATTAGATCCCAATTTCACAGAGGAGGAAACTTAAATTCAGACAGGACAGGTTAAATGAGTTGCCCAAGGTCTCAAAGCTGTAAATAGTGAAGCTGGGATTTGAATTACCAGTAGCTTAATTACAGAGTCTACATGCTGAACTTCTATGCAATACTGTTCCTCTGGGCTTTTGCCTGCATATGCCATGCCAGCAAATCTGATATGCAACAATCCCACGTAAATTCAGTGAAGAATCACAGTTTTAGTTGCACTGTCTGCATTGAGGTAGACTCAAGAAAATATGCCTGACTCCTGATAATTCAAGGAGCATTCCTGATAGCCATGTCTTGGTCATCTCATTATTTATGATGTTAAAGCTTTAATCAGCCAAAGATCAGAAACGAGCCCGTAGGCCAACAAAATCAGATATATTGACTCAATGCATTGAGAGAAGGGCACTCCAGGGGAACCATGAATTGTTCTTTGATTGGAAGGAGGAAGAAAGCATCTTTTTTAATGCAATTTTATTTAGATATATTATATATTCATATACCATATAATCATCCAAATTGTACAATCAATGGTTCATAGTATCATGGAGCTGTGCATTCATTATCACAATCTATTTTTTGAACTTTCTCTTTACTCCAAAAAGAAATAAAAATAAGAATAAAAGTGAAAATGAAAAAGAACACCCTAAAAATCCCATACACCCCCCCCACCCCATTATTTTTGTGTGTGTGTGTGTCTTTTTTTTCTTATTCATTTGTCCATACACTGGATAAAAGGAGCACCAGTTACAAGGTTTTCACAATCACACAGTCGCACCTTAAAATCTCTATAGACATTCAATCATCTTCAAGAATCAAGACTATTGGGTTACAGTTCAACAGTTTCAGGTATTTCCCTCTAGCTATTCTAATACACCATAAATGCATAAGAAAGACCTCTAATCTCTATTTGAAATCACTCAGCTGCTGAAACTATTTTGTTTCATTTCTCTTCCCCCTTTTGGTCAAGAAGGGAAAGCATCTTTTTTAAGGCTTGGCTTCTCACTGAAAGATTCTGAGGAGGATCTAGGGAAGTGGGTTTAGTTCTAGATAGGTTGCAGTTTCTGAAAAGGGATCAGGAGAAGGGGGGATTGACGAAGGATTGCATACTGTCATAGGTGAGGGACACTGAACATTTGGGCATCCCCAAATTGCTTATTCTGGGCAAAAGGGAGGATCAGAAAGAAACACACAGAGGTATGAAAGTAAAAGTAATGAAAATAGCAAGGCAAGTCTGGGATATCATTAGTAAGAAAGCAGTAGTTACTCAAAGGAAGAGGTGGGGCGAGTCATTATGACATTTTACAACTGCTGCATGACTTTGGGAGAAGCAGTGTTTTCTGTTGACTTTGCAGCTGGCTTTATCTTTGTCTATCCTCCCAGCCTGGTTAATGGTAGGGCTGCTTTTTCTCAGTCCAAGCTGATTTTCACTCTTTCAGACTCAGAAATAGTTGCCTGTCAGGTTTTGGCGTTTTTCAGAAGGGGATGGAACTGAGAAAAAAGTTGAACACTCAGATCAACTATTAGTCATTTTGATATTTTTCAGCTGAGTTGGTAAAATATTTAATGGAATATTTTACTGGTATTTACTTTATATTTACATGTAAAAACCAATAAAACTTGAATAATATCTGTATTTGTGTTATAATATTATCCCAATCTCAATTTCCAAGATTTTGACAATGTACTATGGTTGTGGTTAGACCTTATCATTGGGAGAAACTAGGTAAAGGAGTCACAGTCTCTACTGTTTTTGCAATTTCTTGCATCTTTAACTATTTAAATTTAAAAAGTTATTTTAAAATCATTTAGATGGATAATTTATGCTAATTATCTAAACAGGACTTTTTAAAAGCTATTCTGACTTTTTTCATGCATGCCATAATAAATGGGTAGAGCAATCCAAAATTGGTTGCACCAATGTTTTCTTATTTGTACCTGGATTTGAATCTTAGGTAGAGTAAGGATATCAGTGGATTATCACTACCATATACAGAACTCTGTGGGGGTATAAATATGGGACCATTTATTCATCGACAATATACCATTTGAGAAGAGCCTGGAAATATGCCTTAAGATATCACCAGGTAGGGAAGGAAGGGAGAAAGTTATTTTAGACAAAGGGAGGATCAGGAAGAAACACACAGAGGTATGAAAGTCAGGGTATTAGGATAAGCTAACTTAGATATCCATTTTAGGTGGATTTCTATATGTTAATTGTAAAAATATTTGTATTTTCATATTTTCCTGAAATCAGGAAAATATTTGGTAACACAGGTCATTACTATAGCAATGCACATATTTGTAAGAACTTTCTACTTGATATTTTTAGAACATTCACAGTTTTGACAACTGATCAAATGGTATCTAAGTTAGTGTTTAATACTTCGAACTTAAGACCTTCGCTATCTGAATATGTAGATTTTTTTCCTTTTTGCCTTAATTTTAATTAGTTTATGAAACTTACTGTGCAAACACAGACTTTACAATGATTACATGGATACTTTATTTAAATATGCCTATGGTTAAGCTAAGATATTCATTGTTGGTGGTTCTAAGCATATTGTTCGTTTTCTTAAATTAAAAAAAAAGTCCAAAAAAAAAAGAGGGAAAGTCATATTAGGCAAACAAGATAGTTTACTTGGGCTGAAGCATGGGGTGTAAGAGAGTAGTGATGGGAAAGAACCCTGAAATGATTGTTTGGGACTGGAGTTTGACAATCTGGATGTGATTCTCCTCTCCTCTGAAACTAAGGGCTTTAGACTTCCCTTGCAGTAAGTACTTACTACGTCTGTCTTGTATCACCGTTACTAAATATGTATCTTCTCTCCTCAATTCCCAGTTTTTTAAGGAGCTGGTCCAAGTTTAGTTCATCTCTGCAGCCTCTGTAGCTCCTAGCTCTGTGTCCTGTACTTAGTACGTACTCACCAAATTTGACACAGGAATCAATAACGGATCACAATGATACAGCTCATATTCCTTCTCAAGGAGGTCTGGAGCCCTAAGATAATGAAAAATGAGATGTTTACCCCCAAGGAAATGATAATAGCAGGCAGTAAAGCACCCAGCCCTTCTCCTTCAAGCTCTCTTTTTGTCTGGCTTTAGCGACTGGATTGTGCCATGTCTTCCCATCTTTGACACATGTCCATAATTGCCCCTGGACCATGCCCATGCCCATGCCCTTTGAAGAGAGGTAGTGTGGCTTTCCCTATTCTATTTGACTTTTCACCCACACCTCCCTCTGTTTAACTTTGCTGGAAGGTTGCAGAGATGCCTCACCCCTCCACCACCTGTTCCTCAGGTGTCTAAATTATAGTGAATACATGGGTTCAGGCAAGATTGGTGGTGGTAGGTAACTCCTAAGGAAGGAGATTTTCTCCAGGATTTGGCTGACATACATAATCTGCACGGATCTCCACCATTTGCCTTTGGTGATTTTCCTCCATTCTCCTCCTGAGAGAACTGTTCCATTGCTCACCACTTCAGATAGTTGTGTATGGGGATGAGGGCACTTCTGTTCCTGACGACCTCATTGTATGGTTATCAGGAACAGACACTGCCCAGGTTGTCACGACAACCAGCAATAATTCAAAGCTTCCCTGAAAGGTCTGTATCTCTGGCAAATAATCAGCCTTTAGCTCTCAGCAGATGCTAAACAGAGCAGCCAATCACAGGTAAGCAGGGAAAACATGACATCATAGTCCAACCCATGTACACATACTAACACACACAAAGATTTGCTTTTCTATTTATCTTCTTGGTTGTTTCCTCCTAGATTTTGCCTTCCAATTGTTCCTTCTCTTTATTTTTTCCCTAGTAAAATGGGGAGAGCAATGAAACCAACTTTTCAAATTCAATTTACTCTGTAGTATTACTTAGACTCAAACAGTGTTTGGGAGTGTGTAGGGAAGGAATGCATAATGTGATCTACTTGAGGGAAAAATCAAAGGGAACATCTGATCAATTAAATAATGTAGTTTGATATGTGGGACCATGGTGAAAGTAGGGCTAATCAAAACCAAATCAGACTAGAGGAACTTCATGATTCTAATATTAAATCGTCCAGAACCACCTCCATTTAATTGTCTTCTGCATCTCCTTTCCTTGGTGGAAGGGAGGAGGGCAGAGGCTGTGGGCTTCTGAAAGCTCTTAGGTTCTGCAGGGATGGTCTCTAAGGGGAGCTAATTATAGTGAAAGAAGGGGAAGAGAGATGAGCCTCACCTACTCAAGTTCCCACCACTCAGTGAGCATATGCAAATGAAGATGCCTCAGGTCTATAAAAGAGGTGTGTAGCTCTGAAATTTGTTAAATCAGCGCTTGTTCCATTAGCCATTGTATTCATACAATAGTCCAGGGCAATATACAGAGCAAGCTTCACGGAGGAGAAAACTAAAGCCTAGAGAAATTTGTCTTGCTCACGGTTTCCTAGTTAAGGTTGTAATACAATCTGGGTCTCCTGATTTCCAGACCAGAATTCTGAGGATCCAAGAGGATGGTAACTTTCTAGCCATAGGCTCCCCTCTTTTCTCAGCCTCTGGTTTATAAAGGACCGAGGATGAAACCTCTTGTCATCTCTAAGGCTCCTTACTCTTTGACCAATGAGCTACCTACAATACTGCCACCATACTACCCATAATGATACGGATGGGAGGCAAGAAGGAAGGGGCCAGAAGGGCTGACTACTTTGATGGTAAACAGGTTGTAGTAAGCAAATCCTGAGTAAACGAGGGAGTGGGCACTGTGCTCACAGCCAAAGCCTTGTGCACCAGCTACTGAGTCAGGTTCTTCTATATTCGGAGCCAGAGGGGAGCTGTGAGGACTTGGAGTCACAGAGGCCCAAGACTACCACAGGAACAATTTCTGGCTGTGGGATTTGAGGGGGGTGGGTGGGAAGGGAGTCAAGAAGTCCCTGCTGCTTTTGCCCAATGGGACATTACTGCCCTGCATTCAGTGCCTGCCAGGTATGGCTCAACTTACCCTAGCCTTTTTTGCCAAACTTGAAACACTGGCCTGGCATTCAGACCCCTTTCAGGATAGCAGACGTAATTTCCTTTTTGTCTTAACCCAATAAGGGCTATATTTTCCCTTCCTATGGTATTTCTTATAAGTAGAAATATGCTTATTGTATAAAAAGCACACACAATACAGAAGTATATAAAGAAAAGATTTAATGTTCACCACCACCACAAAACACACATACCCACATATCCCTTCCTGTTTTTATTCCCAGAGTTTGATGTATATGCTTCCAGCTTAAACACACACATTCACACTTTTTTTCTTAAGAAATAGAAAATCATAGCATACATGTGTTCTACAACTTATTTCACTCAACAATACATCGTGGTATTGTTTCCATTTCTGTATGTAGGGATCTACTTGATTCTTTTTAGTTGATGTATAATTCTCCACACTATGTATATAATACTTAATTAATTATTCCTTTATTGAGGAGTATTTAGGTAGTCCCCAGTTTTTTCATTCTTACATAACAATCAGCAATCGAATTACTTGAACCTAACTTGGCATATTTTTATGAGCATATCCATGGGCAAATTCCTTGGACTCCATTCTCTCATGTACGAGTTAGAATTGCTGGGTCAAGTGGCATTCGCTTTTAAACTTTCATAAATGTTATCAACTTGCCCTTCAAAAAGGTTGTGCCATTTTACAGTCCCATCAATGGTACATGAGTGTGAGCAGTGTTTACTTTATCTGAGATTTGACTGGAACAGCTTGAAGATATTTGTTTTCTTTTATTTCTGTTGCTACAAGCCCTTTCCTAGAGCCCCTCACTTGGAGCCAAGGAAGAACTGCAACTCATGTTGCCATGTAGAGTAGGAGAAAGAATACAGAACTGAGAGTGGGAGACGTGGTTCTTAGGACCATCTCTATGAGATACTGGGCAGGTTACTTCAAACCCCTGGAGCTCCATTCTGTCATCTATGAAATGTGGAGCATAATAGTTGCCATGGTAAAGTGTTGTGATGGTTGTGAGGGTCAGAGGAGATAGATTCAAAAGTGGTTTGTATCCTGAGAAGGAGGATGCACATGCCAAGTCGTTATTATGGTAGTGTTTGCTATTAAACCTTAAATCAATGAGCCTGGGAAAGGGAGCAGGGGACAATGGAAGTTGAGTGAGAAAATAATACAATGAAATCTTTAAAACATTTAAACTTAAAATCCGTTCCCTAAAAGTCCCCATGCTATTGTCCTATACTCTTTTTTATACATTTATTGTTCCCCTGAAGGGGGAGCACCGTTCCTGGAAGTACTGCGATACCAGGTCGATGCGTGGAGTGGACGGAGCAAGCTCTTATTCCATCTCCCAACTCCAAAAATCCATTTAATATCTTGTCCTCAGATACAGATGTATCAGATATTAAACTGATAAGAACAGATACTACACTTCATCTTAGCCAAAAGGCTGAGAAGTGATGTTGTCCTACACTCTTGAAGAACAAACCACATTGTCAGGTAAGGACTACTTTCTGATAAGTCCAGTCCTCTTTCCAGTATGAACTATGCTTTAATTTATTGAGCACCTAATACGCATTTGGCCACATGCTGGTTTCTGTAATCACCCGAGAGGGAAGAAATCCACACATGAAATATTGAAATAACTGTGTGTGGTGACTGCACATACAGCACTGAGTTATAGCTGAGGTATATGTGAGGATTAGAGTAAAATCAGATTAGATAGGAAAATTGAGTTATATCTTTTTATTTCTTAAAAAAGCATTCTTTTTTAAAATAACCCAAATAAATTCACTTTGCAAATAACATATGTGATATTAAGTAAATTATAGTCATTTAAATCAGTGATTTTTTTATAGATTACTTTTACCATAGTGTAAAAAAAATCAATGATTTGCAGTTACGTTTTTTATTAACCCCAATGTTAATTTTAAAAGATATTTGTAAAATCATTGGGAATAGAACCATCCTGATTTCAACCTATTAATCAGGGAATTTAGGGAGAGGGTTTTGGGTATTTTTACATTAGCAAGGGAGTAACCACCACACACACACACACACACACACACACACACACACACACAATGCCTGATTTCATGAAAACACCAGTCTCATATAGTTTGAGTTTTTAAGAAGATATGTATTTTAACAAAGCCAGTAATACCATGTTTAATTCTTTATAAGAGTGTACCATATCATATTAGAAAAAGCGTGGGTTTTGGACTAAGATCTAGATACAAATCCCACCTCTGCTAACTTTCTACGATGTTCATGTAATACTTACCTAAAAATAAATGCAGCCTGGATTATATGTGGTTAACTGAGTCTTCATCTCCCTTTTCCTGTTTTAGCATAGATTTTAAGGGTTATTATTGTTCTTTTTAAATTCCCAGTATCATCCCAAATTAAAGGGAGGCATTCCCTTCCCCAACTGCCTGAGAAATTATCTGTGACGAATCTAGAGGCCTTTTGGGTAACTTTTCCTAAAACAAGTTTGGCAGATATATTAATTCCCCCTCAGTCTTGAAATGTACTTTGTTGGCATCATGGAGGCAATGATTGCTGGATATTATGCAGTGTTGAGAAAATTGGATAAAAGTGCACTGGGGTGGGTCATGACCCATTTTGACAAGTTAAGAATGTGAAGATGTATTTATCTTTATAAAAAAACAAGTTTGAAAGTGAAAAGGGAAAAATCACCTATAATCCTAGTACATTTAACAACTATTATAAATTTTACGTTCTCTTCCAATCTTTTTCAGTGAGCATTTTGAATCATTATAATTTGAATGCACTTATTATTTTGTGTTATTTTTTCATTTTCTTCTGACAACTTACTGTCTCTTTAGTGGGATTTACCATAATTAGCATAATTTAACCAAGTTCTGGGGCACTGGTTTTGGAGTAGCAAGACATGATTTTTGGAGTTTGGTTTTATAAGACTTTGGATACCTGCAAACATTTAAACTTTTTCCTGGACAAGAGAAGCCATTGAAGTTTTCAAGGATAGGAGGGACAGGAAGAAGCATATTTTAGTGAAATTAAAAATATATGTATACTCAATTTGAAGTAGATTAATTATTCTTTGTTTGCATAATGCTGTTTTGAAATGTGGGTGTTTCATGTGTGGAAAGGTAGTTTCCCTATCTATAGTGCCATCTCTTTGAATCATACTGCCATCTATGTCTGTCTGAGTTTTGTATGTACTCCAGAGGCTCAATCAGTGGAACCTGCTTGCCTGACAGGTGGTGTCCCACATAAAAAACATTTTCCCCAATTAAGAGTGGCCTGTAGCTGGACGGATTTCTTCCCCTGAAAATTCACGTGAAATCCTAGTCTTCCTGAGGGGTCAAAGAAGGCTCATTAAACCCTTTTCCCCTCCCTGTGTCAGGTGCTCCTTTTTCTTGATGACCCCACCTCTGTCTAGACAACCCTAACAATGTGGAAGTTTCCATCCCCTTTTCCTTTCTCCTCTCCTTCAGTTTTTTTTCCCCCCTCTCCCCACCGCTTCCTGCCTGGAAACAAAAGATTGGTCCTCGGTAGCCCACTCAGGGCGATTTTAGTTTTATGCTCATCATCTGATTGGTCTATGTAAGGTGCAGAGCCCGGGTAACGTCATAGCGGAGAAAGGCTAGGGAGCGGTTGCCGAGCTGGGGCTCTACTACTGGCGGGGTACTGTCAGGAGCGAACCGTCTGGGATCTCGCGCAGCAGGCTGCAGCTTTTCCGGGCCTGGAGCTAGTGTGTGGGGGCGGGAGAAGAGCCCGGGGCGGGGAGCGGGCCGGGCCCCGGGCTGCGGCTGCGGCCGCGGGGCTGCAGCTCCCCAGCCCCGCCAGCCGGAGCGCTCAGAGGTAAAGGAAAGGTCTTGACGGGGTGGCTGGACCCGTGGCAGGTAAATTTCGCGACTTATGGCCCCCGGGCTAGCTCGGCGGCTGGGAGCTGCTTTTGGGTTGCTAGGCAGATTTTTTGCCTTCCCGGGTCCCCCTCCCGCCACGCCCGAGTCGAGTCTCATTTCTGACTCCCCTGAGCCCCGAGAAAGCGATAGCAGTTTGCATGATTCCGGTAAGCGAGTGCGGACAAGTGGGTGTGTCCGGGCCGTTCCCGAAGGCCTGGAACCCTCCGTATCGTCGGGAAGCCCTAGGCTAGCTTATTGGGCCTGGGCAAAATCCGCCGCGAAAAGCTCTGTCAGCCTGTAAGTGATATTACCGCCCCCCACCCTCTGCAGCTGCAGCAGCGGCAGCCCTCCGGGGAGGGGAGGGGAGGGGGTATGGCCGCGAGTCTGGTTAAGTCAGGGGGCAGAAGAGCCCAACCCAAGCAAACAGAAAAAGTGACGATTTTCTTAACCGGCTCCTTTCCTCCACCCTTTTATTTTTATTTATCCCGCTCCCTTTTTTTGGTTGGGGCCAGGTAAAGTCAGGAGGACTCTTTTCTTCCCTGTGGGGATGGAATGATGCGATAACGCCCCTAGAAAGCCCGGGGCCCGGGGCCCCTCAGTTGGCCTTTGTCTTTGTCTGGGGCCATTAGGACCACTGCCTTCTCCTTTCTTGCCCCCCTCGGCTCCCAGGGGTATTGCCCTCAAGTCTGTGATCTGGCTCTGGCAAGATTCCTGCAGCACTTTTGGGCAGATTGATTGAACATTTTAGATTCTTGTTCTCTCATATTTTTTCCCTTCCATAGGTGATGGTTGGGGTGGGGTGGGGTAATGGGAGATGGGGGTGGGAGGGCTGTTGCAAAGAGTAGGAGTCAGAGCCCCCTCTTGTTTTTCTGGTCCCACCTTCCAGAATCCAGTACCGGACTCTGGACTTGAGGGTTCTGGGCTGTGGTCTGTAGAAGTGAAGGAGAGAAGGGTGAGTGGCTTAGCTTTGGGAAGCCTGATGGGATTGCAGTGCTATTTTTTTTAAAAAATGGCTTTCACAGGGAAGTCCTTAGCCATGTTAGTCTTCCTCCCCCATGGTTTTACAGACTCAAATCCAGGCCAACTGTGTCTGAGGTGTTGGAACAGAAGGAGGTCCATTCCTGTTGGTGACAGCACTGTGGCTCTGTTCTGGGATGATCAAGGTGTAAAGGTCAGTGCAGTTTTCACTGGGCCATTTGCAAAATTATAATCGGGCAGGGTCTTTCATTTTGTACTTGAGATCTCCAATCAGTACAGGGGCAAAGGGGCATAACATGGTAATAGACAATTCATTGTCCCTGACTTAGAGAGAATGCCACTGAAAACCTCTGTTTCTGGACATAAATATCACAACCCTCTCCTCATGAAAGAGGTAAAATGGGAAGAGACTGGGAAATATGCAGGGTAAAAGCCTACAGCAGAGGATCCTGATGCCAGCAGGACGTTGGGATGTCAGGTAGCAGACTCTCCAAGCCTCCATACAGGCAAGTGGGCCTTGTAGAGGAGAGACTTAAGAGAAAAAGGGGGTTCACGTATGACAGTAGTGCAGGCAGAAAGGGTGGAGAATGGAGTGTCTCCACTTGAGGGGCCATAGCATCTTAGGGATGTTCTGACTAGCTAAGCAATCTTACAGGTTGCAGATTTTCTGGTTAAAGGTGGAAATGGTATAGCACAGACAAGCTCGCTGAGGTTTGGGAGGGGCAGTCAATGGGACAGGTGAGGGAAATGAATAATTGTGGGGGGTGGGGAATTGCTGACATGAGACTACACTAGTCAGAGACTAAGCTTCTATGAAGTCAACGGTAAGAAAATCAGATCTAGAAATCAGTTAAGGGCAAAGCCATAGAGAGTTAAAGACAGAAGAATCAAAAACCATCATTTCACCAAGATCCCAAAGGCCCTCATTGTCCTGGTGAGATGGGGGAATACCTTGGCTGAGGCAGTTGTGGTTTAGCCAGGGATTAGAGGGAAGATGTCTTGATACTCAGGAAGGAAATCAATAGCATTCCCTCCCATGAGCCACCTTCAGGAGTCTTTAGCTTTGGCCCAGTGAAGGAGAAGAAACTCAGTTGAGTGTCAGCTCAACAACTGGTTCTTCCCTCCTGGGTGTAAAGAGAGGGGCCTGGGGAACTGAAGCTCCAAAGAGTAGTGGAGGAGCTTCGAATCAGACCGAGACAGGACGGTTGCTTAATTACATGGATGGGTTAGGACTAGGTCTGTGTTTCCCACTCCAGGCAGAAGGGTGCCTGCCTCTGCTCAAAAACAACAAAACCTCTTCCCAGAGACTTTTGGGGGAGGGGACTGCATGTGGGCAGGGGATAGGGCGGGGAAGGGCGTGGAAATTTGTAAGCTATTGAGGCATCTGGGGTGCAGTTTAAATTTCAGCTGCTCTGTTGTCCCTCAGCCTCTCCACCTTTCCAGGAGCTAGGCGTTTTCCCCTGCAGGACGTGGGGTTGACC
Source organism: Tamandua tetradactyla (assembly GCF_023851605.1). Taxonomy (NCBI): domain Eukaryota; kingdom Metazoa; phylum Chordata; class Mammalia; order Pilosa; family Myrmecophagidae; genus Tamandua; species Tamandua tetradactyla. The sequence goes on along the minus strand of NC_135353.1, from coordinate 59,218,933 downwards.
GGCCTGCCAACTCTGCACTGCCTAGTGTTTCCAGTAGGGGGTGGGAGAGGGCGTGCAGTAGCGCGCAGGGCCGGAGTCTTCCATTTCAAGTGTGAAGCCCGAGCCTCGGGAGTGAATCCAGTAAAAGCCATACTATTAACATCTGATTTAGAGATACCAGAGAACCAAATGAAATCCTTCCTGGGTCTGGCAAACTCTTTCCGGCCAACCGTTTCCGTTTTACCGCAGAAATGCAGCCCTTCCAATTGCTGTCTGCGGCTTTGGAAGGCATTTGCATTTACAGAAGCGTTGATTACGCGAGTCAATAATACATACAAGACTAAACGGGAATTTAATTGGAAATGTTAATCAGTGCAATGGATCCTTGTCTGATTTGCACATTCGGTCAATTCTCTGCAGGTTGGGGCAATCTGCGCTGCACCCAGGGAATGCGATAAAGTGCAAAATGGCGCAGCTACAGCTGGGTCTGGGGCCGGGAAGCAAAATGGAGGAGGTGGACCTTGAAGACTAGAGATTAACAATTTACTGGTGGGGAAAGGATGTCTTTCCAAAGGTGCAATCACAGAGAGGCCTGGGCGACTAATCACTGGGATGGAGCAGGAACCTACACAGTGGAGGAAGGGGCCAGTGTTTTTCCGTGGGGTAGGAGGAGTCTGAACTTGGAGAATGGATTGTTTTGTTCTTTTTTAGGGACAAGAGGACAAGGAGCTGGGATAGTATGAACCCTAGGAGTCAAATTTGGGGCTTCTGGTCTGAGTGTGTCTGCTCCTCTCTGGGCCTAGACAGGCAGTCTCTGAAATGGTCCTGACATGTTAAGAAGTAGGTCAATTTATTCTTGGTAGTGATGACAGGTCTACTAAAGGATAACCACCATCCCCACCACCACCACCAAACAAAAAAACCCCCATTAAAATCACATTCCTTTTTGTATGTCCTCTAGTTTAGGAGGAAACAATACAAAACAGTGCCTCCACCACCTCACATATCCACCTCTTTCAGCAGCATAACTTTACTTTTCTTATGAAATGGGGAACAGGAGACAAAGGAGAGGCCCAAGTTGAGAATCTGCTAGCCACCCTATAACCAAGCCTCCTGAAAGGTTCTGCAAAGAGATCTTATAGACCCCGGTAGGGTGAGGGGCAGGTGTTCACTAACAGCCTTGATTGCCTAATTCAGTCTCAAAACAGAAGGGCTTGAACTGGGATATGCATCCTTTTCCTTTGTGTCCTTCTCCCCCATCTTCCTCTAGTCTGGTGTTCTTTATTTTGGAATTCTGCACCCTCCAGGCACTACCCCTAACAGCACAATCGCACCCTCCAGTGATCACAATGGGAACGCTTTTGGCAGAGCTCCCCATTGGAGGTGCGCCTCGCCCACCCAAGGCACCAATGCTAAATACTTGTGCAGCTGTTATTCCCAGTAGAGAAGGGCTCCAGTCCTTCCATCCGACCTGAGGCAGTATAGACACCCACAACATGATCAGTCAACTAAGCATGTTTTAGACATGACACAATACATGGCACATACACATGGTGTAGACACATATATATGCAACATGTTTCAAAGAGCACACACAACACGATATAAACATGACACTGCCCACACAGCATAAGACAGATGCAACACAATATAGATAAGACACAGCACACATACAACACCGTTCACGCACATGTACAGAAATACCTGGTAGACGGAGTGGCATGTGCTCATACAGGGAACACCCTGATTCCAACATTACATACCCCAAGGCAGATGAGAGGAATGTGGCCACCAGGTGGGGCATTGCCTCTGCACTGGGCAGAGCTATGCAACTGGTGTTTTTTAGGCAGGCTGCGTTGATTTCTAACCGTGATACCGAGTTAAAAAGCGTTGTTTAGAGTAGAGCGACTGTGGGGAGGCAGAGTTTGAGCTGAGAAAGTCTTGTAAACTTGTACAGAAACCTGGAGAGGCTAAAGCCTCTCTCCACCCCAGATCCTCAGCTTCTTTAAAGCTGTTTCCCACCTCTTGGGGTACAAGCAACCTCCCCACCCAGCCCTCAGTCCTGAGAATGGGGAGTAGGGGACCTTGAGGCCATTTTTCTTCTGCCCTAGGCTAGCCTCACCCCTCTCTGAAGCTATAGTGGCCCTTAATCCTTCCTGTCCCCATGCAATATGAGCTCCTGCAGGCAGCTATTGGGCAGGGTTTAGAAATGGGGGGTGGGGGTGGGGCGAGGAGGAAGCACAGAGGGAATGCCAGGGATGCTGAGGGACAGATGTGCTCTGGAGCCTTACCCAAGAGCAAGTGGCAGACCTAGGGTATAGCTTGTTTGTTTGTTTTTATTCTAGTAGGAGGGATTACGAATCTTGAGGCTCTTCTTCACTCCCTGAGTCTGCAATTTTGCAGTTTTCTCCACCTTTAGACATGCATCCACCTCTTTGGATTAGGACTCTGTGTTCTGGCATCCTCCAATAAATGTGTGCTTGCCTGGAGCAGGCTTTACTGGGAATTAGCATATAGCTGCTGCTTTTCTTTGAGGGCAAACACTATGAAGGAAGGGGAGAGGGGAAAGCAGAGCTTGGGGCCTTACCAAGGGATAATCTGCCTCCCCCTTGGAAGACTCAGGTATTAATGGGGAAAGGCAGAAAAGTAGGGGTTTAAGAAACCCTGTCTCCTTCATGGGGGGACATGAAAACCTCTGTGGGGGCATGGGTAAATTCTCACCGACAAAGCAGTTTATATTCAGCCTAAGACATGTGGAGAAAACTGGAGGACATCCCTATAGTATAGAATGGGGGAGAATATTTCCATTTAGGGTCAGAAACTGAGGCCCTCAGTAGCTGTGAGATGTTAACAGTTTAGGGGACAGCAGAATGATAGAGTGATGTTGCCTCAGACATTTATTTATTTATGTATTTAATTTGGTGAAGGCAGTTTGTGGGAAAGGGAGTAGAAATAGAGGTGGAGACCTGGAGTTGGGGGATGAAATAAACTGAGCGGTAGTGCCAGGTAGGAAGTTCCAATGTCCTCAGAGCCAGCTTGCATTTGCCATCATCTCTTAGTTTTCTAGTGTAAACTAGACTACACCACCTCCATAATTATGCAAATATCTCATATTAATTGAGCTTGATTTAGTCCTCCCAACACTCTAACACTTGTCCAAGGTGACTAGGGCAAGTCTTTTCCACTTAATGGTGAGCAGACCTAGTGTGGTAAAGTGACTAACAGCAGTTCTCAGCTTGAAACTCACATCTAAGTGTCGGTTCAGTGCTCTTTCTAGAATCCTATGTAACCGTTTTGTTTTGTGTTTTAAACCCTTGCCTCTGATTCTATAGCCTTCTTAAGAGTTTTCTGCAATCCACCGTAGTGTATGTATTATGTTTGGGGTTTGCACGAGGGAGTAGTAGCAGTTGGGGAAAGAGATTCCCTCTCCCCCACAATGCTTCTCTTGGCAGGTTTCCCCCAAGAAAGAACAGCTGAGTCCTTGCATCTTGTGGGATCTGGTGAGCTCAGCACTGAGTCCGTGGGAGCTGAAGCCAGCCTGGCCTCTTCTCATGGGCAGTGCCCACCTGTGCTGAGGTCCTGCGGTGGTGGCAGCAGTGGTGGTGTGAGGTGAGTAATGGATTCCAGGGCAAGGATTTAGGGTTCCGGGTAAATGCCACTTTTCCATGAAAGCTCCTGATATCAAAGACCCTGTCCTGCTGGGGCCTCACCAGCCAGGTCTCTGAGCATGGCCCCTACTTTCTGCTAAGATTTTGCTTTACAGCTGGCCTTGTCTCTTGATTTCCCTATCTTTAATATGGAAATGGCAGACAACCTTGACCTACATCCTAGGGGGTGAGTAGGAGAAACAACACCATTGCCAAATCCTTTGCCAATGTCAAGCACCATCTCAGAGCTTCAGTGTAACACAGACATGCTTCCCATCAAGCTGTCATTTTCTTTCCTCCTGCTTTCCTGATGTATGGCATTTCAGCTATAGGCTGCAAAGTCAGTCATTTCTACTGCCCCATAAGCTTAAGTTTACATTTTTTTAAAAATTCAAAGTCTATCCCTACCATATCCCATCCCTGTTTCTGAGCCTAGCAAGCTTAGCTTAACTTTCTGAACCTTCCTCTGCCGTCCCACCCAACTTGGGATCACTTCTCCCCCAGCTCTCTAACACTTGAGTCTGTAGTGTTCAATGAAGCACTTGCCTCTCTCCTGTCTTAAATAATTCTTGCATATTTTCTGGAATATTCATCTCAGCAAGTAAACTAGACTCTGGGCTCCTCATGGGCAGGAATTAAACTTAAAGGTCTTCAGGGTCTCCTTCATAAGTGCCTGACAGCACCCTGGTAGCTCTGCAATTTGGGCCTCTCTTCCTCTTCCTTTCTTTCAGGTTTCTTAGCCTGCCTTTCCGATCATCTCCTTATATATATTATAGCTTCCTCTGTCAGCTTCTCCATCTGGCCTTCTGTTGCTATTCCTGCAGTCTCGCTACCTGTTTGTATCTTGTTGTTCCTCTATTTCTCTATCTGGTCATCTGTCTCACTTACTTAAGGCATCTCTCATATTGCCCAAGGGAAAAAAAACTAAACAGCCAACCAAAATAAAATACACCCAATGAGAAAAACAAATACTAGACAGAAAACAAAGGATATGTATTATAGTTCCCTTTCACACTGAGCATGCGCCAGGCCTGCAGAACAAGGTAAAGCTGTTACCTCACTGGCAGGTGTTTCTGTAATGCCTTCTCATGAAAGGGAAGCGCCAGAGTTTCGGTCTTGGAATTGAAGGTATGAAATTACAGCCTTGCTGATACTGATGCATTCAACTTTCTAGAGATGCTCTGGTAGGGGATCCTCGATAGATCTTGACTAACAGAAGGTAACTAGAACCGACTAAAAGAAGAAGCAAGCCTCTGGATCTTTCTGGGTGTTCTATAACAGCAACAATAACTTCTATTTATTGAGTTCTTTATTGAGGCCAGTGCTTTTTTGGGCTCTGAACTATGATCCCATTTGATCCTACAGTTACCCTGCAAGGTGGGTACATTTTTCTAATGATTTTTATTGTTTTTGTTTTGAATTATTAAAGTGAAACTGCTTCAAGGTAGGTATTATCATCCCTGTTTTACAGATGAGGAAATAGAGGTTGAGAGAAGATAAGCACTTTCCTGAAATTGGAGACATACTGCAACTTTGGGAGGAAAGATACTTCCTAGACCGAGTTTTCCAGCATCCCAAATTATTTTGGTCATCTGTACTCCTCAGTGCTCAGGCACACATTCACACACTCTCACAAACATGTTCATATACTACTCATGCATTTACATACCCTTGACTCACTCATTTTTCACACTGAACATATTCATAGTAACAGTCACTCTTACCCCATTGCACTCACAATCATATTTACAAATATAGCGCATACAAGGACATTCATAATGTCATGCATTGTCACATGGATTCATGCACTCAAATTTTCATACTGACCCACTCACACTTACCATATACCCCCACCCTCATATTCTTACTCATGCACACCTTTACACTCCTTCTTACATTCTTACACAGTCCCAATCACACACATACACACAGATGTATGCAATCACTCTTACCCCACAGATTTCTACACAGTCATGCACACTCCAAGCACTGACTTTGCCCTCACACTTTATTTTATACAGTCCTACATGCAGAATTTCCTATGCTCCAACATATTTGCACTGATATAATTGCCCTTTACTCTTCATAGCCATTCACACAACTCATTACAGGGACATATACACACACACACTCATAACTTCACATTTATATATACCAACACCATAAATAATCACAGTCTTGTCCACTTGCACTCTTAAACTTTCTTGCACTCTTATACTCAGAACTACATGTTCTCACACTCATATGCTCAGTACTGACACAGTCTCCTTACTCCTGTCACATCCATATACATACTTGCTCCTACACTTAGAAATACTCTTTTGACACACATGCACACGTATACACTCACACTCTTCACACTGAGACATAATCACAGTCTACACCAAACTCAGACACATGCCCGAAACATTATGACAGTTTTCATAAACCCAACCATATTGACTGACACAGTCACCCTTAACATTTCACACTCACATACAACCACACACACAGGCACATTCACATTGATCCATGCTGACATACGTATGCTTAACTCACATTCGCTGCTTGCCCAAATTCATAATAATACATGGTTATACTTATTGATCTCACATGTTTATACTCACATCTTCACACACTCATTCTCACATTCACAAACACACACTCAAAGTTATATACACTCACACAGTCCCACAGACACTCCTTCCCACTTGTGAATTTATATTTATACCCTCTCATGCTCCAGTTCCAACTCATATGTCACATATATTCACACTGGCACAATCACACATTCACACATTCTACTCATACACTCCTATTGGCACACGCTCGCCCATCAATACAAACATTCACAGATATACGTAATGACATGTACAGTCACCGACTCAAACTTATACTGGCACACACAACACTGACACAGTTCACATTGTCATAGTAATTCACATTGATACGTATATGTCCTCATGCAATTACTAACACCACAGATGACCACATAAATGCATACTCACTCAACCACATCCTTATTTACATTGATGTACTTGCTCACATTGACCCACATGCATATGAGATATCACTGATGCATAAATACACTGACTCTTACTCAACACACTCCCCTGTAAACTTGCCATGTGCTCTTACCCAGACTCTCACTTGAGCACATTGACACCGATGAATATTCATACTGATGCTAACCTCCATTCCCTGACACTGAAAAAACTACATTGGCTCACACCTACTCATATTGATTCTTACTCATATCCCACCCTACTCTCATGCACATGCTTACACATACTTTCCCACACTCTTTTTTATGCCACCACACTCATATTGCCTTTTTTTTAAACATGGGCAGGCACCAGGAATCGAACCCGGGTCTTCTGGCATAGCCGGCAAGCGTCCTTGCCTGCTGAGCCACTGTGGCCCACCCTCATATTGCCATATTGAAGCACTTTCATACTGGCACACTCTACTCACACACCCAATTTCAGGCAGTAGTTCCTAATCACAGTTGTCTGTCCTTTTTCTTTTTTACTACTAGTGTTCTTCTCATCACTGCTAAAAGATAATCTGGGAATCATTGACCAAAGGGAGAATGTTGGTCTCTGCCAGTGTTCCAGTGGGACTAAATCCTTCCAGAGCAGAAAGGAGCAGAATTTCTTTCTAGGATTAAAAGAAATAAAAAGACCAAATACCAAAATCAAGTTGTATATTCTTTCCACATACTTCCTTTTACAGAAATCATCTCTAATAATTTTAGCCAGTTCTGTCCAACAAAGGTTGGGGTTTTGGTGCCATGTTTATGTTTTGGAAATTTATAGTTTAACTTGCTACTTCATTTCTCTCCCCAGGGGAGGGAAAGGTGAAGAATATGTTTCTTTATGCACTCTTAATGGTATCCTATGCAGAAATGCATGTCTCTGGGTTTGTGCTTATGAATTGAAGTTGCCTGCTGATTAGACCCATGGAAAGGGCAAGCTTGCTTCCAATATGCACCTCTGTCTAGCCAAGGCCTACTTAATACCCTGTTAACCCTGGAACTTGGTATTCAAAAAAGAAAAGAAAAGGTTAATGAGCTAGCTGGATGAAAAAATACATTTTACGCATACATAGATCCTACTGAAATCTCAACAGCTGTTCTTAAGTTATTAGAGGAGATTTCTCAACAGGCATGGGTAAAGATAAGCCACAGAAAGTCCCCTGCATTCGAGATAGACTGTAGATTGCCCTGCAAAACAGTAGAAAGAAGCACAAAACCCAGGAGTGAACCAGTGGATCAGGAGCCTGATGCCAGAACCGTGTGTCAACCCAGTTCCCCACCAGCAGTTTAGAAACATCAAAGTGCCTCCCTTATTTGTGAATTCCCCTGATCCATCTTGACTGGAGCCAAAATCAGTGTAAAATATGTCCAAGCTACCATTCCATATGGGTTCTGGCATACCACCGGGGACAGATCATACTCAAACACCACCCAACCCCTTTCCTCTTGCCATTAGATTGAAAACTTTGACAGCAGGAACCACTTCTTTCTCATTTTTGGATTCCTGATACCTAGCACAATGCCAGGCCCACAGTAAAGAAAAAATTGTGAAATTCAATTAAGAGATTAAATGGGTGGGTGGGCAACAACACTTTGGTATGACAGATTGTCTCTCTTCTTGCCCCCACCCCATCCCAGAACTCTAAAGGCATAACCAGCTCAAACTGAGGATCTTCTATGGGCCCCATGTAAGTGCTAGGCAGAAAGGATGATTCAAAAGGGTGAAAAAGACATATTCTTCCCTTGAAGTCCTTTTATTTGAGTGGCAAATATGAAGTCACCATTAAACAGTAGCACAAGGTAACTGTATTAAAGCTTAGATTGGAGGGATCTTTATCCTATAAATCCAGTGATCATCAGGCTCCACAGGCTTTGATGGTCCAAACATGATTGGAAACAGCAGTTAGAATTTAGGGAAACCACTTCCTAAGTCAGTTCTCCTTTACACCTCTTGCTCAGCACAGGGCTCTGCTGTCTTTCCCGAAGATTGTGTGTAACAAGGCCCTTTGTCACTGGGCCTCAAGTAGAGGATGAAAAGTGAAAATATAGGCCTCAATAGGTATATTACACTTAATTATGACGTGGCCACCACCTCCTCTGGGAGATGGCTTTACAGAAACTGCCTAGCAACTTTACATCTGATCATTTCTTGCTGATTTGTCGAGACTCAACAAAGGCAGTGTATTCAAATAGAGGACCCCCTGAAATTTAGAAAGAGAAAAATGTAATTGTATGAATTCATTTGAATTTCCTAAGTGCTAGGTTGGAAGACATACCCTCTGGTATTTATATGATATTTTGTACTTTTTGAAATATTTAATAGCCCTTTCATTCATGCTGATAGAGGGTTTAGGAGCAACTAATTTGTCCACTTACTAGCTATGTCATCTTGTTTGAGTCAATTACTTATCCTTCTTAAGCCTCTGTTTCCTCGCCTATTAAATAGGAGAGACACCAGTCTCATTTACCTCATGGAGTTGTTCTGAGGATGAAATAATATACATAAAGCACTTAGCACACTGTGGGACCTGAAATAAGTATTCAATAAATGATAGATCTTATTATCCTTAACACAGCCCTTTCAGAAATCTGGGATAACAGAGAGAAGAGACAATATGGTTTTTGGCAATCAAAGTCCTGATTTTCACAGGGCTTGTTGCTTGTTTTCCTTGGACTCTTTATTTCTACTTAGCCACAAACTGATTTCCACTTAAGATAAATGAAAAACAGGAGTAACCCTATGGAGAGTTTCCTCAATACCTGTTTTAGGCATTTTATTTTAGAGCAGATTTACCTTGCCACTGGAGCAACATTTTTTGTTCATTTAACTGTCCCCTATCTTCCTACAGCTTTCTCCTTGAAATCACTGAAGCCCTCAGTGATGTTACCTTCATTGACTAGTGCAGAAATTTGGGAGAGAGGAAATGGAAGAAACTCCTGATCCCGGTGGAGCCTGCAGTCTGTTTTCCAACCACACTCTGCCCTTGATTCTCATGCTGACCTGTCTGCTTTGTGGGTAGAGGGTTTGCTCCTTTCTAGGCTTTGGTCCCAAACCCACAGTGGAAGCACAGTTCACTTACTCTGAAGCCTTAAGATCATTTATGTCCCTGTAAAAGCTGTGAGTAAGTTAGAAGACATCATATCATATGAAACTATTGTGTGGTTGAGGAAGCATAATAAATTAGACATGGCATTATATAATCTTACTCTTCCACTTACCAGCTTTGTGACCTTGGGCAATAGACTTAGTTTATTAGTTTCTTTGTCTGTAAATTGAAAATAATATGCCTTATATGGTTATGTGAACTCATACATGATAAGTTTTTAGCAGAGCTCCTGGGACATAATAAGATCCCAATGAATGTTGACTATTTTGTTTATGGTTTGTGAAATCTTTGGCAGTAATTGTAAACAATCTTCTGTTGGTAGAGTGTCTTAAATTGTTTCAAAGCATTTCCCACATGTGGTCTCATTGGATCCTCATGTTACCTGTTACCTTGTACTACTGTTTAATGGTAACATTATAACAGTACTTTTCAGAACAGGCCTGAGTGATACATGGCCATAGTGGTACCAATAGGAAAATCTTCTCAAGGCAAATTGTGTCGTCACACTCACGCTGCTCAGGTAATACCCAATGTCCAGAGTTCAGGAATTCATAAAACATCCTGAAACACATCAACAGACTCCTAGTGCTGCTTAGCCATTTCTCTCCTGACATGAAAATTAATAAACTCTAGAGAAAGGATGGAGGACATAAAGATAGGAGGACGTTTAACCCCTTAGGAGCATTTGCCTCATAGCTATACTTGTCTTGAAACACTCTTCTCTTGGATTCCATGACATCATATGTCCAGTTCTTCCACCTCTTTGACTATTTTTCTTCTTTCTCTTCTAGCCCGTAAATATTGGTGCTCCCCAGAGGTCTTATCTTCTCCCTTATTCTGTACCCTTTCTGGCAATTGCAAGTATTCCCATGCTGATGGCCACCAAAGTAATATCTTCAGCCCACATGTCTAGCTCTCCATTGGAACATTTCATAATGTCAAATAAGCATATTAGAACTGCTGCTAGAATTGTATTCATTGCCTTAATCTTGCTGTTTGAGAAGAATAGATGTAACTAGAGATATATTTTTCCACTTTATGTAAAGTGAAGTTTCCTTCAGCTTTTTATTACTTGCTATGTGGTTCATCCTTGTTGAAAGCAAGATGCTTAGGTATTTGTTTTGCCTCCCACTAGATAGTCCTTGAATTTTACTGAGATATCCAATATGTCACTGTTTTGCCCTCACCTTTGTGTATTGACCAAACCAAAAGTTAAACATTTGAGGTATTTAATCTTTGTAGAATTATAATTTTTGCTGGTAGAATCTATATCTGTGTTTGTTTGTTTTTGTAAATTCAGATGAAATTTTATATAAGACCTACTCTGAGTGCTCTCCCATTGACCAAAATCATTAGAATAATCTGTGATTATCCACTTAGGAATACAATTATTACTGGTAGTCTAATGGCTGCTAATACAAGGAGTTTCCAACATAATCAAATTTATCAACACAGTAGTTTTATTAGTTATTTTTAATCACCACTGCGAGCTAGGTGGTTACTCCCATTTCACAAATACAGAAACTGAAGCCCAGTTCTGTTTAGAATATCAAATAAATATTAAAGGCTACAAAAAACATTATACTTCCCACACTGAGCCTCTTGGAATAGAAATCTATTTCTACCCAGAATTCCATTTTGGGTCCTGAGACTATTTAATCCCATCAGGCCTAGCATCTTTACATCCTTGGCCAATTTCCAAAGATGAGGCCTCTTGGCGAAATCTTTCTTCTCTTGTCTTCCTACTCCCATACTGCCTGTGCTTCCTTTCCCCTGGTACGTTTTTCTCAGTGTTATACTTTTTCAAAATAATTTCCATTTTGCTGCTTAGAACATCCCACTCCATGGGGAAAAAATTCCCTTAAAACAATCAACCTTAAATATGTTATATTGCCCCTCGAGTAATAGGTCTGAAATCAAAGCTATTCATGTGATACCACTGATTGAAAACTCTTTATCTAGATAGGTGGAATCCAAACTCCATTGAAAAGCATGAAGTCTCTTCCTAATTTGGTCCCTATTGATCTTATTTTTCTCTATACCCCTTCTTTGCTGTAGTCACGGCAAGTTACCTTTAGTTTTTCGAATATACTACATTGTCTTCCATCTCCTCTGAGCCTTCACACGTCTTGCCCTTTGTGCCTAAAACATACCTTCCCATGATTTGATTACTTGTTCTTCCAAATTCAGCTCAACTTTACTTTCTCTGGGAAGCCACCTTCTCCAGGTGATTATTGATAGGCTCTCTCTGTCATTTCACTAGCAACTTGTTCTCAGTTCACACTGAGCTCTCATGGCTGACACCCATTATGCTTTTTAGTCTCCTCAAGGACAGGGACTATACCTTGTTCATTGCTTGCCCTAGAACCTTGTGAACTCCTACTCATCCTTCAATACCTTGCTCAACTGTTATTTTTTCTGAACCCCTTGGGCAGCATTAGCTACCCTTCTTTCTCTGTCCTTCTACAGCATCCTCTACCTACCTGGGCACATAATAGACACTCGTAAATGCTTAGTGAATGGATAAATTTATGAATATATTTAAAAATTTGTGGTTTCTTTAAGATCACAGAATAATCCAGAAGTACAGCTGGGATTAGTTATTTCTCCTTATTTGAAGACATTTATTTGGGGTTTATAAAAGACCTACTGATTAAAAATCAACACCCAAAGTTAAAATTGCATAACATGATACAGCTTAGTTTTTAAATGTCACATGAAGGAAGGAGTTTATTTTCCCAAGTGTTATTTTCCTAATAGATTTTCCTAAAAGAGGTCTGTTCTTATCAAATGTGGCTACACTTCAAGAAGATGCTTTGTGTCAATCCACACAGATCCCATCTTTTTTAGTTCGTTGGGAGCCAGTGTGTGTCCTTGTTCTTTTATCTCACATGCATGACTTTCTTCCAGAGGTTTCTAATCTGTGCTCTTCCTTACATAGCACCAGCATCAGAAGTCAGCAGAAACATTTGTCCAAGGCTAAGTGACCTATTCTACCTATTGACACTGATTTCCTATGCAATAGTATAGCAGTCAGCTAGAGAGAGTATTCTTACATTGAAATATACTATTGAATAATAATTATTATAATTATAATACTTTATACTGACCTAGTGTTTTCTACTTTTCAAATTCTGATGAACTCCTACTCAGCCATCAATACCCTACCTCAAATACTCAAGCACTATTTCCTCTGGTACTTCTGGGAGCATTAGTTACTCTTCCTGCTCTGTCCCTCCAAAGTATCCAGTTTTTACCTGGGTTGCATCACATTGGATTATTAGTGTATTAATACATGTCTTCTGCCTTCCTCACTAGACTGAGCTCTCTGATGATGGGCCCTGGTCCTTATTCATCTCTCTTTGTGTTCCTCCTGTACCTTACAAAATAATTGTACATAAGAATGTTGGTGGAATGAGAATGAAAGACAAGAAAATAATATTCTTTGAAACAATATCAAGCACTGTCTTTATGAATGGTGGCATGTTTATTGACACTAATTTCCCATACAATAGGATAGCAGTCAACTGAAAAGAGTCTTGCCTTCTAAAGGGATGTATCCCCTCTCTTTTCAGCACCCTTCATTTGGCAGTGCATACAACCTTAATTGTTTTGTAGTTAAATTTTTGTTTATATTTTATATATATTTTATATATGGTGTGTGGCCAGGGAGGAACCTAGTCTATAATCTCACTCAGGGCTGGGTGCTTATTTATCTCTTTACTCCTAGCACCCAGCATTTTGCTTGCACATAGGTTTCAATAAATATTTGTTGTTTGAGTAGATGCATGTGTGCACAGGTGGGTTGTTTAAAGGGCCTTAATGATAGATTTTATTCCTAGAGTTACTATCTGGTTCCTCAAATGGTACTAGGTCTTTAGTTTAATCTCAGAATTCTTTCACAAAGAAGTCAACCTGAAATCAACGGGAAGAAAGCATGTAATTGATTTAGTTTTCTGGAAAAAGCAATCATAGTCTGACATAGTCTTTCCTTTCCCCTCTTTATGCAGCTAGGTAACCTATACACCCTTACTGTTAACCTGTACAGAAGATCATAGGGCATACCTGTATGACTTATAAAGGCCACGAAACCAACTGGCGGCCTCACATGACACTACTGTGAGTGCTATGACACAGAGAATTTATCAGACTTGGTCTCAAGGAGGAAAGAACACCCTGAGATGAGATGAACATTGTTTAATACACAGTTATATATTCTTATTATGAACATAAACTCTCCTCCCCCTACTCCTCCAATTTTTTTGTCAGGATGTGTTCTAGGCCACAGTCCAGGCTCCACAGGAATAATTTGGGAATTGCTGACTGATTCACTCTCACGCTTGCTAACTCCAGCTCCTTGCCCCAAATTCTGCTTTGGCTGCAATTTTCCTCCCAAGCTACCATATCTTCCTTCCTCAAAGTGAGGGCTAGGCCCTGTGATCTCAGGGTGGGGGCTTCTCAGGTCTCACAGAAAGACTTAGGCATATAGCAGTCCCCTCTGTGCTGGACTACAGATCTGCTGTCGCATGAACCAATGATGAGTCATGTTTTATAGAGTGGACAGCAGTGGCTACAAGCAGGTCATAGAGTGATTGGGCAGCAAGGGAAACAAACTATTTAGTGGATCCAATAACTTGCAAATGACATCAGCTGGAGAAGAGGAGCTATATAAGCTAAGCACAAGAAAGCCAGGGGGTGTGGGGGGTGGGTAACACACTCAATTGTAATGTCATCCTTTAGATCAGGCTTTTGGTTTATAAAGGAATTACTTTGGGTGGATTATAACATTAGGCCAAATGGCCAGCTTTCTTTAAGGCAAAAAAATTGACTTTAGTGGGGCAATAGGAGATAGGAAATTCCTACAACTAAGTCTCTGGTCAGCTGAGTGTTTGTCCTCTACAGTTTGTGAAAATGGATAGCTGGCAAATGGGTCTTTTCATGTCCCATTCTTCAGTATTTAAGGGAAGCCTATTTTGTAAATGGTATTTCCCATACTTTATAACCACAGCCCTCCAAATAAAATGCTGAGGCTCATGCTCAGCTCTTTTAAAATTGGGCTTATAAACTTAGGTCAAGGGGCAAGGTCTTGAGGAAGAGTGGCTGTATTTTATGTCAGCTCAAATTCTTTGATCTCCAGTTCTGGCAAGATGTCACTTTTTTGGTGAAATGTGAGCTTTGATAAAATGATAAAAGTTTCTGATCTGGAAATAATACCAGGTATCAATTGCCCCTGTGTAGTTCTTCTCTTCAGTCATACAATGGGCACCTTCACTTTTTAGAAAGCTTACTTTTGGGTGTAGAGAAACTGGGAGTAGAGGAAGAACTTAGGATGATGAGCTGCCACTTACAGATTGAAAAGCAACATCCAGGCACCTATTATATGATATGGAGAAAGCTCTAGCAAATTTGAAAATTGAATTTCTGAGCTTGACTTTGAGAAAATATGTGAATATTTCACTTGAGTGCATCAAGGAAGGGTATAATTATCATCCATGCATAGTAACAGATAGCAGCTAGAACTCTAAGACTCAAGACATTAGTTTTCCATATCCTACTCACTTGGGCTGCTCGTATCTAATTTGTTCCATATGAATGCTTCCAAGGATACTGAATTTTTTGCTTTGGGAATTAGATATTTTTTTTATTAGGTTTTGCTTTCCATTTTATTTCCCCACCCATTTCTTTGAAAAATCTATTAAGGTAGTTTCTACATAATATTTTCTTAAAAATATTTATACCTCTCTTCCTTATGTACTGTACTTTCTCTTAAAAGCATCAACATTGGATATAAAAAGCTGAAACCTGTAATAATGCATCTGTTTGCAAATATAGACACAACAGGTTATCTTTAGCATTTTCTTGACAGCATTAGCTCATGCAGCATGCACAATGAATAATAAAGTATGGTGTTACATACATTTAGAAGCTGAGGAAGTCATTTGAAAAAGAAATATTTGTCCCACATAATATATGCAGTATGTGAGGTCTGGATGGTAGAGTACACCTATGGATTTCCTCATTTGCAACCTGACATTGAAATTTGCCACTAAATATGCTGGCCTTTTGGACTCAATCAGCAATCTCATCCTCATATGCAAAGTCAAAGTTCCTGCTGAAAACAATGGAAGTTACTCATAACAATGTTGGCAAAGAGTGGGGCTGCAGCAGAACTGACATTATTTGCTGTGTATGTGAGAGAGAATATGAATGTACTCTAAGTGTGCTTGTATGTATATCAATAATGTGCTATCTTTTGCAAGATCTAATATCGAAACTAGGTGGCTATAAAAAGAGCTAGTGTCTCCCTGGTTCTGCTTCTTTTGCAAATCTCCTGCCTAGCAAATAGCTCCTCTTGATCAAATGATCTTAGAAATGGCTTCCCTCCATTACATGCTGTAATGGTATCTCCCAGGCAAGGCTCTCTGAAACAGCACACCGCTGTCTCTGATAGCATAGTTCCCTTGGTGAGTGCCCTAGAACAGGCAAGCTCCAAAACAGGGCCGTCTAAGAATGGTACAACCCGCCAAAGAAACCTGTTGGAGGTTCTATCAGTGAGTCACCTAGCCTCCGGTCTTTGGATGGGGAAAGCCGTTGAAATCAGTAAGTACCGACCTGAACTGGGTTGATATGAAATCGCTGGAACTGTTGTATGAATATGTAGGGAGAATAAAAGTTTGTTCATGAAGAAAGTATGTATTCGTGGGTTTACTTCGGTATGAATTGTTTTAGTGTAGTGTAAAGGGATTGAGAGGAGTTTAAGAATATAAGGGATTCTAGTCTTGGTTCTTAAACTCATTCTGTGACTCCGGGGTAAGTCAATTAGCCTCTAAGCTTTTTTTTTTTGTTTTTTCCTAAGTTCCTCCTGTGGAAAATGAGGTTGACACTTCGTTCTTTACAATATTGGTGTCAAGTTCAAATAAGAGTAAGACATGAAAGCTCTTTGGACATTACAAAGCTATAAAAAGTAAGGTATTGTTCAAATCGTAGCTGGCTTCTATATGGTGTCCAGTCGTTCAGCAGTTAGGCTAGTGCTGGTATTTTCAAACATGCCTTCTTGGCAAAAGTCTGCTATGAGTAGGCATGTAGCTTATGCATAATTGTGAAATTACTCATAGTTCCAGCAAATGCATAGAATGTATAGAATTCCATTTCATTACCTCACACATATTTAATGCCTACTGGGAATGAGGCACTGTAATAGTCAGTATGAAGGCAAACAGTTATGATTGAGGGTCCCTTACATCAAGAAGCTTAACATTTAATGATGGGAGTGACACTGAAAATGAGATAAGATAATATAATTTGAGACAAGTTGATGGAAAAGCTATGTTGGGCCCATCTGACTGTCCATAGTTAGTGGTTAGACTGCCTCTTCCACCCAGTATAGGAAGGGCAGTGTAGGTTCAGACTGCAGGGAGACCTAGACCTGGCTAGTTCTCTGCCTTGTAAAATGAGATGAATGTTCTTTCTCTCTTCTTCGTCACCTTAGCACATTATGGAAGTTAATGTCTGAAAAGCCACTAAAAATCTTCAGAAGCAGATCATTGCAAAAATGCAAAGCAATGTATAATATTTTGCTTAAACTGTAATACTTTATCCCTTTGTGGAAGATTGGATGATTTTTTTCCCTCTCTCTCTCTTTCAATTAAATACAGTAAACTACATTGACTAACATTGTCAGGCTAAGTGTCTGAGCTGGTTGGTCCACTTGTGAATACTGAAGCCAAGATAAAGTGAATTTAGTGTAGGTCGGTTAGCAGAGCATAGTTTGTTTTCCCATGGAAGTTCAGCTAAATATCTTTAAATGTTTGTTCTGAGTTACACGGGAGTCCAGGTAAGAGCCAGCATGTACCTTTTTGGATCACTTTTTCCATCACCAAAATACAGTTCAGTGTACACATCATTCTGATAGTAAAATCAGCAATCTCATCCTCATATTCAAAGAATGCCCCAGTATTGATATCATTGTCTACAGAGATACTGGTTGGCTTTGTCTGTTTTCGTACTATGTTGACTTCTAGAAGCTGTATGTCATTAAAAGTTCAATTCTTCTTGAACTATAGAGCTAATACTTGTTATAAAGATTTCCAAAATTTTAGAAATTCAGAATGCTCTTATTATTATCTGCTTTAACATAATGAGCGTTCTTTGACTTGTTTACTATGTTTTTGAGATCGTAAAGTCTTCTTTCATATGTACTCACACCAGTTTGATATTGTAAAGGTGTGATCTCATCAGCTCAAGGCTTCTTGCAATCCTATTATTTGTGTAGTTGTCTCAGAAACATTAGAAACTTCACCCTAGAAACCCCCGAAGGCCACATTTCAGCCCTGCACTAGATCCTCTAGTTTGATATGAAAAGATACTAAGAAATATTGGTGAACTCACCGATTTGTGGGAATAACAGCTTCACATCTGAGATTATTAGAACATGATGTGCATCTCTTGACCTGAATTTTTGTTTTTGAAAGTAGGACACTGTTAGTTTGTTTTTCGTTGGGAAAAATATGTGAATAAATAGTTTTATAGATTTTGAAAGCAGACATATGAGTTGTTTCTATATGTGTATGTGGTGGCATCAGACCTGATGAAAATGTTTATTTCAGTTGCTTGTGGACTAATAGATTGCCTTGCAAGTCGTAGGACCAGTATTTGTGAATTCTGACCCTTTACACACTGGGTAGACTGCCTTTGGCAAATGGGAACACTTGGCATTATTTGTTGCATCCAATTCAACACATATGCCATAGTATGAATTTTGGTTATGTTGAGGGAGAATCTAGTTGATCCATGCAAGTTGGTGGCTTTCTTTTTCATCAAACTGGGCATTACCAGAGTGTCTAGTTGAGCACTGCATGGATCTAGAGTCTGCATTTTGTAGGAATGAGAGAATAATAATAATTGTTTATTGTGCCTTATCAGTTCATCTAAGATTGCCATGCATCTTCGTAATGGTTTCCCTCTAAATTGCTTGGCAGCAAAGCATTGTGTCAAAAGGCAAGTCAGTAAAAAGGCTGCATGCGTTTGTGTATGGTGTGTGAAGGTGGGAAGAGGAGGGAGGGGTGGGAGGGATGAAAGAGAGGAGGTGCAGTAATCCTAGTAATCTGTAAAAGGTGTATTCAGGCTTCTTGGTTATATGAAGCAAGAGGTTTATTTTTCATTGCTGAGGAATTTCAGTTGTAGTTACCAAGCATCGGTAACCCATCTAAGTCCCAAGTATTGAAGCTAAAGCCAGGTGAATTCTTGCTGAAAACCTAGTAGCCAAGTGTGAAACCAATTAATGAACAGCTATACACTGTTTTATGGTTGTCTATTAAAGTTAGCTGTTTCTCTACAATGCTAAGGTCCAAGCTCTAAAACAGAAATGAATAGCCAGGGGCTAGATCCATCCAAAGTGCCACTCACTTGCCAGTTTCCATTCTGTTGCAGAAGTGAAGGAAAACAGTTAAACTTTAAAGATAAATGCTTTTTTGATTGGGTTCCTAGAATAATGGTGCTTTTGTACAATTGTTGAAACAGAGCCTACAGCCGCCGCAAACAAAATAGTCCCTTTCAAGGTCTTGGAAATAATGACATCACAGGCAGATTGAACCAGAGATCCATTAATATCTTTTGTAGAAAGCTGACTCAGAGGAGGACCCATCTTAGTAAATTGGCGTTGTTTACAAACATAACTAATAGAATCACCTTTTTCTTTATTTGTGGAATAGTAGGATATAGCTAATAATAGAATCCACATTTTCTTTTTATTTATCTTTGGTATAAGAGGTACCTTCCACTTGGAAAACATATTAACAGCAAGGCTTCCTTACAGATCCCTCCCCTTTCTTCATTGGTCTTCTAAAAGTGTGACTTAATTTCCCTTGGAATGTGCCAAGTTTTTTGCTTTGCTTTGAAGGTGGGTTTAAGTTAAGAGGAAGTTCCTGCAGTATTCTTTTGTCACCAGATGAGAATTATTTGGAATCATCAGAAGAAAATGAGGACTGGTTGTGCCCTGTAAACAAAGAGTAGTAAAGAACTGAAGTAATAATAAAATGATTTAAGCAAAAGTAAATATCAAATGTCTAGGTAAATGGAGTGGTGATTTGGCTCATGCCAAATATCCCAGATAATTGCTTTCTCTGCTTCATGTTCTTTGTGGGGAACTGGACATAGCTTCTCCCAGTTTCATTTTCATCTCTTCAAAAGTTTTATTCAAATTCCTCTTCTAATCCCGTGATGAGTTGAATGTAATTGAAACAATTCCTCTTTATTGGGCAGTAGAGAATCGTGCCATACAAACCAGATCCTTTGCAGAATGCCGGTGAAACTGACCACAGCAATTATGAGTTGTTGAAATTTTGGTCAGGGATTTCTAGTACAATTATAAGAGAGTATGGTTTTATATCCTAAGTAGCCCTTTCTTGCCAACCCTAAAATACACCTGGTCAAATAAGGTTACGCTAATTAGCCTGAAAAGTAGCAGGGGCATCTATTTTCTGAGCCTCTGGTCAGAAGGATTAATTAGTACTGAGAAGGACCACTCCATTGTTAATCACACCTGTTTACCAAGAACAAAGGGGCATTGTATTTTAAATTATGTAGGTGAGTTAGAACCCAACCAGGACCAGATGCTTACTTGCCTCATTATGCAAGATCAGCTTTGTACATCATTTTAAAGAGGTCATGATTGTTTCTCTGACTTTCTGTCATCTGAAGTTAAGTAATATGACATCAGAAAATATAAATCACCCATATAATTGTGGCTCTCTCCCCCTGTGAGACATATTTTTCAGAAGCCTGTCTTCTAGGTATTTCTATTTAAACATTCATTTCCTTTGTACTTACAAATATATCTTACAAAGACAGATTTTGTATTTCTGAGATTTATGTAATGATCATCTTATATTCAGGCACAGTTTTTGAACCCAGAAGAGTAAAGCAAAAACAAAACAGAACAAATAAAAATTAGTATCTTGGGCAGGTCATGGTGGCTCAGCAGGCAGCATTCTTTGCCTGCCATGCAGAAGACCTGGGTTCGATTCCCAGTGCCTACCCATGCCAAAAAAAAAAATTTAATATCTTGATTTCATGGCAAATTATTCTCAGTAACTAAATCAAAACCACAGACCTGTCTAATATTAAATAATGCTGCTGGTAAATTCAGTCTTTTAAACTCACATGTCTTCTAGAGACACAGTGATCTTAGAAGGATCAAAAATCAAAATGCAAAAGAGACTGTAGAACTAGTAACAGGTTTCATATTCAAGTTAAAATATTTACTAGCACTCATATATGAATATACTTTATCTTTGACACCACAGTTACTTTTTCATTTTACCTTGTGTTGTAGTTTCACCTATACAGGAAAATGTGAGACTTATCAAATTGTTGTTGGTGGTGACAAAACATTTATTACTGAGTATTTTCTGTATCGTGGTTACTGAAACAATATAAACAATGTAGTAATTCATTAAAGGCAAAGGGAAAGAAAAGAAGCCTTCCAAATCAAGATCAAGCCTAACATTGTTTGTCAGTCATATGTACGATGGAGAAGATATTAATTAAATAGTAACCTATTCTCAGGTATTTACAGGATGTATATATTTGAAAGAATTTTGAACATAGTAATTAAAATATTCTTTCAACATAATATGATGGAACTTAGAGTTTATTACTGAAAAAAATAAAGTGTAACCACTAAAGGGCTAAAAATAATTGAGGATTTTTTTCTCATTGCAGCAGTTGAGGAGACACTTATTTTTGTTGTAAGAGTTGCTATATAGTAAATGTTGTTGAAATAGCATGATGTTGAAATACTGCGATATGCTAAGTGTGCTGTGAGAGTTCTTAGGCTCCCAAATTAATGGCAAGTAATATTTGATAAATTTACAGAGATTTTGTTGCAGTGGGATCTGACATTCCTTGTGTTCAAACTAGGAATTGACTTAGTGGATCCTCTCAGCCCCTGACTTGTGCTGGCAAGTATCAGAGCTCTTTTGGAAGGACTTGAATTAAAGTAGGAAAACACCTTGAAACAGGAATGTTTCCTTAGGGAGTCCATGCTTTTCCAGTTCACATTCCAGTGGGATAAAACCTGAATGTACTCAGCTTCTAGGCACAATACAATAAAGAGAAATGAAATGTAGTGCAAATAAGTTGCTAAAATTCAGGCAGGATCTTAAAGCCTTTACCTCTGTAAAAACTCCCTTGTTGATCCCTGTTTCAGGAATAAAGTTACGTTGTTGCTTCAGAATGTGTTTTTTCTCCTCTGGAGCAACTCTTTGTTCATAATGACATTTGGTTCACTTTTGTTTAATACCTGCTTGGGAGAAGATGGGGCATTGTTTCTCTTAAGAATAGACCCCAACTAGTGAAACTACCAGAAATCTATTGGATTGTTACTTCAGTTCACTCCCATGTGATGGTTGGGTGCATATTGTAAATCGGGCACGTGCACCTAAGGAACAGGGATGCAAAAAGCATCCCAATGTTAAAATAACTAACAAATTTTTGCTGTGGGCTATTAAAAATTGGAAGCCAAGTTTGTGTTTATTTGAAACTCTGAGGATGTTGATGTACCTGACAATGATTGCCAGGATGGATTTTTTTTTTTTTTTAACATGGGCAGGCACTGGGAACTGAACCCAGGTCCTCTGGCATGGCAGGCAAGCCTTCCTGCCTGCTGAGCCACTGTGGCCCACCCAGGATGGAATTTTTTTAAAGAAGAAAAATTGTAGATTGTTCATGAAAATGCTGTAAGTGGACTGCAGAGGATGAGGAGTTTCATTGTGAGAAAAGCAAGGGGCCTTATGTGTTTATGTACACATATGAAAACGTCATTAATTATTGCCTTCACTTTCCCCTTTTGGAAATTGCATTGTTGGTCTTTAGGAAGACAATTCCTTTCCCTCCAGAGAAGAAATCCCATAAAATTATCAACACAAATCCTGAAATGTGAGACCGATGCTTTTATTTCATGATAGAAATTGCATATTTACTAGATATTCTTAGTTCTGTCCTTCAACTCCTGTTTTCTCCTCCTTTTCTTTAGGAGCTGTGAAATCTCTTGTAACTGAAAATGTCTGACGGTCTGGATAATGAAGAGAAACCCCCAGCTCCCCCACTGAGGATGAATAGCAACAACCGGGATTCTTCA
Organism: Tamandua tetradactyla; assembly: GCF_023851605.1. NCBI lineage: Eukaryota > Metazoa > Chordata > Mammalia > Pilosa > Myrmecophagidae > Tamandua > Tamandua tetradactyla. Next base: position 59,196,046 of record NC_135353.1, on the reverse strand, counting down.
GCACTGAACCACAGCTCCAAACCACTTCCCATGGCCCCTGAAGAGAAGAATAAGAAAGCCAGGCTCCGCTCTATCTTCCCAGGAGGAGGGGATAAAAGTAAAGTATCAGTGGCCGGGCATTGAAAAGGGGCTAGTTTATTCTTTCATTGTCACTGTTCTTTCATGGGTAGTCGTTTTCTTGAGCATTGGCTATTTAGGGCCTGCCTGGCCTTTACATCTACATCTTCAGAGGTTGCATTTTGTCAGAGGATAATGTTTGATTGACTTACGGTGGGCTTACAGAAAATACACTTAATGCTGTGTTTTTCACGTATAATTGAATTTATAATGTTAAGCTGAGAAAAATCATAGAGACAGTACTGTCTCAAATATATAAACGGGGACTTTCTTTCTGATAACTTAGAATAGAATTTATAATAATCCCTTCCTAACTGCAAGTTGTCTTTATTGGAAATCTGAGTATAGGTGGATATACTTGTGTGTACTTTTTCGGCAACTGTGAATATTTTCAATTGAGTTTTCAGGAGTTAGCCCAGTTACCACACTATTGCCTCTCTGACTACAAAGTGGGAGGAAACTTTTGAGTCATTTGTTTCCTCCCTCATTCTTCTGACAATTGTCCCCTATACAATCAACAATTGCAGAGTATCACAAAAATATATTATCATTTATCCTTGTGTTGTTCATAATACTATTTGGTACTGAAATACTATTTGCTAACACCGAATGAAACTTGGGGATGTAAAATCTCAAGTGATTAATTGTTGGGTCACATTAATTAGAATAAAGCTCAAACATGGCTTCTATACATGTGACTATTGAAGCCAATGAGAGTGAAGCTGGTACAAGTGCACCAGCACCACAGAAAGTTGCCCAAAGGGTAAGAAGGGTGATGCCTTTGGAAGACAAAAGGGAAGTTCTTGATCTGCTTCTTCAAGGTAAAACAAAAACCTTTGTAGGACACCATATATGGTGTTAATGAATCCACAATTCATACAATAATGAAAGTTGAAACTCTCATCAGGGGTAGCATTACTTTTTGTATACCTACATCACTTAAAAGATGGTTTATCCCTCATAACCCAAGGATAAAGAAGATGGAAATTATGTTAAACCTCTGGATTGAAGAGAAGCAAAAGTATAACGAACCACTTTCCATGGAAGGAATCTGTGACCATGCAAGAGGAATTTTCAGTGGCATGCCTTTACTTCCTGAACAGAATCCAGAAAAAAAAATTGCAGGAAACAAGGGATGGTTTGGGAAATTTAAGAAGCACCATGACTGAGAGAGTAAATTTTATGTGACAGTAGTGCTAAAGAATGAACCACTAGATCCTGCAGTGCCTGTGTTGTATCCTCCACAACTGCAGAAAGTGATTGCAGAAGGGGATTATGTACCTGCACAAATCTTTGGTGCTATTGAGACTGCCATGCGTTAAAGCTCTTGAACAATCCTACTTGCCCTTTTGAAGAGCAAGAGCCAACCATTGCTAACATGAGGGCAGCCAAAACAGCGAGGCTGACGTTTCTATTTTGTGCCAGTATTTCGGGTGACTTTATATTGAAACCATTGCTGCTCTATAGAAAATTATGCCCAAATCTTAGAGGAAAAAATGAGGTAAGTTTCCAGTATACTGGCATATAGATGAAAAAGCCTGGATGACTCTTCTTCTCCTTAAGGAATGGTTTGAGTAATTCTTTCTTGTGGAAGTTCAAGACTATTTAAAAGGAAAAAAATCTTGCATTCAGGGTGCTGGTTATTCTTCACAGTCCATTTGGCACTTCAGATGCATTTGTCAATGTGCATTCTAATGTTAAGGTTATCTTTATAGCTAACCACATGATTCAGATTCTTCAGCCCTTTGATCAGTGGTTGATCCAGCCATTCAAGAAGACTTACACTAAACTAGTATATAACTTTGTTGTGTAAAATCTTGCAAAGGTTCCTCTGTCTGAAATTCTGGTACATGGGATTCCTATACCATCACTAATGCTGTATTCTTGATAAATGAAGCACTAGGTGGTTTGAGAGCCTATCGTTAATATAGCCTGGGAAAAGATTTGGCTGAATTGGTGAAATGTCTTTCAGTAATCTCTCCTGAAGACAATGAATCTTTGAATCAAGGAGAATCTATGCATGAAGTAGAATATTTGTACAGGAATAATCATTGGCCAAGGTTGAATCTGAACCTGCTGACACTAATTCAAGTGACGTGATACTGCTAGAGGATGATCCTCAAGAATTTCTGGTATCCCAGAGGTGATTATCGTAAGTGATGATGAAGATGATTAGGAGGTTATGGGACTAGAGATGAATAAGAAACAGGATAAAAATTTTAGAACAAGATTAAAACATCCCCAAGAAAGTAATGAAAATTGATGTCTTTGCACATCAAATATTACCTGTTCAAAACTTGAATGATTTAGTAGAACTTCATGAAGAAGTGTTATGATGCCTTCCAAAAAAAAAAAAAAACACATTGGACAAAAACCATTTTCAGCATAACTTCAGTCATTAAGTCATTAAGTGCCATCTAATAACCACTTCTAGACAGCTGCTAAACTGTCCACAGATAAACCTTGAATGATTTCATTTAACTCTTTAAACAGGTGCTAAGTGTCTTTTAAAAAAACCACATTGGGAAGAAACAGCCCTCAGAAGGGCTTAAATCATCAAGTAGTGACATTTTAAATATCCTTCCTGGACAGCTGATAAACTGCCTTCACAGAAAGCTTGAATGATTTCAATGAACTCTGTAAAGAAGTACTAAGGTGTTTTCAAAAAAGGTTTTAGAATTCAAAAAGCATCTTCAGAAGAGTCAGTCATTAAATAGTGCCAATTAAATTCACTTGCTTGATAGAGCTAAAGCTGCATGTTCTTACATGGCTCTGAAAACATGGGGAACCATGATTTGAATTGAGTCCAACCCCTTTCATTACTTCTCTGTCACCCCCATTCTCCACTACCATAATGAGCAATACATCTTTATCACCTCTGGAAATCATCTCAAGATTTCAATAGAAACTGTGTAGAGCATATCATTTTTTTTCTAATTCAACTTATATAAACTTTTATATTCTTTTTATGTAATGTAATGTTGTTATTGTTTTATTTTACTAACCATAAAAAGTATTTATGAGGGCTTTCAAAAATTCACCTGTGATCTCACTCGCCCTGCCTGCTTTTCTTTCCCCCTAAAATCATAATTTCCTCAGCTGAATTCTCCTGTTTGAAGGCTGGTCAGGAACCTTGACCCTTATGAGTGATGAGGGATTACTGTTTTTGTGTTTCTGTCTCATAGTGACTGCTTGGATCAGTCTTAAACTAATGGAAAGAACACTGGAGTTGTGTTCTATAGCAACTGTATTTGAGTTCTGGCTCTGTTACTGATCATCGTAATTTTTGGCCACTTAGTTTCTCTGAGTATCAATTTCCTTACCTATTAAATGAGGATAGTATATCTGGCCTACCTCATAAGACACTGGCGAAAAACAAGTATAATTCTAAATGTCAGAATGCTACTAAAGATAAAATGTATAAGTGCTAAATAGATGTGAGATATTACTAAATTTATATCATTCTGGACCTCAAAAAAATGAAAACCTATAAGTGAAGGAGAAAGATTTTCGGATTCTTGTTTCCTTCTTAAAGTAACTTTCTCTCTAGCTAGACTTTATATGTCAATTTTAGAAAATTTAAAAAGAAACTTAAAATTGCTCCTTTGATCCACAACAAAGATAATTGAGTTGGTATATTTCCTCCAACTTTTTTTCCCTCATCATATCTAATCTCAAATCCCAGAAACAATTTTAACATTTTGGTGGATTCCTTTCCTGGCATGTTCTATGGCTACATATACATATATACTTTTTTCATGGTTAAGATCATACTATATACAGTTTTATAAATTGATTTTCCACTTTCTGTTTTTTTTTTTTACATGGGCAGGCATTGGGAATTAAACCCGGGTCTCCGGCATGGCAGGCAAGAACTCTGCCACTGCACCACTATCGCCCGCCCTCACTTAACATTTTTATCATGAATATTTTCCTACATTTCTTAAAAGTCTTCATAAACCTCATTTTTGATGATATATAATATTTCATCATATAGTTGCACCATGATTTATTTAACCGTTTATTTTTGTTCCGTATTTAGGGTCTTTCCCTAATTTATGTCATTATAAATAATGTCACAATGTATTATTTCATTCATTAAATGAAAATACTTGCTTTGATGACAGCAGAGGGTTATATATGTTTGTTTTTTTGAAGAAGTCTCTTTAATAGCTACATTTCATTGACCAAATGGAACTTCCAGTGACAGATAGAAGAAAAATAAGTAGTAGATGTGATTTCAAGATTGAGGCTCTGCCTTTGTTGGAGACTGTTCCAGGAGCTGAATCTTGGTATTAGAGCAAATTAGGAAGGACACTGTGTCACCATTTTATGTTTCCTTACTATAGAACAGTTTTCAGGATTTAGACCAAGAAAAGGACATCCTGAAAAAGTGGTATGATTTTATATGGGCCCTGTGAAGTGTGGGACTGATCAGGTTTCTTTTTTGTTGGCTACTAGAAAGCATGGAGCCAAATGTATGGTCCATGCATAGAACCTGTAATGGAATTCTATGGTATGTATGCACCTTTGTATTAGCTTTCTTCCAGGCTCTATTTTATGTTCCTATTTTTTATTTTTCTTTTATTTTCTTATCCACTTTGAATTTATGCTATCATGTTGTATTTTGTGTATTCTTGTAAACCACCTGATTCCATTTTGGAACAAGGTGGGGAATAAATACATTAATGAATAAATAAATACATTAATAAATAAATGAATTAATAAACCAATAAGGAGAAGGCAATAAGGCAAATGAATGCAGCCAGGACTCTGAAAATGGCATAGTGCCTCTAAAAATAATCGATGTTGAAGCTTGGAATAACATGTGGGAAAGAAGCAGGTGAGGCTGCATTTGGAGGTGACATGTTCTGTGTGACATCTGTGTCTTCTGAAGCGTGCTCATGTCTTGTGTCTTGTGCTGCACTTGAGCATTAGGTGTGTTTCAGACACATGCAATGTTGTATGAAGGGCTGCATCTGTAGATAGCACAGTTCATGTGCATTTTGTTTGTGGGGACTCCAGAGAGATTTGGGAGCTGGTGAGTCTGGGGAGAGATGTGAAGGCCCCTCTTCCTAGAGGGATAGGAAGGGATTGTTGGCTATAACTCAAATCAAGATAAATTGAAGGGATCTAGTATTTAGTGACTGGTTTCTGGATGCCAAGATATGTGCCAGACACTTTATATATATTGAGTCACTTATTCCTCATAGCCATTCTTTATTATCCCCTTTATACAGATGAGGTGAATTAAGTAGACAACCGTTTAAACGTTTAAGTAGACAACCTAGGGTCACATAGCAAATGCTGGAAGCCAGAAGTCTCCCAGGTCTCTCTGACACACTAAACCCTATTCTTGTTCCACTATCAAACTGCCTTGCAATGGGTCAAAAGGAATATTTGGTAAATTCTGTTCCCAGCATCCAAAAGCCAGCAGTGGCTTTAACGTTTGCTTAGGAAGATAGCAGTGCACTTTGAAACATGTCTGAGTTTCAGAAAGGGGACTTTTTTTTCCCCACTCACCACTCAAAAAGAAAAGAAAACATTTTCATGTTTTTGGAAAGAAATGGTGGCAAGAAAATAATCTTGACAATAGAGGTATGCTAACATTTGCTTTGGGTGTCTTGCGGGTTAGATAATCATTTGGTGTGTGTCCTTTATAGGCTTACATGTTGCTTACTTTAGAAATCTGAGGTGCTAAATGAGTGTGTTCATGTCAAAAAGTTCTTAAAATGCTAAATAGTTTTGTTATTGTACTGCATATATATTGTTGTTCTAATTTCTAGAGTATGTTATCTTCTATATCCCCTATAAAGCAGGAAAGGAAGCATTGCTGTGAAACAATTAAAGAAAACTCTCAGTTATCCTTTATGGTTTTGTTAATCAAATGTTTTGGTCAATGTAATTACTAATTTTCAACTAATTAATGCACAATAAAATATACTTAGTATGCTAACTAGACTGAACAGTATGCAGTCTTTCTTTGGTGGTGCTGAAGACCCTTCGGGATCTTGTAGTAGCTCATGGTTATTATCACTGCACCAGCAATGAGTGGGTGTGTCAATTAATTGAGGGTTCTGGTTATCAGATAGCCAGATGTTAGAGACTCTCCTGCATCCTGAATGGTGTTTATATTCCTCTGGTTATCCAAGAGTAGCCCATACAGCTCAGCAAAGTGTGCTCTTCAGAAATTATTGCCCTGCCCTTTGGGATTCTTGCTTGTCTTCCAAGGTCAGTGCTGTTCCCCTGGAGAAGAGCCTCCTGTACTACCCCTTTACTCTTAAAAACCCTTTGTGGTTGAATAGGGAAGAAGGTGGAATAAGGATGTCTACTAGAGCCTGTGCTTCAATTTCAAAACCAATAGACAAAGAAATTGAGCACAAATATGAGGGCCCACTAAAGCCACCAGACAAATTCAAGAGAAGTGTGGAATGTAGGATTGGGAGATGTATACACTAAAGGAAATAAGTATCAGGGAGAAATAAACTAAGAAAGAAGGCAATGTTTGAGAAGGAGATTAGGAGTTAGAGAAGATATAGGGAATGGATGAAAATGGAGGGAAAAAAAGAAGAGAGTGTGAAAAAACATTTAAATGAGGTGCTTCAATGAGGACAGTTGACACTTGCTAAGGGATATGAAGCTGCTTTCCTTCTTAAAGCAAGCAAGGCCTTGTTTTCTCTCAAACTTGTACCCTATAAAATTATTCACATGATCAGGAGGGTCGTTAGGTCTTGCCTCATCTTTGCTACTTGTTTTCAAACATTTTTAGTGAAATTATTGCATGTGTGAATTAGGTACAAATGAGAGTGGAACAGTGTGTTGCCTGGAAAGAAATGGGTAAGAGGCAACTTCCTAATGATTTGTCAGAATGATCAGTATTGCTGAATGCTTTTGAAGATAATACCACTGAAGGTGATGACTGTCTGCATGTGTGAATGTGGGTGCCTAGAAGGCTCATGTGAGACCATCATTTCCTTTTCCCCATCATCTTTATTGAACACCCAGCCTATGAATTAGGCTTGTGGCCACACTTCCAGAGACAGGTACCACTTTGAGTTTATTACTATACATAAAAGGCTGCTAATTTATGAAAGACATATAATATGGTTTTCCATAGCAACTGAACACTCAGAAAGAGGAAATGGGCTTAATATTCCACCATCAACTTGACATAAAGAATTCCAGACAGTCTCGTTAGCTACTATGAGTTACCAAGGGTGAAATTTTTAGTTTCTCCATTGGATCTTGCATGGCTTTAGTAGGTTCTACCTGAAGACAAGAGAATGGTATAAACATGTTCCCTCATGGGCCTGCCCAATTATATGATTTGGGGATTTGCTAATATAATAAAAGACATTATAAGAACACTGAGTGTTTTAAACAACCCAGTTTAATCTTATTTATTGGTAGTTTTATTTCCAAGAACATCACTCAGGGTAGAAGTGCTAGGTTTAAAAAGTGGCAGATTGTTAAGTTCTCTAGCAAACATAGTCACCCTGTTACTTAGTTTCTCATTAATGTGTGGATGTATTTTCGACAGCGGTATGGGGGTGTTACAATGATTAATGGTTCAAAGTGCTTTCAAAGCAGTTACCTCCTTCATACCTCCTATGATAGAGGCAAGACACAGGGATTATCCTCGCTTGGCAGAGAAAGGCAGAAGCTCGGAGAGGTTGTGACTCCTGCAAAGTTGCCCCACTACTTAGTAATAAAACAAAGCAGATCTAAAATTTAGGTCCTCTGATACTTAGTCCACTGGTTGTTGAATGATATACTGCTTATTCTAAAATCGGAGTTAACGAACATTTGGCAAATCAGTTTTAGCCAATGGAATATGCAAAAAGGGAATTTTATCAGTAACAAGTAAAACCTGGGGATATCCAACCTATTTTCTCAATCAAAGATTACAGTAGTGCTCACACCTTTGTCTTTACAAGTTAATGTTCCTCCTACTAGTAGCAAGTAACTTAGCCTTTGTAAAAAAAGAAAAGCATTATTTTCCGATTCCTGAGTTATTTTTTGAGAGTAACTTTTTCCTGTTACAAAAATAGTACCTGCTGCTTTAAAAAATGAAATATTAAAGAACTGTATTAAAATAGAACATAAGCATCGCCAATCATCTCTTCCCTTAGATTCATTCATAATCTGTATTTAAAGAATATTTAGGCCATCCCCTTCAACAAAGACCTACTTCCTTTTCTGCTCAGAATCCATGTTTTGCTCAAGGTCCTAGGTTTAAGCCAGAATTATATCTATTAAGTAGAAGCCCTTTTTAATGTTTTTTGCTCACCTTGTACTGTTGATTTCTCTAAGGACTTAGAATCAACAATAGCATCTATTTTTTTTTATGCCTAACTTTCCATTGAAGCCAACATTTAGTACTTTCAGATATTTCCAATAGGAAAAATTAAATGTGAAAGTCCACACAACTGAGCATTCTTTCTACCCCCCAAAATTAGATGCTAACTAGAGAATTACTCTTTCCCATGTGTAAGGGAAAATGTACATTTCATGATTCTGGGAGGTAAGAAGTTCCTGTGGGTCCTCTGGCATAATATGTCCCACAAACAGGATATTTGCTTGTTTATAGAAAGGAGTTGCCAGGGATTAGAACCTTCTTGGCAGCAATCAGTCCCTCAGGGATTATTTCTCTCACAATGAGTGCCTGCTTCTGTGACACCACCTGCAGAACTGCTGTTGCCATAGGAAGAGCTGTTCTGGGATATTTCAGTATTCTAAGCTTCAGAAGGCTCCTTCTGGAGGGATATGGCATTGTATGCCTTGTGACCCACATATCAGAGGATGGCACAGACTGGCATTTAAAATTTTCTTTAAAGGTAATAATTCCAGTATGTAATTCATTTTCCTGGTAGTTAAGTAGACACGAACACATTTTAACTCTTAAGGACTATAAGCAAATTTTATAAACATCTTTGGTGGGGGGCATTGTCTAGCAGCCTCTTAGTAAGTTGTAGAAAGCAATAAGCTGCTGCAAGGACCTATCACCCAGTTAAAAATGACTTGGTCGTTAAGGAGCATGTTATAGAGGTGGATGGCCCTTTAAAAATATTTATATCTTTCCAACAAGAGTTTCTCAGAGCAAAACTCAGGAATATTGAGAGGAAAAGTATGCTTTTTGGTATGACAAGTCCTGCCTCTGCCAGGAATGGCCCCTAGGCCTGCACAAGTTGGTTGACTTCAGAAGACATAACACTGAATACAGATTGTGCCTGGACTGGGGGTAGGGGAGGGGGTGGTGGGGAAGAAAGGGAGGGAGAAGGAGGAGGAGGACTTCTTGTGTTGAGCTAGGAATTGTCGGATAAAAACACCTTCTAGAAGGGCTTCAACTGCAGCAAATTCAGTACAGTTTCCCTAACAAAATGCTTTATTAGACTTCCTTTATATCAAAGATCTTCATGGATGACCATTGGATAGAGATATATGTGCAGCCAGCCAATGCATAAATCTGGGCTGCATACTGAATTTGAGCACAGGTCTAATTTATTAGGTATCCCATTTGTTTAAAATCAGATATACCAGAATTGACAGTTAATATAGGCTTATCCAGGATCATATTTTTAACTGCTTATGTATTTCACACAGAAAGTATTCATGCTTGCTTTTTATGTGCCCAGCTCCGTGCTGAATGTTATGGGGGATACTACATATAAAAAAGACAAAGTTCCTTGCCCTCAGGTAATCTTTAGTCTAGTTGCAGAAATAACACACACATGCACACACACACTCCATAATAAGTTTCCGTTAACTAGTCTTAGAGGCAACAGATACAGTGGCAGGTAGGTCCACCCCATTTTCCCCATCACTCTTTCTCCTCTTCAGCCTGAATAAAACAGCAGCCATCTCAAAGTCCTCCCCACCATATCATGTGTACCTAGAAACACATAGATACTAGGCTTGTCTTCCAGAAAACACCTTTTTATTATTATTTTTCATCTCAAAATCTTTCCTGGAACATTCTTTATTACTGTATCTGATTTGGTCTTTCTTTCCTTTCTGATTTCCCTAGCTATACCCTTTTATCCTACTGTCTTCATACTTCTCATCAATATGTTGTATTCATTCCTACTTCCAAGGTTTTACTTCTACTGTCCTTCAGAAGATGCGTTATTCTTCCCTTCCTATCCATTATTTAAGATATATCTATCAAATCTTACCTCCTCCAGTAAGCTCATAGTGTGCACCACAGATTTCTTTGATCATTCTTTCTTCTGATATGTGACAGCATTTATACTCAATTCTTTCCAATTTACCATCATATTTTCTCTGATCTGGTAGCTATTTCTTGTTTGTTAACTCGTCTTTCCAATTAGATTGTAAGTTTAGAACAGTAAACTCCTAATGAGTCACCCAGCATAACCTGTCACTACACTGGTCAACAATTCAATATGTGTGTTAACCGATCCACTGACGTTCAAAGGAAAGGATGCTAGGACATTTGCAAAAGGGAGTTATTCCTTAAAGCCAAGGTTGTGAAATGCTTGCCTCTTAGAACTAGCCAGCCTGTGTGTTTTCTTCTTTTGGAAAAATGATTTCTGCGTTTAAAAAATGCTTTATATAATATTTTGCTTTTAGCTTTCTGTAACAGCGTGGCTTTAAATGTTGCCTTTTTATTATGACGCCTATCTCAGTGTTCTGCATGCTTTCCATTGCCTTTTTTTTTAATGGTAGTTGTTCTGTGCTTGTAGGCTGCGTCTATCCAGGAGAACATTTCTTTCTGTCTTCTTTTGTTCTTTTTCTTTCCCTGTATGGTCTGTTTTCAAGGGACTAGAAAGTGTTCTAAAACTAATGTTGGATATGACCATATGACATCCAATAAGAAGGCTCAACAAAACTTCCAGGAATTTTAGGGGAAGATGATTAGTGGAACTTGTACAAGAAGACTCATGTGATACTTTTCTGAAAAGCTTTCAGAAGGCAAGGATAGCACCATCCAGTGATTTCATCTGGGAAAGAACGGGTTGCTCTGCCTTCTCTCTGGCTGCAGACTGCACCTTGAACCCTGTCCAGCTGTGCTGCCAATATATGCCTTTGGCACCAAAGTGGCACCTGGCAAGAGGTGTGCCTGAATGAATACAAAATGATCTCCACTGCTGGGAAAAAACAGCACCAGCAGCACCACTAACTTGAATTACAAGGACAAAATATTCCCCCCTAACCCCGGCCTTCTGGGTGGACCTGGATTGTTTTTTCCTCATCCAGGAACACATAATGAAATAGGCACGATCTATTTTCACATATTGTGTCTCATTTCCCATGATGAAAGATCATTCATCCATCCATTCATTTGTTTGTTCATTCATTTATTAACTATTTATCAAGTGTCAGGTACAGGTGAAAGATAGATGCTAGGGTCAGAGGTGAATAAGTTCCAATCCCTGACTTTAAGAAAGTAATGGCCTAGAGGGGGACAGAGACAAGTTAGTCAATGATTAGAGTTTAGTGTGGTAAGTACGATATACAAGTGAGACCTATGAGGAGCATCTAATCAAGACTCAGGGTGGAGGGTGTTAGGGAAGGCTTCCTGGAAGAGGTGACCCCTGAAAGGAGGTGAGTCTTCAGAGGAGGAATGGGACTAGACAGGTAAGGGGTGGGTGGTATTTCAGGTAGAAGGAATCACATTATGAAGGCATGACATATTAGTCGAAGTTCTATGAATGCAGCTACAAGTAGATTTGAATAACTAGTGCACAGATTGGGAGTGGAAAGGAATGCAGAATGAAGTTAGGTGAGTGATTGGGGACCAAATACTTTAGAACTAAATATGCCATGCTGAGGGCTCTGGATTTGATTCTGAAAGCAGTGGGGGAACATTGAAGTAGGGGAGTGACATCAGATTTGTATTTTAAAATATCACTCTGGCCATAGGAGGAAGAATAGATTGGGGGATGGGGTTGGGACAGGGGGAAGGGATGGAAGGTAGGAGACAAGTTAGGCCATTGGAGCCATCCAAGTGAGAAACAGTCATGGCCTGGTCTAAGAGCCAGTATCAGTAGGAATAGAAGGAGGGAACAGTGCAGAAAAATATTTAGGATGGAAAAGTAATGTAACTGGTCAGCTAAGCAGATGGTGGGAGGAGGAGGGTGTTAAGGTTTGAGTCCAGGAATCAGCTTGGATGACTAGCTGCAGAGCAATGAGGTAGGGGCACAGGAAGAATGGTATTTAGGTGGGGATCAGCAATGGAGAATTAGTTTACTTTGAAAATATTTATGGTGAGGGGCCCATGGGTCATCCAAATAGAGATTTTCAGTAGGCAGTTGCTAAATGGGGTGGGTACACAATAGAGAAGTCAGGGCTGGAGGTACATATATGGAGTCACTAGTATAGATGGTAACTGAAAACATGCAAGTAGATGAAATGACCGAAGGGAGAGGTGTATGGATAAGAAATTAAGATGTAGGACAGATTCTAGTGAATATTATTTAAATAACTGACAGAGAAAGAGGCCCTGGCAAATGAGACTGAGAAGGAAACCCCAGAAATGTAGTTGTGAATGAAGGGAAGCCAAGAAGTTCATTTCAAGGAGTACATGGTCAGGAATGTCACTTTTCACTGAATGGCCAATGGTTGTAAGAACTGAAGAGTAGCCATTGGATCTGTCAAGTAGAAGGCCAATTTGTGACCTTAGGGAGTCAGTTTGTGTTTTTTTTTTTTTTTTGGCATGGGCAGGCACCGGGAATTAAACCCGGGTCTCCAGCATGGTAGGCAAGAACTCTGCCTGCTGAGCCACCGTGGCTGCCCTAGATTGTCTTTTCAAGAAGTTTAGCTACAAAAGAAAGGTTTGAGAAGCTATAGCAGCTAGAGGAGAATGTGAGGTGTCAGAATCGTTTTAATTTGTAAAGACAGTGTAGATTTCAGCATATTTTAAGCCAAAAGGAAAGTAACGGTTGAGGGAAAGATTGAAGATACAAGAGGAAAGAGAGATGATTGATGGAGTGAGATCCTGGAGAAGTGAGAGGGACTGGGATCTAGAGAACCTGTGGAGAGGTAAATGTTAGGCAGAAGGGGAGATACTGCTTCCAATGAGATGGGAGTATAGAAGTTGCTACTGATGGAGAAAAATGCATAAGGGTGGGAGTTGAAGTTCCCAATTGATGGCCTCCATTTTTCTCAGTGAAGTAGAAGGAAATTAAGCAAGGAAGAGGTGGAGCAAAACTTTGAGCAAAGGGGTCAATTTTGGAATATCCATTGGAGAGTGAAAAGGAAATTGGCAAAGGGCAAGGAGAATATTGTCCAGCATCATTGACTGGGTAAAACCTTTATAGTAAACATCCAATCCACATTGCTATATGATTTATTTTCCCCAGCAACTCTTAGCAGGTTCAGTATAGAAGTGAAGACTTCAAATGTTTAGATTCTGCTAGGTTAGGGTTTTGCAGAAAGAATGCAAGAGGAGATAAAACAATGAGTTTCCAGGGCAATGGCTAGAGAGCAATTTAAGTGATGGACTATAGAGTCTAGGCTGGATAAAAATGAAGCAGAACGAGGAGGGAGCCAACAGACTGACTAAAAAAAGAGGAATCCTGGAACTGGAGGTCTTGTTTGGAATCAAGAACAAGTAAAATGGGAATAAGTGCTTGAAGGAGTCAGATGACTAGCAGGATAGGAGGTGGGGCTCAGAGAATGAGATAACAGGTGAGTATTTCAAAGTAAGAGTCACTTTGGGTAATGAGAAGACTTGGAGTAGGTGTGATTCTCCACTCTGGGTGCCCATTGGAATCATCTTTTGATCCCCCCCCAAATCATTTACCCAGGTCTACCCCCCCCAAATTCTGATAGAGTAGGTGCTGAATGGCGTTAGACATTGGTATTTTATAGAACTCCACAGGTTATTCTGATTTCACCCTTGGTTGAGAATCACTGGTTTAAGAAAGGGTGACCATGGGTGTGGATTGCAGAAATGGAATGGAGGTGAAGTTCATTAGAGTTGAGGGAGGTCAAGGATTCATAAGGAAAGAGTGTGAATGAGGTGTCCCTTTATATATTAATATTTTGCAGCATGATGGCAGCATTGAGTATAGGAAGGAAGACTGGGAGCTAAAGTCCTCAATAGATAAAGGGGCATGGCCAGGAGAACTAAATGGCACTAACCTCAAAGGAGGAGATGTCATAGGCTTGTACAAAAGTACTGATTTCAGATCAAAATTTGGAATAAAAAGGGGGAGACTCTTCGCCATTCCCCCAGGCCTAAAGACTTGGGATGGAGAAGAATGAGCAGCTTCCATCAGAATTATCTGGGGAAGTGGTACCCTCACTGGATTGCAGGGCTTCAAGTTCTTGTTCTCAACCCTGGCTACCTAAATGAATTACTTGAGGAGCTTTAAAAAAGAAAGATGCCTGGGCATCTAGACTAACTAAATCAAATCTCTGGAAGTGAGCTTGCCATCTCTCTTTTTTTAAGTGTCCCAGGTGAGAGTGATGCACAGTGATGCTTGAGAACCTAAGAAGTGTAGAGAGTATTTCATGAAAAAGTTGTGGGTGTAGGGGAATTTGTTTTAATGGCCCAAGCTCTAGCTACTAGAGGAAGCACAGAATACGGGGGGAGGAGCATATAGGAAATTATAAATAATAAGAGAGGCTTCTCTTTTTTAAAGGTAGTGGAATAGAGAAAAAGGTTCAGTAGGGATGAGGGACTCCAGAGAGTCCAGCTGGTCCCTGAAGTTACATCCAAAACTCATACACCCTCAGAGGGTCCCAAGGCCAGATGCTTTTTGCAGTTTATGGTCCAGTCAGCAATTTTGTCCTTTGTTCCTCATTCCAATAGCATGTAGGTGATAAGCTTAGAAAGTGATACTCAGGCTTCTCCTCTCTGTTGAACAAAGACCTAAGACTCAGGTTAGGCTTAGTATTCATGCAGAGAACCAGTACTCATGAAATTTTCTGGGGAGATACAGACATTGTAGTGTTCCCAGGAAACAATAAAAAGAACAGTTCTCATCTACATTCCACTCAATCACTAAACATATATCAAATGCTAGGACTCAAATCTGTTGAGATATATATATATATATATATATATATATATATATATATATATATATATATATATAAAATGCCATTGAGTAACAAATAACATAGTCGTTAAGAGTTTAGGCTCTGGAGACACAGTTAGGACCTAAGTTTAAGAGTTTAGGCTCTGGAGACACAGTTAGGACCTAAGTTTAATTCTTGGCTCTGACATCTACCAGCTGCGAAACCATGGGCATGTTGCATGACTAACTCTCTGAATCTTGCTTTCCTCATCTATAAAACAATAATGCTACAATAATAGTAAAGCCCACCTCATTAATATCATTGGGGAGATTAAATGAGACAACACCAGAAGCACTTTGAACATAGTGAATACTCCAGAAATGATAGTTATTATGTATGCTGACCCAAGCTAGGTACAGGGGAACATACGAATGAATAAGATAACGGGTCTCTGCTCTAGTGTCTCAAATTATACCTACAGAGATATGATGTAAACAAGAAATAACAATCCAGTATTGATAATTGTTAAGCAGAGATTATACACTGGATAATTCTATGGGAGCACAAAGGGAGGGGCATTTAACTTTGTTTGCAAAAAGAAGACAGGAAAAGCCTTGCCAAAATCGAGAAACCCAAGCATGAGTCTTTAAGAATAAGGACTAATGGGAGTCATCCACGCAAAGGAGGGAATGGGGAAATGAGGCTTTCCAGGTTTAGATCTAGCATGTGCCAAAGCTTAGAGGCAAGAGACAACCTGAAAGTTTAGGGTACATGGACTGCGTGTGTACTGTACTATACTACTCTTGTGTAGAAGTTGGAGAGCAAAGCTGGAGGCAGATCACGCAGACCCTTGGATATCATGGTAAGGAGCATGAACTTTCAACATGTTGGTAATGGCGAGTCATTTAAGGATTTTAAACATGGGCAGAGATAGGCTCAGATTTGTGCTTATCGAAAGATCACCCTCAACAGAATAGAGAAAAGAACTGGAAGGGGCAAATTTGGAGGCAGTGAGACCAGGTGGGAGATGCTGGTGCCTCAGACTGATAATTGCTTATGGTAATGAAAAGAAAAAAGCAGACTCAAGACAAATTTAGATAATAAAGTAGAACTTGTTAACCAATTAATGCAGAAATAAAGTAGGAATCAAAGATGACTCCCAGGATTCTGGTTTGGGCAGTTGGATCATTGCTGAATTTGCCCAGTAGGCAGAATCAGCATGTGTTTAAGGCATCCAGCAAAAGACAGACACTCAAAATATGGAAACATTTGGATTTTGGATATATAGCTTTAAAAGAGTTCAAGTTGTCAACATAAGGACATCAAGAATTTTTGGACTTCCTTTCTTTTTTTCTTTTTTTCTTTTGCTTTAGTACTGCTTTTATTTGAATTTGATATTGAGGAGGGTATTAAGGTTTTTATTACATAGAGCCTCCCAAAGGCCATAATCCTCTGATCTGGATGACTGGTGGTAATATTTCACGGAGATAGGGAATGGAATGCTGGGGGAGCAACTCAAAGTTGCCTCTTTTACTCTTAGTCCTGAGTAAAAGGATGGCCTGATTAGGCTGGTAAGGGACTGGCAATCAGGTGGGTTCTAGAGAGGAAATAGTCAGCCAATCTTCCACATAGCTCAGTTTGCTACCAGTGCTAAAATACACGTGATGAGTTTATTTGCTGGCAAGAGAGAAAATGTATGCACATCATGATATAAGGATTGGAGATACAGATTAAAGGAAGTGTTCTTAAAATGGAGTTTAGGGGATTTCTGAACCTCTGAAAGTATATACAAATTGTGCATAGTATAATTTTATGTGCAGAAGTTCCACAGCTTTCTTCAGATTTTCAAGTGGTTGCTGACCCCAAAAAGGTTATCAACCATCAGGAGTTGAATTACGAGGAAGCAAATGAAACTTCCTCTTCAGAGTCCCTCACTTACATGGGACTCTTCCAAGGCCCTAGCAATTTTGTATTTGCAATTTTGTGTTGTTTTTACTTAAAAAAGAACCCCCAACTAAAATTATATAAAGTATTTGGTCCTGCAGAATCCGGATCCACTCCTGAAAACCACTGATTAGGGAATTATCTAGCATGAGTTAGAGTCTGAGGTGACTGCAATCCAAGAAGAATGAGTATAGGGAAAGGATTGCTGAAGACCAAAGGATAAGCCAACAAAGACAGAATATGAAGAAGAAGTAATGCGAACCAGAAACAGTACAGAACAGCTCCTGGAGCCACAATAGTGACCGGACACACAGCATACCCCAGTCTGGACCAGCTGGACTGGCTGCGAGCACCCCCCAGAACCATGAGTTCCCAAAGCTGTGGCGGCCAGCACCCCTCCCCCACAAGCTGCTTCCCAGAGGGGAAGGAAAGGACTTTACCAGCAGCAGGGACTGGGCACAATAAAATGCCTATTGTGGAATTAATTAACAAATTCTGACTACTAAAAATAGGCCCCCAGCTTAGGTGAACCTGATCAAAGCGGAGGTTGCTCATTTTTGCCCCGGCGCCAAGGGGGCAGGACTGACAAAAAAAGGGGGAAAAAAAAAGAAGGAAACAGAGGTTTTTGTAGCTGTGTATCTACAAAGGCTTGACTGCCTCTGGATATAGCAGCAGGACTTTTCAGGCTGCAGCTGCCCCAGGCAAAGGCAGAAGTGAGCTCTTTTGGGGGCTTATCTGGAGCTTGTGCCTTCCCCAGGAGAGGGGTGATGCCCCACCCAGGTGGAATCCCTCCATCAAGGAATTCAGACACCAGGGCTTGGTAATTTGAAGCCATTAAAACCAGCCTACAACCCTCCTCTGTTTCCACCACGCCCCCAGCAGGGAGAGTCTGCCAAAGTTAAAGGTACCACATCATCTTATGCTGGTGGGACCTGCAGTCAGACAAGCGCCGCATACTGGGCAGGATAAGAAAAACAGAGTCCAGAGACTTCACAGGAAAGTCTTTCAACCCGCTGGGTCTCACCGTCAGGGAAAACCAACGCAGGTGACTCTTTCCTCTTGATAGGAGGCCAGTTTGGTCTGGGAAAATCTGGCTGGGGTCTATAATATCTAAGTAGACCCTCATAAGTGTGTGTGGGGGAAAGGCACCACACAAGCAGGTCAAGAAACAAGAAAACAAGAACTGAAAAATTCTCCTCTGTTAAACAAAACCTAAGCTAAATGTCCAGATAAAGCTGAACAGAATGTCAAAGAACAGATAGACAACAAATTCATCCAGCAAGAAAACCCTAGATAAAAGAAGTGAAAGCAATCTCCAGAATAAACTAATTAAGGTAATTAAATGCCTAGACACCAGCAAAAAATAACAAATCACACTAGGAAAATTGAAGATATGGCCCAGTCAAAGGAACAAACCAACAATTCAAATGACATACAGGAGCTGAAACAACTAATTCAGAATGTACGAACAGACATGGAAAACCTCATCAAAAACCAAATCAATGAATTGACGGAGGATATAAAGAAGGCAAGGAAAGAACAAAAAGAAGAAACTGAAAGTCTGAAAAAACAAATCACAGAATTTATGGAAATGAAAGACACAGTAGAAGAGATGAAAAAAACAATGGAAACCTACAATGGTAGATTTCGAGAGACAGAATATAGGATTTCTGAACTGGAGGACAGAACATCTGAAATCCAACAAGAAACAGAAACTATAGGGAAAAAAATGGAAAAATATGAGCAGGGACTCAGGGAATTGAAAGACAATATGAAGCACATGAATATACGTGTTGTGGGTGTCCCAGAAGGAGAAGAGAAGGGAAAAGGAGGAGAAAAAGTAATGGAGGAAATTATCACTGAAAATTTCCCAACTCTTATGAAAGACTTAAAATTACAGATCCAAGAAGTGTAGCATACCCCAAAGAGGATAGATCCAAATAGACATACTCCAAGACATTTACTAATCAGAATGTCAGAGGTCAAAGAGAAAGAGAGGATCTTGAAAGCAGCAAGAGAAAAGCAATCCATCACATACAAGGGAAACCCAATAAGACTATGTGCAGATCTCTCAGCAGAAACCATGGAGGCGAGAAGACAGTGGGATAATATATTTAAATTATTAAAAGAGAAAAACTGCCAACCAAGAATTCTATATCCAGCAAAATTGTCCTTCAAAAATGAGGGAGAAATTAAAACATTTTCAGACAAAAAATCACCGAGAGAATTTGTGACCAAGAGACCAGCTCTGCAAGAAATACTAAAGGGAACACTACAGTCAGATACGAAGACAGAAGAGAGTGGTGTGGAGAAGAGTGTTGAAAGGAAGACTATGAGTAAAGGTAAAAAGAAGGAAAATTAGATATGACATATAAAATCCAGAAGGCAAAATAGTAGAAGAAAGTACTACCCATGCAGTAATAACACTGAATGTTAATGGATTAAACTCTTCAATCAAAAGACATAGTCTGGCAGAATGGATTAAAAAACAGGACCCATCTATATGCTGTCTCTACTCAAAGGTCACGAGGCTAAGGACACAAATGGACATTTACACACCAATGTTTATAGCAGCATTATTAACAATTACCAAGAGATGGAAACAGCCAAAATGTCCATCAATAGACAGTTGGCTAAACAAACTGTGACATTTACATAAGATGGAATATTATGCAGCTGTAAGACAGAATAAAGTTATGAAGTATGTAACAACATGAATGGACCTTAAGGACATTATGCTGAGTGTGATTAGCCAGAAACAAAAGGACAAATACTGTATGGTCTCACTGATATGAACTGACATTAGTGAATAAACTTGGAATATTTCCTTGGTAACAGAGACCATCAGGAGATAGAAATAGGGTGAGATGTTGGGTAATTGGAGCTGAAGGGATACAGATTGTCCAACAGGACTGAATATAAAAACTCAGAAATGGGGCGGGCCATGGTGGCTCAGCAGGCAAGAACGCTTGCCTGGAATGCCACAGGACCCCGGTTCGATTCCCAGTGCCTGCCCATGTGTGTAAAAAAAAAAAACTCAGAAATGGACAGCATAATATTACCTAACTGTAATACAATTATGTTAAAACACTGAATGAAGCTGCATATGAGAATGATAGAGGGAGGAGGGCTGGGACATAAATGAAATCACAAAGAAAGATAGATGATAAAGATTGAGATGGTGTAATCTAGGAATGCCTAGAGTGTATAATGATAGTGACTAAATGTACAGATTTAAAAAATGTTTTTGCATGAGGAAGAACAAAAGAATGTCATTACTGCAGTGTGCTGAAAATAGATGGTACTTAATACTTTAAAATTTCAACTAATGTGTGAGACTAAAGCAAAAAATGTTTATTTGGTACAAATCTATACTTTGACTAGTGCATCTCCTAATATAACTTACGTAGATAGTTGGTTGCACACGTTAAGTACATGGAACTTTGGGTAGGACATGAGATTTTGTTGGTTTGTCCAGGTGATGCCCTGATGAATCCCAGAGTGATTTAATCAGTGAGTGGGAAAGTATTTGCAAAGTCCCCTTCAGGGAATGGTGAGAACAGGGTAAACTCAACTTCCCCAAGTTGAATTCTTGATATTCTCACAAGCAGTGTGGACAACCAAAGCTATAGGCTGAGCCCCCAGTCTTGGGATTTGTTCCTATAAAACTTGGCCCCACGGGGGATGGGTCAAGCCTACTTAAAATTAAGCTTAAGAGTCACCCCCAAGAGAACCTCTTTTGTTGCTCAGATGTGGCCTCTCTCTCCAGCCAACATAGCAAGCAGACTCACCACCCTCCCCCTGTCTACGTGGGACATGACTGCCAGGGGTGTGGATCTTCCTGGCTGCGTGGGACGGAAATCCCAGAATGACCTGCGATTCAGCATCAAGGGATTGAGAAAAACTCTAGAATGAGCTTAGACCCAGCATCAAGTGATTGAGGGGGCCTTCTCGACCAGAAGGGGGAGGAGTGAAATGGGACAGGGTGTCAATGGCTGAGAGATTCTGAGCGGAGTCGAGAGGTTGTCCTGGAGGTTATTCTTATGCATTAAGTAGATATCACCTTGTTATCCAAGATGTAAGGGAGAGACTGGAGGGAACTGCCTGAAGGTGTAGAGCTGTGTTCCAGTAGCCATGTTCTTGATGATGATTGTATAATGATATAGCTTTCACAATGTGACTGTGTGATTGTGAAAACCTTGTGTCTGATGCTCCTTTTATCTACCTTGTCAACAGATGAGAGGAACATATGGAATAAAATAAATAATAGGGGGAACAAATGTTAAAATAGATGTAGTTTGAAATGCTAATGATCAATGGAAGGGATCAGTAAGGGGTATGGCCTGTAAATTTTTTTTTTCTTTTTTTCTGTTTGTTATATTTTTCTGTTGTCTTTTTTTTTCTGAGTTGATGCTAATGTTCTGGGAAATGATCATGATGATGGGTGTGCAACTATGTGATGATATTGTGAATTGCTGAATGTATGTGTTGGGAATGTTTGTTTCTTGTAATTTTTTTTAATTAATAAAAAAAAGAAGAAGCAATGCCAGTCAGAGAAAAAATTGACACTGAGGGAAGAGGAGAATCAGATCACGTTGTCAAGGATGATGAAAGAGAGGTGGCTAGCCATATCCAACGTGGATGGGAGATCAGGAAAGACGAAAAATAAGAAAAAGATTACAAGAGTGGCTAGGATGCCTTCAGTGGAGTGGCATGAACAGAAGGCAAACTGGAGGCTGATTGTTCTGTTTGCCTTAATGAACAAGTAAAAATGGTGGCTGAACAAGTATAAATGGTAGGTATATTCCACAAACATGCACGGGAAGGAAACGTACTAATAGAAAACTCAGCTTCATTGTTCAGTTAGGATAACATTCATTAATAAAGTAGGCTCACATAAAAATGGAATCTGTGCTAAGGTTAAGTTAGAAGACATATATATCTTTATCTATCTTATCAAAATGAGTCTTAAATGTGTTTGTGATCAAGGAAGGCTTGAATGATCCTTGTCCTCCTCCACCCACCATTACTTCCTAATCCTGTAAAATTCCTCTGACTATTTGAATCCCCACATTTCTGCCCCATATCTCTGTCCTCTGTGTGAAGAGAGGGATCAATAAGAAAGGATAGAAAGAAAAAAGAAGCCATAAGGATGGCATTTGAACATGAAAGGTTTTTAATTTAAAATTTAATGGGTAACCCACAAAACCAATAATCCTTGAATGGTTAATCCAGTGTTGTCTGCAATTCAGGCCAAGGAAGTATCTGTTTGAACCAGAATGTTCTAAATTGGCCACCCTTGCAATGCTGAAATTGATTGCTTTCAGCTGGGTAAACCTAGTTCGGGCTGACTTGCCCATTATAGGGAGGGTGAGTATTATTTTTTGCGTGCAAAATGCAGCCTTATCCAAGATACCTCCTGTGCCGTTTTCGAATGTTTCCAGAGTAACTTCCTCTTTGGAGCTATTTACGGATAGACTAATTTTATTATAGTTGCTGACTTAATTTCATCAGTGATTATAACTTTAAAGGCCTTTTCTTCATGACTGTGTTTCTATGAAAAATCTGTTACTTCAGAAGGACAATGATTTTGAATGGCTAATATGACAGAATATAATATGGGAACATGGGAAAATAGCTACAAACTAGAAAGACCAAACTAAGAAACTGGTTGAACTGGTTTGAGGTTTCTTAAAACTAAATAAAATTAATTCAGCAAAAAGCAGCAATTTGTAGTTTTATACTGACAAAGTGCTAGGTAGAAAATTATTTAAAATATTTTTAATGATGACAATTTGTAATGTAATTGATTTGCAAGAGTATCATTGTTGAAAAGAGCAAGAGTCTATTAAGATATGCTTTTTAATGTAAACATGTGAATTCAAGAAATTCTAGCTACTTGATGTTTAACTATATTAAAAATGGAAACAGTTCATAATATTTTTATAGGTAGCTTGGGCTCTTTTCTGTTCTTTCTTTCTAATAGTAAGCCATAGCTTGACTTGAGTATAATGAATTTTTTTGGTAAGCAGCATTTGATCTGAGAAAGCCATTTAAGCATAATATACCTAGATACCAGTTGATTACGGTTTTAAACTGGTAAAGGATATAAATCAGTTTGACTGAAGGTTTTGTTTGAATTGGATTTTGTAAATTCTTTAATAATTTGGACATAACAATTTTTGTCAGATTATTATCCACTTACACAGAAAAATTTAGAATTTCTGGAGTTAAATATTGTTAAAACTGTGTCAGAATCATCATTCAACTTTGTAAATTTTTGTTGTGCCAAATTGTGCAATTTATGGATGCCGAAGCTATGCCCCAAATAAATACATATTAACATTTTGCCTTTAGCCAATAAGAAGAAAGAGAAAGAGCGCCCAGAGATCTCTCTTCCTTCAGACTTTGAGCACACGATTCATGTGGGGTTTGATGCAGTCACCGGGGAATTTACTGTAAGTAAGCTCCTTATTTTGTTTTTGTAAGCCATGAAAAAATTCCTTGGTGAATATAGGTTGCAAGCAACAATTGTCATGTCCCAAAATGTCAGACTTGGTGTGTTTTATTATTTCAAGTGAGATGAACTTTGCCTAGACAATTACAGGAGGTTGCAACAACATTGGCAAAATTATTTTGTTCATCTTAACAAAATTGTTTGTTGCTGTATAACCAGTCTTCAATGTGGTTGAAAATACTGAGTTACCATGGCACAAGAGATGAGGTCCTGGTAGAGAATGCCTGTCTGAGCCTGTTCTTTATCATTTGATATGAATTAGAGAATCATCTACTCAATGTGGCTGGTGAGGAAAATCCATCTGAATAATTCAGGCTTTACATTGGAACCTAGATCAGTTAAATAAATAACTAAAAATTTCTGCAAAATTGACCTGTTCTTTCCTTTGATTTCAAGAATATAGCTTAATTTTAGGACTACTAACAAGTATATTTTATAGATATTCCAAAATAATCCCTATATTTTGGAAAGAAATATTGATGGGTATATTGTGTATGCTTTCATATATATATATATATATATCTCCACAATAAATACTAATATGAATTCTCTGTACAGACATAAGCTATAAAACTAAGTCTTGTTTGGATGCTTGTAGTGTTCAAATAGCACATGATATCAGATCTATAACATTTTATACTTTTTTTTTTTTAAAGATCTGGTGTCTTTTTTTTGATGGGTGAAGAAAAAGATGTGACTAGAAATGTGTCCCCAGGCAGATCAACTACCTTTTGCATACTAGTGAAAAATGCAATCAAAACACATGTGAAATAATAATTCTGCAGACATTCAGAAAAAATCCTTGATAGAACTATCATCATCAATTCTTAGGTTATTAAACCAGAGAGAAGTATAGATATTAAATAGTTGAATTTCCTGTTTCATCTCATGATTGTTAGTGAGTTGACGGTGTCATATGATTGAATTAAAAAAGGAAACAGAAATAAACCATGTGACCAAATTGACAAATTCCCATTTTTTTCCAATTCTAGAAGTAAATAATATGAAAATGAAATGGAAACTGAGTAAATATCTTAGCTTCATAAAGCAGTGTAAATTGATTCTTCCTGTGCTCTCAGTAGCAAATACACTGATATTGATAAAATTGAGATACTGGTAGAATTTAACCAATTTATTCCTTGGAGCCAGAGACATAGTAGAAATGGCCTTGAGTTTGAGTCCAGCCTCTTTTCTTTACTATATTTTGATAATCTATTCTTAGATATACTTAGATATTATAACCCCAACATTACCCCTTCCACCATGATCATCACCATCAGCAAAAAAAATAACTTGTAATTAGAACAATTTTAGATTTAAAAAAAAATCATAAACACAGAAATTATGACTGTTTTTCCTGGCTTTTAAAATACTTAAAGCCCTTACAGTTTTGAAAAGATTGTCTAATTACTGTTCCTTTTTTATTTTAACCTTTTATTTTTCTGTGCTTCTCTTCTATTTAAATTTCTCTTGTTTTTTCTTTTTTTAATATTTTTATTGCTAAAACAACATACAATATATGTTATATTACACAATTAAAAAGTTAAAAAAAACAACGTACAAACACATTCTTAACATATGAACAGTTCATACATGGTGAACAATCAGTGGCTCACAAAATCATCGCATATTTATCACCATGATCATTTTTTAGAACATTTGCATCACTCCAGAAAAAGAAATAAAAAGAAAAAAGGAAAACTTCATATATACCGTACCCCTTACCCCTCCCTCTCATTGACCACTAGTATTTCCATCTACCCAATTTATTTTAACCTTTGTTCCCCTATTATTTGTTCATTTATTTTTTATTCATATTTTAAAAATATTTTTATTATAAACAATGAACAGACATACCAACATTCTTGACATGCAGATATTCTTGACATACAAACATTCTTGACATGGTTATAATCAATGGCTCACAATATCATCACATAGTTGTGTATTCATCACCATGATCATTTTTTTGAACATTTGCCTCTCTCCAACAAAAGTAAGAAAAAAGAAAAAACTCATACAAGCCATACCCCTTACCACTCCCTTTCATTGACCACTAGTATATCAATCTACTCAATTTATTTTAACCTTTGTTCCCCCATTATTTGTTTATTTTTTTATATATATTTTTACTCATCTGTCCATACCATAGATAAAAGGAGCATCAGACACAAGGTTTTCACAATCACACAGTCACATTGTGAAAGCTATGTCATTATACAATCATCTTCAAGAAACTTGGCTACATTTTCAGGCACTTCCCTGTAGCCACTCTAATATACCATAAGCTAAAAAGGAGATGTCTATATAATGCATAAGAATAACCTCCACGATAACCTCTCAACTCTGAAATCTCTCAGCCACTGACCCTTTATTTTGTCTCATTTCTCTCTTCCCCCTTTTGGTAGAGAAGGTTTTCTCAAGCCCTTGATGCTGAGTCCCAGCTCATTCTAGGATTTCTGTCCCATGTTGCCAGGGAGGTTTACACCCTGGGAGTCATGTACGATGTAGAGAGGGGGAGGGCAGTGAGTTCACTTGCCGTGTTGGCTGAGAGAGAGAGGCCACATCTGAGCACCAGAAGAGGTTTCTCTTATGTTTTACTGTTGTCATTCCATATTTCCCCCCCTTTTTCTTCTTTTTTGTTTTCAGATGTGAAAGTTTTCTCCTCCACTGTTCTCATGTGACCTTCTGGTTCCATACCCATTTTTTATTCTTTCCACTCTTTCCAACTTACTAGATGTCTTAAAATATCCTTAGCTCTTTCTTTGTTCTTTTCTGAGTTCTGAATGGAAATGAAAGAAAATGAATCACCACCATCTTGCTGATTGAAGCACCAGCTATTTTCACTGTGTAGTCAATTAGAGCTCAAAAAATTAATCAGAGGGGAGTGAGGTAGATGTGTGATTGGGACAGTCTTTCCAATTTCATGAATACAGTCTAATATAACCAAACCAAATAAAAAAATGCCTCTTCCCTACAAAGTCAATCTGAAATAAAACAGATGTTTGGATGCAGTCCGTTGTTAGAAAGCCATTGAATATATAGGAAGATGCAGCCTAAAATTTGAAAATGAAAGTACTTTATTGTCATTCTGACAATTTTTTTGTTATTATATGTCCATTATTTTTAATGATATCAAATTCTGCCTTTTTTACCATCTTAACCTCTGATTTTACATTTACCATATTATTGTGTTTATTAATTTTAAAATATCAATTGATGATAAGACTTTAAAATGATTTTATAGGTGGGACTTTGAACTGGATCCTAATTATCACAGTACCACTAATTCAGTGTGTGTTTGTGTATGTGTATGAGAGAGGTGAGGTTCATATTACTAACTTTTATTATTCCAGTTGTTGAGGTATAATTTTGAGTAATTTGTTGAACTGTCTAGTCCAGTTATCTTACAAAGTCCTGTTATTTTGAATATTTTGGCCATTGTTTTAGTGTGTTATTTGTTGATTATCTTATAGTTGTTTGGTCCATATAACCTTGAACACCTGATCATATTCTTGGGCCCTGAAGCCTAATTAGGTTGGGAAATGAGATTTTTGGTACTAAATTATCACAAGTCCTTACCCTTTATATTACCATTTTTATCCCAAATACTTCAGAACTCCCCTTTCCAGACCTCTAGACCTGTGACGGTCGCTTCAAGTCAATCAGAGGGAAAAATGGTATGAGTGATATAAATAATCATTTCTTATGATAAGATAGATGCTTGGCCTGTTGTATCATGCTGCCATTCTCCTGGGCTATACTGGACAATCCCCAGCTGAATGTACATCTAGTTGTTATTTTATGTATGGTCAGGCATTGATATGTGCTCCTGCTTCTGATGCTCCAACATCCTAGATCTCCTTTAGCTATCTAACTTTTGGGATTTGTATACCTCAATTTGAAATAGCAATATGGCTTTCTGATTATGTGCCTTTGTGGCAAATGTCCAAATTTAAGTGTCGGGTTTCATTGAATAAATAGTTTGTTTCAACTTTAAAAAAATGAAAGAAATGAAGTCAGTAGTGTAGTCATGTGGTAAGTAAAGTTGTGTGGAGGACTTTCTACAACTGACAGCATTTTTTTCCCTGCTGCCTAGTGATCACACTAGTATTTATTCATCACAAAAGTTTAGAAGAGCCATGGGAATATATAATAACTGCAAATATTCTAATAATTATGGTAGTGATCATGCCAGTGATGTCCTCTCTAGTGGTTATGTGCAATGCATACCTGATTTTGTAACATTTAATAACCCTTTGTCCATTACCATATTAACCAAATGCTATTAATTGCACTTAGAATCATAACTGGGATCATGCATGGGCTCCTGAGTTCAAATTTTTGGCTTAAGGCTTTAGCATCAAACTGTGTAATAAATGCATGTAAAATGTAAAAAATGTCATTTCACTGTGCTTGGAGTAACCCAAATGTCAGGAATCAAGGACCTATTTCCCAAATCAAATAAGTTGGGTCAAAGCATGTTTCTATAGCCCTGGGGATATATCTTTATTTAGACAAAGCTGTTACGTTATGTCTTATCTTATGGGAAGTGGAACTTGGGAATGGCAGCATTAAAATGGAAATTATTCAAATATGGTTTGAAATGAAATGTTTTCCCTTTTCCCTGTCTAAATTCCTAAGTAACCCAAACATGGAGTCTGGCTGTGTAGGAACATCCTCCTTAATCTGGTATTCTCTAAGCCAGCCATGATTTTAGATACAAAATACAGAAGAATTATATCTGTGAGAAAAAATGTTAAGTTCAGCATTACCATATAGCCATCCTTTGAACTTTAGCCATACAGACACTTTCAGTGTGAAACTGGATTTGGTTAACCAGAATTGGGAACTGAAATTTGTAAGTTCATCACATGGCCATAGGTTACCTGTGATCACCTAGTAATAAAAACAACTTACAAATTATTGTTGAAGCTTTTCATGATGCCATCCTTCTTCCCTCCAAATTCATGTTTCTGCCTTTTAGTAATTTCTCCAGTCATTTAATAGTAGTTCTTATTATTGTATATTTATGGAAGAAGCATTTGGCCAAAGGTGGAATTATGCATCCAAACTTTGGAACATTGTCGTTTTCTGTTTTCTTAAATCTGTTGTCCTGTAGCCTGTCCTGCCCCAGATTTAGTTAATATCTCCCTATTTCATAACCGCCCCACTTTAGAAGGGACCCCCCCCCATTCAGTCCCATTGGTTTCATCTCCTTCCCACCTTCTAAGTTGTCCCACATTCTGTTTTAACTTTCTTTTCTTTCTTTATTTACGTCCATTACAGCCAGATCTCTATGGCTCACAGATGTGCCCAGGGAAGCTCCCAGAGGTGCGTCACAGGCCCAAAAGAAGCTTGCATCAAAGTGCTTCTTTGAGATGTCATAGCACTGCAGCAGCAGGTTCATGTGTGTGCAGTAGAGTTGTTGCTTGGCTTATCTCACTTTTTTGTTGTCATTCCCAAACTCTGGAGGCCCACGTCACACATTGTTTTGCCGAGACTTCATAGAACAAAGCCACATAAATTGGTCTAGATGCACTTCAGGAACAGTGTGTCTGTTTCTGTCTCCAAGTTGCTCTTGGAAGTTGGATAAATATGAGATGGGGACATCTGTAGGCTGAATGTATAGGGAAGAATGCTGAATGCCCAATGCAAAAGTAACCTCTCTGCGTAATTTTTATAACTCTCCTCCTTGGTTAGATTTCCAAATACTCCCTCCTCTCTGCTCTAAATGCCTTAGATTACTGCAAATTCTCACAAGGCTCAGGCATGGTTTTCACAGTCCCCAGGTTCTGTATGGCCAGTGAACGAAGTAGGGAGGAGGGAAAGGAGGAAAGAGGAGATGAGAAAGAGGGCATGACCTGGAGAAAGCTGCAGGGAAAATACCCAAAGCAGCATTATGTGTTATTTAGCATCTCAGCGGTTATCGCTCCTCTACACTTTTATTTTTGTCTCCTCTCAACCCCCTTCTATATTAAAGCCCAAGACTCCCCCAAAATTACATTTTGTAATTGCAAAATATAAACTGACCAAGGGTGAGGCTTTTATCTTATTCCAAAAGATATTCTGATTACAACATGCCCAGAAACAGTTTATATTATTCTAGTCATATAAAATCCATTGATCTGCACTATACTATGCTGTGCACAAATTTAGAGAAGTCTTGCTATGTCTGCCCTGAGTCACCAGAAAAAATAAGCTAAGCCGTAAACATCATTTCATGGATGAGCAGAGTCAATATGGAGGTGATTTTCATGCGCTTTTTTTTTTCTATCACAGTCATACTCCCACCCACCCTTTTTAAGTTGGATCCTAGTTTTACCTATGTGTTTTAATTAGAGAAGAGAATGATTGCATTATTAAGTTACTAACTTTAAATCTAGACTGTAACTTCGGTTTCCCAAGTATGATCCTACAGGTAGCATGGGCTTCTTGGTGAAGAACTTTACTGGAACCTGAAAATGCCACTGCTGAATGTTCTGAGCTGCCATTCTTTCCCTTTGGTTGTCCACAGGGAATTCCTGAGCAATGGGCACGATTACTCCAAACCTCTAATATAACAAAACTGGAACAGAAGAAGAACCCCCAAGCTGTTCTTGATGTTCTCAAATTCTATGATTCTAAAGAAACAGTCAACAACCAGAAATACATGAGCTTTACATCTGGAGGTAAGAGAAAGTGTAGGATATTAAAAGGCAAAGAAATAATTCCCATCTCAGAATCTCATTATTAAAACACAACTCCTGTGGAGCATTTGGAGTCAGTTCCAATTCCTTCTTTACATGGCTTCAGTCTGTGTAAGCTAGAAGATCAGTTGGAAGTTGAGGTTGATGGTAAGAGATTTATATTACTCGGGATATTTTTAGAACCACAACAAAAAAGGAAATTGTTCAGTGAACCAGTAGTTGTCAGTTTAGTCAGAAATCACATTTGTTGTTTTGTTTCTTCACTAGCATGAAGACATTCAGTCACTTAGGATCAGGCCTTGTGATATGTTCATGAAATAAGAGTTGTATGGAACAAACCATGGTGTCTTAAGATTTCTTTTATCCCTTAAGTTCATTGATTTGCACCATGATGACAGCACAAATCTTGTGGTTGCCAGGTTATTTTAATCAACCCCCCCAAATCACAACCAAAAAGAAACCTGTCTTACTATGTATAGAGATCAAATTAACCACATAACTGCCAAATCTCAACTTTATTTACTGGTGTGTAGACTGGCCTTTAGTTAGAGCTTTGATGTTCAAATTTGAACTGTGAGCAACTGAAAAATATATACCAAACAATATGTCTGCATTTTGAGAAGGATGATCTGAGTGCCTCTCTAGAGCACTTTATTATTTAGCATCTAAAGATAAAAGGGAATACTGTCATTAGTGCCCTAGCTATAAATGTATATCTACCTCTTGACATTAGGTTTAGAGCAGGCTTGAATAGTCTAAAAAGGTTTTGAGCATATGCTTTGAAGGCAAAAAGTGAAGGAGTTTCTGATTTGGCCATATCAAATATCAAATCCCAAGCTTGAGGGCATATGGCAGTTCATATGCTAAATGGGACTTTTTTAAATGAGAAGACTGATAACCATTAGGAGAGCTTTTATTTTTTTAATTTCTTGTTTTTGACAATTTTATTTTGCTATTCAGTCTTCTACGTAGAATAAAATGCTATGATTGATGACACATCAAACAGTGCTTAAGATGGAGGATCAAGAGCTGTGCTCTAAGTTTGTTATAGAATTAGACAATCAGAACTGAAAAGGATTTCAAGAGATAATTTCAGTATACTATTAATAGCCTTTAGATTCTCTAAGTTTGTACTTTAGTCCAAGTAGCCACTGCAGTTTCATTCTTCTCTCTTGACTTAAAGATGAAATCCAGATAACTGATTTTACAGCTCAGTAGTATCTGAGTTATTGCTCTATAGTGAGCTTAGTGAAACTCACCATGTTTTCCGAATGTTCTAGTATTGAGACTAATAGGATGGGGTGGGGGGAGGGAAGAGGCAGAGAAGAAAGGAGGCAGGGAGAGAAGGGAGGAAAGGAGGGAGGGAGGGAAGACAAAGAGGTTTGGAGGGAAAGAGGGACAAGGAGATGGGGAGACAGGAGTACTGGATATAGATATGTAGAATCATACCAACCAGAAGTAGGTAATCCTTATTTTTCTTTTGCAACTTTTTCAAAAAATATTTTTATTGACAAATCTTCACTCACATACTTTCCTATACATGGTGTACAATCAATGGCTCACAGTATTATCACATAGTTGTGTATTCATCACCATGATCATTTTTTTGAACATTTGCATCATCCAGAAAAAGAAATAAAAAGAAAACACTCATACATACCATACCCCTTACCCCTTTCTCTTATTGAGGATACTTCCACTAGTATTTCCGTCTACCCAATTTATTTTACCCATTATCCACCCCTAGTATTTAATTATTTTTTATCCATATTTTTATAAGAAGTAGATAATCTTGATATTCCTCCATATACATGAAATGCACTAAAGGCCATAATTAAAGTCCATAAAATGACTTGGTGAGAATAAGCTGAGGACATAATGGTGTGAGCAATTTTAAGAAAACACGAACTATGTCATTTGTTAGAATATCTCTTTAATACTGATGTGAGAATATCCTTCTGGTCAAAGGCATGCAGAGTTTTTGTTGTTGTTCTGTTTTAGTATGGTTTCTAAATGAGGCAGTCTTTATGAAAAAAACTGACTTCTTTATCATCACTTTTCCAGATAAAAGTGCACACGGATACATAGCAGCCCATCCTTCGGTAAGTGAAAAATTGAAAACTGTTTCACATGATTAGTGCTTATAGGAGTCTAACAGGATAAAATGGCACCATTCAATTTTAGATATAGAATCTTTTAAAAAACAATTTTATTAATGTATAACCTAGATACATAGAGTTCATCAATTTTTAAGTGTACAGTTCTATGAGTTTTAGCAAATTTATACACTTGTGCCACCATCACCACAATCCAATTTTAGAATACTTCCATTACCCCAGTAAGACGCCTCATGCCCAGTTACAGTCAACCTCCACTGCTCATCCACTAGCCCTAGTCCTAGGCAATCACTAATCTGGTTTCTGTGTTATAGATTTGCCTTTTTGGACATTTCGTATTAATGGAATAATGTAGTTTGTAACCTTTTGGGACTGGCTTTTTTTACTCAACGTAATTCTCTTAGGATTCAAGCAAGTAGTTGGTGTAACAGTTGTTCCTTTTTATTTTTGAGTAATAGTCCATAGTATAGATGTACCTCAGTTTATTTTAACCATTTACTCAGGAAGGACCTCTGAGCTATTTCCAGTTTTTGGTTATTACAGGTCTTTATGTGGACAAATTTTTATATTTCTCTTACATATAGAATCTTAATAATAATAATCATAGTAGTAGCAGCTTCTCTCTACTGAACACTTACAATGTGCCAGGCACTGGGCTAATGCTTTACATGCATTAATTCACTTAACCTCTCCTGCAACTCAATGAAGTAAGTTTTATGGTTGTCCCCATTTTACTGATAAGAAAATTGAGATTCAGTGAGATTAAATAACTTTTCTAACGCCATACTTCTATATTAACTGCCTCCTTTCACTGTCACCTATTCTAACAAACTGAGGTGCAGAAAAGGAATTGACTTTATCCACAGTTACAACACTAGTTAGCAGAGAAGTGACTAGAACATAAGTAACCTAGTTCAAAATCTTGGAAGTGCTCTAGTACATGAAAGAATATCCATATACATTAGACAGAAGATGTTCTTAGGGTGATTTTCTTTTTGATATCCCAATTTAAACTATTTACCATCTCATTTACTTCCTTAGGGGTGAAATCATTAGTATTAGTGAAAGTCACCACGCCACTTTTTCAGAGATTCATGGATGACCAAGCTGATTTTACCTTTTATACAGTACAAATGCTGACCTCTGTAAATGGGTGGCCAACGTAACAGTAAAGCATTAGTGATAAAGAATGAAGGCTCTGGACCTAGGTTTTTGTTTTGGTTCATCCACTTGCTAGCTGTGTTAGTTTTAGAAAATGGCTTAGCTTCTCTAAGCCTCCCTTTCCTCACCTGTAAATAGGAATAGTAATAATAGCGCCTTTTAAAAATTATGTGAATATTAAATATCATAGTGCATATAATGTACTTAGTATGGTATTAGCACATAACATGTATTTATTAAATGTAAGCTACTATTAATTTTTAGATGGCATCAAGAGGTAAAACTCACTCTTTCTCAAATATGGGGCTTATATCAGGCCATGGCACTTACTTGTGCCTTGCTCAGATTCCCCAGAATGCATCAGAACGTGGCCCTCCCATTCTGAGTGGACATTTCTACTCCTACTTCTTCTTTGCTGTGACAGTTTCCTGGGCCACACTGAAAGCAGCATGTGAAGGAAGTTATTAGGAAAGTGGAAAGGCGAAAATGCCAGCCTTCTATGGTCAATATATACCTCCTTAGATTCAATTGATGTCATATTTGTGTATTACTAGCTGGGTATCCTAGCAAAGAAATAGCTGTTATTATTGTTTTGGGTAAGTCAGTTTTTTAAAAACACCAACCTGCTAGGATAGTCTGTGTATTAGTTTTAATTTTGCAAGTAGTTTATAGCTCCCAAAATATCGGTCTTTCTTTTGAACTCTTGCTTCTGTTGGATTTTCTTGAAGAATTAAAACTAAATCTCTGCAATGACCAAAATATTCCATTGAATCAGATAAAAAAAGATCTTATTATTTGTAGATTAAAAACACCTGGTTATTCATTTTTATCAACTGCCTCCTTATAAGCACTAGAAAGTTTGGGGCTCAGTCTGGTCAAAGGGAAGATAAGATATGAACATAAAGAAACAATGTAATGTGGAACTTGTTACATACCATAAAATATGTCCATTTGTTATAAGATTTCAGAAAAAATGAGGTTGTTTTTAGCTGCAGAAGGAAAGGGAAGCAGGCCCTTATTTCCAAAGGCTTAAAGCTCATCTCCTGGCCCAATAAGCACTTGTAAATATTAGTTGGATGTTGAATTAGAGAATGCTTAGTGTAAAGGGGGCATTTGAGATAGAACTTGAAGGTCAGATGAGATTTGGATCTGGGAAGATGCAGAAAGGGCATTATAAGCAAAAGAGAAAGCATGAGAAAGGGAACTTTGGTGAGGAAAGCAAGAGAACAGGGGTATAGATTTAAATGAAGACTGAGACACAAGAAAGGGATTCATAGGAGTTAAGCCTTGAAAGTTAAGTTGAAGCCAAATCATAGAGGCCCTTAAATTGTATTGTAAGGAATTTGGCCTTTTTCAAAAAACAGTTGGAAGGTCTTTGAGGTTTTTTTTTTGGAGCAGGAAAATTAGATGATTAAAGTGTATGCTTTGGGAAGAGTAATCTGGCAAAATGTGTACAGGTTGTATTTAGGACTGAAGAGACTGGAAGAAGGTTGAAGGAATATTGCAACCATCCAAACCAGAGGTAATGAGTGCCTGAAGAGAGATGGTGATAGAGGGAATGGATATTTGGTACAAATTCCAAAGATGTTTAGATTATTGATTAGCTGTTGGGGGAAAGAGTGAGGTCATAGACTATTACAAATTTAGAATTATATGTGGGTAGACAAAAAGATGAGGATGTCATCTTTGAGGAGCAAATTTCTGAGAGAAGATCCTGAGTTCCCTTTGGATAGCTTTAAGGGCCAGCAGATGGAGCTAATTGATTGATATTCTTCACTAAGGCTGTGTTTCTATTGATTGAAGGCACTGAATTGGACCCTTAAGTTCAGCTTTGGTCACTTCAGTGGAACTCAGTTCCCTAGGAATGGAAAGTGCAGCTTGTTTTCTCCTTATGTTTCTAAGGGGAGGTTGCACTTCATACTGCTTATACTTTTTTTTTTTGTTTTAACTTTTTTTGTTGTATAGTGTTGTATAGTGTAACGTATATCAAAGCAAAAAAATAAAAAGCAATAGCTTTCAAGGTACTCTTCACCAAGTAGTTACAGGACAGATCCCAGAGTTTGTCATGGGCTACCATACAATCCTCTCATATTTTTCCTTCTAGCTGCTCCAGAATATAGGAAGCTGGAAGGCTTAAATATTTTTTTATCAGTGCAATCGACTATTTTTCCTTCTTTTTCTGTGAAAAATAACATATATACAAAAAAGCTACAAATTTCAAAGCACAGCACCATGTTAGTTGTAGGACATATTTCAGACTTTGTCATGAGTTATAATTTCACAATTTTAGGTTTTTACTTCTAGCTGCTCTAAAATACTGGAGACTAAAAGAGATATCAATTTAATGATTCAGCATTCATATTCATGTGTTAAATCCTATCTTCTCTGTATAACTCCACCATTGCCTTTGATCTTTCCATCCCTCTCTTTAGGGGTGTTTGGGGTATGGCCATTCTAAATTTTTCATATTGGAAGGGTCTGTCACTAATATGGGGTAAGGAGATAGTGCTATCTCATGTTCTGGAGAAGCTGGGCTAGGTTTCAGGACTTATCTGGACCAGGGACCCATCTGGAGGTTGTAGTTTCTGGAAAGTTACTCTAGTGTGTGGAACCCTTATAGATTGCTCTAGGTGTTCTTTAGGATTGGCTGGAATGGTCCTGGTTAGGATTTGGCAGGTTATGATAGGTAGCAAGGTCTAACTGAAGCTTGTGTAAGAGCAACCTCCAGAGTAGCCTCTTGACTATTTGAACTCTCTCAGCCACTGATACCTTATTTTTTCCACTTCTTTTCCCCCTTTTGGTCAGGATGGTATTGTGGATCCCATGGTGCCAGGCTCAGGTGAATCCATGAGACTCATCTCCCCTGCCTGCAGGGAGACTTTCACCCCTGGATGTCATGTCCCACTTAGGAGGGAGGGCAATGATTTCATTTGCAGAGTTGGGTTTAGAGAGACTGAGGCCACATCTGAGCAACAAAAGAGGTCCTCTAGAAGTAACTCTTAGGCGTGCCTGTAGGTAGTCTAAGCTTCTTTGCTTCACAAGAGTAAGCCTCATGATCAAGGGCATGGCTTATTGATTTGGGTTTCTCTAAAGTAGACTCTCAGTAGACCTATCCTACAGATCTGATTGACTACCCTTTGTAGACATTATCCTTAACTGGTCACAAGCATTTGCATCCTCTAGGACCCAGGGAGGGAATTAAAATAGAAACATTCTTCTACTCCCTAAATATTTTTAACCAATGGCTATATAATATATTTTGAACTAGGCAATACCTCCCACAGTCATAGGACATCTGCTTTTTTGCTTACTTCTGATAGCTTCTATGATATTAGTGAATTCAATTTTAAATACTCATCAGAGACCTAGCCTTCAATTTGAGACTCATTTTTTAATTTTATATTTGTATTGTACTGTTGAGAATGAAACAATATATTTAGGATCCGGAGCTAGTATTCCAAGTGGAAAATGACAGCAGTAATATGAATGTGACATGATTTGTGCCTAGAGAACCTGTGATGCAGTTGACAGATTGCTCTTTTGATTTGCAGCACTGGTTTTTCTTCTTCATCTAGAAAAGTTATTATGGCTCTTTTACTTCAGCGTGAGTCAGAATTGCCTAGGCCGTCTGTAAAAATGCAGATCCCAGGCTCTACTACTAGAGTAGGTCTGAGATGGAAGCCTGAAATCTGCATTTTACAGAAATACCAAAAGAGATGTAAAGATCACGCTTTGTATTAGCTTATCTAAAATCTCCAAAGTTAGCACCTCTAATTCATTTGAACTTTGAAAATTAAGCTGAAAGAAAAGGAATCTCCTAAGGCAGTACTTTTAGTGGGTACATTCTCTAGAGCAGAATTCATACCTTGAAGTCCATGGTTGGGCTTCAGAAGATCCATGAACCCTTGAAATTATATGTAAAAGCGTATGTTTATCTGTATTTTGGGGGGAAGAAAGTCCAAACCCTTCAGATTCTTAAAAGAGCACAAGACACAACTCAGGTAAAGAACTGCCTTCCTTGCCCAACTGTGTGGATAATAACAGTGTCAAAAAATGTAATTTTGATAAGAATAAATATTCCTTGCTCACTGTCCATCTATCTATATTTTTACAAGTTTAGAAATATTAGATATCATGATCCTCAGCCTAGAAGGAAGGATGCTGTAACATTGTACTATAGACTCCCAAGAAACCCACCATATAAAAACATGGTCAGCCTATATGCAAGTCTGCCATTTTACCAAGAAACAATGATTAGGTCCATTCTTGATCCTAGCTGGCATAATGTAGAGCAGAACTTTCTCAAATATAATATCAAAGGAAATACCAATAACCAAAAAGGGATTTCTCCTTTTGCCCACTAAAGTGCCCTGAGTCTTTCGCAAGAAGAAACATATTTTTATCCAGAAACTTTATGTGGTCCACTTGATTTTATCCTTACAGCCACAATACAATGGTCCAGCCATTATGGCTAAATTAAGAATAAATATAGATACATAAATAACAACAACAGTATTAATTAGGCATATAAACTTCAATCTATAAACTGCTTAGCATTTATATCAGGACAAAAGAATCTTTCATATACTTATTTATAAATTCTAGGTTGTCTTCCTTCTCATAATAGATAACTCATTCCTGTCAGATATATTGTTTATGCCTTATTACTCTATCATAGGGTTATACATGATTGTAGAGAACCCATTTTGAATTTTTAGTCACAAATGAATCTTTTATTTAAAAGTCTGTTAGCTGCCTACAGTTGCCTTAGGAGCTCTTCCCTCAGGGAATAAAAATTGTTTTCAGGATTAGCCTGAACCACTGTACCCAGATGGGAATTTTTTAACTGAGTACAAAAGAAACCAGCACAAACACAAAAGTAAAACAAAACAGATCAAAAAACAAAAACCACACATACTAGTGCTGTTCAACTTGAATGTAATATAAGACATATATGCCAGTTTAAAATTGCTAGTGGCCATAATTTAAAAAAAGTAAAAAGAAATAGGTGAAATTAATTTTAATAGTACATTTTATTTAGCCCAATACATTAAAGTATCATTTCAACACATAATCAATTTAAAGGTATTAATGAGACATTTTACATTTTTTTCATATTAAGTATTCAAAACCTGGTATGTATTTTACAAGTACAACACACTTCAATTCAGACTAGCCACATTTTAAGTGTTTACTAGCCATGGGTATGTAGTAGCTGCCACATTGGACAGTGCAGATCTAAACTATAGTTCAGTGTTTTTCAACTTGAATTTACATCACGATCACCTGGAAGCTTGTTATATAATACAGATTGCTGGGTTCCACTGCCTGAGTTTCTGACTGGGTAGGTCAGAGATGCAGCCTGACAATTTGTATTTCTGACAGTTCCCTAATGATGCAGATACTGCTGTTTGGAGACCACATTCTGAGAAGCAAAGCCATAGTTCTTTCAAAACCCAATTTTGGGAATACTTTAACCCTACATTGATGTAAATGATCAAGAACTGATCCTAGATACTGAGGTAGTTGTAGTTATTTTTGATGTGGCTGATATTGCAGTTTATAAAACATTGCAAATCACCATTTACCATTTGTTAAGATTGAGTAATTATTTATATGGCTGGGCAAAGTGCAGGAATGGGCACATACTCATGGAATTCTCTGGTCTTATCATGCTCCCCATGATCCTAAAGAAACTGGACTGATAGAATGGTAGGATGGCCTTTTGAAGACTCAAGTACAGCACCAACTAGGTGGAAATACCTTGCAGGGCTGGGGAAATGTTTTCCAGGAGGCCATGTATGTGTGAATCAGTGTCCACTCTGTGGTGCTGTTTCTCTCATAGCCAGAATTCACAGGTCCAGGAATCAAGGGGTAGAAATGAGAGTGGCACAACTCACTATCACCCCTAGTGATCCAGTAGAAAAAGTTTTGCTTCCTGTCCTTGCAACCTTAAGCTCTGCTGGTCTATGGGTCTTAGTTCCAAAAGAAGGAGTGATCCTACCA
The DNA here is from genome assembly GCF_023851605.1 of Tamandua tetradactyla. Lineage (NCBI taxonomy): Eukaryota > Metazoa > Chordata > Mammalia > Pilosa > Myrmecophagidae > Tamandua > Tamandua tetradactyla. Next base: position 59,156,504 of record NC_135353.1, on the reverse strand, counting down.
GGACACACAACAATGATTCCATTGAACTGGAAGTTAAGACTGCCACCTGGCCACTTTGGGCTTCTTATGCCACTGAATCAACAGGCATGAAAGGGGATTAATGTTCTGTCTGGGGTAATTGATCCTGACTATCAAGGGAAAATAAGACTGAAACTACACAATGGAGGTAGAGAATAGTTCGCCTGCAATACAGGAGATCCCTTAAGGCATCTCTTTAGTACTACCATGCCCTGTGATTAAATTCAATGCAAAAGTGCAAAACCCAGTCCAGTCAGGGCTACCAATGGCCCAGAAACTTCTGGAATGAAGGTTTGGGTTACCCCTACAGGCAATGAACCATGGCCAGCTGAGGTGCTTGCCGAAGATAAAAGGAATTGGGGATGGATAGTGGAAGAAAGCAATTGTAAATACAAGCTGCAACCAGATGAACTGTTACAAAAACGAAGACTGTAGTAGTTATGAAAACATTTCTTCTTAGTTTTGCTATGTTTATATATATACATAAGCAAATCTCTTTGTTTTCTTCCCTATCTTACCCCCTTATCATATAACATAAGTTGTACTAACTTTATGTTACAGCATATAAGTTACAGAATATCAATTTTAAGAGTGAATATTGCTCAAGGACTGACACCCTTTTTTGGGGAAAGAGTTGGTATGTATCCAGTTGTATACAGGACAGTTGAGTATTGTTAAGGAAAAAAATATGATGTTTATTGTTTTAATTTAGAGAATAAGTATGGTTTAAGGAGATGTGGATGAATACCAAGTTGACAAGGAGGTACGTGTGATGGTTAAGTTCATGTGTAAACTTGGCTAGGTTATGATGTCCAGTTGTTTGGTCAAGCAAGCACTGGCCTGATTGTTACTGTGAGGATATCTTGAGGATTTAAATAATCAGTAAGTTGATTGCATCTATGGCTGATTACATCTACAATCAACTAAAGAGACTGCTTTCAACAATAAGAGGAGTCTTATACAGTAGTTGAAGGCCTTAAAAGGAGAACTGATGATTTCAGCAGTCAGAAGGAAAAATCTCTAGCTCTGCTTCAGCCAGCCAGCTTCTCCTGGGGAATTCATTGAAAACCTTCATCAGAGTTCCCAGCTTGCAGCCTGCCCTACGAAATTTGGACTTGCCTATCCCCACGGAAGCATGAGCCAATTCCTGTAATAAATGTTATAATATTTACTCTATCTATATGTCTATCTCTATCTATTTATCTATATCTATATCTATACATAGATATGGATATATTTCCTATTGGTTCTTTTCCCTATAGAACCCTGAATAATATATTTTCATGTCTATTACTCTTTGAGTGCTTCTTTCCAGGAGACCAAGGGGGAAGAAACATTTAGAAGCCTGTATATACTTAGCATTTGCAGAGCTATATTAATACCATATCCATACATATGTTCTGGTCTTTAGGCCCCTGTAAATTGACAAACTACCCATTGACAAACTGACCATCTGCCCAGAAGAGATTCATGTCTTTAGTCAGAATTAATTTGATTTTAAAAATGTATTCTTTGATTTCAATAACATTGAACTCTAAAATGTTAAATGAATAGTTCACTATTTTTGAGCTCAAGGGAAAATAACAAGATTTTTTAAATAATTCATAGTGCTTTAAACCATGACTTGAATTTATCTTTGAGTGTAGGCATGTCATTATCATCAAATTTGGATGGTTCTGCTCATTTATAAAAGATTCTTTCTATCCTATTCCTACATGCTTAAATACTTTATTTCCCCTTATCTCATTCTGAAGAAAAATTATAAGGAGTTAATACCTGGTCTTTACATTTTGTTTCTGTTATAAGAGTACAAAAACAGCATCAGAACCTCCTTTGGCTCCTCCTGTGTCTGAAGAAGAAGATGAAGAAGAGGAAGAAGAAGAAGATGACAATGAACCCCCACCAGTGATTGCACCAAGACCAGAGCATACAAAATCAGTAAGTCACAAGTAACTATTTTGTAATGATTCGGAAGATCCTATTAGAATAATCATAGAGTCAAAATCTAATTAATCAACTATTATCTACTGAGCATTTACCATGTTCCCAGGACTAGTTTAAAAGACATTACCCTGGTTTGTTTGTTTGTTTTGCAGTAATGAAATGTTCAAAAATCGATTGTTATGATCAATGCCAGATCACAACGTTTGTGATTTCCTAGAATCTGTGCTTCATTCTAGCAGGGATTTGGGTCCTTTGCCGCTCTACTTTGGTGACTAGACTAGAATTGTGCACAGGATAGGTGCTTAATAAATATTTGTTAAGTGATTAATATAAAAAAAAGATATTACCCTGGTTTTGAGGTTGCTGTTTGAGGATATGAAATATTCAGCACATGAAACAATTAGAAAATCATATTAAACAATAAATAAGTGCTAAATTATAACGTTTCTGCGGAAGTTAAGATAGGGAAGGAAATCCATGTGAACCATGTAGGAAGAACTGCACAAGCACAGGCATCAAGAACTAAATTAGCATGACACGTATGGGGTCCTTGAAGGACTAGCTCCAAAGATTTTTCAGGAGCAGAGTTCTTGTTACTTAAAAGTTCTTTTTAAATAGAAACCTTTAAAAACTAATTGATGGGCTGGCCATGGTGGCTCAGCAGGCAAGAATGCTTGCCTGCCAGGCCAGAGGACCCGGGTTTGATTCCCGGTGCTTGTCCATGTAAAAAAAAAAACAAAAACTAATTGATATGCCAGGACCTTAACTCCATGCTCTTTCCTGGCCCACTGTTTAATTTTATAACATTTTTGTCTTTTAGATCTACACTCGTTCTGTGGTTGAATCCATTGCATCACCAGCAGCACCAAATAAAGAGGTCACTCCACCTTTCGCTGAGAATGCCAATTCGAGTACTTTGTACAGGAACACAGATCGGCAAAGGAAAAAATCCAAGATGACAGATGAGGAGATTCTAGAGAAACTAAGTGAGGTTTTTGTTTAGTTTTGTTTGCCATCATTGCTTTCTTTATGGGACAATTTCTTACAAACCATTTAGAATAGGAATTGAACTTTTAGAAGCTTTGTTTTGAACGGGCTTGTTTGAATCCCGGTCTCCTTGGAATCAAAAGAAGACAAGTTTAAGATTTGCTATGTGATCGCTACGTCCCCCACACTCCAAATTTGACAGAAATTAAATATTTTCACTTGACAAAATCAATTAAGGTGAAAACTTGACAAAATGAATTAAGTAGTAAGTTTTGTTTTAAGATTACCCTTCCTCTAAAAGGTATAGTCTGATGAAATGTCTCATGGTCATGCTCCTAAGACCCCAAACTGATCAATCTTGATTTTCTCTTCATACTGCTCATTGCTAATGCATAGAAATACCAATTTTTTGCATGTTGGTCTTGTACCCCATCACTTTGCTGAATTCATTCATTAGCTTTAGGAGATTTGTTGTGTATTTCTGCATTTGCAGGATCATGTCATCTCCAAACAGTAGAAGTTTTACTTCTTCTTTTCCAGTTTGGATACCTTTTATTTCTTTTTCTTGTCTAATTGCTCTAGCTAGAACTTCCAGCACAATGCTGAATAATGATACTGAAAGTGGGCATCCTTGCCTTGTTCCTGATCTTAAAGAAAAAGCTTTCAGTCTTTCCCCATTGAAGATGATGTTAGCTGTGCACTTTTCATATATTCCCCTTATCATGTTGAGGAAGTTTCCTTCTATTCCTAGTGTTCTAGATATTTTTATCAAAAAGGGGTGCTGGATTTTGTCAAATACCTTTTTCAGCATCAATTGAGATGACCATATGTCATTTCCCCTTTATTGTATTAGTGTGGTATATTGTATTAATTGATTTTCTTATGTTGAACCACCCTTGCATTCTTGGGATTAATCCTACTTGGTCATGGTGCTGTTAGATTTGGTTTGCTAGTAATTTGTTGAGGATTTTTGAGTCTGTATTCATGAGGGATATTGTTCTATGCTTTAGTTTCCTAGCTGCTAAAACAAATACCAAATAATGGGTTGGCTTAACAACAGGAATTCATTGGGTGATGGTTTCAGAGACTAGAAGGCATGTTTCTTCTCATGGTTGGGATCTTTAGGCTTCCTCAGTTTCTCTATCACATGGCAATGCACATGGCTGCATCTTCTGGGTCCTGTGATTTCCAGCCTCTGGTTGCTCACCGTGGTTTCTGTCTCTGACTTTCACCTAGTTTGTAAAGAACTCCAATAATCCACATTAAAATGCAACCTGAATAAGATGGGTCATTCCTTAACTGAGGCAATATCTTATGGAGATCTTACTTAAAGTGGGTTTATACCCACCAAAATGTACCAAGACCAAGAACATTTCCAAACTGAGGTACACAATTCAATCCACCACAGTTCACTCTCTGAGTCCCAAAAAGAACAATTCTTTCCACACGTTCATTCCATCACAATCTCCCAAAAGCCTTAAGTCATCTCAGTAACAATGCTAAATATAAAGTCTCATCAAAATTACTTCGGGATATGGTCTGTCCTAGGACGTAATCCTCTGTCTGACGGACCTACAAAACTAGAAAACAGTTACCTACTCCTGATATACAATGGTGGAACAGAGCACCTGGGCAGAATGGCCTGCCCCCTCCAAGCACAGGGGCAGTTATACCCTTTCTTACACACATGTGTGGGCTTTCTCTCTTGGCACAAAGAGATCTTTTTGGTCTAGACCTTTGCTTCCCTGGTTCTGCCCTTGGAATCATTCTTCCTTCCATTCATTCTTTCTCTTTTCTTTTCAGTACAGGCTGGCAATTGTTCTGCCCAGAAAAATTTTGCAGAAACCTTGTTGGCTTTGCTTGCAGTTCAAGCAGATTCAAACCATCATAAAATAGAATTTTCCACAGATCTTTCCTGGATAACTACCTTTCCAATCTTGACTTCCACTGAAATGGCTGACTAGATTGATGGTCAGCCCACCCTTTATAGCAAATCCTCACATGGGGCCCTTTCCTCTAGGAGCTCAGTTCCCAAAAGTTCAGGGAGGTCCCTGATGGAGCCACTTTGGGTTCTAGTCTCTGGATAGGCTCAAATTTTTCCAAACCATCAATTTTTGGTTTCTTTGTGCTTAAAAGTTCACTTCTCAGCTTCATTGCTTTCCTCTCACATTTTACTATAAGCTTCAAGGAGAAGCCAGCTACAACTTCTGCAGTTAATTTGGAAATCTTAGCTAAATATTCAAGTTATCACTTACAAGTTCCACTTTCAATCTGATATCAAACACAATTGTGCCAAATTATCTGTCACTTTATAACAAGGATCAACTTTCTTCCAATTTCCAGTAACATATTAATCCTTTCTTTCTAAGGCCTCATTGGAAGTACCTTTAATATCCATGTCTCTAACTAGAGTTTCTTCAAAGCAATCTAGGCTTTTTCTTTAAAGCATGTCACAATTCTTCCAGCTTCTAGCAATACCTAATTCAAAAACTGATTCCATATTTTTAGATACTAGTAAAAGCAGCACCCTTCTTTCTGGTACCCAAAACAATTTTAGTTGTTATTATAAAATACTATATAATAGATTTGCTTAATAAGAGGAATTTATTGGCTCACTGTTTCAGAGGCTAGAAGCCTTGCTTCTTCCCAGTGGTGTTATCTTCTGGCTGGCCTGCAATCTTTGGGGTTCCTTGACTTTTCTGTCACACAGCAATGCATATGGCCACATCTTCTCCTTCCTCTTCTGGGTCCCATTGACTTCCAGCTTCTTACTGTTCTCCACGACTTCTCTCTCCATTTGACTTTCACTCTGCTTATAAAGTTCTCCAGTAATCTAGATTAAAGCCCAACCTAATTCAAATGGGCCACACATATTGAAGAGATCTTATTTACAATGGGTCCACACCCACTATAATGCAGATCAAGACAAAGAACATGTTTATACTGGGATACACGTTTCAATCCACCACAGTCTATAATTTTCTTCCTAAGTCTTTATCTGGCTTTGGTATTATGGTGGCAACTGAGCAATCTTGATACATAAATCAACCTCAGGGTCCAAAACAGCAATCAGAACTGGCGACCACAAACAATATAGCCTTTTCCATTAATTTAGGAGCATTTCTGTGGAGAGGGAGGCACTGCCAGCAAAAGTTAGCAACCTCCTTCCCCCAGGGTCATTAGTGTGTACATGATGTGTGTGCACACCAGTTGCTCCAGTTTTACAAAATACTTACCTTCCGGTTAGCTTTCTGGATCAAGGGAATTAAAAAAATAATTCCCTGCTGAAAAGAGTCAGAGGTCCCTGATGTATATTCAATAAGCTCATAGTGCAAAAGCACCTAACAAATTGCTGATTATCCATAATCAGTGCCCCCAATCTAATTCCTACTCATTCTTCAAAACTCAGCTCAAAAGTTGCCTCCCCAGGAAAGCCTTCCTCGTTTCTTCCAGTCTGAGTTAAGAGCCCTCTTCTTTACTACCTTTAGCATAGAAAATATCACATTGAACCAATCTGTCTCCTTCACTAGATTCTAAGTTCCCGAAGGGCAGGTACTGTGTCTTTTTTTTCTGTATGTTCAGCTTCTAGTAAAATGCTTGGCATATAATGGACAATCAACAAATGCTTTTGGAAGAAAAAATAAGCAAAAAAATGCATCTTTACTGAATAACTGCTTGTTTTTTCTATGCAAGACACTTTGGAGGAAACATTAGAAAGACAAGTTTCTGCCATCAATAAACAATTTTATTTGGAAGATAAGATTTAGCAGTGTGATGTAATTATAGAATGGGGAGATACCTTGTTTCATGGAAATTTCTATTTAAAAGATCTCAGAAAAGAGCAGTTTGGGCTCTAGGCCATAAGAAGGGTCTGCAGAGTTAGTGGTAGGGTGGTTTTACTCTCCAAGGGACATTGAGCAATGTCTGGAGACATTTAAATTGTCATGACTTGGGGTTGCTATTGGCATCTATTGGATAGAAGCTAGAGATGTTTCTGAATACTCTGCATGTGCAGGGCAGTCCTCTCCCCCTCATCCCACCCACACACACAGCAGAGAATTGTACAGCCCAAAATGTCAGTAACACTGAGGTTGTGACATCCTGAGTTAGACATATTTGGAAAGGCACAGGTTTAGGGAGCAGCTGGCAGTGAGCTCTCAGAACAGGAAATGCTGGAGTTGAACTGACTTTACTATACTTGTTATTAAATATGCCTCCAGAACTAGTGTTTACTGTAACAACAACAGCAATGATTCCTATTCAGTGAGCACTTCCTGTACTGGTGGCTTTACATACATTATCAAGCCTAATTTTCCCAATAATCCCTTGCAGTACATTTTAGTATCCTCATTTTACAGATGAGTGAAACCAAACCACAAAAAGGTTAAGTGGCCAAGTCATCAAGCTAATGAGTGGCAGAGCCCAGATTTGAACCTAAGTCTGTTTGCCTTTAAAGCTCAGATTACTTTTGTTACCCACTTTGTTTCTGTATCTTCCAACTGTCTATCTGTGGAAAAAAGAAGGAAGAAATGAAGGAATTACCTGGATAATATAAGTTCAATTATTCAAACAGTTGCCTCAATTTTTTCCTTTATTTCAGGCTGTAGACATGACTATAAGATTATTTCTGATTTTAAAAAGCCTACAGTCTCCCTGTAATAAAAATGACTACGTTATGGTATTTTCTTCAAAACTCAATAGACTTATGGTAAAAATGAATTTATTGCTTTCTTAAGTTAGCTGGCAGAGAAATAAGCTTATTTTGTTGCATAAAAATATTGTTTTGCTTGCAAATGACAATGGTGCTGGAGCTGTGGCCTATATAATTTGTTGTCTATTCTGCTCTGTAATGAGCAACATGAGGAAAAGGAAAAATCTACTTTTGATTGCATGTTTATTTAAGAATTAAGTGGTGACTTTTTCTCTTCTGGACTTTAGTCTTTGGCCTAGAGACAATCATTTTCTGTCTAGCCAGTGGGCCACTTGTGACTGCCAGCCATCCCCTTACTTATAGGAAGGTCAGTCTTTCATGCTCCTTCTCCACCATCACCCTTTCTGTGTTCTCTCTCTGCCACTTTCTTACTGTGTAACCTCAAACAAGTTAGTTAATGCCTCTGAGCCTCAGTTTCTTAACTGTCAAATGGGGATAAGAATCATTCCTACATTTTAGGGCTCATTCATATGATGGATTTTAGAATGCTCAACCTATAGCTAAGACAACAGGTATTGGAGTCAGAAAGACCCAGATTCAAATCATAGGCCCGTTACTATTACTGTGCCACCTGGCACCATTTACTTAAATTGCCTGGGCCTCCAGTTTCTCATCTAGATAATAAAGAAAATAATAGTACTAGCTTCATAATATTATAAGGATTAAATGAAAATAATGCATGTAAAAACTTCAGCCACCTGTTTGGGAACATTTGTAAATAATAAAATGCTCTACATATTTTTTTTAAAAAAAACAACAGCTCAGCAGTATCTGGAACATAGTAGGTGTTCAACACTAGTTATTACTTCTTTTTACCTGATTGTATAGCTCTAATGAGATAATACAGAGGTACAGGTGTTGAAATGAGTCATAACTGGATCTGAGTCATTGACCCACATGAGCTCTGTGCCCTTAGGCAAGTCATTTAACTTCTCTGAATTTCAGTTTCATATGAAAAATGGTATTATAGTATTTATACAGTAGGGCTTTTGTGAGGACTAAATGAGTTTGTTTGTAAGGCATCTAGCACAATAAACAGTAGTGTTATAAAATAAATTATGTTACTTTTACAAAATAAGAAGAGTGCCAATATTTTTAATTTTATAAAAGGGCACACAGGGTGTTATAGTGGGAGAAAATGTTTGAAAGCAGGAATAATCCCAGATGTATGGTCCTTGTACAGAAATCATAAAGAATTGTAGAATCAAGGCCCTGTTGGAGTTGGAGAAGGAGTAGAGGAGCCAGTGCCGAGTGGAAAAGGAGAAGGGGAAGGGAGACAGGGTGGTCAAGAGGTGGCCAACAATTTGTACCAGAGTAGACCCCATAAGCATGGGGAAGAGGGGATAGCAGCCCTTTCTAAATCATCATCACCTTCCATCTCAGCGTTCCAATTACTATGAGGTGGGCAGCCCAGACCACAGAGCTTCCTGGCTATTCATCTTCTACACAGATGCTGATTGTGTGGGCCAGACCAAACACCATTAATGGTTGAAAGGAACAGATCATCTTTTAGTTTTACCCAGATAGCCTGGATCTGGCTTGCTCACTGTGGTCTGTCTGCATCTGTTGGAAAATAAAGAAACCCCTACATTTTATTGAAATTTTTCAAAGGCACCAACTGTCAGCAAAATTGCGCAATGCAGGAAATTTGTCTTCAGCTTCCCTCTTCTGGGCCCCACAATCACTTCCTGTTCTGGTCCAACATTCCACCAATACTCCCCACTTGAAACTCTTTCTCCTAATTCCCCCTTGGGTAGAACTGGTATTAATTTAAAGAATTATTTTGCTTTGTCTCAGGAATTCAAACCTTCATTAGGCTAAAAGGATAATCTTTTAGTGGTGAGAGTTTGGCTTAGCATACTATGTAGGAGAATATATTGATAGGCCTTTCTGAAATCACATCATGAACTCTATTTTTAAACATTAATGGTTTCTGAAATTCTTGCACTTTAAAATGAATTATTTGTTTCTTATTTAGGAAGTTGCCTGGGTAGAAAAATGTTCTGGCATTGCTGTGTTATGATTTTGCTTTGCTGATTTTTATCACTTTTTGCTCCGTTATGTTACAGTGACTTTTCCTTTCTTTATTGTAATTTATAAAAGTAAATTATAATGGCTCTGATCAAACAGACTACTTGAGCTCCTTTTGGATTCTGAATTGAAAACAAGGTCTCCTGTGCATTTGTGTAACATCAGTAGATGGCAGCACATACTCTCCTGTGAAGGATAATGGGTATTGAGAATGCTGTTTTATATGAATCGCAGTTAAATTCAGAAGCAAAATCTCACCAAAATGGTTGTCTTTTTGTAATCCTCATGAAGAGATTTATTTCCATTCTTTTTACCCCACATACCATGGAAATTAAGGTGGAATAATTTACTACCATAAAGCCTCATTAACTGAACCCTGCCAATGAGAATTGGTCATAATTCAGAAAGTGGCTTGGGCTGAAGTTTATTTACATTTTCTCAGTCTATGGAAAGAGTTTGCTCAGCAACTTAATAGTATAACTTTCTTAGAAGACTATAAACTATCGTTTATAAACGGCTTAATAAAACTATGGTCTCAAGAGACTTTAAATTGGTCATTTCATTATACACACACACACACACACACACATGCACATATATATCTGAGCCCTTACCCATTAATAGCTGGCTTGAATAAGATGAATGCTCTCAGTAATGAAGAAATCTGTTAAATAATTTGAAAAATGAAATAACAACTCAGGAACTCAGGAATCATTGAATTAGTGGCATTCTATAACTATATCTCAAATAAAGTAACAATCTCCACCCCCTCATCTTAAATTATGGGGCACTTACAAAAGGAAATGCTTAATTTTATTTCATTTTAATTCAACATTTACTGAGTACCTGATATATATATTTTTCAAACCCAACATTTTTTTTATTATTGTGAAAAATAACATGTATACAGAAAAGCATAAATTTCAAAACATGCTGCAACAATAAGTTATATAACAGATTTCAGAGTTTAGTATGGGTTACAGTTCCACAATTTTAGGTTTTTTCTTCTACCTGCTCCAAGGCACTGGAGCCTAAAAGAAATACCAATATAATGATTCAGCAGTCATACTCATTCGTTAAATCCTATCTTCTCTGTGATAATTCTACCCTCTCCTTTGATCCTTCTCCCAATCTTTAGGGGTATTTGGACCATGCTCATTCTAACTTTCATGTTGTAAAGGGCTGTTGATAATATGGGATGGGGAATGGAATTAGTTGATGTTCTGGAGAGGCTGACCCCTCTGGGCTTCAGGACTTATTTGGCCTAGGAACCCATATGGATGTTGTAGGTTTCTGGAAATAATCAGAGTGCATGGAACCTTTGTAGTACCTCAGATAGAACCCTAGATATTCTTTAGGGTTGGCAGGAATGTTTTTGGTTGAGTGTTGGCAAACCATGGTAAATAGCAATATCTAGCTGAAGCTTGCATATGAGTACCTTCCAGAATAGCCTCTAGACTCTATTTGTACACTCTCAGCCACAGAAATTTTGTAACATTTCTTTTCCCCCATTTGGTCAGGAAAGCATTGTTGATCCCATGGTGCAGGGCCAGGCTCATCCCTGGGAATCAGGTCTCACACAGTTAGGGAGACTTTCACCCCTGGATCTCATGTCCCATGGAATAGAGAGGGTAATGATTTTACTTGCAGATTTTTGGCTTAGAGAGAGAGAGAGAGGGGCCACATCTAAACAACAGAAGAGGTCCTCTGGAAGTAATTCTTAGACATAACTATATGTAGGCTTAGCATCTCTTCTACATAAATAAGCTTCATGAGAGCAAGCTTCAAGATCAAGGGCTTGGCCAGTTGACTTGGGAGTCCTTAATGTTTGAGACAGTATCAGGAGTTTCCCCAGTGGTAAAGTTTAATAGTATTTTTTCTCCTGTCCATCAAGGGACTTTGCCAATACTTTTTTACTATCTGCTTAACATACTCTGGGATGTATTGATGTATTACATTAAGCTATACAGAATTATGAGCCCTCATTCCCATTCAACAAACCCAATGTATTTTTAATGGGTGGATCCAGCATCTCTGCACTTTAATATAATGATTATTACACAATTCACAGTTAAGAGATGTCTAAGTATAATGCTGGCCTTGGGAAACTGGGACTCATAAACTCAAGGACTAAGAATGCTTGATAGAATTTCACCATTCAGGAAATGTACAGGCATTTAGAACTTTGGTCTATTAACCCAACAGCCAATAACTGAGAAGTGCCCTTGAACTGAGGGAATAAATAATTGGGAGAAGAAGTACAGGATACTTGCAAAACAAATAACTTGATGCTGAGGGCTGACCTTTACTGGCAGGCCACTCCTCCATCATAAAGAGATCCAATCCCCAAAGAGGCTAATCTGAGGATTTCTGTGAACCACTACGAAAGTCTTGCTGGCTGCACAGGTTGGTCAGAGAGAGAAGGCAGCAGTTGCCTGGTAGCAGTCTTAGAGTACCTGATATATTTTACACTGTGTGAGACACTGAGGATACTGGGGTGAATAAAATGTTTTTTGTGTCCTTAAGAAATTTACAGTCTGAAAGGAGATGTCAAATAGATATAGCTATATTATGCATTTACGACACAGAGAGGGTAAAAGCCAGGATGAGACAGAGAGGGAGAGAAAGTTCAGTATTAGTACAAAGAAGGAGAGTTATTAATTTTATCCAAAAGGATTAGAGAAGACTATCTAGAAGAGGAAGCATCTAACTTGCATTTTGAATGGCAAGAAAGGAATTTTCCTGGAAGAAAAACTAGGAAGGATATTACAGGCAGAAAATAGATGAACAGAAGGCATGAAGGCACAAACGAGTATGTTGTGTTCTGGGAACTCTTAATTTGTTCAGTGTTGCTTGAATATAAAATTGCAGCTGGAGTTGTAGTACAGGAAGGTGAACTGTTAAGCAGAAACTGATCCTGAACTACAATTAGTAGTAGACAAGATCAGAGAAGGAAGCAGGAACCAGACGGTAAGGAACCTGGCATTCCATGCCAAGCAGTTTTACCTTTACCCTGTGGGTTGAGGAACCATCAAGGAATTCTGAACCGGAGAATCATTTGGTCCCGTTTGCATGTTAAAGCATTCTAACAGAAATGTCGAGCCTGGACTGGAGTGGGCAGAATCAGGAAGCAGAGACTCCAACTAGGAGGCTGTTGAAATAGTTCAGCCAAAAGATAATGTGAACCCAACTAAAGCAGTGGTAATGAGAAAGGGACAAGTTCAAAAGGTATTTAGGAGGTTAAAGGGATCAATGCTCAGAACTTGGTGCACAAGTGCATGTATGGAGTTTGGGTAAGAGATGAGTCAAATATTACTCCCAGATTTCTAACTTGGGCTACTGGGTGAATGATTGGCAGTACCGCAGACTGAGATTGGGGATACAGGGGAAAAAGTATTATAACAACCTATATATCAGCCAAGTCTTAATTAGCTTAACTGACACATGGGCTTTTGTTACAAAAAAAAAAAAAGAAAGAACACATACACAAAATGGAAAGGATAAAACAGAAGAGGAGAGGAATAACTTGAATTTGGATTGGTTAGGTAGAATCCAGATGGTGCTTCTATGCTAGAAAGGTCTTTTATGCTAGACTAAAGAATGTAGACTTGACCCTCTAGTGAGGAGGAACTTTTGAGGAATTATTTATAATGAAGAGCCATGGTAAAATTTGCTTTTCAGAAAAATTCGTACTGGAATAGGGTGACCATCCCTCTCAAGGCTACCCAGGACAATCTCAGGTTGTGAAGTATTGTGGTTACCCTATTCCAAAGGCATTGTGGAAGAGGAATTAGAGAAGGGGGAGTCTAGAGGAAGGCCATGACTGGCATAATTGTCTGGGCAAGGGATATTGGAATAAACTGAACAATGGCTGTGATCAGGGCATGGAAAGGATGAGATGAATAGGAGTGAAAATTTCAGAGTGGAATCTATAGACCTTCTCTCAATTAGTTCATATATGTGATTTTTTTTTTTTTACCTATTATCTCTAAACTTCCTTGAGGGGCCATATGTTATATAAGACATAACTCAAAGGTAGTAGGACTGATATATTTTATCTAAAAAAAAGAAGGGAGGGAGGAACAGAGACATCAAAATGATGCCCTGCATCTTCTTGAGAAACTGTAGCCTTGCTGTCATGGTGCTGCCACGTTGGACTTTTCTGGATGTATGTGAGCACGTTGAAGAGCCAGTGTCACTTCTTGTAGATTTATTCTGAATGGTATCAAGTATTCATACTCTGAGTGGTAGGTTTGAATTTTTGAAATAGCAAAAGCAACATTTATCTTTAGAGTCAAACATGATAAATGCATGGTTTTCTTTGTGTGGCTTATAAACTTACTCGAAAATGTTTGGAGCACTCTACAGAAACAAACTAGATTAGCAGTTGCAGAAGGGGTGGGGTGGGAATCCAACAGGAAATGTGGAGTGACTGCTAACAGGTACATGGTTTCTTTTTAGGATGCTGAACATATTCTAAAATTAGATCACCATAAAGGTTGCACAACTCTGTAAATATACTAAATACCTTGAATTGTACACTTTAAATGGTTGAACTTTATGGTATGCAAATTATAACTCAATAAAAGTGTTTGGAACACTAAAATGGTCCTAGGTTTAGGGATGTATGCTTCTGTTTGTTTGTTTTTGTATGCCGTGTGGCAGGGATCACATTTCATTATTTTTCTGTGTGAGTATCCTGTTATTGCAGCACCATTTGTTGAATTTTGATTGTTTTTTTCTTTCTTTGTTTGCTTGTTTGTTTGTTTTTTGGGAAGTGCATGGGCTGGGAATCAAACCCGGGTCTCCCTCATAGCAAGTGAGAATTCTACCACTGAACTACCCTTGTACCCCCAGGATGTATGTTTTTTAAAATTCATGGGCTCATTATTTTATGCTCAAACTTTGTTCTTCATTAAACACATCCCAATCCCCCATCACCCTTTGCACAGTATGGGTGCATATAATTTCTCAATAGATAATTGTCAAGTAGAATTAAATGTGGTGTTGTGTTCAACTTTTCTCTAAATAAGATAACATAGTGATTTTATTACATAGTGTGCAAGTTATTATATGTTTTTATCTCCTAATAGACAGTATCATTTTATGGGAGCTTTTTATAAATATTGGGTTGTAGCCTGTTATTTTTGTTTCCCTATCATCGACAATTTTGAGTATAAGCAGCATGGGTCATTACTACCACTTTAATTAATATATTACTATTAATTACTTTAATCTAAAGTGTCATTTTACATATACATTGTAGATATCATGTGGTCTAAATTTTATTTGTCATTGACTCTGGCATCTTAATTTTCATTAAAAGGAAATAAATCAATCCATTTCAATTTTCTCTCTTTCTTTCACCTCCACCTTCTCTCTCAGGAAGCATCGTGAGTGTTGGTGATCCAAAGAAAAAATACACAAGATTCGAAAAAATTGGTCAAGGGTAAGTGATTGTTATTTGAAATATCATAAGATGAGCATCAGCAGCAAACATTAAAATTTAATAACAGCTTGGATTTCTGATAAACTATGCTTCTCATTTCCTGAATTATATTCATGTTTTGCATTTTCAACATTGGCCCTTCCAGCTGGTGGACAGACTGCTAATTAACCTAGGAGCACATCCTGCTGAAGTCTGCATTGTTGTTGGACTGACAGTGAATTTTGTAGGGACATTTTGATCCCATCTACTTAAAAGATTCAAACTGATTTCTCTTGTAAAACAGTAAGGTTGTAGAAACACTAGCTTTTTGAAAATCGCCTTTTTCTTTCTTCCCCTATATCTCTATGGATATTATGGCTGAAATCCTATTTTATTGTCAAACTTTGGAAAGTGACAGAGTCAAAGTTGGGAAAGTCTTTATTGAATCATCCAGAAATTGGCAGAGTTGTCTACCTTAAGAATAAGAAAACAAATCTATAATCCCTTACTGACCCAGTACATAATATTCACCTAGCATGCTTATTAAAAATAAAGATTCCCAGGCCCCATTGCCAGAGACTTTGAATAAGTAGTCTGGAGTGGTGCTCAGGAATCTGAATTTTTGAAAAATTCCTCAGATAATCCTGATCATCAACTATGCATGGAAACCTTGGAGCAAGATCATTCACTAGAGCTAAAGGTGAGAGTCACTGGTTTTTCAAGTCAGCTGTTATTACACATGTCTCTCAGGCCTCCATGTGAAACAAAGAGGGAGGGCCAGAATAGGCCATAACATTTGTAACAGGGAAAAGTTTTTGTTAAAGAAAGAGTGTCTTTAAGGAATGTCCATAAATAGGAAAATGAGACAAAATATTGAGGTATACCAGCTACTGTATGCCAGGAACCAAGATGACACCCCAGAGGTCACCTGGCTGAAATGAGGGGCTGGGAGGGAGGGATACAGGTAAAGTGCCTGCAAAAGTATATTAGCCCATCAGTCATTAGAGTCTAGTTATTGTATAATCAGGGAACTTAGGATTTCTTCAAATATTTCACTGTTTTTCCTGGGATTCTGAAGAGTATATATTATGTATAAGCCTATTTTTTTTTACTTTTTATTGTAAAATATAACATATATACCAAAAAGCAATAAATTTCCAAGTACATTTTAACGAGTAGCTATAGAACAGATTTTAAAGTTTGGTGTGGGTTATAGTTCCACGAGTTTTCATTTTGTCCTTCTAGCTGCTCTAAGACATGAGACTAAAAGAAATATCAATATAATGATTCAGCAATCATACTAATTTGTTAAATCCTATCTTCTCTGTTATACTCCAATTTCTCTTTTTTCTTTTTTGTGAAAAATAACATACATACGAAAAAGCCATACATTTCAAAGTACATTGTAACAATCAGTTGTAAAACAGATTTCAGAGTTTGGTATGGGTTGCAATTCCAAAATTCTATGTTCTTACTTCTAGCTGCTCTGAAATACTGGAGACAAAAAGAAATATCAATATAATTATTCAGCAATCATGCTCATTTGAACTCTACCTTCATCATACCCTACCTTCTCTGTATAACTCCACCATCTATGTTGATCTTTCTACCACTTTAGGGGTATTTGAGCTATGCTAGTTCTAATTTTTTCATGTTGGAAGGGCTGTCAATAATATGGGGTAGGAGATGAAGCTAGCTGATGTTGTAGAGAGGCTGGGCCCTCTAGGTTTCAGGACCTATCTGGTCCAGGGACCCATCTGGAGGTTGTAGGTTTCTGGAAAGTTACCCTAGCACATGGAACCTTTGTAGCATCCTACATAATAACCTAGGTGCTCTTTAGGATGGGCAGGAATGATTTATGGTTGGGGTTTGGCAAGTTATGGTAGTTAGAAATGTCTAACAGAAACTTACATGAGTGACCTCCAGAGTAGCCTCGTGACACTACTTGAACTCTCTCAGCCACTGATTACCTTATTTGTTATACTTCTTTTCCTTCTTTTTGTCAGGAAGGCATTGACAGTGCCAAGGCTGGGCTCATCCCTAGGAGTCATCTCCCATGCCACCAGGGAGACTTTCACCCCTGGTTGTCATGTCCCACATAGTGGGGAGGGTAATGATTACACTTGCAGAGTTCAGCTTAGAGAGTGAGAGAGAGGCCACATCTGAACAACAAAAGAAGTCCTCTGGAAGTAACTCTTAGGCATACCTATAGGTAGGCTAAGCTTTTCCCCTATATACAATAAGCTTTACAAGAGCAAGCTTCAAGATCAAGGGCTTGGCCTATTGATTTGGGTGTCCCTAATGTTTGACACAGTATCAGGGGTTTCCCCGGTGGTAAAGTTTAATAGTTCCATATATTTTTTCCTGTCCCTCAAGGGACTTTGCCAATACGTTTTGATTTTCTACTTACTATATTCTAGGATGTATCCAGGCATTACCTGAAGCTATACAGGATTAAAGGCCCTGTTTCTTATTCTGGGCTCCCTGTGTTTCAGTTGTTCAAATGAGCTATACAGACATGTTGAGTTAGATTATTTGTAACAGAAAATTTAGGTTCTGAACAAAATACGTATTTCTTCCTTTGGTCTCAAACAGTAAGTGAAGTTCTAAAATACAGACAATGCCTTTCTTACCCTTGTATTTAGAATCACCTTAATTCCGACTTGATCGTCTTTGTTCTTATCTGTGTATACCAGGTTGTACATATTTACAGCAGCCTCTCAAAATCCAGAAATAACAATTACCACTCTGGACTAAATGTGATTGCTATAAGAGCTTACAATGTAGGGTCCAGTTTTCTTATAAGTATTTTCTAAATGAAACCATAAAATATTTGCTCCTTTGTTTCTGGCTTATACCCAAATGTTCCACCCGTTCATTCCTATCATTGCATGCCTCACAACTTCGTTCCTTTTTGTAGCAACACAATGTTGATCATATGTGTTCACCAATCTATTTCTCAGTCAGTGCATCCTTCAGCACCCGCATTCATTAGGCATCATGTATAATGTCCAAAGTCAACAGTCCATCAACTCTCTCAATTTTAGACAATTTTCATTGTTTCCAAGAGAAAAATAACTGATAAACACACCCTCACCAAATAGAAAATCCAAACCTCCCCCTAACTCTTGTCCTTCCCTCCATTATGCACCCCTGGTATTGCTGCCACACTGTTGAGATTTTCCTGGTGAACATAGCCCATAGAATGCAATAAGCAGTTTCCCCCATACCCCCAAATTATACACTCTTTGTACCCGATTCATACCTTAGCAGTAGCTCATGCAATAACTTATTTGTATTGGTAGTCTAAATTGGTGTGACGCATGAGTCTATACAACCCCTTTTAATCATGTTCACCTTCAATATGGTATTATTACTTACAGACCCACTAGTGAACCACCTTCACTTCTATCTATTCCCTTACAATTAAGTTCAACCTCATTAGCTAACTGTTCACCCATCTCAAACTTCTGTGTATCTCTAGATCCCCTATATTCTGTATTATAAGCCTCCAGTTTTACCTGTAAGTTTGACTATTTTTTTTATGATTTTTGTATTTTTCCTGCTGGCTTTTGTACTAAAGCTTTTTTTAAAATTTCAAACTTCTCTTGGGAAATAAGAGACAGCATTTATTACATAATTAGGCTAGAGGGTCTGAGGTGGCACTTAGGGGGACTATTCCTGGTGGGAATCAAGGTGAGAAGACCTTAAATGGAGGCAGAAACTCAGGGAGAAACTCCCTAGGGGCCTCTTACCTCCTAACAGATCAAGTGGTATTTATGCCCAATACTCTACATCAGTGCTGTCCAATAGAACTTTCTGTGGTGATGGAAATGTTCTCTTTCTGGGATTTTCAATATGGTAGCCACCAGCCATATGTGGCTGTCAAGTACTTGAAATGTGTCTAGTTCAAATGAGGAACTTAATTTGAACAGAAACAAAGGAGCAAATATTTTATGGTTTCATTTAGAAAATACTTATAAGAAAACTGGACCCTACATTGTAAGCTCTTATAGCAATCACATTTAGTCCAGAGTGGTAATTGTTATTTCTGGATTTTGAGAGGCTGCTGTAAATATGTACAACCTGGTATACACAGATAAGAACAAAGACGATCAAGTCGAAATACATACCAATTTATTCTTCCAGTGAAAACCATCATAGAGCTGCTGCATTTGAGCATTCCAGGAGGCTAAAATATATACCTATTTGTGTTTTGCTTCTTTCACTGGTGCTCTCACTTGTTCACACAAAAAAAGTTTGTGGTCACTGTGGTCCTCATAGCTCCCTAGGGGCCTCTTACCTCCTAACAGATCAAGTGGTATCTATGCCCAATACTCTACATCAGTGCTGTCCAATAGAACTTTCTGTGGTGATGGAAATGTTCTCTTTCTGGGATTTTCAATATGGTAGCCACCAGCCATATGTGGCTGTCAAGTACTTGAAATGTGTCTAGTTCAAATGAGGAACTTAATTTATTTGAATTCATTTACTTGTTCTGCAAACATGTGTTGAGCACCAACTATGTGCTTGGCACTAGGCTAAAGTGCTAGAGAAATAGAGACAGAGAATAATGGTGTGGGTCCCCAAGGAGTTTACAGCCTACAGTGATAAGTGCTTGAAAGAGGGCTCAGTAGGGTACAAAGAGAACATTGAGGCAAGCCAACTCAATTCACTTGAATGCAGAATTGGACTGGCTATCTTTAGCTGTCATTTTTCACCTGAAGTTTTCCTTCTTAAACTCTGGTGGACTGGATGTTTTACTTAAGTAAGGAAGCTGTACCTTCCCAACTTCACATGTCAACCTCAACTTAATTTCTTCCTGCTCAAAAGGAGGTTGCAAAAAGGCAATATTATGTACAGAGGGGGCTTTGAAAAACAAAGGAGTCTTTTATTAGATTTTATTTTATCATGGTTGGGTCTCTAGTGGATCTAACAATAAAAAAGGATACACATCTACTTAGGAGTAGCCCTCCAGATCTTTGCTGTCCAATCAGGTGGCAATGAGCCACATGTGGCTATTATGAGTGCTTGAAATGTGGCCAGTCCAAATAGAAATGTGCTTTAAGTCAAAACACACAACCATTTCAAAAACTTATTATGGCAAAAAGAATGTAAAATATATCATTAGTAATTTTCATATTTTTTTTGGTTTGCTAAAGCTGCCAGAATGCAATGTACCAGAAATGAAACAGCTTTTATAAAGGGGATTTATTAAGTTACAAGTTTGCAGGTCTAAGGCCATAAAAATATCCAAACTAAGGCATCCAGAGAAATATACCTTGATGCAAGAAAGGCCCAAGTCTGTCACATGGGTAGGCATGTGGCTGGCATTTGCTGGTCCTTGTTCCTGTTTCCACTGCTTCCAGCTTTTGATTCCAGTGGCTTCCTCTCTAAGCATCTATGGGCCTTCACTTAGTTTCTCCAGGTCAAAACTCTGCATTTTGGCCTACTTAGCATCTCATGAGAAGGCACACAGTGATATCTGCTGTGCTCTGCATCTCCAAACATCCGTGTCTAGGCAGCTTGCTCTTTCTGTTGGCACTCCAAGCATCTCCAATTATCTTTGACTATGTTGGCTTTGGGCTTGCTCTAAAATGCTTCCCCTTCTAAAGGGTTCCAGTAAACTAATCAAGACCCACCTTAAATGGGTGGAGTCACACATCCGTCTAGTCAAAAGGTCATACCCACAATTGGATATGTCACGTCTCCTTGGAAGCAATCCAATCAAAAGGTCATGCCAACAACTGGCACACCAAAACCCCACAGAAGTAATCCAATCAAAGTTTCTGCCCTAAACCGTGGGTCTGCCCCCACAAGATTGAATTAAGAAAGAATGCATGGCTTTTCTAGGGTACATAACAATTTCAAAGCAACACGTTCTACCCTCTGGACCCCAGAAATACGTGTTTTTTCCATATACAAATTACATTCACTTCATCACAATATTACAAAAGCCTTAAACTATTTCAGTAACAGTTCAAATACAATACCAAGTCAAAAATATTACAAAATCACATCAAAGTCAGTTATAGGCATGGTCTGTTCTAAGGCAAAAATTTACATTCTGGATTTTGACCTGTGAAACTCAGAACAAGATATCTGCTGCCAATATACAGGAGGAACACTCATATGATACATGTTCGCTTTGCCATAGGGAGAAAATGAATGGAAAACAGGGGTCAAAGGTCCCAAACAGTTCCTATAACCAGCAGGGCAAACTCCACTAAATTTCAAAGTCTGAGAGTCACTTATCCTTGGCGTGTGTTAGAGCTTCAGTCCCACCCTCTCTAAGGGCTTACGCAGTTTTTCACCTTCTCCAATACCTGAGGTAGCAACACTCTTCCTAAGTAGTGAAACAGAAGGCCCACCCTCTGCTTCTGGGGCAAACTCACTCTCTCCACATGTATGAGTGGGTCCACTCTCCTAGCCCAAGACTTCCTGGCTCCAGACCTTAGCATCCATGGTTTTGACTCTGAAATAATTTTTCCTTTAATTTGTCCCTTTTCTGTCCCTTTTAGTTCAGACTGGCAATAGTTCTGTTTATGCATGTCTCACAAGAAACTTGCTAGTTTTCCATGCAGTATATACAGAACATACCCATCAGATAATAGGACCTGCCATAAATATTCAACTCCATTTCCAATTTTGGCTTGTCCTGTAATGCCTGGCTGGTTCAATGTTTGGGTAAATCCTCACGTGGAGCACTATTCTTTGGTGTCTGACTTTGTGAAAGCCCAGAATTTTCTAGACCATCAATTTCTGGTTTCTTTATACCCAAGCATTCAGTTCTTAGCTTATCCCTTTCCTGTCTCATTTCACAATAAACTACAAGGAAAAACCATTCTGTGCTTGCCACACTTAATTTGGAAATCTCTTCAGCCATGAATCTCAGTTTGTGACTTTTAAATTCTCCTTTCCATCTAACACAGTACTTAATTTTGCCAAATTCTCTGCCACTTTAAAACAAGGATTGTCTTCCTTCCAGTTTGCAATAACACATGCATCATTTCTATCTAAGTCCTCATTGGAAGCATCTTTAGCATCCGTATTTCTAACCAACAGTCTCTTCAGAGCATTCTAGGCCCTTCCTTTTATGCTCCTCACAATTCTTCCAAAACCTTCCCCTTATCCATGTAAAAAGTGATTCCAAGAAGTTTGGTATCTGCAATATGCAGCACCCCACTTTTCTGGTATCAAAATCTGTTTTGGTTTGCTAATGCTGCCAAATGCTTTATACCAGAAATGGCTTAAGTTTATAGTTCTAAAGCCATAACAATGTCCAAAGTAAGGCATCCATAAAAAGATACTTTGACTCAAGAAAAGCTGAATGCATCCAGGATTTCTCTGTCAGCTGAGAAGGCATGTGGCTGGCATCTGAGATTTTTGTTCCTGGTTTGTTGCTCTGTGCTTCAGATTCCAGTGGATTCCTCTCTAAGCATCTGTGGGCCTGCACTCAGCTTCTCTGGGGCAAAAACTTTAGGTTCTGGCTTGTTTAACATCTCGTGGGAAGGTACATGATGACATCTGCTGGTCTCTTTGCATCTCCAAATGTCCATGTCTAGGTGTCTACTCTCTCTGTCAGCGCTCCAAGCATCTCCAATTATCTGCATCAGTGTCGGCTGTGGACTCTGTAAAGTATTTCCCCTTTTAAGGGACTCCAGTAAACTATCAAAACCAACCTTGAATGGGTGGTCACATCTCCATCTAGTGAAAAGGTCACACCCACAATTGGATGTGTCAGATCTCCATGTAAGCAATCTGATCAAAAGGTCACACCCACAGCTGGCCATACTACATCTCTGCGAAAATAATCCAGTCAAGGCTTCTGCCCTGGGTGGTGGGCTGGCACCCACAAGGTTGGATTAGGAAAGAAAACATGGCTTTTCTGGAGTATATAAAAATTTCAAACCCGCACAATACTGATTACATGTTGAAGTGATGAGTTTTCATATATTAGGTTAAATAAAATATACTATTAAAATTATTTTTACCTTGAAAACATTTATTCATATAGCTGCTAGAACATTTTAAATATAGCTCACATTGTAATTCTGTTGGGCAGCACTGCTTTAGTTGTAGTTTTTAAGGGGAGCTATTGATTTATTTACTCATAGAGTGTTTTTTTTCCATGATTTTGGGTGTGGTGAGGTGTGATAGATGGTAAGATTTTGTTTTTGTTGTTTTGTTCTCACTATTATTTCCACCAAGATTTGTCTGAGCCCAAAATGGCATTGCATTTAAAAAGGAAAAAAGGAAGTAATGGTGTCAGATATCACCCAGGTGTCAGGTACTGAAGCAACATCAGTTTCTCCAAGAGGGAGGATTAGGCTGCCAAGCAATTTTGCATACCAGAGAGAACCCCCTCCTGGCTGTTATTTATGTTTCTGACCTCTAAAGATGCAAAAGGAAAGTTCATTCTTTTTCACATACCTTTAGAAAGATTTTATAGTCTAAAATGAAAAATCAAGGCAGAAATCCTGCTTGCCTTTACAGAAAGTTCAATTTTAAATCCCAGCAAGTTCATCAATATTTTAAAGAATGAAGAAACCAAGAGAAAATTCACTCATAGGCCCCTCAGTTTTTTAATAAGTTTTCAGAGGTAGGGGCTCTATTTTATTCCTCCTTTTGTCTCCTTTAGCTTTTGCACTTAGTAGGCCCTTAAAAACCATTTTGTACAATTAAGATCAACAACACCAAAGGGTTCACTTGGCCTAACTGAAAGACCTACAGAGCTTCCCTTGCCTCCCCCATTTCTTTTTTGCCTTGATAAATAGTTGTTGAATTAGTGAAAATGTTTGCCTTTCTAGCTCTCCCTTCCTACTGTCCTCGGTCTCTTTTCACTCGTGTATATGCATGTCTATATTGCTCGCTCTGTCTCTGTCTCTCTCTCTCTTTTTTTTCAGAGTGTTTTCATCTCTGTTTCTCCTAATGTCATGGTCTCCTATATCATATCTGATTCTTTATCCTTTGGGTATTTGTATGTGTTGCACATCTGTTTTTTTCATGTATGTTAGCTTCACCTTCTACTATCCATTTTTACTCCCCACAACCAAAATGGTCATAATATAAAATTTAGATGTGCGGGTTTTTTATATACCTTTGAAGATATAACCTAGTAACTTAAATCTGTTGATTTACTGTAATTTTATCATTTATTTAATTGACTAACTGTAATTTTTCAGAAAATAAAATTTTTGCTCTCTGTTCTTTATTTTTAAAGTGAATGAGAAGAATATTGATTTTTTTCCATTATATTATAAAACCAATTAAATTTACTTTCTATTTACTTAAATGGCTCTGAATTTATTTTCCATGAATTATTGACCTATGTGCTCTCAATATAAAGAGTGATTGTTTTCTTTTCATTAATCTTTTTTTTTATTGTTTTGCTTTACCTATTGTTACAGTGATATTCAAAATTGTGTCAGTAGTCTTTTGGTGCTAGGAATAATCTGTCCCAGTGTTCCATTTTTACTTCCATGGAGCCCAGCAGTTCACTCTTGGGGGTTGAATTAGAGAGGAACCCCTCCGTTAATCACAGTTGTCTGTTTGGGAAACTAAATTTTTCCAGTAAGCGTTTTTGTCATCCCAGCATTCAGGCCTGAAGCCAAAGAGTTGTGCTCCATCTTCCATAAATCAGGTTCAGAATTGCATGTCTATTCATTTGAGGCCATAACTGAATTAAAGGCAAAAAATGGTATTTTTTTCTCTGTTTGCTATAAAAAGTGTTCTATAATTGGCCACTAGATCCAGACATTTTGAGCAGATGTATATAAAGTTTAAAAAGGAAAGAAAGAAAAAAGACCAGGTATCCCAAATTCTTTTTCTTTAACTCAACAGCATGAGTTTGTCAGAAATATATCTGATGGAGACATAAGAATCTTTACTCTAAGATAGTTACATAAAGGGGCTTGTTTAATAAATGGGCTATAGTGAGACAACAAAACTATGAACAGTATAATTCAAAATTTTCGTATGGCTCCTTAACATCACTGCTTTTAGAATCACTAAAGCCCCTCCCCCCCTTATTTTGTATGCTGTATGTCAGGGTCACATTCCATTCTTTTTCCACGTGAGTACCCTGTTATTGCAGCACCATTTGTTGATTTTTTTTGTTTGGTTGATTTTTTGTTTGTTCGTTTTGTTTGTTTGTTTGTTTGTTTGGAGGTGAAGTGCATGGGCTAGGAATCAAACCTGGGACGCCCACTAGCAGATGAGAATTCTACCATTGAACTAACCTTGCAGCCCCTAGAGCCTCAGTAATGCTGCTAATGATATTTGTAAACCACACAT
Organism: Tamandua tetradactyla; assembly: GCF_023851605.1. NCBI lineage: Eukaryota > Metazoa > Chordata > Mammalia > Pilosa > Myrmecophagidae > Tamandua > Tamandua tetradactyla. The sequence continues at coordinate 59,131,089 of NC_135353.1, read as the reverse complement.
TTACTGTAGTGTGGTATTTTTATATATACTGAGGAGAGGTAGTAGGGGCTTTAGAGTTGAGCTTTAGTGCAAGAGGGGAGTCTTCCAAACAGCGTAGGGTATAGTAAGATGTAAGACATCGATGGAAAAAGCTGTAATATATTACATTCCTGATGTAATCTTGCTGCCATGCTATGTTATCAATAGCTCAATAATAATAATAAAGACTACCACAAAAAAAAACAGTTTTCTAAATATCTTACTCCCATGGAGTAAGATTTGTATAAAATCTCTGAGATACGATATTTTTTAATCTACCTATGAGTCTGTTCTCGGTATTTTATCCCTAGTCACAGTTATCCGTTCATATAGCATTAAGATGATTGTGTTCTGAATCTGTTCTGTAGGTATATATTTAACTTTTTTATTGTATAATATAACATATATACAAAGCAAAGAAAGCAAAAAGCAATAGTTTTCAAAGCACTCTTCAACACGTAGTTACAGGACAGATCTCAGAGTTTATCATGGGCTACCATACAATCCTCCCAGATTTTTCCTTCTAGCTGCTCCAGAATATAGGAGGCTAGAGGGCTTAAATATTTTTTTGTCATCACAATCAACTTTCTTCTTTTTTTGTGTGAAAAATAACATATATACAAAAAAGCAATAAATTTCAAGGCACAGCACCACAATTAGTTGTAGAACATATTTCAGAGTTTGGCATGGGTTACAATTCTACAAATTTAGGGTTTTACTTCTAGCTACTGAAGATACTAGAGACTAAAAGAGATATCAACTTAATGATTCAGCAATCATATTCATTTGTTCAATCCTGTCTTCTCTGTATAACTCCACCATCGCCTTTGATCTGTCCATCCCTCTCTTTAGGAGTGTTTGGGCTATGGTCATTCTAACTTTTTCATGTTGGAAGTGTCTGTCAGTATTATGGGGTAGGAGATGGAACTATCTGATGTTCTGGAGAGGGTGGGCCCTCTAGGTTTCAGGACTTATCTGGACCAGGGACCCATCTGGAGGTTGTAGGTTTCTGAAAAGTTACTCTAGTGCATGGAACCCTTGTGGAACTTATATATTGCCCTAGGTGTATTTGGCTGGAATGAATCTATTGGGGTTTGGCAGATTATGATAGGTAGCAGTGTCTAACTGCAGCTTGCATAAGAGCAATCTCCAGAGTAGTCTTTCAACTCTGTTTGAAGTCTCTCTGCCACTTATACTTTATTTGTTACACTTCTTTTCCCCGTTTTGGTCAGGATGGAATTGTTGCTCTCCCGGGGCCAGGGCTGGTCTCATCTCTGGGAGTCATCTCCCATGCCTCCAGGGAGATTTTCACCCCTGGATGTCATGTCCCACATAGTGAGGAGGGCAATGATTTCACTTTCAGGGTTGGCCTTAGAGAAAGTGAGAGCACATCTGAGCGACAAAGAAGATCCTCCAGAAATAACTCTTAGGCATACTGATAGGTAGGCTAAGCTTCTCTGTTACCTGCATAAATTTCACAAGAGTAAGCCTCACAATCAAGGGCTTGGCCTATTGATATGAGTGTCCCTAAAATTTGACACAAGTATCAGGGGATTCCCTGATGGTAAAGTTAAATAGTCCCATATTTTTTCTCCTAACCCTCAAGGAACCTTGCCAATACTTTTTTTTTTTTTCCATTTTTTTTTTATTAATTAAAAAAAGAATTAACAAAACAATTAGAAATCATTCCGATCTACATGTACAATCAGTAATTCTTAATAACATCACATAGTTGCATATTCATCATTTCTTAGTACATTTGCATCAATTTAGAAAAAGAAATAAAAAGACAACAGAATAAGAATTAAAACAATAATAGAAAGAAAAAAAAACAAAAAAAACAAAAACAAAAAACCTATACCTCACATGCAGCTTCATTCAGTGTTTTAATATAATTGCATTACAATTGGGTAGTATTGTGCTGTCCATTTCTGAGTTTTTATATCCAGTCCCGTTGTACAGTCTGTATCCCTTCATCTCCAATTATCCCTTCTCTTTTTTTTTTTTTTAATTAACGGAAAAAAAGAAATTAACCCAACATTTAGAGATCATACCATTCTACACATGCAATCATTAATTCTTAACATCATCACATAGATGCATGATCATCATTTCTTAGTACATTTGCATTGGTTTAGAAGAACTAGCAACATAACCGAAAAAGATATAGAATGTTAATATAGAGAAAAAAATAAAAGTAATAATAGTAAAATCAAAACAAAACAAAACAAAACAAAACAAAAGCCTATAGCTCAGATGCAGCTTCATTCAGTGTTTTAACATGATTACTTTACAATTAGGTATTATTGTGCTGTCCATTTTTGAGTTTTTGTATCTAGTCCTGTTGCACAGTCTGTATCCCTTCAGCTTCAATTACCCATTGTCTTACCCTGTTTCTAACTCCTGCTGAACTCTGTTACCAATGACATATTTCAAGTTTATTCTCGAATGTCCGTTCACATCAGTGGGACCATACAGTATTTGTCCTTTAGTTTTTGGCTGGATTCACTCAGCATAATATTCTCTAGGTCCATCCATGTTATTACATGGTTCATAAGTTTATCTTGTCTTAAAGCTGAATCCATTCTGCCATTCTATGTCTTTTGATTGGGAAATTCAGTCCATTAACTTTTAGTGTTATTACTGTTTGGATAATATTTTCCTCTACCATTTTGGCTTTTGTATTATATATATCATATCTGATTTTCCTTCTTTCTACACTTTACTCCATACCTCTCTCTTCTGTCTTTTCGTATCTGACTCTAGTGCTCCCTTTAGTATTTCTTGCAGAGCTGGTCTCTTGGTCACAAATTCTCTCAGTGACTTTTTGTCTATAAATGTTTTAATTTCTCCTTCATTTTTGAAGGACAATTTTGCTGGATATAGGAGTCTTGGTTGGCAGTTTTTCTCTTTTAGTGATTTAAATATATCATCCCACTGTCTTCTAGCTTCCATGGTTTCTGCTGAGAAATCTACACATAGTCTTATTGGGTTTCCCTTGTATGTGACAGATTGTTTTTCTCTTGCTGCTTTCAAGATCCTCTCTTTCTCTTTGACCTCTGACATTCTAACTAGTAAATGTCTTGGAGAACGCCTATTTGGGTCTATTCTCTTTGGGGTGCGCTGCACTTCTTGGATCTGTATATTTAGGTCTTTCATAAGAGTTGGGAAATTTTCAGTGATAATTTCTTCCATTAGTTTTTCTCCTCCTTTTCCCTTCTCTTCTCCTTCTGGGACACCCACAACACGTATATTTGTGCGCTTCATATTGTCATTCAGTTCCCTGATTCCCTGCTCAAGTTTTTCCATTCTTTTCCCTATAGTTTCTGTTTCTTTTTGGAATTCAGTTGTTCCATCCTCCAGTTCACTAATTGTAGCTTCTGTCTCTTTAGATCTACCATTGTAGGTATCCACTGTTTTTTCCATTTTTTCTTCTTTGTCCTTCACTCCCACAAGTTCTGTGATTTGTTTTTTCAGATTTTCTATTTCTTCTTTTTGTTCAGCCCATATCTTCTTCATGTCCTCCCTCAATTTATTGATTTGGTTTTTGAAGAGTTTTTCCATTTCTGTTCGTATATTCAGCATTAGTTGTCTCAGCTCCTGTATCTCATTTGAACTATTGGTTTGTTCCTTTGATTGGGCCATATCTTCAATTTTCCGAGCGTCATCCATTATTTTCTGCTGGTGTCTGGGCATTTGATCAGATCTCCCTGGGTGTGGGACCCAGCTGGTTGAAAGGTTTTTCTGTGGAATCTCTGGGCTCTGTTTTTCTTTTCCTGCCCAGTAGGTGGCGCTCGTGGCGGTCGTTTGTCTGCGGGGCAGTCGGCCCGGGAAACCGCGCGTGGAGGCGGGGGTCGCTGGCCGTGGCTTGGGGGAGTGCCGGTCCAAATTGCCCAGCTGGCCCGAGACGCCAAGCGTGACGGGAGGGCCCCGCTATCCAATGTTCCCAGTCAGACCGGGGAGCCACGTGCGTGGAGGGGACCCCAGACGCCAGTCACCCCAGCCGGGAAAACGTGCACCCCTCGGGTATCTCACAGCAGTGGATTCTCCCTACCCGTTCAGCCGTTCCAGAATGGGGTACGCTGTCTTTTTTGGTCTCTGTCGTGACTCCGGGAGCTGTTTTGTATTGTTTCTGTTTCTTTAGTTGCTTTTCTGGAGGAGGAACTAAGACCCGTGCGTCTTACTAAGCCGCCATCTTCTCCGGAAGTCGCCAATACTTTTTGATCATCTGCTTAATGTATTCTAGGATGTATCCAGGCATTACAGTAAGTTATATGGATTAAAGGACCTCTTTCTTATTCTGGGCTACCCTGTGTTTCAGTTGTTCAAATGGGTTGTACAGATAGGTTGAGCTAGATTATGTGCTACAGAAAATTTAGTTTCCAGACCAAATAAACCTTTCTTTCTTTGGTCTTTAAGAGTATGTGTGCTTCTAAAATATTTAGGTGTTTGAACCATTTTGAGTTAATTTTTGTATAGGGTGTAAGATAGGGGTCCTCTTTCATTCTTTTGGCTATTGATATACAGTTCTCCCATGCTCATTTATTGAAAAGACTATTTTGTCCCATTTTGGAGGGTTTGGGGCCTTGTCAAAAATCAGTTGACCACAGATTTGGTGGCCCATTTCTGCCCTCTGGATTCGATTCCATTGGTCAATGCTTCTATCTTTGTGCCAGTACCATGCACAGTGATCAAACACTGTGGCTTTATATTAGGTTTTAAAGTTAGGGAATGTTAATCCTGCCACTTTGTTCTTCCTTTTTAGGCTGCTTTTAGCTATTCAGGGTCTTTTTCCCTTCCAGATGAATTGGGTACCTAGCTTTTCCAAGTCTTCAAAATAGGTTGTTGGGATTTTGATTGGTACTGCGTTGAATCTGTAGATCAATTTGGGTAGAACTGACATCTTAACTATATTTAGCCTTCATATCCATGAGCAGGAAATGTCTTTCCACCTATTTAGATCTTCTTTGATTTCTTTTAGCAATGTTATGTAGTTTTCTGTGTACAAGTCCTTTACATCCCTACCTAAGTTCATTCCTAAGTACTTGATTCTTTTAGTTGCTATTTTGAATGGAATTTTTTCCTTAACTGACTCCTCAGGTAAGTCATTGTTTGTGTTTAGAAATGTTACTGATTGTTGCACGTTAATTTTATATCCGGCCCCCTTGCTGAACTTGTTTATTATTTCAAATAACTTTACTGTAGATTTCTCAGGATTTTCCAATTATAGTATGTCATCTGCAAATAATGAAAGTTTTACTTCTTCCTTTCTAATTGCATGCCTTTTATTTATTTGTCCTGCCTGATTGCTCTAGCTAGAAATTCTACCACAATATTGAATAATAGAGGTGACAGAGAGCATCCTCGCATTGTTCCTGATCTTAGGGGGAAAGATTTCAGTCTCTCTCCATTGAGTACAATGCTGGCTGTTGGTTTTTTGTATATGCGCTTTATCATATCAAGGTAGTTACCTTTGATTCCTATCTTTTGAAGTAGTTTTTATCAGAAAAGGATGTTGAATTTTGTCAAATGCTTTTTCAGCATCAGTCGAGATGATCATGTGATTTTTCCCTTTCGATTTGTTAACGTGCTGTAGTACATTAATTGATTTTCTTGTGTTGAACAATCCTCACATTGTAGGTATAAACCCCACTTGGCCGTGGTGTATAATTCTTTTAAGGTACTGTTGGATTCAATTTGCTAATATTTTGTTGAGAATTTTTGCGTCTATGTTCATTAGGGAGATTGGCCTGTAGTTTTCCGTTCTTATAGCATCTTTGCCCAGTTTTGGTATTAAAATGATATTAGCTTCATAAAATGAGTTAGGTAGAGTTCCTTTTTCCTCATTTTTTTGGAAAAGTTTGAGCAGGATTGGTGTTAGTTCTTTTTTGGAATGTTTGTTAAAATTCCCCTATGAAGCCATCCGGCCCTGGGTTTTTCTTTGTAGGAAGATTTTTGATGACTGATTAAATCTCTTTACTTGTGATTGGTTTGTTGCAATCATCTATTTCTTCTTGAGTCAGTGTAGCTTGTTTCTGTGTCTCCAGGAATTTGTCCATTTCATCTAAGTTGTGTAGTTTGTTAGCATATAGTTGTTTATAGTATCCTCTTATGATTTCTTCTATTTCTTCAGGGTCTTGGGTATCACACCCTTTCTCATTTCTGATTTTGTTTATTTGCATCCTTTCTCTTTCTTTCTTTATCAGTCTTGTTAGTGGCCCATCAATTTTATTAATTTTCTCAAAGAATCAAATTTTAGTTTTATTGATTCTTTCAATTGTTCTTTTGTTCCCCCATTCATTTAACTCTGCTTAAATCTTTATTATTTCTCTTCTTCTATTTGCTTTGGGGTTAGTTTGCTGTTCTTTCTCAAGTTCTTCCAGGTGAGTAGAAAAGATCCTCGATTTCTGCTCTTTCTTGTTTATTAATATAGGCATATTAAGACAATAAATTTCTCTCTTAGCACAGCCTTTGCCGCATCCCATAAGTTCTGATATGTTGTAGTCTCATTTTCATTTGTCTCCAGATAGCTATTGATTTCCCTAGCAATTTCTTCTTTGACCCACTGGTTGTTTATGAGTGTGTTATTTAATCTCCATATATTTCAGAATGTTCTCATCTTTGGTGGTTATTGATGTCCAGCTTCATTCCATTGTGATCAGAGAAAGTGCTTTGAATAATTTCAATTTTTTAAAAATATATAGAGACCTGATTTGTGACCCAGCATATTAACTATCCTGGAGAATGTTCCTTGAGCAGTAGAGAAGGATGTATATCCTTATGTTTTTGCGGTGCAATGACCTATGTATGTCTGTTAGGTCTAATTCATTTATCAAGTTGTTTACTTTCTCTATTTCCTTGTTGATCTTCTGTCTGATTGTTCTCTCTCTAAAGAAGAGTGGTGTATTGGATTCTCCTACTATTATTGTTGAAACATTTATTGCTCCCTTCAGTTTTGCCAATGTCTGTCTCCTGTCCTTTGGAGCTCCTTGATTGGGAGCATAAACATTTATGATTGTTATTTCTCCTTGGTGAATTGTCTCTTTAATTAATATATAGTGTCCTTCTTTGGTTCTTATGATGTCTTTATATTTAAAGTCTGTTTTGTCTGATATTAGTATAACTGCTCCTGCTTTCTTTTGGTTACAACTTGTGGGGAAAATCTTTTTCCAGCCTTTCACTTTCAACTTATTTGTATCCTTGTGTCTAAGATGAGTTTCTTGTAAGCAGCATATAGCTGGATAATATTTCTTAATCCATTCTACCAATCTGTATCTTTTAACTGGTAACTTTAGTCCCATAACATTTAAACTTATTACTGAAAAGGCATTTCTTGAATCTACCATCTTATTTTTTAAATTTATTTTGTCAGATCTATATATTCCTTTCCCTCTTTCTCTTTTGATTCTTTAAGTTACCCTTACTGGTACTCTTCAATTCTGTGCCCTCCTCTAGACCTCCCTCTCCTGTCTTTTTTTTTCAGCTGGCAGGTCTCTCTTTAGTATTTCTTGTAGGGCCAGTCTCTTGTTGACATGTTCTTTCAGGACTTCTTTGCCTGTGAAAAATTAATCTCTCCCTCAGTTTTGAATGACAGTTTGGCTGGGTACAGAATTCTTGGCTGGTAGTCTTTCTCTTTCAGGATCTTAAATATATCATACCACTGCCTTCTCACCTCCATGGTGCCAGTTAAGTAATCTGAATTCAGTCTTATGTGGTTTCCCTTGTATGTAGTAGGTTGTTTTTTCTTGCTGCTTTCATATTTTCTGTTTCTCTTCAACATTTGACAGACTATTTAGAATGTGTCTTGGGGAAGGCCTATTGGAATTTATTCTGTTTGGAGTTCATTTGGCTTTGTTGACTTGTATATTTATGCCCTTTATACAGGCTTGGAAGTTTTCCTCCATTATATCCTTAACTACTCTTCCTAGCCCTTTACTCCTCTTTTCTCCTTCTGGGACACCAATGATTCTTATATTTGTGCACTTTGTTTTGTCTATTATTTCACTGAGATCGAATTCAAATTTTTCCATCTTCTTTGTCATTTGCTGTTTTGAGTGTTTGAAATCAGTTATCCTGTCTTCTGTTTCACTTATTTTTTCTTCTGCCTCTTCAAATCTGCTGTTCTTTTTCTCTAGTATGTTTTTTATTTGGTCTACAGAATCTTTAATCTCTGTGATATCTGCTATTTTTCTACTTATTTTTTGAAATTCCTTTCTGTGCCCTTCTACTGCCTTCTTGATCTCTCTTATGTCATTAGCTATCCCACTTATTTTGTTTAGTAGAGTTATATGAACATCTTTGATTAGTTGTTCTGATATCTGTGTCTCTTCTGGCATTTTAATTTGGTCGTTAGGCTGGGCTATATCTGCCTGCATCATGATATGCTTAGTGAGCTTCTTCTGTCTTCGAGACATGTAAATACCTTGATTGGTTTACTTTGGAAATTCATTGCCTTCTGTAGGGATAGGATAGATTTGTAGGATGAATGTGGAGCAGGATGTGTGGTTCAGGGTGGAGCACAAATGTTCAGTGATTCATTTCAGTGCAGGTATATGTGCAGGTTGGGGATGTTACACTGATACTTGTGAACGAGGGTGCCCAGTGGCCAATGAGGATGTAGCCATGTGGGTGCATAGGTCTGGGGGCTGTATCACTGGTGTGCATTGGTCTAGGGCAGGGAGCCCTTTGTGTACATGCTCAGAGCTATGGCAGCAGGTCGGCATTATGCCTACATGGGCTGGGGGCAGATGTGACCCAGCTACACAGGTCAGTGCTTTTACAGAGCTGGGAAGCATGACTGAGGATCGTGCAGATGTGACCTAGCTGCATAGGTCAGTGCTTTCCTAGTGCTGAGGCAGGGAATGATTGGGGACTGTGTGCTTGTGTGGGTCTAAGAGTGACATAAACTGATGTTCCCAGAGCTGAGGGGTGTGACTGGGGGTCGTGCTCATGTTCGGGTCTAACAGTGCTGTAAACTGATGTCTACAGTGGGGCTATGTGAATATACAGGCCGGGGACAGGTGTAGCCTGGGTAAGGAGGTTTGTGCCAACAGCCTTTATGCACTGGCAATAGCCTGTAGGGAGCAGGGAGGGGGAGGTAGTCCTCGGGAGGTTTACAGGAGAGATGGGTTGGGCTGCACTTGGCGTGAGGTATGGGGCAGGTACGTGCACTGGGGGTTGGTCGGGTGGGGGCGCCTAGAGCATGGGGAATAGGCGTGGGTGTTGGGGTTCAGGTGCCTGGGGTGTGGGGTGAATGGCAGGTCATGGGGCTGTGCTGGCCAGGGTAGCGTGTCCAAGGAATGTGGCTTGGCTTACTTCCTAGTCCCCATCTCCCTGTCCATGCACTGTTGTCGGCTCCAGATTTCCGCCTTAGGCTCCAGTTGTCTGCTTCTCATTTCCTCAGCTTTTGCAACCAGGTCCACCCTATATGGTGCAGAAAGCTCTCCCAGATCAGTTGCACTCTGGAATCACCATCTCAGTCGCCCTCCCATCCTTTCTCTAACTTTTCCTTGGAGCAGGGCTGAACTCAGTATACCCTATTCCACAATATTCCTGGAACTTTCTGTCCTGTAAGTATATATTTAAATACTCACAATATACAACTCCTTACTATATCACTTTTTAAAATTTCTATTACAAAATTTACAAACCTACATAAAAGTAGAGAGAATAGTATAGTGAATTCCCAGATTCAACATTTATCAATATTTTATATAACCACAAACCCATTATAACACTTATAAAAATTAATAATTCCGTGGTATCATCTAACACACACTCTATAATCAGAGTTCTCCAATTGTCTCGAAATATTGCCTTTTTGTAATTGATTTGCTCATATCTGGATCCAAACAAGATCCAAACATTGCGTTGGGTTGTAGGTCTGTCTTAAATCTTAGTACTCTAAAGTAGTTCTATTTCTTTTTCCACTGTCATTGATTTGTTGAAGAAACTGGTCATTCTTGTGGAATTTCACACATTCTGTATTTTTCTATTGGTTTCATTTGAAATCATCTAATATTCCTTTATTTCCTTTATTAACTATAAATGGAAGTTGGCTCTAGTAGCATAATTAGAATTAGCTCCCACTTTTTTGGCAAGAATTCTTCAGAGGTGTGTGTTTCATATTAGATCCTATCAGGTGGCACATAGTGTCTGATTGACCCCATATTTTAGCAATGAATAGACTGATCAGAGGATTCAGCGGGTGGCTGTCTGGCCCCTCCATTGTAAAGTTCCCCATCTAATGGTTTCATCCATTGAGGATTATTACCAAATCAATTATTTCCTTAGGGATTTCACAATGTTTTTATTTCCTAAATCTATCATTTCTTCCACACTTATTAGCTAGAATTTTTAAAAATTATTTATTTTTTATTGATATATATTGTATATTGACATGCCATGTAATCATCCAAAGTGTATAATCAATGGCTCACAATATAGCTAGAATAATTTTGAAGAAAAATACATCACCTGCTAGGGCTCTTTGGTTTCGCTGAAACACAGTTCGCACAAGGAATTGACAATTTCAGTATAAGAAGTTAGTGCCCAAGTTACTTCCGAAAGTGCCCAATGAAAGACATTTGTTTTCTTGTTTTTGGTGTGGGAAGTTAGCTTTCTCTTTTATTTAGAAATATCTTTATAAACTCATGGGTTTTATGTTTTTTTTTCAATCAATTGCATTTATTATTGTTTTCACTGCATTAGTTTTCAATGTGATCTTTAAAGAACTTGTTTATGACATCTAACACTTGTAGTTAAGAGGTGATATTCTTAGAAATATATTTTTGCTGCCTTTCTTACCAGATCTGGCAGTTGATCTCTGTAAGCAACCAAAACTAGTAATAATTGAGAACATTTCAGCATAATATGTTCTTTCCCAAACAGTATTTTGTGTTTAAGAAGAATTGAATATGAATAAGTACCACATTAATCTAGAGTTTTTATAAGGATTTGAGTATAAGGCAACTGCCTATTTTTCTGAGGAAAATTTTCTCAGTTATGTGCCTTGCTTTTTTCACTTAACAATATATCAGCGTACAAAAGTGCCTGTTTGCCCACAACCTCACCAACACAGCTATATTAATTTAATTGAGATTATAGTTTTATAATAAAAACCCATCCTCCACTGATTTTAAAAGGAAAAATAATATGAGAACAGAACACTATCAAGAGTGTGGTAAAACAGCACATTCTGCAGAATCCATTGGCCATTATAGTCCGTGTCAGTATAATGCCAAAGTATATTTGCTGTACGTGGTTTCACTTTATAGGTTTGACCAGTCATGTTGCTAAGTTTGACAGAAAGTGACATAGGGAGAATTTCTTCGACTCGTTTTCCCCCTAAGCATTACAATATACATCTGGCCAAAGGAATTTTGTCTGACATCTGGATTTTGGTTAATCATGTCAGTATATAGAATGATAATATGAACAATTCATCAATAACTGCCGACAAATTTTCCTATTAGCTAAATGTGTAAGCCCTCAGTCCCTGTCCCTGTCCTCTAAATTTGTTTTACTATGAATGCTGGATGGGGTTTTAAAGAGGCAGTGGGGCTTGGAAAAGTACACATATCACATGGGGCATTTTTCAGATTTATGTCTGCTACTCAATGCTAAACAAGGAGGCCGCGTCTTCTACTCTAATGTGAAGTTCCCATATTGCAGATGAATAGCTTTGAAAATTATTTCTTAAAGGGCTTGATGAATAGCAGCTTGGTTTAGTAAGCCTAACAAAGCACTCTATAGCATAGAACTCAGGGATGAGTGCTGATAATAATACCTCATACTTTTTTGTTTGTTTGTTCAGGAAGCTTTGGGCAAGAGCAGCAGTGGTTTCTAGTGTGCTTACAGAAGTGATTCTTTGGGTAGGACCACCCACCCAAGGAGTATTTGCTTCCTCATTGAATCTATTTTGAGCTACACAAGGTAGAAGGAACCATGAAGCACTAAATAGATGTTGTCTGAGCTTTATAAAAGGCTTTGCGATGTAGGAAATTCAGAATACATTAGTATTTGTGAAGAAAAATGTTTATAGAACAAATGCTCTTTGTTCTACTTAATGCTCTTAAATGCACTTTATAGTGTGCGGACCCTTGTAAAGAAAGATGATGCCACTCAACCAACCACCATTATCAGAGTTTGCACGTTGAGTTGTTTTTTCCAGTCTTAGTAATGAGCTTCTATTAATCCACCTGCACCCCTTTGCTGTCTGGGCCCTCTTGGAACCAACGACATGCACTGTGAAACGGTTGCTTAAACTTAATGTTGGAGTGAGTATCTGAGAGTTGTCTGGACTTTCCAGGGATTAAGCCCTATAACTATGGCCTCATTATCACTAGACTATAACCTACTACACTCCCTGGCCCTACACCTATTGTAATGTGTTACAGCTCTATTTAAAATTAGATGGCCAGGAATACTTTGGGAAAAGTCATACTCTGGCTAAGGGACAGAAAATTCCCTGTTCCAATTTATAATCCTAGTAATTAAAGGCTATCACACTTCACCCCAGCTACATTCTGTGTACTTATAAAGGTATTGAGATAACTTTTTCTACATAATTTTATTTTTAAAAATTTAAAGATGCATTTTTAAGAGGTAAATTACATAAAAGTAAATGCTTTAAATTTTTTTACGTGGAAGAGTTATTATATAACAGTCACATTGTTCTTTACCATTTCTGAGCCCAAAAGGCCTATGTCTCAACAAAACAAGTAAATGTTTGCTAATATCAAACATAGATAAATAAATATCTGTGTATTCTTATATGTCAAGTGCATTAACATAATGAGAAAATTTCTAGGTAGAAGTCTACAAGTAGTAACTGTATCTTAAATATCCAGCAGAAGAAAAAGCACAGTCCTCAAAATTAAGTTTAGGTCCAGCCCACTCTCAGCCACATGGCCAAACTGAATTGGTTCAGAAAGCAGAAGAACCTGCTGGTATGGTTATGCCCATGAATCAAACATACTATGTCCAGGGTGAAAGTAAATGGCCTAAAAGGAATACATGGATTAAATGAGCAGAAAATTAAGAGCAGGATTAATATTGCGGGAAGGCAGCTTAGCATAATAGATAATAAGTACATTTGTACTTAGCATTAATGTAAAAATGCAAAATATCTAAAACAAAACATGGAATGGTGGTTTAGAGCATGGATTGTGGAGTCAAACTGCAGTAGCTCAGCTGCTGATTAGCTGTAATCTGGGGCAAGCTATTTACCATTTCCCAGTTTCAATTTCCTCATTTGTAAGATAGGGAAAATAGAACTTACCTAACAGAGTTGTCCATGGTAAGCATTAGATCATCCATTTACAGATAACTGCCATAGAGTAAGGCTCAATAAATGGGATGGCCTTTTCTAGTGGTAGCAGCAGTAGAAGTAGTAGATGTGGAAAATAAGTATCCTAAATGGGGATTTAATCCCTGACTGTGATCTCATTAGCACCAGATTCATACTTGTAAAACTTTAAATGTAAATATTGCCCTGTCCTTCTGCTCCCTCACCTTTATTTCCACAAGGCTCCTACTGGACCTCACTGAACCCTCTAGTCTTCTCTCGACCTTTTCTTTTTCTCCAAGTCAGTGAACTTCACCCTAACCTCAGTTCCCTGGCCTTATTTCCCTCCTGTAATCCATTTCTGTGCTGAAATCAATGTTTTATCTAAATTTATATTAAGTCCTACAATGTAGCTGCCTTCACAAATGCTTATGATTATGGCTTGACATTGGCTTTTAGCAGGAAACATCAAAACGTGCTGAAAATTGCTAGTAATTAAACTGACTTGTGAGAGAAGGAGCGCAATAGTGAATTGTTTGTTTCTTTCTAGACCCTTTGGACTAGATGCCAATGTTTCCATTTGAGTATTAAGTACTTGTCCAGGTCATGGAGAGATTGTTGATAAAGCATCTGATGTGATGCCAAGAACCCCACACTAAAATTGTTGGTGAAGTCCAAAAGTTGAGCAATCTGTTGGTCGAATATTCTTGAACCATAGTATAGGTTAACTGAAAGAGCTCTAATTCACAGTGAGGAGATCTTTGTTACTTACTAGCTATGTCATCCTGTTGTATCTCTCCTATTCTCTGGGCTTCAGATATCTCAGCTCTAATAAGGGGGTTAAAGTGGATGATTTCTATTTTTCCTTGAGTCCTGATAGTGCATGATTTATTTGTACCATCTGAAGTACTAAGGTTTGGAATAAACAAAATCCCTATCACAAGCAAATGTTCTCCCTATAACAGCCTGGCTTCAAGATAACCAGAAAGGAGGAATAATAGGGATCAATGTAATTAAATGGTTAGCATAAAAAATCAAACTGACACGTTGATCATTTTAGCCTGCCAGTCATAATATGACAAAGAATTAGGAGTTTTAAACCCTGTCTTTGTTGGTTTGATTTTTGGCATTCCTACATCCTTAAGTGTTGTGTGGCATAGATTTTGTTTTATTGAAATGTACTCAAGTTTGATTTTATAAAGATACCTGTTGAAATGCTTAGATATACCCCAGGTTATTTCAAAGCCTGTCTTTTGGACATGTCGTTGGCTTAAATACTGTTACTTTGAGAGTATACACTACTCTGCTTCAATTATTACAAAGAGCATAGTTCCCTAACTTTACCACCAAAGGCCCCTTTACATGCTTTTCTTTGTAAACTCCAGGTTATAATTAGTCATACCTATTATAAAATAATAGTTTATTTTCCCAGTCTTTATTAAGCAGAAAACTATATGTATAATTTTACTTAGAGCTTTTGATCAGCTTGAGATATCTAAAATAATCACAAATTTATATAATTAAGGTTAAAAGGAAATGCATGTAATATTTAATTTTATTTATCTTAGGTAAATGTCAAATTTCTGTAATGAATTTTGAAACATCAAAATATCTTAAAATCTCCCAAGTACTTAAAAAGATTCTCAATGATTTATACACTTCAGTTTGGGAGTTTAATTAATGAATATATTGAGGAACAATCAACCAAACAATAATAACTATTATTATTGCTAATATTTACTGGTCAGTTGCTGTATGCCAGGCCCAGTTTTAAGCATTGAATGCATATTATCTCCTTTAATCTGAGACTATGAAGTCATTATCATTTTTATTATTATCGTCATTTTTACAAATGAGGAAACTGAGCCACAGGGAGGTTAGATTATTTACCCAGGGTCACATAAATAGTAACTGGTAGGATTTGAACCCAAGAAGGTTTTAGTGAATAGGGGTAAGAACTATTATTCTCAACCCAATAGTGAGTAATGAGAGCACTTTAATGGATGAATAAGAAAAGGAGGGAAATTCATATTATATGAGTTGACTCGTAAATTGTTGGACTATGGAAAGACATCAGAACTGGGGTACAGAGAAGAACGGGTGCTAAGATGGAGCCAGAAGTAAAGCACTAAATTTAATTCTGCAGTATAGCACCTGAGATCATGCATTTGAATTGAGGATTCCACAGAGTCTGAAAGTTGGGCAAACCAATAATTGATTGGTCTGAGCAGAGAATTCCAACCTTCTTACAACATGTTTGGAAGGAAGGGTCAGAAAGATATCTCCATTTTAAGAGCAAAGGAAGAAGGGGAAAAGGACTGTCTCTAAACAGTTGCATATATGCAGTCAGGTGAGGGAAGGAGAAGTGAGAAGACAAGTTCACTTTTTAACCAACGTGCTAGAGTTTCAGGGTCTTTAAACCCCTGTGGATTAGGGATTTGTGGCAATTATATACTATTGAATACCAAAAAAAACCTAGGATATTGGGATTCCAGGGTTAGGACTCTATGTTAATACAATGAAATGCTGAAGGAATGGGGGACATACTGCACCCCCCTCCAAAGATTAAAAAACTAATGCCCTGGAGATGTTAAACACTAATCTCCCTTTGACTCCAAGTCAATCACAATATCCTTCAGGGCAGTGGCAATGGGCTTGGGGGGTGGAGGTGGGAGGTGGTGAATAAGGGGAAGAACACCTGGTCAGGAATTTTAGACCTCCCTCCTCAGCTTTAACTAGAAGAGTTCCCATTATATTTGTTTTATATATTGGGGGGGTTTGCATACAGTTTCATTTGATAAAGGCATTCCAAGCTTAAAATTTAAAAAAAAAAAAAAAGGCAAAAACATTGCCCTAAGGAAAAAAAAGGATATGGAACCTATGAAAGTTCTCATACGTCACCCTCCGCCTCTGTCTTTTTAGAAAACAGACACAGAACCTAGTAAGAATGGTTTGGCTGAGATTGGGAGGGGCCAACTAATGGCTCAGGGAATCAATCATTCCCTACTGCAAAATCAATAACATCATCAACAACAAATGGTAATAATAGTAGTGTGCCATATTGAGCACCAACTCTGGTCACAGGGCTAAATGCTTAAATATACTGTGGCATTTGATTCTTTGCAGTTCTATGAGATATGTACTACTATCTTTTTTATATCTGAAGGAATTTTGCAGGTGCCCTATATACATAGAAATAACCCAAGCAAAGGCATTTATGAATCCTATTTTGCAATTAGATTAATACACACCAGTCGTAGTGATATATTCTTTTGAACTCAGAACAATATTGAGTTCATAAGGATGTCACGAGTAGGACCCTGAAATCAGGAATGCCTAATAACTTAGTGCAAGAGGAAAGAGTTTTATATATATATGTAAGTAGAAGAAATATTTTCTTCACATGAAGAAAGGATTTTTTGGAATGGCATGTTTGCTTGAAAAGTTATTGGTTTGTTAATTTTTTCATTCAACAAATATTTATTTGGCACTACTGTGTGCTCTGAATCCAGAATCTTAGACAAAAAGAAATTGAGAGACTAATTTATATGCCATAAGCCTCAAACCTGAGGAGTTTATGCAATTACCCATTCCTGGCTTAGATGGTGGCACCTATGGATTAAGTGTGACTTTTCAGTATAGGTCTAGTAGGTATTTTAATTACTAAGCACAGTGAAAAGGGCAGTGAGAGTTTATAGATTCTGGTCTGGATCATTGAATTAAAGAACCTTAGAAATAAAGCATCCAGTTTCCTTTATCTTACAGGTAAGAGAATCAGAGCGGCTTGCATTGTGAGCTGTATAACCTTGGGCAGGTTACATACATAAACTCTCTGAGCCTCAATTCAATCATATGTAAGATGCAAATAATAATAACATCTGCCACATAGAAACATGATGAGGATTAAATAAAATAAATTATATAAAGTTCTTAATGCAGTGTCTCGTACACACAACATGGTCAACACATGTGTACTGTTGTTGTAATTTGCCCATGGTCACATAGTTTGTTGATTTGGGGGAAAATATTAGAACTCAGATATCTACTAATAGTCAATATTCCTCATACTACACTATCCATTTTATTACCTAGAAGGAGATAATATAAAATTCCTAGGCCTGTGAGAAATATTTTTGGCTTATCAAGAGAGAAGAAGGGAGAAGAATTATAAGGAAATGACCAACAGAAGAAGAGAATTCCTGGTCTCAGGAAACAAACCAACAAGGGAAAAATAGAAAACAAGGGAGAAACAACAAATACCAGGAAATTTATATAGTTGTGCCAGGGCACTACAATACCTGGTGAATTGCAGGACTGATCTCTATCCTAATTCTTTTTTTCACAAAAATATTTCAACGAAATTGGGTATTTTTTTTTAGAGGGTGGGGTGTTCAGAAGGCACGTATGCTTCGCAGAGAGTTACTGTGAATTCTAATTTATTAGACAGTATCTATTTGCAAAACAAAGGAACCCTGTAATTGAAATTAGAATGGAGGCATGAGTACTAACAAGAATTAAGGAATGATAGATTTTTAAAGGATATTGGAACACAGTGAAACCTCATAGTAAGCTGTTTGCTGTTGAGGAATTTATCAAAATAGAAAACCTATGGCCCAATAGTTTCTACTTTGTATAGCTACAGTATACGTACTGCCCTGAGAGTAATTGTTTTGTTAAATGAAGATATTCTTAACTAGAAATACATGAATAAATTCATGCTGGCCCTATACTAAAATTAAGATTAATTTATAGTTGCCTAAGCAGAAGATATTTATTTCCTAAACCATACTTCAGGGTAATCAGAAAACTGTGATGTTGGTTGTTACAACATCCAAGGATTATTCAAAAAATTCCAGAAGTTTCCCAAAAGGAACAAGGCCATTTTTCTTAATTCATTACTGCATAGTACCATGGCAGGCAGCCTGGTGCCAGAAAGTTTGACTTGAAGTTCCTAACCCATCAAAAGGGATACAACGGAGTTATTTCAGATTTAGTTGCTATGTAGTACAGTTGTTCCTTTTCTACCTTATCCTTTAATTATATTCTTTTTTCTTTAATTTTGAGTTTACTAATTTTCCTCTCTTGAAATTAATCACATACATTTTATTTCAAATGAAATATATCAGTAACACCTTGACTGCTTGTTAATTTGATCATTTTCACCTACACAGGGCATCAGGCACTGTTTATACAGCGCTAGACATTGCAACAGGACAAGAGGTAAGTGGTGACATTCAATCCTGATTTTTATTACCTTTTATTCATATTTATCATGTTTTGACTTTCATGACATCTATGCCTGAAAAAAATGGGTAGTCAAGAGAGTTCATCCCTAAACCAGGCAGCACTGAGTTGACATGGGAACTTTCTTCACAGATTTCCAAAGCATCTGAAATGGATGATTTACACAAGATCAACCAGAAGAAAAAGGGCATGGGGTTGCGGCACAGAAATTAAGCTTACTAAATAAAGAATTTATATGTCTCACTCTGTGTCCCCCCAAATATGGATATTTATGTTGATTCTAATGATTGTAATACCTTTTATTTCAATCATCATGCAGGTGGCGATAAAGCAGATGAACCTTCAACAGCAGCCTAAAAAGGAATTAATTATTAATGAAATCCTGGTCATGAGGGAAAATAAGAATCCCAATATTGTTAATTATTTAGATAGGTAGGTACTTGTGTTTTTTTGATAGCATATCGTTTTCCTGGCAAATTATTTTGCTTGGAATTTATTCATTTATCATTCATTCTACAAATATTTCTCAAATGCTATAAAGTAGCAGAGCCTCAGATCTGTTCCTAAGCTTACACTGACTTATGTTTGTCCACCTGTCAAACACTTGAAGAAATATATTTTATGAACTTGGTTCTAAACATAAACAGTTTGTGTAGTTTCCTTTTGAAGACCATGACTCCATGTAGGCAGGAAATAGACCATGGCGCACAGAAGAGAGCAGTGTGGTGTTTTAAACATTTCATCAAATGTTTGTTTGGAGCCAGTATAGTCACTGGAAATTTAAATGAAGAAAGCTGACTACATTAGCCCTGCTTTATGAGTAACTGGCAGTGAGGTCTAGGGAATTGAGACTTTAATCTCAAACCTTTTTTCCTAGACCAGGTAATTAATGTCTCTTTCATCCATGGTATTAACAGTGGATTATAAATAGGCATTTAAAGACAACACTAATTCTTTACTTGTGGTTAACATCTGTCTCATTCAGTTTCAATAAGTGTCTCTTTAGCACTTCTGTTCTGTGTACTCTGAAGGGATACAAAGAAAATAAGGCAAAGTCTTCAATCTCAATGAGATTACTGTCTTGCTTTGTGTGTTTTATGCTGGATAGAACAGTGGTACAGAAGGAGTAAAGAGAGAGGGGTTAAATTTTATAATCTAGATCAGTGCTTCATAAAATGTAATTTCGGTACCACCTACAGTAGAATGACCTGAGGTACTTGTAAAAACTGGATTTCTAGCTCCTTCTCAATAACTGCTAGAGGTGGAGGTCTGTGAATTTTTATTTTTATCAGGCTTCCCAAGTGAATCTTACAGGAACTGCAGTTTGAGAGCCACTAGATAGAAAGTCTTGCTTTACTTTATGTGAATCTTGGGGTGGAGTTGAGTCTTTGGGTCATTCACTTCACAATATTTCATCCCTCTTGCTGAGCAGGGGACCTGAGAGACCTGTTAGTACCACTAATGTGCCTTCAGATGGTCCCAGGTGATTTGAATAACTTCATGCTTTTTGCCTAAATTTTACGGCCATGCTGACTTTCACCCTCGTATTTGATCACGTGGGACATGTCCCTCAATAACTACTTAAAGATAATGGGATGACACAACTGAGTTCCATCAGAACTCAGCACAGTAAATCTATTGCATACATGACCCTCTTTGATTTAGTGACTCCTTGAAAACATTTCATTAATTAATTAATTAGGTAGGATCCAAAGTAGTGCCGAGATTTGAATAAATATCTTATAAATCCAGATGCCATGGGCCAGTACAATCTAAGAAGTGATCATCATGGCTTAAGTTATCCAGATGGAGTATTCACTGCTCCTGTTCCTTGAAACTAGTTTTTATCGTGGAATAACTGACAAAGTCACCAGAGGCCTTTTCTCTCTAGTTCGTCCTTCTTAGTGCACAGTGAAATCTACCAATTATATCTAATAACTGTTTGATTTTCCATGTATATTCTCTTCTAATGTTAAGGAAATATCTCATTATCACTAAGATTAATATTTTCCCCTTGTTATTTAGTATGATGAAATACAGAGACTAACTGCAAATTGCATTCTTGTTAGACTATAAGAGTCCCACTTCTTTAGGCCTGAGTTAAAATCTTTTTCTGTTGTTGTTATAGCTACTTAGTGGGTGATGAACTATGGGTAGTCATGGAATACTTGGCTGGTGGTTCTTTGACTGATGTGGTCACAGAGACCTGTATGGATGAAGGACAGATAGCAGCTGTCTGTAGAGAGGTAAGAAAATAGAGCTTTTCTAGCTGATGAGAACACCAAAATTGGCAGTTATCTCTGATTATTCAGAATGTTTTTAATATCAGTGTAACAGTATCACATTTTTCCTACTGAAAAAAAATGGAGAGCCTAACCTCAATTTAATTCCTAACCTAACATCACTCTCCTGCACTTCCTCCCCCCACCTCTTGTTTATTTTAGTTGCTTTTCTGTGGATCTTTCTGAGTTCCATTATGCTGTTTGTAAGATGCCCCATATCAAAGCCTGCATGCCATAATCTCAGTGAACTAGAAAACAGTGACATTGGCATGGGGCTTCTTTCCAATTTGGAGAAGTTTTTATATATAATTACTTTGTCCTACATGTGTACTGTGAGCCAATAAAATACACAGACCACTTTTTACTCCCGTTGTTTTGTAGAGGGTAATATAAGCAAGGTCCTTCTCGGCCCAGAAAGTAGCTGTCTTTCTCAGTACAATCTGAACATCACTCATAGTCCTCCAGTGGGCCTGGAAACCTATCTCTTTTTGCAGTGTTATACCTTTAGTTTCAAGTTAAATTAAGGGTATTCTAATTACATTTTTTCGGTATTAAAAGAACACACTCCTCATTGTAGTCTCATCACGGGCACTGCCATCTACCTCATCCATTGCAGTGAGGTTTACTATAGAGAAAAGTAGATACTCCGACCCACTGGAGCTTGCAAAGCAATGATAGGGAAACAAAACCAAGCGATTTCAGCCCATCTTTGCTTGTTCTTTGTTACCTTGTTCATTTAAATTCTCTTCTTCCTTGCTCCTCTCTCATTCCCATCCTCCCCTCTTCCTCAAACACACATAAATCAAATTTGTCATTCAGAAGAATATTCTGCCTTCAGCCAGTGGTTTCCATTCTCTAGTATTACAATACAGAGCCATTTCCAAATAAGTACCTATAGTTACATCATAGACTAAGAGTGGTTCCCAGCCTGGCTATCCATCAGAAACATCTGGAGCACTTATTTTAAATGCAAATTCCAAGTTCCCGCTACAGATCTACTGAATCAAATCATACCACATAAGCAGAAACTTACTACGTGTATAAGAGACCAAGCTGCATCCATATCCTCCAGTTAACTAGGTCAAAGTATAATTGGTTAGTTTGGTTGTGTTAATTGGTTGGGGCTGCTTATCATACCATCACTCTTCATGGCCTAGTCTTGAGAGCCTTCATCTGTATAATGTTAAGTAGTGTTACTGACGCAAATGGTAATGTGCTTTCAAAGTAGTATTAAAATATTTAGTAATCTTGACAACATAAAATTATACCCTTAATAAAAATTTATCTAAAACTGAAACTTAGAATTAAAAAAAATTTTTCTTGATATAATTAGAACTTTTTTTTTTCTGATTCAATAGTGCCTCCAAGCTTTGGATTTCTTACACTCAAACCAAGTGATCCATAGAGACATAAAGAGTGACAATATTCTCCTTGGGATGGATGGCTCTGTAAAATTGAGTAGGTATTTTCAATTCTGATAGTATTAGAGAGAATATCAGGAAATTTCAGCTTTTTTACTTTTTTTTTTTTTTTTGCATGGGCAGGCATCGGGAATCAAACCCGGGTCTCCAACATGACAGGCAAGAATTCTGCCTGCTAAGCCACTGTGACCCGCCCTCAGCTTTTTTACTTTTATCTTGAGAAGATCATGGCTTAATAAGTGATTGATTTGAAAGCAGTTATAGCCCAGTTTGAAGTAAAGAGTTTTTCAAAAACCATGTTCCCATAGATCATAACCAGATTTGGTGGATTTACTATTTCAGAATTTCGAGTGCCTTCCATCAGCTGAATGTCAGATACCTACTGAGAAAATAGGAAAACTCTATAAGATTGAGGGAACAGTGAGGAATAGTAACAGTGAAACCACATCAGCCAGTTATTTCAGCACTTGTAATACCAAGACTAGCTGACAGATCAGGTAACAAAATATGAGCTAGGCAGTTGTGGAAGTTTAGTATCTAACAAAGGAAGGTACAGCCATACTTGAAAGTGATCTATTGTAAAACAAAAATAACCTGTGCTGATTTTAACTGACTTTTCTTCTCTGCAGCTGATTTTGGGTTCTGTGCCCAGATCACTCCTGAGCAAAGTAAGCGAAGCACTATGGTGGGAACCCCCTATTGGATGGCACCTGAGGTGGTGACTCGAAAAGCTTATGGTCCGAAAGTTGATATCTGGTCTCTGGGGATTATGGCAATTGAAATGGTGGAAGGTGAACCCCCTTACCTTAATGAAAATCCACTCAGGGTAAGTCAGAAAGAGAACTCAGGTATCAAACCCCCAGAAATTGTGGAGGCCAAATGTCATTTCTTAGCTCCATAGAAGTAACCAGTATGGGCTCTTTCATGGGACAAGTGACATAGAAAACCCAAATTATAATTTTCAAAATCACTTAGAGTTATTTTCAGTTTTTCTTGAGATGGCGCAACAGTTTTCTCAGGTACATTGTTACCAGTATTCCTAATGAGAGGGGTATTCAAAATTCCATAGTCTTTTTCTCCAGTGTATAAAAAAGTATAATTTTTCTTTAAGCAAGATGTGAAAAGAAAATAGTATTTTACCACAGGCTATGATTAAATAATCTAAGAAATACTTGCTTTATTATTATTATTTGAAGGTAAATAAATGTAATTCCAAAGTTATAATTTTTTAAATTAAATTTTGTTTCATGATCAGTAATAATTTATTGAACAACAACAGCTTGCTGAGTATTGAATGGAACACTGAGATAGACACAGTGCCAGCTCAGTGAGATCATAAACTTAATTAGACTGTCAAGTCAGAAATAAACGGAAATAGTTTGGGTTGGGTAACTCAGTTTGTTACTGCAGAATCAGAGATTTGTTCCTCAAATTGTCCAATTACCTCCACAAAGAGGTAAGCTCCATTTCATAGCCTGACCCCTCCATTTTCTATTCAGAGGAGGAAGAAGCAAAAGTATATGAAAAAATGCTTGCTCAGTGCAGAAGTGAGCCAGCAGCTATTGTATTGTATATAGTCTAAGGGCAAGCTGGAAGCTGCATTGTTATATATATAAAGGCAATACCCGGTTGAAAAAAGGAAATATACACAGAATCAAATTCTCCTCTCAGAAAACCTTGCACTGTCCCAATGCCAAAGGCATTGTTTGTTCCATTACCACTCAGAATCTAAACAATGAATTTTATCCTTGGTATAAAAAAACACTACCCTTAGTAAATGGTTAAATGTTTTTGCCTTGTGGTTGTAAAATCCATATTCACGTCAAATGTATGTGGTTTTCTATACATGTGAAGAAACCTACAAGCTGATTGTCTTGTTGTTTAGCAGTTTAACATTTTGTAAGTGGGAGCTGCATTTCCTTTTTTTTAAAAATTTTTTAATTAAAAAAAATTACAAGAAACACAAACATTCCTGACATATGATCATTCCACTCTACATATATAATCAGTAAATCACAATATCATCACATAGTTGCATATTCATCATCATGATCATTTCTTAGAACATTTTCATCAATTCAGAGAAAGAAATAAAAAACAACAGAAAAATAAAACAAATACCAAAAAAAAATTATACATACCATACCCTTACCCCTCCCTTTCATTGATCACTAACATTTCAAACTAAATTTATTTTAACATTTGTTTCCCCTATATTTATTTTTATTCCATATGTTCTACTCATCTGTTGACAAGGTAGATAAAAGGAGCATCAGACACAAGGTTTTCACAATCACACAGTCGCATTGTGAAAGTTATATCATTATTCAATCATCTTCAAGAAACATGGCTACTGGAACACAGCTCTACATTTTCAGGCAGTTCCCTCAGCCTCTCCATTACATCTTGAATAACAAGGTGATATCTACTTAATGCATAAGAATAACCTCCAGGATAACCTCTCGACTCTGTTTGGGATCTCTCAGCCATTGACACTTTGTCTCATTTCATTCTTCCCCCTTTTCGTCAAGAAGGCTTTCTCAATTCCTTGATGCTGGGTCTCAGCTCATTCTAGGGTTTTTGTCAATCCCTTCCTGCTGAGTCTCAGCTCATTCTAGGATTTCTGTTCCACATTGCCAGGAAGGTCCACACCCCTGGGAGTCATGTCCCACGTAGACAGGGGGAGGGTGGTGAGTTTGCTTGTTGTGTTGACTGGAGAGTGATGCCACATCTCAGCCACAAAAGAGGTTCTCTTGGGGGTGACTCTTAAGCCTAATTTTAAGTAGGCTTGACCTATCCTTTCTGGGGTTAAGCTTCATATGGACAAACCCCAAACTGGGGGTTCAGCTTATAGTTTTGGTTGTCCACACTGCTTGTGAGAATATCAAGAATTCAACTTGGGGAAATTGAATTTCTCCCTATTCTCACCATTCCCTGAAGGGGACTTTGCAAATACTTTTCCATTCACTGATCAAATCACTCTGGGATTCATCAGAGCATCACTCTGGACAAACCAACAAAATCTCATGTCCTTCCTGAGATTCCAAGTACTTATGACATTCAATCAAACTATCTACATGAGTTATATTAGGAAATGCTCTAGTCAAAATGTAAATTTTGTACCAAATAAACATTTTTTGCTTTAGTCTCACACATAAGTTGAAATTTGAAAATATTGATTACCATCTATTTTCAGCACCCTGCAGTAATGGCATTCCTTTGTTCTTCCTCATGCAAAAAACACTTTGTAAATTTGTTATACACTCTAGGCATTCCGAGATTATACCATCTCAGTCTTTATCATGTATCTTTCTTTCTGATTTCATTTCTGCCCCCAGCCCTCCTCCCTCTATCATTCTCACATTCAGCTTCATTCAGTGTTTTAATATAATTGTATTACAGTTAGGTAGTATTGTGCTGTCCATTTCTGAGTTTTTATATTCAGTCCTGTTGCACAATCTGTATCACTTCAGCTCCACTTACCCAATATCTTACCCTATTTCTATCTCCTGATGGTCTCTGTTACCAACGAAATATTCGAAGTTTGTTCACTAATGTCAGTTCATATCAGTGAGGCCATACACTGGCCTTTTGTTTTTGGCTAGCACACTCAGCATAATGTTCTCAAGGTCTATCCATGTTGTTACATACTTCATAACTTTATTCTGTCTTAAAGCTGCATAATATTCCATCATATGTATATACCACAGTTTGTTTAGTCACCCATCTGTTGATGGATATTTTGGCTGTTTCCATCTCTTGGTAATTGTAAATAATGCTGCTATAAACATTGGTGTACAAATGTCCATTTGTGTCCTTGCCCTCATGTCCTTTGAGCAGAGACAGCATATAGATGGGTCCTGTTTTTTAATCTATTCTGCCAGTCTATGTCTTTTGATTGGGGAGTTTAATCCATTACCATTTAGCATTATTACTGTACATGTAGTACTTTCTTCTACCATTTTGCCTTATGGATTTTATATGTCATATCTAATTTTCCTTCTTTTTACCTTTACTCATAGTCTTCCTTTCTACTCTCTTTTCCACACCTCTCTCTTCTGTCTTTTCGTATCTGTCTCTAGTGCTCCCTTTAGTATTTCTTGCAGAGCTGGTCTCTTGGTCACAAATTCTCTCAGTGATTTTTTCTGAAAATGTTTTAATGTCTCCCTCATTTTTGAAGGACAGTTTTGCTGGATATAGAATTCCTGGTTGGCAGTTTTTCTCTTTTAATAATTTAAATATACTATCCCACTGTCTTCTCGCCTCCATGGTTTCTGCTGAGAAATCTGCACATAGTCTTATTGGGCTTCCCTTGCATGTGATGGATTGCTTCTCTCTTGCTGCTTTCAAGATTCTCTCTTTCTCTTTGACCTCTGACATTCTGATTAGTAAATGTCTTGGAGTACATCTATTTCGATCTATTCTCTTTGGGGTACACTGCACTTCTTGGATGTGTAATTTTAAGTCTTTCATAAGAGTTGGGAAATTTTCAGTGATAATTTCCTCCATTAGTTTTTCTCCTCCTTTTCCCTTTTCTTCTCCTTCTGGGACACCCACAACACATATATTCATTTGCTTCATATTGTCCTTCAATTCCCTGAGTCCCTGCTCATATTTTTCCATTTTTTCCCTATATTTTCTTTTTCTTGTCAGATATCAGATGTCCCGTCCTCCAGTTCACTAATCCTATCTTCTGCCTCTCGAAATCTACCCTTGTATGTTTCCATTATTTCTTTCATCTCTTCTACTGTGCTCTTCATTCCCATAAGTTCTGTGATTTGTTTTTTCAGAATTTCGATTTCTTTTTGTTCATTCCTTGCCTTCTTTATATCCTCCCTCAATTCATTGATTTGGTTTTTGATGAGGTTTTCCATGTCTGTTCGTATATTCTGCATTAATTGTTTCAGCTCCTGTATGTCATTTGAATTGTTGGTTTGTGCCTTTGACTGCGCCATATCTTCAATTTTCCTAGTGTGATTTGTTATTTTTTGCTGGTGTCTAGGCATTTAATTACCTTAATTAGTTTATTCTGGAGATTGCTTTCACTTCGTTTACCTAGGGTTTTCTTGCTGGATGAATTTGTTGTCTATCTGTTCTTTGACATTCCATTCAGCTTTTTCTGGACCTCTAGCTTAGGTTTTGTTTAACAGAGGAGAATTTTTCAGTTCTTGTTTTCTTGTTTCTTGCCCTGCTTTGTATGGTGCCTTTTTCTTCCCACCCTTAGGAGGGTCTACTTAGATATTATAGACCTCAGCCAGATTTTCCCAGACCAAACTTGCCTCCTATCAGGAGAAAAGAGTCACCTGCGTCGGTTTTCCCTGAGGGTGAGACCCAGCGGGTTGAAAGACTTTCTGTGAAGTCTCTGTGCTCTGTTTTTCTTATCCTGCCCAGTATTTGGCACTTATCTGCCTGCAGGTCCCCCCAGCATAAGGTGATGAGGTACCTTTAAGTTTGGCAGACTCTCCCTGCTCGGGGCGTGGTGGAGATAGAGGAGAGGTTGTAGGCTGGTTTTAATGGCTTCAAATTACCAGGACCTGGTATCTGAATTCCTTGAGGGAGGGATTCCACCTGAGTTGGGCTTCACCCCTCCCCTGGGGAAGACACAGGCTCCAGACAAGCTCTCAAACGAGCTTGTTTCTGCCTATGCCTGGGGCAGTTGCAGCCTGAGAAGTCCTGCCACTGAATCCAAAAGCAGTCCAGCCTTTGTAGAAACACAGCCACAAAAAACACAGCCATATAGAAAAGTTTTAAGTGGCTTTCTAGAAAAGCCTCTGTTTCCTTTTTTTTTTTTTTTTTCCGTCAGCCCTGACCCCTTGGCGCTGGGGCAGAAATGAGCGACCTCCGCTTTGACCAGGTTCACCTGAGCTGGGGGCTTATTTTTAGTAGTCAGAATTTGTTAATTAATTCCATGATTGGCGTTTGGTTGCACTCAGCCCCTGCTGCTGGTAAAGTTCCTTTCCTTTTCCCTCTGGGAAGCATCCTGTGGGGGAGGGGCGCCGGCCGCCATCACTTGGGGAACTCATGGTTCTGGGGGGCTTGCAGCCAGTCCAGCTGGTCCAGACTGGGATATGCTGTGTGTCCAGTCACTGATGTGGCCCCAGGAGCTGTTCTGTACTGTTCCTGGTTATTTAGTAGTTGTTCTGGAGGATGAACTAAAATGCACACATTGGTAAGCTGCCATCTTGATTCCTGCATTTCCATTCTATGGCAAGGGGAACAGCCTCTTCTCACCCTCTCTGGTACTTGGCTTCTTGTCCTAGTCCCTGCACTGATTAGAAACAACAGATAGGTGTGAATGCTGTAGTGACTCCTATGGGCTATTGCTCTGTTCTCTTGGCACAATCTAGAAGTGAGACAAACACAGGGCCAAGTGGGAAAGAAGGGACATTTTCCCACCGTTTGTGGGTCAGCCCTCCATGAATTTAATCAAGCCCACCCCTGACCTATGGACAAGTGCATCAAGATAATTTCTAGGGCTATCCCTTATTTGTTTAACCACCTTTGCCCATTAAGATATAATAGTGAAAGAACACTTCAGGCTTCTTGTTTCCATGGATTTCCTCCTCTAATCCTTTAGTTTGGAGGCACTAAATGGATTATAGCCATTTTGCTTTTTGCCTTCTAATGAGTAATGTACAACCTGCAGAATTTAAGAATTAGATAAATGGCAACTTGTTTCAGTAATGCATTTACTACCTTCTTCAGTTTCGCAATTACACAACTGATCACTCTTTAGCTAGGCTAATTGTAAAGAGGAAACAAGTTTTAATCTTTATAGGCATCTTCTGGTCTAGGATTAGAACTCATAATTAATAAGTTGTCTCTTAGAATCTACACCCTTTTATATAAACAAATACTTCAGATTATATTAAGGCTATATAAAAAATAAAAGACCTGTCAGAAAGACCACCCTATTGAAGTTCACTGATAAGGATTTACTCTAACTTTGCTCATTACTCTCCATGTGTGATCAACCTCCAATTAATCCAGGTCTGTATTGAGCCAGTCCTATTCTGGGCTTATCTTTCTGCTAGGTGCAACAAGTTCTTTTTTAGTTTTGATTTCAAATATGCTCTACTCGTGTTCTCTTAAAGGAAACATAACGTTTCAGGCTATATGCCCCTATTTGGGATTCAAAAAATATGGTTACTGTAACCATGGGGAGATTGGAGAGGAAAAGATATGATATGATCCCTCAGGGAACCTATGTTTCCTTGGATCCTGGTGACCAGATCATGTGGAGGGAAAACAGAAAATTATCCAGAGCTTCGAGAGGTGCATAAGATAGAACTAGGCTAGTCCTTTTTCCTTTAAAGCCAATAATACACCACCCATCCAGTGTTTTAGGCTTTGAGGGGGAAAGAAGGGAATAAGTGGAAGGAAGACAGAGTGGTAGAGTAAGAGTGGTATCATGTTGATGTGAAAAGAATTTAGTCCATGTAGTCAGACAAAGTTGGTTGTCCTGACACCACAGTCTACAAGCTCTGTGATTTCTAGAAAGCCACTTAAAACTTTTCTATATGTTTCCTATCTGTAAAATGGTGATAATATCTATCTTGTAGAGTTAGTTTGAAAATTAAATGGTTAGTACTGTGTCTAGCTTATTGTAGGAAATATCTGTGTAGATAGATAGATGATATAGATAGATGATAGATAGATAGATGGAAATCTATATAGAATACTAAAGTAAGAAAGGAAATTGAGAAAAAAAGGATGCTAAGAATGAATTTTACCCAATCATGAAGGAACATTGGATCCCCCACTCCCCCAAGAACTTGCCATCCCCACTGGCTGCACACCAATCCCATCAAGGAGTAAAGAACTTTGAGCAGTTCTTTCAGTACAATTACCATAAACAGGTAACACTAAACAAGAGAGGCAAAGGGTAACTCCTGGGTCTCTACATTTGAAGGTTGTTTGCATTTCACTGTGGCCTTTTTGGCATGTCTTTGTTGTCTAAGTTACAACTGAGCAAACCCTATATGAATATTGCAGGTGCTTTTTAACATACTGTTGATGCAAGGAATTAGTTACTTATCCCTCCCCGCCTCAGTTATAAAGTGGTTGGGATTTTTAAATGTAACATTCTCTGTACCAATTGACTTAATTTGCTCATAAAATGCCTTTTAAAGGTTAGAGAGTTAATAACTGTACTGATGTTATGAGATTGGTACTATTCCAGAGACAGACAAGTTTCTTACCGTCCCCCAAGGCCTGAAGTCTTGGACATTTTGTTCTGTGATCCATGGACATTTTTTAGTGCAGCTTTCAATAATAAAGGACCTTGTTCCTTTTGTTTGCCAAAGCGATTGTCGTTAAAATCAGACTTTCCCTGTGGATAGGCAAATCCAGTGTTGGTGTTCTGCTGATCTCCCCAACGTTTTTGATAATCAAAGATATATTTTTTGAAACCTGTGATTATAATTACCTGATTCTAAACAAGGAGGCACAGTCATTTCTGAAAAATAAATCTTTGGTTTGTTTTGTTTCTTGCACCAAGAGAGTACCTCTTTACTAACTTTGCATTAATATATAACAGAGTTGTTCTTGTCGACTGGCTTTGATGAAATTTGGTATTTGTGAAATTTCCCAGTGACATCCAGTTGAAGTCCCCTTTGAACCCTGTAGAACCTATTTTTTATGTGTAATTTTCCAGACCTTTATCCTAGAACTTTGAATGCTATACATCTGTGAAACTGTGTCAAATATTGGATCATTAGAAGTCACTGATCGGTATCAGTAGGGATTTCTGAATGTTGAAAACAGAATGTAATATAGTAGGTGAACCACAGATCCTACACCAGTGGTTTTCAGCCTTGGTTGCAGATTAGAATCACCTGAGAAGTTTTAAGACCTAATGATGCCATATTCCACCCCTAGGGAAAAATGTTAGCCAGGACTAGGCCAAGTACAAAACTCTGTGGATACCCCTTGATAAAATACTGTCCAGACTAATACACAACTATCAGTCCTCTTTGAACATACTTGTTTAACCAGAAAATAACTCACTTTTATTCAGCCTGCATTTCTCTATTTGCTCTAAAAAAGAGTATGTGGAAAAAAAAAAAAAAGCAAATGTACTAAGAAATGATGATCATACATCTATGTGATGATGTTAAGAATTACTGATTGCATATGTAGAATGGAATATTTCTAAATGTTGTGTTAATTTCTTTTTTTCTTTAATTAATAAAAAAAATTACTTTATGAATAGTTCACGTTGTATTAGGAAAAAAATAGTATGTGTAACTCTGTCAAACCCTTATTGAAATCCTGACACACTCTATAGCATTCTCTGATTTACTAGTCCAATAGCACTATCAAAAAAGAAATACATTAGTTCAACATATACCTCTATAATATGCTTCTCTTGAATCAATTTTGCTTCTCTTGAAAACAGATTCTAAGTTCATTAAAATGTGGTAGCTGCTAAGAACCTAGCACACCAGCACATATTGATGCATAATAAGGTCATCAATCCAAATACTCATGGTTAGGAGCGCATTACCTATATGGACAGGGAGAACGGGGAGCAGGAATCTAAATTCAGTCTTGTCTGCACGAAGAGGCTTACTGCTACTCCTTTCCCTGCACTTAAGGCACTGCACAAATGTTAGTATTATTTATTGAAGGCCTAGGGAAGTTCTGATTAGTTCGTATGTCCAGGGAAGAGAGTTAGGCAGAATAAGAGAATCTATAGCAACTAAAATACAGCATCTAAGGACCAAACTGTTTCTAGCTCCCTCCAACCACTGGA
Source organism: Tamandua tetradactyla (assembly GCF_023851605.1). Lineage (NCBI taxonomy): Eukaryota > Metazoa > Chordata > Mammalia > Pilosa > Myrmecophagidae > Tamandua > Tamandua tetradactyla. The sequence continues at coordinate 59,099,079 of NC_135353.1, read as the reverse complement.
ACCTGTACTGTGGATTGGAATGTCTGGGTTTGATGGCGTGTGCTCATTTGGAATTAAAGTCAGACATAAACTTACTGAGTGCCAGAGAAGCAAGCATACTTCACTAGCACTCAGTCAATATTGTTTTGAATGTATTTCAGGAAGAGCTGGGCGCATTCCCTTCTTTTTCCATAAGCCACTATGGAACACCAAGGCTTATTGATGGTTTGTTGACATTCCTAGTTTGAGGGCAAATCTATGCCTAAAAGGAGGGATAAGCTGGGATAACTGCAACTAAAATAATTAAAGAACAGTAACTGTTTCTTTTTAATCAGAAAAAGAAGATATTGCCTGTCAGAAGACAGAGAGCTCTTAAGTATCATGGGTTGTCAGGAATTCAGTATAGGAAAATGGGGTTTAGACATAGGAAAGCTGCAGGTCTCATTTAGATTGTAATTCAGAAGCAGACAGCTCAAACTAGTGAGTTATGACCCAGAAGACAGCCAAAGAAGATATTGATTCCACAGCACTCTAGAAATCCAAGAGCCTCTGACCAAGTGAAGAGGAGGGAAAGAAAGATTAAAAATGTGGCTGCAAGGAACCCACTGATGACCAAGACTGATGTTCTCTTATTGCACTATTATCATTCCTCAGTGTCCTTAAAGCATGGATGGCTAGGGAATAAGCCAAGAACGCACATGATTATTGCCCTAATAGATACCAGATCTAGGACTAATTAGCTAAGTCCCTCAAAATCAAAGTATATTCTATAGAAACAAGTCATGAAGTGTCTTAATAGGCATTTTCTCATTGAAATGCCCACTCACATGTTTTTTTATCCTATGGCTTTTGAAGTGTGTGTGTGTTGCCAATGAGAACTGACTTTACCAAGAAAATCAAGCTTTTCTTGAATCTTTTCTGACCTTGTTGTCTTTCAATTTGTCTCTTTTCTAACTTGGCTGCTTTAGAAGACCCTTTACATTCTGATATAAGGATACTCTGAAATGTCTGAGATAAGCCTCCCAGCAGGGAAAGTTAACTTGATTACAACAATCTCTCAGCTCCAGTCTGTGGCTGGGAAAGCCAGAGTTCTGAAATTATTCCAAGAATAAGGCTGACCTTGTAAAGAATAGCCCCCTCCCCCCAAAAAAGAAAAAAGAATAGTCCCAGTGCTTAGATGGCAAAATTCATCAGTATTTTTCACATAGGTGTGGCTGATGAATGTGGCCAATTAACTGGACAGGAGCATTCTAGTGCCTCTACCAGATGCCAGTTGATGAGCAAATTCTTTTCCCAGGTCAGCCAGTTGGAAGTTCTCTGACATAGAACACATTGCTTGTCACTGAGCTTTCATTTCTTTATCTTTTAAAATGAGTCGCATTTGACTAAATTATTGGTTACTAGTGAGCTCCAAGAAGCCTCAGAATTCCATAAAGTTTCTTGGGCTGTTGTATTGGTAATGGGGAAGTCACATGGGTAGAGCTCATGATTCCACCAGAAAAATTCCATTCCAATTTGTATTTTATATTGGGCTTCCACAATAAGATTTAACTTTAAAAGAGAGGAAGAGAGAGAGAGAGAGAGACTCACTGGTTCATTACTCTAACTCTCTGTTCTCTGGCTGAGATGGGCTACAGCCTTCCCTGACTTTGCAGGAAGGACAATAGTTTGAGTGTATATTGTCTTTAGGAGTACATCCATAGGAGTCATCTTCAGAAAGTTAGCTTAGAGACATCTTTCTCTGCACCTCCTGAGAAACAGTATCCTCTAGAGTGGGAGGCTCTCCCTTCTCCTACCAGCCAGACACTTGATCATTACATGAAACATGGTGCATGTGAGATTCAGTAGCCCCTCTTGATAGTAATTTCAGGGAGAAGCCAGGAAAGAACACTGCAATGATAAAGCCATTGCAAGGACACATGATATAGACTTTGGGTTGTGATGGGAGAAAGCATATGTTGTATACAGAGCTGTTCAACTGACAAGCTACATAAAAAATAGACTTTGAAATCAGTTCATGTAATAATGCATGTTTCTTAGAACTTAACACAGTCAGACTGATTTGATCCTATTATGGTAATAGGGAAAAGGCCAAAAGAATCATGGAGTTGTACCTTCCAGCTCTAACATTCTAAAATATGAAATGAACAAATATATAAGTTAAAATGTACCTTAGAACTGGAAAGTTAGTTGTGAGTTGAAGAGAAAATACGAAATGAGGCAGTTAGTATGCCTAATACGATCACGTTTTGAGAAGCTTTGTGTGAAAAAGACCAGAGAAATGGGCCAGTAGCTGAATGGGACCTACGGTTTAGGTTTCCTTGACCTCCCAGTCTTGATGGCCTTTACCTTCATTTGTCTTCCTATTCATTCCATCAGCCACCTTCTTTCCCTATTATCCTTTGGCTCTCACCCTTTCCCCACTTTCTCCTGCTCTCACTACTTCTCATAACTTCTCTCCCATACTTCTAGCTCTAGTTTGCTTTCTTTCTTTTCCTATATCTACCCCTACCCCATCCCCCAGACCCTTACAGTTCCAAACCTTGGGTACTGCTTGGGCTGCCCAATTTTGCTCTGTGAGCACACATAGTCCGGTAAGTCACTACTCAGCATTTCCTGATAAGCACTATTAATGCCGATACATTAGAATAGCATATACATTGTTAGAGCCATCTGGTTTTGTTTTCTGGTAGTGGCCAGTTCTTTGTGCTTGAAAGAAGTAATCTAAAGCTGGGCTAACACCTAATCATTCAGCAGTAACTAATTGCCTTTTACCATCAACCTATAAGGGATCTATAGATCTATAATAAGTTAATTTTAAATGAGTTTTTAAGGCTTAAACCACAACAAAAACCTCCACAAAATTTGGTGACAGATGAGAACCACCAGGCAAAACAAGTAAGGAACTAAATTAGACTACACTTACTTATTCAGTTATCACACTGGACTCTTGGGTTGAATAAGTCAAAGTATGGAATCATTTTTAGTTATAATAGGGCTTTTCCATATTACCATAATAGGATCAAACCAGCCTGACTGTGGTAAGTTCTTTTTGCAGATTTGGCCCTATTTACTCTCTTCTGAGAAAGAAAGAAGTGTCAAGGCATTTCATGAAATCCATAAATACATCAGAGCAGCAATACGCGCTGGCCTTTAGCCTCTGAAATCTCAGGTCAAAAGTAAATTATATCAAATGGTGTCAAGTCAGTCACTGTCAAATCTCTCTCATAAAGCACTCTAAGTTTTCTTATAAACTCTCTCTCTCTCTCTCTCTCTCTCTCTCTATATATATATATATATATATATGTATGTATGTATATACACACACACATACTTATTAGTACAGTACAAAAACCACTCAGACTGGGTTCCTGTCCTCTTGGACCCCAGGTCCAAGCAGGTAGAGGATGATTAACCTCAAGAAGTTCTATTTCCTCTGTAGATGTAGAGGAATATTAAGTAAACCAGGGGCACATGCTCAGAGTGCCTTATCCCTTGAGGAGCCCTTGTTTGCCTCTGCTAGGAGAGAACGGGAACAGAACAGTGAGAGGTGGTATTTCAGTTTGCTAAAGCTGCCGTAATGCAATATATCATAAATAGGTTGGCTTTAACAATGATGATTTATTAGTTTACAATTTCACAGTTCTAAGCCCATGAAAATATCCAAATCAAGGCATCAAGAAGATGCCTTCTCTGAAGAAAGGCTGCTGGCATCTGGGGTTCCTCTGTCACCTAGGAAGGCACATGGCTGGCATCTGCTTGTCCTAGGTTCTGGTTCCATTGCTTTCAGCTTCTGATACCAGTAGCTTTCTCTCTCGATGTTTCTGTGGGCCCTCTGTTAGCATCTCTGGGGCATTTCTCTCTCTCCATGCTCTCTTCAAATGTCTCTGCCTTCTATCCTCTCATAAAGGACCCCAGTAAAGGATTAAGACCCATCTTGAATGTGCTGGGTCATATCTCAATTGAAACAACCTAATCAAAAGGTCCCACCCAAAAAGATCAGTATGCACAAGACTGGATTAAAAGAATATGGCCTTTTCTGGGGGTACATAACAGCTCCAAACTACCACAGCTGGTATTGTGCAGAGTTTAGGAGTGTGGATTATGGATTCATACTCCCTGGGTTCAAATATTGAGTCCTCCATTACAAGTTGTGTGATATTGGGCAAGTTGGTATACTTAATTCCACAGGACTCAATTTGTTATCTGACCATTAGGTGTCATAATGAACACTAACTCAAGGGGTTTATTCTATGAATTGCTTGAGCTAATAGTAATCATGCAAAAAATGTTAGCTATTAATACTTCCCATAAGCATAATATTTATACACATATTGAGACACAGATGAGTAATCCTCTTGGTCCTATAGTTGAGTTACATTGTATGTTAAATCAATTTTTGTGGGCTTGGCTGGGAGACTACCCACCATGTACAACATTATTTCTATGGGAAAATGTGGTTCGAGTTTCAAATATTGAACTTACAAAGAAATTGTGTACCATACCCTCCTCCCCTCTTTGTAAAGTGAGTCTTTATTTAGTGCTGGGGCCTCTCTTGGTTTCTAACACATTAGCATGTAAGTCCCCTGGTTTGTTTTCTGACATCTTAACCTAAACTTTACAAACATTTATAATTAACTAAAGTCACAAACTAAAGCTCTTTAATTAAATGGCTTGTCCTGCTGCAAAACTGCCTTAAAGAAAATTTATTAGGTACATATGGATTGCTTTGAGAACTCTGGAGTAATTTGGTAAAACTTTGTAAGACAAGTGCTTTTATTTTTTAACTGAGGAAATTATAATAAGGTAAATTAAATTATTCCTTCAACTTAGTAGTTTTCTCTTAGTACTTAGGTAAATTTGTTGTACATTGGAGTAAGTGAAAACTGTGATGTTTGATGTTATTGTCAAGAGAGTTTTTATTAAGAATTCTGGAAAATCAGAAAATTATAGGTAATATGTATATCACAATGAAGAAAGTCACTTTTTTTTTTTTTTTTTTTTTACTAAAGGTTGTCTCTCTAACATTGTAATAAGGTCAGCAGTCATGGGGTCTATATTGCCTCACCTCAGGCAAAACACAGATCTTGTTTAGTGATATAATAGAAGTTAATCAAGAGCACCTTCTCTGGTCAAGGATAAGCCTGAGAAAAGTTCCAGAGATCGCTTGTTCTCTCCTCCTTTTCCTCTCTGTGTTTTCCTACAGCATATTTCCATATTGTGGCACTCTTTTTCCACTTTTCCCTTCCCTTGATGGCAGCCCTTTACAGATACTGCTCATAGAGATAAACTCCTTTCTCCACACTTAGCAGTGGGCAGAGAGAAGTTACCATATAAAAGATCTGCTCAATTCAGAAAAAGTGCTTTTTTCATTCTGCATCTCTTTTTATTTATTTATTTATTATTTTTTGGCATGGGCAGGCACCAGGAATCGAACCGGGTCTCTGGCATGGCAGGAAAGAACTCTGCCACTGCACCACCATTTCCCGCTCTCTTTTTATTTTTAAAAGATTATTTTAGGTTCTGAGCTTTAATATTTTTTATATTCAAACCTGTTATTTTCTTAGCTTCTTTTAACTTACAGATACATTTTGTCTCTCATTTCATTAAGCAATGTAAGCATATTATTGAGCACCTACTTTGAGCCACTTGCCACAGAATCTGTAAGACCATGACACAGTTCCTACCTTTGATGGATTCACAGTGTAGGGAGGAAGACAGACCTATAAACAAGTAATAAGTATTCGTAATAGAATGTGGAACTAAACATATGAACAAAGAGCTATGTTTGCTCGAAGGAGGGAATGTCTTACTATCTGCAGAGTGACTAACCATCTGTTTTGCTTGGGACTGAGGTACACGGGACCTTCAGTTCTAAAACCAGGACAGTCCCCAGAAAACTAGGATAGTTGATCAACATATCTATCTGGAAGAGATGGAGAAATTTTAAAGAGAAGATACTATTTGAACTAGAGTTTAAAAGGCAAATAGAAGTTCACCAGGCACTTAAGGGAGATGAGAATAGCATTTTAGACAGATATAAAAGAGTTTTTTTTTCTTTTTCAGGGAATGATGAATAAGCTGGTGTGAATAGTATATAAGCTTTGGCCAATGCACATGTGTGTGGGGTGGGGGAGAGAGATTTTAGGGTGAGAAGAGAATGGATAAGGAGTAGAAAGGCAGGCAAGGAGCAAATTATGGAGGACCTTAAAAGTTAAGGTGTTAAATTTTTGCTATGCCCTGTTGATCAGTGGCCTTCAAATAAAACTTTGGTTTTATTGGGTTTTTTTCCCTTGGTTTAAATAAAACTTTGCATGAAACATAAATAGAAAAAAAGGCAAAAATGTCTCTGATTGAAACAAATATTGTGAGTGGCCAGGGTCCTAGACACCTATCTCCCACTCTGTCCTCTTTTTCCTCTTGGTTCTTGAAGGAGATTTTTGGAAACACAGTTTGAAAATGACATCTGTGAACTCTGGGAAGACAGCAAAAAGTATTGGGCAGAGAAATGAATGACTTGATGAGATCTGTGATGAGATAGATTGGTAAAGAAGAGGGACTTGTGGAGTAAAAGACTTGAGTAAGGAAAACCAATTAGGAGGTCATTGTAACAGTGTGAGAAAAGCCCTGCCTTAAACAGAGATGATGGAGATGGAGAGAAGTGAAAGGGTATGAAAGAATTTTCTGAAGGTCGCATTAACAAGACTTGGTAGACAGATTATAGTAATCTGCATTAACAGACAGATTATATTTTTATAGTAAGGGAGGGGAAGTGGAATGTTGCTGTCTAAGGAAAAAGGAGAACTCAAGGATAATTCTGTGGTTTCTTACTTGAGTAACTTGATTGCTGGTAAAACCATTAATAGGGCTATGGAATACATACATGGATCAAGTTTTGAGAAAAAGATGATTAGTAGATTTGGTAATAGTGAAACATATTCTCTTTTCCATTCAAAAACTCAATAATTGGACACAGTACTTCAGTAGGCAGTAGAAACTTTGTTTTTTTAGAACACTGGGGAAGAACAACCAACTATATGGGGAATCTCTAGTCTAATTTCTAATAGCTAGCTCATTTTCTTCCATGTTTCATTGAATCACATAAAACCAAAATGTGATCACTCATGCCTAGACGTATTTTCCCTCAATCCTTTTTTATCTAAGGCTTGACTTTGCTATTAAAACCCTTTCTGGTATGATAGTCTTACTGGTTAGAATTGTATTTGTCCCTTGTTAGCAAAACAGTGGGTAGCAATTTTTTTTTATACCAAGATATCACCGAGCTTACACACAGCATGTATTCCAAAAGTTCATTTTTTTTAAGTTAATTATTTGGAACTCAGTGTGCATTTTCCCATAGAAGTTGCATTATATGTGCTGATTAGCTTCCCAGGCCAGTCCACAAAGGCCAGTTTAGCCCATGGTGTAATTGAGAGTGTGGATTTTTGCAATGGGAATTAGTTGGAAATACTGTTGCAATTAAAATGAGAAATGGCCTGGATTTTTGTTTCCCTCAAAGGGTAGTGCTTGATGAAAAGCAGGTTTAATCCTAGGATGACAAAGAGAAATAGATGAGGATTTTTGTGTAAATTAGATGCTATGGCTTTTTAAAAAATATGTTTTTTGAAGATTTTTTAAATAATAAAATCAATCATGTTTGTTTTAGAAAAGTTGGAAAATCCGACAAATTGAAAAATGTTTTTAGGAAATTAAGTCACCAATAATCTTACCACCCCAAGAGAATCACTGTTGGTGTTTCTTTTCAACTTTTCTCTTAGAACATGTACTTTGAAAATCAGTCCAACGATATAGGGGTAGCTTAGTAATTATGATGTATTCACATGATGAATTATTTTACAACTTTTAAAATGGTATTTATGAAAACATTTTTATTGCTATATATTATATATTCACACACCATATAATCATCCAAAGTGTAAAATCAGTGATTCATAATATCATGTGAAGACTTTTTTAAAGCATCGAAAATATTTGTGATAAAATATTGAATAAAAGGCAGCTTTTACATTTGATACCTAGATTGAGGATGAGGCTAGTATAAAAAGATCAACACTAATCAACCAGGGCAGGAGTTGACTATTTATGCTACTAACCAAGACCCTCCATCCTTCCTCCCACTCCCCCAAAAAACCGCAGCCAGACTTTTTGTAGAAATTCTGAAAGGGCTACAGGAACGCTTTGAAATGCTGTAGAGGTTTGTAGCACTAGCTCCTTATTACTACTGCTTTTCCTTCAAATTATAGGACGCTCTTTTCTCTTGATTCACAGTATCCCCAGCACTGCTTAAGCTTAACAACTATGATTAAGGTCATTTTCTTTATGATTAAGGTAATTTTCTTTATTATTCACAAATGAAATAGAAAAAGAGGCATGAATGTCCTAAGGTAATTGGGCAAGAATTGGAGAAAGGTGAGAAGGACTTGATTTAAAAAGAAAAGTTGGGTATATACTTGTAAAGAAGAAAATTATATGAAGTAGAATGTATTGAGCTAAGAATGTTGAAATAGTTGAGAAAATCGAACTGTATGGAGAGCATACAGATCTAGGGAGAGTGGAAAAGGAGAAAAGAGGTATGTTTGTTTAGAACAGCTTGGCTACAGAGCAGATAAGTACAAGCAAAGGATAGTGAGTTTTGGGGAAAGGTGGCCAGCTGAAATAAGAGAGTTTTAGGAGGAGGCAGCAAATGTAATTTGCAGCAACCAATTTTCATTTAATAAAGGGAACAAAAGATGAGCTTTGAGGACAGGTCCAAGAACTGTAAACACTCTGCATTTAATTTATCTTATATGGTGGTACACCATTTGATTTTAACACAATCAATGATTACCTAAAAGCAGCCTGTCCATCTCTTCCACCCCATCTCCTTTTAGTCAAGACTGCATTTGACACTGACTTGAATTTTGGCATGGAAATCCTAATAGCTTCCACATGCATTTGCTGTACATCAACTAAGGAGCTGAAAGTTAGAAAGGTGTGGGGGAAAGAGGAAAAGACAGTGTTTATTGTGGGGGTAGGGGGTCTGTGTATTTATACATGAGATTTTTAATGTACTGGGAAAAAACACCGAAAAGTTTCACTGCACTCTGTAGAAGCATGTGGCATTGTGATTCTCACCCATTGCTATGCAAGAGAATCTTCTTCTGTGAAATTCTATGGTTCTTATGTTTTGGGGTACTTATGAATTACCTAGGGAGATGGATAAAATGCAGAAATTCTGATTTATTAAGTCTGGGGAGGGATGCAGGTCCTCAGCCACTGGTTCTCAATCTGGGCTGCAAATTGAAATCACACCTGTAGAGCTTAAAATAATACTTATGCCTGGGTTCTACTCCTGGAGATTTTTATGTAATTGGTCTGGTGGTTAAGACCTAGATATTAGGAGTATAAAAGCTCCCCAGGGTGAATGTAATGACCCTCTTGCATATCCCAATGCTTAATTACCTGGATAGATTAAACCAGTGTTTCTCCAAGTGCAGCTCTGGAGGAAACCGTTTCAGTATCAATGTGGCATTTTGTTAGAAATGCAAATTCTTGGATCCCATCCCAGATTTACTGAATCAGAAACTATGGGGATGGGTCCAGGAATCTGTATTCTGATAAGCCCTCGAGGTAATTTTGAGTGCATGCCACTGGATTAGATAGTCCTTACCAACCCTTTCTAAGGTACATTATGGGGTTTTGCTGGAGAGAAGAGAGGTCCTCACCTGTTGATGAAAACTGGCCTGGGAAAGGACTTAGATAGAAATACTTTTAATTATAATATTAGAAGTTGTGATGGGGGAAGGGAAAAGGGATGATAATTTGTTACAAAGCCCAAGCAACTTTGGGAGCAGCAAGTCTTCAGAGGAGTTAAGGTGTTGGTCTCATGGGCAGGCATAGGCCTGCAGCAGTATTTAAGGCAAACTCCTACTTATCCTTCCTGACTAGGCTCAAATGCACACCTCCTTTGTGAAACATTTTCTGAGTTCTAGAGTAAATTGCTCCATCCTTGTATTTCCTTAGCACTTTCTACATTCCTCTATTAGGTCATATCTCACCGTATCACGCTATCTATAAGCTTCTCTCACTAAATTGTGTGCTCTTCAAAAGCAAGGATACTTACTTATTCATTTTAGATCTCTAGTGCTTAATACAATACCTGGTACTTATTAAATGCTCTAGAAACATTTTCTGGGAGGAGAGAGTAGCTTTTTGGCTGTCAAGAGCCTTTGAATGAGGAGTTTACCTTTGAAAACTAATCATGATCCTGGGTCTAACACTCTGCCTTGAAAGCTGGCGTCCTTGATCTCAGGGATGTATATATAGTTATTACTAGCTTGTTATTTTACAGTAGGATATAAAATTGTCTGGATCCAGAACTACTAATGTCAACTTTTCGCTTATTATAGCTAGACCTACACAGGAAATATAATTACAATCAATAGGGACACATCTGCCACAGGTCAAAAATACCTGAGTCTTTGTCCTTCCCCCACCCCCAACCCCAGGTTGCACAGCCAAGCACTGACATCCCCTGGTTCTTTGTGCACCTCTATTTCTGTAATCTAGTCTTTTCATCCCTCATTTGGTCACAAATATTCTCCAAACAAGATAAAAAGCAGTCGATTTGATAACCACTTAATAAATTACAATCACCTTTCCATTGGGCCTTCCTGTGGTTTTACTCAGGTCCCTATGATTGAATGTGTAAGTGTTTCACAATTCTTTAGAGTCACAGATTTACAGGCAATCCCTTGGTTTTATTTCCTAAGTATTTAATCACATATTCATTATATATGGATTGTTTGCTGGATTTACTCTCAGAGGAAAACCTTATTAACATTGGGGCCCATGTTTTTGGGAAATGGAGCACCTTCCTCTCACTCCAGGTACTGCCAAGAGCAATAATTTCTCATTGTTATAGAAACTTTGAAATAGGACAGTGACGTTATCTAAATGGAAGTTTTTTTTCTAATTGTGGAACATAATATATATTCAAAAAAACCCGATAAATTTCCAAGTACATTTAGAGAAGTAGTTATAGAACAGATTTTAAAGTTTGGCATGGGTTACAGTTCTACGATTTTTCATTTTTTCTTCTAGCTGCTCCAAGACCCTGGAGACAATGGAAATATGAGTATAATGATTCTGCAGTCATACTCCTTTGTTAGATCCTCTCTTTTCTGTTATACTCCTCCTGCTGTTTAAATAGCGTATATACATAAAAGCAATAAATTTCAAAGTATAATGCAACAATTAGTTGTAGAACAGATTTCAGAGTTTAGTATGGGTTACAATTCCTAAATGGAAGTTTTAAGATGCAGAGAGTAAACCAGAAGAAACTGGATTTGTGCCTTCTGTGCCAACCCATGATCCTAATATAGTATGTGCTGAGTAAATCCTTCTCATTTTCTTTTTGTAGGCATTATATCTGATAGCCACTAATGGAACCCCAGAGCTCCAGAATCCTGAGAGACTGTCAGCTGTATTTCGTGACTTTTTAAATCGTTGTCTCGAGATGGATGTGGATAGACGAGGATCTGCCAAGGAACTGTTGCAGGTGAAAATAAAATAGGATAATAGCAAAGAAAGAGTCATTATATTGAGATTTTTCCATGTGTGTGACAGTAAGAGAGCTCTGTCATGAGATGTCTAGTTGAAGTGAAGTTATAACTATTTGATTTTAGACCACAGGCACATAAGTATAGGCATGCATCTAATACATTATTGATTGATATATAATGCCTTCCTTCTGAGAAGTTGGCAGTTTAATGTAGAAATCACCTTTGTTCTTCCTGGAATTTTATTTTGCAAGGAAAAAAAACAACAATGTGAACCTCTGGTGTGCTGTTTTGTTCTAAACTTTACTTGTGCCCCCTGGATGTTGTATGCAGGTACTCTTGGTTGGAGGTAATTCTCTACATAACTATGCAATTATTTCCATGGCATTGGCTACTCTAATGTTTTACTGGTCAAAGCCCCTTTGCTTGTGATGCCAATTGGCAGGCATCTGCTTGCCTGGGTGAGTACCATCCAGTGGTGAGTGCCTCTATAACCATTTCTCCTTTTCATGGCTCAGAGGGATTACTATATATGATAATTACTACCAAACACTTTATATACATAATCACATTTAAGTCCCACAGTACTTTTATACCATATGTGTTATTATCCCATGTACAGATGTGTAAATTGAAGCTCGGAGAAGTAATCAGCCCAAGATAACACAGCTCTTGAGTGACAGAGCCGAGTTTGTCTGACTTTTTACCACAGAAACACACAAGCCAATTTAGAGAACAAACTGTGTTTATTTTGATAAGGTAACACATGTCCAGGATTGCACATATAGCTTCACCATTGTGGACTGTTCCTCAGGGATGTGTATCAAGATCTGTAACATCCAAGTACAGTGACTGTTTGTTCTTTCTGTGGCTTTGAACACATTGGCCAGTGAACAAAAGGCACAACATGTGGTTATATAGAGTGTTAACCAGGGATTCAGTCTGTTCTAGGTTAAAAAACAAATCTGTTCTTGTTGCTTCTGAACTCCCTCCAGAGACAAAGAGCCACATACAGGCAAAAAAACCCTGACCTAACCCAAATCACACATGGGATAAACCAATTTGGAGGAACTGAGGAGGGTATACCTTCTCTTTTCTGCTACCTGTATTTCACAGGCTGTCATAGCATCCTAGAATGTCAAATCTGGAATGGCCCTTTGAGATCCTCTCATTAATCTAGTTTAAATTACAGATGGAAAATCTGAATTTTTAGTGCATTTCTTTTTCTACATTCAGCTCTCCCACCACCCCACATGCCTTATTCCAAGGATGAGGGAGAATATAGGTTCTTTTAAAGTAGCTGTAAAGTAAAATAGATAATTGAATCAATTATCTAGTTAATTCATACTTCCAACATTACTTTATCTGAACCAATCAGAGAACTGACCCAAACCTATATTTTTAGTCTAAATTGAATAGTTTGTTCTGTCTTTTCATTTTGTACATGTAAGCAATAATCTTTATACGGGCTTATGGCTGTGTATCTCCGTTCTCTGATTCTAGCTGATCATGGCCAATCTTAGAGTTTAGGAAGGAGGGAGATAAATGACCACCTCTGCATGATTTCACAATACTAGAAGACTTGAGAGAAGACATAGGCCTTGAATATTTGTGTTCCTTTCTCTAAGCCCTAAGGCCATCCTCTGTCAAACAATTGATATTTATTGAGTAACTTCTATAACTGCAGTAGGTGACGCAAAACTATGAAGGCATGATTCTTAATCTCAAGAAGTTTACAATTACCTTGGGTAGATAAAAAGATATGCAAGGCTATTTAGAAACTCATTTGATCCAAATAGCTGTTCAAAACATAAATGCCATGGTTGATTAAAGAAATGGTACCATAGGCTCAGGTGATCAGAAAATATCTGTGAACAAGAAAGATATCTGCTGGGCCTTGAAGGATGGTTTAGATAGATAAGTAGAGAAAAAGGCATGTGGGTAAGTTTGAGGGAACCACAAATAGAAAGTCTAGCTGAAGTAACGAGTTCAAGCAGGAAACTGTAGGAGATAAGACTGCAGGGGATCTTGAACACAAGCCTAAAGAGTTGGGGGTATGGGCAGTGGGGAAATGCTAGAGCTATCTGGGGGGCAAACATGATGATGGCTTTGAATGAAAGATTAATCTGGGGGTATGTGATAAGTATTAGCAACAGGAAAAAACATGGAGGCAGGAAAAAGAAAGGGTAGTTATTGTTATAGTTTTGATTGAGTTGATTAGGCCTGAACTAGGAAAAGTGAGGGATAAATTTAAAACGCTATGAAAAGAAAGTACTTGGTAGCTGATTTCATATGGAACATAGGAGAGAGGAAGAAAAAAGTGGCTTCAAGGTATCAAAGAAGTGGTAACATTCAGTAAAATGAAAAGTGATAGAGAATATTACAACAGTTAACCTTTCTTTGCCCCAATATAGTTACAAGGAACTTTTACATACCCCTTATCTTACTTAACCATTAGAGTAAAGCAGAGGTGAAGGTTGAACCTAGGTGCTCAGACTCCAAAGCCCCTGTAGCTTATATTACACAAATGTACCCTGGTTGGGGGAATTTAAGATAAGTTTTTAGATGTTGAATTTAAGGTGAAAGAAGGATATTCAAGAGGAAGTGTCCAGCAAGCAGTTGGAGAAGTAGAACTAGAGCTCAGGAAAGAGATCAAGTCACAATATAGATTTGGGAGTCACCCCCATAAAGTTGATGATGGGTAAAACCAAGAAAGGAAATGATATCTATAAGGAATTAATCTAGGAAGATAAAAGATAGGAACCAAGTTCTGATATGTGGAAGGTGAGAGAAGAAAGTAAAACCAGTAAAGGAGATGAAGAGAGAACAGTCATCTATAGAGTAGAGAACCTAGACAATGGAATGGCACAGGCCCCCAAACAGGAAAATGTTTCAAAGAAGAAAAGTATATTCGCTTATATTAATTACTGCTGAGGAGCAAAAGAAAAATGGTGGTGGTACAGCTACTAAGCTTAATTGGTTTCAGGATAAAGTTCTTTGGTGGTTAACTGAGGACACACTTTTCCAAACACAAAGGCAGCTCCAGGTAAATTCATTAGTTTAAGAAAAGCAGAAGGTTAGGCTATTGCAAACACAGTTAAATTTTACAAGACCCCTATTCTGGGTTTCTAGCTGGGCCAGTCAGCTTCTAGAAGGTTTCATGACACTGAATGACAAGAGTTGGCACCATTTTTAATTGATGAGGTTTTATTGAGTTCTCAATACCTTTTAATTAAAAGGGCTATTTGAAGTGTAAAATAATATATTTGTTGGGGAAAGCATTCCAGTAATTCCTCTTTTTTCTTTTTGCAGCATCCATTTTTAAAACTAGCCAAGCCTCTCTCCAGCCTGACTCCTCTGATTATTGCTGCAAAGGAAGCGATTAAGAACAGCAGCCGTTAGGACTGCAGGCCTTACCCCTCACCATCTCCCTCATGAGTAAGACTGAAATAAAACTCTGCTGCAGGAAAGATGGAAGAAAAGACAGTCAGATGGGGTGGGAATTCTTTAACTTTCAAATGAAGAGAGCAACTTCTTATAAGCCTTTTTCCTACTCCCTCAGATTATGTAATTTATTTGTAAGCCTGAAGAGCAGCCCAAACAGGGCAGCATTGTTGAAGTGGCCATAAAGTGGCCACTTCCACTGTGAAGCGAAAGAGCCAGTAGTGTATCCCCTCATTTTGTGCATTCACTTTGAAGAAGAAGGTTTCTCAAAGATGCACATTCCCTCTTCATAGTGTTGTGTTTGTTCTTAAGTTAGAGAGTAGTCCCTCTTGCATTCGAACCTCTTTCAAAACTCCTTACCCAATGTGATGTTTTCACATACATTGTCATTAGATGTTCAGAAAAAGATGTCAAAACTTTTTTTAAAAAAAAAGAAATCAAAAAAGCAAAGGAAAAAAATTTAAAATACAAAATGAAACAAAAAACTAAACAGAAAAAAAAGCCCAGAGCAAGTACTGTGTGAACATGTATGTGGAAGTCCATGCCCTAATAGTTGCAATTTTTTATTCTTATTCTATAGTGGTGGCTTGGTTTGTGTAACTATTTTTCTGCATTCATATGGGAAAAAGTTTCTTTTAGGACATTTTCCAACAGCAGAGAGAGATACGTGTTTTCAGGAAGGGCTTTTCAAAACTATATATCTAAATAAAGCTCAAATGGTGAAATCCTGTCACATTTTCATGATGGTGCATAAGAGGTAGTTGAGTTATCATATATATAAACCAGTTTGCTTATCTTCATGATGCCTGTGAAAGGACACACCAAGACAGTGACACTGCTGTTGGGTGGGTCCAGTTCCTGAACCTTGGAAATCCTGATAGGAACAACCATATTTAATGGGACTTTCTCTGAGAGCCAAAAGGAAAACAAGATGAACTGTGTGATACTGAAAGCTTGTTGGACGGTAAGTGAACAAGGTAATGAAACTGAATTTAATCATCTCTTCGGCTTATAAACATATATACTGTAAAATAGACACATTGGGGGAAATGAACCCATTAACTAACAATTCCCTATAATACAAATTATTCATTTTGACAATTTATAACATTTTAATAATAAAAAAACAAACCTGGAGTACACAGATATAGTAAGCATTCATTCTGTAAGAAATGGGAGGTCAGTGAAAACTACATCCCAAACAGTATTTGGCTCTGAGTATTTGTTCCCATTTTCCTGTGTATCACCAATTTCTGTTTCAGGATGTGATGTGTTCATACTTAGTCTCTTGGGCTTTTGAATTAAAAAAAATGTTCATAAAGATCTTGGAATTCTCTAGTGAAAGTAATTTTGATTTGTAATCATATTTCCCAAGAAATATCAGCCCAAGTTAATTCCTTTTGTGGCTTGGGAAAAATTCCAAAATTTGACTATTTCACCATACATCTGTTTTTAAAAAGATTCTACTGTTGGCAGTTTCTAAATCTTCCTAAAGTGGAAAAATAGCTGGAGGGTGTCTGTGTAGAAAAGGATAAGCTTCTCTTTTGAGTGTATTGTCAATTTTATAAATTCTGGAAAGTTGTTTCTCTGAGTCTTTGAAAAGCTAACAGTATATGCTGAAGAAGGCTTCTTGACTTGTAGTATATCATGAATCTGAATAAACCTGTCTACATTGAGCAAGAGGGAGAAAGAAATCAGTGACACGAGCCTCTCTCCTACTCTACCAAGGTGCATCCATAAATCTAACCATCTGTCTGTTCATTTCTTAAATTAGAAGCACTTTCCTTAGAGTTTCTGTTAATTATATAGTACACATGTTTATGTTTAGGAGATGCTGCCACTGGTGGATTTCCTATTTTTCTTTTTGTTTTCTTTGACTATAAAATTTTCTGGGGACTTGACCCCTCCAGAAAATATCCACAGTGGGAGAAAACAAATATGGAAAGAAAAGCAAATGGTAATATTAATTTGAAACATACCATGTTATACTTTGCAAAAAAGGTGGCTGGGCCTGAAATATTTAATGCAACACTGCAGCAATGAGAGAGAGAGGACTTAATTTTTATTTAAAAAATTATTTTTAAACTTTTCATTCATAGTGCCAGGGATTTCAATGAAATGCATAGGATGCACATAGAAGATAAATGTGTCTTGCCAGTGGAGGAAGCCCAAAACCTGGTTGGGAAGCCCAAATTGTCGATTAGCATCCTTTGTATGCCCTAAAGGCCTTTTGCTTTTTTATTTTCTTTTGGAGAACCCAGAAAAGTGATCCTTCAGATCACTGTAGGCAGAGAAGTGGCAGCTTTTTTATGCTTTCAGTTCAGCATATTTATAATGAGGAGCCACTTACTTCTTTATACCAGTTTGTACCAAGATTTGATAATATGTCCCAGAGGCATTACCCTCACAAATTTATAATTATGTAAATTTAAAAATGAGAACAGCTTCTAATATCCTGTCCCTAAAGACCTTTCCCATGTTGGTGAGTTATGTATATTTCTAGTAAGTATTAGAGAGAAGCTGTTTCTCCTGCCAAAATGATGCTGAAGGACTCCTGTTTGGTACGCTTGAACAATTTGCACTCCAGATGGCTAACAGTTTATTTCCTCTCTCTGGATTTTTTTAAAAAACTCATCTTGACACAGGTGAGTCTATCCAGATCTTTAACCTTGTTAGTGTGCCCTAAAATAATGAGGGCACGTAGTCGAATGTTGATTCCAAAATGTCCTGAGATGGGAATAGGGCAGTGAGATGGGAATAAGCCAAGGAGGGATGAGAAGCACAGTAGAGATTATTTATTTAAGAAAGAAAAGAACATTAACGTTGTAGCAAGGATCGGTGCATTGTCATAATCCCATGAGGATTACTGGATGTCACAATCCTCTCAAATCAGTCACCATGTTGGACAATGACTTCATTCTTGCTGATCTTGTCTACGTGTCATTGTAAATATTTGTGTGTCCATGTTCCGTTCTGGCTACTGGATGGCCAAGTCATGTGAGAAGATTTAACCCAAGTATTTATTCTTTAATTGTGCTATTCAGATTTCTTTCGGGCTTGTGAATTGCTCCCCAACGTTTCAGTTTAACCACCTGATCCTCACATCTATCCCTCCCCTGTGAAGCACATTCCATTGCTGAAAGAACAAGAAATATGAAACTGCTTCCTGTTGTCTGTATAACTATTTTGATAGTTTGAGATGTTTGTCTATAAAGGATATTTCTCAGCTCAAAGATCATGTAAATAATTCTATTCCTTTGCTCAATGAGTTGTTTATTTCTAATGAGGCTGCCAGTTCTCAGCGAGAATCTTTGAAATCACTTTTAAACAACATCAACAAGGATTACAACTATGTAAAACTAAGTGTGCATATGGATGAAGACTAGGAACACAGATAATTTAAATCAGTTGTATTAGGGTGGTGGGATTATGAGTGCTTTTTTCTTTCATAAAGTTTCTTTGATGTTGTTATAAAATTCTTTTATAGCAATTAATATCAGAAAGGGAAGTATAGAAACATAGAAAAGAAGCCACAGCAGATGCCTTCTGGCCAGAGCCCAGAGCATGCAGGGCACAGATACTTATTTGCTAGTTACAATGATTCCATAAATTTTATACTTGCCTGGATGCTGAGGTTGTGACAGGCTCGGGTATGGCACATGCTTTCTTAGGGGACTATTATCTATAAGTTAAAGCTAGGGACATGTCACTATTAGAACTCCAACTACACTAGGGTGCGCAGGTGGTTCAGTGGTAGAGTGCTTGCCTTCCATGCGGGAGACCTGGGTTTGATTCCCTGGACCATGTACCCTGAAAAAAATGCCAAATATATGCTTCAGTTTTAAAAACTGTTGCCCTCTGCTTTGGTATGACATCAAGGATTCTGTTTTGGTTACTTCAGATTGAAGTGGTGACACTTGATTAGCCCCCTTGATGACATCTGTTTCAGGTATCACCTCTCTGGATCATTTTAGATTTTCAGGTTGAATTTTAGAGGGATAGAAGGATAACACCAGCTCCCACCATTTCCTTGTTTGACTGGATATTATATCTAGGCAGGATTCATCTTTTAATGACCCATAGGCAAATCTCATTGATTTCAATAGAAGTTATGAGTTAAAATTAAAAGCTGACTTTGAGAACTTTATGACAAATATTTAGAACTGCCTTTGCCTGTTGGCATTCAGTCGCAGTCCTGACAGCTTTAGCTTGAAATGGCCTCCATGTGCTTTTTCTACTGCCTGATTATAGATCTTATGCTGCAGTTGTTATGCCCCCAGGAATGGGAGGTTTCCAAAAGAAAGGAATTTCCTTCTAACTCTCCAAAGAAATTTTAGGTGAGGAGTCTTATAATGAAGTAATGGCCTGAGATCTGTTACTCAGTTTCACCAAAAGCAGACCCTATACCTAGAGAATCCACAAGATTCTTATTGGTCATTCTCAAAGTAAAAATACTTAAAGGAGTTTTAACTCTTCCACCCACAGTTGAATCTCATTGTCCTTTTGTTAGCTACTTGCAGTTAATATTCATTTAAACAAAGGCATGGCCAGTGATGTAAGATTTCCCTAGTCTCTGAGCAAAAGGACTGAAATTCAACATTTGTAAACTGACAGTCTAATGGGTCTGGGATTTTATGAGAATTTAACATGCAATTCTGAACATATATTTGCATGTGGATTGGGAAGGAAATAAATGGGACCTTGGAAATAATGGAAATACTTTTCCTAAGAAACAATTTTTAATAAGGCATTTGGTTTCTGATATAATCTTCCTGTTTCCTAACTTTAAGTTTTTTCACTCCCTTTTCTGATCCCACACTTCCTTACTGACTAGATGAGTATAGCCCAACTCCTCATACATTGGTAATATCTGTTTAATATTAAACAACATCTAAATGTATCTGCAAATGTGAGAACTGAATAACCTCCCTTTGCACACCTTTGTGTACAAGTGTACTATACACCTTGTAGCATTTACTGCCACTTAGTATGGTTGAATTTGCAAGTTAAACTTACCAAAACTGGTCAGTGCTCCTTACAGGCTCTTTTGAAAGCTGCCATCAGGTGAAAGCTATGGCATAATGCCAACAGTAAGGCAGGCACCATGTTCAGGTGATTTAGTACGTAAGAGGAAATGAGCAGCAATTATAGTCACTCAGGTATAGAGAAAGGAGTACTAGTTTAGGAGTAAAGATATCTACATTCTTATTTGGGCTTTGTTACTAACTACTGTATGACCTTAGGCAAGTCACTTAATCTTTCTGTGATGCAGTTTCCTCATCTTTATAGATGAGTATTGGTCTAAATGAATATTGTATTGGTCTAGATGGTCTCCAAGGACATTCCAAAAACACTAATCCTCTGTGGTCTTCCAGGCTGCCTTGCAAATTCAACATGCTACAACGATGGGAAATATCTCATGCTTAAGCCTGGGTCTCTTATGTTGCAGTTAAATAATCGAGTTATGTAAGATAATGGAAAACTCTCAAGTAATAGAAGTTTAAGTTAATACTAAGGAATTTTGATAAAACTTTTGTAGCAGCTTTCCAATTCATTCACAATTATTTTGTTTTATTTCTGCTTTAATGTCCTTTTTCTATTGCCTTTTCCCAGTTTTCATTTTCCATACACTGTATGTAAAGTCTGGTTTTCATTAAACTGTGGCCAGTATTCGCTACTTGGACAGAAATACACTGTCATACTTGCTAGAATAGAATTATACTTGGGCCTCTCCTTTTCTATGAAGCAGTGCTGGGCTTTGCAGAATTTAATTTGTAAATGGCACAAGATGGCAAAACCAATGCATTTTAATTACTGGGACTACTAAGAGCGGACCTAGGCACTTGCAGGTTACAGAGAGAAAAATGAAAAAGTAACTGCATGCTGTTAGCATTAGGGAGAGTTGACCAATCTACTTGCAGAGATCCACAGATAGCATGTCTGATGAAAACTCCCACAGTGATTGGGCAGTTATATGCATATGCTGCTAGAAAAAAGGTGAAAGTGAACTGGAAGTCAGTCTGAGGACAGTCCCAATGCCCTGCCTACAGCACAGTGCCAACCAGCCCTGAGTGCTAAATTCAAGTTCAGTGTGTGTGCTTGTGCGTGGTGTGCTTTATGGACCAGCATATTCTGTATTCATTAGTGATGATAAGATCTTTCACAGAATCCTATAACCGTTAATGGGTAGAGTTTTAAATCTCAGAACATCAGCCAGGAGGAGCCAGATTACAAGTGTGCTGGTGTCCACTGGGATTATAATCATAATATCCAGACAAAAAAGGTCAAGGAAGATCTACATTTTCATTGTTTATCAGAATTGTATCTCATTTGGCTGTGCATTACTTTCATTAGAATGTGTTATCTGTAAACCCATGTGTAGTGAAATTTTTCTGTAACTTTGGATTAAAGGAATTTATGGTCTTTTTATTTGATGTTTAAGTTATTTCCTTTGTCGATCTGCTGATGGTATGATTCCATCCTTCTGACCTCAGCATCCAATCCTTTTAAGGATGTTTTTCCCCAATATTGTTATTTTACAATTGTGGTTGAAGCAATAGAACATTGAAATATGGATTGTGCATGACTGTGTCTTGAGTGTAAAAATATTGCAGTTTGAATCTTGGACCTAAAGTATTGCAAATAAAAATGACAAACCTCAATGAGTTGTTGTGGCTCACCTCTATCACATTCCTACCTACCCCCTTAACATTGACCGTTTTACCTATTTCACAGGTTACAGTGAGGCACTGTCTTGCAGGTATGCAGGCAGTAAAATGTCCAGACTCTGAGCAGTACAAAAATTGCCTCCAGCATCTGCCACTAAATAACATAGACCCACATTCTCCATCTAGTTTATACGTGGAGAAAATCAGAGGTGAATGTGTATGCACAATGCAGGACAAAAGCCTAGTGGCTCCAAAAGGTAGCTCAAGGAAAACAGGCAAAAGAAATTACATGTAATGAGTAATTTATTTTTGCTCATTTCTCTGGAGAATTATGAACAAGTAAAACTATCTGAATACTGTTTAGTTTTTCGCTTATATCTCATATCAAGCCATATTTTCAGTGCTGGGGAAAATCATAGGATTGATTCCAAACCGACATCACAGAGGACTTTAATTTTTCATTCACTCTTTCATTCAAAACATTTATTGAGCTCTTGACATATGTGAAGCACTATGGATATTACTGGTAAAAAAAAAAAGTTAAAAAATTATGTCCAAATGCAACTAAATCACAGTAAAATCTCATTGAAAGTTTCTAGGTACACCTGTTGGAGTCAGATTTCTCAGAGACCTTCTGAATCTTCAAAGCTCAAGACAAAAAACACCAGAGACTTAGGAAATTGGAGGTTCATTACACTGATGTTACCCCTACAGTGGGCTTACATAATTTTATATCTTTATACTGCATTCCCTACTAACAGATTATATTTATTTTGCCAAATGTTAGTTCACTGTTCTGATATGCGAGCTTCATTTATTTTACTTAATCTCTCCTTGTTGAAAGTCAAGCAGCCATTTTCTGTGAACAAGGGGGCAAGTGAATGAGAATCTCCTTTAGGCACCAACTTACTGCCCATGTGTCTGGATTACTGCTTAGCCTCCCTGACCGTTAAGCTTCGTGTCCTTCCAAACTTTCTCAGCAGGTTTCCTCCAACCAATTTTCTATCCCTACTAAGTGACATAGAAATACTTTCTATGTGTTAGAAAATTACAAATATTTTCCATCAAAAAATAAGATTTAAAAGGCATTTCTCTTTGCCACAACAACTCAGAGGAACAGCTCCCAACCAGTGATACATGTATTATTCCACAGTTCAGCCCTACCAGCACATATGCTAGAACTCTAACATAGCATATGTCCTCCCCTCCTGGTAAAGTGGGGAGAGGGTAATAACCTGAAATGCTCCACAAATTAGGGTTCTCTTCCACATCCCATTGAGTTTAACTCCTAGCATGTAGGTGGTATCTGGTGGCTTCCCATATACCTATGATGAGAACCACTACTGCTACTGCCCTATGCTAATTTTGTACCAATACCATTGTCCTGTTGCTACTCGCTTGCAACTGTAATTATCTCTGTCTGCCATATCCACACCAGTACTTGATGGTAATAACCTCTGGGTAGAGTAATGTGTGACCTAGCTGCTTGCAGTACCACAGCAGATTACTTTTATTTTTTTAATTGTTGTGAAATATAACGCATGTACAAAAAAGCAATAAATTTCCAAGTGCATTTTAACAAGTAGTTATATAACAGATTTTAAAGTTTGGTATGGGTTACAATTCCATGATTTTTTGTGTTTTTCTTCTAGCTGCTCCAAGACACTGGAGACCAACAGAAATATCAATAGTGAACAAGTCATTCAGCAGTCATAGTCATTTGTTTAATCCTATCTTCTCTGTTATAGTCCTCCTTTTTTCTTTTTTGTGGTAAATAACATATACACAAAAAAAGGAATAAATTTCAAAGTACATCACAATAGTGTGTTGTAGAAGAGATGTGGGTTACAATTCCACAATTTTAGGTTTTTACTTCTAGCATAGCAGATTACTTTTTAAAATGGAATTTTATGGTGATATATTCACATACCATATAATTGTGTATTCATCACGACAACCAATTTTTGAACATTTTCATTACTCCCCAAAAAATAAGAATAAAAATGAAAAAGAACACCCAAAACATCCCATACCCCTTATATCCCCTATTATTTATTGTTTTTATTTTCTTACTCATCTGTCCATACACTGGATAAAGGGAGTGTCAGTCACAAGGTTTTCACAATCACATGGTCATACCATGAAAACTATATAGCTGTACAATCATCTTCAAGAAACAAGGCTACTGGAATACAGTTCAACAGTTTCAGGTATTTCCTTCTAGCTATTCTAGTACACTAAAAACTAAAAAGGGATGTCTATATAATGCATAAGAATAACCTCCAGAATGACCTCTCAAGTATATTTGAAATCTATCAGCAACTGAAAGTTTTTGTATCATTTCTCTTCCCCCTTTTGGACAAGAAGTCTTTCTCAATCCCAGGAGTCATTTCTCATATTTCCAGGGAAATTTATACCCCTAGAAATCATGTTCCACGGTGGGGGGGAGCAGTGAATGTACCTGAAGGGTTGGCTTAGAGAGAAAGAGGCCACATCTAAGAAACAAAGATGTTCTCTAGGGGTGACTCTGAGGCATAAGTAGACTTAGCTTCTCCTTTGCAAGAATAAGTTTCATAAGGGCAAGCCCCAAGATCTAGGGCTTGGCCTATTAAATTGGTAGTCCCCAATGCTTGTGAGCATATTATGAATTCCCCAGGTGGAGAAGTTTAGTATTTCTATATTTTTCCCCAGTCCCTCAAGGATGACTTTGCAATTACTTTTTTATTTCCAGCTGACATTACTCTGGGATGTACCAGAGCATCACAGTAACCTGTTCAAACCAATAACATCTCACTCCCTATTCCAGGTTTCATGTAATTGTGGTGTTGGAATACACTGACCATAAAAGATAAGTTTAGATAGTGTGCTACTGAAAATATAAGTTTTGCACCAAATAAACATATCTTCCTCTGGTCTCACATAGAAGATGAAGTTTTGAAACACAATCAGCCCTTCCAACATGAAAAAGTTAGAATGGGCATAGCCCAAATACCCTTAAAGAGGGGAAGAAAGATCAAAGGTGATGGTGGAGTTAGACAGAGAAGGTAGGGTTTAACAAATGAGTATGAGTGCTGATTCATTATATTGATAGTTCTTTCAGTCTCTAGTATCTTAGAGCAGCTAGAAGTAAAAACGTAAAATTGTGAAATCGTGGCCCATACCAAACTCTGAAATCTGTTCTACAACTAATTGCAGCACTGTGCTTTGAAATTTATTGCTTTTTTGTATATATGTTATTTTTCACAAAAAAGAAAAAAGTGATGATAAAGAAATATATTTTCCTTCTAGCCTCCAGAGTTCTCGAGCAGCTAGCAGAAAAATTTGGAGATGATGGTGTGGTAGCCCATGACAAACTTTGGTATCTTTCCTGTAACTACTTGTTGAAGAGTGCTTTGAAAACTATTGCTTTTTTCTTTCTTTGCTTTTTATATATGCTATATTATACAATTTTAAAAAGTTAAAAAACAAACAAACAAACACCGACATAGTCAATATCACCCTTTACCCTTTAGTCTGATTTGCCTTAGTCCTAACTAGATCAGCTTCATTCATATCCCTAATTGAAGTCTGATCTCATTTTCAATATTTTAAAGAGTTGCTTTAGGGGTAATACCGACTTTCATAGCTGAAGAACTCTAGCTCTGAATCTTTTTTTTTTTTTTTTAACATGGGCAGGTACTGGGAATCAAACCCGGGTCCTCTGGCATGGCAGGCAAGCATTCTTGCCTGCTGAGCCAACGTGGCCTGCCCTCTAACTCTGAATCTTAAGTGTCACACAGATACACTAAGTTCCAGGGGATGATAAGATTATATACAAATAGCTCAGCATCTCAGAATTTAGAAATAACCATTACAACTAAGAAATAGATGCGACTGCTTAAGAGCTCACAATTTGGGAATCTTTACAATAAGCCTGCCCCGATAACCTATCCTATTGATTCCAATTATCAGAGTTTTACATTACAGTTTGTCCATATTTGTGAGGTGTTATATTTGTCTGTTCATTTATGACTTATATCACTCAATATACTGCCCTCAAGGCTCATTCACCTAGTTGCATGGCCCAAAACTTCATTCTTTCAGTCACTCATTATTCTATTGTATATCCATAGTTCACCCTTCTGTTCATCAGTTGATGTACCCTTAGGCCACCCCCATCCATTTCAAATCATGAATACTGCCACCATAAATACCAAAGTGCAAATGCCCATTCATGTCCTTGCATTCAGTTCTCTCAGGTGTATACCTAATAATGGGGTTGCAGGATCATATGACAACCCTAAATTTAGCCACCCATGGAGCCACCATACTGTCCTCCAGAGGGGCTGCACCATTTTACTTCCCTATCAAGAGTGAATAGATACATCTCCATATTTTCTCCAGCACTTGTATCTTTCTATTCATTTTTTAAACAGTTTATTCACACACCATACAATCCATCCCAAGTAAGCGATTAATGGTTCCCGGTATAATCATATAGTTATGCATTCACTACCATAATTTATATGAAGACATTTCCATTTCTTCCACAAAGAAAGAAGAGGAGAGAAAAATGAAGAATAAAAGATAAAATATATAAAGGAGAAACCATGACAACAGCACCCAGAATTCCATTCCCTTCCCTTATATCCACCTCTTATTGACAATTAGCTTTGGTATATTGTCTTTGTTACACTTAATGTAAGCATAAGACAATGTTACTGTTAACTATAGACCCTAGTTTGTTTTGATTGTATTTTTGCCATATACCATCCCATTTTCAATACCTTGTGTTCTAGTTTTCAAGCTGCCTGAATATGATATACCAAAAATGGAACAGCTTTAAAAAGGGGGGAATTTATTAAGTTGCAAATTTACAGTTCTAAGGCCATGAAAATGTCCAAAATTAAGGCACCAACAAGAGGTTACCTTCACTCAAAAAAAGACTGATGAAGTTTGGGGTTTCTCTCTCGGCAGGGAGGGCACATGATGAACATGGCGACATCTGCCAGCTTTCTCTGCTGGCTTCTTGTCTCATGAAACTCCCCTGGGGGCATTTTCCTTCTTCATCTCCAAAAGTCTCTGGCTATGTAGGCTCTAAAGCTTTTTCCAAAATGATTCCCTCTTAAAGGGCTCCAGTAAGCAACCCCACCTTGAATAGGTGGAGACACATCTCCATGGAAACCATCTAATCAAAAGTTACCACCCACAATTGGGTGGGTCACATCTCCATGGGAATGATTAAAAATCTCCCACCTAAACCTGGCCCTGGCACCACGGGATCAGCAATGCCGTCCTCACAAAAGGCGGAAAAGAAGTTTAACAAATAAGGTATCAGTGGCTGAGAGAGTTCAAACAGAGTTGAGAGGCTACACTGGAGGTCACTCTCGTGCATGCTTCAGTTAGAAATTGCTACCTATCATAACCTGCCAAACCCCAACCAGGACCATTCCAGCCAATCCTAAAGAATACCTCTGGCATTATATAAGATTCTACAAAGGTTCCATGCACTAAGGTAACTTTCCAAAACCTACAACCTCCAGATGGGTCCCTGGGCCAGATAAGTCCTGAAATGCAGAGGGCCCAGGCCTTCTGAACATCAACTAGTTCCATCCCCTTGTTCCATATTATCTAGAGCCCCTTTCAACATGAAAAAGTTAGAATGGGCATATCCAAAATACTCCTAAGGAGAGGGAGAAAGATCAAAGGTGAGGGTGGAGTTATACAGAGAAGGTCAGCTTTAACAAATGAGTTTGTGTGCTGAATCGTTATACTGATATTTCTTTTAGCCTAAAGTATCTTAGAGCAGCTAGAAATAAAAACCTAAAATTGTGTAATTGTAACCCATACTAAAGTCTGAAATCTGTTCTACAACTAATTGTTGCGATGTACTTTGAAATTTATTGTTTTTATGTATATACGCTATTTAAGGAAAAGGGGGAGTATAACTGAGAACATAGGATCTAACAAAGGAGTATGACTGCAGAATCATTATATTAATATTTCTGTTGGTCTCCAGTATCTTAGAACAGCTAGAAGAAATAACGAAAAATCATGGAACTGTAACCCATACCAAACTTCAAAATCTGTTATATAATTACTTATTAAAATGTTCTTGAAAATTTATTGCTTTTTTGTATATATGTTATAGTTCACAATTAAAAAAAATTAAAAAATAAAGCTCCCACCCAGCAATATTGAATGAGGATTAAAGGACATGGCTTTTCTGGGGTCCACAACAAATTCAAACCAG
Organism: Tamandua tetradactyla; assembly: GCF_023851605.1. Classification (NCBI taxonomy): domain Eukaryota; kingdom Metazoa; phylum Chordata; class Mammalia; order Pilosa; family Myrmecophagidae; genus Tamandua; species Tamandua tetradactyla. The sequence continues at coordinate 59,071,195 of NC_135353.1, read as the reverse complement.
CACATTTTACCCTTTGGACCCCCCAAAGACATATTCTTTCCAAATGCAAAATATATTCATTCCATAACAATATAGGAAGTCTTAAAACATTTCAGTAACAATACAAATGCAATACAAAGTCAGAAACAGTAAAAAATCTCAACAAAGTCAACTACAGCATGGTCTGTCCTAAAGCAACATCCTCCTGTGGTTCTGGACCTGTAAAACTCAGAGCAAGTTATCTACTGTCAATATACAAAGGAGGACAGTCATAAGATAAATATCTCCATTTTCATAGGGAGAAATTCGCAGGAACACAGGGGTCACAGGACTCAAACAGTTCTGGAAAACTGCAGGGCAAACTCTGCAGTTTAGATTTAGATCTAAATCTAATTTAGAATTAGATTTCAAACTCAGAATCATTTATCTTTGGGGATTTAGAAAGCAACAGTCCCACCCTTTCCAAGGGCCTATGCAGTGGACCACCTCTCTGTGAATGCAACCTTGGGGGACAGACATTAAGGAGACTACCTTTTTCTCAGTTCCATCCTCTCCAAGGATCAGGACCGCACCCGGGCTTCCTGCCATCTCTGGGGCACAGGCTCAACCCTTCCATGTGGTGGCAGCCAGGCTCTCCCCTATCCCCAAGGAATGTGCTCCACCCTCTTGAAGGCCTGAGGCGGCACAACTCTTCCCCTGCAATGACGTGGAAGGCCCAACCTCTGCCTTTGGGGCAAACACACCTTCTCCATGTACTTGGGTGGGTCTTCTCTCCTGGTCAAAGCTTTCTTGACTTCAGATCTTAGCTTCCATAGTTCTGTCACTGAAGTTATTTTTCCTTCAATTTGTTCTTTTTCTCTTCCTTTTAGTCCAGACTGGCAGTAATTCTGTTTATAGGGATCCCACACCACTCTTGTTGGCTTTCTATGTAGTAAGTGAGGATCATACCCATCAGATATACGGAGTTTCCACAAATCCTTCCTGGATAATTCCATCTTCAATCTTGGCTTTCTCAGCCAACATTTGGTTAATTTCTTATGTGGGGCACTATTCTCTGGGGTCTCCCTTCCTGGAAGGTTTCTTTATACCCAAGAGTTCAATACTTAGGTTATCTCTTTCCTGTTTCTTTTCACTTTAAGTTGCAAGGAGAAACCAGGCTGCACTTTCCACATTTAATTTGGAAATCTTTTCTGCTAATCATCCAAGTTCATGGCTTTTAAAATCTGTCTTTCATCTAAAGCCAGCAGTCAGCTTTGATACTTTTTCTACATTAAAACAAGGGTCACCTTTCTTCAGTTTGCAATAACACATGCCTCATTTCTGTCTAGAGCCTTGTCAGAGCTATCTTTAGAGTCCACAGTTCTACCAACAGTCTCTTTAAGCATTCTAGGCCTTCTCTGTCAAACTCCTTACAACCCTGCCAGAATCTTCACCTTATCCATTTAAAAAACCATTCTAACATGTTTGGAATTTGCAAACCATAGCAGCACCTCATTTCTCCAGTACTAAAATCTGTTCTAGTTTGCAAGCTGCCAGAATGCAATATACCAGAAACCAAACTTAATAAAAGGGGAATTTATTAAGTTGCAAGTTTACAGTTCTAAGGCTGTGAAAATGTCCAAATTAAGGCACCAACAGGAGGTTATCTTCACTCAGAAAAGGCCAATGAAGTTTGGGGTTTCTCTCTCAGCTGGAAGGGCACATAGTGAAGTCTGGTAGCTTTCTCTCCCAGCTTCTTGTTTCATGAAGCTCCACTGGGGGCATTTTCCTTCTTCATCTCCAAAGGTCTCTGGCTATGTAGGCTGTAAAGTTTTTCTAAAATGTTTCCCTCTTAAAGGACTCCTGTAAGCAACCTCACCTTGAATGGGTGGAGACAGATTTCCATGGAAACCATCTAATCAAAACTTACCACCCACAATTGGGTGGGTCACATCTCCATGGGAATAATCAAAAAGCTCCAACCCAGCAATATTGAATGAGGATTAAAGGGCATGGCTTTTCTGGAATCCACAACAGATTCAAACCAGCACACCTTGCAATGTAGACATTCATTTGTTCTCCCTCATGTATAAACATTCCTACATCTGTACATTTAATCATCATCACTGTCCACTCTAGGTTTTGCTAAATAACACAGTCCCAGTCTTTATCAAATAGACAAATGGAATTGAATTGAGTGCTCAGAAATCAATCCTCATATTTATAGCCAACTGATTTTTGACAAAGGAGCAAAGACCACTCAATTGGGAATGAACAATTTCTTTAAAAGTGGTGCTGGAAACACTGGATCTCTGTTTGAAAAAGAAAAGGAAGAGGACAATTATCTCAAACCTTATACAAATCAACTAAAAATGGAATGAAGACCTAAATATAAGAGGCAGAACTATCAAACTCCTAGAAGAAAACATAGGGAAGCATCTTCAGGACCTTGGTTAGGCAATGGTTTTTCTTAGACTTTACACCCAAAGCATAAGCACTGAAAGAATAAATAGTTAAATGGAACCTCATCAAAATTAAAAATATTTGTGCCTCAAAGAACTTTATCAAGAAATTAAAATGACCAACTATACAAAGAGAAAAATATTTGCAAACCACGTATCTGATAAAGGTTTAATATCCAGAATATATAAAGAAATCCCTCAACTTAGCTTAAAACAAATAGACAAGGAACCAAACTAAAAATGGGTAAGGGAGGGACCTGTTCGGAGAGGAATTAACATGGCTGGGTTTTAACAGCCCTATTTTAGAGCAAGTAAGTGATCTGGCATTGGCTGTGGGGACCTTTCTGGTTTTATTTTAATATTTGCATGATTGAATTAAGTTTTTGAAATAGGATTACATGTGCTAGATATTTAAGGACATTATTAATACATGATAATACATGACGATATATTTGTTGTGTGTTAATATGATGACCATATTGAAACTTCTGGTTATCTGATGTTTTGAAACACCAAAATCTAAAGTGAGAAGCATTATATCAAATGCAAATAAAATTTATTAAAATTAAAAAATGGACAAAAGTCTTGAATAGCCATCTCTCCAAAGAAGATATACAAATGACCAAAAAGCACCCAAAATGTGGGTGTTCCCCAGAACTTCTTCTCTTTTTACTTTACGTATTTTCCATGGTATATTTGATTCATAACCCATGACTCCCATTCCCAAGTGTATCATAACTCCCAGATTACTATCTCCAGCCCATATCTCTCCTCTGAGCTCCAGACACTTATTGTTTCTCTATATACTTAAAATCTCTACCAGTATTTTCCACAGGCTCTTGATACCCAAGTTGTCTAAATCTGAACTCATTATCTCACATTAACCATATTAGATCATGTTCTTGTGTTTTCTTTCTTACAAACACCCAAGTCAGAAATTCTGACTTCCCCTCCATCTTTACCTCTACCATTACCTCAGTTACCAAAACCTCTTGATTATTTCTATTAAATATCTTTTAAACTATTCATTGCTCTTTAACCTCACTACTAATTGGGGATATCACCATAATCCAGGGATATAAATGACGAAAGTCTAAAGGAATTTGTCTCTCAGTTTCCAATCGTGGCACCTCTGTAATTCACATTCCTAACTTTGTTCTAAAAAGCAACTCTGACTAGGTCATATGCCTTCTTAAATCATTTCCATGGACTCTATATCAGTACTGGGATGGGCCTTTGGCTCTCCTTACATGCCTCTTGTGGATCCTCAAATCACCCAACTTATGTAAAAGTAAATTTTCAAGAGATTGTCCAATATCTCCTGAACAAGAAGCATGACACTTCTTCATAGATTCACAGGGAAATATGGGAACTACATATGAAAGTCAAATCAAGAAATCAAAGTGGATGATCCCTAAGCCAGTAGGGAGTGGAAAAAAAAGATGGTGAAGAACATTGGCTGTAGTTTGTGACTGCAAACTCTTCCTGTACTGTATTCCTCAAAGAAATCTTATATGATAAATGATGTAATTACTTTTGAAGTTAAGAAAGCACAGACTGGCAAGGAGGAGGAAGAGGAGGCATTCTTGTACTTGCCATCATTCAGAAGAATCCCACAGGTTCCCTACCCCATTGTGTTTGGATTTGTCCTTCCACTAGCTGCAGGTCAGCTTCCTTCGTGGAAAGTAAGAAAATTCTACCATCACCTCAATGTCCAAGAAGGCATGGTTATTGTCCAACAACTTTTTAAAATTTATTTATTTATTAATTTTAAAAAATTAAGAACAAACAAACAAAAACATTAACATATCATTCCGTTCTACATATGTAATCAGTAATTCACAATATCATCACATAGTTTCATATTCATCATTTCTTAGAAAATTTGCATCAATTCAGAAAAAGAAATAAAAAGACAACAGAAAAAGAAATAAGATGATAACAGAAAAAAATAAAAGATTGTACATACCATACACCTTACCCCTCGCTTTCATTGATCACTAGCATTTCAAACTAAATTCATTTTAACATTTGTTCCCCCTATTATTTATTTTTATTCCATATGTTCTACTCATCTGTTGACATGGTAGATAAAAGGAGCATCAGACACAAGGTTTTCACAATCACACAGTCACATTGTGAAAGTTATATCATTATTCAATCATCATCAAGAAACATGGCTACTGGAACACAGCTCTACATTTTCAGGCAGTTCCCTCCAGCCTCTCCACTACATCTTGAATAACAAGGTGATATCTACTTAATGCATAAGAATAACCTCCAGGATAACCTCTCAACTCTGTTTGGAATCTCTCAGCCATTGACACTTTGTCTCATTTCATTCTTCCCCCTTTTGGTCCAGAAGGTTTTCTCAATCCCTTAATGGTGAATCTCAGCTCATTCTAGGGTTTTTCTCAATCCCTTGCTGCTGAGTCTCAGCTCATTCTAGGATTTCTGTCCCATGTTGCCAGGAAGGTCCACACCCCTGGGAGTCATGTCCAACGTAGACAGGGGGAGGGTGGTGAGATGGCTTGTTGTGTTGGCTGGAGAGAGAGGCCAACAAAAGAGTTCTCTTGGGGGTGACTCTTAGGCCTAAATTTTAAGTAGACTTGACCTATCCTTTCTGGGGTTAAGTTTCATATGAACAAACCCCATGACTGGGGGCTCAGCCTATAGCTTTGGTTGTCCACAATACTTGTGAGAATATCAAGAATTCAACTTGGGGAAATTGAATTTCTCCCCATTCTCACCATTCCCTGAAGGGGACTTTGCAAATACTTTTCCACTCACTGATCAAATCACTCTGGGATTCATCAGGGCATCACTCTGGCAAGCCAACAAAATCTCATGTCCTACCCAAGATTCCAAGTACTTATGGTGTTCAACCAAGCTATCTACATAAGTTATATTAGGAAATGCACTAGTCAAAATATAAATTTTGTACCATATAAATATTTTTTGCTTTAGTCTCACACATAAGGTGAAATTTTAAAATATTGATTACCATCTATTTTCAGCACCCTGCAGGAATGACATTTCTTTGTTCTTCCTCATGCACAAACATTTTTAAGATTTGTACACTTAGTCACTATTATTATACACTCTAGGCATTCCTAGCTTATACCATCTCAATCTTTATTGTCTATCTTTCTTTGTGATTTCATTTATGCCCCCAGCCCTCCTCCCTCTATCATTCTCACATTCAGCTTCATTCAGTGTTTTAACATAATTGTATTACAGTTAAGTAGTATTGTGCTGTCCATTTCTGAGTTTTTATATTCATTCCTGTTGCACAATCTGTATCCCTTCAGCTCCGATTACCCAATATCTTACCTTATTTCTATCTCCTGATGGTCTCTGTTACCAGTGAAATATTCGAAGTTTATTCACTAATATCAGTTCATATCAGTGAGACCGTAGAGTATTTGTCCTTTTCTTTCTGGCTAATCTCACTCAGCATAATGTTCTCAAGGTCTATCCATGTTGTTACATACTTCATAACTTTATTCTGTCTTAAAGCTGCATAATATTCCATCGTATGTATATACCACAGTTTGTTTAGCCACTCATCTGTGGATCAACATTTTGGTTGTTTCCATCTCTTCGCAATTGTAAATAATGCTGATATAAACATTGGTGTGCAAATGTCCATTTGTGTCTTTGCCCTTATGTCCTTTGAGTAGATACCTAGCAATGGTATTGCTGGGTCATATGGCAATTCTGTATTCAGCTTTTTGAGGAACCACCAAATTGCCTTCCACAACGGTTGCACCATTTAACATTCCCACTAACAGTGAATAAGTGTGCCTCTTTCTCCACATCCTCTCCAGCACTTGTCATTTTCTATTTTGTTGATAATGGCCATTCTTGTGGGTGTGAGATGATATCTCATTGTGGTTTTGATTTGCATTTCTCTAATAGCCAGGGAAGTTGAGATTGTCTTCATGTGCCTTTTGGCCATTTGTATTTCCTCTTCTGAGAAGTGTCTGTTCAAGTCTTTTTCCCATTTTGTAATTGGATTGGCTGTCTTTTTGTTGTTGAGTTGAACAATCTCTTTATAAATTCTGGATACTAGACCTTTATCTGATATGTCATTTCCAAATATTGTCTCCCATTGTGTAGGCTGTCTTTTTACTTTCTTGATGAGGTTCTTTGATGCGCAAAAGTGTTTAATTTTGAGTAGTTCCCATTTATTTATTTATTTATTTATTTATTTATTTATTTATTTATTTATTTGGTGCTCTTGCTTTGGGTGTAAGGATTGACCAACAACTTGTAAGGGTCTGATACATTCAGTATTCTTGAGAATGACCCTACAGTGGCCTAGAAATGGACACAGAAATATCTTTCACTCTCAAGTAAAATGGGTTCTTATGTGATCATCACTGACAGCATCATCTGAAATGTTTCACCAGGAGAGGAGCTCTACAATGAAATTCAAAAGTATGAGTGTTGAGGAGGTGGGGCAAGGTGGAATTTAGTTAGGCCTCTAAAACAGCTAGTAAATGATCAGGAACTGTCTGGAACAACTGTTTGGTGGAAATCCCTGACCATACATGCACTGTACACCAGTCTGGAATGGGTAGAAGGGCTGAGATCACAGCACAGAACTGTAAGTAAAGCCCCCAAAATGCAGAAATTGGTGCCTCTCCCCCACTGGCGTGGCAGGCTGTGTTAGAGACACTTCCCTATGGGAAAAAGAAGCAGTCTCTACTAGGAGCAAGGGAAGGTAGCTCAACCAAGCTTCAAATGTGGTTTTACTTAACAAATTTGGATTGCTGAATACAAGCTCTGAGCAAAGGTAAAACCAGAGCAAGTAGATAAGGAACACTGAGGTATCTCCCAGCAGAGAGGACACAGGGCCAAAGGAAAACAAACAAACTAACTAACAAAAAAATGGAGGCTTTTGGAGTCAGCTGAGCTCAGAATACTGGAATGGGCTGTGTCCTAAGACAAGGGGCACATAGATCCAGGTTCATCAACTCTAGCTCTTGACTGGTGAACTTTGGAAGCTATGGAGACTGGCTCTGAAAAGGGATTTTACTTCTTAATTTTTTTCTCTATCTTTTGTCTTTCTTTAAAGTATTCTAAGTAGCTCATTAGATAAGCCTCCAGCATATTCAATTGTCACTGCTGACCCAAGCAAGTGTGGAATTAAAATATGTGTGGGGGACAAAGTAACTAGTCAAGTGAGGAAGACAATTCTCTAAAGGGTATATCTTCACCAAGAAAAGGGTGGCAGGATGCAGCACAAGTGGCAGACCTCCTTCAGAAAATTCAGACCCAAGTGGCTGGGAATTAGTAATAGCTTAAGCTTGCCTTCCACCTCAGCCAGTCTCAGCCATGCCCATGGCAGGCTGAGAATTAAAGGCACCATAACACTTTAAGCCAGTGGGGAGCTGTGAGGTGACAAATGCCACCTGCTAGCAGAATAGGGAAAGCACAGAGTCTTGAGGCTCCACAGGAAATACAGACAACCATCTGGGTCTTATCTTCATGGAAATGTAGTACTGATTACACCCTCCTCCTGAAACCCGGGCCTGACTTTTCTTGGAAAATCTGATAGGGGTTGATCATATCTGGGGAGACCCTGTTCAAAAAAAAAAGAAGGATTCCATATAGACAGGGCAAGAAAGAGGAAACAAGGGCTGAAAAATTCTGATCAGTTAAAAAGAAGTTATGCTAGTCTAGAAGAAGTTGAATTGAATGTGAAAGAAGAGATAGAAAACAAAGCCAACCAACAATAAAATGTCTAGATAAAAGAGTGAATATGACCTCCAGAATAAACTAATCAAGGAAATCAGGTGCCTGTATACCAACTAAAAAATTATGAGTCATGCTAGGAAAATCAAAGATATGGCCCAGCCAAAGGAACAAATTAACAATTCAAATGAGATACAAGAGTTGAAATAACTAATTAAAGTTGTTTAAACATGCTAAATCAAATCAAAAAGTTGAAGGAAGATGTGGTAAAACAGATGAAGGACATAAAGAAGACATTGGATGACCATAAAGAAGAACTTGTAAGCTTGACAAAACAAATGGCAGAACTTACAGGAATGAAAGGCACATTAGAAGAGATGAAAAATAAAATAGAGAATTACAACAGCAGATTTGAAGAGGCAGAAGAAAGGATTAGTGAACTCGGGGACAGGACATCTGAAATCCTACACACAAAAGAGTATATAGGAAAAAGTATGGAAAAATAAGAGCAGGGTCTCAGGGAATAGAATGACACCATGAAGCACATAGACTTACATGCTATGGGTGTCCCAGAAGAAGAAGAAGAGAAGGGAAAGGGGATAGAAAGGATAATGGAAGAAATAATCACTGAAAATTTCCATCTCTTATGAAAGAGATTAAATTACAGATCCAAGAAGTACAGCATACCCAAAATAGAATAGATCCAAATAGACCTACTCCAAGTCACTTACTAAACAGATTGTCAGATGTCAAAGACAAAGAGAGAATTCTGAAAGCAGCAAGGGGAAAAGCAATTCATCACATACAAGGTAATCTCACTAAGACCATATGTAGATTTATCAATATAAACCATGAAGGCAAGAAAGATGCAGGATGATATATTTAAGATACTAAAAGAGGAAAACTGTCAACCAAAAATTCTATGTCCAGAAAAATTGTACTTCAAAAATGAGGCAATGAGGGTGGTGCAATGGTGGCTCAGTGGCAAAATTTTCACCTGCCATGCCAGAGACCCAGGTTTGATTCCTGGTGCCTGCCCATGTCAAAAAAAAAAAAAAAAAAAAAAAGAGGTAATGAATCTAGGTGATTGAACATTAGTTCACTGAAGTTTTCTATTATAGTTAGTCCATATGATTGAGGCATGACAATATTTGTCTTTTTGTTCCTGACATTTCATTCAACATACAGCTTTTAAGGTTCATTCACCTAGTTGCATGCATCACAATTTCATTACCTCTTGTGACCACTCAGTAGTCCATTGTATGTATACACCATAGTTCCCCCCTCAATTTCTCAATCGTTGTACCCTTAGGCCATATCCATTTCATTGTGGATCGGGAAAACTGCCGCCAGAAACATCAGTGAGCAAATGTCCACTTACGTCCCCAAACTCAGTTCCTCCAGGTATATACTGAGAACATGGTTTCAGGATCATAGGGCAAACCCACCCCTCGCGTCCTGTGGAACCACCACACGGCCCCCCCCAAGGGACTGCACCTCTCATTTCCCTACTGACAGTGAATAGGTACATCTCCTTCTCCACATTTTCTCTAGTACTTGTTTCTCTCTGTACATTTTTAAACAGTTTTATTCACACATCATACAATCGAACCTAAGTGTATAGACACACCTTCACCACCATAATCTATATGATGATATTCCTTTTCTTCTACAAAGAATCCATACTCCTTTCCCAATCCCCTCACCTGTTGATTTTTAGTTTTGGAATGATGCCTTTGTTACGTTCAGTGGAAGCATATTACAGCGTTACTGTTGACTATAGACCCTAGCATACATTGACTGTACTTTTTCCCAAATGCCATCTATTATCAACAACTTGCAATACCAACATCATTTATTCTCCCTAATACAAAAACATTTTTAAAATTGTACATTTAATCGCCATCATTGAACACTCTAGGCATTCCTAAATGATACCATCTCAATCCTTATCCTCTTTCTTTTTGGTTTCATACATGCCCCCATCCCTTCTCACTCTATCATACTCACATTCAACTTCATTCAGTGTACTTATATTATTGTGCTACAATCAGGTAGTATTGAATATCTATTTCTGAATTTTTACAATCAGCCCTGTTGCACAATCTGCATTTCTTCAGCAACAATTTCCCGGTCTCTACCTTATTTGTATCTCTTGATAACCTATGTTCTTAAGTGAAATTCTCCAAGTTCACTCACTAATGTTAGTCCATATTAGTGAGATCATATAGTATTTGTCCTTTGTTTCTGGCTAATTTCACTAATGTCCTCAAGGTCCATCCACGTTGTTACATGTGCTTCATGACTTTATTTTGTCTTACAGCCACGTAATACTCCACTGTATGTATATACCACAGCTTGTTTAGTCACTCATACATTGAAGGATATTTGAGCAGTTTCCATGTCTTGACAGTTGTAAATAATGCTGCTATAAACATTGGTATGCAAATATCCATTTGTGTCCTTGCCCTCAGGTCCTCTGAATATATACATAGTAATGGGATTGTTGGATCATATGGCAATTCTGTACTTAGCTTCCTGAGGAACCACCAAACTGCCTTCCAGAGCAGTTATACCATTTTACATATCCACCAGCAGTGGATAAGTGTGCCTCTTCCTCCACATCCTCTCTAGCACTTGTTGATTTCAGTTTTTTGGAAAATGGCCATTCTAGTGGGTGTCAGATGATATCTCATTGTGGTTTTGATTTGTGTTTCCATAATAGCCAGTGAAGGTGAGCATCTGTTCATGTACCTCTTAGCCATTTGTATTTCCTCTTCTGAGAAGTATCTGTTCATGTCTTTTACTCATTTTTTAATTGCATTGTTTGTCTTTTTGTTGTTGAATTGAAGAATCTCTATATATTCTGGATATTAAACCCTTATCTTATATGTGGTTTCCAAATATTGTCTCCCATTGCATAGGTTGCCCTTTTACTTTCTTGACAAAGTTCTTTGATGCACAGAAGTGTTTAATTTTGAGGAGTTCCTATTTATCTATTTCTTTCTTCAGTGCTCATGCTTTGGATGTAAGATCTAGGAAACTGCCTCCTCTTACAAGTTTTATAAAATATTTTCCTACATTTTCTTCTAAAAGATTTATGGTTTCAGCTCTAATGTTTAGGTCTTTGATCCATTTTGAATTAACTTTTGTACATGGTGTGAGATATGGGTCCTCTTTCATTCTTTTGCATATGGATATCCAGTTCTCCAAGCACCATTTGTTGAAGAGGCAACTCTGTCCCAGGTGAGTTGGCTTGACTGCCTTATCAAAAACCAATTGTCCATAGATGAGAGGAACTGAACACTATATCTGAACACTCAATTCGATTCCATTCATCAGTATATCTATCTTTATGCCACTACCATGCTGCTTTGACCACTGTAGTTTCACTATATGCTTTTTTAAAAAATATTTTTACTGGCAAAACAATATACAAACACAAATATTCTTAATCTACAAACATTCCATACATGATATACAATCAGTGGATCACAATATCATCACATAGTTGTATATTCATCACCATGGTCATTTTTTAGAGCATTTGCATCACTACTGAAAAACAAATAAAAAGAAAAAAGAAAAAAACTCATACATACCATACCCCTTACCGTTTCCTCTCATTGACCACTAGTATTTCCATATACCCAATATATTTTAATCTTTGTTCCCCCATTTATTTATTTATTTATCCATATTTTTTATTCATCTGTCCATACCCTAGATAAAGAGAACATCAGACAAGGTTTTCACAATCACATTGTAAATGTTATATCTTCATACAATCATCTTCAAGAAACAAGACTACTGGAATGCAGCTCTACAATTTCAGGTATTTCTCTTTAGCCACTCAAATACACCATAAACTGAAAAGGAATATCTATATAATTCATAAGGATAAAGTCCAGGATAATCTCTTGACTCTGTTTGAAATCTCTCAGTCACTGACACTTTATTTTTTCTCATTTCTCTCTTTCCCCTTTTGGTCAAGAAGGTTTTCTCAATTCCTTGATGCTGGGTCCCATATCATCCTGGAATTTCTGTTCCAGGTTACCAGGGAGATTCATACTCCCCAGGAGTCAAGTCGCACATAGGAGGGGAGGGCAGTGGGTTCCCTTGCTATGTCAGAGAGAGAGGCCACATCTGAGCAACAAAAGAGGTTCTCTGGGGGCGACTCTTAGGCCTAATTTTAAGTAAGCTTAGCCTATCCTTTGCAGGAATGAGTTTCATAAGGGCAAACCCCAAGATTGGGGGCTTGGCCTATTGATTTGGTTGTCCCTCTGTTTGCGAGAGTATCAGAAAGTCTCTAAATGGGGAAGCTGAATGTGTTAGTTAGATTCAGTTGTCAACTTGGCCAGGTGAGCATACCTAGTTCTGCTGCTGCGGACACAAGCCAATGGTATGTGAACCTCATCTGTTGCTAATTACATCTGCAGTCGGCTTGGAGGCGTGTCTGCTGCAATGAGTGACGTTTGACTTAATTGACTGGTGCTTAAATGAGAGAGCGCAACGTTGCACAGCTAAGCAGCTTGGCATTCCTCATCTCAGCACTTGCAGCTCAGCCCAGGCCTTTGGAGATGCAGAAAGAAGTCACCCCAGGGAAAGTTGTTGGAACCCAGGGGCCTGGAGAGAAGACCAGCAGAGACCATCCTGTGCTTTCCACGTAAAAAAGAACCTCAGTGGAAAGTTAGCTGCCTTTCCTCTGAAGAACCAACAAAATAAATCCCCTTTTATTAAAAGCCAATCCATCTCTGGTGTGTTGCATTGCAGCAGCTAGCAAACTAGAACACTGAATCTTTCCCTCTTTCTCCCAATTTCCCTAAGGGCACCCTGCAAATACTTCTTTATTCACTGTCCAAATCACTTTGGGATTTATTGGGGCATCACACTAACCTGGACAAACCAACAAAATTTCATGCCCTATTCAAGATTACCTGTACGTATGGTGTTCAACTACACTGACCGTACAAGTTAAACTAGGAAATGCACTACCCAAAATAGAAATTTTGTACCAAATAAACATCTCTCCCTTTAGTCTCACACAGAAGTTGAAGTTTTAAGATATAGATGATATCATCCTTTACCCAGTCTTATGATACATATTAGTCCTATCCAGATCAGGTTCATTCATATCCCTACTTGATGTCCCATCACCTTTTCAACTTTTTAAACTGTTCCTGCATGGGATACTGCTGTCTTTCATAGCATCAGAGCTCTGACTCTGACTTTCAGGTGTCACATAAATACCCAAAGTTTCTGGAAAAGACAAGGTTATATATAAATAGCCCCATATCTCAGAATTTAGAATAAACAATTATACCTCCTGAGTAAATGTGACTGCTGTAAGAGTTTACAATCTAGAACCCTTTACAATAAACCCCAACCTGTTAACCCATGCTCTTGACTTTAGTTCACTGAGTTTTTCTATTACAGTTAGTCCATATAATTGAGGCATGATAATTATCTTTTTGTTTCTGAAATTTCATTCAACATACAGTTCTTAAGAGTCATTCATCTAGTTGCATGCCGCACTTCATTCTTTCTTGTAGTGGTGCATCAGTAGTCCATTGCATGTATACGCTATAGTTTCCCCTTCCATTCCTCAGTAATTGTCCCCTTAGGCTACCTCTACTCATTGTGAATCATGATCACTGCCACCAGAAACACCAGTGTGCAAATGTCCATTCGTGTCCCCACACTCAGTTCCTCCAGGTATATACTGAGAACATCTCCCTCATTTTTGAAGGACAATTTTGCTGGATATAGAATTTTGGGTTGATAATTTTTCTCTTTCAGAATCTTAAATATATCATACCACTGCCTTCTTGCCTCTATTCTTTTTACTGAGAAATTGACATATATTCTCATTGGGTTTCCCTTGTGTGTGATGGATTTCTTTTTCCCTTGCTGCTTTCAAAATTCCCTCTTTCTCTTTGACATCTGACAACCTTATTATTAAGTGTCTTGGAGTATGTCTATTTGGATCTATTCTGTTTGGGGTACACTGCACTTCTTGGATCTGTAACTTTATGTCTTTCATAAGAGATGGGAAATTTTCAGTGATTATTTCCTCCATTAGTCTTTCTCCTCAGTTTCCCTTCTCTTATCCTGGGATACCCACAACATGTATATTCATGTGCTTCAGGTTGTCATTCAGTTCTCTGGTCATATTTTTCCATTCTCTTCCCTATATTTTCTTTTATGTGCCAGATTTCAGATGTCCAGTCCTCTAGTTCACTAATAGTTTCTTTTGCCTCTTCAAATTTATTGCTGTAGGTTTCCATCGTTTTTCATCTCTTCTATTGTTCCCTTCATTCCCATAAGTTCTGTCATTTGAAAATTTGTTTCAAAAATTTGTTTCAAAAATAAGTTTGAAAAAATTGATTTCTTCTTTTTGTTCACCCAATGCCTTCTTTATATCCTCCCTCAACTATATGATTTGACTTTTGATGAGATATTCCATGTCTGTTTGAACATCCTGAATTAGTTTTTCAACTCCTATGTCTCATTTGAATTGTTGGTTTGTTCCTTTCACTGGGCCATATCTTCAATTTTCCTAGTATGACTTGTTATTTTTTTGTTGGTGTCTAGGCATTTGATTTCCTTAATTAGTTTACTCTGAGGTTGTTTTCTCTCTTTTACCTAGGATTTTCTTGCTGGGTGGCTTTGTTCTCTATCCGTTCTTTGGCTTTCTGTTCAGCTTATTGTAGACCTTTAGCATAGGCTTTGTTTAACTGATCAGAATTTTTCAGTTCTTGTTTTTCTGTTTCTTGCCCTGCCTTTATGGAGCCTCTTTTTTTGAGGTGGGTCTCCTCAGATATTATAGACCCTAGTCAGACTTTCCCAGACCAAACTGGCCTCCTTGCAGGAGGAAAGAGTTGCCTATATCCATTTTCTCTGAGGGTGAGAGCCAGCAGGTTGACAGATTCTCCTATGAAGCCTTAAGGCTCTTGTGCTTTTCCTATCCTGCTTAGCATATGGCACTTGTCTGCCCACAGCTTCCCACCAGCTTAAAGTGATGCAGTGCCTTTAATTTCAGCAGACTTTTCCTGCTGAGGGTGTGGATGAGACAGAGGTGAGGTTGTAAATTGGTATTAATTACTTCAGTTTTACTGTCCCTGGGGCCCAAGTTCCTTGAAGGAGGGATTCCATTTGAGCTGGGCCCAACTTCTCTCTTGGGAAAGGTACAGCCTTTAGGGAATTAACTGCTTTAACCTGACTAGGTACTTGGTCTCTTGACAAACTTAATTCCACCCTTGCCTGAGGCAGTACTGGATCCTGAGAAGGCTTCCAGTTCTTTCTAATAAACTGTTAAGTAGTAGGAAAAAAAAAAAGCAAAAGAAATATCCTTTCAGATCAGGACCTGGGCTCCTCATGGGCCCATTTTATTTTTTAGGGTCCAGTCCTCTTCAAATATTTTGTGCTGTGTGACTCAAAAAGCCTCTGTTTTGTTTTCCCATCAACCCCACCCCTTCTCTGCAGGGGCAAAACCTCCTAGTACCTTTATCCCTTATTCCAAGTTTATCTGTGCTGGAAGCCTATTTTCCATAGTCAGAATTTGTTAATTAAGGCTGCAATTGGAGCTTGATTGCACTAAGCCCTTGCTGCTAGTAAAGTCTGTTTCCTTTCCCCTTGGGGAACCAGCCTGCTGTATTCTTGAGGGATGGGCAATGGCCTGTGGCTTGGGGGACTTACAGTTCTGTGTCGGATCTTAGCTAGTCCAGCTTGTCCAGATTGATGTATGCTGTGTGTCTGGTCACTCATGGAGCCCCAGCAATTGTTCTGCACTGTTCGTGGCTATTTACTAGTTGCTCTAGAGAATGAACTAAATTCCACACCTCATTGAGACGCCATCTTGCCCCGCATATCTTGACTGTGTTTTAAAGCTTCATCTTCCATGTAGGACCAAAGGAAGAGATGTTTATTTGGTGCAAAATTTATATTTTCAGTAGCACATTATCTAATTTATCTTGTATGGTCAGTTTTTGACTACCACTGTTACATGGAACCTGGAATAGGGAGTGGGATCTTACTGGTTTGAACAGGGTACTGTGATGCCCTGGTACATGCCAGAGTAATGTGGGCTGGAAATAAAAAATAATTGCAAAGTCTCCTTGAGGGGCTGAGGAAAAATGTAGAAATATTTACCCCCCACTTGAATAATTCTTGATATTCTCACAAGCATTGGGGACTACCGATTTAATGGGCTGAGTCCTAGATCTTGGGGTTTGCCCTTATGAAACTTATTCTTGCAAAGGAGAAGCTAAGCTTACTTTTATTATGCCTCAGAGTCACCCCCAGAGAACCACTTCTGTTGCTCAAATGTGGTCTCTCTCTTTCTCCCTAAGCTAATTCTGCAGGTAAACTCAGTGTCTTTCCTCCTATGTGGGATATGACTCCCAAGCATGTAAATCTCCCTGGCAATGTGGGACCTAACTCCTGGTGATACCTTGGACCAGGCATCATGTGATTGAGAAAACCTTCTTGACCAAAAGGGGGGAGAGCAAAATGAGACAAAATAAAGATTCAGTTGCTGTGAGGTTTCAAAGAGAGTCAAGAGGTCATTCTGGAGGCTATTCTTATGCATTTACATAGATATCCTTCTTTTGGTTTTGGTGTATTGGAGTAACTAGAGGGAAATGCCTGAAACTGTTAAATTGTAGTCCTACAGCCTTGATTCTTGAAGATAATTATATTACTATATAGCTTTTATGATATGACTTTGTGAATGTGAAAAGCTTGTGAGTGATACTGCTTTTTATCCAGTGTACAGACAGATAAGTAAGAAATTAAAGACAAAAAATGAATAACGGGGGTTATGAAGTTATGGGATATATTGGGTATTTTTTAACTTTTATTTGTATTCTGATTTTTATTTTTTATGGAATAATGAAAATGCTCAAAAATTGATTGTAATGATGGATGCACAACTATATGGCAATACTGTGACCCATTGATTGTACACTTTTGATGATTATGTGGTATTTGAATACCTCAATAAACTTGAATTTATGTGTGTCGTTTGCCTGGTTATGAGTCCAATCTTGGGATAGCAGGCAATGTTCTTTCCTGTGTACTGCTCTTCTGGAGAGATTAACTGTACCAGAGTCCAGATCAAATTTGACTAGAAATCAGGCACAGACTATGGACTATCCTTATGACCCTCAACATCTGATCAGAACATCTGGGATTAACTCAATAGCCTAGCAGTGTTCAGAGAAAGAATATTAAACCCCTCTGGCAAGTTTCTCTTCAGTCTAATCCCAGGATAAGAAAAAGATTTGGAAAGATGTTTCCATGCTGTCAACGGTCTCAGAGCATGGGTGCAGTGGGATTATCAGGGCCCTTGATTAGACAGCCTTAGAACGACCTTGATTCAAATATCCCCTCTACTGCCTAATAGCCCTGTGGCCTCAAGCCTATTATTTATCCTTCCTAGGCTTTTACTTCTTCATCTGTAAAACTGGAATTATAATTCCCTATAAAAGATTGTTACAAAGGTTGAATGGGACCATGTAGTGGGAGAAATGCCTCACACCAAGCTTGGTAAAACAAAATGTTCTTGATAAACAAATGCTCTTTCCCAGCCTCAGTCTGTATGAAGAGTGAGCTACAAAACTAAGATTCTTCAGAGTCAGAGCTGCCACTTTTTTTTTTCTCTTTTGCATGGGCAGGCACTGGGAATTGAACCCAGGTCTCTGGCAAGGCAGGTGAGAATTCTGCTACTGAGCCACTGTCCCACGACCCAACTACCCCTTTTTATATGGCCCAATTCTAATCACAAGATCTTTGTTTCTGTCTCTAAACGTCAAACTAGAAACAACACAAGAGGAAGATGAGGCACTTCTTAAGAAGGAAGCCTTAAAAGGAGACTAGTACACCATTTTGTAAGTAAATAATATTTATTTTACTTTTTTATTTAAAAGGTGATGCATCTCCAAATGTGTATAGATCAGAAGACATAATATTGCTAAGATGGTGACTTTCCCCAAATGATCAGCAGATTCAACTCAATAGCTAATAAAATTTCATTGGCTAAATTGTCAAGCAGCTCCTAAAATTCATATGGAAATGTAAGGGACCCAGAATAGCCAAAACAATCTTGAAAAGGAACAAATTTGGAAGACTCACCTCCAAATTTCAAAACATGCTACAAATCCACAGTAAGCAAGGCAATTTGGTATTGGCATAAATACAGACATATAGACCAATGGAATAGGGTTAAGAGTTCAGTAATAAACCCACACATCTATGGCCAACTGACATTTGACAAGGGTACCAAGTCCATCCAATGGGAGAAGAAACAGTCTCTTCAACATATGGTGCTGGAAAAACTGGATTTGCACATGCAAAAGAATGAAGTTGGAAACCTACCTCACATCAACATACAAAAATGAACTCAGAATGGAACAATGGCATAAATATAAAAGATAAAACCATAAAGCTCTTAGAAGAAAACATTGGGGAAAATATTCATGACCTTTTATTTAATTTGGCAATGGATTCCTAGATATGACACTAATGCACGAACAACAAAAAATGCTCTAAAAAATAATTGAAATTCTTCAGACTAAACATAAATGATACCAGAGAGAATTTTTGAACTTCGGGAACAAAAAAAGAGAAACAGAAATGGTAAATATCTGAGTAAATATAAAGGACAATTTTTCTCCTATGTTCTTTGAAGTCTTTATGTCTGTTGAGAACAAAAATTATAGCATTGTCTGATAGGGTTTTAAGTATATTTATGCTTAATTCCTATGGAAACTTTAAAAGATCATGGTGGGGGATGATGTGGTTGTTAGGCTTCATTAGAAAAATAGACTTATATACAGTAAAATTCATTCTTTTCATGTACAGTTCTGAGTTTTGACAAATGCATACAGTGATATAACTAACACCACAATCAAGATATAGAACAGTTCCAAGATAATGAACATAATCTTCACCCAATAGTTTTTTTAGGCCCCTTTGGAATGCTTTACCCCTTCCCTACCCCTCTCCTTAAGTCAATCAACGATAAACTTTCTATAATTATCATTTGCATTTTCTAGAATTTAAATAAATGAAATCATGCATCATGTGCTCTTTTTGTCTGGTTTCTTTGATTCGGCATGATTATTTTCAGATTCATTCAAGTTGTGTACATCAGACATATTGGTAAATGTTGGAAACCGTTTAGGAAGAAGATCAAGTCTACCTACACATTATATGTGCACATAAGGTGTGAGGTAGAGAGGCCATAATTGTGAAAGAAAACATTCGATATGCTATCCTATAGTTCTTGCTATAGTATCGTGGATATACAGCTGCTAATATAGATGTGAGATGTCACCATTTTCTAATGGCCAATATGTTTTCATGGATAAAACCCAGGTTTGGGAACCAAATAGACATGATTGCCCTGGACACATCATTTAATGTCTGATTAACATTGAGCAAGTTAATTAGCCTCTCTTAGTTTCTTTATCTTTGGAAAATGGGTAATGATAGCACCTCATATGGTGGTTATGGACATTAAAACGAGATTATGAATATAAAGCACCTAAGCTTGGAGTCTGACACATATCAGATCTTAAAAGAAATATTTCTTTTCTTTAGACTCCTTTTCTTTGGGGGTGGGGGTGGGGGTGGGGTTCTCATCCTTAAAAAAAGTGGTTGCACCTTTGAGCTCAATTGTAATGTCATAGTGCCATCTGGTGACCATATAGAATTATTACATTACCTGCATGGGATTCTTAATTTCTAACAAAGCTTGGTAACATGTAAATGTTTGTATTAAGATGTCATCTCCAGTGTTTTCTGAGCTAGTGTTTCAGAGATGAAGTTAGGGTGGTCTTAGGGGAATTTTCTATTAAGTTATTCCCTTGCAGACCCTACCTAGGCATCCTTTTTTGTAAGCAGCTGGGTTGAAGTTAAAATGAGAATAAGTTCCCTGGCCCCAATGTCACATAACAAGATTAAAGTAGAGGAAGGACCAGAATCCAGGTCTCTTGACTTCTATTCATTCTCATTACGTTAGTTAACAAAAGTCTTTCCTAAGATGGCCAGATGGCACATTGAGTGTAGACGCAAGTGAAGTCTTCACATCCATCTGGGCCTACATGAGAAGTTGGGAGGGAGAAGGAGTTGGTATTTTCTCCTGTTGGGTGGTCAGTCCTTGAAAGATCTGGCCACTCTAATTATGGCCTTGAGTCCAATCCCAGAAGGATTCTGTAACCCCATATATGACCAACTGCTCCTAATATGGAATAGTAGAGGGCCCTTCTCCACTCTCCAAACCACCCCACCACCTGACAAAGTATAATACCATCAGAATGCAGGCAAGTTCTCTGAATCCATCAGACACGTGCTTGGGCTCAGGTTTCACAAGGTACACCATCCCCCACCACCTGCATTGGCTCCAAAACAAGTCTCAACAGATGGCCACTGTTAACATCTCTCCTGTGCCATCAATACAAGTTCACTGATCAATTTATTGAATTTGACTTTATTGTGAATTGGTTTATGTAAGGCAGTGTAATGTAGGCACTGCAGAAGTTACACAGACTGAAAAATTTGATAGGAAATGAGAAAGCTAAAAAACTACAAAATGTTTAAAACATGAATGCATGGCAGATTAGACTAAGTACTACAACTATGTTTCTTTTTCATCATTGCAGAAGCATTGAAAAGTTGTTGGAGATGGGGGTTGGGGTGGGATTAAGAAGGCTTCGTGGAGGAGGTGGCATTTGTGCTGGGCCCTGAAGGAGGGATAGAATGTTGACAGATGAAGATTGAGGGAAGAACATTTCAGAGTACTGACTCTAGAGAAAATTCTATAAAAATACTGAAAAACAAGAGGGCAAACAAACACCCCCAGGGAGTGAAGCTTCCCAACTGAGGGAAAAGCTTAGGGTCCTTGGCACGGATCCAAAGTTTCAAGCCCCCAGATAGGATCTTCAGTACCAACGATATTAGAAGGCACAGGACAAAGGGCCTGTTTGTAAACCTAGCAGCAGCAGGAGGTTTCACATTGCAGTCAGGGGACCCAAACTGGTTTACTATGGCTAAATGCATTCTTTCATCCTTTGGGTGTATGTGCATATACCTTTCCTTGTTGTCCACTGACTGCCTGAATGGTAGTTCGTGCGCGCCCATGTGCGCGTGTGTGAGTGTAGGTGTGTGTGAATAGGTGGGAGACAGAGGCTGTGTCTCCCACTGCAGCTTCTTCCACTACTCCCTCTTGTGGAACACAGCTGGCTTCCATTGAGCTGGAGCTCAGGTGCTTCCCACTGTCTAGGCCTTGCTTACCAACAGACACTAGCTACTGACTCTGATATTTCATGGAACTCTAGCTCTTAATTAAGCACCAAGGAAGCTTCCTCAATATATAGTTAAAACCTATTGCGGGGTGTGACTTGGGTTAGGGCAGGACTACTTTCTGGAGGGGGTGGTGGTGGTGATTATGGTGATTATGGTGTGATGGTAGTGATGGTGGTGATGGTGGTGGTAGTGATGGTAGTGGTGATGGTGATGGTGGTGATGGTGGTGGTGATGGTGGTGGTGATGGCGTGGCAAAGGTTGGAGACTCATAAACGAGCTCTGGCTGCTGAGTGAAACGCTGCTTGGAAGTTCTGCAGCATTGATTCAGGGGCTGGGTTTTCAGGCTAGACCAGCTTGGCCTTGATCACCCCTCCTCCTTCCTCAACATGCCCTACAGGGGAGATGTATTGGGCACCTGAAAACACACACAAAAAAACATCGGTCCAGGCCTTTGTTATTGTCCTGCTTTCATCTCACCCCCAGAAGCCTCAGAAATAATTTCTTGGCAAACATTTGTCTGTTGTTATAATCTCCAGACAGGATTGTCACCTCCCCCTGTTCAGCTGCTGGAGGTATATAGGTTTTGTAGCTCCTGATGAGACTTGGATCGGGAGGTATGGGAAACTGATCAGAAGAGAGGAATAGTTAATTACTGTGAATTTCTTTCTTTGAAATGAATGTGAATCTTAGATAAGACCTGGCACCTGACAGAAAATAAAAGGCTAAAAAATCTGTCAGGATTCCCTGGGCCTGGAGATTTAGAGCTCAGTGAGATCATCGCTGGAAATAACCTTGAAGCTGATGTGGCCTTGCTTGACTTTAGCAGTTGGACCGCCCTTCTTACGCAGATACAGAGACTTCAGATCACGGCAGTCGCTGGGGTCAGCATCCAGAGTAACCTGCCCCAGGAACTGATCATAGAATTTTTGGCTGTTCCAGACCTGGGGAGACAAGTCAAGGGAGTGAAGTTGAGCAACTGTGAAATTGCCCTTTGTCCAGTGGCACCTAGAACCTAATGCTGAGTTTTGAAAGGTCTGTTTATAAAATGAGAGGCCATCCTTTCCTTTCCAAATGCTCCTTGGCTGAAGGGAGGACACCTCAAAGAGTATAGATGAAAAGCTAGAAAGCAGAGATTAGTATCTTCCTCGACTTGTGGAATGGTAAGCTAAGGGCAGTCAGTCATAAACATTAAGTCAGAAAAACTTTGCTAGATTGTAGAGGTCCATGCTGACCTAGCAATATGAGTGTAGTCTGAACTGGTTAATGCTTACCCTGTTGTGTTTTTATAATATGTTGGCACAAGTGTACCCGTGAGCATTCTGTCCACAATTAAATGGAAGAGAGCATATTTAGGCACAGAGTAAGGCCATCAGTGTCTGTGCCTGGTGGGAGGTGTCTTTGAGTACCAAACAAACAGAACAACACTTGTTCTGTATCCTAGTCATATGTGAGGACTTGGGATAATCTAGTATCTGCTACTGAATATAAACCACTCTGGGGACATTCTTACCTGTACTATAATAGGAATGTCAGTGGTCCTTCTGTAGAAAATGGCCTGGGTGTCAAAAATGGCATGAACAGTGTTCTTTTGAATGGGAGAACGGACTTCCTCCTTTCCACACTTGATGACCAAATATGGGTTTACAGCTAGAGCAAAATGACATTTGTTTTTAATACAGTGATTAAGTTCCCTCTCTAGATAGGCAAGACTCTGTATCACTAAGTCTATTCTGCTACTCTCAACATAACACTCCGAGCACCACAATAATTTAGGATGCATCTCTTTTGCTCCTACTTCCCTTTTCTTTTCCATGCTATATATAGAAATATGAAGATGATATTATGTAGGCCTTGCTCAAAGGCCTTTCTTTGCCATGGTTGACATGCATCCTGACCTCCCTAGACTGAAATGCCGCTGGAATCATTTGTGACCATGTTTTCTAACCAGACATGGAGTACATAAAAATGAGTTCTGCTTCCCCTAGATATTGTTGCAGTTCTTACTTTCATTGGCATTCTTCTTCTCCAGGCCTTCAGCACTGTGAACAGTGATCTGGGTAACTACCTTTGGGTAGCCACGAGCCAAGTTCCAGCAGGACATCTTAGGCATGTCCAGAGTCAGTTCCCTAGAACATCAGAAAACAAGATAGGCCATTTGATAATTAGTTCTGATTGATGTGAAGATAGGCCTGCCAAAGCAGACATTGTTGCTGAGAAACCTAGCTGATTCCTCATCAGAAATGGCCTTTATTTTATGGATTTATTTTTTTCCCTTTGCTTTAAGGACCATCAGATAAAGATCTGAGTAGGCAGGGCTGAGATGAAAAGGTAGTTTTGCTGACCCAGGATTCAGAACATAATAGAGGAGCAGTGAGGAGTGCCAGCTGTTTAAAAAAAGGGAGAGTTAGCCAGAGAACAGGACATAACATAAAAAAGGAAGAGCTTAGGCTATAGGCCTGCTTCCCTTAAATGGAAGAGCTCTGGGGAATTTCTTACAACTCCACTTTGAGAAATATTTCTATCATCATAATTTCAGTTGCCTGACTTGAACAAATTGTCCCTTTGAGTGTCTGCATAAGGGAACAGGGGTCAGGGGATTTAGGATTGGAGGCAAGGCAGAGAACAGGAGTTTGCATGGGCTGGCCAAGGAAACAGAACCTGAGCTGGACAGGCACTTCAGAGAAGATTCTCAGGAGAAACTCGCTGGTACGGCCATGCTGGAACATGGTTGGAACCAGCACATAGTTGCCCTTCTTCAGGTACTTGCTCAGAGACACAGTGCGGGTGTCAATATAAGTGGAAGTTCCAGCACGCTCCTGGATGTAGAGGTGGTGGAGGCGGAATTTGCGGTTCATCTCCACCTGAAAGCAGAATAGGATAAAATACTCCATTCTGCTCAAATGAGAGTTGTGGTAGATGATCTTAGGTCCTCTGTCTTCTTTATACTCGGGCCTTTTATAATTCCCTAAAGCCTAAACCTCCCTAGCTTTGGCTCTATTTGCTGTCATTCTTTCCATTCTATATGCCCATTTTTACCTTGAAGAGCTCAAAGCCAATGATGTAATTGTCAGGTCTTCCCATTCGGCGATAGGTGCGCAGGTCCTTCTGCTGCAGTGACATGATGACCTTGTGTCCATCCTCAGGCACAGTGAAAATGTACTAAGGAAAAGAGACCACCAAAGAGTTTCATTAGCACTTTTATTCAAGATCAACTAGGTTAGCTTTCAGGGAAGAAAACTCTATATCGGAAGCATAGAGACACGGATTATTTTCTGTTGACCAAACAAGACCTTGGATAACTCATTGACTTTCTAATTGTACCTCATAATACTTGCTTCTCCTTATGGCATCCAGCATGTGTTGAAAGACAGCTTCATGTCTAGGCTTTTGATGCCAAATGGAAATACATTCCAAAAATGAATTTCTGGGAAGACTTTGTTTTCTTGCATTGTTCCCTTGTTTTTAAAAACTTCAAACATTTAAAAGTTTTTTAAATCTTCAAAATACCAGAGAGTCCCTGTTTGACTTAGCCTGACTCAGCCTGACACTGCAGCATCCCCCGTGCTCTCTGTCATCCCTGCCAGTCCAGACATGGTGCTTATGGAGGGGATAGGTCCACTTCCTTAGAAGATTGATTCCTTCTTACCACTACTTTAAGGAAGCTGCAGGCTTGTGCAGTATATACTCCCATGGAAGTGCCTTCCCAACTCTGAGCAGAGACTTTCCAAACATCATCTGGGGAATCATGGTTCTATTGAGAGGTAAAACTAAAAGGCATAAGACATTAGACTTTTTTCTCTCTTTCCCTCCCTTTAGGATAAAACATAAAATAGATGCAGCCACATATTGTATAATTACATTTGTATGAAATATCCAGAATAGGCAAATCCAAAGAGACAGACATGATTAGTGGTTGCCAGCCTGCAGAGAGTAAGGAATGGGGAAGGATTGCTAATGAGTATGGGGTTTCTTTTAGGGGTGATGTAAATGTTCTAGAATTAGATAGTTATGATGGTTGCATAACTCTGTGACTGTATTAAAACCACTGAATAGAACACTTTAAAAAGGTGAATTGTAAATAAATAAATAACAGAAAAATAAACAGATTCTGAGCTATAATATCACAAGGTTCCCAAATGTCAATCCTGTGACTACACTTAGAAGTGTTGCTTGGTATATGTGTCTGCTACTTGAAACATTCCCAGACTGCTAAATTGGGGTAAAGTGGAAGTAATAGCAGTTTTCATTTCTTCAGGGATAATTAAGATGGAAGGAATGGGAAGAAAGCCAGAGTTAAGTAAATCAGTCCACCAGACCAATGAGCATCCTCCAAAATGCCTGACCAATTAGGTCCATGGAAAGAAAAGACACATCCGTGGGCAGTAAGTAGCAATACAGTCTGAAGAATTGTCTTCTGTGGGTTAACTTGTCAGTGGATTTGGAGATAAAGCCAGCCAGGTGATAGATTCAGGTTTTGTACATTTGGGTTTTTTGTTCTGGGGTATGCCTGGGCTTGACCCCTAATGTGTCACCTGGAATAGCATTGTCATGGGAGGTTCATGGAATAGGGTGATTGATAAGGCAGTGATTCAAATCCTGGAGAAAATAGCTTGGTTCTAGGTGAGAAAAGGGAGCATAATAATAGGGTTTGGAGAAAGAGAATGCATATAATAAATGTACACAGAAGAGAATAGTTGAGCAGTAAAAAGGAATGAGAAAAATTTGAGAAAGAACCTGGGAGCAGATCCTGTCTCTCTAATGTGAGACTGTTGCAAGGAAGTAGGGTCGTCAAAGAGTCACAACAATCTGACCAGGAGAGAGCCAGCAAGAGGAGGTAACTCAGATTTTATAAGGTTGCCAAGGTACTTCTCTGCAAAGAGAAAGTTTCTGCTATGCTTCACAAATGTCTCAGCCAATTCTTAGGGATCATAGTTAATCAATGTTATCCAATACTGGCTAATGGAAGAATTGATGCCAGCACTGAAACATCACCCTTACAGGACCAAGTGAGAGTTGGATTCCTATTGTCTGTACCATGCAGAGGCAAAGAGAAAAATATGACAAACCTGGGGATTCTGCAGGAAAGTATCACGGTTGTTATAGCAACCTCCAGAGCGGTTCATCAGGGGATCATCATCCACAGTCCAGCATCCCAGCATGGATTCCAGCTCCTTGTGGCCAAAAACAGGGTTCTTCACATTGCGGCAGACATTCAACTCATGAAAGTTGCGGCAAAAGTCCTCCAAGCTCATCCTGAATTGAAAAAGTGCAGGAAAGAAGTGAACATGGTACTTAATACTTATGCCTGTAGTTCCATGTTGAAGTTCCAATTTCCTCAGTAGAAAAAACTTCTCACCAAAACTCTCCATCATCAGACATAACAAGCCCAAGGTTCTTGCGATCTCCTGCAGTCAGTTGCTGCCATTCTTCAGAACTAAAGGCAAATAAAAGGTTGAGCTGTTATGCTTGTCTTTGACATCCTATAATAACCATGGTGCCAAAGTAACAGAATGTACAAGAATCAAGCCTACTTTATCTGACCTCTGGCTGGGTCACAACCCCATGCCTGACAAGAATGTACAGATGTCACTAAGTGACAGATGTTACTAAACAAGATGTTTGGAGGGATAGGCTTGAGAAAAGCATAGGGCCTTGGGGATACAACAGTCAAAGTGGAATGCCACTCACATTTCACTCCAGGGACCACTCCATTCCTGTCTTCCCAAGGGGTTCCTCAGGCGAACCATGTACAGTTTCTCAGAACTGAAGACCTCCACAAGTCTCTCCCCAAGACGGATCTTGCGAATATCAGTCATGGTGTAGGTGTGGCCTTTCAGCAGACCCCAGTCAGTTTCAACTTCTTGTTCCTCCTGATTGGGAGTCTTAGAGAAAAAAAAAAAAAAATATATATATATATATATATATATAAAAGGGCACAGGAATTGGATTGGAAGCTTCCGTGATTGATTTACCACAGTGTGGTTGAAGCTATTTCTCCCTATGCAGATGGAAATTTGACTCTTCCACCTACTTGTCACAAAGCAACCGAAGGGAAAAATGAGATATAACAACCTCACTCAGACAATTCAGTAGTATGTTGATTAAAATTTGATGGGAATGGCTTATTCCTTGATCAAACAGCTGTAACATTAACATCAAGGGCATATGCAAGTGAAATTTGGAGTTGGGGTGGGGTGGCTGGGATGCTGCAGTGGCCTGCCATTGAAAGAATGGTACAAAAGAATAAAAAGGTAAATCTCCTCAGCTTCTGCACTGGGCCCAATTCATATGTTAATTTTTGAACTCCATATGACTTTTCATGGTTCTCCAGGTTAAGAATATGTTTTCTACTATATTTTGTAGTCTCCTCTGCCAGGAGTGAACTAGTATGGTTGTTTCTTTGTAAATACAAACCTCAGTGGAGCAGCAGATCAGCCCTCCTTTATTAAATGTTTTGTACAGTTCTCCAAACAGCTTGTACTTCTCCTCAACAAGCTCAGTGTATCTTCCCTTTTGCAAGTCAACAGTTTCAGCCAATGTGCCAGTGAAGTCCACAATGATATCAGTGGTGGTCAAACCATCCAGGGCCTCATAGCAGCCAAGCAGCCTGGGGGCAAAAATTTGATGTTATTGTTGTAAAATTGTTATATTCCCAAGAATAAGAACAGTTCTCCCCGAGCCTTTATCAGCTGACTTTTCTCTAGGTATGAAATGAGAGATATTTTGAGATTATAATCAAAGAATTGTAGGCATAGGCTACATTGATCAAGGACAATCCAAGTAGAAACTTCTTTCTACAAGTAGATATTGTACAAGGAGAAATTCTGAAGCCATAATGCCACGAATTTGCAGATAAGCAGCAGGAAAGTGGACATAGGAACAGATAGGGGATTATAGACTGATTTCCCCCTCATCTAGAATTTCTGAGGGCCAGACCCAAGCCCCTCAAAAGTGCCTTGGGTCTGACTGAGATCCTCCTCATTTAAAACTCTGAGATTGGGTTGAGAGAGAATGAACTTCTAAGGATGAATGTGGCTTTCCTTTCCTCAAGTGCCCCAATACTGACTAATCAACCCCTGTCTTACTTTGCATAAGCTTTTTCCAGTAGAGCATTCCAAAACTCATTCATGGAGGTGGAGAAGGAGAAGACCAAATCTCCATTGATGGTGGGCAGTAAGTCATCAATCACCACCTCGGTCCATTCTCCAAAATGCCAGAAACGAAAGCGAAATATCCCAGCATATTCGTCCGGTTTTCGAGGGTTCCATTCCTGTTCCTTATGGTTGGGAATTGTCTGGAAAGGAAGGAACATTCAACCAAAATGGATATCATACCATATCCAGATATTGAGATTATAATTAGCCCCTGTAAAATCCAACTGGCATCAGGAAGTATACCAAATATATCTGGTTTGTACTAGGTTGAGATGTTCTAGGTAGAGTACTTTGTCCACAACTTCTGCTCCACCAGTTTAGTTTTGCTAAGTATGCTATTACTATGCCTGCCCTGGATGCACTCAGGTGTATGCAGGGTGGATAGGAAGAACCATTCAGTGGTTAAATATTTTTCACAAATGATCTACAAACAAGATGATGAGAAAGGCCATCCTATAGATTTCCTGTATTCATACCTTAATAAAATTAGGTTTAGGAAATTCTCCTTTCATAATATACACACTAATACTCTAAATTTTTTTTTCTGGTAAGTAACTTTGTCCCAAATCAAATTAACACTTAACTCTAAGTGAACACCCATGAAATCTTTGTACCATTATTCACTTACTAGAACCTTTACAAGGATCTATCTCCAGCTTTCTCACCTTTCCTGTTGTTAGTGACTTCCTGACCCCAGTAGATATAGAGAATAACAATATGCAGAGAGATTGAGTCAAAGAACTCTACATGACAAGAAAAGATCAACTAGTTGATGTGACAAAGCAAGTAGAATAAATTGTTAATGGTAGAAGTTAGATTAATGTATGAGTGTTCACTCTAAAATTATTTCACCTTTTTCATGGTTGTGAAAATTCTCATAATACAAGGGAGTAGGAGGGAAGTCATGTAGTTCACACTTCTGCCTTCTGGAAATATAACCTTCCAAAAAATTATGAGCTGACCTTCCCTGAAGTCAATAAAGGAAACAAGAAGATGGAAACTGAGTGAGGTCCTACAGGAGGGGGAATACCTTTGTCCAGTGAGACTCCTGAACAGCCAAACAAGAAAATGCAGAGACCATCGGCTTGTGTCCCAGTCTACCTTGAATCAGCTGATGATTGCTGATATTCCCCACAATCAGACGAGGATCATCACAGATGTCCTGTGAATACAATAAATGGTTATAGGTGTCTGGGAAGAGCGTTTCCCAAGAGTCACCATGAGTTGAGCTAGTCAGGGGGAGGGGGGCTTCACAGAGGAGGTGGGGTTTGAAACATGACTAGTATTTCCATAAGATAAAGAAAAGGTTCTGGAGGGTGAGGAAAAGCACAAAGCAGTAGATCATCTAGCCAGAGGAAAAGGGTCATGTTGGGGAAGCGGCAGGAGAAATAGAATGAGGAGTAAGTAGCTTGTGACCAGATTGCAGAGATGATACACTGATATAGGATGAAATTTGCTGGTGAGGACTCTTGGACATCGTTATCATTGGGGGTTGTAAGAGTTTTCACCACAGCAGTGAGCTTTTAAAGTGTAAGATTAGGCATTAGGACATTACATTCTGAACCTGTTTTGTCAGGATGAGATTTTCTAAAGCACCTGTGTTACAAAGAGTGATTGACTAAGAGACAAGATCTGATGGAGGGGAAAAATAATGTTTCTTCTCAAGGAAGAGGAGGTCTTATACAAGAAGATCTTTTCTAACATGAAGCAAAGCCAACTGCAATCTCCATGGCAACTGGGTTTCCCCACATCTTTGGCTGAATATAGTTGGCAGTACATTAATAGCAGGTGGTAACAGACCACTCAAAGAACCTCTTTGGCAGAACATCTTTTCCTATGGTGGATGTTCCAAGGGGATCTGGGCAGAGAGCGGGCTGAATTTATTTCAGGCTTATATGCTTGTCTTTCCAACATTAGCTGTGCCATTCTCACTGAGAGTAGGAAAAATGAGACCCACATTATACAATTATTGCACAGGGTGAATAGGGCATGCTGCAGGCATTTTTAAAGTATAGCTAATGGTAGTTAGAATTGGTTCCCCAGATGTGGTAATACTTTAATTGAAGCTTTAAGGATGACTAGAGTTAGGCTGTTAGACAAGGGAGGGATATGAAGGCATAACAGGTAGAGAGAGACCAGCATGGGCAAAGGCACAGCGGCATACATGACACCATATAATTGA
Organism: Tamandua tetradactyla; assembly: GCF_023851605.1. Lineage (NCBI taxonomy): Eukaryota > Metazoa > Chordata > Mammalia > Pilosa > Myrmecophagidae > Tamandua > Tamandua tetradactyla. The sequence continues at coordinate 59,040,428 of NC_135353.1, read as the reverse complement.
AAACATTGTGTGACTTGGACTATCAGCTCCTGCAGAGTTCAAAGGCAGAAAGTACCAACAGAGTCTTGAATAGATGGAGAAAGCTCTGTGGAGGAGGCTGTTGGCTGGTACCTTGACATTCTGCTTACCCAGCAGAAATAAATCCTAGTCTCAAATGAAAAGAAAATCTAGATATATCTCCTTTTAAAAATTATTAATAGAGACAGCTATATTTTTCTGGTCCTAAAACCTCTTTTTTTAATGGACATAATTCTCCTCGATGAAGGGTCTTGTCTACAGAATGAAGCATTCCATATATTTTTTAAAAGCCACAATAACTTTGGAAAGAATAGGCATTCTGGGTAGGGAAGAGTCCAAACTGAAGATTAATTTGGCATTCCTCTGCCAAAAGCAGATGGTTAGATGGGTTGTCAGCTTTGGACTTTCAGGCCTTTTTTTTTTTTTTTTTTTTTTAAGAAACATGTCTTGCATCTTATCACTACTTTTACTCTTAGGGGAAGACTTCTGTCTTACTAAATATTTTTTAGGGCTGGGAGAAGCCGTCTTTTCATTTACTGAGCATAAAACAGTTGTGTAGGGCAAGTTAAATTCTGAGATTCTTTTTTCATTGTTTCTTTGCCACTTCTAAGATGAAACTAAGCACAGTTTTTCCTCCTGGGTCATAATGTTACCATTTTATTTGGAACAAGATGTAAAGCGATACAATTATTTCTTGGACCTAGATGATGTGTATCATAGTTTCCTACCATGGAAAAACAATAAAGTCGACATAGGATACATGAAAAAGTATGCATTTAGATTATTAAGGCAAATGATTTTCTGGTTTTATGTAGAGTTATTAGTGGTTTAGGTTACATTACAATATCTTGAGTTTCCATAAGACTTTAATTTCACAACAGGGACCTAGGCTCAGCCGACAAGCCATAAAGGTTTACATAATGCACAAAAAGACATATAAACAGAACTCAAATTCAGGAACTGGATAATTTTTCTCCTGTGTACTTAACCTGGATATGATTATTATATAACATACATATGATTATTTTATAACATACATGTGATTATTATATAACATATATGTGATTATTATGTAACATATATACATTATTATATAACACTTATATATATATATATATAACTTTGTAGGCTGTGTAGTTCAACCATTTCATTTTAAAGACAAGGAAACAGGGCAGGCCACAGTGGCTCAGCAGGAAAGAATGTTGCCTGCCATGCCAGAGGACCCGGGTTCGATTCCTGGTGCCTGCCCATGTAAAAAATAAATAAATAAATAAAATAAAGACAAGGAAACAGGCTTAGAAAGGGGAAGTAACTTGTATCCACTCATCTAGCTAGTTAGTAGGAGACCTAGGACTAAAGTTTTAGATTCTTCAGAACCACATACACTTAGGGAAGAAATTTAGGATTTTAGTGGGTATAGCCCCCTGCCAATCAATGGTTACCACATAAAGGGTATGTGGTGAAGCTCTCCAGGGGCAGAAGTGCTAATACTTGCCTCAGTCATCCATCCTAGTGTTTTATGTCTCTTTGCTTAACACACCTAAAAGCTCTCCACCTTTCTGGAAGACTTAGCAAGTTGTCTCTTAGGTTTTTTTCTTAGGCTTAATATCCCTAATAAGATTTAATTGTCTCAATTCAACCCATCAAATATGAATCATTCTCTTACTATAGGTCAGCATCATGTTGTGAAGTTTGGGAGGCAAATACTTATTAAGCCACATCTATCTCTTTAAAGTGAGGAATCAGAACACCTGAAAGCAGCCAAAGAGGTAGAAAGGATAAAAGGTATTGAGACAATGCAAATCTAATAGCCAAATGGACTCATTAGTGACAAATTTGAAAACAATAAAATGGCTGTTTATTAATTTTCCCCTATTTTGGGGGCACACTAGGTATCTTCCAGTTGGGGATAAGGAAGGACAGCTGGAGAAACTTTTCTATATCTCAAAGCTGAATTGCAAAATACAGATGGGACATTTCAGCCTGAGCTCTGTTGGAATGGTAGGGAGTGGGGGTGGGAGAGAGGTCACAGCTCACATAATCACATATTTGGGTGGCTTGGGAAGGAGAGGAGATGCTCAACCCTTAATAGCTCCCAGCTGTGTTGGCACAGTTGACGTGATCTTTGAACTGAGCTGTTTGTCAAGGCAAAATAATTTCTTAGAGGAAAACACATACAACTAATAAATCGAGCGCCAAGAGTAAATGGTTCCCATACCCCACCCCACCCCCAACAAAACCTTCTATGAGCAAGGCAACTCCTCTAGGAATTATGCTTTCTTAGGTGAGATCTGAGGGATCCTCCAATGGTCTTCACTTCATCCCTCTTCCCAGAGGCCTCTGAGGGGCCACACAATTTTAAGGCCTAGCCTCCTGCACAAGTTCCCCTCTGTGGCTCCTTTTGTACCTACCACATCCCCACATTTAGCAATTTTTTACATAGGTGAAACTTGCTGACAGTAACCATTGAGGTCCACAGGAAAATGGAAACCTGCCAGAAAACAAGCAGCCGGAAGAGTGGAGGCCCTTTCAAAAGTGTCCGTTGCAGTCTAGAAGTACTAAAGGAATGGGGGCAAGGCCACGTACAAATGACGCCAGCCCTGCAGTAGGTAGATCATTACTAAGTCCAAGGCTCAGGGGCTAATTTGCAGAAAGATGCCAAGAAGGACCTGAGAGTTTTGGAACTAGTCCAAGTAGCCATTCTTTTATCCTTAGAAAACTGAACCATCTCCAGATGGACGTAGGGATCATGACCAATGCTGGACCAGTCTCCCACAGAATCCACTTTACTTGCTTGGGAGTTTTAGTTCTGCATGAAGATCTTGTCACCAGTAAAACATTCTCTTCCTTCCTAACCCTCCAAAGAAAACTCAGCATAGAGCCTGGAAATAAGAGTAATTGCCCACCTTAAGCCCATTTCCAACCTAGAACTCCAAATCACTAAGTAATTATCTTCTTACTCAAACCATCAGACTTTTGTTAAGAGACTCCAGGTATATATCCCGAACTACTCTGTTAGGAATAATTTATATGTACATGCCATAGGATACTATTCAGTGATAAAAAGGAACAAATTGATGCATGCTACAATGTGGATGGCCCTTGAAAACATTCTGCTAAGCAAAATAAGCCAGTCACAAAAGGCCACATATATTGTGACTGCATTTTATATGAAATGCTCCGAATATGCAAATACATTGAGATATAAAGTAGATTACTAGTTGCTAGAAGCTGGGGAAGAGGGTCAGAGACTCACTGCAAATATGCACAAGGGATCTTATTGGAGTGATGCAACTCTTCTAGAACTGGATTGTGGTGATAGTTGCACAACTCTGTAAATTTACTAAAAATCATTGTATTGTATACTTAAAACAGGTGAATTTTATGGCATATAAAATTTTATTGCAAGCTTAAAATTAGTAGGACAAAGGAAAGAAACAGTGTAGGCCCATTCAAGTCTCTTTAGTTGTGTAAACAGTGGAAACCACTCAGGACTACTCAGGTGTGTGTTTGTTGCCGGGGTGGGGGGGGGGAGGGGACGACATGATCTATGGGAAGAAAGAGATATTCATGGATATCTAGTTTAAAACTACTGTCCAGAGAAAGTGTCAAATTTTCTCCTTTGCCATCACTCACATGTAATCTATCATCAAAGCCTTACATCCTCCTTTTAATGTCTCACCTCATCAGCTTTCCCTTCCATTCCTACTACCATCGTTTTAATTCAGAACCTCATCACCTTCCTCCCACCAAGACAGTGCTCTGAAATGGCCCCTGTAGAAGGTATTCCCCAGAAGGCAGGGGCAGTGGTAGTAGAGGCTGAACTCAAAACACAACCAGGAGATCTGTTAGAAGGTCTTCTGCAGATGACCCTATTCTCAAAAAACTGGCTCTGGAAATTCCAATAATGCCTTACTTCATTTTGTTCAGAGATTAGTTGTGTCTGACTCTTAAGATACTATTTTAGTTGGGTATGAGTCAGTCAGGAAAATGATCAGGGAAGAGTAGGAGAGGAGAATGGTTGGAGGTAGCTAGAGAAGAGATTTTCTAGGAGAATTTAGCAGGCAGATTTCAGTCTAACCATCCTACCTACAGTCTTATGATTTCACTGTAACTTAGTGGAACTCAGTTCTTAGAATTTAAGAAGATGTTATATACTGAGGTCCCAGGAGGACAAGGAAGCCCAGGAGCACATAGTTTCAGGCAATATGCCTGTGTGCCCAGTGACTTAGGATGGTATTTGGAGTCATTGGATCACTGGAAAAGTTAAGGAGAAGGATTTTTTTTTCTCTGGAGGGGATGGGCAACTGACCTTGACATTGACCAATTGCAAAACACTCTCATAACCCTTGTCTATCTAAATTGACTCCATCAGACACAACAAGGAATTGGCAATTGGGGAAGTGGAGCACTTAACCCTGACCTAGGATGGTGGGGGATTGATGGGAGTCAGTTTGTTCAGAAATCAGTGGTATTTTTCAGGCATGGAAGCCTATAAATAAGGTAGAAGCTTTTCAACTTGGAAAAGGAAAGAGACAGAAAGCACCAGTTAAATCATGCTTCTTCCATTTTGGAAGCTTCAGAAAATAGCCTCAGTTGAGTATGAGGCTATGTGGCATGATGAGGGAAAAGAAGTCTATAAGTTTTCCTGAAAACCAGGATCTCAACCTTGCCAGTGAAGTGGGTGAGGCCAATGGCCCAACTGGTCTTCTTAAGCCAATTCAAAGAGGCTCAGTGCTGTCTCTCAACTTTCCTGATTGGAGGCCAGAGAACTTTGACGTGGTTCTTGACCACAGGCTTGGCCTCCACTCCTGCTGGAATGGAATCCACAGCTTTTTGAGGAGTCTCAGATGGTGGTCCAAAACCTTCTTTTGCTTTTTCCCCTACTCCCCACAAGAAGCCTCTTCTTTGACCACTTTAATCCATGATGTTCTCCCCTTCCTCAAAAAATTACATTTACTATCTAAATTCCTGAAAATAGCACTTCTTTTATCAGGCATTAATTTATATTTAATTCACTGATAAGTTAATGTGTGTCTTCCCAACTGGAATTGGAGTATCTCACCACAGGCCCATAGCTGATACATGTCTATATCTTGCCTCAGGCTTGCATAGAACAGGTGCTCAATAATTGTTTCTAGAGTGACTCTTCCTTTTGGGCTTGATACGACTTAATTCACAGTATGCTCTCAAAAGGTATAGCATGGATCAATTAATGGATGTACAGCATCAACACAGTGAGGAGAAATATAAGAACTGGCTGGAAGAGAAGCTGCCTATTTTAACAAAACGTAATGCAAAAATCTTCTTCTTCCTGATATGGCAGCATAGTAGAATGAAGAAAGAATCGGGGCTTTGAAATCAAATCTGGGTTCAAATGTGTGCTACTTATTAATAGTCTGAACCAGGGCAAATATTTACCTGCTCTCTGAGCCCAGTTTCTTCATAAATAAAACAAGCATATTATCTACTTTTCTTTTAAAACCAGGAAAAAAAGAATTACAATCCGTGTAATTTTAAAATGCCTTCTTTGCTAAACCATAGTAAATAAGGATGAAATTAAATGAATTGATATAATGTATAGAAAACCCCAAATAGAGTATCTGACCCATGGTAGGCAAGCAATAAATATTGACTCTTTTTTCCATACATTCTCGTTATTCTTCTCTCCCATGTTTCCTCACCCTGGAAGGGATATTATTTGCCTCAGAGGCAAGATGGATTATTGCCATGGTTATTAAGTTTTTTCCTTCCCTGATAATCCATCTAGGATTCTATGCACAGAAATTGGAAGGTGAAGGCAAAGAACAAAGGACCGAGCCAAGACAGAGGGGAAGGATGTGTCTAAAGACTGGCCAGTACAGGAAGTACTGTCAGCTTGGTTCACATCTGGGGAATGGCTTCAAGTTGGCTTGCAGTTTTGCCGCCCACCAGATCTCCACCTACTTCCTCAGAATCTCACCCCATCAATCATTCCCTTCCTCCCCTGCATCTTCAAGTCTTCTTCTTTACTGCCTACTCCTTAGCAGATAAATATGTTCAAATCTTTTTTAATTTTAAAAGACACCCACCAAAAATAGCCCCATCAGTTTCCTGCCACTCTTTTAGCTACTTCTACCCTATTAACTTCTTTTCCTTCGTATTCAAGCATCTGAAAGGAGTGATCATCCTCTCATTAAAGCCATTCCTTCATAACAGTGGCTCCCAACCGCACACATATATCTATATTTTTAGAGGACTTTTGCCAAAAAAAAAAGTTATTACCTCTCTGCATACCCAATTAGTGGTTAGTGAATTCTGCTCATGTTTCCCAGATTTTTACAGCTGGTCACCAAAGTGATCTTCAATTATTGGAGTTAACAGAAAGACAGGCGGAGCATGATCTTCCTTCTGATGGAGAGAACTTCTCTAAAACTTACTTTGAATGGCTAAAAGAAGGATGGCATATTCCCTTTTTGTTTTGTTCTTTCCCAATTACTAATCTGACCAAATTTGACTACAATTCAGGAATCCTCAAGTTATAGCCAGGAGCACTGATGCTTGAAACTTCCCAGTTTAAAGTTGTCCCCTAAATTTGTCTATACACAGTAGCTTACATAAGTGGGATAGCAGGACATGTAGGGTCATGATGAAGGAAGTCAAGAGAGAGACAGAAAGTGGAAAGTGAGTTACCTGGGGACGTTTCCACACCACTTTCCCAGGAAGCAGTCGATTGTAGAAAAGAGAATCATTCTCAGGCAAGAAGGTTGGGTCACAGAAAAGTCGACCATCTTTAATGCATTCCTGCTTCAGTTCATGGTACTTCTGTTTTTTGAAGAGCTTCAGAGGAGGACCCATGGTGTCAACTATGCCTAGAATGAGAAAAATTGATTTTGTTGGAGAAATACAATTTTAGTACTTTTAAGTATTACTGAGATTAGACAAACCAGTGATATATTCCAAGACCTAGGTGCACCAAGTTTGGCTATATAGGAAAAGTATCTGATTTTCTGAGTAAGATGAGTCCAGGCTTTGCAACTAATTACTATAAAGGCTTGGGAAAGCCATCTAATCACTTTTGTGCCTCAGTTTCTTCATCTGATGAATGGGGTAATAAGGGCCTTAACAATCTCATTGGAAAAATATATGATAAATGTGAAAAATTGCTAGCAAAATGTGTCATTATAATTTAAATGGGGATCTTTCATTTTATGCAGGCAGGAGGGAGTTCAAGGCCTAGAACAATTCTAAAATTGAAGTTGAAGGAAAATATAATGCCTTTCCATATTCAGCATAAGTTGTTGTCTTGGAGGGCCACACACTTTGTACATGAGGGGACAAGTAGCCCCTTTCAAGATTTACAAACACTTTTACACAATTTCTTTCCTTTTATCATTTAAAGAGTTTTGCATTTTTTTCATTTTATTACTGGCCATGAAGGCTAATGCAAGAAACAGAGCTCAGCAGATGGCCTCCAAACACAAGGAAAGATAGAAAGATTGCATGCTCCTTTCTTCTTCAGAGTCTAATGTACAATCATTCGCTTAGGATAAAAGGCAGTCTTTGAAATTCAATTACAGTAATTTGATGGACTATAGATTCTTATCCCTTGGCAGTACACTATTGCTTTCTTTCCTTTAAGAGGAAAAAAAACTCACATCACTAAACAGAGAATTAATATAGTAGCTTTTCAGGCAATGTCTCTCAGAGTGTCCCACACTTAAATGTCCTTAACAATTGGTTTTTATGAGGATAATTTGAAAGGCAAATTTGATTTTAAAGCGCTTCCAGTGTGATAATAGGGTTTTCAATGCTTTTGCTGGATTCACAAAGACAGATTTGTAATGATTTTAATGATCCCCTCATGGCATTCAATAGTAAATAAGAGGCAGTTATAAAATTTACATAACATCAACCACTTCAAAAATATGTTTTAGGGATAACTGTGCCATATTCTATGATCAGATTAGGGTTGAAACATGAATTCTGGCTAAAGTTCAGAGTATCTGCTAAAAAATAAATGAAACTTGCAAAAAGAAATGTGTAAATTACCACTTTAAAGGCCATCTCTGTGGGTAACACAGCTCTAGACCAAGTTAATAAAGAGGCAGTCAAGACTACATATAAAACATCAAACCTGTCTGTTCATTTCATGTTCTTCCAGTATTACGTTGAAATGCTTTACTGGTAAAGAAATTTCCCCATTTCAAAACCATAAGATATTTTAATTCAGTGTTATTTTAAACCCAAAATATATGTACAACAAAGTTACCCTTACTCTGAATCCAAAGAACAAGAAACTGAAGATAGCCACAGTTCTTCCCATAGCCTTATTTATTGATAATCATTTTTCAAAGTGAGAGTTCTGGGGCCCTGCAAAAATACCTGAATGCCTTCAGTCATCGATTCAAGTCTCTTTACAGGTTTTAAATATTAAACTGCAGTTGATTGTATTTGAAGGTATGGATGGTATCAGTAATAATTTTCAATTAAGCAGCATCAGAGACAACCTGAATGTTTGCCCAGGCTCCTTTCTAGAGTCTGATACAAACCCTAACCCTAACCCAATTTTTGTGGTGTTCAACTTACCACAAATACTACTGTGCTGCCTCTTGCTTTCTCTAGAAGGAAATTTGGTGGCTTTCCAGAGGCTGGGGACTGTGAATGGGTAATAGAGTGGGACAATTTGAACGCTTCATTTGCTAGAACCTCCTAGTCCATGCCCATTCTGTATATGGGCATTTCCTGTTCTTGGGAAGACTGTCTGCCATTACCAGTCTCCCTTGCTACTCAGCCAAATCATGAGGCAAATAGAAGACTGCAAAGGGAATCTCTATATAAAGACAGTCTGTTGACAGAAGAAGCATTTCTCAGAAAGAAAAGTATGTTTGATTTTAAAATTCAATATGATCTCGGTAAACTCTTTCTGGCAAAATACATAGTTGGTATGGATAGGGCAAACCTTGATAGAACACCCTTTTTTGTGTGTGGGGGGGTGCCTGCATTTGGGAGGCACACAATAAATAAAAAATAGCAGGCTTTCAACCTGAACTTTGAGACAGTTTCATTAGAATACAATTCAGCCCCTCAGATTTAAAGAGTAAAATTGTCTCCCATTTCTGATTAGCTAACAGAAGAACTGTGCTCCATTTGCTTTGTGACCTTGGTCCCTTTGTACCTCAATTTTCTCATCAGGAGAATGGAGTCATCTATCTGCCTTCTTCATTTTGTGACTGTACCTAATGAGATGGTTAGTGTAAAAGGATTTTGAACACGTAAAAGAAGCTCCAAAAAAGACAAGATTGAAACTGTAAGCCCTCCTTCTATGTTTATCTCTCTCATTGCCTGGCACAGAGCTGGGTACACACTCATTATTCAGGAGATTCTTGTTTGATGAATGAGTGTTTTATGTAGAAAATTAATACTTGTATGGAAATTTATTGTTTGAAATGTACATTTTAATTTTAGTTCGTGTTCTCTTCAAAGCAGCCATGTTCAATAGATGTTATCTGTTCTTCATTTCATATTCACAGAAATGGCAGCTCAGAAAAGTGGCAGTTGGAAACTGGTAGAGCCGACTAACTCTGGCCTGTCTAATGCCAGATTCAGTGCACTTTCCCTCACATCACACTGCTTCTTTCCGTTACTGCTTTCTTGAAGAACAGATTTTTTTAGTTCAAAAGAGGAAAACTCTCCAAAGCAAACACTATGCCCAAATTCAAGGCACTATGCCTGGAATATATTGCCATGGTCAGTATTAAAAAGATTCCTTATTTTCATGGCTTAAAATCTTAGGAAAAGTGGAACCCTTCACATTGGAGGATTCATCAGTTAACCCTCAGAAAACTTTTGGGAACCCAGACATTTATAAGTTGGGCTTGTCATAAACAACTTGCCCTTTTGGAGCATAGGAGAGTGGAGAAATGAATGTTCCTTTCTTTTCCAACTGCACACAACACTTAGGGGGAATGGAGAGCCTTAAATTAAAGACCATATATTAGAAAAGTCAGTAAACTGGAGGCAAAAGTTAGGGGCTTTGAGTATAAGCCAAAGATCCTCTAACTAACAAAAGGAATGTAGACATTTAAGAGGAGGGACGCTGTGACTCGAGGGCCAGTGGCATGGCTGGTTGGGTGAGGTATAGTGTGGAGTTTAGCATAATGTGGTAAACTAATGGACTTGGGACCCAAAGTCTGTAGAAAGAATATGAGGAAGGCAGTGACCACAAGGGCAAGGGGTTGGGTAGGTCCAGAATGGAGATAGGTGGAAATTGTCAGGGGAAGATAGGAGAGGCTCAGTTTATAAAGAGAATTATCAGATAAAGGAAATCCAGCCTGTGGTTCATAAATTACTTTTTGAGTGGGAGAGAGGGAGGGGAAAGGAAGGCTATAGGGGAGGGTGTGAGAAGGGGAAACCATGACTCTGGGGCTATTGTCTCTGGCTAGTTTATTCCTTTCCATGCTTTCCCCTTTGTTCTGGTCTTAGAGTAAAATCAGAGGTAAAAGCAATTAAGAGTTTGCTATGCAAAATAAATAAATACAAATGAACCAATTATACCCTTACTGGAAGAAGGCCCTACTTTAGTTCCAAATAGCTCTACCTAACACCACACCTGGGGGTTACATACAGAATAGTACTTTTCACATCTACACAGGTGGAGCCTTATTTTATATCTGTGGGCATCTATCTACCAGGGAACATAAGGCTTTTCAGATTCAAACCCTTGCCAGAGATTTTGGGGTCTGAAAGGGGTCATAAAGGTCCTTTGATCCATCCCACTGCCTTATATATGTACTTTGCCCCAGAGAGAAGACAGTTCAAAGAAATTCAAAGAAAGAAGAGTGCACACTTTCCTTTAATTACATTGTTGAAGAACTGTATCAAAACTAAAAAAGCACTTTGGAATCCTATGAAGAGCACAAGTAATCAGGAGATCTAGGATAAAGTCCCAAATGCCATACTTCAGTGTAGATGACACCTCCGTGGCTCAGTTTCCCCATAAGCCCAATGGGGATATGATGGCTTTCCTATCTATGTCACGATGTTATTCAGAGGATCTAATGAAATTAATATGTGAACATACTTTTTATCTGTTAAGGACAGGCCAACATAGGGTAGTAGTATTAAGAACTGTTTCTTTTAACAAGTTAAATAACTTTTCTGTCCTTAGTAGAAACTAAGAATATCTGATTTACAATACTTTAGGTAAGATGCTCACTGACATTTAAAAGAGCAAAATCAAATGACCTCTCCACCATTGTCTATCCCCTCCCCATTCTACCCACTCCCCTTCTTGACTAACTTGCCCTTTTACCTGTTCCCCCCCCCCCATTGGCTGAATAAGCTCACAATATAAGTCCAATGTTATAGCTTTGAGTGAATCTCATTGTTATTTTCATGGAATGTTATGCTGGAAGGACTCTTTAGAAATCACTTAGCTCAACTTTTTTTTATTTTATGGAGAGGTGATGGTACTTGCTCAAGGTTACATAGCAACAGAGCTGGCACTAAAATCTTGACCTCCTGACTTGAAAAAAGAGTGAAAAGTCACTTTTTTTTTTAAAGAAGGGGAAAGGGACTTACACACAAAACCTCTACACATTGTTTTTTAAAATTCTTATTGTCTTCTTACAAAAATGCACTTAGGGGTTTTCTTTTTGAATTGCAAGCTGTCAGAAGGTGAGATGATTTCAAATCAAGTCTAATCAAAGAAACACTGTTTTGGAGTCACAAAGGGGGCTTTTTTTCTGCTTTTAATTTAGGAACTAAAAACTCCCAAGAATAGGGAAAGTCTACTTTTTAACCTATTCCTGACAACATAAGTGTTTAGGCTTTCACCTAGCCTGCTAGGGACTCTAAGAACAAATAAAGGATGTTATTCAAATCCAAAGTATACACACACACACACACACACACAAACTGCTGGAAGAATAAGAGTTAATTATCAGTCCCCAAAGAATCTTTTTAAAAAGTTGTTCATTTAGATTGTAAAGTGTCGTTAATTTCACAACAAAGAAAAGATTAACAAATGAGACATTAGCTGAATTTCAATAAAACATTACAAACCAGGATGCTTTATCCTAAAGTCAGAAGTATTTTGGGGAGAGAAGAATTTGTTAATTTTCGTATGTGCATTTCATCAAATATCAGGGTTCAAATCTGAAAACCAAGTGTTTATATTGTAATGCTCTGATACTTTTACCTATCCCCCAGCCTGCTCTGGACAAGTAGCCCATTTAGCCCCTAGAACATAGTGGCAATGTAATTAGACAGACAGAGCCCCAACTGCAAACCTAATTGTAAACCAAAGCAAAAATCAGAGGAGGACAAAACCAGGATGGGGGCTGAAAAGAAAATAGTCAAGATCAACTGTTACCAGGGCAGGATGGTCCCCAGGGTGTGCAGACAGTAAGACTCGACCATTACTCCCACCCTCCGTCCTGTAGAAAAGTGCACAGCCTGTACACCCAAATTGCCAGGGCCTACAGACCTTTTGCACAGTGTGTGGCTCTAAAATTGTGTCTCCGTTTCAAAAATTTGCTCACAGCTTTGGGTCAGCAGAAGCTAGACTGAAGCCCTGACAGTCAGCCAGTCTTCCCCCCACCCAAACTCCCCTCTCAGGTTTGCCCTCAAACTTATGAAGTATTTTGAGTAGTAGAAAGAAAAAAAAATCTGATCAAATATTTATAGAAAATAGCATTGCCAGACAACAACAACCACATAAATACATTTGCACACAAACAAATAACCAAACAAAAATTCCATTATTTTTTGTTTCCAAACTGTTAATATGTACACACATTCTACCCAGAGAAACCATAAAATTATAGTTGTGGAGTTTGATTAACTATTAAGTTCAAGTTCTGCATCTCTTTGAGAGTTTAAGTCATCCAGCAAATAAAACTTTAGAATTAGTTTGTTACTTCCTTCCCTACTCACCTGAACTATACCAGGAGCCTTGTTGCTGCAGCTGCTGCTCTCAACCAGGTAACCCCAACTAAGTCTGTTCAGTCAGTGCGGCTGAACAAAGATTCTGGCTTTCTTAACCTGAAAACTATTTGGGCTGTACCAAGCTCTGTTCACAGGGGGAGGTGCCTTGCAGCAAGTTCAGGAGCCTTTGTCCCACCCACCAGTCAGAAACTGATCCTGAGTCACGAGGAAAAACTGGACGGCGCCCCTGCCAGATGTGCAGATGGGATGCCCACTCCAGATCCACCCACCAGCAAATTGGAAAACCCAGGGAGCCACGTTTGAAAGCCCTTTCTGTTCCAAGGTGAAATAGGCCTTTCAGGAAGGGATCTGATAGATTTCTAACTTTTTGGATCCAGGTTAATAGTGCCAATGTGGACTTTACTCAAGGGAGGACATAGAGAGAAAAACCTTGAAGCACTGGCAAGGTTCTTGTGGGCAAAGTTTTCATGGCCCCTGTAAACAGATCTGTCTAGGATAGTTATGAGGACCTCAGAAAATGAATGGGGATGAAAGAATAGCTAATAAGTTGCAGGGAAGATAAGGTCACTTTGTGAAGCAACAAGTTACATTTAGCCAAGGGCAGAGAGAAGGGAGCATTGCAAAGGGAAATGAATTGAGTTTGATTCCATGGCAGCTACAAGAACCCTGATTTCTTGCAGCGGGGCTGTGGAGATTATTTCTGGCAATAGTGAAAAGCAGGGTAAGTAAATGTGTTTTCTTTGAAAGGTCAACCGAGGGCTTCACTAGGGTGCTTAGAACCCTGTGAAATACTACACAGCATCCAGGTCAAAGTCCTGCTCCCTTCGTCCTGAGACATTCACTGGGACACAGTTCCAGGTATGCATTTTTTTAAACTTTTAAAATTGTATAGTATAATATATATACAAAGCAAAGAAAGAAAAAAGCAATAGTTTTCAAAGCACTCTTCAACAAGTAGTTATAAGACACATCCCAGAGTTTGTCATGGGTTGCCATACCATCCTCTCAGATTTTTCCTTCTAGCTGCTCCAGAATATAGGAGGCTAGAGTGTTTAAACATTTTTTATCATCACAATTGACTTTTTTCCTTTTTTATGAAAAATAACGTATATACAAAAAAAGCAGTAAACTTTAAAGCACAGCACAACAAATAGATGTAGAACAGATTTCAGGGTTTGGTATGGATTTCAATTCCACAGTTTTAGGCTTTTACTTCTAGCTGCTCTAAGATACTGGAGACGAAAAGAAATATCAATTTAATGATTCATCAATCATATTCCTTTGTTAAAACCTACCTTCTCTGTATAACGTCACCATCATCTTTGATCTTTATATCCCACACTTTAGGGGTATTTGGGCAATGGCCAATCTAAATTTTTCATATTAGAAGAGGCTGTCAGTAATATGGGGTAAGGAGATGGAACTGCCTGATATTCTGGAAAGGCTGTGCCCTCTAGGTTTCAGGACTTATCTGGTCCAGGGACCCATCTGGAGGTTATAGGTTTCTGGAAAGATACCGCAGTAGATGGAAGCTTTGTAGAATCTTACATATTTCCTTAGGTGTTCTTTCTAATTAGCTGGAATGGTTTTGTTTGGGGTTTGGCAAGTTATAGTAGGTAACAATGTTGAAATGAAGCTTTTGTAAGAGTGACCTCCAGAGTAGCCTCTTGACTCTGTTTGAAATCTTCCAGCCACTGATTCTTTATTAGTTACACTTCTTTTCCCCTTTTGGGTCAGGATGGAATTATTGCTCCAACGGTGCCAGGGCCAGACGCATCCCCAGGAGTCATGTACCACACCACCAGGGAGACTTTCACCCCTGGATGTTATATCTCACGTAGGGAGAAGGGCAATGATTTCACTTGCAGAGTTGGGCTTAGAGAGAGGGAGGCAACATCTGAGCAACAAAAGAGGCCCTGCAGAAGTAACTCTTAGCATACCTATAGGTACGCTAAGCTTCTCTGCCACATACATAACCTTCACAAGAGCAAGCCTTAAGATTAAGGACTTGGCCTATTGATTTGGGTGTCCCTAAATTTTGACATAGTATCAGGGGATTCCCTGATGGTAAAGTTTAATAGTTTCTTATTTTTTCTCCCATATCTCAAGGAACTTTGCAATACTTTTTGATCATCTGCTTAATATTGTCTAAAATGTTTCCAGACATTACATTAAGCTATACAGGTTTAAAGGTCCTCATTCTTATTCTGGGCTCCTTGTGTTTCTATTGTTTAAATGAGCTATCTAGACAGGTTGAGTTAAATTATGTGCTACAGAAAATTTAGGTTCTAGACAAAATAAACCTTTCTTCCTTTGGTCTCAAAGAGTATGTGTGGTTCTAAAATATAGACAGTGTCTTCCTTACCCCTGTGTTCTGAATTACCTTAATCTTGACCTGATCAGCTTCATTCTTATCTCTAAATACCAGATTATACTCATATAAAACAGCCTTTCAAAATCCAGAAATAATAATTACCACTCTAGACAAAATGTGACTACTATAAGAGCTTACAATCTAGGGCCCTGTTTTCCTATAAACATTTTCTAAAGAAGACCATATAATAACTGCTCTTTTGTTTTTGGCTTATTTTACCTCGCCCAGTGTCCCACAGGTTCATTCACAATGTTGTATGCCTCACAACTTCATTCCTTTTGTAGAGGCACAATATTTGATCATATGTATACACCATCATTCACCAATGTACTTTTCAGTCAGTGCATCCTTCAGCCACCTGCAGTCATTAGGTATCATGTATAATGCCCAGGGATGTAATTATTAAGAGTTGTTGTTTGTTTGTTTCATTTTCACAAACTATGAAGGCTCTTATCATCATTTCCCTTGTTTCCCAATCGATGAGGATTGACTCTTCAATCTAAAATTACAACTGTCTTCTTTCTGACCAGTTGAAAATCTAAGAGATGAAGGGGTGTGTGTGTGTTGATATATATATATATATATATATCATTGAGAGTGAGAGAGAGAGAGAGAGAGATCTGAGCAAAAGAAGACCTAACAAGAAAAGGGACTGTGCTCTTTCCTCTCACTGGCTCCATACCAATATTTTCATAAAATGGTTCTGAGCATTTCTATAACTCTGGTCTCTGAGACCGCACCTTGTACCTTCTTACTCTTTATCCCAAAGTGGAAATTGAATGAGAGCTAGAGGGCACAACAAAATGCCAGACTCTATAAGAATTAGGACTTTAAAGATTGGCAGTCGGCTTACTTCTTGAGTGACAGATATCTCAAGTAAATCCCTGTGTGGTGAGATTTGAACTTTGAAACCAAGAGAAGGTGTTTCTTCTGAACCTGGTTATTTCAGCCATTTTATCCACCTCCATAATCTTGAAACAAGAATCATAGAATCTGAGAATTAGAAGGAACATTAATGGTCATTTTTACCACTCAGCTTAGTGCAGAAATTTCCTCCTGATAATTTGGAAAGTTCAAACCTGTTTTCCACATTTGGGTATAATGTCTTCCTTAAATTAAGTGAAAATGAGTTGCCAGATATTTTGTCATTTTGTCCCTTGAGTCTAGACCTCAGTGTGTAACATAGAGCTCAACTAAAACATCTGATGACTTCTTGTGTGAACTATTATGTCCCTTATTCTACGATTATACAATTGAATTTTTTAACCAGATGCTGGGGTTTTAATTCATTCTCAATAATTATCACTTTGTTTATTTCAATCTATACCCTGCTGATCTTTTGGATCTTGAGTCATGTAACTTGAATATCATATTCCATATACCAATGTTCTTCAACCTTTTTATAATGCTCACATCTCTAGAAGTAATTTTAGACATTTTTCCTGATCTTCCCCCGTGAACTTTTCTTAAAACATTTTATTTTGAAATACTTTCAAATGGACAGTTTCAAAAACAACACAAACCCCCTAGAGAGAAGTCCAGCATACTCCCAACCCCTCAAAGATACTCAGATACTCAGATTCACCAATTGTGCTGGTTTGACACTGTTATGTGCCCCAGAAAAGTCATGTTCTCCTAATCCAATCTTCTGGGTGCAAACCTGTTTTGCAGGGGACATCTTGAGTAGGTTGTTTCCATGGAGATGTGAGCATGCCCATTTAGGGTGGGTTTCAATTAGCTTACTGGAGTCCTTTAAGAGGCAACATTTTGGAGAAAGTTCAAGATATAGATGCTTGAAGATGCTGAAAAAGCCATTTGAAACCAGAAGCCCAGAGGGAAAAAAGCAGACGTTGCCATGTGTCTTCCCATGTGACAAAGGAACTCCAGACTTGATTGACCTTTCTTGAGTGAAGGTATCCTCTTGTTGATGCCTTAATTTGGACATTTTCATTGCCTTAGGATTGGAATTTGTAACTTAATAAATCCCCTTTATAAAAGCCAATCTTTGTGGTATATTGCATTCCAGCAGCATTAACAAACAGAAATCCCAATTTTAACATTTTGCCACATTTTCCATACTCTATATATCTGTCCATCTATATAGTAGTCTCTATGTCTGTTTATGTATCTATCTTTGTATGTCTGTCTGTGTATTTGTCTATTTTCTGAAGAGAGTAGGTCATATGCATCACATTGTTTAAATACTTAATAGTTTCATGTATGTTTCCTAAGAATGAGAACATTTACTTATTCCATGTATGTTCTCTAAGACTAAGAACATTTACTTATGCAGTTATCAAATTCAAGAAATTTAATATTGATCTAAAACTTATATCTGTATATCAATTTTTTTCATATGCGCCAATAATGTCCTATTGAGCCTTTTCTCTTCCATTATTAGATCCCACCCAGGATAATTTATTGCATTTAATTGTCACTATCTCTTTAGTTGAACTTTTTTCTTTATGTGAAAATATATATACAATATAAATTTTCCCATAACCTTTACCAAGCATATCATTCAGTGAGTTTCATCACATTCACAATGTAGCAGTACCTTCACCACCATCCATTAATAGAATTTTCCCATCACCTCAAAGAGAAACCCTACACCCATTATGCATTAACTCCTCCATTCCCCTGCCTCTCACCCATGGAAACCTGAATCTACTTTCTGTCTCTATTAGTTTGCAAATTCTCCAATATTTTCTGTGTGGTTACCATGGGACTTAAATTTAACATCCTAATTTGTCTCGATATCAACTTAACTTGACAAACTATGATCCTATACTCTACCATCCTTTATGTTGTTCTTGTAACAAATTAGATATTTATACATTATGAGTCCCAAACTATTGATTTATCATTACATTTTATGATTTTGTCTTTTAGGCCCTGTAGGAAATAAAAAATTAGTTGCAAATCAAATATACAATAGTACAGTAATTTATATTTATTCATGTCATTAACTTCACCAAGATATTTATTTCTCTATGTGGTTTCTGTCTGTTGTCTAATGCCTTTCCTTTCATCATGCAGAACTCCCTTTAGTATTGCCTGTAGGGCTGGTCTGATGGTGATAAACTCCCTCAGCTTTTGCTTATATAGGAATGTCTTAATATCTTTCTCATTTTTGAAAGACAATTTTGCCAGATACAAAATTCTAGGTTGGTATCTTTTTGCAGTCAGCATTTAAATATGTCATACCATGGCCTTCTTGGCTCCAAAGTTTCCTGTGAGAAATTGACATAATTTTTTTGAGACTCTTTCATACATGATATATTTCTTCTCTCTTGTGGTTTTTGGAATTTTCTCTTCATCCTTATGATTCAACAGTTCGATTATAATATGTCATAGTGTGGTTGTGTTTAGGTTTATCTTATTTGAAGTTCTTTGAATATCTTGGAAATGTATATTCATGTCTTTTGTTAAATTTGGGAAGGTTCTAGCCATTATTGCATGAATATTCTCTCTGTCCCCTTCTCTCTGTCTTCTTTTTCTGGAACTCCTACAATGTGTGTATTGTTATGTTTGATGGTGTTCCACTGTTTCTTCAGGCTCTATTTACTTTTCTTCATTCTTTCTTCTTCCTGCTTCTCAAACTGAATGATTTCAATTATCTTCTCATCAAGTATGCTGTTTCTTTCTTCTACCAGCTCCAATCTGCTATTGAATCCCTCTAGGGAATTTCTTTTACTGTGGTCTTCAGCCCTGTTTGTTTCCTTTTCATAATTTCTATCTATTTATTGATATTCTTTTTGTGTTAATCTATAATTTTCCCGATGTCCTTTAGTCATTGGTCCATGTTCTCATTTAGCTCTTTGATAATATTCACAATGTAATTTTAGAAAATTACAATTTTCTAAAAGTCTTTGTCTGGCTTGTTCCATGTTTGGTCCTCCACATTCTCCTTTGAATGGGCCATCACTTCCTGTTTCTTTGTATATTATGTAATATATTTTTTTGAAACCTGGACATTTTGCTATTTTAGTGTGTTATCACTGGAATTCAGACTCTTAGGTGTCCATTCCTTCAGTTTTTATCCAGCTAGTGTCATGACAGATATGTCCTTGAATGTCAGGATTAAAAGAGAGAAGAAAAGAGAGAAAAGAAGGAAGGAAGGAAGGAAGGAAGGAAGGAAGGAAGGAGGGAAGGAAGGAAGGAAGGAAGAAAGGAAGAAAGGAAGAAAGAAAGAAAAAGAAAGAAAGAAAGAAAGAAAGAAAGAAAGAAAGAAAGAAAGAAAGAAAGAAAGAAAGAAAGAAAGAAAGAAAGAAAGAAAGAAAGAAAGAAAGAAAAATAAAATAAAAAGACTATCATTTGAAGTCCTTACAGATTGGCCTTTAAGTGCTCTCCTTCAGAGTGTATTTTCCAACAATAAGTTTAGAGAATAGTTCAAAGCAAAAGTGTAGGAGCTCCTTCAGCCTTTCCTAAGCATACATCTTATCTGGGCATATGTGGGTGGCCCTAGGAAATTCCCCATTTATTCGATTCTCTTTTCCCTAGAAAACAGCATTTCCTCATGGTCCTAGGCCCTGCCACTGTCCCACAACCAGCAAACCTCTGTCCAAGGCAATGCAATTTGACCACTCTCCTACAGTGTTCTGCAGGAGAGTTCTGTGAGTTGCCTTCTATGTTCAGGGCAAGTTCTGGGATAACAAGCCTGTGACAAGCACCCTGGTTCACTCCTTCATGGATTGGCTCCATGCCAACCTGGTGAGGCCAAAATCACCATGAAAAAGATTTCCTACTCTAAAGGAAACAACATTTCCTGCTCTTGTCTACATGGCATTTGTGCCTCGTTTCTCAGGGCTTGGACAATTCGTTTAGGAAAACAGTCATTATTGGGTTGGTGCTGGGGGAGGGAACTAGGTACTGCAAAATGTTCAGTGGAGATGATTCTTTGGCGTAGATGTCATTCAAGGATTAAGCATAAACTGTAGCAGAGGAAAAGTTAGCCCAGAGAATTGATCACTGGGTGCCAGATTGAGTAGATAAGGCCATAGACAGAAGACAAAGCAAGTTTTAAGGCTTTTCATTTTGTTTTGTTTTTATTCTATTTATTTTATTTTTATTTATTTATTTATTTATTTTACATGGGCGGGCACTGGGAATCGAACCCGGGTCTCCAGCATGGCAGGCAAGAATTCCGCCACTGAGCCTCTATCGCACCACTCTACTTTATTTGTTTTTAAGTTGTATTTTTCTTTATTTTGCCTTGACCTGTTACTGCAACCTTCTAACTGTTTTCTGGAGCTTGGAGAGAGATGTTTCTGCCAGTTCTTCCTGTTGTTCTCCAGTGAAATTTTAATATGATCTACACTGTATATCTCTTTATTTACTACTATATGTATACCTATACTTTATACATAAAAAGAAAGTTTCCCCCCCATTAGAGCCAATTTTTGACCCCCTTGGAGATGCTATCATTCATTCCATTGAGAAGACATGCTTTAAACCACTAAGCTTTTTTATCAACAAGACTGATAAATGTGTTGAATGAAATACTGTTCAGAAGAGAATCCTGCAGCATAGCATAAGAGCCCTCCCCTCATTAATGATCACTTTTAATAAGGTTGTTCGAACTTGAAGACATCCATATAAACATTTGCTACCACCTAGCTTCCATTTTCCATCTTCTCCATGAGGCTACCATAAGATTTTTTCAAATATCTTGCTGAAATCCATATATAAAATTCCTATGGCATTCCCTTAATTTACCTTGCTAGATACCCTTTCACAAAAGGAAATGAGCTTCAGATGTAGCCTCTTTTTCTAAGCCAAGTCTGCAAATACTACCTTATCCCCTACATGGGACATGACTCTCAGGGACGAGCCTGACCCTGGCATCATGGTGTTGAGAATGCCTTCTTGGCTAAAAGGTAGAAAAGGAATGAAATAAAGTTTCAGTGCCTAAGAGATTTCAAATAGAATTGAGAGTTTATTCTGGAGGTTACTCTTATGCAAACTTCACCCAGATATTGCAAATTGCTACAGTATTCCAAGCCCCAACCAACAGTATTCCTGAAAACTTTAAAGAACACCCTGTGCTCTATGTAAGACTCTTTAAAAGTTTTACTTCATAAGTTTATTCTCTCAGAACCTTAAGGCCTCCAGATTGTTCCTATGCCAGATAAGCCCGGAAACCCAGAGATAACAGTCTCCCCAAGAATATCAAGCAATTTCATTCTTCTACCCCATGAAGTTGGCACCCCTTTCCAGTATGAAGAAGCAAAAAAGGTCATTGCCCAGATATCTCTAAAGATTGAGAGAATATCAAATGAGAGGGAGGAGGTGTAACTGAGAAATTAGGATTTAAGAAACGATTATGAGTACTTACTTGCTATATAGATATTTCTTTTTGCTTCTTGTGTATTAGAATAGCCAGAAGGAAATATCTGAAATTGTTGAACTGCAATCCAGTAGCCTTGACATTTGATAATGACTCTATAACTATATAGTTTTTATTGTATGGCCATGTGTTCTAGTTTGCTAGCTGCCAGAATGCAATATACCAGAAACAGAATGGCTTTTAAAAAGGGGAATTTAATAAGTTGTTAGTTTACAGCTCCAAGGCTGAGAAAATGTCCCAATTAAAACAAGTCTATAGAAATGTCCAATCTAAGGTATCCAGGGAAAGATACCTTGGTTCAAGAAGGCTGATGAAGTTCAGGGTTTCTCTCTCAAGTGAGAAGGCACATGGTGAACACAGAGTGCTTTCTCATCTGGAAAGGCATATAGTGAACATGGTCAGGGTTCCTCTTTCATCTGGAAGGGCACATGGCAAACACAGCATCATCTGTTAGCTTCTTCTCTTGGCTTCCTGTTTCATGAAGCTCCCCAGGAGACATTTTCCTTCTTCATCTCCAAAGGTCTTGGCTGGTGGACTCTGCTTCTCATGGCTATGTCATTCTGCTCTGCTCTTTCTGAATCTCCCTCATTCTCCAAGATGTCTCCTCTTTTATAGGACTCCAGAAACTTATCAAGACCCACCCAAATGGGTGGAGACATGTCATCAAACTAACCTAGTTTAACAACCACTCTTGATTAAATCAGATCTCCAGGGAAATGATCCGATTACACTTTCAAACATACAGTATTGAATAGGGATTATTCTGCCTTTATGAAATGGGATTTTGATTAAAACATGGCTTTTCTAGGGTCCATGAATCCTTTCAAACCAGCACACCATGTAATTGTAAAAACCTTCTGACACTCCATTTAACCAGTGTATGGATAGATAAGTATTAAAATAAAAACATACATGAAAAAAAAAAGACCAGGAATATGGGTAAAAAAAATACCCCTGCCTAAATTATTGACAATAGTTATAGTACCAGTTTAATAATCTTTCATCAGTTGTAACAAATGTAACTACTGTTAAAAAAAATAGTGGAACTACAAAAAAGTGTTACTATCAATTGTAACAAATTTTCCACACCAATGTAAGTGTTGGTGGTGGGGTGATGCATGGGAATCCTGTGTTGTTGTTCTTTGTTTCTTTTTTTGGAATCCTGTGTTTTATGTATGATTGTTCTATAAACCCACAACTTCCCTAATAAATTTTTTTTAAAAAAAGGAAATGAACTTAATTAAGCAGGACTTGCTTTCACTGAGGTCATGCTTACCCCTAGTGATTTTCATTCCCTTCTAAAGCCTCGCAAATGATGTGCTTAGTAGTGCATTCTATATTCTTGCCAAAGCTCAATACCATATTCACTGGTCTGCTTTTTGCAGTCCCCAACACCACCAGCCCTTCCCTGAAAATTGGGACATTTACATGCTTCTGCATCTCTCACCTCTTCCCTTTGCCATAATTGTTAAAGGTTACCAAGATTGATGCTGTGATTACATCCGCACATTCTCTTAGTAGCCTCAGATGTAATTTGTCTGGGCCTGGAAACATGAACCCATTGACGGACAGCTAAGTAGTCCCTTATTATCTCTTCATCCATCTTGGGATTTAATTCTCTTTCCAGTTCACAGATCATGTTCCTTGATAAAGAGGTTAAGTAACTTGCCCACAGTCACACACCTAGTAAATTGGTAGAGCTGGGACTTGAATCCTCCTCTATAGTCTGGCTCTTAACCACCATGCTACATCATTTTCAATTACTGAATGAGTTGTGTGGTCCATGGATGCCATGTGAGTTCCAAAGTGGGAAAAAGCTCTTTTAGCAAGAGTAGGCAAGGCAGGCTTGGTAAAAGAAGTGAAATTTGAACTGGGACTTGAAGAATTCGTAAGATTCCAATAGGAATAAAGTAGCAATATGTGAATGTATTGGTGGAGGGCGTGGTGTGAGAAACTGAGGATAGCATCCCAGGCAAGGAAGATAATAAAGCATAAGAATACCCACTTTGGGTCATGAAAAAGTCTTGGTAATGGATGGTGGGGAATGATAGGACAAGATTATTAATATAATTTAGACCATTAAATTATATATTTAAAATGGTTAAAATGAAAAAAATAAAGAATATCCACTTTGAGTCTGCAACATATTCCATTTAACTGAACATTAAGAACAATAAGAGACCACAAATGTGAATCATTTAGTCATTCAACAAGTGCTTATTCTGCCAGATATTATGTTAGATGTTGGGAATTCAATGGTGAACAAAAAGGTCATGATCTCAAGCCCTCAGTGATATCAGCCATCCATTTACTTTGTGGAAGTTTTCAGATACTACTTTTTTGTTTCATATTCTGGATAAAATAATTAATTTTACTTATCTAAATTGAAATGCTTTAAAAGTTTATGGAAAAATGGTAAGGAGCCTTTGATCCATGAGTCCACTTTTTGTTGAACAAGTTTGTGGCTTCTCTCTAATACGCTATAGATCAACAAGTTCCTCAGTGGGGAAAAGCCAATTGCATTGAATGTCCCAGGGTAGCAAGTACATCAGTATAGTAAGATGCAGCAGTGTGGGGGTAGTGCCATTTTGTTCTGGCCAACTGACTACAATCCCTAACTCTTATGAGTTTACAATCCCTGAAGGCCATGGGGAGTGTGAACAGAAGACATGGAAGAGGAAGGTCTGTCAGCTTCCAAACCAAATAGCCTTGGGCCAGGGTGGGGTGGAGTTCAACCAAGACTTTGGGAGGGGGTAAATTGGCTGTTTCCGTGTTGGCCTGGTCAACACAAAAATATGCTTCATGAGCTGTCAGCACAACTTGCTTTAATCAGGGGAAGCAACTTATTTGCCTTGTCAACCGAAGGGCTCTAGTTTCTCAATATTAGTTAGAGGAAACCTTTGTCCCTACTAATTGAAACAAATGGTTACAATGTCTCCTAATCTCTGACTATATAAAATCCATACTCCCCTATATGGTCAGGAATTTTTTTCCACAAAGGGATGTTATTTTAGCCACTTTCCACTGTTGATTTCACAACTACTTCTTGGCTGTGGTCTACATGGTGCTTGTCCCATTTCTCAGGGCTGGACAATTCTTTCAGGGACACAGTCACCACTGGACTTGTGCTGGGGTAGGGAATTAGGGGCTTCAAAATGTTGAGTGGAGATGATTCTTTAGTGCAGGTGTCTTTCAGGGACTAAGCATAAATTGTAGCAGAGGAAGAGTTAGCCCAGAGAATTGAGCATTGGGTGCAAGATTAGAGTGGACAAGGTCATAGAAGACAAAGCAAGAAGTCAGGAACTGAGGTGCTCCAGAACTCACAGGTCAGGAAGCATTGTGCAGGTTTGGGTGGAGCCAAATAGTGCAAGGCAATGGCCGAGAACAAAGCAAAATATCAGGAACTCATTCCAATTGGGTACTGCATGCATGTCCCTCCACTGGGACTATCCATTTTCATCCTTCCACCTATCCAAGTCCTGTTTATACTTTGATTCTCTAACCTTACATTTTACATAAAGCCTTCTTCCTTCCTCACTGATCTTCAACCTCTGAATAATCATCTCACTTTAAGTCACTGTCATGTCACACACGTTTCTAGTTAATCATTCTCCAGCAGTTTCATGTGTGTGTTTGTATGTCAGATGCAAAATCCTTGA
This sequence comes from Tamandua tetradactyla, assembly GCF_023851605.1. Classification (NCBI taxonomy): domain Eukaryota; kingdom Metazoa; phylum Chordata; class Mammalia; order Pilosa; family Myrmecophagidae; genus Tamandua; species Tamandua tetradactyla. The sequence continues at coordinate 59,015,098 of NC_135353.1, read as the reverse complement.
GGTCAGACGCTCTGGCTTTTGAACTCTCATGATATAAAGCTCAGGGCTGGGCATCAAGTAAGTGTATAGTAAATATTTGGCAATGAATTTCAGAGACATTCAGAATGGAAGTCTAATTTAGCAAGAGACCCTGAGATGGGTCCATCTCACACACAGCAAAAAGTGCTTATGAAATCAAATAGAAATAACTTCTGGGATTTCAAATTTCAGGCAATGCAGAGGTCTGGAAGGAAATGATAGAATCTCTTTGTCTCCACATCCATAAATAGCTTTTTGAGAGGCTTTGGAAAGTGCATTGCCTTAGAACAAAGTGGAAGAAGGTAGCCTTAAGTTGTCATTGAGCCTGAGGTGAATTATAGATGGGAAGGGGGTTAGAAACAAACAGAATTATGAAAAATTTCCCAAAATGGTGGGAAGGGAATCTTATTCAATCTCAGTAAAATGCCATTCATCTGGGCTCCGCTAATTAAGGATATTTGAAAAATTGGATTAAGAGGCTGTAGTTTATTATAGCTGGATCTTGAAAGAAAAGGGTTGCTAAACTAATTAGGTCTCCTCCAAGTTGGGAAGAGGGAATGGGGGATGGGAGAAAGTCTTGTTTGACGTTGTTAAAAGACATTTTCCCAGTTTACTCCTAAAGCTTTTTAGAAGCCTCATTAAACTAATTATAAGTCCCAGCTGTATTGTAATTCTTGTCCTATTTTTCCTTATTGTAAATACTTAAGAGTATTTAAACTGTATTTTAAAAATCCACAATTCTGACTTTTCAATATTTTCTACCAGTTCTCGCTCCTCAGTTTGTGCCAAGAAGGAAGGCATTAAATAATTATGGAAAACACCCAATGTACTGGGAGCTTTCAAGTGCTATCTCATTTAATTTTCAAAAACAAAACAAAACTACAACACAAAAAACCTTTAGGCAGACAGAAGTATTGTTTTTCCTGGTTAGCAGAGAGGGGGGATGGTGTGGCAAAGGTGGTGGGGTGGTTGTAGTGGGGTGGAGGGGGAGTGTGGAGAAGAGTGAGTGGGGTGGTTATAACCAGGCTCAGGCCACATAGTAAGGAAGTAGTGGAGCCCTGTTTTAAAAAACAGTTCTTCCAACTCCAAAGCCCTCCTTCTTTCACCTGGACCATGTTGCCTCTAAGTTGAAAATAGCCATCTACTGATATGGGATTTGAAGAGTTTTCTGGACAAATCCTGCTTTATAGAGCCATTTCTGTGGCTGTGAATTAATGAGAAGAACACATGTTCAAAAGCAGTGGTGTTATTCGTAGTAACCAAAAACTGGAAACAGCACAGTTACCCTAATTTAGAAATAGAGAACAGATTAGTGATTGCCAGGGAATGGGATGGGGGGCAGTTGCAGGAGGGAGGCAGGTATTGCTATAAAGGGGCAATATATGAAGGACCCTTGTGGTAGTGACTCTGTTTGGTATGTTGACTGTGGCAGTGGATATATGAACCTACATGTGATAAAATTGTATAGGACAAAATACATATACAATAAGTACAAGTTCAACTGTGGAAATTGGAATAGATTGGTGAACTGTATCACTGTCAATATCTCAGTTATGATAACATAATAGAGTTTTGCAAAATGTTACCACTGGGAGAAACTGGGTAAAGTGTCCACAGGATTTCTCTGTATTGTTTTCTTACAACTGCAGTTGAATCTATAACTATCTTAAACATTTCTAATAAAAAAGTTGATAGGTAGCAAGAAGGCTTATATATAAATTAAATGTGTTCTCTCTATTTAGACAGAAGTTTCTTTTGAAGGACAAAGATGTAGTGGTTTAGTAGGTTTGAGCTATGAAACTAAGACTTGGGGATAAGAGATGGTAGCACTTGGCCCAGGGAGTGTTCCTCAAGGGCAAACACAGGTCACTGAGCCTGACAGAATGCAAGGGAAAGGGAGTGTGGTGTGAAATTTGAAAGATCAGATTTCATGCTTGGGGGCCTTTCATCCAAAGCCTTAACTTCCCAGGTTCCTATGCTCTTTTTTTAGTCTATTTGCTGAGAGAATGACCCTACTTGGAGATCTGATTATAATGGGCCACAGTCAGGACTAGCTACAAAATTTGCAGGGCCCATCACAAAGTGAAAATGCAGGAAAACTTTTACAAAATTTGTTAAGAATTTCAAGATAACAACAGTAGCATTAAACCAAGCTCAGGTCCTGGTCCCGGTTAACATTGCTTCTAAATCCCCACAGCTGCAAAACCTCAGTGAAAACAGACCAGCACCTCCATCCTAGCCCCTCCCTGCTGGTCTGGATTTACTGAAATGACTGAGGCCCAAGTGGTCCTTTGAGACCTATTCACTCTGAAGTCACGGTAGTAGGCACTTGGAAAATCCCTGCTGATTGATTGATTGGACTGCTGCACTATAGACCTGACCTAGAGCAAGAAAGAGAGGTGGGTGAAGCCCAGAGTGGTAAGGCAGGCAGGAAAACCCTGGATGCTTATCGGCAAAGGGGAAGTTGCAGAGAAGTAGATCAGGCTGGTGGCCATTCTGAATATGTGTGATTACAGGAGCACTAAATTATGGGCTGTAGGCCTGAGATTAAATGCCAGCTTTGCCACTCTTGGGCAAATTAATTAACGTCTGGGTACCTCAGTTTTGTCATCTAAAAAAGGTGATAACAATACAACTTATCTCATTGAATAGTCATGAGGATCAAATGAATTCATGGATATGAAAGTACTGTGAAAGGTCTCATAGTGTATAGAAATGCAAGACATGATCATTATACACACATCCCTAAGTCTCTATTATTAGGTGGTGACTGACCTGATATATTATCTGAAATAAGAAGTGAGGTCCCAACCAAGGTAGAGCAGTCCCATTCCTCTCTCCCAGGTCCTCCTACTTACAACTAAAAAAAACCAGGATATAATTCAAAAACACTTTTAAAGGAAGAAAAAAGAAGACAGACAGTCTAGGGACCTCAAGACTTAAGGCAGCAATCTCCCTGTGCTTCTTTATTGCTTCCCATACATGCCAGAGAGAGTGCTGCAAAAGCCTCTCCAACAGGCACAGATGAAAAAAGTTCCAAGAAAAGTCTGTTACTCCAGCCAAAGAATGTTAAAAATGGTCACTTAACAACAGAAAATATTTTTGATATACCCACCTTACTCCAGCCAATGGAAAAACACACATTACTCCCCTGTGGATTCAGAGGTGATGAGTGGAGATCTGATCCTCTACTCCATGCATGGAAGAAACAGTCAGTGCTTCAATTCCCCCATCAAAGTATGTTCTCAGCTGGTCTATAGGAGAGCTGAGCCTCCACTCCTACCCAGCAGCAGTAACACTAGATAAAGCAATGGCAAACATGGCTAGTCAGCTTCAACAAACAATTACAAATTCTCTTGAAACAAATGAAAAATTAGAATATGTCAGCAAGGAAATAGAAAAGGTAAAGAAGAACATAAAGGACATTATAGAACTTGAAAATACAATATTCAAAATAAAAAACTCACTTGAGAGGCTCAGTAATAGAGATAATAGAGGATAGAATCAGTGAAATCAATTAGTAGAATTTACATGTCATGTCATTAATATGTCATGTGGGGCAATAACAAAAAAACTAACATTCATATGATTGGAGTCTTGGAAAGAGAGAGGGAAGAATGTGGCTGAAAAAATATTCGAAGAAATTGTGACTAAGAATTTTGCAAATTTGACAAAATACGTAAGCCTACATATTTAAAAAACCTGAATGAGCTCCAAAGGGGAAACCCAAAGAAATCCATGAGAAGACACACCAAAATTAAATTTCTGAAAACAAAAATTCATGGTTCAAAAGAGAGAGTGGGATGCCTAATGAACACGGGGGCTGAAGGATGCACTGATTGAGAAGAAGATTGGTGAATGATGATGTATACGTATGACTGGACATTGTGCTGCTACAAAAAAGAACAAAATTGTGAGGCATGCAACATTGTGAATGAACCTATGGGACATTTGGTGAGGTAAAATAAACCAGAAACAAAAGAGCAATTATTGTATGGTCTTATTTAGAAAATGCTTATAAGAAAACAGGGCCCTAGATTGTAAGCTCTTGTAGCAGTCACATTTTGTCCGGAATAGTAATTCTTATTTCTGGATCTTTAGAGACTGTTTTATATGTAGAAACTGGTATTCAGAGATAAAAATGAAGGTTATCTGCTCAGGATTAAAGTAATTTAGAACACAAGGGTAAGGAAGACATTGTCTATATTTTAGAACCTCACCTACTCTTTGAGACCAAAGAAAGAAAGATTTATTTTGTCCAGAATCTAAATTTTCTGTAGCACATAGCTTAACCCAATCTGTTAATCTGTCTAGATTGGCTCATTTAAACAATAGAAACACAAGGAGCCCAGAATAAGAATGAGGACCTTTAATCCTGTATAGTTTAATGTAATGCCTGGATAAATCCCAGAGTATATTAACCAGATAATCAAAAAGTATTGGTAAAGTTCCTTAAAGGATGGGAGAAAAAATAGGGAACTATTAAACTTTAACACCAGGGAGACCCCTGATACTATGTCAAACATTAGGGACACTCAAATCAATAGGCCAAGTCCTTAATCTTGAGGCTTGCTCTTGTAAAGTTTATGTATGTTAGCAGAGAAGCTTAGCCTACCTATAGGTGTACCTAAGAGTCACCACCAGAGGGCTTTTTTGGTGCTCAGATGTGGCCTCACTCTGTCTAAACTCTACCCTGCAAGTGAAATTATTGCTCTCCCCACTATGTGGGACATGACATCCGGGGGTGAATGTCTCCCTGGTGATGTGGGAGATGATTCCCAGGCATGAGTCTGGCCCTGGCACCATGGGATCAACAATGGTATCCTGACCAAAAGGGAAAAAAGTGTAACGAATAAGGTATCAGTGGCTGAGAGAGTTAAAATAGAGTCGAGAGACTACTCTGGAGGTTGCTCTTACACGAACTTCAGTTAGACATTGCTACCTATCATAACTTGCCAATCCCCAACCAAAACCATTCCAGCCAATGCCAAAGAATACCCTGGGTATTATATAAGATTCTACAAAGGTTCCATGCACAAGGGTAACTTTCCATAAACCTACAACCTCCAGATGGGTCCCTGGACAAGGTAGGTCCTAAAATGCAGAGGGGTTAGCCTTTCCAGAGCATCAACTAGATCCATCACCCTACCCCTCATTATTGACAGCCCCTTCCAACATGAAAAAGGCAGAATGACCATAGCCCATATAACTCTAAAGAGTGGGAGAAAAATTAAAGATGAAGATGCAGTTATACAGAGAAGATAGGGTTTAACAAATGAGTATGAGTGCTGAATCATTACACTGATATTTCTTTTAGCCTCCAGTATCTTAGAGCAGCTAGGAGTAAAAACCTAAAATTGTGGAATTGTAACCCACCCAAACTCTGAAATGTGTTCAACAACTAATTGTTGTGCTGTGCTTTGAAATATATTGCTTTTTTGTATATATATTACTTTTCACCCAAGAAAAAGTGATGATAAAAATATATATATTCCTTTTAGCCTCCAATCTTCTGGAGCAGCTAAAAGGAAAAATCTGAGATGGTGGTATGGTGGCCCATGACAAACTCTGGGATCTGTCCTGTAACTACTTGTTGAAGATGCTTTGAAAACTATTGCTTTTTTTTTTTCTTTCTTTTGTATATATGTTATATTATACAATTTAAAAAGTTTTTAAAAACTATTAAAAAATAAGCCAGAAAGAAAAGAGCAATTATTGTATGGTCTCATTTAGAAAATGCTTGTAAGCAAACAGGGACCTAGATTGTAAGCTCTTGTAGCAGTCACATTTTGTCTGGAGTGGTAATTATTATTTCTGGATTTTTAGAGGCTGTTTTATATATGTATAACCTTGTATTCAGAGATAAAAACAAAGGCAATAAAAAAAGGCAATCGGGTCAGGATTAAGGTAATTCAGAACATAGGGATAAGGAAGACACTGCCTATATTTTTGAACCACACATACTCTTTGACACCAAAGGAAGAAAGGTTTATTTTGTCCAGAACCTAAATTTTCAACCTGTCTAGATAGCTCATTTTAAACAATAGAAACACAGGGAGCCCAGAATAAAAATGAGGGCCTTTAATCTTGTAAAACTTAATGAAATGCCTGGATATATCCCAGAATATGTTAAGCAGATAATCAAAAAGTATTGGCAAAGTTCCCTGAGGGATGGGAAAAAAAATAAGGAGCTATTAAATTTTAATACCAGGGAAACCCTGATACTGTGTCAAACATAAGGGACACCCAAGTCAATAGGCCAAGCCCTTGATCTTGAGGCTTGCTCTTGTAAAGCTTATGTATGTAGCAGAAAAGCTTAGCCTACCTACAGGTATGCCTAAGAGTTACTTCTGCAGGGCCTCTTTTGTTGCTCAGATGTGGCCTCACTCTCTCTAAGCCCAACTCTGCAAGTGAAATCATTGCCCTCCCCACTACGTGAGATATGACATCCAGGGGTGAAAGTCTCCCTGGTGGTGTGGTACATGACTCCCGGGGATGAGTTCGGCCCTGGCACCATTGGAGCAATAATTCCATCCTGACCCAAAAGGAGAAAAGAAGTGTAACTAATAAAGAATCAGTGGCTGGAAGATTTCAAACAGAGTCAAGAGGCTACTCTGGAGATCACTCTTACGCAAGCTTCAGTTAGACATTGCTATCTGCCATAACTTGCCAAACCCAAACTGAAACCACTCTTGCCAATCCTAAAGAAGACTTAGGTCAATATATAAGATTCTACAAAGGTTCCATGCACTAGGGTAATTTTCCAGAAACCTACAACTTCCAGATGGGTCCCTGAACCAGATAAGTCCTGAAACCTAGAGGGGCCAGCCTTTCCAGAACATCAGATAGTTCCATCTCCCCACCCCATATTATCGACCATCCTTCCAACATGAAAAAGTTAGAATGGCCATAGCCAAATATCCCTAAAGAGTGGGAGAGAGATCAAAGGTTATGATGGAGTTATACAGAGAAGTAGAATTTAACAAATGAATATGATTGATATCTTTTTAGTCTCCAGTATCTTAGAGCATCTAGAAATAAAAACCTAAAATTGTGGAATTGTAGCCCATGACAAACTCTGAAATCTCTTCTATAACTAAATGTTGTGCTGTGCTTTGAAATTTATTACTTATATATATATGTTATTTAAGAAAAAAAAGTCAATTGTGATGATAAAAAATATTTATTCCTTCTAGTCTCCTATATTCTGGAGCAGCTAGAAGGAAAAATCTGAGATGATAGCATGGTAGCCCATGACAAACTCTGGGATCTGTCCTGTAACTAGTTGTTGAAGTGCGCTCTGAAAGCTACTGCTTTTTCTTTCTATAAATGTTATATTATACAATAAAAAAAGTTAAAAAGAAAAAAGAGGGGAATTCTGTACTGAAGATTCTCAGAGCTGTCAGTCTCCTCTGTTTGCATCTTGCAAGGAGAGGGAGGAGGCCCACAAACTTCAAATGCTGACTCCCCCTAAATTCTATCCCCAGTCCTACATATCAAGTGTTCTGTTAACTGATTCAATAAACATTTATCAAGTCCTGATATTTACCAGGCACTTATCTAGCTGCTGGGAAAGCACTGAACAAAACAGCCCCTGCCTTTATGAAGCCTCATGCTAATAGAGAGAAACACAGAGAAAGTTTTGGGAAAGAGACTAACTAAATAAAGCAGTATCTATTTTGTTAGATACTTTCCCCGGAAAAGGACCTTACAACCACCCATTCATTCATTCATTATTTATTGAGCACTCAAGTACTCACAATGTCCAAAAGCTTGCTGAGCTCTTCACATAGTCACTACCCTATACCCTCAAGTATCAAATAGTCCATCTTGTAGGATAAGGTTTCTCGCACTCAGCAGTATTGATACTTGGGGCCAGATGATTCCTTGTTGTGAGGGCTGTCAAGTGCATTACAGCATGTTTAGTAGCATCTCTGGTCTGTACCCACTATTTGCCAGTACCACCCCCACCCCCATCCATAACAACAACCAAAAATGTCCCCAGACATGGCCAAGTGTCTCCTGGGGAGCACAAAACAGCTGCAGTTGAAAATCACTGTTGTAATTTAATGTGGCAAGTAGACCAACAATTGATATAAAATGTGATAATTTCCTGAATGGAGAAACCTCTCTTAGATCCTGATTGCTTAGAGAATAAGATTTGAAGTCCTCAGGTACAAAAGCCAGGGTCTTCAGAGAGTGGCTTCATTCTCCACCTCCAACCTTATCTCCTGCAATGTGGCTGAAGCTTTCATTGTACTGCACTCCTTCCTTTCTCCAGGCCTTTCCACATGCCGTTTACTTCACCTTGAATGCCCTACCCCTGGCCAGTTTTCTCAAATGGCATGGCATTTCTTTAAAACCTTTTTTAAAGGTATTTTTCCCAATTGTAGGGAATGGATTGTGTCAGGTTCATCTCTGTAGCCCCAGTGCCTAGTATTGTTCCAGCTCCTTGAAGGAATGAAAAGGTTCAGGAAAGAGAGAACACGTGACTGGCCCTAGCACTCAGATTGCTGCCATTGTGCCTAGAGTAAGCAAGACAAACAAAAATGAAACATTTATACTACATACAACCCGATTTATGGAGGCATTAAGAGTGAGTATGTATGAGATGTATCATTTTTAGTACATCCCATATATGGTCACACTTAATGGAAATAGGAAGAGGATTTATAGGATGAAAAAAATTGAACTGGGCCTTGAAATATAAGCCTGGCATTGATAATATAGGAAAGGGAGGGATGATTAGCTAAAGGATGAAGGTGAAAAAGAATAGGAGAGCATATTACACTCACTAGATAGTGAGAAAATCATATCCCAGAGAATATAGGCCTGACATCAGCTTCATGTTGCATAGATGATCTGTTTACACCCCAAGGTCTGGCTAAATTTTCATTCCTTTAAACAGATAACAAAGGGAAAGTGTTGCAGGAGTTACAGGAATTCTGGACTATTGGAGGGTACTGGGAGTAACAGGTTCAGAATATGAACACAGGCATACTGCCCTCACCCCCCCCACACACACAAAATGAGCTGATGTTACAAGCATAGGAAGCAAAACTCTTCCTTAGAAGTTCTGATTCAGCTCACATTGTTTGAACACCTATTGTATATATTGTGCTTCCAGTACACTGTCTTGATTAGTTTTTACAGCAATAAGATGGGTCTTTCAGTGGTGGAGCTGAGATTCAAATCCAAGCTTTCTGACATTAAGACCTGACCACTTCCATTTTGTCATACCCCACAGTTAGGTGGGACCAATCTTGGGATCAGGAGGAATACTTAGGGAGTTTCTTCTTTCCTTCCCTTCCTCCCTCTCTAAGAACTTCTGATCCCAAGTCATGCCATACAGAAGAATATGGACATGCTTAGAAATGAAGCATCCACAAACACTTCCAAGATGGTTTAACAATTTTATCCAGACACAAGGGTTCTTCTGGAGAGTTGTCAGGGAACTGGCTATAAAAGGCTGGTGCTTTATCCTTTTGGAGTTCCTTTTAATATCAGAAATATGCAAGTGAAGCTGAATTATGAGGTGTGAGGAAGAACACTACGCAAGTCAGCTTATCTTGTTACCTTGGTGCCACTCAGTACCAGTTACCAAGAACGGGGACTTTAGGAGAAGACAAGTTGTAGATTTGAAGTTGGGAAATGGCCCAGCTTCCTATGACTGAAAGGTACTCAGTGTGGCTGTTTCCTATTTAACTAGAACTGTGCTTGGAGTAGTTAAGCTTCCTAAAGCCAGAGAACCATGGGAAGAAATTCTGCAGCCAAGGAGCAAGAACACTCAAGAAGCCAAATACTTATGCTAGGGATGTCAGGTTGTGAAGGCATCTATTGTGCTTACTCCAATCCTTGGTACAGATTTCTGTGGTCCAGGACTTAAGACTGCTTTGCCTAATGCTGGGAGAGGGTGGCAAGGAATATGGGAGTGAGAGTACCAAGGACTTCGTAATGGAATTGTCAAGAGAAAATGTTTACTTGGAGGCTCTCCTTTGGGCTTACAACAATGAGTTTCTTGCATTCCTTGAGGTAAGCAGTGATATCTGTCTTTCAGTAAGGAATATCCTAGAGGGAGCTGTAGTTTTTGCCTTACAAAATATTATGTGGAGTGTGGGGGACATTGCTCTCTCCCTCATTCTTTTTTTCAGAAACTGAGGACATATTGTCATCTACCAAGTGGTACCTTCTCCAGCTTGACCCTAAACCAATATGGTGCTCCATTCATTTTCAAATGGCTCTTGCAGTTTTACGTCCACTAGGATGTCAGCCCTCTTCCTTTCACAGCACTTTGTTTGAAAAGTCATAATTTTTCCCCACAGATTCATTAGCCTAAAGGATGAGGAACAAACCTTTTGTCAGTCCTTATTGCCCCCTGGATCATGTCTAAGACCTCAGGCCCTAGAGAAGAATGGAACCGCACTGTGTCAGGTGCTTTATGGAATTATTTCACTGATTTTCCCCATTGATCCAATGAGATAGGAACCCTTATTTTACCTATCTTACAGGTGAGGAAATTGAGGTTCAGAGAAGCCAAGACATTTATCCATAGTCATGTAGCTATTAAATAAGAGGACCAGGATTTGTGCTTAAGTACTCCATCTATCATACTTTACTGTAATTATCTATTTGAATACTATAACCCCCCACCAGATAGTTCATTTTTTCCTGCTTTTTAGAGTTTATAATTGTCAGAAACTTCTTTGTGGGATAGATGAGACTTGGGCTGCGCCTGGAAGGATAATAGTGCTTCAAGAACATGCTGGTATTTTAGGATGGGGTATAGGGTAGAGAGATCTGTAGAGTTTAAGCTGTTGAGTTGGGTAGAAATGTAGTGTGTGTTGGATATGAGGTTAAGGGAAGAATGGTGAGGAGGACCGTTGGGGCTGTGCTAGAGAGTTCGTGTTGGCAAATAATGGAGGATCAGACACTGTAGAGTCTAAATTGGGAGAAGTCAAGAGTTTACGTGAGTTCTACAAGTTGGTATGTGTAGGCACAGGAGTCTGCCTAGCCAAATATAGCCGCAGAGACAGTCATGGATTAGTTGACTGGGGCAGGTGGAAAGGCTGCTGCTGTGAGTGGGTAATATAATTGAAACTTCTTTTGAATCAAGCTTAGCCTCTTCAATGGTGCAGTAGTAAGCAAGGACCCCCCCGTGGCAAAATTGTGTGCCTTGGGTCCCCTCACCTCCACTTTTGGCCCCCCGCCTTAAGTTTTTATAGCTCCATCCTGCTATTCTGTATACAGAGCTCTCACCTTCTATTACTGGCAGAATTTAACCCTAGACCACCTTCTCTGGGAAACATCTTTTTCTTTCTCCTTTCCTTCCTCCATCCAAAACATGCCACTCTTTCTCATGTTACTAGCACAAATCTGATATACACATTCACAGTAAATGTTCATGATTGATAATGTCTTAATAACGTTTAAATTTGAAAGGGGGCCTATAATACCTTTGGTAAAAGTAGGCGTTGTCATGGGACTTCAGACTTAGAGAAAGTGGGACAGGCATGGGTTGAAAATGGGGACAGGGGTGGGAATTTGATAAAGGGGCCTTTTGATGACCTCTGCATGGGATAAGGCTGGTTCTTTCTTTTTTTAAAATTTTTTTTATTGTGAAATATAACATATATACAAAAAAGCAATAAATTTCCAAGTACATTTTAAGAAGTAGCTATAAAATAGATTTTAAAGTTTGGTTACAGTTCCATGATTTTTAATTTTTTTCCAGCTGTTCCGAGACTCTGGAGACCAACAGAAATTTCGATATAATGATTCAGCAGTCATATTCATTTGTTAAATCCTATCTTCTCTGTTATACTCCTCCTTCTCTTTATATAACATATATACATAAAAGCAATAATTTCAAAGTACATTGCAACCGTAAGTTGTAGAACAGATTTCAGAGTTTGGAATGTGTTACATTTCCACAATTTTAGGAGTTTACTTCTAACTGCTCTAAGATACTAGATGCAAAAAACAAATATCAGTATAATGATTCAGCACTCATATTCATTTGTTAAACCGTACCTTCTCTGTATAACTTCACCATCACCTTTGATGTTTCTCCCACTCTTTAAGGGTATTTGGGTTATGCCCTTTCTAAATTCTTCATGTTGGAATGGGGTCAGTAATATGGGAAGGGGGATGGAACTAGTTGTTGTTCTGGAGAGGCTGGCCCCTCTGTATTTCAGGACTTATCTGCTCCAGGGACCCTATTTCTTAAATATTTGAAAAGAGGCTTCCTTTCATTCTCCTTACTGCTTCCTGCACATTCTTCCCACCTTGTTTCTGCATTCCAGGATCCTGCCAGGAATAATTGCATTAATTAAACAGCATTTAGATTCAGACAACATGTCCAATTTGGTTTGGGGATAGAAACTCTTCCTGAGTTGTCAAGGACCCCACAGAACTGAAGCTGATCTTATTAGAGCTCATATTCACAACTCCCTCTGACACTGAAATTAACAGATGGGACACTTCAATCCAGGACACAGTTGTCAAAAAACACAGTTTAAATCAGTCACAGACAACTGTTTCATTCCCCACATTTGCCTGGGTGTAACAACTGCAGGAATGACTCTGCTTAAATTACACCCAGTGACACCATAGGGAGAGACATGTCTAGGTTGCATTCATTCTCAGTCCTTTCTGAACTTCTTTTATAGCAAGGGTCAGGGCCCTTTTGAACATGTAGTGTCAAGGTTCTGACCCATATTCTTTTCCCAGACGAGTGCGTGTGGGTTCACATATGCAACCAGTGGCAAAGTGCAGAGGATGGTGAGGTAGGGGGGAGAGGAGGACTAGATTGAGTCTCACAGAAAGAGATGTGCTGGATGGTTCTTAGTCAAACAGGGCAGGACTGGGTGACAACTTACAAAAATAAAGGGTAAAGAGAAGGGTGTGCCTGTGGTCCTTCATTCACTCAGACATTTGTTGATTGACTACACTCTGCCAAACACTGGGAACACAGATATGAATAAGACAGACTCTACCTTCATGAAGCCCACAATTTAGTTTACATTCCCATTAATTCCACTAATCATCTAGCCCAAAACTCACCATCATTTGTTCCACTAGCATTCACTGAGTGCTGTGCACCGCACTGATTGGTGGAGATACAGAAAAAACAATGGATGAGGTTCCTGACTTCCAGATGCTTCCCATGTGGTAGCACAGACAGACAGACACATAGACATGTATATCTCCATTCAGTGTGGTGCGAGACATTTGACTCAGATGAGTCTCTAAGATGCCTTCCATCCTAAGATCTGTGATCTATGGGGATCATACCTTAGAATTGGGGAGGGGGAGTGTCTGGGGGAAGGCAAGGCTTGTTTGTATCTTAAACTTGCCCTGTGTCTTTTAAAATACCAGTCATCTAGGTAAGCGCTAGCTAGACATTTTTGTTTGTTTGTTTTGGGAAAAATGTCTTTCATCATTCTCTCTACATGGGAAAATAAACTCAGGCTAGTGAAATATGGGTGAAATGAAGCAGAGGGGTCTGATGAACAAATTCTGTTCTGCTTTTAGTTCATGGGCTTCAGAGCTTCTTCAACTGACAGTCATCCTGTCAATGTCCCACTACCTTATATTGATAGCTCTCAATCTAGAGCTCTCTAATGATAGTAACTGATGGCCTTAAACTATTTTTCATTATTTAAAATAGTCTAATAGAAATTGTACATTCAGCCAAGTCAAAGCCACAGAGAACTAAGTACAATATCAGGTTTCTTTGCTTTTGACTAAAATTATGTTAGTTTAGTGTGGTTATCTCATGCAGATCAGAAGCTCCGAGTGAGTAAAAATTGGGAAAATGAATTATTCCATAGTAAATGTAGCTTTGCTAGATACAAATCTTTCCAACCATGAGGCCCTCAGGGGAAAAAGTCATCAAAGGGATCCTTGGTGGTGAAAAGTTTGGAAATCACTATTCTCCATGTCTGGATGCCAAGTTTGGCTTCAGATTCAAAGCCTATGACCACAGAATCCTGGGATTATTGGCATCTGACAACCCTGATGTGGTTCCTATTGGAAAAGCAAACATGCTCCCTGCCCAGTTTTCTAAAGTGTTATACATTAACCTGCTTACAAAGCGCCATTCACGAGCAGACAGGTTTTTTTTTTTGGATGGCGGTTTACTGTGTTTTTGTACCTGCAGTGAAAGAACGATTCAGAGGAAGCACAGGCTTGCCTGAAATCTACAAAGCTATGTTATTACCGGACAAGGATAGAGCACCTTATAATTTACAGAGCTGGAACAAGCTGTCCACACCTTTCTCCTTCTGATCAACAACCTTCATCCAGTACCTCCGAATACCTCCATGAACACAAAGAAAATAAGCTAAGAGCATCCATTGGATATAAGCAAAGGAGGGACTACGCAGCGGGGAGACCGGAAGAAGGTTTGGAAGTGGCCGGGTCAGAGAATCATTTCCACTCTTCTGATTGATTGAAAAAGTTTTGGGGAAGAGATTTAAGAGGAGAACTCAGAAAAACTTAAAGGAGGGGAGGGAAAGGGGCTGAGACTTCTGGAGAGAAAAGGAACGCCCAGGAATATTGACCCCAGCCCACAGTTTTAAAGACATGGAATATGTGCTAAAATGGACAAAGAACCCATCAAGAATATACTTATGGGCTGGAGGCCAGATTAGATGATTTGAACAAGTTCTTTGAGCTCAGTGCTGTTTGAGTCCCAGGCCTCTTGATAATGCTCCTCAAGGGCCCCTTCCAAGATTTTGGGGCAGTGTTTTCCTCTTACCCTAGTAGCTCTAGGCTGCTGCTAGAGAGAACAGCCTCCATTCTAATACCATCCAATTTTAACACCCCACAACTTTCCTGCCTGTGCCATCTACCTTTTCAGACCATGACATCTTCTGTCTGGGGTGTAGCAACACAACAGCCTCAAATCTACTGGAAATCTCTTTGCCAACCCAGGCAGAATAAAAGCTAAACTCTGCTGTTAATCATAGCCATAATGGCAGAACTGAGCTTAGAGCCTATTTGATATTTCAAACTTTCTCTGAGAGACAACTTGATCTAGTGGAAAGACCACTGAACTGTTTTTACTTACTGACTGTGCAACCTCTAACAGGTGACTTCTCCTCTCTGAGCTCCAGTTTCCTATCTGTAAACATGAGAAGAGTACCAGCCACCCTGGCAGGGTGTGATGAGAATGAATCAAGGCGGAAGTGTGCAGTGCCTAGCACAGTGCCTGGCACACCACTGAGAGCTCAGCAATTGGTAGTTTCTCCCATTGGGCCCACACTCTTCCACCAGAACAGGGTGCACTCCACTCACAGGCAGCTCATCCCTGAGGTCCCTTATCAGCTTTTCCTCTGATAGCCCTGTGCCCACAGCCCAGGTTCTTTGAGAACCTGCCACTGCCTACCACGAGGACCCCAACATCCCTTCCTGCCTGGAGAACACCTTTCAGTGACACTCAACAATTCCTGGCCTGGAGTTCTTCCTAACTTCTGACTCATCTCCCTCCAGCCAGAAATTAAACCCTTTCCCTCTCACTCTCTCACAAATTTAATCCATTGCCAAGCCCTGTCAATTCCACCTCTAGAAAGTCTCTGCAGTTTGTCACCTCCTCACCTTCACTGTTACTACTTTAGTCCCAGCTGTTATCAGCTCTTGCCCGGATCGTGGCAGCCCCCGAATGCCCTCCTTCTCTCTTGGTCTTGCATCCCTCCAGCCCAGCTTCCACATGGCAACAGCAGGAGTGAGCAGTTAAAAGCAGACGGCTTTAATATACTCATCTCACTGTCCTGCTTTAATAAAGCTCTTTAATGACTCCTTAGTGCTCTTGGGGGGGAAGTTTAACCTCAATGTGGCTTACAGTCTCCACGTATTCTGGCCTCTGCCTGCCTCTCCAAAGTTATCTCTCACCACTTCTCCTTCATCATACTCCACACTTCAGCCATATTGGCCTTCTTTTAGTTTCTCCAATGAATGCTTCTTTTTCTCAAAGTCTTCACACATTTTTCCCCCTCACCTGGAATATCCTTCCTGCCCCTGGCTAAGTTTTATTCACCTTTATATTCCAGCTAAGATGTTTTTTTTCCCTCTGGGATGGGTTCCCTACTGCTCTCAGGCTTAATTGGGTAACCTGAGTGATTTCCCTGCCATCTGCTTCCCTGTAGTCAACACAATGTGTTATAATTACTGTCTACCTTGGCTAGACTTGTAACTCTTTTATGCCAGAGATCATGTCTGTATGACACCTCCCAGAGCCTAGTACAGTGTCTGTCACATAGCATATTGCATGTCCGTCAAACGAATGTATCCTAGTTTACCTTTCCAATGTTGTCTTCATCCACTCAACTCCCTGCACTCCACACTCCTGGCTCCTCCACCCCTGGTGGACATTCTGATCCCCAAACACATCAGACATCGATCATACTCTTTGCTTTTGTTCATATCAGTCTTTCAGGCTGGAATGTCCCTGTCCTTCCCTCCTCCATTCTTCACTGAACAAACTCCAACTCATTTAAGCCTCAGCTCAAGTTTCACCTCCTTAGTGAAGCCCTGGGCTTGAAGGGGACCATTAAAATAGAGTTTATTCCTAGCAAGGTAATTCTTAACTCATCCTTCATCATTAATGCTTTATTATGCTAAATCCAATATCTAGCAGCCTTCCTCACCCCACCCCAACAGTTAGAGTATCCCTCCTCTAGCTCTCCTGGCTCTTTGCAGTACCTCTTACGCAAGGGTTTAGTTGATGTTTTTTAGTTTGTTTGTTTAGTTTAGTTTTTTAATGTATGAGTTAGGGAGACCTCTCATGACCTTGAACCCCATGACTCCTTGTAAGGGGAGCTTGTCTCATTTTTTCAATTAAAACAAGGCATAAATTCTGTCCCCTCTTTACCCTTTGTCTTTTTCCTGCCAGTGTGCCCACTCATTACTGAGACAAGCCGGGGCTACTTCCCTTTCAGAAACATCACTTTTTTTCAATTAGCCTTTGATTGGAAACAGTACCATTGCAGCTGGGCTGTTTTAGTGCCTGCTGTTGATGAGCAGCATAATCACCTTGAAAAAGTATCCGTCCAGGAGTTAGGAGTCCCCAGTGTTAGTGCATCTCTGTTCTTAACCAACTGCTTGTAGGTGAGTAACATCAGTTACTTCCCTTGGCCTCAGTTTCCTCCTCTTCTGAACAATGAGGTATATGAACTTAGTGTTCTGCTGCTCATTTAGGGCCCACGGACCATGAGTACAGAGTATCAGTAGATTGTTGTTAAATTAGAATCTGCATTTTAACAGGATCACCAGTTGATTCTCTCCACAATGAAATTTCGGGAGTGCTGAATACTTCCCAGTTGAAAGCTGTTGCTAAACATAACACCTCCCAGGCCACTGTCCTTGTGTTTCTATAGAAGTGGGACTGGGAAGTTGTACTTTAAACAAGTACCCGAAGTGATTCATAACCCCATCGAAGTTTTGGAAACACTGGGCAAGTGTTTTATAAAGGCCCTTCCAGCTTTCACATTCTGGAATTATATATGCAACTAGTGAGGGATATGCAAGAAGTGGGAATTAGAAATGGAAGGGGAAGTGTCTCCACCATAGTGGTAAGGAGAGTGAGACTACGGGATTCAAACAAATTTACAAGAAAACTTGGGGAAAACCTTTCCCTGAAAGGAATCATATTTTCCAAACCCTCAGTATAGATATGTGGATTGACAATGGGTATTTTACTATTTGTGTACTTACAGAATTTTTTGAGAAAGGTAAAAAAACTAAATCACATTTAGTTATATGTTTAACAAATTCACCTTTATTTAGAAAAGGAAAAAAATAATTACTTAAGACCAGGACTGCCTTGGAAAGTTTAGGATAGAAAGTTGCCAGTTATTCTCCATGTTTGGGTTTGTTTTTCCTATAAATATGCCTGAAGTTCCGTTGCTGTTAGATTTTGGCTACATCTGAGATTTAGACAGGTGGAGAGAATGTGGAAGGGCATTCAGAGGGTATTTTTCTAGGCAGAGAAAGTAGGGGAGACTCTGTCAGCAAAAATGAAGTGAGAAAGAGCATTGCAGAGCCAGGGCTGAAGTCAGCAAGGGGGGATAAGAGAAAGGCTGCTGAGACATCCAGAGCAGAGGATCATGTCTGGGACTAGAGGAAATTCAGGCTATATTTCTCAAGTCAGGGACTCCCTGCTTACATCCCTCCCTACCTTCTCTCTGTCCATTAAATTCTGACATCTATATCATCAGCTCCTTGCCCCAAGCCATCCTCTCCACCACCACTGCTGTGGTCTTAGTTCACGGTCCCCTTATTTCTGCATCTGGACTCTTGCAAAAGCTGTGAAGACCCACTTTTTAAAAATTTTTACTTATGCAATTTTTTTCTCAAGCTTGAAAAATGTTGTCTTTCTCTCAAAAAATGAAATATATAGGAATCTTACTAGAATTAACAGTGCTATAAGACTTTGTTCCTCTGAGCAAGATGCAAATGCTAACCCCAATGCCCCAGATACACTTCTTAACCCCTCACTGACTCCTGGGGAAAAGGTAGTGAAGTCCACAAGAACTGAGGTTTCTCAAGATAGAGAAGGCCTCAGAATATCCTGGAAGGCCTGTTAAATCACAGCTGTCTAGGCCCCACCCCCAGAGTTTCTGATCCAGTGGGTGGGGATGGAGATAAGAATTTTCATTTCTAACAAGTTCCTACATGTTACTGATGCTGCTATTCCAGAGATCACACTTTGAGAATCACTGTTTTGTACAGTTAGCATGGTGAAGTCAGAAACCTAGTCTCATCTTGTATCCGTAGGGCCTTAGCATAGGGCCTGGAGTGTAGAATGCTTTCAGCACCAAATGTTGAATTATAAAGAGGGCAGAGAAAAAGATAGGGATTAAGAAAGAGAGAAAATTGAGTGCTCTTAGAAAGAATTTTCTTCAAATATCAAACTCCTTTTTTCTTGCAACTCATTCCATACTGGTTTCCCATTTCTCCATCCTTTTAGTATAAATCTAGACTGCAAGGATCATTAACATTAAAAAATAAAGAAATTAGATAGATACATAAATAGATAGATATTTGATTGCAGCCCCTCCGAGAACAACTTTTTATTTTGCTTTGTTAGGACATTATAAACAAACACACCTACATTCCACCATGACCAACATTTCATAAAAGAAACAATTTTAGTAATAAAAAGGTAAAAATGTATATGATCTCAAAACAAAAGATAGTCCTCTAAATTGAACACATTTATTTAAATGATAAAGGACACTGTATGTCTTTAGTTTTCACTTTTCTGCCACAGTCTGGTGAAAATTTTATTACATCCACCACCAGTGGCTATGCTAGCATTTAAAAATGAGTGGTCTAATCTACACAAACTATAAGTCCCAGAGTATTGCACTTGTGTTTTCCTCCAAGAAGCCTGTGTACTGGACTTTCCCCTAGCTACCGCTGGGTAATTTTCAGTTCTCAGCGAGGGCCTTGTATTTTCAGCCATTTCCCATGCTATTCTCTCTGCTCAGAATACTCCCTACCCACTTGGAAAACTCCTGCTCTCACATGCTGCCAGTTCTGTGAAGTTTTCCTGACCTTCATCATCATGGTGCATTAATTATTCCAGCATTGGTGTTCCCATAGCATTTGCTCCTTTGCATCAGACTCATTTATTTATGGGTCTGTGTTCACTGGACTGGAGCTCTTGAAAGCCTAGGAGAAAGGCCCAGAAATTGGGGGATACTTGAAACATTGTTAGTTCTCCACAGATATTTTAATGGAAACTATGAAGAGGAATTAGACTTGACTTGATAGGCAATAGATAATCATTACAAGTTCTTGGTAAGAGGAATGACACAATCAAAATGATCTTTTAGAAAGATCTTACTTGCAGTGGAAACCAGGATGAACCAAGTTTGGAGAAAGTGAAGTCACAAGAAATTAGGGATAAGGGTCTGATGGCAGTAGGGATTAAGACTGGCCAGTCCAATTGTATCCAACTTCTCTTTGGATTTAATAACACCAAGAAGTCCCAGCTTTATCAGTTTTGTCTCTACTGAAATGATGGTCATGGGGCTGGTTGATAAAATACTGTATGGGGGAAGAAATCCCAATCATCTCAGTCTTTCGGAATACCTAGGGAGGCTGGCTCCTTTGCTTCCCCAAACACATATGAGGTGGCAACTGTGGGACTGGCTCTCAAAATATTTGTGAGGCTAGCCAAACTCTTCTCCAAGATCTCAGCTTCCTCTTTCTGGGCTTTTCTCCCTCCTTCTCCACAAACTTCTTCCTGAAAATCCAGTACCTTGTGTTCCTTCTCCTGTTAAAACCTGATCTGAGAAAAATATTTAATTATTTGTTTATGCCTGAGGGTAAGATGCTTAGAGAGTGGTTCACCATCACCCTATTGAGGAAAATTAACCACACTGTTAAAAGAATTTCAGGCATCAGGGAGCAGGTAGAGGTATGCTAGGGTAAAGTGGAGTTTTCCTTGGGCCTCTGAAAACACAGTACTAGAAGTGACCACTTATTCTGATGCCACAGACTGACCTTGGCCAAAAAATCTTAAACATAAGTGAGATCATTTGATTCCTGTTCAACTCAGGGAGGGAGATCTTATAAATGTTACAAATGGGCTATGGTGTTAATTATGGTGTTTCCTTCATTCCTTGATCCTCAGATTCCTCATCTATAAATTAAGGGGTTAGACAAACATAATGTCTAAGTTTCCTGCTAGCTTGGACATTTTGCGGCTATAAGATCTTTGGTTGATGGTTAAAAAAAGAGTAAGTCAGCCAGAAATATTGAAATCAAATTTTATTTTTGGAAAATGACATTACACATATCTTGCAAGTGTACACGGAAATGAAAATGCAATGAAGAACATAGCTTGATAGCCAAAATGATTGCAAGAGCAGCTCCTTGGCTGCCAAGTACTGAACACTGTAAATCCACAGCATTCACAGTTCACAACACCTTACTTACATGGGTAACTTCTCTAGACCTTGAAGTCCTCTGACCAAAGAAAGCCCTCATCAAATTGTAGAGGGAGGAAGAGGGATGTTAACAGGCACAGAAGATGAAAGGGATCAGCTCCAGCTGGTTTATATGGGCCTCACCAAATTCCACAATCCAAATGGGAACAGCAAAACCAAAAAGGAGAAAGTCCTCATGGAACACAGTCTAAGAGTGGGCTAGGCATTACCTAGGCAACAGTAATGCATATACACCCACATTCTTGATTTTTTCAGCTGTGTTATTCTAACAGGGCAAGCTAAAATCCCTAAATATCTGTCTTTCTCTATTTTTTTTCTTTTCTTTTCTTTAAATGATTGTTGGTCAAGCAGAGCCTTCTGAGGTCTCCAAATACCTCAAAACTGCTACAGGAATAAAAGATATTATTGTCTATTGATAATGTGTGATATCTGAGAACTACTAAATTATGCAATGTAATAAAATGACCAAAAATACTCCCAATTTGCTACTGATTTTTATGCAAGGGGAGCTGAGTCTTTGATCAAAATACCATACCTTATGAAATGGTCAATAACTGCTGAGAGAGTATTGAGAATGCTCGTTTCCCCTTTCTGGTTTGTTCTTTGCTAACTTTAGTTGGCAAAAATTATTGGCACCCAAATCAGTTATTTACAACTGTAAGACACCTGGGAGCAGGGGGAGGGAGAGAGCAAGGGAGGGAAGAGGGACCACAAGGAAGAATATATTCTTTTCAGAGGTTAAAATGTGTTATTTAAGAAATATGATGTACAATACCATGCATTTACGCTCCAAAGCTAGTCACTAGCAAGCTAACTCCTCTAACACTACAACCACCAATTACAGCTGTTTTGCTACAGTTACTGAGTTCTAACTACAGCTATAGGGCAGAAAGGGTGGGCTGCTTCCTTTTTAAAATTTCTCCCTTTCAAAATGACCATAAAAATGTTTTCTGTACAAGTTTAATGGCACAAAAAGGTGACCAAAAATGTTTTAAAGATCTCACCACACATGAAAAATGCAAAATTCATTCAAAACATGCATTAGTTGTGTACAAGGGATCATTGGCTTCAAGCTGCAATATATTACAGGACCATATATTGGAGACATTTTGGTATAACGTCTTACTTGCACAAAATTTTTTAAGGTAATTTAAAAAGAAAAGTAATTGGAAGGGGCATTCCAAATGGTATTGCCAAGCAGACATTCCCAAGAACTGTATCTGTTTAATAAATTAGTACCTATAAAGTGGCTTCTTTAGGGCCACGACTTACTCTTATATGGACTGCCTGTATAGGATCATGGAAGATTGGTGACAAAATGAAATGTTTAGGTGAATTAATAACAGAAGGAAAAACACATCTCAAACTAATGTTTCTTTTCATAGCACAGACCATTGAATATTGTTTTCATTTAAATCAATCCCATTGACTAAGTTAGTTGAAACAACTTAACAATTGGCAAGCCCAGAACATAAGGTTATTTTGGGGAGTCTAATATGTAATGGTAAAACTATAAACAAATGCTCCCCCCTCCCCCACCCTACCCAACCAAACCAAAGGCAGGAGAACATACCTGTGGTCCCTCATTATATTATATTGCAGCTTTCTTAACTATGAGAAGTTAAACAAAGTCAGTTAATAGTATTTTGCTGACATGAATCCATGAGTGGATTTTTCTGTTCAACTGATTATTTCTCTGAGCATGCTTCAATGCTCCATAAAATAGCAGAATTAAAAGGAACCACAAAGAATTCTGTACAATGCTTAGAAGGTAACGACTCAAAGATACATGAGCTATCAGGAAAATTCTTGGGAGGATCTCTAAGGGAGATTAAATCTGAGAGTGGAGAAGAAGAAAGGCCAGAATTGATTTCCACCAACATACTTCTGACTGGACTGGAATGTGATAGGGCCAGGGCTGGTTGAGTCTGGAAATAACTTCTCATCAGTCCCAAGGCAAAATTAGAGGGCATAAAGAGGCATATGCCTAATACCTAGATGTGTATGTGGGGGGGGGGGGGGGGGGTGGGGGGAGGAAAAAATAAAGAGTTGAGAGAGAGAGAAAGAGAAGAATTGTAGAGGATAAAGATGTTTGTACTGCAAAAAGAGAGAGTGATAACACAGTATAAAACTAATAGCAAATATAGTGAACTAGAGATAGAAAAAGAGATACACAGGAGAGACAGAGAGAGGCAAAAACCCTTCTTCAGATTAATAACCCAGAAATGATAAGTTCCAATACCTTCAAATGTTTGCCTTGGTTGTAAGGCATTTGCTTTGACTTCTGTTTTGCCATTTGACTTCTCTCAAATAGCCTGCCCTACTTATCAGGGGCAGGAAGATGCTTTAATTCCCAATGGGAAGTCTACTTTCCCCTAGCTTCAGGCATCAAAGGTAAGACAAAACTGTTCTCATTCCCAAAGAAGTTCAAGCCTATAAACTAAGAGATGAAAAGTTAAGCAGATAATAGGTGGCCCAAGAGTCTTCTCAAATGATAACCAGTGTCACACTAACTAGGCCAAGTGGGAGGTCTGTATAGATCCTTATAATGAATGGGGAAAGTAGTGTGACAACTGAATTTACTAAGTATTTCTGGCTTTTTCAGTACATCTGTCTTATTTCATCCATTAGCAGTGCATTTGATTCCATAACATTCGTCTGAAGATGACATGTGAATGGAGTGACCACATGGGAGTATTTCTTTACTAACAGCCAGAAAGGATGGATGACTAGTATTTAGTCTTGTACTGCTCCCTGCTGCTACTTCCTGGACAGGCCACTCCATTGGAAAGTATAGCTAAAATGAGCTCAAAGGCACCAGGATGGGACTGTATGGGTCAAGAAGACAATATGAGGACTTCCCTTTCTGTGCCTTCCAGGGTAGCTGGCACAAGCTAGTTCCTAATAGGGAAACAATACTGAGAGGCTCTGTATAAAGATGGAGACCAGCTCTGAGACCAGGTGGAGGAGACAGAAAAGACCTTTTCTGAAGGAATAGGAAGAGGGGCAAAATTCTGTAGCCAGGCATGCTAAAAGACAGGCTGATGGAAAGCGATTTCTCTAGTTTCTGAGAAGAAAAAAATGGAAGGAGCTAAGAGAAACCCCTAAGAGTCCCAGCCCCTAGCATGCTTCCTACTGGAATCAGTGTTCTGTGGGTTTAGAAATGCATTTTCTTCCCTGCACACCCTAGGAAAGTCTCTTAACATAGATTCTGAGCTTGGCTGATCTTTGGAACCTTCCCATCAGTGTGCTGGAGCGCATTTTGGAGATACAGGTATGCTTGTTTCCCAGTCTCAGGGAGATGTGATTAAAAAAAGAGAATATCAATTTAGTACAAAACATGAGTGTACTCAGGGGGCATCTCTACCCAGATGTATTGAAGGAATTGGTGAAGCAGACACAACTTTGTCCAAGGCAAGCACTGGATTGTTGGTCTAAAACTCAGGTCAGGTGACTGGTTCTAAGAAGAATCTAGGGTGTACAGACTCTCTTCTTTCCTTATTCAGATAGCTACATATATACTTTAAGGGTCTTTAGCTACTTCCTAAGGGGGCAAGGAGAAGGAAGGAGAGAGAAGCAGGGTAAGCCTGGAAGGATTTTTCTTGGAACTAATGTATACCCCCTATTTCCTAGGATGAGCTTTGCTGCAAGGAAAATGTGTTTAGACCTTGTTATCCCACTTTCTGCTGTGAAAGGCCACAGTAGCAGTGTACACAAGAAGATGCATATGGTATGTAGAGTACACAGCTTACTATTTTGTTGCAAACACAAGGAGCCAATGTTTCACATCAACCAAGGTATATTTTAGTAAAAAAGCCCATTGCTTATACCGTGAAATTGTACCCCCTCAGGGCAGGATGGCTATGGGGACATTGTAGAAGGGGGCAACCACAGAAAGACCAGGGTATTTTTTCTAGCTATCTTGCCTCCATATTTCAAAAGAAATAATGGCCAGCAAACAGTAGCCACAAACATTTAAAAAAATGCTGAAAATCCACCTCAAAAAAATCAGGATGAACAAAGCAATTGTTCCATTTTCTTTTCTTCCTTCCCCTGCTCTGGGAACAAGAAACATTTCCCTCAGCCTGGGAAGACCAACCAGTATGAGATGACCTGAGGTGAGCTGACAAGGAGAAAGTCTTCTTCCATTCCACTTGGACAGAGCAGGAGCTCAGAAGGGTCTTCTGAGGGCTACCCAAGGTGGGGGTGTGTGTGCAGTGATCCCTGTTTTGGATAGACAAGGCTGGGGACCTTGTTACTCCTCAATGCCTCCCTCTCCCTGGGGATATCTTCAGTCCATGTGGATGGGAATCATGTGAACATGGGGAGAAAGAGCCGTATTAGGTTGCTGGGTGGATTTCCCCCTGAGACCAGGGTAGCAGCATATGGCTCCAAGATGCAACATGACCCTGGGAAAGTATTCTCAGGAGCCCAGTGGAAGGCAATGCAGTTTAGTGGGAAAAGACACTGGAATAAAAGCCAGGGGATGCAGGTTCTAATCCCAGCCCTGCCCCTAGCCAGCTGTATGACCTTGGGGAAATTACTTTACTTCTGCGTCTCTATTTCCTGGCCTGAAAAATGAGGTATTTGGAATAGATGATGTGATCTTTAAAGTTCCTTCCAGCTAGAAAACTCTGTGATTCAATCTAGACTAATTCTAAAGTCCATAAGGACACAAAGCAGTCATGCTAATGGCTATCCTTTCCAAAACAGTGAGGAGAAAAGGAAATTTTCTCTCAATTTACCCCTAATCAACACTACTTACGAAGTTGTCCAGCCCAGCCCTATATATACATTTTCCCCTTCTTTGTCCCTTGTTCTACTTCTGTAGGGGAGAAAAATCAGGAGGTAGGAACAAGCCACAGATGGATTATACGTGTGTTTGAGTGTGTGAGTGTGCATGTGAAAGAAGGGACAAGGGTGACAAATTCTTGCTGAAGGATTTGATATTTGCTGACTGTGCAAAATGTACCACAATGGGACTGTAATGGTAAAAGTGGATTGGGTAAAATCAGGAATGATTGACAGGGATGAAGGAGCTCAGTTACAAAAAAAAAGCCTTAAAAATGGGCCAATTTAAAATCTGATTATTGGAGGCTTAAAATTTGAACTACCCCAAGACAACCTGAAGTGGCTATATAGAAACATTTCCTTATAATTAATTTGAAGAAGGATGAAAATTTTAATACTATCATAGAAGACTGTTGGTTCAAAGATTATTTTAAAGAAAATATATCCATTTAATATCTTCTAGGGGCACATATTCCACATGCAAGGAAATGCTCAGAGAGCTAGCATGAATGCTGGGCATGTGGAAATCTTAATTCCTCCCCTGGTCTTGCTTTTTAACATCAGGTCATTTAGCTTCCCTAGGCCTCCATTTCCTCATCTTAAAATGAAGGTATTGGACGCAATGATCTCTCAGTAAGAGATTTGGAGAGAGACCATGGGTACAGACTCTGGTGCTTTAGAAACAGGCCTCCCACTCTCCACCTCCACTTCCATATCTTAAGTGCCAAATTTTCCCAATTAACTACAGACTGTTCTGGGAGGCACTAAGAAAACCAGAGCTTCCAGAAAGAATTAGGAGGTGAGTAAAACAGGTTTCTTAATGGTTTCTAACAAGCCTACAACTAAAGGAGGGTGAGCAAAAAGAAATCCTCATAAATTTTAGATTTCTCAAAGATCAATTTAACTGGATCCAGTACTACTAGCCTCTGGACTTTTCCTGAAACAAAAGTGATCCTGGCAAGCTGAGGACCCCTTCCACATTAGGTCCCCCCTACACAGTGCACACATCAGCAATGTCGTCAAGTTGCCACCAATCCATGTCAGGGTGTTTTATAGAATCTCCTAATTATGAAGCAGCTACAAATACACACACATACACACAGCAAGCTCATTCCAGTTAGAGTGCAAGAATGACTGCAAGTCATTCAGTAGCCAAACAGCAGCTTGGCTTCTAAAGTTGCACCTTTCAAAATATCTGAACAATTACAAACAAATAAGGAAATCTTCATATCTGCTAATTCAAACACAGAATTGGCATGCATGGCTTTCACTTAATTTAGTCATCTTTGCCATTATGACTATGATTACTGACAAAAAGCAGTGCTATGACTCTGTACCTCAAAGACAGAACTATTTCAAATGATCAGTCCTTAGCAAAGAGAAATGGTTTGCTAGTGTTAAAGAGAAATGAAAGGTTTCTGCGTCTTCTGTATGAAATACCAGGATTATAGATAAAAAAGAGTTGCTTAAAATATGCTGTAACATTTCATTTAAAATATAATTAGAATGTCTGGTCCACAATGAAATTAGTAATGTACCCATAACTGTTAAAAATCTATCAAAAGATTAATTCTATTGAATTGGCCTCTGCTACTCGTTTTGTTTTCTCCTGGAGGTTTCTGTTTGGCAGTGACAGCATGATTTCTAAACTACATTATTCTTCTGCATTTTTTTGGTAAATTTTCTGCATGTGTTTTTTAGACAAAAGAAAAATCACCAGTTTATAAAAAGAGCCTGAAGAGTTTGCTCCTAAAATACAGACACGAGTTTTTATAAAAAGGATATTGGTTTCTTGCTATAAAAGGCGACCAAAAGGTATCAGACCTGAAAACAAATTCTCACAGTGTTTTCAGTGTTGGCTGTTTACAAGGCATTCAATAGAACAGAGATAGATTGATACCATACAATTGCATTAATAAGTTGGCATGTTAGCCTCTTAGAGGAATCAGGTATACAAAATACCTCACCCCCCCTCCAACTCATATCAATTGCTTATTGGTTCCAAATTGCCCCAGTGGAGTTTGACAAGGAATTCACTGTGCTTTATAAACTACTGAAAAATCTGCAGTAGTTCCCAATTATACCTAGTCTTTTAAAATTAGCCCTGCACTGGGGTCCTAAGCATCTGGTGTCAGAATTGCAAGTTGCTGGTGTTTCTCCCCTTTGACAGCCAGAATTGGTGCTAGACAAGAAACTGGGGGCTCAATTAGGAGTGAATAGGGAGGTTGGGGAGCTGCCTCACCTTACTCCCAGGATTTTCCAGCTTTCTTGAGATCCAAAGACAAGGGACACTTGTGTTTGTCACTCTTGGATCCATCAATGAGCTTCCCCCACCCACCCCCACACACACATTTTAAGTACCGTGTATATAAAGAACCATCTACAGAAGGAAGACTATTGTATGAGTGAAGCAAGATGGGAAAAATAGTGCACGTGCCTAAGCATTCAGTAGAAAAGTCATAGACAAGCACATTTTACACCCCTGTAGTGTTACCTAAAAGATGGTTATCAATCTATCTCATAATTAGTAATTGTGGATCAGTGGCCCAGAGGAGAAATCACAGGAAAATAAAACCAACATATTATAGTGTTTTTTTTAAATAACAAAAACAAAAAAGATAAAAATTTGAAAGCACCAATAGTGCTATTAGATACTTGAGCAGAAGTACTCTAATGTAATGGTAAGGTTGGATTTGCACTCTGGACTCTGAACACTTTTTTCTCCTTCACATGGAATCTCCAAGAGAGTCAGAGTCATCCAAGGATAGAGGCAGGTACAGGTCCTGTAAGAAGAGGAGAAACAAAGTTAACTCTCTTTTTTCCTGATACCTTGGGCCCTGGAATGGACAATATCATATTGCTGGCTTTGTTTTTAATTATGTTTTTCTAATTGTTTATTTTGAAATGATTATTAATTCACAAGATTTAAAAAAATGTACAGGGAGGTTCCATGTAACCTTCACCCATTTTTCCCCAGTGGTTACATCTTGCAGTTTTACATGCACTTACTTGCATGTGTACATATTCTATGTAATTTTATCACATGTATATTCATATGACCACGCTCAAAGTCACAATTAAAACAGGGTTCCTTGTGCTATCCCTTTACACCTCCATCCACCACTCTCTTCCATCCTTAAACCCTGGCAACTACAACTCTGTTTCCCAGCTCTATAACTTTGTCATGTCAAGAATGTTGACATACAGTATGTAACCTTTTAGAACTGGCTTTCATCACTTAGCATAATTCCCTTGAGATCCATCCAAGTTGCTGCTTGAGTCGGTAGTCTTTTCCTTTTCATTGTTGAGTAATATTCAATGGTAATGATGGATCTCAGTGTAACCACCCACCCTTTGAAGGACATCTTGCTGTTTCCAGTTTGGATATATCACAAACAAAGATTCTATGAATATTAGTGTACAGATTTTTGTGTGAACATGAATTTTTCTTTCTCTGGGATAAGTGCCCAGGAGTGCAATTACTAAGACATATGGTAGTTATATAAGCAAGTATCAAACTTTTTCAGAGTGGCTGTACCATTTCATATTCCCACAATGTATGTGTGATTCAGTTTCTCTGCCTTCTTGTGAGAATTTGCTGTTAAAACTTTTAAAAAATAATTTTTAGTCAGTCCGTTAGGTATATAGTGGTTTTAATTTGTATTCCCCTTATGACTAATGATGTTGAACATCTTTTCATGTGCTTATTTGCCATCTGCATGTGCTCTTTGGTGAAATGTCTCTTTATGTATTTTACCCATTTTCTGATTATATTAATTTTTACTGTTAAGTTTTAAGATGTATTTTTATATTCTCTATATAAGTCCTTTTTTCAGACATGTGGGTTACAAATATTTTCTCCTGGTTTTAGCCCATTTTTTCATATCCTTCACATAGTCTTTGGCAGAGCAAAAGTTTTTAATTTTTTTTTTCCAGTCAAATTTAGCAGTGGGGGGTTGGTATACCAACTTTAATGACACTAATGTTAATAAGTTCTGATAACCCACTACCATCGGACCAGCCCAAAAGTTTTTAATTTTGTTAAGACACATAATTACCCAATTCATCAATTTTTCCTTTTATGGATTGTGCTTTGGTGTCATGTCTAAAAATTCTTTGGTTAACCTTATATCTGAAGATTTTCTATTTTATGTTTCCTTCATAATATTTTTACAGTGTTACATTTTATATTTAAGTCTATAGTTTTTTTTGAGTTGGTTTTTGCCTAAGGTGTGAAGTTGAGGATGAAGTTCATTGATTTGCCTATGAATGTTCAATTGCTCTAGCACAATTTGTGAAAAGGTTATCCTTCCTCCATTAACTGACTTTTGCACCTCTGTCAAAAATCGGTTCTGCATATATATGTGGGATCATTTCAGGAACTCAGAGACCTGCCAGGTCCTAAACAATGACTAACCCAGAAAAACATGCCATAGCTACTTACTTCCAACTGATTACCTGATGCTTCTATTTCCCACCAAGAATTGAGATTGACAGCTCCAATACTGCCCCAAGCCTTGTCTGTGTATCCAGGATATGAGAAGATGATATGAAACTGTTTTTCTCATTGTTCTTAGAGCTCGATTTCAAGATCCTTGTGACTTCTCTTGGACTCCATCCATGATCTAAATCAGTGGTTTTCAAATCTCCCTCTCTGTCTCTCTCCCTCACTTCTTCCCTTTAATCCCTCTATTCAAAGGAAATTTTGCTTAGAAACCTAATATGTGAAACAAATCAACATGGAGACATTCTGGTTGAACTAGAGGTGAGTCTCACCCAGCTCTGTCTTTCTTCCCAACCCCGAATGAAGCACAGTATGAAAACCACTGATACAACAAAGATAATTCACATTATGAGCAAGATAAAAAGAACCACAAAATTTAGGGTCAGCTCTGTGGATCTTTTAGAGATCTCCTTTGTTATAATTGAAGAATATAGTAGAGGACAGCCCAAGAAAACTGAAGTACACAGCCTTTCCCTGAGGTAGAAGAAAAAATGGAGATAAAGGAGAAGGCGAAGAAAGGAGGAAAGGGACTTGTATTAGAAAAATAATGTATATTTTTTGAGAGAAATATAATTTTGGTGAAAAAAAAGGGGCAGGAAAATATTTAGGTTGCTTAGAATGGAAAGAGGATTGAACCATATTTGGAAATATGAGGTTTTAGTCCTTGCTAATCAGTACTGTGATACTGAACAAGTATTTGAATCTTGGTTTGTTCATGACTAAAATGAAAACTTTGAACTGGATAATATGTAAGTTTTCTTCCATCTCTGAAACCATAATTTGGTACTCTCAGAGGAATGTTTAATGATTAAAGAAACAACAAAGGCAACTTTATCAAATATACGCACTTCTCAACAAATCACCAGTTGAAGACTTCAGAATTGCACTTTTCAATAATGGATAGAATAACTAGGCAGGAGACTAACAAGGAAGTATAAGATTTAACAACATTATATATATATATATAATAATGCTGTTCCACCAAAGAACAGCAGAACACATTCTTCTCAAGTGCACATGGAACATTCTCCAGGATAGACCATATGATAGGCCATAAAACAAGCCCCAATAAATTTAAAAGATTGAAATCAGACAAAGTATGTTCTTCAACCACAGTGGAGTGAAATTAGAGAATAATAACAGAAAGAAATTTTGAGAAATTCAGAAATATATGGAAATTAAACAACATACTGTGGAATAGCCAGTAAGTCAAAGAAGAAATCACAAAGGAAATTAGAAGATATTCTGTGATAAAGAAAATGGAAGCACAACATGGACTCCATCCATGGGATACACTCATGGGATGTAGATAAAGCCATGCTAAGAAGGAAATTTATATGAAATGTTGAGAATATAGTAATTCATAAAAACAGAATGTAGATTGTCAAGGGCTTGGTGGAAGGAAAAGGGACTGTGATTGCTGATAAGTATGGGGTTTCTTTTGGGAATGATTAATATGTTCTGAACTTAGTGGCAATTGCTGCACGGCTCTGTGATTATACTAAAACCATTGAATTATACATTTAAAAGGCTGATTTTATGGTGTGTGAATTATCTCAATAACGCTATTATTTTTTAAAAAGTACAACTAAATACTTTTAATGTAATTTCTGTGCAGATAACCCTAAAGAACAACACAAACGTACAAAGGTATATAATAATATTCAGTATGTAATGATGTTTATACACGTAAGAGATAGTTTTGTAGCAGTTTTACTCTATTACCATATTCTGATTATGGATGAATCATATAAGCTAAACTTCCACATATTGCAATTCCATTGTAGTAGAAAGAGCACAGGATTGAGGCCAGGTGATGTAGATTCTAGGCCTAGCTTTGCCATTTAACTTCTCCTTTGTGCATCTTTGCAACTACACCTGGAAAATGAGGAAGGTGACAACTATAAGACCTAGAAGTTTCAAAAATTCTCTAAAATTCTCTAAGTCCAATCATGGCATTTTTTTCCTCAGTTGCACCAAGGCAAGATAAATGGGTCAGACACTATCAAATTAGTGAAATTCCTTGTTATTTTTCAGGCAGTACAAAAGAGCCCTCTAATATGGTGACCACTCTGAGTCCCACCGTACTGAACCACTGGACTTCAGCATTCACCCCTGCTCTTATTTATATAACAGACTTGTCGGTGTAGTTGGTTGGTGGAAACAACTATAATTACCTGAGAAGACTCTTCTAGACTTTTATTTCAGAGGAAGGAGGGGTGGGCCTAGGGGTAAATCCTGAGGGGACTCCACTTTCAGCTGCTGTGACTTGGAATGGGCAGACTGAGCTGCAGGCAATGGAAAAAATTCATATGTCTAGACCTAGGTATGAACTTCTCTACTTCCATCAATTTACCTAGAATTCAAAATGCATTTTTTGTATGGGTAGGACAATGTTCAGGAAAGGAATTATCTCAACATTCTGTTTTTGTTGATTAGTATGTGGAAATACAGAAACACATATTGCTTAGCAATACAAGTAATGTGCACCTGAAATTCATTTGTTTAGTCCCTTGGAGCCCTGCAGAACAAAATGTTTGTAACAAATACAGCTGCGCTGGCAATGCTATTGCATTAGAGAAAACAAAAAGTGGGTCTCTGGTCCAAGGAACTTATAGTCCAAAGGATGTTTAAGAAATCTGGCTGCTAGTTTGGGTTTCTTATTTCCCAAATGTGCCCTGCACTTTAATGGTGTGGTTTGCTTTTCCTGCTTTTTAGTTTTAAGCTGGAATACCCATTCTCTTCAACAGCCATCAAAAGCCCACCCAGCTTTCAAGGCCCCACCAAAATGTCACTTCCTCCATAAAAGATTGTTCCTGCAATCCTTTCCTTATCTCTTGATCACACT
The DNA here is from genome assembly GCF_023851605.1 of Tamandua tetradactyla. Lineage (NCBI taxonomy): Eukaryota > Metazoa > Chordata > Mammalia > Pilosa > Myrmecophagidae > Tamandua > Tamandua tetradactyla. Next base: position 58,981,977 of record NC_135353.1, on the reverse strand, counting down.
TTACTATAGTTCACTCATGTCTGTACTAATGTTCATGACTTAAGGGTCAGTACTTTGCTTTATTCATCAAAACATCTTCCCAAGTACTATGAGGGTGACATAAATGTCTAAACATAGAAGAAATGTATATTTAAATATTATTAGTTCTATTTTAAATTGATATTTTGAATATATTTTCCTTTTATCCACAGTCAACTTTCTAAGCTGTGTCTCCAAATTTAAAACCATGGGAAATCATTACTTTGGAAAAATGTTAAATAAATGAAAGATTTTCCTTATGTTTCTAGACTTTTTGAACATATTTAATATCATTCCTTCTCCAAAGGAAGTCATGAAAATTTCGTTCTTGAATCATACTAGTTGTCTTTAATTTCTGTACCTCCTTTCTCTTGCCTGTAAAATGAGAGTGCTATTCGCCCATTTTCACAGGATTATTAGGAGGGTAAATGAGAAAATGGCTATGCAAATGAAGAAAGCAGTATATAAATACAGAATGTTCTTCTCATTGACTATGCAAGGATTTACTTTGTGTCCATATTGTAGCACTTGAGTATGCGCACTTTGGCTAACCCCACAACAGCTGCATTAAAAATGATTCTGCATTAGCTGCTTAGGGGGAAAAGCCAAGTTGCTGAGTGCAGCTTAGAGCCCCCACCCCAGTCATCAAAAGTTACCAAAGGGATGCTGGAATTTCAAGTTTGTTTCCAACTGCTCAGAAGGAAAGTCCAGTCCTTAGCCACCTGCTTCCTGTCTCTACCATGATTCACACCTTTCAGGTCCATATGGACTGAAGGTCAAATATAATCTCTTCAGACCTACTGTCCAGGGACCTAGATTGTGCTAAGGCCCAGATAGCTGTGCAAAAAGAGGAGCGAGAAGCTGGGACCCGAGCTTCAGGTGGAGAGCCAGAGCCATAAGTTACTTTTAGCTTATTCAGAAAAAATAGTTCAACCTCTAACAATGGTGGTTTAAATGTGAGGCTATTGCCTCCAAATAGGAGGCACTGAAAGGGACACAACATCATTTCTATGGTATTCCAGCTCCAAATGCATAATGTGAATGTAATCATTAGGGAACATCAGACAAACTCACATTGAAGGACATTCTAAAAAATAACTGGCCTATATGCATCATTCTAGTTCTGCTACTTGCCTAGCTATCTTATTCTAGTGACTAACTTCCGTTTTCTTGATCTCAATTTCCCCGTCTATGAAATGTCAACCTTACAAGATTATTGAGAGAATCAAATGAAACTAGTCTGTCTCCATCTAAGGTCTCTGCTAACTGATTATCTCTGTGACTGAGTTGGCCATATTGGTGGCTTTTCACGTTATTCATCTCACACCATGTCTCATTAGCAGCAAGGACACAAGAGAATCCTAGAAGAAGCTACTCTAGAGTATGGTCATTAAAGCTGAAACCACATCTACATCTCTGCCAGGATAAAGAGCTCAAGGCAGTGACCATTCCAAATTATCTATACAAGAAAGTTTTTTGGGTTGGAAACTGAAAAGTGGGCCTAGCAAATTTATACACTTTTATTATTTTAATTTTATATCTATATGTGATGGCTGAAGGAATGAAAATGGTGTCCAGGGCCAATGAAATATATGTGTACCTCTCTTCCTACACTGTCCCAAAATCTGCCTTGTTAGGTAAAAATACAGAGTCAAACTAGGTATGTTCATTTGTTGATGTTCTGCAAATCTAAAGAAGGCAACTTAGTGCTAAATTTCTTTGTCTACTATTTTTAAGTGACTTCCATTAACTGGTTCCTGGGGACATAAGTTGCCCTCAACACTCTCTTTGCTATGCCTCTGAAAATGAGGGGTGGGCAAGTGCTAAACCACCCCCTAGTGATTGCTTGGGGATATCATTGACTCAGAGTAAGTATTTGGGACATTGGGACCTCTTTTTTTTTTTGGCTAAACATATTGGGAAGCAAATAAAACAGAGGTCAGAGAAAAGATAAAACTGACTGGAAGCTTGGTCACTGCTGAAATTTCCAGGGCTTCAGGCTAATCAAGCTAGATGAAGGAGAATTTTGGCCTGTATGTGTTACTGGAGTCGAATGGGAAAGAAAACCCTCACCGGACCTTGAAGAAACTTATGAGAAGTGGACTGGGGCCAGAGTTCAAAGGGGTTTAGTAAGGTATAAGAGACATAATACCTTGTGCTTCCGGAGGCTGCCAGGACTGGTGGGCGTAGAGATGGGAGACTGCTTAGACTTGGGGGTAGAGAGCTGGCTGCTGGAGGTTCCGTTTGCTAACCCAAAGCAAGAGAAAAGTAAGGGATAAAAATCAACAGTATACAAAGGAGCATACAAAGGAACAAGTTATCCTTCCCCTCTGAAGACACTAAGAACATTCAAACAAGGTACACAGACAGCCACGGTGATTTGATGAATAGAACAAAGGTGAAAAGAAATGCATTCCTCAGAGGGTAGAACTGCAATATTCAATTAATTGAATCCTTGAGCAGTGCAAGGTGGTAGTTCCTCCACCCTTTCCCTGAGTGCTTCCAAATCACAGGGGTCTGTTTCTTTTTCTTTTCAAAACTTTGCATATTCATTCTCAGATTTTACCCTAAAAGCATCTCTGGAAATAGTCTGGGGAAGTATTATCTGGTTTCAATTGTATAGGAGAGAAGAGTGAGGCATGAATAAGAAAGGGAAAGAAATATGGGTGATTTAGCCCAGGGCACATCGCCTTGGGTGGAAGATGACGTGGCAGGTAAGGGACAGCTCCACTGTCAATCTCCTCCCTCCCTTCCTGTTCATCTGTTCCCCTGTCCTCCTACCCTACTCTCTTCCATTCCTTCTCCTGTGTGAAAAGAACAGAAGGAAAGATAAAGGCAGCTAGTCAGGAAAAAGAATGAATGAGAAGACAAGCTAAAACAGCAAAATGGGCAAAAAAGAGAGTTGGAAAAGAGAAAGAAAGCTATCAGAAATGGAGGAGAGGGGAAACAATGATTGCAGGATAAGAGATTAGGAGAAGAAAAGAATGAGGAAATTGAAACAGAGAAAGGTGAAGAGACAGAGTTGGGCAGATAAGGATGGCCAGAGTCAGGGTACTCCTCCATTTTTCTCAGAATCAGTACAATGCTGAAAATGCGAGCCCATGAGGTTGTTTATGGAGATCACTTAGTATTTAACATTTTCATATTCTATTGTATTTTCAAATTACTTTATATTCCCTTGATAATGAGGTTTTTTTAAATATCAAATCATGAAAAAGAAATGCAGTGCATTGAAATGAAACAATTTAACAGCTTTCAAAGTGGATTTGTGTTCAGACATCTCATACTAAAGTAATCTTTTGGAGGGAGGGAGGGAGGGAGGGAGGGAGGGAGGGAGGGAGGGAGGGAGGGAGAGAGAGAGAGAGAGAGAGAGAGAGAGAGAGAGAGAGAGAGAGAGAGAGAGAGAGAGAGAGAGAGAGAGAGAGAGAGAGAGAAAATAAATTTAAAAAATTAAAGTAGGAGGAAAATAAGACAGAAAGATGGTGTGAGAGTGTTGCCATTTGTCCCACAAGTGAGGCTTAAAGTTTTGTATCAGGAATATTCCTGAGGGTATTCTTCTTTTGCACCACTTACAGTAATGATCCCCTAGGCCCTGTAACATTCACTTCAACTGCACAGAAGGAAGACACATCAGTGTGGTGATTGCCGAATTTATCCAAGTTCAAGTGAGCTGAAAAAATGGGCACTTAGCATCCACTGTCTGGCTCTGTCTGTGCATTCAATCATTGAGAGGCCTTCCTCTCTGTCAGGGTTTCGTGGATGTCATTCATTCATTTAGCCAGTAATTACAGAGCACTTTCTCTGAGTCAGGGTTTCAGGATGAAACACTGGGTTCCAGGGATGAGTAGGCTGCTTTATGGAGGAAGCAGACAAGAATTCAGTGGAAAAAATGCTACGGCAGTGCCATGCATAGGGTGTTATGGGAGCTCAGAGTCAGGCTTTGAAATCAGGGCACTGAGGAGATGAACAAGTGGAAGCAGCATATGAAAAAATCTTGAAAGATGAATCAGGAATAGGCAAATCTCTATATAGAGAGAAAGTAGATTAGTGGTAGCTGGGGGTTGTGAGTGGGGCTTGGGGAGAAATGGAATCTGCTAATGGGTATGGGGTTTCTTTTAGGGGGAAGAAAAATGTTCCAAATTATGTAGCAGTGAATGTTGCACAACCTTTTGACTATATTAAAAACCCATTGAATTGTACACCTTAAATGAGTGAATTCTATGATATGTGAATTTTATATCAATAAAGTCGTTTTAAAAAATGATGGTTAGGCAGAGAGGGTAGAAAAGATATTATAGACATTAGAATTCCAGTAACAGAGGGAAAGACATGGAGATGTGAAAGAATATAGCATGGGCACAAGTGCAAATAGCTCATTATGGTTCAATCATAGGTTAATAGCAGTAAATACTAAGAAATGAGGCTGGAGACAGAAAAAGAGGGTCAGACCCTGGCCGTGGAAAGATTTTAAGCTGGAAGTGAATTGATCAAATCTGCATTTTAAAACTATTACTCCAGCTGCTGTGGAGGGGTGGAGTAAGGGTAGAAGCAAAGAAATTGGCTAGAAGATGATTGTATTAGTATAGGCAAGAAGTCATGATGGCTTGCACTAAGGCAGTGGTGACAGAGAGAAGGGAATGGACTTAATGGCTCCACCTTTGCAGCCAGTACTGTGCTCAGGACACAGTGGTGCATAGGGATCTAGAGGCCAAATAAGCTTAGTGTGCCATGTGCACATACATGTAAGCCACTAAAAGAAGAATGTGATGTGAAAAACAGTACACAGAATATGGAAACTAGGCTTTGCCAAGGCACTAGGCTTTCTGGTGCATAAAGGAGGCACATTGGGAAAGGCAAAAGAGTCTTCAGAGCCACCATGAAGCAAATCAGTCAATTACTCTTTGTAGGAAATGGAAGGAGTTAATAGTTGAAAAAGTCAGTGTGCCACCTACAGTGCCGGAGAGCCTCCCAAGCAGGACCTGCCCCTAGCATTCAGCGTAAGGAGCAATCTGGGAGACATGTCAGAGCTAACACAATGGAAATCTTCCAAAAGAGTTCTGACCTTGGCCATGAGGTCTAATAGCTGTAGGAGTCCACATGTAAATTCCTCTGACATTTTGTTCCACTTGATCACTGTATCATAGAGCTTCCAGTTCCTAGTTTCCCAGCATTTGTTTACTACATTCCAAATATGAAAATTGTCTTTTTTTTTAATCTGCAAAGTTGTCTAGCTGAGAATGGACCTTCTCATTCTCACTGGCTTTGCTAAAATATGGAAAATTGCGTGTGAGTCAGTTTCCACCTATTGGCTATTGATCTGAATAGATAGGCTCTTCTGCAACTTCAAATTCTACTCTCAAATCCTCTGAAAATCTTTCACCCAAAAACTCTGGGGGAAATACTGAAATACATATTCCATATATGTCTTTCCATATATTCTCTGTATATATTTATATGTTTATATATGTTCGCTCTATTCTCCCACACCCCCACCCCAGCAATCTTAAACTGTCTGTAAATAAAGGACTTTGTCATGAGCATTCAATAAGAACTTTTGGAAATCAGTTTTTAATGATTTAACTGCCATTTACTGCACTGTTAAAAAAAAAATACACTTTCCCAGACTTCCCCGGTAAAATGAAACCCAAAGGTGAGCCTAGAGAAATGAGAAAATGTAGATAAATACAGGCAAATGTCGATTCCTTATAAGCTGAAGGAGCCCCTACATTTACAGATCAGACAAAAATGTATTCATCGACTTATTTTATCTAAAGCTTCTGTGAGAAAAATCTAGGAGAGTACCCTTTGATATGGATTTTGGAGCCAATTCATATCAACTTCAAGTATATGGAACAGCAGGGAATAATGAAAATAGAGTCTGATGAACTGGGCTTGGTCTTGGATTGGTAAAGAGATGTGGAAGGCTGTCACATTTAATTTACAGAATTAGCACCACTATTTGATATACCTCATTTTCTTCATTCTTCTTTACTAAATGTCCTTAGTACTTGTCTCTGAGCTTCCATTTTTCAACTGCAATTTGGAAATGCCTTGGGATTATTCTCTCTTTGACTCATCTATCTTTTCAGCTTTCCCCCTGAGACCCACAGTACTGTTTTACTGTTGTTACCTTTTATTTACACCTAATCCAAAACCTTTCATTCATTTCTTCTCTTTGCTTAATTCTCCATGCCCCCCACCCCCACCCCACTGCAAGGTGTGTCAGGAACCTTTTAATGTCAAGGCTACCTTACTGATAAAAATAGGATAATAATTAGTGTTTATAGAATGTTTATGATAGGCTATTTTTCTATCTCTCTTTCCTTACATACCCACAGCCACACCTAGCATGCATGCATGGTCTCACTTAGTCTTGGTCTCAATTCAGATGAAAAAAAGAGGCTTGTTCTAGTTAGGGGTAGGGAAATCAATATTCAAATACAGATCTCTCTGATTCCAAAATTTACGTGTTTTTTGTTTGTTGATTTCATTGTTTTCTGTAACACCCTTCCTTTTTAAAATAAATTGCTTCTGAACTCTTTCCTATGACAACATTCTGATGGGGAGAGGAAATGAGAGAGAAAAATTGTGGCAGAGAAAAGAGAAAGGAATAGAAAGAAAGTATAGGCAGACACCAAAGCTTATACCCATCTGCTGGGTTTCTATCCTTTTTTGATGTGTTTTAGATTAGAAAGTGGTTAGTGAGAGCTTTCATTCACCAAATCGACTGAGTATCACACAGAATGTCATGGAACAATAGTAGACAGAGCAGCCAGTGAGGCATGTAACTACCCTTGAGGCATGTAACTACTCTCATACGTCACAGAGCTCTCTGGGAAAATGGTATCTCTGCCCTGTCTGTCACCCTCCTCAGCTGGTGTGTTTCATCTGTGCAACAAAATTGCCAAGCTTGGCCCTGCAATCTTGGCTCACTGGTTTTTTTTGAAATGATTATGCCTGTTTTTGCCCCAGTGCTCATCTTTAGCTCTCTGGCTCTGTCAGCCTTTCTTGTAAGAATTGAACAGACAGGCCCACACAGAAAGTCACGTTCAAATAGGGTGACTTACCTAGATTTAAGGGGATCTAAATTGAAGGGGAGAAAATGGATTCCAAGGAGTAAGGAATAAGGTGTGTGTGTGGGGTCAGTTCTCAGAGAACAAGGAGAGAGTTCCATTTCTGGAGTGGGTGGTCAAGGACAGAGTGGAGTCACCAACCAGGCAAAGTTAATGCTATGCTCCCAATTTATGTAACCAAACTGCAGTGTTTTTCCCTTATCTAGAGACTGAACTGATCCCTGGAGTCTGGTATATAGCTGCAGAGAGGTGGGATATAAGTGGCCCCAGGTGTACCATTAAGAGTTAGACACATTATTATTACACATTCTGGGGTCAAGTTTACAGAGGCATGGGGATAAAAGGGCCAGCTTGGCATTTGCTTTTCTCCAAACCTTTGCCTGGATACTCATCCACTTAGACCATTCTATTACCAACTCTTGAGCCCAAATTGAAATCAAGCCTCTTGGTTTTGGTTTGAGGTCTAATTTGAAATACTGCTCACTGCAAACAACTCCAATCTACCAAGAAAGCCATGGTAATGATTTCAGAACCCCTTTAATAGCTGGAATTATTTCTACAATTCTTTTCAAAGTATTTTACCATATATGATTCTCCTGAAAGGGTATGACTTCCTTAACAAGTGTAAACTTTGCCTCTCCTTGGTAAATGGGGGCTGCAGGGATTTGCTTGAAGAATTCATTTAAAAAATCTGTTAAGGTTAGCATATCACATACCTCCCTTTGCGACCTTTTATGGTTGGCTCTCTGTCTTGCCTTCTCTAACACCCTAATATTTCACAGAATGAGATCTCAATATATAATTCAGCCACGTCCTCATATTTTTCATATTCCAGTCCAAAGGCGCTTCATTTTCTCCCCACATATACAGGGAGTTTCTCTGGAAGAAAAACCAAGGGGAACCAAGGCGGTTTCAATTTACTTCAGAGCAAGGTCAAAAAACTGAGCCTGTGGTTTTCACACTTTCATTCCAAAGAGCCCCTAGGCAGAATGTCTTGATTGGTTTGGATAATTTTTCTACAGGCTGGAAAAGCTTTTGTCCTCTCCCCAGATTGATCCATTAGGGAAACAAAAATTCAGAGCCCAGAAACAGCCCTTCACAGATTTCATCATAAGGTTGGTTCTCAGGCCAAATCCAATCATGGGTTGTGAGACACTGTAGCTTAGGAAGATTTAATTTGAATTTTAAATCTGTTCCCTCCAGTGTCATAAATGACATGCAGTAGTGAATCCCTTAAATAAGGGGAGAGTAAGCGTCTTCCCTGTTGCAAAACAAATATATGTACCTAATTCTGCAATGTTTTGACACAAATGAGTTTTGCTCAAGAATAGAACATCTATAACAAGGCTAACAGAAGTGCCAGTATTGCTTTCTCAGACCTAACACTGCTGACAATATTTATGTCTTGTTGAAAGTAATTCTTCTCAGAACTTGTTATTGACGGGACAAAGCTGTTGTTGATGCTTACTACTGGTTTTTGGGGGAAAAAACTAGAACAAAATACACTGCTCTTAATTTGTAGAAAGAACATTGGCTTTGGAATCAGACAACAAGGTTTTAGATCTTGGCTCAGCCATTTCTGAATAACCTAATCTCTCTGAGCCTCAGTTTTCCCATCTGTAACATGAATAATATCATATATCTCAATTTTTGTTGTTCTGAGGCTTAAATAAGAGTCTATACTTAAAATGCTTAACTAAGTACCTGGCACATAGGAAGCACTCAATAAACGATATTTTCTATTGGTTTCACTAACACTACTTCTAGAGATGGAAGAAATGAAGAAACTATGCAATACATAGGCACTGGGTTAGGGACACCGCTTCCACTAGGAATGGGGCACCAATCTATACAAGCTAAGGACAAATTCTTCGGCCTGCAGATCAGGCATTAGGGGACTGAAACTTTCCTGAGTGAAGCCCATTACTTTTGATTCTTGCATTTTATAGTTGTGCTCCCCAAAACACAGAACTTGTCCAGCTCTCTTCTCTCTTTACACCTTCTCAGCATTGCCACTGGAGTCAATGATCACAATAAAGGGCCATCAAAGGTTTGGGAGCAAGGAAATAACATAACAAAAATCGTGTTTTGGGTAGAGAAATATGGTGGCACCACATGAAAGGGGTAAGGGACAGAGATTTGAAGCAGAGATACTAGTTAGGAGTCTGGGGAGTAATCCAAGCATCAAATGAGGAGGGAAAGGAAGGGGCTGCCATGTGAGTAATGTAGGAAATCTTTCAAGGTTCAATGGTAATGTATATGTGGATATGAAAGAATAAAAACTGAGAATAGTCAAAGACAGTATGCCATGGTGTTCAGCCTGGGAAGGATGATGAATCTATTGATAGGTAAGAAGTTAGGAGGGGGAAATGATTTTGATTTTTAGCCATGTTATGTTTGGCACATATAAGCAGATTGCTTGGTAGGCATTCATGAGTCTGGCATTCAGAAGGAAGGTTGGGGCTGGAAATGTAGGTTTAGGAGCTTCTTTCCTGTACCGTAATATCCTATATTCTCATCACCACCATCACCACCTCTACTCCTTTGTTCATGCTTTCCCCTCTACCAGAAATTTCCATCTCCTTATTAATCCAAATGTAACCCTCCATCAGGTGTCAATTCTTCCAAGAAAATTTCCCTTAGCACCCGAGCCCCTGATAAGCTCTCTTTTCTATGAACTACAATAATTCCAATAGTACTTACTGCCTATATCTTTCATTCATTTGGCATTTAAACAAATCATTACCATTAACTCTTATTTAGTACCAGAGTAGAGTGGTTAAAATTGTGGATTCTGGAGCCAGACTGCATGGGTTAAAATTCTAGCTCTACCATATGCTAGCTATGAGATCTTGGACAGGTTACTTAACTTACATATGCCTCTGTTTCTTCATTTGCAAAATGGGATAAAACTACCTACTTCATAAAGTTAATGTAAATATTAAATTAGTTAATGCATGTAATGTGATTAAAACAGTTTCCTGGACCATAAGGATAACTATAAAATTATTTGTGAAAAAAATTGTAAAAAAATAAAGTTTTCATATATGCTGATTCCAATAAACAAATATATAAAAACAGGGGCTTTCTCATTACTTTTTTTCATAGCACCTAGCACTACTAGGCATTTCAAGAAAACTTTGAAGATTCGATTGTATTAAGCCCAATTCCCAGGCTGGAGCAGGCTGATAGGAATCCTGTTGTAAGATGAGTCAATATCACCTTATCCCATCCCTTCTGGGGTACTCAGTGGCCCCCATTATACTTCTTGCTCCAACCATTTCCTAAGCTACAACCATTTCCAATGGCAAAGAAAAGGTTGCTTTAGATATAATATAGGGCAGTGCTTCCACTTAGCTGGACATAGACTTTTAGAAAGAATCAGAATGGATGGGGAATCTAACTTAACCTGTCTGACCGGTTTATCTGAACAACTACATAAGTGGAACCTAGAATAAGGAATGAGATCTGAGGATTCTGTATAGCCTAATATAATACTACAATACAGTCTAGAGTATTTGGGGCAGTTAATTAAAAAGTATTTGCAAAGTCCCGTGATGGATATGTGAAAAATATGGATCTATTAAACTTCCCCAACTGGAAAAGTCCTGATATTCTTTCCAGCACTGGGCTGGCCCCTATGAAACTTATTCTTGCAAAGGAGAAGCTTAGCCTACTTATAATTATGCCTAAGAGTTACTTCCAGAGAACCACTTTTGTTGCTCAGATGTGGCCTCTCTCTCTCTCTAAGCCCAACACTGCAAGTAAAATCATTACATGACATCCAAGTGTGAAAGTCTCCCTGGCAATGTGGGACATGACTCCCAGGGATAAGCCTGGCCCTGGCATCATAGGATTGAAGATGCCTGTTTGACCAAAAGGGGGAAAATAAATGTAACAAAATAAGGTATCAGTGGCTAAGAGATTTCGAATAGAGTTCAGAGGTCATTCTGCTGGTTATTTTTATGTATGCTTAGACTTAATAAAAGTTTTACTTACTAAGTTTATTTTTCAGAAGCCTAAAATCTCCAGAATGTTCCTTTGCCAGATAAGTTCTGAAACCCAGAGTTGCCAGTCTCTCCAGAACATGAACCAGTTGCATCCCTTTACCCCAATATGTCTATACCCCATTCCAACATAAAGAAGTTAGAGTATCATTGCCCAAATATCCCTGAAGTTTGAAAAAAGGATCAAATGAGAAGGGAGGAGTTTTAACAGATAGTTAGGATTTAACAAAAGAGTATGACTACTGAATCATTATATAGATATTTCTTTTTAGTTTCTAGTGTATTAGAACAGTCAGAAGGAAACACCTGTAATTTTGGAACTGTAACCCATAATATACTTTGAAATTTGCTGTATAACTACTTTTTAAACTGAATTTTGAAATTTATCATTTTTCGGTATATATATATTTCAGAATAAAAAATGTTTAAGAAAATGGCAGTGGAGAACATGGGAAATTTTTCTCTTCCTACAGCTCCACCAAAGGCACAACTCACACTTGTAGTGACAGTCGGGAGCTGATGGAATGTCTAGTGCAAAGTCTAAAAACAAAGGTGCCTGATTACTCATACAACTCTGCTCAAAGCAGCACAAAGAGAATTACATAGACACTTCCGCATCCCCCCCTGGTGTGGGGATGGGGGAAATGGAAGAAAAGAAGCAAAGTCCATCCAGTAGAGATCTTTGCATTCATCATACTGGAGATCCCACACTTTGCCTCAAGTCAGGGGGATACTGCAAAGAATTTCTGCCTTAAGGACAGGAGAGCTGGGATCTGGGTCTTGGATATGTAATGGTTGTGTGGTACTGGGACATTGGCAAGTACTGAATCTCTTTGTATCTTAGTTCCCCGGTCAAAAAAAAAAAAAGAATAATTTTTCTTTTCCCACCTAATTCATGGTGTTTTATTATGGAATGACTGAAATGATGAATTTGGAAATGCAGAGCATTCGATGCATGTAAAGCATCATTATCTTGAAACTCTCCAAGCTGGAAATGAAAGATATTGTTGTACTCCCTAATACAGTAGCCATTATTTACATGTGGCTTTTGAGCATTTGAAGTGTAGCTAGTCAGAATTGAGATGTCCTGTAAGTGTAAAATATACACCCGATTTCAAAGAATGTAAAATATCTCATTGATTTCATATATTGATTACATGCTGAAATGATAGTATTTGGGGTGTATTAATTAATATTAAGTAAAATTAAACCTATTTCTTTTTCTTTTTAAGGTGGCTACTAGAAAATTTAAAATTCATATATGGTATGCATAATGTTTCTATTAGACAGAGTAGGTCTAGATTGCCAAGTTCTGGAAGGTCAGAACAAGCAGGTCCCTCTGAAGCAGCCCGTTTGGGTCAGAAGTGAAGAACCCCAGGATACAATTCTCCAATGGACCCCCTGCTGTTTTGTGTTCCTTGATCTCTCCTCTAAAGGCTATATATTTTGGTAGAGAGGTCATTCTTTCTTGGGAGTTTGGGAACAGGAAAGGTTTGACTTTCATTTATAGTTGAACATAGGCTGGAGGAAGCTGGGTGGGGAACACTGAGTTACTAGAGCAATGATTAACTTATGAAGAATAGCAGCTAATTATACATTATAATACTTTCAGCTTACCTGAATGGGCAATTCGCTTCCTTGGAGAGAAAGAAAGAAAGAGAAATGGAGAAAGAAAGAGAAAAGATTCCTTCCTTGCAACTAACTACTTTGTCCTTTTAATTCAATTCAATTCAATTGGGGGTAGGTAGTCACATAAAGAGAAAAATTAACACATTTATGACTAAAATGGACACAGAGAAAGACACTGGGAATTCCTTCCTTAAGTTCTGCTGAAGCAACACTTACCTTTACCTATCATGATGGCAAATCTTGGGCTAATAATAATGTGGCACTGCACAAGCTTTCCTCAATTCCATAGGAAACTACTGGGCTCCTACCAAAGTCCATTGGCTTAGTTTGAAAACAGACTGGTTAATGACACATGGATTCTAACAGTCCATCAGCTATGCCTAGTGAGAGGGAGCTCCCTACAACAATATTATGTGGACAACCAAATCCTTCCTTGAGTTTACTGCTTAACAACAGATATTCCATTAGGGACAAACCCAATATTGAGTGGAGTAGGAATGGAACTTGAAGGTAAAGGAGAAGGATTTGATTTATTCAGAATAAGAAAGAGAAAATTCAAGGAATCAAGTTATGATGCAAATAACAGACCAAATTGCATCAATGTACTAAACCTCATGGCAAACTAAACCCAGATAGTAATTAAATCATGCATTGGAATACGCAAACACACACACACACACACACACACACACACACAAACACGCATTTTTACAATCCAGAATCAAACCTGCATATTTTCTAATGAATTAGAGCATCAAAACATTATTTGCATTCAAAATGAATTGAGACAATGTTTCTTTTGGATTGAAGTCTTGTAAAGAGGACATTGTTGGCTTTTTTTTTTGCCTTCAAAGGAAGGTAGCTAATTCCTGGAAACGGCCTATTTTCCACAAGCTTCAGTTACTCAGGTTGAATAAAAGTATGTATATACATTTACAGATCCCTGATCCAAGAAAGACCAACACACAAAGGAAACAGGATTGTATGAACATATGCTAGAAAAGAACAAAGAAGTTCAGCACTACCCAACATCATTATTCTTTGGCTAAGATATGCATACATTATAAAAAAGAAAGTTCATTTATTGAGCCCCTACTATAGTCAAACTTTTTTTTTTAAAGCTTTTTGTTTTTGTTTTTTTTTTTTAATACATGTACTTTATTTTTTTTATTTTCTTACATGGGCAGGCACCGGGAAACGAACCCGGATCCTCTGGCATGCCAGGCAAGCGTTCTTGCCGCTGAGCCACCGTGGCCCATAGTCAAACTTTTTGATATGCTCTTAATATATATCATCTCATTTAATTCTCAAGGAATCAGGGAATGTTGGGAAATGGGCATTGTTACCCCTATACTAAAGATGAGAAAACTAAAGCTCAGACATATTTAAACACAGACAGGTAAGAAAATCTTAGGATTCAAACACATATTCTGGGCCCTTTCCATTATACTAGCTACTTGAATTTCATTGGTTCATATGTGTAACAGTAAAATACATTTGTAATAATAAAATGTGAATACCACATGATGGTATGTTGGTCAAAATTAACTAAAATTAATTATCTACATATTCTAAAACAATTGCCAATTTTTATGAAACACCACAATCTTTGGTGTTTCATAACCAAAACAGTCTACTTTTTTATCTTGTTATTCCTACAATTTTCCCATCAATTATGTAAGGGCAGATTTAATATCCTTAGTTTAGAACTTAAAAAGCAGAGGCGCAAAGTTACACGAAGCACAAAGTTACACCTTATGTCAACAAGGGCATTTGATATACTAAGAGACAAGGCAATGAAGGTATCACTAGGACTTTCTGAAATCTAAACTTTTAAAAGATTTTATTGAAATTGCCTATATACAACTCAAAATTTCCCATTTTAACCACTCTCAAGTGTGCCATTCAGCAGTATTAATTACATTCACAGTATTCTACTGTGGACACTAATATCAATGACCCCGATATTATTATTATCTTAACCAAAAACTATACACCAATCAAGCAATAACTCCCAAATTCCTTCTTCCTACCTGTACACATCCACCAGCCCTTGATAACATATGGTTCACCATCTTTCTCCATGAAATTTGATTTAGGTATTTCATATAAGGCACATCATACAATATTAGTCTTTTTGTGTCTGGCATATTTCACTCAGGATGATGTCTTCAGGGTTCACTCAGGTTGTAGCATACATCAGAACTTCATTCCTTTTGATGGCTGAATAATATTACTTTATATGGTCATACCATAATGTGTTTACATTGGTGCAAAAATATCTGTTCAAGTTCCTGCTTTCTGTTCTTTGTGGTATATACCAAGAAGTGGGATTGCCAGGTGAGATTATTATATTTCAACTTTCTGAGGAACAGCCAAACTGATTTCCACATTGGCTGCATTATTTTACAATGCCCCTATCAATGTCTAAGGGTTCCTATTATTCTTCAACCTTGTCAACACTTTCTATTTTCTGTTTTGTTTTTTTAATAGCCATGCTTGTGGGTGAGAAGCAGTATCTCATTGTTTTAATTTGCATTTCCCTGTGGACCAATAATATTGAATATATTTTCATGGGCTTATTGGTCATATTAATTTCTTCTTTGGAGAAATGTCTATTCAAGTCCATTGCCCAGTTTTTCATTTGGTTTTTGTCTTTTTATTGTTGAATTGTAGCAGTTTTTACATATTCTGGATGTTAAACATTTATCAGATATATGGTTAGCAATACTTTCTCCTGTTCTGTAGAATATCTTTTCACTTTCTTGATGTGTCCTTTGACATACAAAAGATCTTAATTCAGGTGCAATTTTACCATGCTTTTATTGCTCATGCTCTTGGTGTCATATCTAAGAAGCCACTAGCAAATCCAAGGTTACAGAAGGTCTCCAAACTGGGTTTTCTTCTAGGAGTTTTATGGTTTTAGCTCTTATGTTTAGGGTCTTCAATCATTTAGTATTAATTTTTGTGTATGGTGTGGGGTAGGGGTCCAACGTCATTCCTTTGCAAGTGGATACCCAATTTTCCCAGCACCCATTTGTGGAAAGACTATTCCTTCTCCAATTAATGTATTTGGCACCCTTGTCAAAAATGAGTTGGCCATATGGATGGTTTTATTTCTGATCTCTTAATTCCCTTCTATTGATCTATATGTCTATGCTTATGCCAGTACCACACTGTTTTGATTATTGTAGCTTTGTACTAAGTTTTGAAATCTGGAAGTGTGAAAACCTGTAACTTTGTGCTTCCTTTTTTGATACTGATTTGCTTTTCCATTTCCCCAAAAGGGTTGCTGGGATATTGGGAGGTATGGAGTTCAATCTGTAGATCACTTTGAATAATATTGACATCTTAATAATATACAGTTTTCTTATCCATGAACAGAGGATTTCTTGCCATTCATTTAGATTTTCTTTAATTTCTTTTAACAGCATTTTGTCATTTTCCATGGATAAGTCCTTTACCTCCTTGGTTATATTTATTTCTAGGTATTTTATTCTTTTAACAGCAGTGCTGAGTGGAATAGTGTTGTTTTTTGTTTGTTTTTTAATTTCCATTTGAGAGTATTCCTTGCTAGTATATAGAAATGCAACTGAATTTTGCTTGTTAATTTTATAGCCTGCAAATTTGCTGAATTCGTTTATTATTTCTATATGTCTTGTAAATTCTGTGGGATTTTCTATATATAAGATCACTTCTATGGCAAATAGAAGTAATTTTTCTTCTTCCATTTGAATCTGGAGGCCTTTTATTTGTTTTTCTTCATTAACTGTCCTGGCAAGGATTTCTAGGACAAAGTTGAATAGCACACATTCTTGTACTGTTCTAGCCTCAAGGGGAAGACTTTCAGTTTTTCATCATTAAGTATATGATAGCTATGATTTTTTTATATATGCCTTTTATTCATTTAGGAAATTACCTTCTATTTGTATTTTTCTGTGTGTTTTTATCATGAAAGCCTGAGTCATTTTGTCAAATGACTTTTCTGCCTCATTTGAGATAATCATGTGATTTTTCTCCCTTTATTATGTTAATGTGGCATATTACATTGATTGATTTTCTTATGTTGAATCACTCCCCTTTTTTTGTGAAAAATAATGTATATACAAAAAAAGCAATAAATTTCAAAGTGCATCACAACAATTAGTTGTAGAACAGATTTCAGAGTTGTTATGGGTTACAAGTCCACAATTTTAGGTTTTTAGTTCTAGCTGCTCTAAAATACTAGAGACTAAAAGAGATATCAATATACTGATTCAACAGTCATACCCATCTGTTAAACCCAACCTTCTCTGTATAACTCCACCATCACCTTTGATCTTTCACTGTTTAGGGATATTTGGGCTATGGCCTTTTTAACTTTGTCATGTTGGAAAGGACTGTCAATAATATGGGATGGGGGACTTTTTAAATTATTTTTTCCATCTTCTCTTCAGACTTAATTATTTCAATTTTCCTATCTTCTAGTTTGGTGATTTTTTTCTTCTGTTTGTTCAAGTCTGATGTTGGAAACCTCTAGGTTTTTTAAAATCTGCATTATCATGATTTTCATCTGCCAAATTCTGTTTGCTTCCAGTGTAAAAGTTCTACCTTCTCCTTTTGTTCATGTACCTTCTTCTTGATTTCCTTCAGTTCTATGTCTATGTTTTCTTTAGTTCATTGAACTTATTTAGGAGAATTGCCTTAATGTCTATGATCAGTTGTCCGAATGTCTGTGCTTCCCTATTGTTTTATTTTGTTCCTTTAAATGGGTCATCTATTTCTGTTTCTTGGTATGCATTGTGAACTTTTGTTGAAATTTGGACATTTGAATATTCTGATGTGCTTATTCTGGAAGTCAGATTCTCTCACTTATCCAAGTTTTAGTGCAGATTAACTATGTTCAGGATCTTCTTCAAAGATTTTCCCTGTTTATACTGAACCTATAGAACAACTGTGGCTAATAGTTCAGTTCTTTTCCAGGTCTCTCTGAGCCTATGTCTTCCCCTGGGTATGCACAGTACTTTTCAAGTTTTCCCCAAAAGGTATATCTGTTTCCCTTCCAAGAAAGGAGTTCCTCTCCCCAGCATCTCCTTGCAGGGTCCTGGGCTGTGTTCTATGTTTTTATTAAAGTTTTTTCTCCCTGGCAGTTGCATTCAGTTCCATAACCCATCCACTCCCTGGTCTGCCTTTTCATTCTAGCTTCAGCTCTGGGTCTATCTGCAACTCTGTTTCTTAGCTCTCTCTTTCCTTTCTGCTTTTCTGTCCCCAGTATATTTTGGTTGGGCCTCACAGAACTGCACTTGAATGTGGTGAGCAGCCTAGCCATCACTTTGGGTCAATCAGTTCCCAGGACCCACATTTAATTGAATGAGCACCAGCCACTGCTATCTTTGCACAAACTGCCACATTGATCCTAACATGGAGAAGGGGTCCAAACCAGTAAATATGTCCCATTGCTCTCCTACTGCTCTGGGTGCTTTTGGTTCTTAATTCAGCATTTGTTGAGTTGTTTTCTATTCTCAATAGTCTTCACAGTTTTGAGGAAGTTGATTCTACCCTTTTTTCTTG
Organism: Tamandua tetradactyla; assembly: GCF_023851605.1. Classification (NCBI taxonomy): domain Eukaryota; kingdom Metazoa; phylum Chordata; class Mammalia; order Pilosa; family Myrmecophagidae; genus Tamandua; species Tamandua tetradactyla. The sequence continues at coordinate 58,963,700 of NC_135353.1, read as the reverse complement.
TTTTTGTTTTGTTTTGTTTTGCTAATATTAAGGAGCAATGTACACTAGCAAGTCTTACTCTGCTGTCTTGATGACTCATTCCCTGGTTAAATGTGTATTAACCTGAATATGTTCCTTGTTAGCAGCTCAGGAAAATGTCACCATTCTTTGAAAATATTCTGTTTTCTTATATCTCAAATAACTGTAGAGAAAATTTTGTACTAGTGGAAAACTATGTATTGCCTAGGTTCAACTTTCTGGTTTTCTGACTCTGATTTTGCAGGAGCTACTTTACAACTCAATAAACTGAAAATAACTGATAACAATTGAAGATGATTTTCATCCAAAGACACGTGAATTCTGTCTTGTCCAAGGAGAAAACCAAGACCTAGAGAAGGTAATGAACTTCAAGGAAATGGTATAGCTGGCCTTCTTAGAAAGATCTCTTTCTTTCTCTCTTCTATTCCATGTACTCCTCCTGACCCATCAGCTTGTAATGGTTCCTGAGTGAAGACTGAAGGTGGGTGTGGAGAGGTGAAAACAAGCATGTCAAATACACATCTTAACTAAAGTACTGTTTTACTTGATATCAGCTTTGCCTCTAAGAAATATTGGCTGAGTGACTGCTAGGGACTGGGCTCTAGACAAAGTGTCATGGAGTGGGTAAGGTCATGTTACATGAATCCTTCCACCCCCTGTGACTGAAACAATGTGGAGACTCTTTTAGTTCCTCTAGAAACATCAGGTGACATGAGCCCAAACTTTCTGGAAATTGCAATGAAGGCTGTCTAGGCTAGAGTCTGGCTTCATTTCTGTTCACTATCTGTGTATTGAGAACAAGACACTAGATGGTTTGCTTCTAGAAAGTAGGGACTATTTGCAGTTCTTATATATGCCAAGTAAACCTTTTTCCCCTTCAAATTGATAGTACTGTTTATTTTATTGGTGTGAATATGTTCTCATTCCTTCTTTTTGGAGACAGAGTTCTGATGCAATAAGAACAAATCTCACCTGCCTAACTCTGGTTTGGGATCTTTTATAATGCTGTTAAATTTAACTAAGTATTCCTGCTCTGTCTTATACCTTAGAATTAATGAAGTGAATATTTTGTAAAAGAAGGAAAATTCTATAGGTAGTGTCCTAGAGATCAATGATTTGGAATCAAACTATTTAATTCAAGGTGGTTGGGTTCAAGTGTGATGGATAATGTCAAATTGGTTCGAGTCTGTAAAGAGAATCTGATGATCTTAAGCTGCTACTACCTGAGAATTTCTAACTGATGGGTTATGTGGTGGCTTAAAAATTGGTCCACAAATTCTTTTATACTCCTGCCTTCAATAGGTGAAGCCTAAATTCCTCTGCATTTGAGTGTGGGCTAGACTTAGAACTGCTTTTATTGAATAAAATAAATCAAATGTGACTGTACAACTTCACAGACTTCCTACACTCTACCCTACTACACTGTATTGAAACACTTGCTCTGGGGGAGGAGTCTGCAAACAGCCATATTAGTGAACCATCTTAGAAGTAGAATTCTCCAGTCCAAGCTGAACCTTCAGATGAATGCAGCCTCTGTCAATACCCTGAATACAACCAAATGAAAGACCCTAAGCCAAAACCATCAAGCTAAGCTGCTTCAGAATTCCTGACCCAAAGAAATCATAAGATAGCATGTGTTTGTTGTTTGGAGGTAGTTTGTCATTCAGCAAGATATAAGCAATACAGTTTTAAAGTTCCATAATAACCAGTGATATTTCTGAAAAATGATTAGCTAAAGGACTGTTAAGACTTTATGAATCTTGGCAAAGTGTTCCACAGTCCAATTTTTTTGCAAGATCTTGCTAAGAAACTGTATAGACAGTACCACTCTCAATCCAAGTGTTAAAACACAGATATTTATAGTTTCAGAAAAAATGAATTTGCTTAGATGGATTCATTTGCTGTTCTGCACACTTAACCAAAATGTCAACCAAGCACAGGCATTTTTCTTCCTTCAACAAATGTTACATAAATGCTTACTAGGTCTCCAGCACCATTATGTGTGAATTAGGTTCTTCTATGCATCTATTCATCACAAACATCTACTGGGATCAAGCACTATGCTTAGTGCTGAGGATACAAAGATGAATATAACACTTTGCTCTTGAGAGGCTCAGTATTTTGTTGGGGGCATAGGCAGGTAAACAGATACTTTACAACACAGTGTAGTGAACATTACCCCACAGACAAGAATAAAATATTATGGTATTGTAGAGAATAGAAAAACTGTCTCCACATGAGGTCTTGAAAGATGAATAGGCATTTTCAAGCAAAGAAGAGTTGTGGGGTAGATGGATAGTATTTCAGGGGTAGAGAACAGACTGTGTAAAGACATGGAAGTATGAAAAGCATAGGATGTCTTTTCACACTATAATTCTTCCTGCTTGAGAATAAAGAGATGCCTTGTGATATACATGCACCTGGCAGCATGAGGCAGGCCAGACAGTCTCGTTTTCTAGGCACAGGCAATTTAAAGTCAACAAAAGACTCAGGCTGATCAAGCCACCCCAGATTGAAGGAGAGATAAATAGTTCTTCTGCTCTGCCCCAAAGTTCTCATGTTTGAAGAATTGTCATGATTAAACCTGAAAAATTGCAAGTCTTTTCAACCATATTAGTGTGAAGACCACAAATTGTGCCTGAATCTACAAAGCTTTTGAATTTGGACTTCTGTTGACTTTTGTTTTCAATAACATTTGCTGTCAAATGATGGACATTACCTTTTATATGAGTGTCACTCAAAAGGCAGGTCCAAGACAAGAAAAGAGTGTGTGCCAGAATGTAAACCAATACACTGCTTCCTTCATCAATAAAATCTTGCTATGAAAAAAAAAATCAGCCAAACTAAATGATTTTCTCAGTGGTATAGTTGATTTATATTTGACACAAGCTCCTAATCTCCTCACAAAGACTGATAATAAATAATCCATGGACTGGCAGTAGTCCATAAACCACACTACTTTGAGTAGCACTGATTTAGATGACTCACTATCCATTAAATAAAATCCTATATGACAAACCTCTTTGCTTCCTTTCAGAACCTGGTCTATGCTTTCTTTTCCTATTGTGAGAATCATGCAATTTATCTTGTTTCCCTTCTTCTTTTGGGTGTCTAGGAAGTTGAAAGTCAAATTTTCAGCTCAAGTGCATCAACTATGCTGACAATTTTGGGTTGCATTTTTTACATTCTTGTTCTTCATTCTGAATTTCTATTTCTAATTTATGTTTGACTTGCTTATTTCATTAAATATATTTTTGGTGGATGATGTTGAAGATGATGACAATGATGGCAACCATGACAACAGGCATTATAGCAAGCATGGCAAATAGGCCAGATTTCTGGTCTACATCCGTTTGAGTAGAATAAAGGTTTTGGCTATGTCTCCATGATTCCAAATAAGTTTGACTGTTGTATTCTTAGAATTGATGAAACTGGTATCATGGACAGACAGTGGCATTCATGAGAAACTCACTCCTCTGCATGCAGAGGGTCTCTGACTGCATAAATGAATTCAGCATGCACAGTTAGGAGAAGGGTACTCACCGTCTTGGTCGTTACCTGAGTCAGCTGGAGACTTGCTCCGGCGCATAGGGCCAGGACTCTTGGCTGAACTCTTCTGTGGTGTTGGGGATGCCTTTGGGCCAGCTGCAACTGATGGATTCCCCTTCATGACTCGGCATTCTGTGAGAAAAGGACACAGGCAGCTTAGTAGAGTCAGAGGAAAACAGAGTTCTCCAGAAACTGGAATAACCACCACAAACCAAAACACCCAAATGGCCCAGGAGTGGTCCCTATTGTTTTTAGGAACAATGGCTCTGGGGAGGAGGACATGGAGGAAACTTTCAGAGGTCAACTGGTCTAAACCAGGTATTTAAATCCCTGGATTATGAAAACAAGGGGAGGAATTCAAAAGCAGGTCAAACAGTTAACTCAATAGTCAATTCAATCATTTGTGAAAAAACTAACCATATCTCAGTATAACACCTGTTGACATAATGCTTAATTAATTTCCTCGGAGGAAAGACTGACAGCTACACAGATGAAACATTCATGAATAATTTAAAGGAGGGATAAGGAGCTACCATTTGTTGCCTATGACATGTCACACATTGTCATCAGCGTTTTATGGATATCATGTCATTTTATGTAATATAAACACTATCACCACCACCATCTTGCATTTATAGAAGTCCTTTTAGTTTTCAAGGCATGTTATCATAATCCCTTATGCTGATTTAATGAATAAATAGGCCAGTATTGATTCTGCCATGTATACAAACATATAGAAATCTTATGGGTATATAGGTAATTTCAGCAAATATCCCTGCTAGTTGTCCCAGTTCCAGTCTGAGTCCATTCAGCATCCCCTACAAAGACAAATCTAGGCACTGATAATTTATCAAGAGGATTATTATTACCCATTTTGCTGATGACAGTACAAAGATCTTTAAACCTTTGCTTAGGGCCACACTCAAGAAAGTAGAACAAGGACTAGAAGCCAGGTCTCCTAAGTCCCTGTCTACTGCTATTTCTATGGTAGGGGATGGTCCATGTACAGACTGATGCTTTTCCCTGTGACCTGTAAATAAACCTTGTGCTTCAGACTATGTTAGCCAGGCTCCTCGAATGGGATGATAGATATAGGCCGATTCCCTTCCTTAGGTGCCCTGAGGTGAAACACATCCTTAGCAGATAATGGCACATTGCCTACTGGCACATTCCTTCCCTTTTTTCCCTGAGCATATGTAAACAAATATTTTCTGAAGACAGTATGGCTAAAGAATGCACGTTTATGGCACTCAGCCAATCCCCGCTGGTAAATCTACTCCTGGGAGGAAGAAAGCAATGTCCCTCCACTATGACACTAATACTAGGTGTGTGTAGATTATCTCCTTGCATTGGCTATAGATCAAGACTGCTGGCCATGGGGAACTGATGTCCACTAGTGAAGCTAACTTTGCTTTGTCTCTTGTCTGTGTGAGTAATATTTTTTTCCATCCAGTTGTTGGTAACTCTAACCCCTGTTTTGAAGTGGGTTGACATTTCTTGGGTGTCTGTGCTGGTTTGAAATGATGTATGTACCCTAGAAAAGCCATGTTTTAATTCTAATCCCATTTTGTAAATGCAGCCATTTCTTCTAATCCCTATTCAGTATTATACGTTTGAAACTGTAATTAGATCATCTCCCCTGAAGATGTGATTTAATCAAGAGTGGTTGTTAGGCTGGATTAGGTGGAGGCATGTCTCCACCCGTTTGGGTGGGTCTTGATTAGTTTACTGGAATCCTATAAAAGAGGAAACATTTTGGAGAAAGGGAGATTCAGAGACAGCAGAGCAGAATGACATAGCCACGAGAAGCAGAGTCCACCAGGCAGTGATCTTTGGAGATGAAGAAGGAAAATGCCTCCCGGGGAGCTTCATGAAACAGGAAGCCAGGAGAGAAAGCTAGCAGATGATGCCATGTTCTCCATATGCCTTTCCAAAAGAGTGAGAAACTCTCACCATTTTTGCCATGTGCCTTCTCACTTGAGAGAGAAACCCTGAATTTCATCCCCTCTCTTGAACCAAGGTATCTTTCCCTGGATAGTTATTTTGGAAGCAGAGTTAAGCAGAAAGTTTTTTTTTGTTTTGTTTCTTTGATTCACCTCCCATTTTGGATGAGTAAGAATCATATAGAGTGTTACTAATCATTGTCCAGAGCTGGAGATGTAGCAAGTATAGGAAATTGGATACAGCCTGTGATTAGTTTAGCTATTTTTTTTTTTTTTAGCAGTTTACCTCTTCTCAAAGGAAACATAGCAAAAAGACCACATCTTTTAGGCGTTTGGTCACTTAAGTTGTTTGTAAAGTTTATGTTAGTAAAATTCCCTTTTTTTTCCTACCCATCTTAATAAGAAAACATGTTCTGAATGTACTTTTCTATTAGGATCACATCTAAACCTTATTACTGTGTGAGGTAATTTGCCATTAACTTACACCTAGAGCTTAGACTCAAGCAAAGGTAGATGGGCAGATGTTCAGCTCCTTTCTGAGATTAACAACCCTCTAGAATCTTGAATCACAGAGTAGGGGGAATGGAGCAACAAGCCTCAGGGTGAGAAGAGGTATGGATATTAGGAATACAATGGAAAAATCTTTCTACAATGGAACCATCATCATGGGCCAAATAGCTGGAAAGTTTTGATTAGAAAACTGTATCAGTTCAACATCCCCAAGTTTTATTTCTAAATTTTTCTTGCTGTAGTTTATTGTGCCTACCAGCCCATATGACACAATATGTTATTCAAGAAATATGGTCAATGTTGGAGCAGAAGGAGAGGCATTTTATTGAGTTTGTAGGCTGAGCATCTGAAATACCCTTCAACCTTACACTTAATGGCCCACATACATATCCAAAAATGTTGGGAGAAAGGCTAACAATATTTTCCCTCGAGGGACCATGCGTAGAAGTTCTCTAGGGAAATCCTAAGGGATAGAAGCAGGTTGAACAATGAAGCAATAAAATCCAATGGTTTTACTTACCATTTTCATCCAGAGAAAAGTCATCCTGAGCATAGCGAAATTTTTCAGGACCACAAGCAATAAACACATCATCATCACCAAAGAAATCATGGAGACAGGTTACCTACAGAGAAAGCAGAAACATCAGATTAGCATTTGATGATCTTGTGACAGTGAAATTCAAACCATGCTGACAAAGGAAAAAAAACTTTACATCTTGTCCACCATATTCAGCCTCCAAGGATCTCTTTTTCTCAAAATATCTACTACACTCAGAGTATGCAGTACCACTGGCTTTCAATGTTGCAAGTGTGGTAATCTTATTTCCACTGCATCAAGGCTAAAATTAAGACTATGTCTAAATGAACTGCCCTCTCCATTCTGAAGTAAAGATAAAAGGCAGATGGCCCTACAAATGCCACCTTTTCTCAGAGCCACAAAGAAATGTGCTCCTGGCCCAAATCTGGGCCAAGGGTCTAGGCTGAGACAGATGAGAAAAATCTGCATCCAATAGTGGATAGATTCTGTGGCTGGCCCAGTGGAAAAAGTTTTTCTCTTCTTCTGCATGAGTTCTCAAAGAAGGACACCAGTTCTTAACTGTTCCTTTTGGGCACACAAAAATTGAACTTTTGCTAAAAATGGACCAAGAACCCAGTTGTAGCCCAGAATAGCATTCCTCCCTCAAGAACAAGGAGGAGAAAGCTGTGTCCACCACTTCAAACTTCACCAAGAACAATGGGCTTCAATTGTCTCAAGGCTTTTCTGGGTAAAGCCATGTTCTCAGGATTCTTTCCTTCCTCTAATGCCCTATGCATTGTACCTTCTTCACAATAAAGAGACAATCTCTTCTATTCCCTTTCTGCACACACACACACACAAACAGGTCCTTGGGAAAGTACGCTGTTCCCTGTAGTCTTCCCACTTCTCGGTTTTCCTAATTACATCTCATAATTAGTCCAGCACATCAGGAAAACCCCAGGAGAAATCATAGAGTCAAAACATGCTTATCCCAGTCCTTAGCCTGAAAGTGTTCAAAGCCTCTAATTGTTCTATGATTCCCATTCAGGCTGCCAGCAATGGCTTTCCAAAGGCACAAGGCTCACTAACAGCTTGTTGGGCACAGAGAGCAATATGTTACACTTGGAAAAGGTTTATATTAATAAATGTCCACCACCCAGAATCTATTCAATCCATGTTCCCCCAGCCAAGATGATTTCAAGCCTTATACAAAGGGAGAGATGCTTAAAGATTATCCTCATTTTTTCAGTCTCGCAATCATCCAAGGGAGGCCAAGAGAGGGAGGGAGACTTGGAGGACTACCAGTATTGCTCCTATTAAGACTCTTCCCAGCCCTGGTCCCAAACTCATTAAAATAGATCAACATGCTTCTTCAGCCCCAATCATGTAATGTCAATCAGTGCTACCACTAAGTGAAGGCTTACTCCGTGAAATGCACACTGCTAAGTCTTTCCATCCCATCTCACTTTTTCCTCACAACAAATCCTAGAGATTGGTATTATCACAGATGAGAAAACTGAGGCCCAAATACAATAAATGAATTACATAAGTGGAAAGTGGTAAAGCCAAACAAAACAGAACTATCTGACTCCAAAGCCTGCACTTTTAAACACACAATAATACAAAGTACATGTGTATAGTTCAGGCATTGGGGATACAAAGATAAATAAGACTCAAGTCATGACTTCATGGAGCTCACAGTCTGATAGGTTGAGAGACACTGAAACAAAGCATTTCAATTTAGTTCTGTGAATGCTAGGATAGGAGTATATACAAGTGCCATGGGAGCTGTTGATTGCCACATCCAAGTGACCCAGTAACTAGCTGGCACCGTTAGTTCAATAAACACCCTGCATATTTTCCTGATAGCAGATACAACAAGAGAAGCTGCAACTCCTACAACATCTTTCACTTTGGCTCATTAAAATTTGGAGCCCTTACCTCTGATGCACCGTGCCTCTGAATTGATTACCTCCACCACCTCCTTGACCCTGAGGATCTCTGCCATGCCCTTATGTTCGAGGCTGCAGCCTGACCCTGATTCACTGCTATTAGTTTTGGTCATGAGTGAGGGAAGCCTGATCCTTGGTTATCCCTCCATGAAAGGGCTCTAGGATTTGGCATACTTCCAAACCAGCTTTGTTTCAAGACCTACCTATATTTTTAAGTGTACTCACCTATTTCTTCCCATTAGACCACAGGTTCCTGAAATTCAATACTAGTTTATCCCTCCCTCTCTATTCCCTCATGGTTCCTGGTAGAGTGTTTATTGCATACAAGAGAATAAAACCACAGCTATTTGGGCCTCAACTGCATATAAGGAATAGAATAAGGAGAAACAATCAGAGAATTTGTGGGAATATACAAAAATAGAATAGTAGGAATAAGAAAGAAGAAATTCATAGTGACAGCAGAGATTAGAATTCAAAGGCTTTGTAAGGTAACACAAATACACAAATTTAGAAATAATAAGAAATGACTATGAATTCAGAAATAATTCTTTGCACAACTATTCTAATTAATTTGCAAACTTAGATGAAATGGGTGATTTTTAAAGGAAACCTAAATAATCAAATAACCTCAAAAAGAAAGAGGAGAATTATATCATCCAGATGACAGCGTAAAACTTCCTGGTGAATGTTCTCCCTTTCAAAAAGCAATAAAAGGGCAGAATCATCTTTCTAAAAATACTAGAAGATGATTGAAACTAGAGAATAGCTCAATGAACATTGAATTGGAGGGGGAAAAAACATCCAAAAATGGCAGGTGAACATTGGACAAATTTACCAGTCTAGCTACCACTACCCACTGACAGTGTGCCCTGTATTCCTGGATCCATTTGATAGTTTGTGCAACTCACAATTGTGGCTTAGAAGCCCAGAAACATTGAAATGTGGGTCCCTGAAGACTGATAAACCCACAGAGGTCGTTGATGGTCCATGCACTTTCCCAACCTGGATCCATGGGGCCTGAGTACTGGTGCATATAAGCAAAATATTGGGTATCTCTGTACATAGACCCCAACTGGCTTGATAGAAGACAACTCATGGTTTTGGGTCTGGGTCCTCTAATCTGGAAATGGCTGGGGCAGAAAAGTTATGCAGAAAGGGGAATCTGAACTACAGAACTGCAGAGTGGACCCAGTTCTAAACACAGGAGTGAAAATACAGATTGGAGTATGGGAGTGGAGCAGAGCTGACCACAGTTGCCAGGGAAGAAAAACTGCAACAATAATAAAGAGCACAAACCAGGGATCAGGGAGGAGTGTATAGGGAGAGGAATTCCTTTCTTTGAAGGGGAACAGTTGTACATGCTGGGCAAATGTTGAAAGTTATGCCTGGGGCAAGACATAGTCTCAAAGACACCTGAGAAAAACCTGTTAACCTTCATCTGTTATATAAGTTCAGTTTAAACTGGGCAAAGGTTTGAAGAAGAGCATTGAAACACAGCCAATCTACATTATAACCTTAAATAAGAGGAGAATCTGATTTCCAGAGTGAGTGCACCAAAATAGTAAATGCCCAGATTTCAACAAAAGATCACAACACATACAAATAAACAAGAAGAGATGACCATTCAAAGAAACAAAATAAACAGAAGTACAGACGTTGGTACAATTAATTATATATGTTAAGTCAATTCCCCTAAATAAGTTGAATAGCTAAAGGAAAGCATAGACAGAGAACCAAAGGAAACCAAGAACATTAAGCAAGAATAAAATTAAAAATTAAAAATATTAAATAACGAAAAGGAACCGAACAGAATTGTGTGGATGCAAGATGCAATAACAGAGAATAAAAATATAAAGGAGGCATTCAACAGCACATTTGAACAAGCAGAAGAAAGAGTCAGCAAACTGGAAAACAGGACAATTGAAATAATTTAATTTGAAGAACAGATGGGAAAAAAGAAAGTGAGCAAAGGCTAAGAACCCGTAGGACAAACATGAAGCATACCACCAAATACATTATGAGAGTCCCAGATGGAGAAGAGAAAGAGAAAGGGGCAAAAGAATATTTGAAGAAATCATGACTGAAAGCTTCCCAAAACTGATGAAAGTCATGAATATATACATCCAAATAGTTCAAGGAACTCCAAACAGAATATAAACAAAGAGACCTACCTCAAGACATTTCACAACCAAAACGTTGACTTTCAAAGATAGAGTATCAGAAAGTAGTAAACAACAAATCACATGTAAGAAGTCCTTGATATGATTAAGTGCTGACTTGTCGTTAGACACCATGGAGGCAAGAAGGCAGGTGGTATAATACACTTAAAGTACTAACAGAGAAGAATTGTCAGCCAGGAATTCTATAACCAGCAAAACCACCCTTTAAAATAAGGGAAAGTTTGAGTGGTGCAATGGTGGCTCAGTGGCAGAATTCTTGCCTGCCATGCCAGAGACCTGGGTTCAATTCCTGGTGCCTACCCATGTTAAAAAAAAAAAGAAAAAAGAGGAAAAGTTTAAGATATATGCAGATAAACAAAAGCTGACAGAGTTTATCACCTTCACTACAAGAAATGAGCATGCAAAATATAAAGAAGTAATGTGTGACAAAACAACATAAAGAGGAGGAACAGAGGGATATAGGAGCTGAGGCTGTCTGCACTATTGAAAATTAGTTGTTATCATTTCAGCCTAATTTGTTATAGACAGAGGACATTAAATAAAACCCTACTGTAACTATGAAGAAAGTATTTAAATAAATATACAGAATTGGAAATGAGAAGTGGATCAATCATTTCCCACAAAAGATCAACTATCCCAAAACAGAAGTCTGGAATGGAGGAAGTGAGAGGAAAAAAAAAAGGCATGAGACCTACAATAAATAAAGGACAGCAAGTCCAGCCTTATCACTAATTACTCTGAATGTAAATGGATTGAATTCTTTTCTGATTCAAAAGACAGAGATAGCCAAAATGGATTTAAAAAGCATGATCCAACTCTAAGTTGTTTGTAAGAGACTCACCTTAGACCTAAAAACACAAATAGATTGAAAGTGAAAGGATGGAAATATTCATAAGGTGATGTCATCAACATGGTGACATAAGACATAACCTGGAAAAGTCTCCCTTCAGAATAAAAACCAATAAAAGGAAAATCCCACCTTCTTGGAACTCTGGAGGATAACAGACTGGAGCTGAATCAAAGAAATTAAGAAAGCAACAACAAAAGGTAGATCTATAACCCTGACCTGCTAGTCTAGACACCTCCTCCCCACTTATTCCTGCATAGCTTAAGAGTCACACATAGACAGCATGGCCCAGTTATCTCCTGCTATGATTCAGATCATAAAGACACTAACAGCAGCAATTAGAACCCCATGCATACACAGGCACAGGGACCCAAGTCCGTAGAGACCCAGGGTAGAACATATGAGGCTTACTAGCACATACATACAAAATGGTCCCGAGGAAATAAATAAGACTACAGCAGAATTGTTGGCAAGACATGCACATGATCAGTCCAGTCTCTAGTTGCTGGATCACATAAATGAAAAAAAAAAATTGACCTGTTTGGATTGACCCATTCTGACTCACCAGGGTGATATATCCTAACGGGTAAGTGATAGGAGGCAAAAAAGTCTCACAGGAAAAAGGGGAAAACTGAACTGCTATAAGGCAGGACAGGCCCCAGAACTGGAAAGTGTAATAAAATGGGGGCCTGAGTGAAGGAAAGAAATTAAACAAATCTTAGGAGCTGGGGAGAAAATTCTGCACAAAAGTAAAGAGAACAGATCAGGATTTCCAGAGAAGGAATAGAGAAAAGGGAGCCAATTACACATAAAGTGGCAATCTTAAAAGTGGTATCACATATAAGGGCATAAATCAGATGTGGAAGACCAGAGAAAAGGTCTGGTATAAGTTGGAAAAAGAATCAAAGAGCGTTAATATATAGCCAATCTTCAATAAAACCATAGGCATGCAGGAGAAGCTGAACTTCAGAGTGAGTACCTCAAAATAATCACATGCTTAGACATCAGCAAACAATTAGAAGCCATACTAAGAGAGAAAGATATGGCTCACTCAAGGGAACAAATTAAAACTCCAGAGGAGAAACAGATTTTGGAAAACTAATCAAAGAAGTTCAAACAAATCTCTTAAATCATTTCAAGGCAATGAAGAAAAATATAGATGGAAATAAAATAATGGTGGATATAGAGTTAAAGGATATTAAGGAGACAATGAGCAAAAAGAAAGTCAGAAAGTTTAAAAAGAAACATAACAGATATCATGGTGATGAAAACACAATAATAAGAGATTAAAAATACATTGGAGGGGTGATGTGATGGTGGCTCGGTGACAGAACTCTCGCCTGCCATGCCGGAGACCCGGGTTCGATTCCCTGTGCCTACCCATGTTAAAAAAAAATACATTGAAGGTATTGTTCCTATGCCAGAGAAGCCCTAAAATCCAGAGGTTTCAACCAGTTGCATTCCTTTGCTCCACTATATCGACACCCCTTCTCAACATGAGGAAGTCAGAATGATCATTGCCCCAATATCCCTAAAGATTGAGAGAAGGATCAAATGAGAGGAAAGAGTTGTAACAGAGAAGATAGTATTTAACAAATGAGTATGACTACTGAATCCTTATATTAATATCTCTTTTCAGTCTCCAGTGTATTAAAGCAGCTAGAAGGAAATACTCGAAACTGTGGAATTGTAACCCATACCATACTTTGAAGTTTGTTCTATAACTACGTGTAAAAATGTATTTTGAAATCTATCACTTTTCTGCATACATGGTATATTTTACAATAAAAAAATGTTTAAAAATACATTGGAGGCATATAACAGAAGATTTGAACAGAAAGAAGAAAGAATCAGTGAGCCAGAAGACAGAACAATCCAAATTATACAGTTAGAAGAATAGATAGAGAAAAATAGGAAAAAATTGAGCAGTGTCTCAAGAACTTGAGTGACAGCATGAAGCAGATGAACATATGCATCATGGGTGTCCCAGAAGGAGAAGAGAAGGGAAGAGGGACAGAGAGAATATTTGAAGAAATAATGATTAAACTTTTCTAACTCTTATGAAAGACATATCATGTCCAAGAAGAGCAACATACTTCAAACAAAATGCATCCTATTAGAACTATTCTGAGACACATACTAATCAGAATGCCAAATACCAAAGATAAAGAGAATTCTGAAAGCAACAAGTGAAAAGCAATTCATTACATAAAAGGGATCCTCAATATGTCTAAATGTTAAAATTTCATAAGAAACCATGGGGGCAAAAAGGCAGTAGTATGATATATTTAAGGTACTGAAAGAGAAAATCAGACAGCCAAAAATTCTTTATATGGTAAAACTGTGCTTCAAAAATGGCAGAGTTGAAAATACTCACAGGTAAACAGAAACTGAAGGAGTTTGTATCCAAAGCCCTGCCCTACAAGAGTTGCTAAAGAAGTTCTTCAGATTGAAAGGAAAAGACAGGAGACAGTGACTTAGAGCAGTGTAAAGAAGTGAAGATCTTCTGTTAAGATAGCTAAATGGGTAATGCAAAACCCAAAAGTACTTTATGCTTAATATATAATTCTATTCTTTATTTCTTATAAGAATTAGAATACAATTGAATAAGAAATAGTCATATTCCTTGATAATGGACACAAAATATAAAGAGGTAATATGGAACAAAAACAATATAAACAGGAGAAACAGAAGGATATAGGAGCAAAGAACATGTATACTAGTGAATTTAAGTTGGCATCTCTTCAAATTAGTAGGTTATAGATGTAGATTGTGTAATACAAACCCCCAGGAAACCACAAAAATGTACTCCAAAATATACAGAAATGGAAGTAAAAAGGTGATCAAACAGATTTCAAAAGATCAACTATACTGAAGACGAGGTTGCAGTAAAAGTATAGAGAGACAAAATAGATAAAAGACACATAAAAACTAAGAACAAAATAGCTGAAGTAAGTACTGCATTTACAATAATAATACTAAATGTTAATGGCTTAAACTCCCAGTCAAAAGATACAAATTGGCAGAATGAATAAGCTACACATTGTTTACAAAAGACTCATCTTAGACCCAAAGACACATATAAGTTGAAAGGATGACAAAAAATAACTCATGCAAATAGTAACCAAAATAGAGCTGGGATAGTATACTAATATCAGAAAAAAAAATAGACTTTAGCCAAAAACTATTATGAGACAAAGAAGGACATTACATATTAATAAAGGGTCAATCCACTAGGATGAAATAACAATCATAAATATTTATGTACCTAATCACCTCCAAAATATATGAGGCAAACACTGGAAAACTAAAAGGAAAAACAGACACCTCTACAATAATAGTTGGAGACTTCAATACACCACTCTCATCAATGGATAGAATATCTAGATAGGATCAAAAACAAAAGAGGGAAATTGAATAATATGATAAATGATATACCTAACAAACTGTGATGGTTAGGTTCTGGTGTCAACTTGGTCAAATGATTATGCCCAGTTGTCTAGTCAGGCAAGCACTGGCATGACCGTTGTGGCAAGGATATTACATGGCTGGTTGATTAAAATCATCATGTCAGTTGATTGTGTCTGTGGCTGATTTCATCTGTGATCAACTAAGGAGTAGTCTCCCACAACAAGATATTCCAATCAGGTGAAGGTTTTTAATGGAGAAGAGAGACTCTTTAACTGCATCTTCAGCTAGAGAGCCTCTACTGTAGAAACCAGATATCTGATATGGGTTAATACCCAGAAAATATCAAGAAAACCTAGAACTCAACAATAAAAAATACAAAGAACCCAATTTAAAAATTAGCAAAAGATTTGAATACGCATTTCTCCAAAGAGGATATGCAAATAACCAAAAAGCATATGAAAAGACACTCAACATCACTATCTATTAGGGAAATGTAAGGTAAACCCACAAAGAGATATTACACCATTTCATAGCCACTAGAATGGCTAATATTAAAAAAAATGTGGCAACATGGATGATTGTGGATAAACCTTGTTCAGTTTAACAAGCCATATACAGAGGGATAAATACTGTATGATCTCATTGATAGGAAATACTTAGAACAAGCAAGCTCATAGACTCAGAATCTGGAGTATAGGTTCCCAGGGTCAGGGGTAGGGGTAGAGAAAAGGGATTTAATGCTTGAACTGTACAGAGTTTCTATTTGGGTTGATAGTAAAGTTTTGGCAAGGGATGGTGGTGAAGGTAAAACAACACTGTTAATGTAAATAACAGCACATAATTATATATATGAAAGTGGTTAAAAGAGGAAATTTTAGATTGTATATATCTTAAAGAAAATACTGTTTTTAAAAATAGAACGTACAATGCAAACAGTGAACCCTATTGTATATGAGGTACTATAGTCAATAATAAAATTATAGTTAACAGTAGAATTATAAAAATGTTCTTTTATGAATTGTAACAAATACACATTCATTGAAATGCATTATACACCCACGAAGGTCATCTCTGCCCTGCAACCTACAACTCCCCCCACATCCCATGCAGCTGAACCCCGTCACCCAGCCCCCACAACATGCTCCAAGGACCCCCACCCGACCTGCCCCTGTGTACCCCACCCCACAACCCTGCCCTGTACACATGTGCACACGTGCCCCAGCCCAACCCACCTCTCCCGCACAGACACAGAGTGTTGCCCCACCCCTCCAAAGACCTGAGCACCCGCACCCAGGCCCTTGACTCCCAACTCCCCCTCACTGCCCCCTTTAGGTGCTCACCTTCATATCTGGGCCACACCTTCCCCCAACCCACACAATCACGCATCCTCACCCCATCACTCCTGAGTTCTGCACACACATACATCAGCATTTGGTAGGACCACACCCACACACACATGTACCCCAGCCACACCACCCCCAGCTCTGGGCAAGCACTAATTTGTGCATCCGGGCCACACCCACCCCCAGCCCATCCAGATACAACCCAGCCCCGGTGTCTCTGAGCTCTGCACACATTGTACACTGGGCCCAAACCCCAGACCCACACAAACACACAGCTACATCCTCCCCACCAGGCACCCATGCATTATGCACTGACCTTTGACCACTGCAACTTATCCCCCTTGAACTGTGCATATGCACACACTGGTCCCAACTGGGGCACAGAGGTCAGGGCACCAGGAGGGCAGGGCAAGGTGTGTTCTTGCACAGGAGGAGGGGTACAGGTAGTTGGGTTGCAAGTGCACGTGTGCAGGGCACACTCTGGCAAAACCACTCTGCTCCTGCACCTGGCAGGTGCTCACATGCAATCTGTGCCATATAGCCCCCACCTTGCACACACGTGCATCCCTGCCCCACCTCCCCTGCACTTGCATACCCATACCAGGGCCCTGCCCACCTGACATCACCACCACAAACCCTGTCCCACAATCCCCACAACCCGTGCTTGGCCCCTGCACACTCGTGTACCTGCATCCCAACCACCTGTGGGACCCCTCCTGTGCAAGGATATACCTGGCCCTGCCCTCCTGGTGCCCTGAGCTCTGTGCTCCATACTACAAACCCTGATAACCATGATCCCCATGCTCCATGCATCCACCCACATTCTGCCGATACACCAGCCCCCATGCATCCACAGAGCCCTACCTAATCCACTTCCTGCTTCACCCTACCCCAATGCTGCACCCTGCTCCTGCAGTCCAAGGCCTGCCTGAACTGCACCCCACTCTCACAGCCCCCAGACCACATATCCGAAAACCCACACCCTGCACCCCATGCTCACAGGCATGAGTGTAGCATTCCTGACTTGTGCCTAATCCTGTGACACAACCTGTCACTGCACTGTTGTGGCCCACCACATACCCTGCATCCTGCTCCACACCTGTCCCACAAATACAAAGCTTTAGACTACTGAAGGAAATCAAATTTCAAAGTAACCCTATTAAGATATTTACATGTCACAAAGAGAACAGAAGATCACTCACCATATGAAGATGCAGACAGATAGAGCCCATCCTAATGACAAATTAAAACACTGGAGGAGAAACAGACTTTGGAATAACTAATCAAAGATGCTCATAAAACTCTATTAAATAAAGTCAATTGTATGGCTAATGACATAAAGGAGATCAATAAGACACTAGAAGAGCATAAGGAGGAATTTGAAAGAATAAATGGAAAACCAGAAAATATCACAGAGATTAAAGATGTTGTGGACCAAATGAAAAATATACTAGAGACATACAACAGCAGATGTGAAGAGGCAGAAGAAAGAATAAGTGAACTAGAGGAGAGGACAAATGATTTTGAACACAAGAAAGAACAAATGACAAAAAAGGTGGAAAAATTTGAAATAGATCTCAGTGAAATGATGGACAAAACAAACCACATTGGTGTCCCAGACGTAGAAGAGAGAAAAGGGCTAGGAAGATTAGTTCAGGATAAAATTTCATAACCATTATAAAAGATGTAAATATGCAAATCAAAGCCCAACGAACACCAAATAGAATAAATCCAAATAGGGCTACACCAAGACTCATACTAAACAGTCTGTCAAATGCTGAAGAGCAGCAGAAAATCCTGACAGCAGCAAGAGAAAAACAATCTACTACATACAAGGAAAACCACATAAGACTGAGTTCAGACTACTCAACTAGCACTATGGAGGCAAGAAGGCAGTGGTATGACATATTTAAGATCCTGAAAGAGAAAGCATTCCAGCCAAGAATTCTGTACTCAGTCAAATTGTCCTTCAAAACTGAGGCAGAGATTAAAATTTTCAGAGACAAACAAATACTAAAAGAATATGTCAACAAGAGACCAGCCCTACAAGAAATACTAAAGGGAGTTCTGCTAGTTGAAACAAAAAGACAAAAGAGGGAGGTCTGGAGGAGGGCACAGAATTGAAGAGTACCAATAACTGTAACTTAAAGGATAAAAAGAGAAAGAGGAAAAAGAATATATAGATTTGACAAATTAAAAAAAGATAACATGGTTAAATCAAGAAATGCATTCTCAGTAATAACTTTGCACATTAACAGATAAAACTTACCAATTAAAAGATACATATTGGCAGAATGGATTAAGAAATATAATGCAGCTATATGCTGCTTACAAGAGACTCATCTTAGACACAAGGATACAAATAGATTGAAAGTGAATGGATGGGAAAAAATGTTCCACACAAATCGTAAGCAAAAGAAAGCAGGAGTAGCTATACTAATATTGGACAAAATAGACTTTAAATGTAAAGAAATCACAAGAGACAAAAAGGACATTATATATTAATAATAGGAACAATTCTCCAAGAAAAAATAACAATCATAACTGTTTATACTTCTAATCAAGGAGCTCCAAAGTACATGAGACAGACATTGGCAAGCTGAAGGGAGTGATAGATGTTTCAACAATAATAGCAGGAGACTTCAATACACCACTCTCCTCTATAGATAGAACAACCAGACAGAAGATCAACAAGGAAATAGGGAAGTTAAACAATTTGATAAGTGAATCAGACCTGAAAGATATATATAGGTCATTACACCCCAAAACACAAGGATATACATTCTTCTCTAGTGCTCATGGAATATTCTCCAGGATAAATCATACACTGGAGCACAAAACAACTCTTTATAAATTTAAAAACATTGAAATTATTCACAGCATTTCCTCTGATCACAATGGGATGAAACTGGATATCAATATCCACCAAAGAATGAGAACATTCACAAATATATGGAGATTAAATAACACACTATTAAACAACCAGTGGGTCAAAGAAGAAATTGCTACAGAAATCAGAAGCTATCTGGAGGAGAATGAAAATGAGAATATGACATATCAGAACTTATAAGATGTGGCAAAGGCTGTGCTGAGAGGGAAATTTATTGTCCTAAATGCCTATATTAAAAAATAAAAAACAGCAAAAATCGAGGACTTAACTGTTCACCTGGAGGAACTTGAGGAAGAACAGCAAACTAATTCCAAAGCAAATAGAAGAAGACAGATAACAAAGATTAAAGCAGAGATAAATGAATGGGAGAACAAAAGAACAACAGAAAGAATCAATAAAACCAAAAGTTGATCCTTTGAGAAAATCAATAAAATTGATGAGCCACTAGTAAGGCTGACAAAGAAAAGAAAAAAAGAGAGAGGATGCAAATAAACAAAATCAGAAATGAGAAGGGGTGCATTCACACAGACCCTGAAGAAATAAAATAAATCATAAGAGGATACTATGAGCAACTATATGTCAACAAACTAGACAACTCAGATGAAATGAACAAATTCCTAGAAACACACAGACAAGTTACATTGATTCAGGAAGAAATAGAAGATCTCAACAAACCAATCACAAGTAAAGAGATTCAATCAGTCATCAAAAATCTTCTACAAAGAAAAGCCCAGGGCCATATGGCTTCACAGGGAAATTTTATCAAACATTCCAAAAATGAACTAATACCAATATTGCTCAAACTTTTCCAAAAGATTGAGGAAAAATGAACTCTTAACTCATTTTATGAAGGTAATATCATTTTAATAGGAAAATTGGGTAAAGATGCTATAAGAAAGGAAAATTACTGGCCATCTCCTTAATGAACATAGATGCAAAAATTCTCAACAAAATATTAGCAAATCTAATCCACCAACACATTAAAAGAATTATACACCATGACCAAGTGAACATCCTTTTCTCACAAAAACATTTTAAAAGATAGGAATCAAAGGTAACTTCCTCAATATGATAAAGGGCATATATGAAAAACCAACAGCCAGCTTCATACCCAATGGAGAAAGACTGAAAGCTTTTCCTCTAAGATCAGGAATGAGAAAAGGATGCCCTCTGTCACCACTATTATTCAGCATTGCACTAGAAGTTCTAGCTAGAGCAATCAGGAAGGACAAAGAAATAAAAGGCATCCAAATTGGAAAGGAAGAAGTAAAAGTTTCATTATTTGCAGATGACATGATACTATATGTTCTAGTTTGCTAGCGGTTGGAATGTAATACACCAGAGATGGATTGGCTTTTAATAAAAGGGGATTTATTTCATTAGTTCTTCAGAGGAAAGGCAGCTAACTTTCAACTGAGGTTCTTTCTTACGTGGCAAGGCACAGGGTGATCTCTGCTGGCCTTCTCTCCAGGCCTCTGGGTTCCAAAAACTTTTCCAGGGGTGAGTTCTTTCTGCATCTCCAAAGGCCTGGGCTGAGCTGTGAGTGCTGAGATGAGGTATGCTGAGCTGCTTGGGCTGTGCTACATTGAGCTCTCTCATTTAAGCACCAGCCAATTAAGTCAAACATCATTCATTGCAGCAGGCATACCTCCTAGCCGACTGCAGATGTAGTCAGCAACAGATGAGGTTTACATACCATTGGCTCATGTCCACAGCAACAGAACTAGGTAACTTCACCTGGCCAAGTTGACAACTGAATCTAACTACCACACTATACTTGGAAAATCCTGAGGAATCTACAACAAAGTTACCTGAGCTAATAAACAAAGTCAGCAAGGTGGCAGGACATAAAATTAATGTGCAAAAGTCAGTAATGTTTCTATACACAAGCAATGACCTAACTGAGGAGTAATTTAAGGAAAAAAAATTCCATTCAAAATAGTAACTAAAAGAATCAAGTACTTAGGAATGAACTTAACTAAGGACGTAAAGGACTTGTACACAGAAAACTGCATAATATGGTTAAAAGAAATCAAAGAAGATCTAAATAGGTGGAAAGCCATTTCCTGCTCATGGGTAGGAAGGCTAATTATAGTTAAGATGTCAATTCTCCCCAAATTGATCTACAGATTCAATGCAGTACCAATCAAAATTACAACAACTTACTTTGAAGGTTTGGAAAAGCTAGTTACCAAATTCATTTGGAAGAGAAAGAGATCCCAAATACCTAAAAGCATCCTAAAATAGAAGAACAAAGTGGGAGGATTAACACCTTCTGACTTTAAAATTTATTATAAAGCCACAGTGGTCAAATGGTACTGGCGCAAAGATAGAACTGCTTACTATTGGAACCAAATCAAGAGTGCAGAAATAGACCACCAAATCTATGGTCAGCTGATTTTTGACAAGGCCCCCAAATCCATTAACTTGGGACAAAAGAGTCTTTTCAATAAATGGGCATGGGAGAACTGGATATCAATAGCCAAAAGAATGAAAGAGGACCCTTACCTTACACCCTATACAAAAAATAACTCAAAGTTATCAAACACCTAAATATAAGAACTAGCACCATAAAGCTTCTAGAAGAAAACGTATGGAAACATCTTTAAGACCTAGGAATAGGATGTAGCTTACTAAACTTGACACTCAAAGCACAAACAACAAAAGAAAAAATAGATAATTGGGAGCTCCTTAAAATCAAATGCTTCTGTACCTCAAAAGACTTTGTCAAAAATGTAGAGGCAACCAACCAAATAGGAGAAAATATTTGGAAATCACACATTGGACAAACGTTTTGATATCCTGTATACATAAAGAAATCATACAACTCAACAACAATAAAAACAAATGATCCAGTTATGAAGTGACCTAAAGATATGAATAGGCATTTTTTGAAGAGCAAATACAGATGGCTGAAAAGCACATGAAGAGATGCTCACTTTCATTAGCATTAGGGAAATGCAGATCAAGAGTACACAATGAGATACCACCTCACACCTATAAGAATGGCTGCTATTAAACAAACAGGAAACTATAAATGTTGGAGAGCATGTAGAGAAATTGGGATACTTATGCACTGCTGGTGGGAATGTATATTTGTACAGCCACTACAGAAGACAGTTTGGCAGTTGCTTAGGAAAGTAAATATTGAGTCACCCTATGACCCAGCAATAGCACTACTTGGTATATACCCAGAAGAGCTGAAAACAAGTGACACAAACAGAATTTGCACACTGATGCTCATAGCAGCATTATTCACAATCACCAAAAGATGGAAACAATCCAAATGCCCATCAACAGATGAGTGGATTAACAAAATGTGGTATATACAAATGATGGATATATTATACAGCAGTTAGACAAAATGACATCCTGAAGCACATAAGATGGGTGAGCCTTAAAGATATAATGCTGAGTGAAATTAGCCAGGCACAAAAGGATAGATAGTGTACGATTCCACTTTTATGACCATGGTAAAAATAAACTCAGAGTCTTATAATACAGATTATAGAAGACCTGGAGATACAAAGAAGCTAGAGATGGGTGAACTGTTTGCTAATGAGGTTGAACTCCAATGTAAGGAAATAGATAGAAGTGAAGGTGATTCTCTAGTGGGACTATAAGTAATATTACCCTATTGAAGATGAACAAGATTGAAAGGGGTTGTATAGACCCATGTTTCCCACTGATTAACACTAGAAATATAAACGGGTTCTTGCAAGAACTTCTTCATGTGTGATTCATGTGCGGGGGTGTTCGGGTCTAGGGTGCGGGGGTAGGGGTGGCTGCTGTTGCATGCTGTGGGCTGTGTTTAGGAGGAAAACATCAGCAGTACCATAGCAACAACAGGGGTAAGTAATGGAGAAAGGGACAAGAGTTAAGGGGAGGCTTAGAGTTCCTATTTGGTGAGGGTGTGTTTATTGGTTATCCTTCTCTTGGGAACAATGAAATTATCCAGAATTGAGAGTGTTGATGGACTGTAGACCGTGGGCATTCTACATGATGCCTAATGAGTGCAGATGACTGAAGGATGCACTGACTGAGAGGTAGATTGATGAAAGATGGTGCACAAAAAGGAACAAAGTCATGAGGCATGCAATGATGTGAATGAATCTGCAGGACATTTGGAGAGACAAAATAAGCCAGGCATGAAAGAACAATTATTTTATGGTCTCCTTTAGAAAATGTTTATAAGAAAACAGGGGCCTAGATTGTAAGCTCTTATAGCAGACACATTTAGTCCAGAGTAGTAATTATTATTACTGGATTTGGAGGGGCTGTTTTGTATTTCTATGACCTGGTATTTAAGATAAGACCAAAGCTGATACAGTTGGGATTAAGGTAATTCAGAATACAGGGGTAAGGAACACATTGTCTGTATTTTAGAACTGCAACTACTCTTTGAGACCAAAGAATGAAAGGTTCTTTTGTCTGGAACCTAGATTTTCTGTAGCACATTATTTAACTCAAGTTGTCTGGATAGCTCATTTGACAACTGAAACACATGGAGCCCAGAATAAGAATGAGGGCCTTTAATCCTGTACAGTTTAATGTAATGCCTGGATACATCTTAGAATATAGTAAGCAGATAATCAAAAGGTATTGCCAAAGTCCCTTGAGGGATGGGAGAAAAAATATGGAACTATTAAACTTAACCATCACGGAATCCCCTGATACTGTGTTAAACTTTAAGGACACCCAAATTAATAGGCCATGCCCTCGATCACAGGGCTTACTCTTGTGAAGCGTATGTAGGTAGCAGAGAAGCTTAGACCACCTATAGGCATGCCTAAGAGTT
This sequence comes from Tamandua tetradactyla, assembly GCF_023851605.1. Lineage (NCBI taxonomy): Eukaryota > Metazoa > Chordata > Mammalia > Pilosa > Myrmecophagidae > Tamandua > Tamandua tetradactyla. Next base: position 58,939,742 of record NC_135353.1, on the reverse strand, counting down.
ACTTCTGGAGGACCACTGTTGTTGCTCAATGTGGTCTCACTCTCTCTAAGGCCAACTCTGTAGTGAAATCATTGCCATCCTCCCTATGTTGGACATGACATCCGGGGTGACAGTGTTCCTGGCGACATGGGAGATGACTCCTAGGGATGGGCCTGGCCCTGGCACTGTAGGATCAACAATGTCATCTTGATCAAAAGGGGGAAAGAAGTATAACTAATAAAATATCAGTGGCTGAGAGAGTTCAAATAGAGTTGAGAGGATACTCTGGAGGTCACTTTTATGCAAGCTTCAGTTAGACATTGCTACCTATCATAACTTGCCAAACTCCAACCAAAACCATTCCTGCCAATCCTAAAGAACACCTAGAGTGTTCTATAAAGATTCTACAAAGGTTCCATCCACTAGGGTAGCTTTCCAGAAACCTACAACTTCCAGATGGGATACTGGACCAGATAAGCCCTGAAACCTAGAAGGCCCAGCTTCTCCAGAAATCACCTAGTTCCATCTCCCTACACCATATTATTTACAGCCCCTCACAACATGAAAAGTTTAGAATGGCCATGGCCCAAATACTCCTAGAGAATGGGAAAGCAATATCAAAGGTGATAGTGGAGCTATACAGAGAAGGAGTGATTAACAAACAAATATGATTGCTGAATCATTAAATTGATAATTCTTTTAGTTTCCAGTATCTTAGAGCAGCTAGAAGTGAAAACCTAAAATTGTGGAATTAGGGCGGGCCTCAGTGGCTCAGCAGGCAAGAATGCTCGCCTGCCATGCCAGAGGACCCGGGTTCGATTCCTGGTGCCTGCCCATGTAAAAAAAAATAAAAATGTGGAATTGTAACCCATACCAAACTCTGAAATCTGGCTCACAACTAATTGTTGTGCTTTGCTTTGAAATTTATGGCTCTTTTTTATATGTTATTTATCACAAAAAAGGGAAAAAATGATCGTAATGATAAAAAATATTTATTCCTTCTAGCCTCCTATATTTTGGAGCAGCTAAAAGGAAAAAATCTAAAAGGATGGTATTGTAGCCCATAACAAACTCTGGGATCTGTCCTGTAACTACTTGTTGAAGAGTGCTTTGAAAACCATTTTTTTTTTCTTTCCCTGCTTTATAGGTAGGTTATATTATAAAATAAAAAAGTTAAAAAAAAAAAACCAAAACAATTCCACTCAGCACTGCTGCTAAAAGAATAAAATACCTAGATGTAAATGTAACCAAGGAGGTTAAGGACTGATCTATGGAATATGACCAAACACTGGTCAAAGAAATTAAAGAAAATCTAAATGAATGGCAAGAAATCCTCTGTTCATGGATAAAAAAAACTGAATATCATTAAGATGTCAATATTATTCAAAGTGATTTACAGATTGAACTCCATACCTCCCAATATCCCAGCAACCTTCTGTGGAGAAATGGAAAATACCATCCTTAAATTCATATGGAATCACAAGGATCCTAAGAACAGGCAAATCAATATGCAAAGGAAGAACAGTTATAGGTCTTCACATCTCCCAATTTCAAGGCTTAGTACAAAGTTACAGTAATCAAAACAGTGTGGTACTGGCATAAACAGAGACATATAGATCAAGAGAAGGGAATTAAGAGATCAAAAATAAAACCATCCATATGGCCAACTCATTTTTGACAAGGGTGCCAAACACATTAATTGGAGAATGAATAGTCTTTCCACAAATGGGTGCTGGGAAAATTGGGTATCCACTTGCAAAGGAATGAAGTTGGACCCCTACCCCACACCATACACAAAAATTAATACTAAATCATTGAAGACCCTAAACATAAGAGCTAAAACCATAAAACTCCTAGAAGAAAACCCAGTTTGGAGACCTTCTGTAACCTTGGATTTGCTAGTGGCTTCTTAGATATGACACCAAGAGCATGAGCAATAAAAGCATGGTAAAATTGCACCTGAATTAAGATCTTTTGAATGTTGAAGAACACTGCCAAGAAAGCAGAAAGACATCCTACAGAACAGGAGAATATATTGCTAAATATGTGATAAATGTTTAATATATGGAATATGTAAAAAGTGCTACAATTCAACAACAGAAAGACAAGAACCAAATGAAAAACTGGGCAATGGACTTGGATAGACATTTCTACAAAGAAGAAATTAATATGGCTAGTAAGCCCATGAAAATATATTCAATATTATTGGTCCTCAGGGAAATGCAAATGAAAACAACAGTGAGATACTGCTTCTCACCCACAAGCATGGCTATTTAAAAAACAAACAGAAAATAATAAGTGTTGACAAGGTTGAAAAATAATAGGAAGCCTTATATATTGCTGCTGGCATTGTAAAATGGTACAGCCACTGTGGAAATCAGTTTGCTGCTCCTCAGAAAGTTGAAATATAACAATCTCACCTGGCAATCCCACTTCTTGGTATATATCCCAAAGAACAGAAAGCAGGAACTTGAACAGATATTTGTACACCATAGCTTATAGCAGCATTATTCACAGAAGCCCATAATAGTAGCATCCTATAAGTCCATCAACAGATAAATAGATAAAAACAATGTGGTATGTACATACAATGTAGTATTATTCAGCAATCAATAGGAATAAAATTCTGATACATGCTATAACATGAAAGAATCTTTAAGATATCATGCTGAGTGAAATAAACCAGGCAGAAAAAGACAAATATTGCATGATTTCACTTATGGGAATTACCTAAGGTAAGTTTTAATGAGATAGATGGTAGAATATGTTACCAGTGGCCAGCGTGAGTGTGTTTGGGTTGAGGTAGTTATTGCAGATGTATGCACAATTTCTGGTTGAGATGATGAAAATATTGGGGTAACTGATATTGGCGATCAGAATAAAATACTGTGAATGTAATTAATACTACTGAATTGTACACTTGAGTGTGGTTTACATGGGAAATTCTGGGTTGTATATATGTTACCAAGATAAAAAGTTTAAAAAATATATTACAAATCCAGACAAACTAATAGCCATATTATACATTATGAAATTCTTAATCATTGGTCCTCTCCCCACAAGGCAGTAGAGCATCCATTTAGGAGATATGTGTTGGAATCACTCCCCAAGAGACAAAACTGAAAGTTGAAAAATCACCATTGTAGTTATACATGATGCAATGTTTGCTGTGGGGGCTGCTATTACCCATCTCCTCCAACCCAAATCCTCTCTGCTCCCACCAAGTCTTTGGCAAAAGCCTTTGGATAACCCTCAATTTGGGAGCTTCTAAGAAAGGCAAAGATGCCTATGCTCTGACATATTCACAGTGGTGTAGCTGGCTTCAAGTATGTTCAATTTTGCAATCCAGCTGTTCAGCATCAGGTTTCTTTTATGATACCACTACACATTTTACTGTCTCCCCAAAGCAGACAACTTCACATTGTGCATGTGGATAACCAGCTCTCCCAAATGTGTTGGGTATTTAGACATACCAGCCCTCCTCTTTCTTATAGGATTGAGAAAATATAATGATCTCCCTGTTAGCGGTGAGGAACCAAAAGCACAGATAGTTAAAGTGGCTTGCCGAGGATACACAGCTGGCCCATGGCAGAGTTGGAACTAGCACTCAAGTGTCATGCTTCAATTCAGGGCAATTCAATTTATGTGCCTGAGAGAACATGCTTTCCTAAAGCTCCTACTTCAATGTCTTGCTTATAGCCTGGATAGGAGAGTCCCCATTTGTCCTAATCAATGCCTTATTCATGATTTGGCATATTCAAACACTTTACTGGATTGAAAAAGCTAAGTGTATTTATGGATTGTATCATTAATCTGTGTACAAGAAAACTCCTATTCATTACTGCAGTTAGCAACTAAGTATGTGGTGGAGAAGGAAAACTAGTAGAAGAAAATGGAGTGCAAGAAATAATTCTGACATGAAACTCATACCCACTTACACCTACTTTTTAAAATTTCACTGAGGTTATGTGACATGAAGTCCATTTTAGTTTACATTGTAAATTAGCTTTTTTTGAGATAAAATGATTCTTATTAGGTGGTAATAGAAGTGGTAAAAATAACAATCATTATGATACCATTTAAAGCATTCTCAGAGATCAAGGTCTTGACCTCATCAGCTTGAAAAGGAGTCATACTTGGGTATTTAAATCAGAGAAATGAACAAGAAAGCATAACGCCTTGCCTTTGTATTTAATCAATTTTCAGCAAGCAATCAATAGAATCAGCTCCAACATTAACATTAAACCATTAACTCCATGCTCTTCCTCTTTTTATAATAGCAGGTGTTGGAGGAAGGGAGGCCATCGCTTTGTGCAGTAGCATGAACAATAGAGTGCATGTATAGATTATATGGACTGCCTGGTGGCTTAAAGGTCTAACTACAAATGGAGAAATAGAGACAAGATTCCTAACTGGGAGGACTTAGTGTCTATTAGCTGCAAGTGGAAAATTCACTCTGTGGTTTTATTTAAACTTTATTAGATTCCTCATTCACATATTACAGATATTAGCAATTGGTTCTTGTACAATCCTGCTGCTAGCAGATTCTATATTTGATTACTTAATTGTTAAGAAAGAAATACTCTCCTGGGAAGTAATGTCTTTCTTGTAACTGTATATCTATGGGACTCACGTTTTTTTGAGGGGGAGGGTACATGGTTCAGGAATAGAACCCTGATCTTCTGCATGGAAGGTAAGTATCCTACCATTAAACCACTCATGCACCTGAGACTCACTTTTAAAATGCAAAATATTTTTACTGAAAGTTCAATTCCACTAATATTCATTCATTATTCACTTACAATGGAAAGGAAATAGGTGAGGGATGCAGAAATGTATAATAATATGAACCTGTGATGGTTTGAAACTATGTACCTACCCCAGAAAAACATGTTCTTAAATGTAATTCATTTTTGTCAGTGTGAACCCACTATAAGTAGGACCTTATGATGACTTTACTTCAGTTAAGGTGGCTCAATTCAATCAAGCTAGGTCTTAATTCTATTCCTGGAGTCCATTATAAGCAGAGTGAAATTCAGTCAGATAGAGAAAAAGCCATGGGAAGTAAGAAGCTGAAGGTCAATGGGACTGAGAAGAGAAGAGAAAGGCTAGGAGTCTGCCACATGATAGTGACACAAAGGAATAAGGCCCACCAAAGCCAGTCCCAAAACACCAGTCTTCAGGAAGAAAGTATCACCTTTATGACACCTTTATTTGGTCTTTTTCCTAGTCTCAAAAACATGAACTAATAAATTCCCATTGTTTTAGCCATTCCACTGCATGGTATTTGCTTCAGCAGCCAAGGAAACTAAAACAGCCCCTGTCTTCAAAGAAAAGAGCTGACAACATAATAAGTAAGTTAAAACTACACAAATAATTGGAACATAAGGCACATTATTGATAGTGCTATTGTAGATTCATGAAAAGCAAAGGGCATTGTGCAATTATAACCCATACTAAACTCTGAAATCTTTTCTACAACTAATTATTGTGATGTGCTTTGAAATTTATTGCTTTTTTTGTATATATATTATTTTTCACCAAAAAAAAAAAAAACAAGGGGCACACAGAGGATAAAGAGAACAATTATAAGAATTGGGGAAGGCTTCAGAGAAGAGCACACAAAATCTCATGAAAGATGGGTGGCATATAGGTTTTCTTAATAGACCTGGGAAAAAGAGCTTCATGTATTCACTGTAGTCACAGAGATTCTGACCCTCCAAAGCTGTATACAGCTCAATTGCCCAGACCCATCTGACAGCATTCTGTACAGACAAAACATACAGTTGCCTACTGGTGGAATTCACAGTGAAGATGAGGGCATAGAGTGTCTATGGGGAGGAGAGGGCCTCCAATGAGGAAGAAGAGGGACCCTGTGGCAAGGAAGGTGTGTTAGTTAGATTCAGTTGTCAACTTGGCCAGGTGAGCATACCTAGTTCTGTTGCTGCAGACACAAGCCAATGGTACGTGAACCTCATCTGTTGCTAATTACATCTGCAGTCAGCTAGGAGGCGTGTCTGCTGCAATGAGTGATGTTTGACTTAATTGGCTGGTGGTTAAATGAGAGAACACAATGTAGCACAGCCTAAGCAGCTCAGCATACCTCATCTCAGCACTAGCAGCTCAGCCCAGGCCTTCAGAGATGCAGAAAGAAGTCACCCCAGGGAAAGTTGTTGGAACCCAGGGGCCTGGAGAGAAGACCAGCAGAGACCATGTTGTGCCTTCCACGTAAGAAAGAACCTCAGTGGAAAGTTAGCTGCCTTTCCTCTGAAGAACTAACAAAATAAATCCCCTTTTATTAAAAGCCAATCCATCTCTGGTGTGTTGCATTCTGGCAGCTAGCAAACTAGAACAGAAGGTAAACCACACTAACTTCCCAGTCTTGACAGGAGTGTGCCCTGACCATAAAGAGTGGCTGACAAGAGTAACAACATCAATTCATGAAAGATGCAGTAAATATTACAAATGAGGCTTTTTCTAAAAGTTACTTCTATTCTCACTCTGGAACATTTTCTGCTTTCTAGACCTTGAACTGCCTCCAGCGAAAGTTGGTATAGAATTGGCTTAGTAAGCTGCAGCAATGCCTCTAAGACGACAACTTTCTTATCAACCTTCTCTTCCTGGGGTTATCTTGAAATTCTACCATGGGCTTCTCATACCAACATTTCTTTCCTGCAAAGCATTTCCTTGGTTCTGTGGTGCTTTTGGCACAGATATCTCTGTTTAATCAATTATATTCCTTAATATATCTGCTGAAATACTAACAATGGCACTGGCATTTATATAATACTTTTGCTGTTCACAAAACACTTCAACATTTAGAATATCTTATTTTCTCTTACACAACTCTACTTATTCTCTAAACCCAATCCAGTCAGGCTCCATACTCATCACACTACAAAGGTTGCTCTGGTCAATTCAACAATGACTCCCACATTGTCAAATCCGATGTTCACTTCTCTGACTTCATCTTACTCAACCCTTTGGTAACATCCAACATAAGTTGAGAAAATCTTCTTCTTTAAGTAGTTTCTCCACTTAGCTTCTGGGATATCACAATCTTGGATTTTGCCCTACCTCACTTAATCTTCTTTGTTGGATCCTCCTCCACTCTAGACTTCTCAATATTTGCAAGCCTAGAAGAAAGAACTCTTCTCTTTTTTATTTACATATATTTTCTAGGTGATCACATTCATGTCCAAGGCTTTACACACTATTTATATACTGTTGACTCATGGAGGAGGGTCCAAGATGGTGGCTTAGTGAGGTGTGAAATTTAGATCATCCTCCACAGCAGCTAATAAATAGCCAGGAACAGTACAGAACAACTGCTGGGGCCACATCAGTGCCTGGGCACACAGAGTACACCAGGCTGGACAAGCTGGACAAGCTGCAAACCCATCCAGAACCATGAGTCCCCCAAGCTGTGGAGGCCAGTGCCTCTCCCCGACAGACTGGTTCCCAGAGGGGAAAGGAAAGAGACTTTACTAACAGCAAGGGGTTGAGCTCAACAAAGCTCCAATTGTGGAATTAATTTATAAATTCTGACTACTAAAAACACTCCCCCTGCTGAGCTGAACCTGGAGTAAAAGCTGAGATTGCTGGGTTTTGCCCCAGCACAGAGGGGGCATGGCAGACAGAAAAAGAAAGAAAAGAAAAAAACAGGTTTTTTTTTTTTTGGATTGGACCAGCACAAAATACTTGAAAGAGTCTGGGCCCTGAAGGAAAGGAGCGGGGGCACATAGGACCTGGAGATACATAGAGTAAATTGTCAAGCTGGAGGAACAGCGGTCCTGCCCAAAAAGGATTTTTTCTTTTCTTTTTTGTGGCTCTGTTTCTATGGCTTGACTGCTGTTTGCATACAACTGCAAGTCTTCTCAGGCTCCAATAGCCCCAGGCAAGGGTGGAATTAAGCCTGTCTAAGAGACTAAGAGGCTGGTCAAGTGAAAGGAAGTAATTCCCTGGAGGCTGTGCCTTCCCCAGGAGAGGGGTGGGGTCCAGCTCAGGTGGAATCCCTCCATCAAACAATTCAGACCCCAGGTTCTGTATAACTGAAGTGATTAAAGTCAGCCTACAACCTCTCCTCTGTCTCAACCACACCCCCAACAGGAAGAGTCTGATGAAGTTAAAGGTACCACATAACTTTATGCTGCTGGGACCCGCAGGCAGACAATTGCCACATGCTGGGCAGGATAGGAAAAACACAGAGTCTAGAGGTTTCAAAGGAAAATCTTTCAACCTGCTGAGAATCACCCTCAGGGAAAATTGATGCAGGAGGCCAATCTGGTCTGGGAAAATATTACTGGGGTCTATAACACCTAAGTAGACCCTCCTCAGGTAAAAAAAAAAAAAAAAGGCACCATACAGGCAGGGCAATAAACAAGAAAACAAGAACTGAAAAATTCTGATCTGTTAAACAAAACCTAAGCTGACATAAGCTGAACTGCATGTCAAACAATAGATAGACAACAAAATCATCCAGCAAGAAAATTGTAAGTAAAAAAGAGAAAACAATCTCCAGATTAAACTAATTAAGGAAATTAAATGTCTGGACACCAGCAAAAAATAATGAATCATACTAGGAATATTGAAGATATGGCCTAGTCAAAGGAACAAACCAACAATTCAAAAGAGATACAAGAGTTGAACAATTAATTCAAGATGTTTGAAGAGACATGGAAAATCTCATCAAAAATCAAATCAATGAATTGAAGGAGGATATAAAGAAGGCAAGGAATGAACAAAAAGAAGAAATTGAAAGTCTGAAAAAACAAATCACAGAATTTATGGGAATGAAAGGCACAATAGAAGAGATGAAAAAAACAATGGAAACCTACAATGTTAGATTTCAAGAGGCAGAAGATAGGATTAGTGAATTGGAGGATGGGACATCTGAAATCCAACAAGCAATAGAAAATATAGGGAAAAGAATGGAAAAATATGAGCAGGGACTCAGGGAATTGAATGACAATATGAAGCACATGAATATACATGTTGTGGGTGTCCCAGAAGGAGAAGAGAAGGGAAAAGAAGGAGAAAAACTAATGGAGGAAATTATCACTGAAAATTTCCCAACTCTTATGAAAGACTTAAAATTATAGATCCAAGAAGTGCAGAGTATCCCAAACAGAATAGATCCAAGTAGATGTACTCCAAGACACTTACTAATCAGAATGTCAGATGTCAAAGAGAAAGAGAGAATTTTGAAAGCAGCAAGAGAAAAGCAATCCATCACATACAAGGGAAGCCCAATAAAAATATGCATAGATTTCTCAGCAGAAACCATGGAGGTAGGAAGACAGTGGTATGATATATTTAAGATACTAAAAGAGAAAAACAGCCAACCAAGAATTCTACATCCAACAAAACTGTCCTTCAAAAGTGAGGGGGGGAATTAAAAACATTTTCAGACAAAAAAAATCACTGAGAGAATTCGTGACCAAGAGACTGGCTCTGCAAGAGCCAGTCTAAAGGGAGCACTAGAGATAGATAGGAAAAGACAGGGCAGTGGTGTGGAGAAGAGTGTAGAAATGAAGACTGTCAGTAAAGGTAAAAAGAAGAAAAATTAGATGTGACATTTAAAATCCAAAAGGCAAAATGGTAGAAGAAAATACTGCTCTTACAGTAATAACACTAAATGTTAATGGATTAAATTCCCCAATCGAAAGACGTAGACTGGCAGAATGGATTAAAAAACAGAACCCATCTATATGCTTTCTACAAGAGACCCAAGGATAAATATAGGTTGAAAGTGAGATCCTGGGAAAAGATATTTCATGAAAACAACAATCAGAAAAGAGAAAGAATTAGCTATACTAATATCCAACAAATTAGACTTCAAATATAAAACAAAATAGACAAAGAAGGACACTATGTATTAATAAAAGGAACAATTCAACAAGAAGACATAACAATCATAAATGTTTATGCATGGAGCTAGAGCACTCAAAAATACATGAGGCAATACATGAGAAAACACTGAAAAGGAAATAGACACATCTACTATAATAGTTGGAGACTTCAATTCCCCACTCACATCAATGGACAGAACATCTAGACACAGGATCAATAAAGAAACAGAGAATTTGAATAATACAATAAACAAACTAGACTTAACAGACATTTATAGAACATTATACCCCACAACAGCAGGATACACCTTTTTCTCAAGTGCTCATGGATCATTCTCAAGGATAGGCCATATGCTGGGTCACAAAGCACATCTGAATGAATTTAAAAAGATTAAAATCATACAAAACACTTTCTCAGATCATAAAGGAATGAAGTTGGAAATCAATAACAGTCAGAGGGCCAGAAAATTCACAAGTATACGGAGGCTCAACAACACATGATTAAACAACCAGTGGGTCAAGAAAGAAGTTACAAGAGAAATCAGTAAATATCTCAAGGAAAATGAAAATGAGAACACAACATATCAAAATTTATGGGATGCGGCAAAGGCAGTGCTAAGAGAGAAATTTATTGCCTTAAATGCCTATGTCAAAAAAGAAAAAAGAGGGTGGGCCATGGTGGCTCAGCAGACAGAGTTCTTGCCTGCCATGCTGGAGACCTGGGTTTGATTCCTGGTGCCTGCCCATGCAAAAACAAAAACAAAAATAGAGGAATTAACTGTTCACTTGGAAGAACTAAAGAAAGAACAGTAAACTAACCCCAAAGCAAGCAAAAGGAAAGAGATAACAAAGATTAGAGCAGAAATAAATGAAATTGAGAACATGAAAACAATCAAGAAAATCAACAAAACCAGAAGTTGGTTCTATGAGAAAATCAATAAGATTGATGGACCCTTAGCAAGGTTGACAAAAAGAAGAATGAGGATGCAAATAAATAATATCAAAATGGAAGAGGAGACATAACCACTGACCCCACAGAAATAAAGGAGGTAATGAGATGATACTATGAACAACTTTATGCTAATAAACTAGACAATACAGGTGAAATGGACAGCTTCCTAGAAAGGCATGAACAACCAACACTGACTCGAGAAGAAATTGATGACCTCAACAAACCAATCACAAGTAAAGAAATTGAAATAGTCATTAAGAAGCTCCCAAAAAAGAAAAGTCCAGGACCAGATGGCTTCACATGTGAATTCTACCGAATATTCAAGAAAGAATTTGTACCAACCCTGCTCAAACTCTTCAAAAATATTGAAGAGGGAAGGCTACCTAAATCATTCTACGAAGCCAACATCACCCTCATACCAAAGCCAAAGATACTACAAGAAGAGATTACAGACCAATCTCTCTAATGAATATAGATGCAAAAATCCTCAACAAAATTCTAACAAATCTAATCCAGCAACACATTAAAAGAATTATACATCATGACCAAGTAGGATTCATCCCAGGTATGCAAGGATGGTTCAACATAAGAAAATCAATTAATGTAATACACCATATCAACAAATCAAAGCAGAAAAACCCCATGATCATCTCGATTGATGCAGAAAAGGGATTTGACAAAATTCAACATCCCTTCTTGTTGAAAAAACTTCAAAGGATAGGAATAGAAGTGAACTTCCTCAACATGATTAAGGGAATATATGAAAAACCCACAGCTAATATATTATATACTATATATATAATAAATTGCTGACTCACACATTATTATCTTCAGATCCTCCTTACCTCTGAACTCTAGTCTCATTTATCCAACTTCCCACTTGATATCTCCACTTGGTTATCTGATAGGCACCCCAAATTTAATATTCCCAAGACCAAATTCTTATTTCCTCCTCTCTAAAACCTACTCCCACTCCAAGTTTCCTCATCCCAATAAATGGAACCACAATTACCCTAGTTGCACAATCCAGATAAAAAAGTCATTGTTGACTGGGAGTAATTTTTCTCCTATTGTTACTGTTATAGTTCAAAATATACTGCCAAAGCCTTACAACTGGTCTCCATCTTCTACTCTTGGCAGCAGCCCCCACTCCCCACCCCACCAAACACACATTATACCTATTTTAGTTTCCATATAGTAATTGGAGTACTATTTTACAGTCAGGCCATATAAGTTTTCTGCTTGAAACTCCTATGCCTGAAATCACAGAGTTTCATAAAATCAGAAAACCCAAACTTCTTATATTGGCTCTATATTATCCAATTCCTTGTACCACAAGGGATTGCTAGCTAGCTCCAGTCACACTGACTTTCTTTCTGTTCTTCAAATACACCAAGACTTTTCCTTCTTCAGGGCCTTTGCACTTGCAGTTCTACTTACCTGTATATTACCTTAACTAGATATTACCTTTACTAAATGTTTATAGGGCTCTCTTTTTCTTCACAATCAAATCTAAAGTATCACATACTTAAGTCTGAATATCCCCAACTTACATGTCATTGTTATTTAGTATTTTATTTCTGTATTTTAAAATTTTAGTTCTGTCTTTTTTCTAGCTCCACATTTGGCATTATTATTTTCATTATTTTATGTAGTCAATATTTGTTTTTATTTATCTACATATTTACCAGTTTATTTGCTATTTCTTTTTATATCTCAGACCTTTCTTCTGGGGTATGAAATGTGAAAATTAGGTATAATTTTCACATTTGTTTTCTAGATGATGACATCTATGTCCAAGGCTTTACACACCATCTATATACTGACTCATACATTATATCTTCAGGTCCTCCTTACCTCTGAACTCTAAGTTCATGTGCTAGTTTGAATCTGTTGTGTACCCCAGAAAAGCCACACTTCTTTAATCCTCATTCAATATTGCTGGGTGGAATATTTTTATTGTTTCCATGGAGATACGATGCACCCAGTTGTGGGTGGTAACTTTTGATTAGATGGTTTCCATGGAGATGTGTCTCCACCCACTCAAGGTGGGGTTACTTACTGAAGTGCTTTAAGAGGGAACCATTTTGGAAAAATCTTTAGAGCCACCAGAACCCACAGAGCCAACAGAATGGACCAAGCCCTGGGGAAGCTGTTGAAGATTCCTGCAGGGAAAGCTAGCAGACATCACCATGTGCCTTTCCAGCTGAGAGAGAAACCCTGAACATCATCTGCCTTCTTGAACCAAGGTATCTTTCCCCAGATGCCTTAATTTGGACATTTTCATAGCCTTGCCTTAATCTGGACATTTTCAAAGCCTTAGAAATGTAAACTTGCAACTTAATAAGTTCCCTTTTAAAAAGCTGTTCTGTTTCAGATATATTGCATTCCATCAGCTTGCAAACTACAATGGACTTTGGTACCTTCCAACTTGCCATCTCCACTTGATTATATGATAGGCATCCTAAATTTAATATTACCAGGACCAAACTCCTATTTCATCCTCTCCAAATCCTACCCACCCCCACCTTTCCTCATCTCAATAAATGGAACCACGACTCTCCTAGTTGCACAATGCAGAAATATTAAAGGCATTATTGACTGGGAGTCATTGCTGACTAGGAGGTCAAATGGAAATTAGACCTTTCCATTGTATCTTCTACATCTCATAGTCTCACATAGAAATTTCCCATCTTGTCTCTTCTTGCTGCATTCTGGGAAGTATCTCTAGATCACCCATCTTGTTAATTCTCTCTTCATATTTGTTTAATTTGTTGTTTAACTCTTTCATTGAGGTTTTATCTTTTTCTCATTGAGTTTCAAATTTCAATATCATGTTTTATTTTTGAGAAATCTATTTCATCTTCTTTCTAATTTGCCTAGACATAACTGATAGTCACATTTTCTCATTCTATTTTGATTCTATGTTTTATTTATTGAAACAACCTATATATAGTTATTTTATGTTCTGTATCTGATAATTATAATATTCAAAGTCCTTGGGAATCTAAATCTGCTGTTTCTGCTGACTCTCATTCATGGTGGCTTGTTTCCTTGTGTGTTTTTGATATTTTGTTATTGTGAGCTCTTATGTGGTTGAACTAAACTAAATATTTAGGAATTCTAACAGACCTGAGTTGGGGATATTTTCCCTCCAAAAAGGGGTGAATTTGCTTCCGCAAGGTGCCAAGAAGCACTAACAATGTAAAACCACTTTAATTTTTCAGCTGTGGTTTCCCTTTTGGCATGCGCCATATAAACTTGAACTCCAGATCTATGTGAGGGCAAGTTTTCAACTGCAAACTTTCAAGGAGATACTTGCAGTAGCAGCAGCCACAGAAGCAGCAATAATGGTAGTCTTGTTTCTTTTGTTTTGCACCTGGAGTTATGGCAGAGACAAACAGATTGACGTGTAGGTTTCTTTTACTGTTAGGCATTTTTTCCTACCATCTCATTAAAGATATATGTCCTTATTAAGGGTCCTGGCTTAATTTGGAGGTTGCAGCTTCATGTCCCACACTTTTCAAAGACCTTGCTTGGCCTGCTCTGGTATGAAGATCCAAAGTGCTGGTTTCCAGTTATGGGTTTTTTCCTATAGGATAGCCCAAGATTTTACATACTGCTTGCCGCTCTGGTTTCAACTCCTTGTCCATCCTCATTTTCTCTGCCTTTTATTCTGCAGTCAACATGTTTGCATTTAACATGTTTGTTACAATTTACCCAGGATTTAGTTTTATTGTAGTGGGAAGGATTTTTAGTTTGTCATACTGCAGAATATGAGGTCAAATTTCACCTATGCAGAGAAGTCTTCCTGACCACCCAATCCATACTAATACCACCACTTCTGCCATGAAAATCTAGGCTACATAATAGCAGAAACCTCATCTGCCTTGTCCACCACTGTATCCCCATGAAGTTTAAAGATAAAGAATGGGATATTTAAAAAATATTATCAGCAGTAATAGCAAGAGTAAAAATAATCTAAAAACTTTAATTAAATCATAGTTTCATAATTACAGATATTGCAATATAAAAACATCTCTAGACCAGTAGTGACCACTGTCCTTTGCTCTATATTGGAAAGAAAATCATAAGATAAAAAGATTCAGTTGTTCAATAATTCTGAATCTATTTATTTTGCAATTATTTGCCTAAAAACAGTGTTGTATTGACCTCCTGCCCCACTAAAGACCATTCGCTTAAGTGCCTCACTTGCCCTATGAAGTTTGTCCTTTCTCCCTCCTTAATGCATCAAAGCATCCTTTTCTTGAGGACACTGAGCATGTCTCTAGTTCCCTTTATCATGCCTTATGGCACTTAGCTTAATGTGTGGCCCATCCCAGGACCTTAGAAAACAGGGTTGACTGGCTGAATGTGGAGGGACAGATTGATATTCCATCCCCACCATCTTGCCACTCTTTGAGAACTCCCAGGTCCTCTACAGCCAGTCTATCCATTCCTATGACAAGTCATATTGAGGTTGACTCCCTCTGATGCTCAAGAATTAGACGTGGTTGGGTCTCTCTATTGTTGTCTGAAAAAGAATGACTGATCCCCAGAAGTTCTTCTCCTATGCCTATCAGCTGTAAAATTCCAGGAAATCATTGTACTGTCAGCTGATTCTGGAATTTCCTCCCAGAAAACCTAGATAGATTGAAATGTAGGTAGCTAGACTTTAGCTGTAATACTGGCCAATTTTTTTTAATCTTTAAAATAATTTAACTTTGAATAGTGAGAAGCCATAATGACTCCACATAGCTTTTGTTGGTTTACAGTTTATCAAATGCTCTCACCTCCATTACTTCATTTGGGTCACTAGCCCCATTTATTGCACATGAAGCATGAAGGCCCATAAAGGTTACTGTGACTTTTTCAAAGTCATCTTGCTAGTTAGTGGCAAATCTGAAACTAGAACTCAACATACTAGGTTGTTTGATACTGACAAACTGGGTGCCAAAGGTATCCAGCAAAGGCATTAATTCTCTAGTTAGGTAAGACCTGGGTGAGGAAATAGAGTAGGGAGCTCTGTGGCATGTGAAAAGAGCAGTGGTCTGGGAAAGTGGCACAGAAGTGGCGAGAGTAAGGAAGATGATGCTCTTAACCTATTGTACCAGGAACTGGCTGTGATTTAGTAACATGAGCTAGGCAACATCAGCTCCCCTGGAAGGCTGGCAACCCCTCAGTGTTCAAGGGTATTTTTCCCTTAACTTTCATTTCCCATTTTCCAAGTCTCTGTGTCAGCCCCCATTGGGGGCCTCTCTGGGATGAGAACAGCTGCAGAGGCATTGGAGTTGGGCTGCTGAGTCCATGCCCAGGACCAACACCTGTCCCTCCACAGGGTCCCTGGGACAAGTTGGCTCAGTGAAACAAGGACAAGACAGAACTCCATTCATCAGAGAGAACTGTGGTGGAAAAACCCTGCTTGATCCCTTGGCACCACTAAGTTGTAAGGTTGGCCATGGGCCACACACAACTGTAAGTTCTGTTTATTAGGGTAAATTAAAATAAAAGAGTGTGCTTGTAAGGCCCACTGTAGTTACCGATTGCATTTAATAAAGTTATCTGGTGCCTGCTATGCACAAAGCATAGTGAGGCTATAGCTTTGGAATTCAGTACAAGAAGGAAAGTTTTGTTAAAAGAAGAAAGTTGGGTGTGCTTTCAGTGCTAATCAGTGGTAGAATGCTCGCCTTCAATGTGGGAGACCCAGGTTCAATTCCCAGACCATGCACCCAACACCCCCCACCCACCCACCCCCCCAAAAAAGAGAAGAAGAAGAAAGTTAACTTCTGGGACTAACTCACTGTGGAATCTAGTTTAAGTTACTTTCTCTCTAGGCCTTAGCCTCTTCTGGCATAAGGTGAGAGTGTTGGTCTACAGCCTTTTGACTATGTCATTTTGTGTATGCGTCACAAGCCTTTTTGAGAATTTGACGAAAGCTATGGATCTTCTCTCCAGAAAAAAAAGCTTATGTGCATACAGTTACCTAATTTTCTATATAATCCAGGGGATTTAAGGATTCCCCTGAAGCCCATTCATGGATCTTAAGTTAAGAACCTGTGGACTATTTGATTTCTGAGCCCTCTTCTAACTATGGCAGTCTATGAAACATTCCATGTTGGACATGGTTAATGAGCAGAGACACCAGGGCCAGAATGCTGGCAGCTGTCATGGAATCCCAGAGGCTTAACTGTACCCCCCTTCTCAGGCTTCCTGAGACTGCTGTCCAAGGGAAGCAAAAGGATGTAAGCTCATTCTCTGCAAACTGAGCCTAAAGGAAGCAAAGGGGTGCAAACTGATTTACAGCAAACCAGAGACTGGAGTGTTCATCAGACAGTTGCCTTCTAGATCACTGGATTTTAGCAAGGATACTAACTTTGTGGGGGAGAGTAGAACATGAGAGTCCTGGCCCCTAAATTTTCCTCAGTAGTTTGATAGGGATAGGAAAAAAGAACATGGCTACCCAGTTGGTAAGTTACATGCATGTCTATTGCAGATATTCTGAGGTGGTGACTTGGGAGCTAATTCTCAACATGGTTGGACAAAATACAGATGGTCTTATGCTTACTGCATTTCCTTACATAATGTCCTCTCCTTTGTTAATATGTATTTTCACACAGAAAAGTGGTTGGAGGAGAAGAAAAGAAAGTGTCTTGGTGGGTATATGATTGAGGGTCCCAGTAAGAAACACATGACCCACTTAGAGTAGACAAATTAACTAAAGTTTAATAAAGGGAACTGGTTAGAAAAGTATGGGCAGGGTATAGCGAAACCACAAAAGGATTGTAGTACCCTAAGACTAGTAATAGTGGGGTCCATTACCATCCTTAGGCCTGAATGAGAGGAGAAGGAACAGTTATTAAAACCCAGAGGACAAGACAAAGAGTATGAAAACTACATGGAGAGGACTCCCTGATAGAAGCTGTGACCTTCAGTCAAGGGATGTAGGCAGCCTGTACCCAACCCCTCAGGCAGTGTGCTAGGCAATGAGTAGCCTAACATTTCTCTTTTCCTCCCCACTGGTGCTACCTTGGCCAAACATAACTGGAAGCCAGAAGGCAAGGGAGCCGGTGGATATGGAACGCCTTCTAGGGCACAAAGCAGGGTGGATTAGGGTAGAGAATAGAGAGTAGGCCTGGAGGGGAAGGTCTGGAGATTAGTTCTGCCACTGTGGAAAAGAGAAAGAGACTCTTGCTGTAGCCTAGAATATGACATCTATCCAGTGGAGACTGACATTTTTGGCAAGAATAATTGAAGAGGTATGAATGGCAATCTATCAATAATAATATAATTTTGCATTTGCAAAAGCCTTTAAACATTTCATGCTGCTTTTACCCCATTGCCTCATCTGATCCAAATGGTTACCACGTAGACAAACAAATAGTCCTGTTTTACAGAAGAGGAAATTGAGCTTCAGCAAAGTTTATGTGATTTATAAGATTAAATGTTTATAAAGAGAAGAATGGAGACAAGAACTTTGGTTTGGACTCATGTGGTACAGGGTCATTTTCCCGGTATCATATTGTCTCTTCTATATCATGTTTCACAACAGTCCACAAAGCTGTTCCAGTGGACATGAAAATCTGCCAAAAAGGCAATAATGAGAAAAAAAACGCATAGACTTCTTCCTCACATTTTTAGGAAAGGGTAAGTATGCTGGATGGTGAAGAACAGGCTGAGCTGGAAGATAGATAAGTGAGTAGAATATTCTTTGCAACTACTTTCAACAACAGTTTTTAATTGCAGTTTTAGTCAAAATGGCCTGACCGAGTTTCCCAATCCTCTCACTCTCTTCTCCCTTCCTGGCCTTTTGGTGTCCCATCTCATTAGCTATGAATTTCCAATGTAAAGGATATGGTTGAATGAAAGCAGGGAAATAAAATAGAAATGATGATTGAAGGTAAAAAAAAAAAAAAAGAAAATAGAAACCTAAAACATCTTTTAGAATTCAATTGCAAAAATAAAAAGTACTTTCACATTTCATCTGACCCAACTAGCATGTAAACCATCTATTCAGTTTTCAAGAATGAAGACCATGAAAAGCTCAATGTCTAAATTTGTAACTAATTGAGATTTGAGGAAAATTCTGAAGGTTCAGTGTCCTTAGGAATTGCAATAGCGCCTAATGGAGGAGATGTAACAGGCACTAGGTGTGAAAGAATATTTGAGAAGGATGAGATTGCAGATGTTACTCTTCATTTTTATCATCACCTTTAGACTCCCTGCTCTGAAGGTAATTTAGAAGCTAGCAAATCTAGAAGATTCAAGAACAATAAACTTTCACAATCTATAGCCTTTAGAGCAGTGTTTCTCAAGCAGGGTTCATTTGGGCTCCCCTCCTCAAGGGACACCTGGCGATGTCTAAAGACATTTTTGGTTGTCACAACCAGTGGAGGGAGGATGTGCTACTGAAATTATTAGATAGAAGCCAGGGATGCTGCTAAACATCCTACAATCCACAGACAGTCCCACAACAAAGAACTATCAAAGAACTATCTGACTCAAAATGTCAATATTGTTGAGGTTGAGAAATCCTGCTCTAGGGTTTTTAGTGACTATTAAGATGTTTCCTTAGTTATGAACACCACACTCTACACTCCCCATGCTAATGATGGTTTCCTTGCTCCTACCTAGGGGTCCCAGTTTGACAGTTCCCTAGAATTAGCTCCATTTTAGCAGTCTTCATGGCTAAGACATAATTTATCTTTTTTTATGTTATTTTGTTGCAATTGTTATTATTATTGTCCATTGCTATTTAGTTTTAGACACTGGCCTTGCTTTAACCCTGATAAAAACTTATTTCCCAGTTCCTAACTGTTTTTCTATTTAATGACTCATAGCCTGCCTGGACCTCTGGCTTTTGCAAAGCCCTTGCTCTTCTAGTCCTGGCATTCTTCCCAGGCTCTGAGGTCCAGCTTCATCCATGGTTTCAGTACAACACTACCTTACTAATTCCATTCTGGGACACCAAGTAAGGTTTAAGCTGCTAATTACACAAGACTGGCTGCCTCTTGCATCCTTATTAGAAAGTTGCCAGCCCAGGAAGGAAACGACTCAATGAAATATCAACTAGCATAAGAGGTCCTCCTGCCATGGCTGTTAAAAAAAAAGCTGCAAGAGAAAGAGAATATGTATTCTAAGGAAACATTTCAGAAGACTTCTGTGTCAGCTGGATTAAGCAGAGACAGAAAGATGTCCTACACAATGGTGTTTTACAATGAATTAAGCATCCACTTCTTATTTCATAAAAAAAGAAAAGCAGAGAATAAATTGTGACCCCCACAGTTGAGATAATGTCTGGTTTGGCCATTTCTCAAATGCCTGCCCTATATGCCTGGAAAGGGGTACAAAGAAGGAAAATGAAAGAAAAACAACAAAAAGTATGAATATTACATGCATGAAGGCCATAAGACCAATTTCTGTTCTTTTAACAAACTTCCACTACTGAATTTTGAGTTGTAGGGCAGTATTTTGAAAAGAAACTGGCTGCTAGTTATGATTCTTTCACCCACTGCTGCACGATCATAGGCGAGGACTAGAAGGATAAGCCACTCACTGTCTCTCTCTGCCCCTATGGAGCACTATACTCCCATATTACTGGTATAATAGTACCTATCTTCTACAAAATCTCTACAAAAAAGACTCCCCAACCTTACTGGGTAATATACTCCAGAATCAAACTTTCAGTCAAGAAATTCTTCTGAATTTGTTCAATTATTCAATAACATTCACTGAGTGCTCATGATAATTTAGTCATCCTGTTAACTGTTAGGGTACAGGAAAGAATAAAACACAATACCTGTCCTCAAGGTGCTTTGAGTCTGGTGGAAATACTCGTATGAGTCCTGACACAATTGAATTATTTTCTTGTATCTGACCTACATTTAATGATCCAAAAATGGACTTTTGGACTTTGTTTACATAATCATCTAAACTGACCATTCCAAATTTTGACTCATACTGATGGTTTTCGGAGCCTAAGATTGTGGACTTACACAATTAAGACTGTTTCCCTTAAGAATGGGGAAAAAGTCCAAATGTTACATTTATTGGCAAGGAACACTTACTTTCATGTAATTGGAAAAGGATGAGTCAACTGCAAATTTCTAATAAGCTCATTCATGCTACATTCTTCATAACTTAATGTGCATCTTGCCCTGGGGGAAGAACATGCCTACAGAGGATCCTGAACCTTAAAGAATAAATCTCTAATAGCAGATATCTCATATCCCTTAAAATTTGGTGAAAGACCTGGGAGGGTGTTTGATGGCCACTTCAAATCACCCTCTGCTTGTAAAAATCTTTAGAATTCTCTTTCCACCTCCTTTCCGTACATCTTATCATCATGTTAAGCACCATTTATTAATGAGCTGAATTGGTTCAAACACACAAAGAACTAAGGCTGTTGTCTGTGCTAATAGAGAGCTTCTGTGTCAGCCCTCCAGGAGGACACAGGACATAGTACTACCCAATGCTGTGGGTTAAACACATCCAAAAGGAACTTCTAGTCAAATTCTGCATTCTCTCCCACCCCTCCCACTAAAATCCATTCCATTTCCCACACAGAGAGGCAGGACACGTGGAAAATTTCAGCAGGAATGCAAATTGAGGGATGTGTACAGGAAGATAAAAATAGACTGTATAAAATGGTAGCCAGTATGATTGCCTGGAAAAAAAAGCTGAGAATAAATTAAAAATAAATCCACTGCAAGCAAAGCAACCCCTATTTACAGTTGTCATTTTCATGGGCTGCTGCAATTGGGAATCTTGCTCTCAATGATTTATAGCAGCAGGAAAACCTCTTGGAGTGCGAGAAATCCTGTTCTTACTGTAATTATTACTCAAATGAGTGGTGGGATCTGCCTTGAAGGGACAGGAACTTTACTGGACTGAATATGCATAATAAGATTTCCCAGGCACAATAAAAGCAAGGCCTATTGCAATCTCCACAGAGCAACCCACAGCATTGGGTAGGGAAAGAATCTGCAGTCTTTTCCATCTACTTGTCTTTGCCTTCACTGTAGAATCGAGGGTCATTTAACTAAAACATAGTTGAAACAGAGAGATTAGCTGAATTTCATTTCTGGTCACTGAAAGTTAAGCTTATATTCACTTATACTTTGGTTCCAAATCTTGTTAATGAAAAGGTTTTTTTTCTTTATGTGAACCCCAAGTTTTTGATATTTGCCATTCTCATTAAGGCAGTTTTTTTTTTAATTATTACAGAATTTTTAGGATCATGTCTTTTCATCACAGGACAGGGTACACAGTAGGTCCACAAAATCCACTGCTGTTAGGATTCCAATGAGTCATGCCTTTACTGTATTTTTTATGCCTGCATAGATGACTCCTCTTTTTTGCAAATAGCTACAGTCTGAAATGCATCTAATATTAACTTAATATCTTTAATTTCTTGAAATTGTTTCCTGTTTTGTTTTATTATCTCTGTCCTTAACAGTCACTGGCCCATCCCCTAACCTGGAACTCAAGGGCAGATGTGCATTCCTCTGGTCATTTTTGTGCTGAGGCTATACTTTAGTCATCCAAATTCAGATCAGAGGAGATAAACTACAGTCACAGGGAGAACATAGAGCCAAGAGAAGGGGAAGTGAAGAGAGACAGGGAGGCCCATCCAAAATGCTTACTGGGCCATGGTTCAGAGAGAACTGCCTCCTGAGACTTGGCTGTTTTTCTAGGCCAGGCCTCTGTCAATAATACATTTATTGGCCATCCTGATTTCAGCTTCTGATTTGCCCAATTCAAACATACTTTTTTCCAAGAAACAGCTCTCTTCGTCATGGCCCCTGACCATTACAAACAATACTGTTGAAAGGTCCGAGTGAAAGAGGCCATTTTCTCCAAATGAGTCACCACCACCTGGAAAGTTCTTGGAAAATGGAAGAGGTGCCAGAAAGCTAAAGACAAGGAAATGTTGTCCTACTTTTTGAAAAGGAGACATATGTCTCAGAAAATATAAACCAATAATTAACTTGATCTTGTTCCTCAGAAAAAAATTCTAGAAAGGATAATCAGAATATTGTTTAGGAGCACTCAAGAGAAATCATAATCAGTAGATATAAACAAGGGTTCACACAAACCATGTCCAGATAACTTTTATTTTGACAAAGTTGCTAGATATCTGGGGAAGTAAGAGTTAAAAGCCCATTCACAAAAACATTTATTTGAGCAATAATGATGCTCTGGGCCAGGATTGGCAAAATACTTCCCTCCTGAGCCCATGGCAGATATCATTAACCCTTAACAGCACTGTTTGCCACTGAGTCCTACCTAACTTCCCAGTCCTTCTCAGTTGGCAGTCACCACAGTCAACCTGCCATCCCATGCTCAGGATCTAGGATACACAGTATACATAAGTCCTTTAAGGAACTCGTAAAATAGCAAGGGAAATGTGTTAGGTATTATAATTCTGTTATGACATATGAATTAGAGCTATCAATTCTGGTTCAAGGATGGGGACTGGGATTAGAAACACTTCATAGAGGGGGTGATGTTTGACCTGGGTCTCAATAGTTGAGTGTAAATTATCCAGGTAAAGGAAAAAGTATGCCATAAAATGCAAGTCTCAAGGTTTTAAATTAGGTGTTGATTATATACTTGCTCACAAACTGAAGAGTTGGGGTTGAAAGGCAGTACAATGAATTATATCCTTAATTGAACAGCCATGCCAAAAGAAAAATGATTAAAGTTGGATGACAGAGTCAAGATTCAGAAAATTTTCAAAAGGCAGAAATGATTAGTCAAGGCAAGTGAGATTCCCAATGCTCCTTTCAGCTCTAGGAAAGATTATATACAATATATTTAATAAATGTAAATTTCCACATTTAGATTTATAAAATTCATTTTGCATAGGATGGAGCAAAATGGATATTAACAGTAGCCCTAGGGTTTTAATTGTTTCCAAAGTTATTATGAGTCATTAAGGTAATTGGTTAATAGTGAACAATGGCATGACACATGAAAAGATCTCTGGAATGGGAGTTAGGAGAATCAAGATCTAGATCTATCTTTCCCACTAAATAACTGTGTGACCTTGGTAAATCACTTCTTTTCTATGTGCCACACTGTCCTTTGAAGAAGTTGGACTCAATTAGTGGTTTTAAAACTGTATTCTTCAGATTCTTAGGATTCCTCTTGGGCTGGCTGAGGGGCAAGAAGAAAGTAGAAATGATAAAGGTCCTTCAGCTTCTCTCCCTCTTTCCATTTCAACCAAAGAAATTCCACTCCTACCTCTTTTTTGGGGGGGGTGGGGGTGGGTAAATGATACAGGAATCGAACCTGGGTCTCTCACATGAAAGGTGAGCATTCTATCACTGAACCACCCATGCACCCTCTGCTCCTGCCTCTCTTAAGGATCAGGGTTCTGGCTAGGATCTTATTCTAAAAAAGAAATTTTAAAACCATTTGACCCTATTATTGCAGTCTTAGACTACTTTCACAAGAGCAATGTTTGTATTTAATGAAAGAAATGGCTTTGGCTTTGGCTTTGTCCATACTTTGCAATGGTCAGACAATGTCTAAGGACTTTATTCCATTCTGGAAACCATGCTTTGAGAGAGAAAATGACAAAATGGAGTGCATATAAAGAAAGATGGCCAGGGGAAAGGGTCTGGGAAGTCATACCATATATTAAGGAAACAGGGATGTTTATCTTGGACAACAGAACATATGAGGGGGGGCATGAGAGCTATTTTAAATAAGTGAAGGGTTATCATGTAGAAGAAGAATTTGACTTATTCTCTTTAGCTCTAGGAAACTGAACTAAAACTACTGGACAGAAAATTTTCAGAAGAGATTGGGACTCAACATAAAAAGGAACTTTTTAACAGGTAGTCTTAAAAGTAATGAACTTGCAAGAAGACCAAAGAATGAAGTATAAATTTTGAAAAATAAAAGAAAAAAATTTTAACTATTTTCATACTATAATTGTCTACTCAGAAAAAAGTTTAAATGAACTAAAAACCCATTTGTTCTAATAAAATATTTCAGCAAGATAGCCATGTACAAGATCAACATTAAAAAGTAATAGTTTACTATACCCCAGCAGTAGCCGAATATGGAAAATAACTCATGGAAAAATCCCATTCATAATAGCAACTGATATAATAAAATATCTAGGAATAAATTTATAAGAAATTTATAAGAAATAATTCTAATTATTTACAATTTTTTTTACAATTTATGGAACATAATAATAGAACACCTAATTATTTTAAAGATTTGATTTTTCCCTCAATTTAGCTAGAAAATTAAAAGCAATTGAAATAAAAATCTCAACAGGATATTTATAAAAATCTACAGTCCATCTATAAAGTTCATATGGAAGAAAAATATACAAGAAGTGGCAATAATATCTTGAAAAATAATCACAAGAACTGGGAAGTTACAATACTTCCCACTAAAATAGACTATAAAGCTAGTATTTAAAACAGGTTATAGGGACTTCCAAGAAGATGGCCAAATAGAGTAGCTCGACATCAGCCCTGCTCCACGGAAAAGTTAGAGAAGGGACAGGAGGGTGACTGAGGTGGTGATTCAGGGGTACGGCTGACTTGGGAGAGACTTCTGTACCACATAGTAAGACAGCCCTAGTTGCAGAGGCCGAGGAACTGAGAGGCAGAAAGTTAGAGCATGGTGCAGAGGCAAGGAGCCCATGAGAGTGCATGGATGGGAACTGGGAACTAGGAAGTGGGCCATACTGCATTGCTCAGGTGCGCTACCCTCACCAGCACAGCTCCGTGACTGGAGACTCGCCCCACACCCTGCACAACTGAACCCCATCACCCACTCCCATTCCCCATGCTCCAGGTGCTCCCACCTCACCAGCCCCAAGTGCATGTGCTTGCCCCACACCCCCACACCAAATGTAGACCAACCCACCTCTCCTGAACCCCACCCAAGCACTACCTCCCCATCCTTGTTCCCTGCAAGCTGTTGCTAGCACATAGAGGCTGTGGGCACTGACCTCCATGTCCAGGCTGCCCCAGCTTCCCAGTCCATGGGGTCGCGCAGCCTCATACCACCCACCCTGGATTCTGTGCATCAGTTTATGGCACTCCTAGGCCCATGCATGTGCACAACATGCAATCATGTCATTCAGCTCTGGGAACCACACTTTATAGAAGTCCTAGAACCACTCATGCGCACGGCCCTCAGACATACGTCCCAGCTCTGAGAACATGTTGACATGCACAGCTGGGTACATGTGCCCCCAATCCACAAAAGCATAATGCCAGCCTGCTGCCACAGCTCTACACATGCACACAAAGGTCCCTGTGCCTTAGACCAGTGCATACCCGGGTTAAGCCCCCAGATTGGTGCACCCACACAGCTACATACTCCCTGGCTGTTGGGCACCCACATTCACAAGCATGAGCATAAAATCCCCAACCTGCACCTATACCTGCCCTGAAACAAATCACCGCACTGAGTGCCACAACCTGTACCTTGCTACTTGCTGTACAACCATCCCACAAATGCAAGGCCTTAGACTACAGAAAGAAATCAACTTTCAAAGTAAATCAATCAAGATATTTGCATGCAATGAAGACAGCAGATCACTAAGCATATCACAATGCAGACAGATATAGCCCTGCCTAATGACCAAATTAAAATACCAGAGGAGACACAGATGTTGGAATAACTAATCAAAGATGTTCATACAACTCTACTAAATAAAATAAGTGGGATAGCTAATGAAGTAAGAGATATCAAGAAGACAGTAGAAGGGCACAGAGAGGAATTTCAAAAAATAAGTAGAAAAATAGCAGATATCACAGAGATTGAAGATTCTGTAGACCAAATAAAAAACATGCTAGAGAAAAAGAACAGCAGATTTGAAGAGGCAGAAGAAAAAATAAGTGAAACAGAAGACAGGATAACTGATTTCAAACACTCAAAACAGCAAATGACAAAGAAGATGGAAAAATTTGAATTCAATCTAGGTGAAATAATAGACAAAACAAAGGGCCCAAATATAAGAATCATTGGTGTCCCAGAAGGAAAAGAAAGGGGTAAAGGGTTAGGAAGAGTAGTTGAGGATATAATGGGGGAAAACTTCCCAACCCTCATAAAGGACATAAAAATACAAGTCAAAGAAGCACAATGAACTCCAAACAGAATAAATCCAAATAGGTTTTTCCCAAGGCACATACTAATCAGTCTGTCAAATGAAGAGAAGCAGACAATTCTGAAAGCAGCAAGAGAAAAACAATCTACTACATAAAAGGGAAATCAAATAAGACTGAGTTCAGAACACTCAACTAGCACCCTAGAGGCAAGAAGACAGTGGTATGATATATTCAAGATCCTAAAAGAGAAGGACTTCCAGCCAAGAATTCTGTACCCAGCCAAATTGTCCTTCAAAGCTGAGAGAGAGATTAAAGTTTTCAGACACAAAGAAGTCCTGAAAGAATTTGTCAACAAGAGACTGGCCCTACAAGAAATACTTAAAGGAGTTCTGCTGGCTGAAAAAATAAACAAAAAACGAGACAGGAGAGGGAGGTTTGGAGGAGGGAACAGAATAGAAGAGTACTACTAAGGATAATTTAAAGAAAACAAAGAGAAAGAGGGAAAAGAATATATAGATCTAACCAATAAAATAAAAAAGATAAGATGGTGGATTCAAGAAATAACTTTTCAGTAATAACTTTGAATGTTAATTGACTAAACTTACCAATTAAAAGATAAAGATTGGCAGAATGGATTAAGAAACATAATCCAGCTATGTGCTGCTTAAAAGAAACTCATCTTAGACACAAGGATACAAATATATTGAAAGTGAAAGAATGGGAAAAAATTTTCCATGCAAGTTGTCACCAAAAGAAAGCAAAAGTAGCTATACTAATATTGTACAAAATAGACTTTAAATGTAAAGATATCATAAGACACAAAGAAGGACACTATATACTAATTAAAGGGTCAATTCACCAAGAAGATATAACAATCATATATGTTTATGCTCTCAATGAAGGAGCTACAAAGTACATGAGACAAACATTGGCAAAACTGAAGGGAGTGATAGATGTTTCAACAATAATAGCAGGAGACTTCAATTACCACTCTCCTGTATAGAGAGAACAACCAGACAGAAGATCAATAATGAAATAGAGAAGTTAAATAACTTGATAAATGAATTAGACCTAACAGACATATATAGGTCATAACACCACAAAACACAAGGATATACAATCTTCTCTAGCACTCATGGACTTTCTCCAGGATTAATCATATGCTGGGGCACAAAACAGATCTTTATAAATTTAAAAACATTAAAATTATTCAAAGCAATTTCTCTGATCACAATGGGATGAAGTAGGGTCTCAATAACCACCAAAGATTGAGAACATTCACAAATATATGGAGATTAAATAACACACTCTTAAACAACCAATGGGTCAAAGAAGAAATTGATACAGAAATCAGTAGTTATCTGGAGATGAATGAAAATGAGAATACAACTTATCAGAACTTATGGGATGTGGCAAAGGCTGTGCTGAGAGAAAAATCTGTTACCCTAAATGCCTGTATTAAAAAAGAAGAAAAAGCAAAAATTGAGGACTTAACAGCACACCTGGAGGAACTCGAGAAGAACAGCAAACTAACCCCAAAACAAATAGAAGAGGACAAATAACAAAGGTTAAAGCAGAGATAAATGAATGGGAGAAAAAAGAACAACAGAAAGAATAAAACCAAAAGTTGGTTCTTTGAGAAAATCAATAAAATTGATGGATCACTAGCAAGACTGACAAAGAAAAAGAGACAGAGGATGCAAATAAACAAAATAAAAAGTGAGAAGGGGTGCACTACCACAGACCCTGAAGAAATAAAAGAAATCATAAGAGGATACCATGAACAACTACATGCCAACAAACAGATGAAACAGACAATTTCCTAGAGACACACGAAAAAGCTACACTGACTCAGGAAGAAATAGAAGATCTCAACAAACCAATCACAAGTAAAGAGATTCAATCAGTCATCAAAAATCTTTCTACAAAGAAAAGTACAGGGCCAGATGGCCTCACAGGAGAATTTTATCAATCATTCTAAAAAAAACTAACACCAATCCTTCTCAAACTTTTCCAAAAAATTGAGGGAAAAGGAACTCTACCTAACTCATTTGATAAAGCTAGTATCATTTTAATACCCAAACCAGGTAAAGATGCAATATGAAAGGAATAATATAGGCCAATCTCCCTAATGAACATAGATGCAAAAATTCTCAATAAAACATCAGCAAATTGAATCAAACAACACATTAAAAGAATTATATACCATGACAAAGAGGGATTTATACCAGGAATGCAAGGATGGTTCAACACAAGAAAATCAATTAATGTAATGCAGCACATTAATAAATCAAAAGGGAAGAATCACATGATCATCTCGATTGATGCTGAAAAAGCATTCAACAAAATTCAGCATCCTTTTCTGATAAAAACATGCCAAAAGATAGGAATCAAAGGTAACTACTTCAATATGGTAAAGGGAATATACGATAAACCAATACCCAGCATCGTACTCAATGGAGAGAGTCTGAAAGCATTCCCCCTAAGATCACGAACAAAATGGATGCCCACTGTCACCATTATTATTAAACATTGTGCTAGAAGTTCTAATAGAGCAATCAGGCAGGACAAAGAAATAAAAAGCATGCAAATTGGAAAGGAAGAAGTAAAACACTCATTATTTGCAGATGATATGATACTATACTTAAAAGATCCTGAGAAATCTATAGCAAAGTTACTTGAGCTAATAAAGAAATTCAGCAAGGTGTCGGGATATAAAATTAATGTGCAAAAATCAGTAACATTTCTAGACACAAGCAACGATTGAGCTGAGGAGTGAATTAGGGAAAACAAATTGTATTCAAAATAACAACTAAAAGAATCAAGTACCTAGAAATGAACTTAAATAGTGATGTAAAGGACCTGTACACAGAAAAGTACACAACATTGCTAAAATAAATCAAAGCAGATCTAAATAGGTGGAAATACATTCCCTGCCCATGGATAGGAAGGCTAAATATAGTTAAGATGTCAATTCTCCCCAGATTCAACACAGTACCAATCAAATTTCCAACAACCTACTTTGAAGATTTTGAAAAGCTAATTACCAAATTCATCTGGAAGGGAAAGACACCCCAAAGAGCTAAAAGCATACTAAAAAGGAAGAACGAAGTGGGAGGATTAACACTCCCTGACTTTAAAACTTGTTATAAAGCCACAGTGGTCAAAACAGCATGGTACTGGCACAAAGACAGAGGCATTAACCAATGGAATCGAATTAAGAGTGCAGAAATAGACCACCAAATCTATGGTCAATTGATTTTTACCAAGGCCCCCAAATCCTCTGAACTGGGACAAAATAGTCTTTTCAATAACTGGGCATGGGAGAACTGGCTATCAATAGCCAAGAGAATGAAAAAGGACCCTATCCTACACCCTACACAAAAATTAACTCAAAGTGGATCAAACACCTAAATATAAGATCTAGCACCATCAAGTTTCTAGAACAAAATGTAGGGAAACAACTTCTAGACCTATTAGCAGGATGTAGCTTCCTCAACTTTACACCAGAAGCACAAGCAACAAAAGAAAAAATAGATAAATGGGAACTCCTCAAAATCAAATGCTTCTCCACCTAAAAAGACTTTGTCAAAAAGGTGAAGAGGCAGCTAACACAATGGGAGAAAATATTTGGAAATCACATATTGGACAAAGGTTTGATTTTCTGTATATATAAAGAAATCACACAACTCAGCAACAAAAGAACAAACAACCCAATAATAAAGTGGCCTAAAGATATGGATAAGCATTTTTCTGAAGAGCAAATACAGATGGCTCAAAAGCACATGAAGAGATGCTCATTTTCATTGGCTATAAGGGAAATGCAGATCAAGACGACAATGAGATACTACCTTACACCTGTAAGAATGGCTGCTATTAAACCAGCAGGAAACTAAATGTTGGAGAGGGGGTGGAGAAACTGGGACAATTATGCACTGCTGGTGGGAATGTATAATGGTGAAGCCACTATGGAAGACTGTTCTGTGGGTCCTTAGGGAACTAAATATTGAGTTGCCCTATGACTCAGCAATAGCACTACTTCGTATACACCCAGAAGAGCTGAAAGCAATGACACAAACAGACATTTGCATACTGATGTTCATAGCAGCATTATTCACAATCACCAAAAGATGGAAGTGAACCAGATGCCCATCAAAAGGTGAATGGGTCAATAAAATGTGGTATATACATACAATGGAATATTATGCAGCAGTAAGACAAAATAACATCTTGAAGCACATGACAAGATGGCTGAACCTAGAGGACATAATGCTGAGTGAAATTAGCCAAACACAAAAGGATAGATACTGTATGATTCTACTTTTATGACCAGCATAAAGGTATAATCAGAGGCTTATAATACAGAAGATAGGGGACTTAGAGATATATAGAAGCTAGAGTTGGGTGAATCATTAGCTAATGAGGTAGAACTCCAATATAAGGAAATAGGTAGGAGTGAAGGTGGTTCTCTAGTGGGTTTGTAAGTAATAGTACCATATTGAAGATGAACAAGATAGGAGCTGCATAGACCTATGTATCCTGCTGAGTAACACTAGAAATATGAATTTGTTCTCACAAGAATTACTTCAAAGATATGATTCTTGTACAAAGAGTGTTTAAGTCTAGGGTACAGGGGGGAACGTGCTAGTGCATGCTATGAGCTATGTTGAAAAGGAAACCATCAGTACTACCACAGCAACAGCAGAGGTAAATAAAAGGGGGGAGGGAGAAGAATTAACAGGACGTTTAGATTTCTTATTTGGCAAGGATGTGGTTTTCCTCTCCAGAATATCAGATCATTCCATCTCCCTACCCCATATTAGTGACAGACCCTTCCAATATGAAAAATTTAGAATGGCCATAGCCCAAACACCCCTAGAGAGAGGGATAGAAAGATCAAAGGTGATGGTGTAGTTATACAGAGAAGATAGGATTTAACAAATGAATATGAATACTGAATCATTAAATTGCTATCTCTTTTAGTCTCCAGTATTTTACCTTTTTATTTTTTTTTCATGGGCAAGCAACAGGAATCGAACCCGGGTCCTCTGGCATGGCAGGCAAGCACTCTTGCCTGCTGAGCCACCGTGGCCCACCTGGTTTCCAGTATTTTAGATCAGCTAGAAGTAAAAAACCTAAAATTGTGAATTTTTAACCCATGTCAAACTCTGACATATGTTCTACAACTAATTGTGGTGTTGTGCTTTGAAATTTATAGCTTTTTTGTATACATGTTCTTTTTCACAGAAAAAGAAGGAAAAAAGTTGCTTGTGATGATAAAAAAATATTTAAGCCCTCTGGCTTCCTATATTCTGGAGCAGCTAGAAGGAAAAATATGAGAGGATCATATGGTAGCTCATGACAACTCTTGAATCTGTCCTGTAACTACCTGTTTGACAAGTGCTTTGAAAACTGTTCTTTTCTATGCTATATTATACAGTAAAAAGTTAAAAAAAAAAAAAGTTAGGGTGTTTTAGCCAGAACCAAGCAAAACCAAGTCCATGATAATAAAGGGAACTTCCTCAACATGATAAAGGGAATATATGAAAAACTCACAGCTAACACCATCCCCAATGGGGAAAGAATGAACACTTTCCCTCTAAGATCAGGAACGAGACAAGGATGCCTATTGTCACCATTGTTATTCAACATTGTGCTGGGTGTTCTAGCTCCAGCAATTAGACAACAAAAAGAAATAAAAGGCGACCAAATTGGAAAGGAAGAAGTAAAACTCTCACTGTTTGCAGAGGATAATGATACTATATGTTGCAAATTCTTAAAAAAATCCACAGAAAGGTAGTAGTGTTAAGAAATGAGTACAACAAAGTTGTCGGGTACAAGATCACCACCCCAAAATCAGTAGTGTTTCTACACACTAGTAAAGAGCAATCTGAGGAGTAAATCAAGAAAAAAAATCCATTTTCAATGACAACCAAAAGAATAAAATATTTAGTGATAAATTTAACCAAGAATACAAAAAACCTATACACAGAAAACTAAAAGAAATTGCTAAAAGCAATCATGGAAGACCTAAATAAATGGAAAGTCATACTATGTGTTCATGGATTGGAAGACTAAATATAGTTGAGTTGTCAGTTCTATCCAAAATGATTTATAGATTCAATGCAATACCAATTACAATCCCAAAAACTTACTTTGCACACAAAAAAACCAATAACCAAATTTGTTTGGAAAGGGAGGGTGCCCTGAACAGCTAAAAATATCCTGAGAAAGAAAAATGATGTGGGAGGTCAAACACTGCCTGACTTTAAAGCATACTATGAAGCCACAGTGGTCAAAACAGCATGGTACTTTCATAAAGATAGATACATTGACCAATGGAATTGAATAGAGTGTTCAGAAATAGACCCTCTCATCTATGGACAATTGATCTTTGATAAGGTGGTCAAGCCAACCCACCTGGGACAGACTAGCCTTTTCAATAAATGGTGCCTAGAGAACTGGATATCCATATGCAAAAGAATGAAAGGGGATCCATATCTTACATCTTATACAAAAATTAACTCAAAATGTATCAAAAACCTAAACATTAGATCTAAGACCATACAATTTTTAGAAGAAAATGTAGGAAAACATCTTATAAAACTTGCAATAAGAGGCAGTTTCCAAGAACTTACACCCAAAAAGCATGAGCATTGAGAAAAAGAAATAGATAAATGGGAACTCCTCAAAACTAAAAACTTTTGTGAATAAAAGAACTTTGTCAAGAAAGTAAAAAGGCAGTCTAGGCAATGGGAGACAATATTTGGAAACCACATATCAGATAAGGGTTTAGTATCCAGAATATATAAAGAGATTCTTCAATTCTACAACAAAAAGACAAAGAACCCAATTAAAAAATGAGCAAAAGACATGAACCGACACTTCTCAGAAGAGGAAATACAAATGGCTAAAATGCACATGAAAAGATTCTTAACTTCACTAGCTATTAGGGAAATGCAAATCAAAACCACAATGAGATATCATCTGACACCCACTAGAATGGCAATTATCAAAAAAATAGAAAATGACAAGTGCTGGAGAAGATGTGGAAAAAGAGGCACACTTATCTACTGTTGATGGGAATGTAAAATGGTACAACTGCTCTGGAAGGCATTTTGGCAGTTCCTCAGGAAGCTAAGTATAGAATTACCATGTGATCCAGCAATCCCATTACCAGGTATACATTCAGAGTACTTAAGGGCAAGGACACAAACGGACATTTGCACACTAATGTTTATAGAAGCATTATTTATGATTCCCAAGAGATGGAAACAGCCCAAATGCCCATCAATGGATGAGTGGCTACACAAGCTGTGGTATATACATACAATGGAATATTGTGCAGCTGTAAAACAGAATAAAGTCATAAAGCATATAACAACATGGATGGACTTTAAGAACATTATGCTGAGTGAAACTAGCCATAAACAAAAGGATAAATACTATATGGTCTCACTAACATTAATGAGTGAATTTTGAGAATTGAAGGTAAGAACACAGGTTATCAGGAAATAGAAATAGGGTAGAGATTGGGCAATTGGTGCTGAAGCAATACAGATTGTGCAACAGAACTGGTTGTAAGAATTCAGAAATGGATAGCACAATACTACCTGATTGTAGTACAATAACACAAGTACACTGAATGAAGCTGAATATTAGTATGATTGAGGGAGAAGGGCTGGGGGCATGTATGAAACCAGAAGGCAAGATAGAGGCTAAAGACTGAGACAGTATAATTTAGGAATGCCTAGAGTGGACAATGATGGTGATTAAATATACAAATCAATGCGATCTAGGGTCTATAGTCAACAGTAACATTTTAGTGTGCTTCCACTGAATGTAACAAAGGCATTATGACAAAACTAAATGTCAACAAGTGGGGGCGGGCATGGGAGAGGGATATGTGGAAGAAAAGGAAAGGTCTTCATATAGATTATGGTGGTGAAGGCATGTCTATGAACTCAGGTTGGATTGTGTGATGTGTTAATAAAACTGTCTAAAAATGAACAGAGAGAAGTCCTAGAAAAAATGGGGAGAAGAGATGTACCTATTCATTACTGGAAGGGGAACTGAGAGGTGCAGCCCCTTGGAGGGCAGTGTGATGGTTCCACAGAAGGCTAGGGGTGGGGTTGCCATATGATCCTGAAACCCCATTGCTCAGTATATACTTGGAGGAACTGAGTCTGGGGACATGAATGGACATTTGCACACTGGTGTTTATGGCAGCAGTGTTCATTATCCACAATGGATGGAAGTGGCCTGAGGGTACAACGACTGAGGAATAGAAGGAGGAACTATGGTGTATATATACAATGACCACTTGACCACTGATTGCAAGAAGAAATGAAGTTCTGAGGCATGCAACTAGGTGTATGAACCTTAAGGACTGTATGTTGAATGAAATGTCAGGAACAAAAAGACAAATAGCATCATGCCTCAATCAGATGGACTAATTACAATATAAAAACTCAGTAAACTGAAGTCAAGAACATGGTTTATCAGGTTGGGGCCTATTGTAAGTGATTCTAGATTGTAAGCTCTTACACAGCAGTCACATAAATTCAGGAGTTGTAACTGTTATTTCTAAATTCTGAGATAACGAGTTGTTTGTTTATAACCTGGTCATTTCCAGGAACTTCAGCCATTTATGTGACACCTGAGACTCAGAGTCAGAGCTCTGAAGCTATGAAAGTCAGCAGCACTCCAGGCAGGAACTATTTAAAAAGTTGAAAAATTGATCAGAGTTTGAGTAGAAATATGAATGAAGCTGATCTGGATAGGATTGGGGTAGATCAGAATACAGGGTAAAGGATGATATCATCTATATTTAAAACGTCAACTTCTGTGTGAGAGCAAAGGAAGAGATGTTTATTTGGTGCAAAATTTATATTTTTGGTAGTGCATTTCCTAATTTAACTTCTATGGTCAGTTTAGTTGAACAGCATAAGCACATGGAATCTTGAATAGTGCATAAGATATTGTTGGTTTGTCCAGGTTAGTGTGATGCCCCAATATATCCCAGAGTAATCTGGGCAGTGAATAAAGAAATATTTGCAAAGTCCCCTTGGGGGACTGGGGAGAAAGGAGGAAATATTCAACTTTCCCATTTGAAGAATTTCTGATATCCTCACAAGCAGTGGTGATCACACCAAGTCAATAGGTTGAGCCCTTGATCTTGCAGCTTACCCGTTGAGATTTATTTCTGTAGAGGATAGGTTAAGCTACTTAAAATTAGGCCTAAGACTATTCTAGATGCTACTCTTATACAAGCTGCAGCTAGATATTGCTAATTTCCATGGCTTGCCAAACCCCAACAAACATCATTTCTGTTAATCCTAAAGAACATCTAGGGTTCTATCTGACATTCTCCAAAGTATCATGCACTAAGCTTAATTTCTAGAAACCTACAACTTCCAGATGGTTCCCTTTTGGTCAAAAATGCTTTCTCAATCACTTGATGCTGGGTCCTGGCTCATCTCACCAGTTCTGTCCCACACTGCCAGGGAAATTTACCACTCTGGGAGTTATGTACCACATAAGGAGGAGCACAGTAATTTACCTGTCAAGCTGGGCCGGAGAGAGAGGTCACATCTGAGCAACAAAAGAGGCTTTTTGGGGGTGACTCTTTTGGGGGGGGATTCAAAAGTACATTTTCTTTTAAGTTCAAATTTGTAATTTTATTGTTTGAAATTTTTCTTATTCAAAAGTAGGTTTTACTAAAATTATAAAGGACTAATATGATACGTATGTTTTTTGAAGACAATGAAAAGCAATGGGCTTTTTGTCTCTGGAGATGCTGAGTTTAAAGGATCACTAGTAAGTAGCTTTGTTTTGTGTGGGAGATGAGACTGAGTGACCCCATAAAGTTTACTTTTTGTCCCTAAAAAATTTTGTGCTTCTCTGAGGAGAAGGCATCAATATATTTAAAATAACCAGACCTCAGACTCTTACTTTGATTTCAACACATTTTAAAGTTTGGTTTTATCAATTTCATCTAAGCTCCTAAACTATTATTATAAATCCAATCTACATGCCTGTTGGAAACTATTTCCTCATAAAATATAAAAAATAAACAAATCCTAAATACTCAATACTCAGTTAGAAACAACAATGTTATTTTCCATCAAAGTCTCATTTGTAGCTTCTCACTTCCACTACAACTGGCTTTAAATCATCTGTACATCTCATTAACAGTAAAATTTACAACTGCAATGAACAATAATAATTCAGGGTTTACCCTTACCGTAACTGACTGGCTCTTGTCCCTCAATGAATGATGGCAAACATAAGCATGAAAATGAAATTAGTGATACCCAAGCCAACTGCTTTATCTAGCTCCTGGGTTTATTGGATTAGCAATGGTCTCACTGGAAATCTCTGGGTTTTATGAATCAGAGCTATTTCAATTAGTAGCAACTGTTGAGCTGATGTGGTAAAAGGATTTGTGGTTTCAACTTGCTTGTTGTTTCTGCACCAGGATTCGGGGTCATATAGAAAAGGTTGGGGATACAGTTGGTATCTTATTTTGTTATTGATGCACAAAGGTGTATGGCCTTGCAAAAAATAAGGGCATTAGATAAAAGCAGGAGAGAGGAAACAGTGGGAGTTAGGAAAAGGTGAAGTGGGATGGGTCAGAAGAGGCAGTGAAAGAATCACTCTTTCAGGTCAGTTATAGGGATTCTCCAAAACCAAAGCTTATGTCAAAGTTTTTTCAGGACATTGTTTTTATTCCATTTCCAGCACCTTTGAAACACCCTTCATCCCCCCAACTTCCATGTCTATTCTCTTTAACAGGCAGTATGAGTGATAGATTCTCAGATTCCTGAAGCTATTAAGATACAAGAACTGTACCAGTATGACCTTCTTTGATATTTAATGGAAATGCAGTCCTCAAGCTGTTCATCCCAGCTCGGCTTCATAATTTGTTGGCAGTTTTCCCCAGTGGTCCTAAGGGGCAAGATGGGTCTGTATCTGCTAATGGGCATCTCTCCTAGAGAAAAAAAGTGGTTTTGAGATCATAGGAAAATAGCCAACCATCAAAGGCAGGATTCATCCCTGGTCATTAGCAACTTTCCTAGATGAAGGAGCTGTTAGCAGATTCAGGGGATGTCTCATGCAAAGGTGAACTGTGCAGTCACAGGCCTCTCTGGAGTGAAAGCAGGGAGATGATGATACTCTTCTCACAAACAACTTCTCCTAGTCTCCTGCCTGAATACACAGCTTTCCTCCATTATAAGAGCATCAGAGTTCCAACCATTTAGTAAACAAATCCTACTTAGCATTTTATCTTGTGACAGACACTGTGCTAGGTGCTGAGGAAACACTGATGAACAAAAACAGATGTGCTTCCTGCTCTTACATTGCTTGCAGGCTGGTAAGGAATATGGATATTGGCCAAATAGTCACACAATTAAATGTGAAATCAATTATAATTAGGCTACAAAGGCAAGACACACAGTGCATGTAACAAAGGAATGTGTTTTAGACCACCTACCTACCTAACTCCCCATCCCACTCCCCACTCAGAAAAAAGACCATCCTTATATTTGGTGATACTCAGAAAGGGCCTACCTGTCTAAACTCAGGCAAAGGTGTAGAAGGCTTCCTCTTCTCCTAACATCTCTGCTGAAACAGTGTAACCAGTTTTGAGACTGCATGTACCACCAGAGATACAAGCCAACTGGGAATGTAATCAGCCAGAAGATGTACCCAACCTGGGGTTGGTAGCAGAGTGAATGGAAGACAGGCACCATACTGTCAGTAGAGAAGTGAAGCATTTTAAATCCACAATCATCCTTTCTCCAGCAGAGATCAGGACCCCAAGGAAATAAGAGTAAGAGGGCATATAGCATGTGCAACCTAAAGGGCTAGAGAGGGCCAGAAAGGTCAGATTGGGTACAGTTCAATTTAGTCAAGGGCTAGTTTTGGTTGAGTCCTTGGAACCCATTCTTCTGATACTGAAACTCACCATGATTAAATTAATCCTTCTTCACCCCAAACGGAAATGATCTACAAGCCATCTAGATGGTTTCAAATAATGTTCAAAAGCCTAGAGGAAACTTTCCATCTGGTTTTATTCCTTAGCCACTTCATATTACATACTATGTATTTTCATCTTCACAACTCTTCAGGTTTATGTTTAAGAGGCAAGGGAGGTACAAGTTGATGAATATACTTACTTGCAGTGGTCATGATCACCCAACACCATTTTTTGTTTTCTCATGAGGGTGAGATAACAGATGTTCTTAATGAAGTTAACTGGAATTTAATGGTCCTAATTGCCATTTGCATGGCTGCAGATACTATCAAGTTCACACGCTACCTTTCATGGTCCCTTACGCCTTACCACATATCAGATTTGTATTTGACTGGAGCAAATCTGACTGGCAGTACCTCCTGGTTATTCAGTGTCATGAAATGGACATGGCAAAGGGCCACAGTACAGGGAAACATGGAGTAGTAGCAGGAATATGCTCAGCAAAATTTGTCTCCTAGTACATCTTCTTTCTTGGGTTCTAAGTAATGGTCTGGGCAAGACTCTAGAGCTGCCTTAGGGAGGACATGCAAGATGCTGGGTGTGGTGTTTTGAAGCTGTATGTACCCTAGAAAAACATGTTCTTAAACCTAACCCATTCCTATGGACATCAATCCATAATAAGTAGGGATTTTTGATG
The DNA here is from genome assembly GCF_023851605.1 of Tamandua tetradactyla. Lineage (NCBI taxonomy): Eukaryota > Metazoa > Chordata > Mammalia > Pilosa > Myrmecophagidae > Tamandua > Tamandua tetradactyla. The sequence continues at coordinate 58,900,198 of NC_135353.1, read as the reverse complement.
AGGTTACTTCAATGAGGGTGTGACCAACCTCATTCAAGATGGGTCTTAATCCTCTTACTGCAGTCCTTTATAAACAGGATGAATATGGGGTTTGGGGGTGGGGGAGAAATCCATGGAAGCAGGAAGCTGAAAGTAACAAAATCGGGAAGAGAAGGGAAAGACCAGCTGACACGGCCATGTGACTTGCCATGTGGCAGAAGAGCCAAGGACTGCTGGCAGCTGGACTTCAGGAAGAAATCATCACCTTGATGCCTTCATTTGAACATTTTCAGTCTCAAACTGTAAACTAATAAATTCCCATTGTTTAAAGCCAATCCATTTCATAATATTTGCTTTAAGCAGTCTCAGAAACTGAAACACTGGGTAACCTGATTTATTCTGTATTTTTATACAAATCTGATCCTGCTCTCTTTTGTTCATAAGATCATTTTGGGATAGAAACAGAAAAATGAACAAGGGATATGTTCACAGAAGAGGATATATATTACAGATTCTACAAATACATGAAAATGTGCTCAACCTCATTAGTAGCAAGAGATGCACAAATTAAAACAACAAGATCCTATTTCTCAACCATATGAGTGACAAATATGAAAAACAAAGATAGCTATCAAATATTGGTGAGGGTGTCAGGAAATTAAATTTGTGGGTACTTTGGAAGGCAATTGGTAGTAGCTGCTACAATCTTGAATATACATTACCCATAACCTGGTAATTTTACATTCCCATACCCACTTGAGCAAACACTTGCAAGTATATTCAAGGAGGCATATAGAATGAAGGATCTGTTGTAATAGTCCTAAACTGGAAACAATCTAAATGTTTTTCAGTAGGGGAATAGATAAACTATTGAATGCTATAAAGCTGTGAAAAAGAATGATATATATTTTCTACTCTTGCATATAGTAGCTGTATAAATGTATAAATAAAGTTCTCAAAAGGCTACATCCACAGAACTGGCTACCCCTGGGAAGGGAACAGAGATGGGGGGAGTCAGGTTGATCAAAAAGGCTTCATTCAGCTTTATCTATAGTACAGTATTTTTTAATAGAGCAAGATACATTCACATTTTGCTTATGTAATTTAAAATTCTTAAAAATCAAGAAATTTAAATAAGATTTGTAAATCAGAGTAAAGTAAAATGACATGCATAATCCTGCCACCCAGACACAATCCACAAATACATATAACTGTGATATATGTCCTTCCAGTCTTTTTTTTGACATGCATATTTTATATAGTTGTGATCTATAACTTGTATCTTACTTCTCTGTTCAATGCAGAGTTTTGCAACCTTGGCACCTGACATTGGCTGGATAATTCTTTGTTGTGGGGAGCTGTCCTGAGCCTTGTAGGATGTTTAGCTGTATCCCTGAATCTACCCATTAGATGTCAGCCACAATCCCTCAGTCATGACAATCAAAAATGCTTACAGGCCCCTGACACTGGGGGATCAATAATGCCTTCCTGACCAAAAGGTGGAAAAGAATTATAACAAAATTAGGTATCAGTGGCTGAGAGAGTTCAAATAATTCAGGTATTCTGAGGGCTACTCTTATGCAAGCTTCAGCTAGATATTGCTATTTATCATGATTTGCCATATCCCAACCAAAACCATTCGTGTTAACCCTAAAGAACATGTAGGATTCCATCTGAGATTCTACAAAAGTTCTATGTACTAGGATTACTTTCCAGAAACCTACAACTTCCAGGTGGGTTCCTAGGCCAGATAAGTGCTGAACCCAAAGGGTCCAGCCTCTCTGAGAACATCAACAAGTTCCATCTCCCTATTTCATATTATCGACAGTCCTTTCCAACATGAAAAGGTTAGAATGGGTATAGCCCAAATATCCCTAAAAAATGGGAGAAAGATCAAAGGAGAAGTTAGTAGAGAAGATAGGATTTAACAAATGAGTATGACTGCTGAATCATTATATTGATATTTCTTTTAGTCTCCAGTGTCTTAGAGCAGCTAGAAGGAAAACCTAAAACTGTGGAACTGTAAGCCATATCAAACTCTGAAATCTGTTCTATAACTGCTACAATGTACTTTGAAATGTATTGCTTTTTGTATATATGTTATATTTCACAATTAAAAAATATACTTCCAGGGTGGGCCATGGTGGCTCAGCAGGCAGAGTTCTCACCTGAATGCCAGAAACCCAGGTTTGATTCCCAGTGCCTGCCTATGCCAAAAAAAAAAATAAAAATACTTCTAAGCATTGCTAAATATCTTCTAGGGAAAGGGGGACAAAATCACCACTGGTTGAAAACTACTGGTTGAATACATCATGAACATAATGGCATGATGTTAAGAGTCTTCAAAATTAATCTAATATTTCCAAATTTAAGGTCAGTGTGTGGTCTTTGTTTTACCCTCAGATCCTGGTCTGTGGATATCTCATCCCAGACTTGATAAACTGACCACACTTTCTGACTGTTCCTTTTCTAGGTAAGTTGAATTGGGATCCTTTAACCCTAAACTATATTCCGACATCACTGCTAAAGCAATGAAACAGTAAAAGCCAAGCCTTTTCCCATGACATCTATAGGCTTGTGTTCAGATCATGGGTCAGAGAATAAGGATAATAACCAGGAAACCCAATGAAACTCTAGAAAAGTAATAAGTCCATGGACACAACTATGGGTCAAAGCCATAGAGTCAAGGGTCAAGACAGTAGAGGAAGCCAAACAGAGCTCACCCCAGGACTGACCTTCAGAACAATAAAAAACATGGTTGCTTGGCTGACAATGCTTCCCTCTTCCCTGCCTGTTTCATGTAGCCATTGTCTGGGCTCCTAGGGCATGGTCAATTCCAGAGATCAGTCATAGACCACTGAAGAGATGGCACTTGCCCAATAAGGTCAAAAGACAGAGATCCCAATGCCTATATCCCAGAGGGATAAAGGGAGATTAATGCCAGGTGTCTGTCCTGCCACCACATACAAGCACTATACTAGGTGGTGGAAATATAAAGATGACTCTGGAATGATTTTGTCTAAAACCTATTTACCCCATAATCTCCAAAGAAAATGTGAGAAGGCCCTTCATTTTGAGAGCTTAATTAGGCCATGTGTCACACTCCATGCCTAGGTCCTTAGTATTTCACTTTACCTTCCACTCCCAGAGGGTATGGGAAGTAAAAATTGCATTGTGAGAATCTGTGGCTTCAAGACTCCAATTCAAAGAAAGGGCTGAGTTCATTTACGGTGTATAGGAAGGAAGGTATCATCGTGTGAGCTTACAACCTGGAAATTAGAAATTTGAATTTCTTGTTACCTTAACTCCAAAAATGCTCATCTGGCCCAGTTTTCTGCAGCTCTGCTCTAAGTCAGAGGTTCCCCCTCCTGGCATCTCTGTCTTTCTGGCCCCTCACTCCCCAGTGTCCTAAGGGAATTGAGATGGGTTGAGCACTTTATTTCCTCATGGGCTGGATCGCTTCCCTGCCTGCCCATCTGGTCTTTTCCTGACAAGATGTTCATTGACAATTTGAGGTCTGCAGACAAGGAAAATGGAGCCAAGTGAGACTGACCCTGGTGTGAAATCTGGAGAGATGATAAAATCTCTTCTTAGCAGGAAAGGGAGCATTGCAGGATATCATTATGCCTTGCAAATACCACACTGTCCTCTGAAGAGCAAGATGAATTCAATCAGAGGAGGTTCCATTGGAATGGTTTCTTGAAAATTGGGGTTTTATCACAGAAAGGGTCAGTCACTGGCCAAATGCTGAAATACCCCTAGTTGGCAACCATTAGAGACAATGCTTGCTGTCTAACATATATTTAATAACTACTCAATGCTATCCTTTTTGTCTTCCTATGGTCTATTTTTTATGTCCTTGGCTTCTCTGGCATTAATAGGGCCTAAAGGAGTAACAAATTACAAATAATGTGCTGTGTATTATAGTACTGAGCTGCCCTTTAGGGCAGATGTCACAATTCTGGATCCCTGTGGTAGGCCATCCCAATATATATTTCCAAATCCAGGAGTTGCTGGTCAAAGTTACAGACAGGGGAAGTCTAGTGAAAAATTGAGAAAAAGGGCAAATTTTGCCATGTTAACCCCCTATCTCCTATTTTGCATTCCCTTGCCCCGGTGGTAGGCTTTTCTTCACCCAGATTAGGCAAACTATCATGTCTCCTACCTGAGAGCCTTCATTCATAATAAAACATAAACACTGACACAGATAATAGCTAAATGTGATATTTTTTTCCTCTCAAGGCATTTTAAGTCAAGAGTTAGGAGGTAAAGGAAGAACTCTTTACCATGTTTGAAATCATACTACTTGAGTGTTTAAATAGCATGAGCTCAGCCCTAGAAACAGAGGGACTCAGTTTTAGACTCTTTGATTTCTGTTTTTCAAAGGCTTAATTGAAGTACCCCTGCCATTTCTGCTCCAATAGTGCAATACTAATCTCCTGAAATTATATCAGGTTTATAGAAAGTCACATGTAGAAAGGGAGTTCTCCTTCTATGGCTTTGGAGGCTTTGACAACAAGGCTACATGAGAAAATCATGGTTTTAATATAACCTACCCCAAAACTATAGTATCCATTTCAATGGAAAAACAATTTTCTCAAGCTTCAGGTCCTGAGAAATCAACAGTGGTCTGAGTGGCTTGATCCAATTTAGAGAGATTCCTGAACCCTGTGATGGCACAAAACTCTATGCTTTATTAATGATGCCATGATTATATTAGGTGACCTGGCTCTCTTTATTCACTATATTCAGTCATTTCATGGCAGCTTTTCCAAGCAAAGAATCTAATGTTGAACAACTTGATAACTTAGGATCATTCTCATCATTCCCAATTGGATTAAAAAGGGCAGAAATGGGGTTATGAAAAATTAAAAAATATAGGAAGAGTCCCATTTGCTGCCCTTGTATCTCTTGTTTCAATACTTCCCTCCCTATTGTTGGGACCATCCCACCTCCTCTACCATGTGTGACTCTAGAATTCCTTATCTCTTAAATTAATCTGAATCCCCTAATATCACATATTTTTATAGCAACTTTAGTGAGATAAATTCAAATGCCATAAAATTCACCCATTTAAAGTATACATTCAGTGGATTTAACATATTCACAGAGTTGTGCAAGCCATCACCACCACAGACAAATTTAGGATTCTTTCATCACCCCGAGATGAAATCACATATCCACTAGCAATCACTTCCTATTTTCACTGACCTGTACCTGCAGTCCTAGGTAACCACCAAACTACTTTCTGTCTCTGTAGTAATCCATAGATCTTAACAGGGACCTTTAGGAAACCTGCATGATCCAAGAAAATGGTCCTAAAAGGGGTGCTTTCAGGTACTGTGGCAGCCCATGGAAGGGGACATGTAGAGCAGTGGTAGCCTTATGGCTGGCACATCTCAAATCACCTCATCTATTAACACACATTTCCAAAAGTCAAAGGCAGAGGTATACTTACAACAGATTAAGACAATACTGCTGGATGATTCTCCTGTTTGACAGGCCAATTCCTGTTCCCAAGTCCTGGGCCTTTAGTCCTTACCACAAAGTTTCCTTTCTGACAAAGGAGCAGGTGAAGTACCCTGAAGTACCAAACCACATTTATCTTCTCCATACATTTCTTACTTATAACAAAAGAGCGTGAGAAGCACAGGTATTTTATCTGGCCCTGCTGCCATTGAGGGGGTGAGGAATACATTCCCAGAGGATACATGAATTTAGCACTACCCATTCAAATGGGAAGCTAAAGGGCATTCTTTTCTGGCTCACAGGAATCCATGACAGTCTTTTAGTCCTCCTGCCTCAGTGGTTTATCCAGCTTAGTTACTCTAGTGACTGTCCACAGAGCAATAAGTGACTTGTCAATTGGTTCAAACACTTTTTGAGCACTTCTTTTAAGCAAGGCACTGTGCATAGTGCTAGATGACTGTACCAGTTCCTGAAATGACTCCACTATATTCTGACAAATATTTCACATAACCTTTTGTTTTTTTGCCTTATATCAGTCCAACTAAGGAGGCCCTACTTCTCCTGGCAGAACTGCCTTTCATATGTAGGGGATAAACAATCCCTCCTACTGAATTACATCAATGAGAAAACAAACCCTGTTCACCAACTCTCGTTTAATCAGCAGTCTGTGACCTCCAACACACTGATTGCAGAAGGGGCTGTTTCTATGTGACTTTAACTAATGGGTCATTTGCAGCATGAGGTCTTTCCCACATATGGGCCATTATGGATTAACAACACTGCAATTGAGGGGCAGAGAGAGAGGGCATGAAGATCTGAGTTGGGTTGGCAGAAAAAATATAAGTACCTGACCCTAGAACAACTGAGAGGCTAAAACTCTGGGCCCCTGGGAGTTCCTCTTCCCCTTGAAGAAATCTAGATAGTGTTTATTTGACACCAGTTCCTTATATACAAGGGGCAACAAGACAGAAGCCAAAATCCAGGCAATCCTGAGCTCTCTCTTACAGGCCCCAATCTCTGAGGTACCTGGGAACCAGGATTCAGATTCCATAACACCATATTCTGCATTCAGTTCTGTCTAGTCAGTCACTTAGCCAAAGAATCAGAGTGCCCACTGGTCCTGAAGCTTCAAACTGGAGGCCTAGGTGGGGTAGGATCAGAGGCAATGATCAGGTGGCTGGGAGTGGGTGGGACAGAGAGATGGCTTCCACCTGTAATTTCTCTGGCACTGTTCATTAAACTTTTACCCAGTGCTACTCTCAGCTAGAAGAAGAGTTTAAGCAAGGGGCAGAGAGCAGAATTGAGGAGGGGTGGGCTGTCACTGATTGACATGTGATCAAGACACTTTCATTTTGGGACCCAGGGACACTTATTGTGACCTGGCTTTGAGAGCTTAGAGTATACTGTGTTGATTTTGAAGGCTTAAATTATCTATTACTATCATATTAAATTATGTTACTCATTAGCAAGGCCACACACCAAAATTGGTTAGTGCTCAACCTAACCAGTGGTTCTCAACCTCAGCTGTATTAGAATGTATTAGTAACACCCAGGGAGCTTTTTTTTTCCTGGGGGCGGGGGTGCATGTTCCTGGAATCGAACCTGGGTCTCCCACATAGAAGGCAAGCATTCTACCACTGAACCGCCCATGCGCCCTTAAAAGTAATCATACATGGGTCCTACCCCACTCTATTTATTCTGAAACTCAGAAGGGAACCCAAGCATCAATTTTCTTAAAGCTCCCCAGGTGATCCCAATTTCTTTCTCCAACGTTTTATAATGAACATTTTCAATCATATAGAAAATCTGTATCACTTATATTCTACAATTAGCATTTTACTATATTTGCTTTATCACATATATTCTTCTATCCATCCCTCTATCAATTCCTCTCATTTTTGTTGCATTCCAAAATAGGTTGCAGGCATTGGTATACTTCACCCTTAAACAATTCAGAAGGCTAGTCAATAAAGCTCAATATTTGTTTACAGCTCCTATTTTCAGATAACATTTACAATGAAATGCAAAAATTGTAAGTGTACCGTCTGATGAGTTTTGACAAATGTATATGTTGGTATAAAGTAAACTTCTATCAAGATAGAGAAAATTCCATCATGCATCTTCTCAGTAAACAGCTACCACCACCCTCCAGAGAGGTAATTCCTGTTCTGTTCTAATTTTTCCAAGTGATTCTAACTTGCAGCCAGGGAGAACCACTTAGAGAGAGGTAGTTGCCAGCCTATCCTTCATAATTCAGGCAGTAGAGCCTGCTGATTAACAGCTCTGCAGTCAGCTAGCTTGTGGCCAAATATCAACTCAATCAATTGCTATGTGAGGGATTTTAGGCAAGTTAACTTCTGTAAACCTGTTTCCTCACCTATAAAATAGGGATCACAATAGTATTTGCCACACAGGATTGCTTGGGAGACTTAAATAACTTAAGTAAACTAATAATAAAGTGAACATTTATTAAGTGCTTAAAATTTATTAAGCACTAAGCTAATTGTAGGGGTTATCTAATCTAATCCTCCCTACTGTTATGTTCTCCATGACTGATTGGAAAAGAGGTTTAGAACAGGTAAATAATTTACCCAAGATCATAAAGCTAATAATTGGAAGATCTAAAATATAATCTCAAAGGGTTTGATTCTTTGGATTATATGCTCACACTGTTAACCACCACACTTCTTTTTCTAAGACTAACATGTATAGTAAGAGCTAAAAATGCTATATTTTTATTACACACATACATACACACACACACACACACACACTTACCTATTGTTTATATACGCTATTTAGTTACAGTGTCCAGATGAAGGCATGGGGCTTCTGACTCAAACTCTGAAAAGCTTAGAAATCTCAGCAACCCAGTGTTGCTGGTCCACACACTGGCATGAGCATCTGTATCTATTGTGTACAAAACAATGCCTTCCCCATCAAGTATTTGAGAAACACCAGCAAAGAGACCAGACACCATGCTGACAAAAACACTAAACTCCCAGTGACAACATCCCTTAGGAAAAGAGAAGTGGGGAAGTGCTTTCTCCCCCATTAACACATCCAGCTCCCTGGCGCCCTGATCTGCAGCTGAACTGCAGTCGCTCAAACAAAGGGCTGGCTGGAAAATGAGTTACATCATCGACTTCAGCTGTCAGATTCACCAGGCGCAGCATGATTAACATCTCCACAGAACATGAGAATGGGGTAGGGCTCCAGCTCACTCAGCCTACATTACGCTACCCAACTCCTTAATGAAAATCTCATTAAATTGTACAATAAGTCAACACTATTCTAGGTGACTGTTTATGCATGTCAAGGTTCCTTTATTCCCAAGTAAGGCAGCATCACACGGAGCCATCTTGCCACAGTCGAACAGCCTGCCCTCACAGGCTAGATGATGCTAGCTGGCAAAGAAAGGAGAGTGGCACCCAGCAGATGGGTATCTAGCAGTAAACTCTGTGGCTGAGCCTTAAGGAGAAGCATGGTGACAGCTGAAAATGGAACAGTACTTCTTTTTTCACCATCAGAAAGACAATGAATCACTGGTAAATTAATTTCAATGCTTTGGAAGCCTCAGTTCAGCAGGCAGGCAGCAAAGAGCATGGGAAGAGGAAGGGGAGGGTGTGCTGAACCCTTCATGCTCAGTGGCCTCCTTTGGAATCTCAGATGGCCAGGCTTCTAATCATGTGAATGCTATTAGGGACCTTTCCACAATGGGAGGGAAATAGCTGGCAATTTAGCTAAACAAGTGCCTGGGTTTATGATAAAGTCAGCAATCAAGGGATGCTTTCCAATAGAGGAAAGCTGGAATCACAATGAAATGAAATGAGGTTCTCTGTTAGGAAGGTCAGTGTTCCATTATCGTAATGGCTGTGGAGTCAATGTCCCCAGTGTAATCACTATTATGATTTGATGCTATCAACTACTGGACTTGTGGCCAAAACACAGCAAAGCGGGTGCATGGTGGTTTAGTTGTAGAGGGCTCGCCTTTCATGCAGGATACCCAGGTTCAAGTCCTGGACCATCCACTGCCCCGCCCCCCCCCAAAAAAAAACAGCAGAGCTGCCCTTCCCATCATTATCCTTCTACATCAGAGGAGCTAAGCACCCCATTTAGATACTGTGCCATAGAAACTGAGGGACCAAGTTCAACCCTTAAGAAATTCCTGTCCTGGTTCCTGATTCCACAGAAAAGATTCAAGAGATCTGTGAATATTGACCAGCAATGACTGGCTCAGCCATTTAGGAAATTTTGCCTGTGTTGATACTTTGATTTTCAACCTAAAGATTCAAATATTTGGTGGATAGCTCAAGTCTTTATCCAGAGTTATTAGCACACAAAAATGGTGCTTTCTGAGCCAAGAAATGAGAAGAATTATATTAACTCTTGCTCCAAGAATAATGAACTGTGATTTCAGGGACATATCTGCTAGAAATGCTAAGAGCTACCATTTGGCAGGAACAACTTCTGGCCAACATGGGAGTCTTATCCACCATGGCATAGCCCAGATTCATACAGGGTTCTGAAAAGTGGAGCCAAGTCTTTGTTAATAATAATATTAATAGATGCCATTTTGAATGCCTACTATACACCAGGTACTTTAAAACAACTATATCTAATTACAAAAGAACCCTGTGACATGAATATAGTGTCTGGCATGTAGTAAATATTCAATATAGTACATATTAAGTGTTATTGTACCCACTTTACAAATGATGAAACTGAGGCTCAAAGAGGTTTAGTAAATTCCTTATCACAAAATAGAAGTGAAAGATACACTTTAAAGAAATTTGGAATTGGATACTGTTCTAGTTTGCTAGCTGCTGGAATGCAATATACCAGAAACGGAATGGCTTTTAAAAAGGGGAATTTAATGAGTTGCTAGTTTACAGTTCTAAGGCCTAGAAAATGTCCCGATTAAAACAAGTCTAAAGAAATGTCCAATCAAAGGCATCTAGAGAAAGATACCTTGGTTCAAGAAGGCCGATGAAGTTCAGGGTTTCTCTCTCAAGTGAGAAGGCACGTGGCGAACACAGTAAGGGCTTCTCTCTCAGCTGGAAGGGCACATGGCGAACACAGCGTCATCTGCTAGCTTTCTCTCCTGGCTTCCTGTTTCATGAAGCTCTCTGCGAGGCATCTTCCTTCTTCATCTCCAAAGATCGCTGGCTGATGGACTCTCTGCTTCGTAGCGTCACTCTCTCTGAATCTCTCTGAGTCTCTCATTCTCCAAAATGTTTCCTCTTTTATAGGACTTCAGAAACTAATCAAGACCCACTCAAATGGGTGGAAACATGTCATCCCCTAATCCAGTTTAACAACCATTCTTAACTAAATCACATCAACCAGGGAGATGATCTCATTACAGTTTCAAACATACAGTATTGAATAGAGATTATTCTACCTTTATGAACTGGGATTTATATTAAAACATGGCTTTTCTTAGGGGGCATGCTTCCTTTCAAACCAGCACAGATACAATCCAAGATATAGTGGTTAGGGCTGGAGGGATTGGAGGTCTGGGCTATTTCCTTCTAACTTTCTGGGTCCCACTATCCACTTACACAAAAATACCCAAAGTAGCCTTCAGAAACTTTCTGTGAGTAGCTTAGTCAGCAGTAGTGAAACACACTTGGGTTTCCTCACCCTTAAGGTTGTTTGATGCTTAAGGTGATTTGTAAGCCCTACTCTAGGCCCCTGATGGCTAACTTTATATTTTAGTGATCTCCTCACTAATTCATGTTTACAGTTCAGCACTTGTGGAATAGTCCATTGCTCTTACTAAGCGCATTCTTTATATTGTGCCCTTTCTGTCAGAATAAAATATATTTTTACATCCCAAGCTATGAGAACCTTTACATCCTACTCAATCAGAAAAAGGCACAGGTCTATAAAAAAAACATGATTGCCCAGGTTATCTTGACCAAGTGGTATTATGTGATTATCAAATGCATTAGACTGTCTCCAGTGGGAAATCGAACAAGCAATGGACAGGCTAATAGAGCAATCCAGCTTCCCCTTTGTTCTAGTTTGCTAGCTGCTGGAATGCAACACACAAGAGATGGACTGGCTTTCAATAAAAGGGGATTTATTTAGTTAATGTGTAGTTCTTCAGAGGAAAAGCAGCTAACTTTCAACTGAGGTTCTCTCTTACATGGGAAGGCACCAGGGCGATCTCTGCTGGCCTTCTCTCCAGGCCTCTGGGTTCCAACAACTTTCGCCAGGGTGATTCCTTTCTGCATTTCTAAAGGCCTGGGCTGAACTGTGAGTGCTGAGATGAGGTAGGCTGGGCTGCTTGGGCTGTGCTACATTGAGCTCTCTCATTTAAGCACCAGCCAATTAAATCAAACATCATTCATTGCAGCAGGCACGCCTCCTAGCCAACTGCAGATGAAATCAGCAACAGATGAGGTTCACATGCCATTGGCTCATGTACACAGCCATAGAACTAGGCACCTTCAACTGGCCAAGTTGACACATGAATCTAACTACCACACCCTTCTTCGCCTACATTTCCGACAACTATAAAAAATTAGGAGCAACAGAGTTCAGCACCATGGACAACACCACGGGAAGCACACTCTGAAAAACAGGCTGTGGGGCTCATTAGCTCCTTGGGATTCCCTCTTTTTCCTGTTTCTCTCACTTTAGTAATTGGATAGTTATGAAGCAGTGTTTCATGTAAATAATCATGAATTCGGTGAGGAGAGAGGCTTTTGGAAGCATATCATATTTTTAAAGCTGAAGGCAGCTACGTTTCAAAACAACTTATGTGGATTAAAATGTGTCCTTCGTCAGTTATTCCTGCAAACCAGTACTCCTCTGGACCAAGTCCTTTGTCTAGTGGTGAGGTGGAGCATGTATGCAGCAGTCAGGACATTGCTGGCCCTTGCATAAATCTACACATTGACTCTGGCCTCCTGGCAAATGGACCTTAGAAGTCCTTGCCAAAGCTGCCTAAGTAGGTGAGAGGTTTATGAAAACAAGAAAGGCTACATGGACAAATGAAGGTGAACATCTCTACACTTTGAAATAGATCCCCCAAATAAAACCAATTTGGAATAAATCCTCGAGGAGGGTGGGAAGATGTGTATTGAAGATTGAAGATTGGAACCCACTGGCAAACAATAAGAGCCGCATGCACTACACAGAATATTTGAAGTCTCTTGGAAGCATTTTCATTCCTATTCCTCCCTCACACCAAGGGGTGACTATTAGAGCAGGTGAAGGTGACAGAAAGCTTAGCTCAAGCAGCCTGATTTGGCAATCGATACTAAACAGGAAGAGGCTTCAATTTCTACTTTTTCTCACTCGAATGTAGTATTAGACCCCAAGACAAAGCTCAGATTGATGCAGTCCCCACCCCACCCTACCCTTCTTCTCCTGGCTTCCTTTCTATAAGCTATGCTTTCAGTGTTTGGAGTCTGGCAGCTGCAAAGCCTGGTTGCTAGGTAACAATTTTCTCAGCACAAAGAACCCTCAGCTGGGAAGGTCAAGTCTGTCAGTGTGAAACAGCTGTACAGAATTTTTATTTGTCTTTCTCTTGTTTTGGTTAATCACAGGGCATGGAACCAGAATCAAACTCTTCATAGAAATGAGAAATGCTGAAGGATACCAATTCAGCTGCTGCTGGTTTTTTTTTTTTCCTTTCTTCAAATTACAGCCTTTCTACTCTGGTTCAATAGAGCCAACAACAAGCCTGGCAGGCTGAAAGTGGAGGCAGGAGGTGGAGGGGTCAGGTGTTCCTTAGCCTCTTTAATACTTGGCCCATGGAGGGCATCACCAGCTGAACCAGGAGCTGAGAAGTTAGCTCTGTTTCTTCAAACTACCCAGCATTTTCCTGGAATTAGGGCTGCCAGATTAAATACAAAACACCCAGTTAAATTAGAACATCAGATAATCAATGGGAAACTCAGATTTAACTGAGCATCCTGTATTTTAATTTGCTAATTCTATCAACCCTACCTAGTATATAATAAGTTTGGTGTGCATTTTGTGGGGTGAGGTGGAGAGATAGTATCCAATCCATAATTGAACTGAATGGGTCGGAAGCCCATGCACAGTTTAGTTGGATCCCCTGCTTATAGTTTCACAAGGTACAGTCAAGATGTTAGCTATTTGCCTTTCTCACCTAGAGTTCAGGGTCCTTTTCCAAGCTCATACAGTTTATCAGAATTTAGTTCTTGCAGTTGTAGGACTGAGGTCCTTGTTTTCTTGCTGACTGCCAGCCAGGAGGTACTCTCAGCTCCTAGAAGCCACCTGTTCACAGGCTCAACTCCAGTTTACTTCTTCCTTGCCAGCAGTAGAAAAACTCTCTAACTTCTCCAATATCTGATCTGTTTACTCTCACTCCTTTTTAAACTTTAATTCTGACATTCTATATGACTAATTGGAGACTTTCTGTTTAAAATTTAAAACAGTGAACATTGCAAACCATGAGATATAATATTTTTGGTTTAAGTGCGCATTTTAGTTCGTGCATGAACTATATAACTGAATTTGAATATCTTTAAAACGAAAAACTATTCTTTTAAATAATAACAGCTTTATTGAGACATGATTCACATGCCATACAATCCACCATTTAAAGTGTACAATTTAGTGGCTTTTAGTGTATTCACAGAGTTGTGCATCACCAGTGTCATTTTTGAACATTCTCATCACCCCCATAAGAAATTCCATTATATATTAGCAGTCACTCCCCATTTACCTTGAATCCCCTTAGTCCTATACAGTCACTAATCTATATTCTGTGTGTATGAATTTGCCAATTTGGATATCTCAGATAAATAGAATAATATAATAGGTGGTCTTTGTTTTTGGCTTATTTCAGCTATCAAGGTTAATCCATGTTGCATCATATATTAATGTTTCATTCTTTTTATGGCTGAATAATATTTCATTGTATGGATGTACCACATTTTATTTATCCAATCATCAGTTGTTGCTATCCTTTGGCTATTATGAATAATGTTGCTATGAGCATTTGCATACACATTTTTGAGTGTACATATGGTTTCATTTTTTTCAAGTATATATATAGTGTGCTGGTTTGAAAGGATTATGTAAAAGCCATGTTTTAATCCTTATCCATCTTGTGGAGGCAGCCATTTCTTTCAATCTCTATCAGTACTGTCAGCTGGAAACTTGATTAGATTATCTCCATGGAGATGTGGCATGCCCAATTGTTGGAATTAACCTTTGATTATAGGGAGATATGACTCGACCCACTCCAGGTGAGTCTTGATTAGTTTACTGGAATCCTTTAAAAGAGGAAACATTTCAGGAAAACCTTCAGAGCCATGAGATCCACAAGATCCATGAGAACCACGAGAGCCCACACAGCCAGAGACCTTTGAAAATGAAGAAGGAATATGCCCCCAGGGGACCTTCTTGAAACAAGAAGCCTGGAGAGAAAGCTAGCAGATGTCACCATGTTTGCCATGTGCCTTTTCAATTGAAACAGAAAACCTGAATGTCATCAGCCATTTTTGAGTGAAGGTAACCTTGTGCCTTAATTTGGACATTTTTTTATAGATTTGCTTTAATTGGTATATTTTCACAGCCTTAGAACTGTAAAATTGCAACTTAATAAATTCCCTCTTTTAAAAGCCGTTCTGTTTCTGGTATAACACATTCCAGCAGCTTGCAAACTAGACCACGTGGGAATGGAATTGCTGGGTCAAATGTTAACTTTGCTTAAATTTCTGAGGAACTGCCAGGCTGTTTGCTAAAGTGACTGCAGTATTTTACATTTCCACTTGCAATACATGAGCGTTCCAATGTTTCCATATCCTCAATAACGCTATTATTTTCCTCAACATCACTGTTAATTCCTATTAAAAAATCTGTCCATCCTGGTGGGTGTTAATTGCTTTTCATTGTGGTTTTGATTTGCATTTCCCTAATGAATAATGATGTTGAGTATCTTTTCATGCACTTGTTGGTTATTTATATATCTTTTTCAGGGAAATATATGTTGGGCTGTCTTTTTGTTGTTGAGTTGTAAGGGTTCTTTATATATTCTGGATACTAGACCCTTATCACATACATAATTTGAAAATATTTTCTACCATTCCATAGGTTGTCTTTTCATTTTCTTCATAATGTCTTTGCACAAAAAATAATTTTTTTAATTTTGATGAAATCCAACTTATCTATGTTTTCTTTGGTTGCCTGCTCTTTTGGTGTCATATCTAAGAAATATTGCCTAATCAAAGTTCACAATGGTTTACATTTCTGTTTCCTTCTAAGAGTTTTATACTTTCAGCTCTTACATTTAGGTCTTTGATCAATTGTGAGTTAATTTTTCTACATAAGGCTTAAGGTAGGGGTCTAATTTCACTCTTTTGCACATGGCTATTGAGTTGTCCTAGCACCTTTTGTGAAAAAACTATTCTTCTACCCATTGAATTTTCTTGGCTCCCTTGTCAAAACCAATTGTCTACAGATGTGTGGATTTACTTATGGACTCTCAATTCTATTCCATCAAGCTACAGGTCTATCCATATGCCAATGCCACACTGTTTTGATTACCATTATTTTGTAGTAAGCTTTAAAATTGGGAAGTCTGAGTACTACAACATCGTTCCTCATTTTCAAGCTGTTTTAGCTATTCTGGAACTCTAGTAATTCCATATGAATTTTATGATCAGTTCATCAATTTCTGCAAAGAAGTCAGCTGGGATTTTGATATAGATTACATTGGCTCTATAGATTCATCAAAATGGGGGTATTGCCGTCTTAATAATATTATGAATTCTCCTTTGAACAGATTTATAACATCTGTGTGGGTTTTCTTATTGATTATGAGTTTAATTAAATATTTAAACATGTTTACGTCTTATAAGAGTCATGATTTTTGAAAATTATCTTGTAACATCTATGATTTAATTAGAGAAGCAGTATTTTCCATATTTTATAGATGTGGAAACACACTCTGAGAGGCTAATTGGCTTATATGTTGAACAGCAACTTAGGGATAAGAGCTGGAACTAAAATCAGTTTTTTAATTTTTAAAATTTTTTTTGTAGTTTTTGACTTTTTTTATTGTGTTGTATAACATATATACAATGCAAAGAAGTAAAAAAGCTACAGTTTTCAAAGCACTCTTCAACAAGTGTTTACAGGACAGATCCCGGAGTTTGTCATGGGTTACCATACAATCCTCTCATGTTTTTCCCGCTAGCGGCTCCACAATACAGGAGGCTAGAGGGCTTATACACATTTTTACCATCCCAATCGATTTTTGTTTCCTTCTTTTTTTGTGAACAATGATATATAAACAAAAAAGGTATAAATTTCAAAGCATAGCAATGCAATTAGTTGTAGAACATATTTCAGACTTTGACATGGGCTACAATTTCACAATTTTAGGTTTTTACTTCTAGCTGTTCTAAAATATTGGAGACTACAAGAGATAACAGTTTAATGATTCAGCATTCATATACATTTGTTAAATCCTATCTTCTCAGTATAATTCCACCATCACCTATCTTTGGGGTTGTTTGGGCTATGGCAATTCTAAATTTTTAATATAGGAAGGGTCTGTCACTAATATGGGGTAGGGAGATGGAACTATTTGATGTTCTGGAGAGGCTGGGCTAGGTTTCAGGACTTATCTGGACCAAGGATCCATTGGGAAGTTATAGGTTTCTGGAAAGTTATTCTAGTGCATGGAACCTTTGTGGAATCTTATATATTGCCCTAGGTGTTCTTTAGGATTGGCTGGAATGGTCCTGGTTGGGGATTGGCAGGTTATGATAGGTAGCAAGGGCTAACTGAAGCTTGATTAAGAGCAACCTCCAGAGTAGCCTCTTGACTCTATTTGTACTTTCTCTGCCACTGATGCTTTATCAATTACACTTCTTTCCCCCCTTTTGGTCAGGATGGAATTGTTGATCCCATGGTGCCAGGGATGGATTCATCCCTGGGAGTCATCTCTCACATTGCCAGGGAGACTTTCACCCCTGGATGTCATGTCCCATGTAGTGGGGAGGGCAATGATTTCACTTGCAGAGCTGGGCTTTGAGAGACTGAGGCCACATCTGAACAACAAAAGAGGTCCTCCAGAAGTAACTCTTAGGCATGCCTATAGGTAGTCTAAGCTTCTCCACTACCTACATAAGCTTCACAAGACTAAGTCTCATGATTGAGGGCATGGCCTATTGATTTTGGTATCCCTAAAGTTTGACACAGTATCAGGGGATTCCCTGATGGTAAGGTTTAAAAGTTCCATAGTCTTCCTCCCCTCCTCAGGGGACTTTGCCAATACTTTTTACCTGCTAAGTATATTCCAGGATGTTTCCAGGTGTTACAATAATCTATACTGGATTAAAGGACCTCTCTCTTATTCTGTGATTCCTTTGTTTCAGTTGTTCAAATGAGCTATACAGATAGGTTGAATTAGGTTATGCACTACAGAAAATTTCAGTTCCACATCAAATAAAACTTTCTTCCATTGGCCTCAAAGAGTATGTGTGGTTCTAAAATATAGACACTGTCTTCCTTACCCCTATGTTCTGAATTACTTTAACTCCAACCTGTTAAGCTTCATTCTTATCTCTAAATATCAATTTATGTATATATATAACAACCTCTCAAAATCCAGAAATAATAATCACCCTCTGGACTTAATGTGTCTGCTCTGAAACTTACAATGTAGGCCTGTTTTCTTATAAGCATTTTCTAAAGGTGACCATACCATTGTTTTTTTGTTTCTAGCTTATTTTGCCTCACCAAATGTTTCACATGTTCATTCACATCATTGCATGCCTCACAACATTCTTCCTTTTTGTAGCAAAATGTTCATTCATAAGTACACATCATTGTTCACCAATCTACTTCTCCAACAATGCATCCTTCAGCCACCTGTATTCATCAGGCATCATGTAGAGGGCCCAAAGTCCACAGTCCATCAACATTCTCAATTTTACCTAATTTCATTGTTCCCAAGAGACAGAAAACCAATAAACACACCCTCACCAGATAGGAAATCTAAACCTCCTCTTAACTCTTGTCCCTCACCCCATTATTTACCTCTGCTGTTGCAGTGGTAGTGCTGATGGTTTCCTTTTGAACATAGCTCATAGCATGCAATAGCAGTTTTCTCCCTGTACCCTAGACTTAAACACTTATATGTTTGATGTAATTCTTATGAGAACTCATTCATATTTCTAGGGTGAATCAGTGGGACACATAGGTCTATACAACCACTTTCAATCTTGTTCATCTTCAATATGGTAATATTACATCTAGACCCACCAGAGAATCACCTTCACTCCTATTTATTTCCTTACATTGAAGTTTAATCTCATCAGATAATTGTTCACCCATCTCTACCTTCTATGCCTCTAGAAGTCCCCTATATTCTGTATTATGACCCTCTGATTATACCTTTATGCTGGTCATAAAAGTGGAATCATACAGTATCTATCCTTTTGTGTCTGGCTAATTTCACTCAGCATTATGTCCTCAAGGCTCATACATCTTGTCATGTGCTTCAGGACATCATTTTGTCTTACTGTTGCATAATATTCTCCTATTATTACTGTTGAAACATCTATCACTTCCTTCAGTTTTGCCAATGTCTGTCTCATGTACTTTGGAGCTCCTTGATTGGGAACATAAACATTTATGATCGTTATATCTTCTTGGTGAATTGACCCTTTAATTAGTATATAGTGTCCTTCTTTGTCTCTTATGATGCTTTTACATTTAAAGTCTATTTTGTCCAATATTAATATAGCTATTTCTGCTTCCTTTTGGTTACAACTTGTGTGGAAAATCTTCCATCCTTTCACTTTTCATTTATTTGTATCCTTATGTCTAGGATGAGTCTCTTGTAAGCAGCATATAGCTGGATTATGTTTCTTAATCCATTCTGCCAATCTATATCTTTTAATTGGTAAATTTAGTTCATTAACTTTCATAGTTATTACTGAAAATGCATTTCTTGATTTCATCATCTTATCATTTTTATTTTATCTGTCAGAGCTATATATTATTTCCCCTCTTTCTCTCTTTGTATTCTTTTAATTACCCTTAGTGGTTCTCTTCAATTCTGTGCCCTCCTCCAGACCTCCCTCTTCTGACTTTTTGTTTCAGCCAGCAGAACTCCTTTCAGTATTTCTTGTAGGGCCAGTCTCTTGTTGACAAATTCTCTCAGGACTTCTTTGTGTTGGAAAACTTTAATCTTTCCCTCAATTTTGAAGGACAATTTGGCTGGGTACAGAATTCTTGGCTAGAAGTCTTTTTCTTTCAGGATCTTGAATATATCATACCATGGCCGTTTTGCCTCCAGGGTGCTAGTTGAGTAGTCTGAACTCAGTCTTATTTGATTTCCCTTGTATGTAGTAGATTGTTTTTCTCTTGCCACTTTCAGGATTTTCTTCTTCTTTTTAACATTTGACAGATTGATTAGTATGTGCCTTGAGGAAGGCCTATTTGGATTTTTCTGTTTGCAGTTCATTGGGCTTCTTTGATTTGTATATTTATGTTCTTTATGAGGGTTGGGAAGTTTTCCCCCATTGTAGCCTCAATTACACTTCCTAGCCTGTTACTCCTCTCTTCTCCTTTTGGGACACCAGTGGTTCTTATATTTGTGCACTTTGTTTTGTCTATCATTTCCCTGAGTTCCAAATCAATCTTTCCATCTTTTTTGCCATTTTCTGTTTTGAGTCTTCAAAGTCAGTTATCCTGTCCTCTGTATCACTTATTCTTTCTTCTGTCTCTTCAAGTCTGGTGTTGTGTGCCTCTAGTATGTTTTTTATTTGGTCAACAGAGTCTTTAATCTCTGTGACTTCCACTATTTTTCTATTTATTCTTTCAAATTCCTCTTTATGCTCTTTTCCTGTCTTCTTGATCTCCTTTATGTCATTTTCTATCCCACTTATTTTATTCAGTAGAGTTGTATGAACATCTTTGATTAGTTGTTCCAATGTCTGTGTCTCCTCTGGTGTTTTAATTTGGTCATTAGGCAGGGCTATATCTGTCTGCATTGTGATAGGCTTAGTAAACTTCTGCTGTCTTCATCACATGTAAATATCTTGATCGATTTACTTTGGGAATCGATTTCTTTCAGTTGCCTAAGGCCTTGTGTTTGTGGGATGGTTGTACAGCAGGTAGCAGGGCATAGGATGGAGTACTCAGTACGGTGATTTGTTTCAGGGCAGGTATGAGTGCACATTGGGTATGTTACACTGATGCAGTGGCCAGGGAGTATGTAGCTGTGTGGGTGCACCAGTCTTGGGGGAGTAACCCTGGTGTGCGCTGGTCTAAGGCACAGGGCCCTTTGTGTGAATGTGTAGATCTGTGGCAGCAGGTTGGCATTATGCCTACATGGATTGGGGGCAGATGTAACCCAGCTGCACAGGTCAGCACTTTCTCAGAGCTGGGAAATGAGGCTGAGGCCTGTGCGCATGTGTGGTTCTAGGACTGCTATAAAGTGCAGTTCCTAGAACTGAATGACATGATTGGGGGTCCATGCACATGCATAGGCCTGGAAGTGACTTAAATGGAAGTACTGAGCTCAGGAAGGGCATGGTGAGGCAGAGTGACACTATGGGCAGTGGGCAAGGGCAGTCTAGGTATGGAGGTCAGTGCCTGTGACGTTTATGTGCTGGCAACAGCCTGCAGGGAACAGGGAGGGGGAGGTAGTGTCAGGAGCGGTGCAGGAGAGGTGGGTTGGGCTGCACTTGGGGTGGTATGTGGGGCAGGTACACGAATTGGGGGCTGGTGGGGTGGGGCGCCTAGAGCATGGGGAATGGGAGTGGGTGATGGGGTTCAGGCGTGTGGAGTGTGGGGTGAGTCGCTGGTCACAGGGCTGTGCTGGTGAGGTTAGCATGCCCAAGGAATGAGGCCTGGCTTACTTCCTAGTCCCTGGCTCCTGTCCGTGCACTTCCACAGGTTCCACGGCTCCACACCTCCATGCCATGCTCCAGCTTTCTACCTCTCAGTTCCTCGACCTCTGCAACCAGGGCTGCCACATGTGGTGCAGAAGGCTCTCCCAGGTCAGCCGCACTCCCGAATCGCCTCCTCAGTCGCCCTCCTGTCCCTTCTCTAATTTTTCCATGGACTAAAATCAGCTTTTATGACTCCCAAAGAGTCAAAGATATTTTCACCAGACCATTATTTCTTTCTTTCTTAAAGTAGCTTAAAATGGTAGACATGATATTTTTGGAAAAAATTTTAAGTGTCTGCTGGGAACATAATAGTTTTTCCCCTTTCTCCCCATGTCCAAGCAATTAGAGCTCTTTACCATGCCAGTTTTATTTCCTCATATTTTAAGCTATATATTTTAGCCGAATGTATCAGGGTTGAACTATTTGCTTAGCATTTGTCTACTAGATCAAAAGATATTTGGAGAACCCAAAACAATGTAAAGACTGGGTGCAGGACATAATGTGAAATGAAAGTACCAATGAAGGACAGTTCACGACAAAGCAACCCCAAAGGAAAATACATCTATATATATTCGTGGTAGAGAATTATTTGTGAGTAGTGGTATTGGTAGTAAGGTTTTTATGAGAAAGGGTGGGGAAGCTGGCAGTGAAGAGTGCAAAATTGCTCTCAAGACTCAAGTAGACAGCCATCTGGTCTACTTATTCCATGAAGAACACAATCCTGTCCAGAACGTATTTGCAAAGGTATACTCTTTAGAAACAAGCATGTTTTACCTTCAATTTTATCCATTCAAGCAGATTATGCCATTCTTGAGCACTTCCTTGCAAATCACAATGTCTATTTTAAGACATTAAGTTAAGTCCCAGTAACAGTGGTTATCCAAAATTGAAGTTCCTTAACATCCACTTACTTGGAAAAGTAGGCTAATGTGTTTTAAAAAACAACCTCAATGGAGTAGAGGGTGACTCAAATTTCAGTTTCTATTAAAAGATATAGGTTCATACTTTGAATCCATTTTTGAGGGGCTTTGGGATGAAAGAATATTATTCTGGTTTCCTCATGTAGTTATCTTATGCAAACCTTTGATTCTTGAAATGTGCATGTAATCCCACTGCCTGCCAGAAATTGATAAGGCTTCTGATATAAACAAATTCAAAACAGAAGTGTTTAACTATGTCTGTCTATTGCTATATACTCTAACTCAAATGGATGAATAAGAGCTGGACAGATTTAAGATTTTTAAATAAGGCTTCAGCTTGTTTCATATTTGTGCTTGCAGTAACTAATTACCATGCAGTGAATATGTGAAATGTCTTTTACTAGATCAGACAGCATGGTATGGGGAATAGAGCATTGACCTTGAAGTCAGGAGCTCTGGATTCTAGTTCTGTGTGTGCCATTGGTCAGCATGTCCTTGGATGAGTCCCTACACTTTACTGAATATTAGCTTCTATATCAGACAAATGGTGAAAATCATATCCACCAAGACTACTTCACAGGGTTGTTGTGATAAACAAAGCAGATAATAAAGGCGCAAGGTCTTCTAAAAGTATGAAGTGCAAGAAAGGTGTAAAATACTTTTCTTGCTGCTCAATTCAGTTCTTCCAGCTTTTACCAGTGGAATGTCTGCTAAAGCTTAGGGACTACAGGGAACTAGTACTAACACAAGACGTAAGAAAAAGGGCAGGATTTGATTGTTTTAATCAGAACTATAGCTACAATTTGCAAAATACCTTATAGTTCACAAAGAAAGCACTTTCACAAACACTATCTCATTTATGACCCACAATAACCTTATGGGTTAGGCAAGGCAGTGAGTTCTTCAAGGGCAGAGAATATATTGAATTCATCTTATGATACTTCCAACATCTAATGAAATGCCTGGCAAAATAAATGTCTGCTGAACACTAATTAATTAATGTGAATACTATCCCTATAGTACAGATGAGAAAGCTGAGGTCCAGAGAAAGTAAAGTGTAGCTTAGTGACAGAGCTGAGACTTCAATTCAGGTTTTTCAAATTCACTGCACCACTTCCCTGTACCATATTACTAGTGCTGCTAATAGCAGTGGTTCTCAGACTTTGGCTAGCATCAGAATCATGACTGGGCTTGTTGAAACCCCAACGATCATTGGGCCCCATCCACAGAGTATTTGATTCAGTAGGTTTGGGGTGGGGCCTGAGAATTTGCATTTTCATAAGTTCCCAGGTGATGCTGTTGCTGCTGGCTTAGGGTCCACACTTTGAGAACTAGTGCTTTTTATAGCCTTGCTATTCAAAGTGTGGTCTTGTGACCAGCAGCATCAGCATTACCTTAGAACTTATTAGAAATGCAGAGTCTTGTATACACATTAAAGTTTGAGAAGAAGTAGAAGACATTGAGGCCAGTGGTTCCCAGATCAGGCTGCTTATCAGAGTCACTTGGGGAGACTTGAAATACATGGATTCCCAGGCTCCTCTCTGGGAGATTCTGATACCTAGGTGATTCTGATACACATAGAGAAACATTGCTCTACCACATCTTCTACATACATACGTACACACAGCCATATTTTAACCTCCCAGCAATTTCTGCGGGTGGTAAATGAGCTCAGCTGAAGTGTTTTATTGTGATTCTGAATGGCCTCAAGCAGCTGGAAATCTCCTGCACCTCAGACAAGTGAGGCCTCATGTATTGATTTTATGAAAACAGTATGCTAAATACCGGGGTAGAGGGAGATGCAGGGTAATGTACAAAAGGCTCTATTGAACACATTAAAGTAATTACAAAATAAATAAGAGATATGGAAAGAAAGGAAGTAAACTGGAGTAATCTAGAAAACCTCACAAAAGTGGTGAGCAGCGTATATAAAAATTTTAGATTTTATGACTTTTTTCCCTGGCAAATCATCCAACAAATAGACTCTGAGATAAATAATAAATATAATCCAAGAACATGAGCTAAACAGGGGAACTAGAAAAATCACTTAACACCCAACCTCATGTTTTGTATAGAAGAATGAATCACAAAGAGTGGATTTGATTAAATAAGGAGAGGGTGGGAATGGGGAAATGGAACATGAATGACAATTACCCGGTTTTTCATTCTCTGCACAGCTCACCATCTGCAAGTTCAGTGTAAGCCAGAAGTCTCTCACATCAGGGGCAAGTGAAGGCTCTCCTAACCAAAATTGCCTGATATCATGCTAAAATTTCCAAACCTCATCCCTCTGTCTCCAGGTATGACTATGCCCCACACAGATGATGTTAGGTATTAGGCCAGAAATTTGCTAGCATTAATTTGACCAGCACCCTCAGCTATGGATTCATGCCCTTGTACATTTACAATCTGCTTATATTTCTTCTTGAAAAAAGGTGAATTTTCAGGGCAATGTATGTTGTATTTATTTGCCCAAATGTTTGCCCAATAGTCTATATTCTAGCTTTTGGGATAGAAGACTTACTCATTTACTAATTTAAGGAGACCTGGAAAATTAAAAATGATTTGGGTTTTATCCATTGTCCTACTACTAGTGAAATTTAATGACAGAGGGCATGCCTTGCCTGGTTGCCAATTCATAATAGGCATAATAGTTCCTTACTAACAAATAATGGCTTATGTTTTATAAAGCACTTTCACAGATATTTTTATATCTAGAATCTGTTTTTGTTCAAGTTTTATGACATAAAGGACACTAGTCTGCACTAGGCCTCAGTTTATTCATCTATAACATGAGAGGGGTGGATTAAAACAGTAGCTCTCAATCTTGACTGAACACTGAATCACCTGGGAAATTTTAGAAATGCTGGGATACCAATCTCTGGTTTCCACTTCCAGAGATTCTTATGTAATTGGTCTGCAGTCCGTTACTCAAGGTTCAAACTCAAGTGGTTCTAATGGGCTGCCAAGAGTTAAAACATGGACTGAACGATGAGTTCTACAGACTCTTCCAGCTTTGGCATTACCAGTTTAGACGTCATTTGCATTTTACAGATGAGCTAACTGAGGCACTGAGAAGCTAAATGACTACCAAAGGTAAAACACCATGTCAACTCTAAGGTGGGAGTTAAAACCTAATGTCTTCTATGTCAAAGATTAGATCTCTGTTTTAAGATGTCTTTAGTTTAAGTAATACCCAAACTGGCATGGTCCTTAACCCTGACTTTACCCTGTATATCTATCTATAGAAAACCAGCATTTCAGAAATATCGTCTTAGTTTTCTAGGGCTGCTGTCACAGAGTACCACAACTTGGATGGCTTAAAACAACAGATATTTATTGTCTAACAGTTCTGGAGGCCAGAAATCTGAAATCTGTAAGGGAGAAACCTTCCTTATCTTTTCCTAGCTTCTGGTGATTTGCCAGCAATCTTGGGGTTCAATCTCAACCTCAATTGTCACATGGCATTCTTCCCTGTATCTCTTCTCCCCTAAGCTCACCAATCATATTAGATTAAGGGCACATGTACACCAGTATGATCTGATTTTAATTTGCCTAATTCCATCTTTAATGATCTTATTGTATCAGGTTAAATAGGGGAGGAGGGTAGGAAAAGTGACTCTAAGACCCATAACAAAAAGTTCCCTTTGGCGTGCACACACCTAGCCCCCACACCTGCAGCCCTCACTCAGGTTGGCACCTGAAAAGGACCAGTAATAAATACAGCTCATTAATCCCTTATTAGCATAGCCAGAGGAGAAAGGGCCTCTCCAAGTCCTCATAATGCAAGGTGCCCCATCTCAGACTGTTTCTCCTCCTTTGGAGAATGCCTGCTCAGGCTTACCTTCAGGCATGTACTTTTCTAGGCATTAAAGTTTGTGCTGTACACACTGCCTATTCTTTGGATTCTTTGGCTGTATGCACTGACTAGTCCTTGAGTTCTTTCCTGCAGCTGAGTCAAGAATCTTCATGGCATTAGCCCCTAGTCAGGGTCTAGACTTCTTTAAGAATTCCTACAGCTCTCCAGCACCCAGTGGAGAATTCCTGCTATGCGGCATCCAGCCTAGAACCCTCAGGACTCTCTGGCAAACATCCGAGAATTCCCAGGGCTCTTCAGCATCGAGCTGAGAACTCCTGCATTGAGCTTATTAAACTATTTGGCTGTACACACTGACTACACCTTGAATTCTTTCCTGTGACTGACTGAATCAAGAACCCTCAGGACACCAGCCCTTGGTTGAGGTCTCGATTTCTCTGAGAACTCCCAGGGCTGTCCAGCATCACTATTTCCAAATAAAGTCACATTCTATGTTACTAGGGATTATGACTTCAATTTATATTTTGGGGGACACAATTCAACTCACAGCAATTACTCTTGGGCCATGCCCTCATCTGTGGAGCTCACCGTAGCCTCTCCTCCATTACCTCTACCTGGCCCTGATCGAAGCTTGTCTGCATTCCTTTAGTAATTACTGCTCACTAAGTTACACTCCATTCATTCATTCATTCATTCACTCAACATATACATTAAACACATGCCATGTTCCAAGCATAGTTTTAGGTACTGAGGATACATTCACAAACAAGACATGTCCCTGCCCTCAATAGTTGCTCATATGTTACTGCAAAAAAAAAATTAAAGCTATATCTTAGGTATAGAGCATATCTCCCTAACTATACTGTAAGCACCTTAAGACTAGATTCTGTGTTTTCTGTTACCAGTAGAGCCCTCAAAATGTCTAGTTCAACACTCTACAAATAGCAGATGCATACTCTTATTTAATGGCAATAGAAGACTGTCACAGTCAGTTATCTTTAATAGAAACTACTATTAAGAAAGCTGTTAATAAATTGGAAAGGCCAGGCATTTTATATTTTTTTCTTTATGCTGGAGGTAATTAAAATTTACTGATGTCTGGGACTCCTGCCAGCGTGGAGTTATCTCTTGACATTGCCAGGAAACAGCTTAAGCTTGCCTATTTTGGATCTTCCAGATTTGAATTATAGAACTATGGAACATTTATGTATAGAGAAGACTGAAGTATGCAGAATGCTCGCATTATGGAAGGAAATTTGGGGATAATCAATTCTACCAAAGTAGAAACTGAGATCCAGAGAAGGGTGTGAGATTACCCAGCTATTTAGTGACAGAGCAAAAGTCTCCTGGTCCTCTTGTCTGAGGTTCTTTTGCTCTACTCCTTCCTGTATCATAGTGGTTGGCAGATGTTTTCTATAAAGGGCTATATATAATAAATATGCTAAACTTTGTGGGCCACATATGGTTTCTGTTGTGCATATTCTTCTTTTTAAAGAAAAAATCTGTAGTTTGTGGGCTCCTCACAATTGTATTGTGAGTAATGGAAAATCAAGTTCTTTGTATTCCAAAGGGGAGTTTCCTAGAGACTGCAAACGCCACTCTGCCTTGATTCTTTCTAATTACATTTCACGCTGATTACTCTTGCTTTGTTTCCCCACTAGCTCTGGCTTTTGTGTGAAGATTTCCAGGGTCTCTATATTTGCATTTATGCTTTATGTGTTACAAACAGAAACCCAGCTACCCCACTCCATTCTGTTCTGCTTCAGCTTGGACTTGACAAGGGCAAGGGCAGTATGGAGCAATTGCTGTCATCCTTGAAAGTCATATCCAGCCAGGATATGAGAACCCATTGATTTAAACAGATTTTTTTGCTTTGCAAGAAGGTATTGAGTAAAAGATTGCTCATTCTGATATCAAGGTCTTGTCAAGGTCCCTGTAGAGTAGCCAAACTCCAATCTTTTACGTGAGCTGAGCTAGAGCCAAGGATGTTAAGCCGAGAGTGGAGGGTGGGGGGAGAGGTGTGAATTTTTCAGTTTGCTCAGTAACAGCCATTGTCTCTGGAGTGTGGATCCTAGACCCAATCTCCTTTGTGAGGAAAATCTAAAAACAAGGGTGACTATGTAAGATAACGCCCTAATGGGGGGGGGCTCCATTCTAAACTCACCTTCTACATCAGCTCATCCCCAATCCCAGCCACCACCAACTTGCAATTGAAGGTTACTGGAAAACCTTTTATCAACAAATTATCTAGCAGCCAACGTGACAGCAGTAGTAACATTCAGAACTCCATTCCAGGGTGTAATGGCTGTTGCTAAGGATGATTACCATTGGGGTTGAGATAGAATTGTCTTTGTTGCCTACCACTAAAAATAGACATGGATTGAAACCAGCCTTCACCACCTTCTCTCTGGATGAGCTGCCAGGAGTCAATCTCATTGCTAATCAACTTCCACTCCCCTTATCTCAGCTGCCTTTTGCAGCTGGGGTATGGAAACCAATTGATTTAAACAGATTTAAATGAGAGATGCTAAATGAAAACAGCAGTTCCAGCCTGGAGGTGAATAATCCCACCCATCAATTCCAGATGACTCTTCTTGAAGATGCTGAGAAGACAGATCCCTATTCAAAGAAAATGCTGACTATCAACAAGCATTATATCATGCTTTATATAATATTCTTTCAGTGACCCTGAGATATCCACGTGGAGACAGAAAGGCCAAGCTTCTTGACTAAAGTTATTCTGGTGCAGGGCCAGAGCTGGGATGTGGGATCTGCTCTCAGCAGAAATATGAAATATGTGACTTTTCTCTATAGCTTAATTTATCTCCATGTTCCCCCACAGTAGGAAGTCCACTTTGGGAAGGCTCAGGATAGACTATAAGAGCACTACAGTGGAGATCAAAGAATAGAGTCCTATTGATGAAATTGTTGATACTATAATGTCCTGATAGCCCAGTAGGTAAAATATGTTGGAATTAAGGTAGGGAAATGGTCCTACCTGGTACTTCTCAATTCACAGTTGGTAGAGCTATGAAGCTAACCCCCTCTTAAACTGAGTCCTTGGTCACAGAATTCTTATTCACCAATCAGCCCACATGAGCTCACAATAACAGCCCAAGAATCAGACAGCTGAATATATGTAGGGCCAACTATCCATTAGGTAGAGTAGGCATAGTGCTTAGGATTCACAGTACCTTTAAAAGGGGTCCATGAAGATAATTTAATTTCTTTCAAAAACCAGAAAAGCAAATGAACTTTTAGGTCAAAGAAGATGTTTAAATATATAACATTAATATACTTTTCTTTATACCAACATACTCACATTTGGAGGGGGGGAGAACAGATCCACAAAGGTAAAAGTGTATAGGGCTCACAAATATCATCTTTAAATATATCAACTTTTTGTGAAGATCTAAAATCTAAAGGGCAGGTGGCCCACTAGAGAACCCACATGTCTTTTAATCAGGAGGGCACAAACATCAATTCCCAGCAGGCCACAAGCCAAACATTTGTAACTCCAAGCAAGGCAAGACAAACAGCAAGAGGAAGTTCACCTATCAACTGCCATATTAAATAAATGTGGAGGCAAAGACTGCCAGAGGGAAGCTTTTTATCAATGCTGTAACATCTCTGGTGAGTAAGACCAGAAATATCCTGACATATAAATATTTATATAGGACTTCATCAAATGAGACAGCTAATACTTAAAAGAAACAGAGGCACTGGTGCGCGTGTGCAGACACAAAGAGACTTCAGAATGTAATGGTCTCTGGCCCAAAACCTCTTTAAAGGGGATATTAATATGCTAGGTGAGTCACTCAGACTCCTGGCAAATTGTTGCCAGCTAGAGTAGCATGGACTTGTGCAATACAAAGTATGCAGTCTATTTAAACAGCAAGCACTACTTTGGGCAGTTCAGTCTAATTAGTAAACTTGTCTCTGATTCCTCCAGAATCAGCATGGAATAGTGGAATGAGCACTGGTTTCTATAGTATATCTATTGTGAAGGTCTGAACCTCGCAATGGAATTGATGTTGCTGCCTACTTACTGCTTTGGTTTGAGAAACTAATGTTAAATGCCTGTAATCCAAGGATTCTCCTAATCTCTTACAACACTCTTCTAGAGTGCAACAGAAACTGATGCTTTTAGGCCCTGCCCTGACCATGGGTGGATAGGTGTTACCTTTGTAGTGATTTTTGGTAATCCAAAAAAGACCTTCTTGTCCTAGTTTACCAGTGTGTCAAATGTCATTATGCCTGTTTTCTTTCTATTTATTTTTTCCTTTGGGCCTTGAAATGTTTTGCCTTTCTCAAGATTCTCTAAATAAAATGCAAATAAACTGAAGGAGAAGTCAATGATTGCCAAAGTGAATTCTACCATATGGTCATAGAAATTATATTTTACAAAAGGATTTGGTATTCAAACAAGCTTGGGGAGCACCGAACTAAACAAAATCAAGCAAGTTTCTTTATGGAGGACTTTATGCAGTCTTTTTTCAAGAGAGGAACATACTAAGCAATGTTACTAAATTTATTTCATGAAAGAACATCTGATCAGACAAGTGTTACATGTAAAACAATTTGGTAAATGAGATCTAAATTGATAGGAACTAACGCTGTGGTGAGGATTGATTCATTAGAACCTTACCAAGTGAACCCCTGTTCAGAGATCAGTGCCCTGAGAAAATCATACCTAGAAAACATCTGATCTATCTGGAGTAGGAGTTTAAGAGATCAGGTAGAACAAAAGCACAACTGGACTAAGGGATATCCTATATATTAAAGTGCATATATGGCATAAGTTATATAGGAAGAGTATTTTAGAGAATAAGGCCTTAGAAAAATAGGACACTTGACTGGTAAGTTTTGATTGATCTGGAGCATGGGGAGCTGCCAAGAAATATTAAATGCCATAGCCTAATCTAGTGATGGGTCCATCTGCATCTGCCTAGCCACTTCAGAGGGGCTTTCTGAGTCAGACCCTACCCTCCGTCTACTGCCTGGGACTTGAATTGTTTAATATTCACCAGCTTTATCTAGTTCTCCAAGGTTCTCTCTAAGAATTCCTTGGCTCCTCCTTCTACCCACCCCACTAATGCAAAGGTCTTTCCCATGGGCAACTTCTCTTCTCACAGGCATCCTGGTGAACTCATCCATTTGCATGATTCATGATTTTTAACTACTATTGTTTGCTGATGATTCACAAATCCATATCTACAGTCCAGACCTCTTTCCTGAGCTCCAGACTCAACATATACCACTACCTTCTGGAATCTCCACTTAGCTATAGGACAGATAAACCAAGTTCAATATATTCTAAACCCTGCTTCTTCACTTGCTTTCCCTGCCACAGTGAGTGGCCCCATCATCCACTCACATGTCTTAGCCATAAACCTTTGAGTCACCAGATTCCTCCCCTTCTCTCCATCACCATGGTAGGCAAAATTGTAAGAACGTCTTCTCCCCTTCAATCCAGATGGAATCTGAGATTATGGTGAAATATCTTTCCCATAATATGTTACGTAAGATGGCAAAGGGATTTTTTAAAAATATTTTTTTATCATCATAATTGACTTTTTTTTCTTTTTTGTGAAAAATAGCATATAAACAAAAAAGCAACAGATTTCAAAGCATATCACAACAATTACTTGTAGAACATATTTCAGATTTTGGTATGAGTTAAAATTGCACAATTTTAGGTTTTTACTTCTAGCTGCTCTAAGCTACTGGCGACTAAAAGAAATATCAATATAATGATTCAGCAATCATACTTGTTTGTTAAAGCCTGCCTTCTCTGTATAATCCCAACGTCACCTTTGATCTTTCTCCCACTCTTTAGGGGTATTAGAACTATGGTCATTCTAACATTTTCATGTTGGAGGGGCTGTTGATAATATAGGATAGGGGATGGAATTAGTTGATGTTCTGGAAAGGCTGGCCCCTCTGCATTGCAGGACTTGTCTGGTTCAGGGACCCATTGGCAAAGGGATTTTTTCAGATACAAGGCTGCTCATCAGTTGACTTTGGGTTCATCAAAAGGCATATTATCTAGACAAGTATACAAAGTATATTCTTGCCCCATGCTCTTTAGGGACCTAATACACATTTTCAATGTTTTATCTTTTCCATTGTATCAAAATTATTTTCACATTACAAATTTAATTTACAAAGGCTATTTGGTGGATTCCTTAGCTTAAATTATGGCATCCATTCTTGTGAATATTCCTATCCTAGGTACCTTAATGAGAAATTCAAGTTTTACAATATTGATGATCAAAATTTTTCAATAAAATATTACTGTCTTCTAAAAAAAAGAGAGAGATTATCCAAGTCAGATTAAGTTAATCATATGAGGCCCTTTAAAAACAGAGTTTTCTATGGCTGGGTCAGAAGGGGAAGTTAGAGAGATTTCAAGCATGAGAGGGATAGGATTTGATGCACTGTTGTTGGCTTGAAGATGGAGAGGGTTATGTGAGATGGATGTTAGTGGTCTTTAGAAGCTGAAAACAACTCATGGCTGAAAACCAGCAAGGAAACAGTACCACAGACCTACAGTCCCAAGCAACTGGATTATGCCATCAAACTGAATGATCCTGAAAATAAACGCTTCCCCAGAGTCTCCAGTTATAAGCCTTGACACATCAACTTTAGCTTTGTGAGACCCTGAACAGAGAACCCATCCAAGCCTGCCTTAACTACACGACTGTGACATAATAAATGAATACTATTCTAAGCTGCTGCATTTGTGGTAATTTATTACACAGCAATAGGAAATGAATATACCTCTAAATTCTATTCATCAGTAAGTTCTTAGTTTCTACTTCTCAAATAATTTTTGAATCTTTCTCTTTTTTTGTCTCCACTACAACTGTTTGATTTGTACCCTCTATTCTCTTTCCTGTATTACCACATAGCTTCTTACAAGTTTTGTTTTTCTCAAATCCACAAGAGAGTAATCTATCTAAACTTTAAGTCTGATCATATTATTCCCCTGCTTAAAATCCTTCAGTGGTCTCTATCCCCCATAAGATAACATCTAAGCTCCTTAAAATGGTTTACAATGTCTTTCCTGGATCTTGCCCTTGCTTTCTTCTCAGCTTTATCTTCTGCCACTTCTGCCTTGCACTTTATCCTCTAATGCAGGATTTCACAACAGTGGCACTATTAATATTTGGGGCCTGGATAATTCTTTTTGTTGGGAACTGTTGTGCACATTTAGGATGTTTAACAGCATCCCTGGATACCCACTAGATGTCAGTAGTATCACTGTTCCCCCTCCCACACCACAAGTCATGACAGACATTGCTAAATGTCCCCTGGGTTGAAAAATTGAAGACCATTGGACTAATGATCCAGAACTGCTGTGGCTCGCACTAAACACCAAACAGTTTTATCTCAGAAGCTAATATCATAAAGCCAAGGAGGGGTAGAATCCATGCTACCAAAAACAGAAGTAGTCTAAATCTAGGAAAGCTAGGTGGACTAGGATTCTGAAAGCCCCCTTTGGTATGCTTTTCTTATTTATAAGGACGCTTTGATGGTTTAAGGAGAATCTATAACCCTTTGGACTGGAGATCCCATCTGTTTAGAAAGCATCTTTAATTCTCAAGGGTTAGAAGGGCCAGGGTGACACTCAGATAAAAAGAAGAAAACTGTCTGCTTAAGATTTGCTCTAGTTTTAAGAAAACGTATTAACGTGACATTCATGTTTCTTTCCATATTGTTCAGGTAAGAACTATGGGCCAAATCCCTGCCGAGAAAATAGAGTATGCACTTGTTTGTTTGGAGCATCCCTTGAAATTCATATTTTAGGAATATGAGTTTGGTGGGTAGGGGACAGGAAGATAGGAAACCCCAACAGAAAGCAATTCCATTCCTAAGAATCAATCCAAGAAAAATAAAAACATATGATCACACAAAAAATGAATGTTCATAACCACATTATTCTCATAGCCCAGAAGTAGAAACAGCCCAAATGTCCATCACCTGATGAATGGATAAACAAAATCTGGTATCTCTATACAATGAAATATTATTTGGCAATAAAAAGGAATGAAGTGATACTGACAATGGCATGGGTGAATCTCAAAATAATTATGCTTAGTGAAAAAATGGGTTATAAAAGGCCACATATTATATGATTTCATTCATATGAAATGTCCAGAATAGGCAAATCCATAGAGATAGAAAGCAAATTAGTGATTGTTAGGGTCTGGGGGAATAGAAAAATGGGGAATGACTGCTTGATGGGTAAGAGGTTTCTTGTGTAGTGATGGGAATGTTTTGGAATACATTGTGGTAATGGTGACACAAAATTATGAATGTATTAAATGCCACTGAATTATGAATTATATGCTATAAATGAGGGAATTCTATGGTATGTAAATTATATCTCAATAAAGCTGTTACAAAAAAGTAACCCCATTAATTCTGGGAGTCTCCCCATTTCCTCCATGACTCTCACTGCCAGTATAGACCATGAGACAAAGAAAGTTTGGATTAATCTGTGATGAGTATGCTAGGAGTCTAGAGTGGAGTGGGGGCACTTTGTCAAAGAAAAATGGTTCCATTTAGCCTCTCTTACTAAGCCCTTTTGGTTTTTTTCCTACTGAATGAAAAAACAAAACAACCTCACTGCTGTAACTTTGGAATAAGTTAATATTCCAGAATATCTGAATAGCTCCTGCTTTATGATAGTTCACACCCACAGCTCTTGGAAGTTCTAGACACCCTCAAAGGATTTTGTTACTAACGTTTGCTGCTAAAGGTACCCTCTTGATATGATATGGACCATTGCTATTTCTAATTGTCAGATTAAATGTAAATTCACAGAAAGTTTTTCAAAAAATAGTACTGGAAAAAAACTGACATCCATATGCTAAAAACAAAAACCCACACTCTTACCTCATACCACTCTCAAAAAGTAGCTCAAAATGGATCAGAGAACTAAATATGAGAGCCAAAATTATAAAATTTCTAGGAACAAAAACATGGGAGAAAAATATTTGGGGCAATGAACTAGCCAAAGAGTTCTTAAATATGAGACCAAAGCAAAATCCAAAAAAGAAAAAAATTAGTAAATTGGACATAATCAAAATGAAAACTTTTGCTCTTGAAACATTAAGAAAACCTTCAAGAAAATGAAAAGACACTATAAGCTAGACAAAATATTTGCAAATCTTATTTTGACAAAGGGCTTGCATTCAGAATATATAAAGAACTGTTACACTCAATAATAAGAAGACCAATAACTCAACTTTAAAATGGGCAGAAGAATTGAATAGACATTTCTCCAGAGAAGATAAGCAAATGGCCAATAAGCACATAAAAAGATGCTCAACATCATTAATCATTAGGGAAATACAAATACAAGTCAAAACCAGAATGAGATACCAATTCACACACACTAGGATGACTTAAATAAAAGAAGACAGACAATTGCAAGTACTGGCAAGGAGAAACTGAAACCTTCATACATTTTGATGGGAATGTAAAATAATACAACCACTTCGGAAAACAGTTTGGCAGTTTCTTAGAATTTTAAGAATAACATGCCATATAACCTAGCAATTCCATTCCTAAGAATCTTCCCAAGATAAATGAAGATATATGTCCACATAAAAACCTGTACATGAACATTAATATCAGTATTATTCATAATAGCCTGAAGTGGAAACAATTCAAATGTCCATCAACTGATGAATGGATAAATAAAATGGTATATCAATACAATGGAATATTATTCAGCAATACAAATAAATAAAATGCTGATACATACTACAACATGGATGAACCTTGAAAATACTATACTGAGTAAAGGAAGCCAGACACAAAGGTCACATTTTGTATGATTCCATTTATATGAAGTATCTAGAAAAGGCAATTATATGGAACAGAAAGTAGATTAATGATTGTCTAGGTCTGGGTGGGAGGAGGGTTGGGGTGTGTTTCAGAGGTGATAGCTAAAGGGTACAGAGTTTCTTTTTGGGTTAATGAAAATGTTCTACAATTTATCATGGTGATGGATAGACAACTCTATGAATGTACTAAAAGCTATTAAATTGTACACTCAAAATGGCTGAATTTTATCTCAATAAAGCTGTTTAAAAACCGTCTTGGGGGGCAGGCCACGGTGGCTCAGTAGGCAGAGTTCTCACCTGCCATGCTGGAGACCGGGGTTTGATCCCTGATGCCTGCCTATGCAAAAAAAAAAAAGCTTGTTTTCGGAAACAATGCTTTTTATGTCATTTTGAATGAATAACAACAATGAGAAAGATGAAAATAAGAAACTAAGTAAAAAAGGGCAGTTGCTTTGCAGATTGGTAATGGAAAATCCCTAATTGATGAGCCTCTTCAATCTATTCAAGAAATAGTAATTAATTTAGCTCTTCTGTTAACCCTCCATTTGACAATGATCCTTTCCCCGCACTGAAAATAGTATCACTGTGGTGGAGACACCTTAATAATGGCACTTGTCACAATTTTTGCTTTCTTTATGAGTCCCCTACCATCTACCCCTCATGCAATACACACTGGAAAGAAAAAGAGGTCAAATCGAACTTATAAGTTTGAAAATATTCCTTGGTCATGTCATTATAGGCAGCAAGAGAGATGTATGTGCATATAAGAACTGTGAAAATATCATTTAGTGACCATTCTAGCAAACAATATATCCACCAAAGTGAGTTGTACATCATGTTGGAGATTCCAGGAACATAGAGAGGGGAGGGAGGGCACTTTGAAAAGAATAGTGGCTTGGTGAAAATATGTCTAGACAGAACCAACACTGTAAGAAAACTACTCTGTTGTCACAGAGTTAGACATACCCTTAAAGGTCATATACTAATCCCCTCAAAAACTAAGGTCCAGAGAAGCTGATAGAGAGTAAAGTTAAGACTAGAATTCAGGCTTTCAGTATCCCAGTGTCAGGCTCTTTCTACTTCGGGAATGTTAGATATCCACAGACTATTCAGTATAGAAGAACGGAATGCTAAACAAAGCTTTTGATTGAAATCATCCTTCTGTCCCAGCCTCTCCTCTTTCACTGCTCAGAGCCAGAAGCATCTCATCAACAATAAAACTCTAAGAGGATACATACTGAAGGAATGATAGATCACCAGGCTCTTTTCCTTCTGGAAGGATGTTGTATTTTGTTTGGTTGCCTCTGTCATAAACCCTCTTTTTTTTTGGTGTGGAAACCCCCTTTTAAAGTGCAAAATATATCTCGGCATTAGGCATCATGAAATACAGGCCACATATGGGGAGACAGTTTGCAAGTGGTGTCCATTCAAAGAGCTCAGCCTGGTTTTCCATCTCAGCTCTTTTCTATTTCATGCTCAAGTCAATCCTCCCAAAGGCTGGCTCCAGCAATCTGTGTAAAGTTGAAAAGGGGGAGCTTTTGGCAATACAAACATCATCTTCCAAACTTGATTTTCTTAAGTGAAAGTCAATGGTCAATGTCTACCCTCATGGTGTGTGTGTGTATGTGTGTGTGTGTGTGTGTGTGTGTGTGTATGTGTGTAATCCACGGGCATGTGGCCTTTTCTATTGAGCCCAATCATGACAAACAGGGACATAACATTAGTTGCATAGAGAGGTTGGCTCTAGAAGAGCTGAAGTTTAGGGAATAAAAGTCAAACCAGATGTATCTGGAGGGGCAGAGATGGTCGGGGAGAGAAAAACTGGCTACATAGGCAAAGGAAAAACACATCCACCTTGGAAAATTCATCCAATATTTCCAAGGTTAAATCAACCTCTCCTCCTGTGTTTCCTGCAAGTGCCTGTCTACTTGCAGAACCCAGTTATTTAGAACGGCGAGATGAAAGGTACAAGGCTTTCCTAGAATACTTTTCAGCAGTTCAAACATCCTTCGTGCTCTTATCTTCCTATTCCATCATATTATACTTCAAAACGTTTCCTTAAAAAATCTGTTCTGGCCTCTAAGTCCAGAGAAGCTGAAAGAGGTCTCTCCTCTGTTATTCTGAAGCCAAAACTCCCTGGTCCAAGAAATTGGTACTAGAAAGGTACAGGCTGAACTAAAATAAATTCATCCTGTTGAAAATTGGCCTAACAAAGCCAATTATTATCCTCTAGGAATGTATTTTGAGGCAATAGCTAATCTTTGCCTGCACAGACCTTGGGTAGGGAAAAAACTGCACCAGACATGCTAATCAGTGTAGCATGAAAAAGGATGGTGTGAGGACCAGCTGCACCCCAGTGTATGATGCCAATTAGCTGGAAGTCTGTTATTAAATCTCGCAGTTCTAACAGAAGCACCATGCTCACTGCTTTACAGGATCAAACTTAAGGCTTCACTATCTATCTAATTGAGCCACTACCACCAATTGAACCAGAAATTTGGATTCCAGTTTTTATACATCCATGACCGTTATACATTGAGGTCAATGTGGAGGTTTGATTATGGAAATGAATACTTGGATAATTTTATTGACAGCACAACCACTCCAGTTTCCAAAGAATCAAAAGAACAATCTCACCTGAGAGTGAATGCATTGTCATTCAGCCCTTCATTAGGCACTCTTTGACCTCCTAGAAATCCATTTCAAACCCTGGGAGTAAATAGAGTCCTACCAGACACTCCTTATTCCATTAAGACTTTCTTATTGAGATGAGGAATAAGTTGGGACTCCTTCCTACTGGTAACGGTTAACTTCCCTGTCTACACAGACCACAAATATCTAAGGGACAAGAGGTTAGGAAAGTATTCTACCTTGGCAAAACATAACTCCTGAAAAGATCAAGGGCTCCAAAAGTACATCCAAACAAAATAAAAACAGAGGAAGAGATGAGAGCTATATCTGCAGATGCTTGTCAATCAACATAAGCCAATCAGTCAAAGCAACAGAGCAGAAGCAAAAATAAACCTGGGGGAAAAACAATTGCTTTGCTAAAGTAATGGCCTTGATTTCATGATTAAACCATTCCATAGCAAATGCTTTTATCCATAGTTGTCCTTTCCAACTTAGTGCCTGCTGCCATATTTAGCCAAAGACAAGCATGGAATTTTATCCAAGCAAGTCCAGGACATTGCAGCACATGTGCTTCAACCTCCATAGAGGAATATCATATTCTCAAGTAGTAAGAATACTCACCAGTAATCAAAGTGTTAGGCAGGTGTTATAATTGGAACTGTCATCACTAGAATTGAAAATAGCCTGCACTCCAAAATTTCAAATTTGCACCAAATTCAGTACCTATTTTGTCATCAGTAGATCGTCCCTGTAGCCCCAAATTTTATTATTTAATTTTTATGGTATAATCATACAACGTATGATTTGTAGATTGCCCCACATATACCGATTTTACCGTTGACGTTAGGACAGTTCCCAATCCTTCAGCATCTTCTTTAAACTGTATTTCTTGGGATTCTCTCCTGATATATATGTGTATGTGTGCACATGTGTGTGTATGTATGTATACACACATAAATGTATGTATATATAATTTCTATAAGAACAGTTCTAGTTAAGTAAATGAGAAATTCTGAGTCTAAATTAAATGTGTTTCCTTTCTACAGGACTTCTCAGAACATTTAATATGCCAATGAGTTCTGTGAATGTCTAAGAATCTCTAAGAAAGGCATATAATTTGGAGCATTTCACAACCTTATTTGATCACAGTACCCTATTTATAAAGAGTTTCTGGGGATGGGAAGATGGGAATAGTTCTCCTTAGAATATACTTTAGGAAACATTTCTTTGAATGTCTGCTCTCTTTGACTTCCAAGTAAGCAACAGATAGGAACGTGTCTGGGTGGCCAAGATACTCTTTTGGAAGTCCCCTAACTCCTCTGATAGATAGTGTGTGGGGTATTGAAAACAGAGGACTTCTCAAAATATCTACCTCAGCCATGTGAGAATTTCTTTATTTCAGTTAATTCAATTAACAAACATTTATAAAGCATCCACAATGTACCAGAAGCTGAATATTAAAAAAAATTAAGACTGCTTTAATGCTGCATAGTAGAGACACAGAAGTTGTCAGAAAAGAAGTAACATTTGAACCAGGCTTTAAAAGATGACCCTCCGTGAATTAGAGTGGGTAGAGGGATATGTTTTAAAGAGAAGGAACAATATGTTATAGAGGCACAGAGACCTGAAAGGGTATAGTTCACTCCCTGATATTTTTGTACACACACACATCATACAGTGGAATTCTATGACGTGTTTCCTAAAGAAATGGGAACCACTGCTTGAAGGAGCTGTGGGAGGCTTGCCACTCTGCATGATCTGTTGTAATAAAGAAAATCCACCCATCACAGGACTAGAACTTGTTTACCTAGGAGATGAAGATGTATCTTTATATATTATTAGTTGCAGTCACCTAGTACTTAACAGATCACAGAATGCCAGGGAGTTATATCTCCACAAAATGCTGGAAATTCATGTTAAGGATGGTGGGGGTAAAATAGGGGGAAGAGAGTTAACACTGATTAAGCACTTATTATGTGCCAGGCAATTTACACATATCATCTCTTTTAATGATGAATCGCATGATAATTGTAGGCCTATATAACTACATAGTATGTTGTAATTTATAGAGTGCTTTCATATTCATTATTTCATTTGATCCTTACAAGAATCCTGTGAGCATTGGCAGGGCAGATGTGATCAGTCCCTTGGTAGAGAGGACTATCAGGCTTAAGGTAGTTAAGTGGTCAGCACAAGGTCACATAGTAAGTGAATACGAAAACTAGAAATCAAGCCTTCTATGTCCTTGATTTGTATTTGTTCTTATTACTTCAAGAGGCTGAAAATATAGGGAAGTAGATTTATATCCAGTATAAGGAAAATCAACAGCTATTAAACATTGGAATAGGTTGATTTATCAGATGGTTGTGCAGGATAACTCTGCCTTAAGTGGAAATTTAAATGTCATGCCTCTAAAGTCACTCTCAACTCTAAGATACAGTGATTTTAAAATTCCTGGGTACTATTTCTACCAGATGAGGCTTTAGGCAATTAAGTCTGTTCCTAGTCAAGCCCTGCTTATTATATACTTGACGCTCAGAATAGAGATAACCTTAAGAGAGATGCTTGGGAGTAGGAAATTTCCCAACATCATGGGTAAAACCCATTGCTTTGGTACAACAAACACAAATAACATATAATAACCAATGCCTCCAGATGTCTCTTGATCACAAAATGATCAGGGGACATACAGAAGCTGCAAATTTATTAAAATTGCAAAGCATACGTGTTGGGTTCACCCTGCACCTTAAAACGTGGATTACATAGAATATACTGGAAATTATGAGAGAGGGCACAATTCTGCATTTGAACACTTGTCAGTCATTTTAATGTATACTGAATCTGCTTGTTTAGAATCTAAATAGCTTTGGTGTTTGGTCAAACACCAAAGTATTTTAAGAGATAGAAAGCATGGACTGATAAGAATCCACACTTGTCTTCTCTGACAGGGGACCAGGATTCTCTTTAGAGACAACAGAACCAACCCCTGTTCCAATTCCCTTGGAACATTTTTTGTTGTATATTTACAGCTCCCGATGCCCAAGAGAATGGTGCATCTGTTGGATGCAGACGCCTGGCTGCATTCTTCCCCAGATATTAATATAGGTGCACTTTAGTAGCAAAACCAATGACATGAAGAACCTCATTTGGAGGGGGAACAGATGGCAGCATCTTTCTTGGGTTTACTTTAAGATCCTAAAATAGTTTCTTTCTCACACAAACCATCAGTGGAACCAAATTAAGAGAGTTATGTCACATGGAAAAGGGAGAGAGAAAAATGTGGCCTATTTTGAGGCAAAGACAGTGAACCAGAGACTTCACTGCTTCCCCTATATCTGGCTCCTTCATAGCAGATGAGAGCCATTTTATCCTCTTTTCACCAACATGGGTGCTGAACACCAAAGAGAGGGTATATAATAGGTAATGAGTGGGCAAGTCTCAATCACAGTCACATGTATTGAAAAACCAAGGTTGCATCATGTAATAGCTAAGGATATATTCATAAGACTATATAGGGTCTAGGTTCTGACACTTCTTCTCTTAGTAGATAAGGAAGCTGAGGCTAAGTGACCATTCTACTTGGTAAATCAGAAACAGATAGGATTTCAAAGCATCAAAGTCCTCTTCCATTGCTTTGCCCCCCTCAAAATACCTTTCTTCCAAATAAAGTATATTGTATTAGATAGGAGTGATGAGATGTGGAGGAAGACTGCCCCAACTAAAAATGATGCCTTAGGTACAAGATGGTCATCCAGGGGTCAGAACAAGTGGGAAAGAAGGGCTACTCTGCAAAGGAACATACCTGTTTTCCATCCAGGGTGTAGAGTTTTTTGACAACCCCGGTCTCCAGTTTGATGGCTTCAGTGATATCTGTGAGAACTTGCTCAAATGAGTGGGCCGTCTTCTTGTTCAGAAGCACACGAACAGCCTTTCGAGGTTTCACCCCACTGCGGATGATGGTCACCAGTTTGGGGCGTACAAAGTCCTTGTTCTCCCTGGCCTGGGCACTGTTGCTGCTAGCCAGGGACTGAGGGGCTTTCATATTGGCAGATGTCTTCACATTGACAGACCAGTTGGGATTGACATTTTTGGTGTACTCCACCTTTTTAAAGAAGTTGTCTGAGGAGCAGACATAGCTTTCCCCTATGGGAAGAAAGAGATGGTCAAGTGATTTATTTAATAGCAGTTATATGGACTATTCTAACCAAACTAATGCACACAAACATTAGAATAGGACTTTTGCAGAACTGGTGATAAGAATCAAGTTAAGGTATATTTCCTATCTGGTCTCACTAACAACTTGTCCATTCAAATTCAAGAGGAAGTGATCAGCAAACTATTATTCATTATAATGGCATCTTAGTTGAAGAACCCTGTAAAGATAAGGGTCTTAAGGATAATAAACACATATAAAAATAACCTAACAGGTGGGCTTCTAAGACTTGATATGGTTTTATTGGAATTGAAATGTTTATGTCAATTTCTAAGATTCCAGAAGTCCTTTTTCATTTTATATGTTTATG
The DNA here is from genome assembly GCF_023851605.1 of Tamandua tetradactyla. Classification (NCBI taxonomy): domain Eukaryota; kingdom Metazoa; phylum Chordata; class Mammalia; order Pilosa; family Myrmecophagidae; genus Tamandua; species Tamandua tetradactyla. The sequence goes on along the minus strand of NC_135353.1, from coordinate 58,857,097 downwards.
GACTACTAGAGGCATTACTGAAGCATTTTAAATTTGTCCCTGATTTTTAACGTTCCTGTCCTGGTTTTGGACTCATAGCCCCATCCTTTTGTTACATTATGAACCAAGGAGAACTTCCAGAGGTAAGACTAAAAATGTCTCCAATTCAAAATGACCCAAGTAACCCTACATATACAGTATGGAGGTCACAAGAAGCCAGGCTGTTCTTAGTACAGGGAATGTGGCTAAGTGACAGAATATTGAAATATGAAATGTAAGTGTCTTTGTGTGTATGTGTGTGTGTGTGTGTGTGTGTGTGTGTGGTGAATGTGTAAATGTGTCTATACTTGTGACCTACACTGCTTACCCCCATATCCAGGAGGAAAAGCTATTGAATAGCAACCTGTTCACATACACACACACACACACACAGCATTCATTTTGCTTGCAAGTATGGCTCATGGTTATAAATCAACTGTCAAACCTTACACCCTGCCTGAAGCTGGAAAAATACTTTCCCATGTTTCCACCACCCACTCCTCATCTTTCCATACTCTCAAATTCTGCATACTGTATCTATGTATCCAGGGCTGTCTTCACCAGTTCTCACCCTTGGCTGCCACAAGTAATGAGATAGAGATGTGAGAATACATTATATAGCCTGATTTATGGACTAGAGGGATTTAGCATAATTTTCACATTTACCTTAGGTTGGAGGAAATAATATAGCAGAAGAAACACAGGGACGAGAAGCAAGAGAAGGGGAATGAACACTAGGAACTAAAAGCTGGAGAATATAGGAAGAGGGGTAGACTTAGACTGAGGGAGAGAATATTGGAAAATGTTGTATTTGTTGAGTAAAACATATTAGCTTCAAGGTATAAGGAAGTTCATTCAGAGGTTGAGCTTCTGAAAACTAGTGTGATTTAATCAGGCTTAAGTCATCAGTAATAACTCTAAATAAATAAATAAGCCTTAGCCTGTGCAAAGAAAGCATTAAACACAATTATACCCTGATGCCTTTTCTCCTTCCCTTGATCTCAGCGGGAGAACCACACAGAGACATTCAGAAACACTGGGTTGATAACTCACTAACTTTGCAAATATTGATTGCTTTGCTGCAGCACCAAATCCTTTAAGTCATGTTAATGAATACATTTCTCAGCCAGTATCAAGAGAAGATTCGGTCAGATTGTCTAGGGCAGTTTTGAGGACATTTATGTGTGTGTGGAAGGGCAGGGTAAATGGTTTCCAAAGCACAAAAGTGGCTTCGTAAGCTTCTCTGAATCCCAGAGTCTCTAGTGTTTTATCTTGACAAGGGGACTGAGGGATGGTTTGTAGGCAAACACAGAAATCCTTGCCCACCTGGTACACACAGACATGTACAGGATAAGTTAGTCAAAGCTTCTCTCTGCTGCCTCTAGTCACCTGGGTTGGGTTGAGTTAGCCAGCAAGGGAACCAGAGAAATTAAGTTTCTCTTGGCTGGGGTCTTTAATTTGTACCAGAAAAGGATGAAAGCGTGCTTTCAATTCTTTCATATGTTCATAACCAATATCTCACACAAAATGCCCTCTTGCCTTAGAACTTCACCAGATTCACAGGCATTTTTTAAGAGGTCACTGCCTTTGAGTCAGGAGTTTTCTCTCCAGAACTTGTCAAGTACTTTGAAACCCTGTCAGACAACTGGTGGTGTGGAAATGTGTACGGTTATATATTTATGCTTTTACTCATCCAGTCTTCATGAGAGTCAGCTGTGTAGCCCTCTTAGGATTCTGGACGATTTTGCTTCCATCTCCTAAACCACTTAAGCCTCTGAACTGAGCATGAATAACCACCCCCAGATTAAAATGAGCATAATGGCAGATAGCATCATATGGCACCCAAGAACTTTCCAAAGAGCTCAACCTTCAGCCAAATTTTTGTTAAGCACCTTCTGATGGTACATTTTAGTCACCCCACTTTCTCCTTTTGGCCCCAATACAAAATAGTGAAAAAAGGCAGCTAATGTGCTGTCTGTCAGAAATGGATCCTGGATCTATCTCCAACATTTCCTAGTTGTGTGTCCTTGGATATGTTACCTAACCTCCCTAGGCTTTAGTTTTCTTGCCTAAAAAATGGGGATTATGATAATAAAAATACTTACCTTATAATTTTGTGTTGAGGCATAAATCATATGATGGATATAAAGTGCTGAGCCCAGAACCTGACACATTGTAGGCACTCAATAAATTCTAGCTATCATTATTATTTAAGCCCTAATCTGAAGGAATAGAGATGACATCAAGAGGAAATGAGCAAAGAGATGAGGAAGAAAGAGGTAAGAGAAAAGAAATGAAAGGGGAAAAAGTAGAATTTGAAGGAAAGAAAAGAGAAAGAAGCAAGGACAGCCATTTAGGAACTGAGCTCTGATCACTCTCTTAACTTGAGCACTGCCCACACCTCAAATAAAGAACTCCTGCTGGTTGAAAGGAGGCCTCCAGTTGCTGCTGCAAATGCCAAATGTGGGAGTACTACAGCTAACACCCAGCAAAGCCATTACTGTCACTGCTGATGCCAACTGAGGTTAGGGTATTCATGGTGCTTAAAAGCAGTAACTCAGGAATTACTGGATTCAAATTCCAGTCAGGCATTTATGAGCTATGTGATCTCAGACAAATCACTTAATCTATCTGAAACTCAGCTTTTCCCTCTATAAATTGAAGGTATTGTACAAGGTGATATATGAAGTCCCTTCCAGCCCTATATGAAGGATTTTCCAGGTCTGTAAGAAGGAGTTATCTTCTCTTTTCCATCTCATATAGGTTTTGAGAAACAATATAACAAATCTGGTACAGCTTTAAATAGAGGTTATAGAAACAGAAGAATTAGGTACCCACTAACAAGGACTCTCTAATTCTACCACTGGAAAGCCATCAAATGTGTTGCTTCTCTAGACTAAGGCTTCCTTGTTCTGATCTTGCAAATGTTTGTTGTTAGAACTCCATGCTTCTTGCACATCTGAGCAGCAGCCTGGCACTTGGAACTGGGTGAGATGTGTTGCTCTGGGTTCCCATCCTGCCACAGATTCCAGGAACCGTTTCCCACCTACTAGGAGCCTGGAAGGAATGCTGGTTTCAGAGCCAAGCATGGCGACAATTTGCTGAAATTGACAACGTGGTTCAAGGTGAGGGTGTAAGGAAATGAAGTCATGGAAGAGCAGCTGAAAGGGCAGGAAGGGAAGGAGCTGTGGGCTCAAGATGATCTAATGTCTACCTCATTTCAGTTTCACGAGAGCTCCATTTTCAAAAGCAATAAACATATTTACAGCTTCTCAGCGCAATACCCTCCGGCCTGGTCTATCTCCTCTTCTCTAGGGCTTCCTGACTCCAGAAAGAAGATATTAAATGCTACTTCATTGTATTATCATACCAATTAACAATGCATCCCTCCAAGGTATCTTAAAATTCTTTTCTTTGGCAATGCACTTGCTTCAGTATTTAGAGGATAAATTAATGAGGAAGTGGTTTCCTCTCATTGGAACAAATGAGCTATGGAATAGGACCTGGATCATAGCTAGTGTCACCATACACCTCACATTTTCCATGACTGTCCCAATGGTAAATGCTCTGCCCTGTGGTCTGAGTAATAATGCTTAAATTTGTGCACAAAGGCTTGACTAGTCATAAATGATATCCCTAAGATTGATGTGGGTACTTGTATGCAAGGAAGTGGGAAGAAGAATGGAGAGGATGTGAAGGAAAGGAGAAAAAATCTGCAAATGGTGAGTTAAGCAAGACAAAAGAAAAGCCATCAGTGAATTAATTCAGTGAACTACTGAGAATACAGTTAATGAGTACCATATCCTATATGGCCTGCTAAGAGTTTTAGTATTCCTCTGGAGCTATGGGAAAGCGCCCTTGCTACTTCTAGTATCCAGCAGCATACACTAGATTAGAGGCATTAGAAAAAGGGGTGCCACAAAGCCAGAGTGATTACTACCCAATTGCTTTTCATTTAATTTCATTTTAGGCATAATATTTATTAATATGGCCATTTGGAAACATGTTCCATGCTCATTATTCCTTCAAGAACTAAAAATCTAAAAACAAAAACCAGGGTTTCTCTATTCCTAGGAACACCCACCACTGTAGTTAGCTGAATGGGTCCATGAGATCACCTAATTCAATTCTTCCCAAGTCTAAATGCTCATAACAATTAACTGGGGAGTTTTTAAAAAGACAGATTCCTGAGTTCTAGCCCTGGGGATTATGATTCAATAAATCTGGGGTGTGGCCCAAGCATATATATTTTTCTAAAGTTCTGAAAGATTCTGAAAGGCAGACAGATTTGGGAACCACTGGATGTTCCAGCCCCTCATCAGCATCATCATTGGTATTATTAGAATAAAATTATTACTAAATTTATAGCATTAATAATAATAGTACCTTGTAGCTGTAATTTTCCCTTGTCAATGTGTTTCATATCCATTTTCTAATTTTATCCCTATCTTAAGAGACAGAGAAGGAGGGTTTTACTTGTCTCATTTTACAGATAAGAATACTAGTCACAAAGGATAAACAAGATGTGGCCCATCCATGCAAAGGAATGTTATTCAGCAATAAAAGAATGAAATGCTAATCCACACTACAACATGGATAAATCTTAACATTATGCTAAGTAAAAGAGCCTTCTCACAAAGGGCTCTTTTATTGTACGACTCAATTTATTGAAATGTCCAGAAAATGTAAATCTATAGATACCTAAATAGATTAGTGATTACCTACGTTCTGGAGAGGTTAAGGAGAAAAAGTGAATGAATGACGGTTAGTTTTTACAAGATTTCTTTTGGGATTGATAAAATGGTCTAAAAATAGATTACGGTTAGGGTTGCACCCCCAGGCAAATTTTCTAAAAATCATGGAATTATACACTTAAAATGAGTGATCTTTATGGAATGCAGATTCTACCTTAATAAAATCATTTTGTAAAAGAGAGAACATTAGTCACAGTGATGTTAAGAACAACCCAATGATCATGTAATAGCCAGCTATAAACTAGGACAACTCAAAAAATAATAGCTACTTTTTACTGAGTGCTACTGTGTGCCAAGCAGAAGGCTAAGCAATTCATATCCATTCTCTTATTTAATACTCAATGCTGCTATTCCAAATTTATGGATGAAAAAGTGAGATTCAGGAAATCTAAATGGTTTTCCCAAGGTCGCACAAAGATAGCCGGTAGCAGACCATGGATTTGAAGCTAGGTTTGTCTGATTCCAAAGACTTCTCTTCCCATTACAATCTCCTGCTTCTGTGACTACAACTCAATTACTCTGATTCTTCACTGTGGGATCTTTCCAAACTTTCCACCTGCTTTCAACTTTAAACCTCATGGGAAGCAAAGTGTATACATTTTTGATCTTTCATTCAACCTCTTTCAAAGGTGAACAAGTGAAGTGAGGGGACTTCTGACCCATCCCTATATATACTGAGTGGTTCCAAAGGACAAAATAGGATAAAAAAACATTTTCTCTACCTTCCTCATCCCAGTGGTAGTGGGAAAATTGTTCACATTTCTCAACATTTTCTCAGAGATTTCCTTGACTGAATGGGCAGAACTCAATATTAGTAGGGCATCAAGGCCTACTGCCTGTTGTAGATGAGAAATGAACAAATGCAACTAAGCCGAGTCACATGGATGTACCATATAGTCACTAGGATGTACCACTGTTTCCAGAAGTGGTTGATGAGTGGAGTACAGTCTGGCAAGACCCAAGGGAAAAGAAAGCTGCAGTCTCTTCAAAATTACATTTATTAGTTAAAATGAAGTGTGTCTTTATCACCAGACACACTCTCAACACATACACGTATACACAAATCCAGGGAGAAAAATCAAAATCAAGATCAAGGACTTGCCTTTGAGCAGGAGATATTAAAATGGATTTGTTGGAGAAATCTATACATGATACTTCTCATATCAGGCACAAGAAAGCATTCTAATCCTTGTTCCTAATACAACGCTGTTTGGTTCAAAATACTGCCTTAGAATACACTGTAGCATTCAGAAGATCACAACTGGTGACTCAGGGTGCTTTTTTATAAAAAATTATTAAAAAAAAAAACCCTGAAACTCAACTGAGAAATGGATTTTACAATGACAAAAGAAACACACCCAATTGATAACTTTGTTGGACAGCTCCCGCAACACGCCCTCGTTTACCCTGGCTCTCCTTTACATTAAGATATGTGCTCAGACAGGTCAGGAAGGGTCTAGAATTAACCTCTGTCTGACCATCCAACACACGATCAAGTAACTTAAGCCTCCTTGAGGTTGCCTTTCAAGGTCAATTATGCAGAAAAACCTTAGCCTTAAGGTCTGAGACCTAGATACAGCAATTGGATGCTCATTGTCTCTCATAAGTAACCGGAACTAATCACTTGGCCCAACTTGGGAAATAGCAGCTACTTGAGAGAACTGTGGTCTTTTACAAAGGAAGCCCTGCGTTCTCCTTTGTCTAGGAACATAAGAAACCTAGAAGCAGTAAAGCGGAGGCTGGACACTCTCATACCAAGTTATTTAATATACTCTAGCTCCTTCCTTTTTGGCCATTTCAAAATTTGGTTTCCCTAGATAACTGCCTGCTCCAAACTCATCTTTGCTTAGGGAATGGAGAGAGTGATGAGGAAGGGCTGGAGAGTGTGGGAGGGGGTTCGGGTGAATATTTTCATTATCACCACTCCTTTAGGCTGTCTTTTAAATCATTGTTTCAGGTTAAACTGATCATATATGTTATAACCATCAATTTAAAAGTAGGGGTAGGGAAGTATTCTCAATATAATTGATTGGATAAGATAGAATATTAAGAACATTTCCCAAGATCTATTTATTAGATAATCAAGAAGACTTTAAGGCTGAGGAACTTTTGGCAAGAGCTTAGATTTTTCCCTGTTTTGCTGGTGGGTACAAAGGCTGACGTATTTGCAGCAATCTAGTTAGAAAATAGAGTCCAAAACCACAATCTACCGAGGTTTGAAAGGAATTTAGATACAGTGTGTCAGTTCCTATTCTAATAAGAAAAGTCTTTTTTAAAATACCAGACATACCTACAGCTTTCTTTGGCATTTCTCCCAGTGACCTCAGCCTAAGGGACACACCCTGAAGTGGGCTTTTTAGAAGCAACAGCTGAGCATTGGCCAATTACCTAAAAGTATAATCATCTGTGAATATGTCCAGTAAGTCCTGCTTTTAAGGTACATATTTCCAATGAGTTGCAATTCACAAAATAGTCTCAGCAGTTCAAAGGAAACTTGGCCATAATTCCGTCTCTCTGCTAACCCAACCAACGTTTCTTCCTTATAACACCTCTAATTATTTTGTGGTCTGCCTCAATAATGCTACTCAGGGTTAATTATGAACAAGAGGTAGCGTAAATGCCACATTTCAGATTTTTCTTTGTATACTCTGGTGGATTAGCACACTGCATTATCACTTCCACCCCAGAAGAAACTAAGGATATAAATGGTGATAGTGCTGTTAATACGTGCAGAATAAGAAATCTGAGCATTAACTCATTGACAAACATATTTCCTAATTTCTTTTGATGTAATCCAAGAAATGTAACTATAAACAATGGTGTCACCCTCCCCTCAAGGACCATCACCCACCCATTGAATTACCTTCCTCTAGTTCATCCATGCTTCCAATCTTTCTGGATCCATCAATAGTGTAAATGTATCGCACTCCTTGAGGCAGGTTGATGTTGTCAGACAGAGATCGAGTCAGGTCAGCCAGCAAGGCGTCGAAGCTGCGAAAACGGTCAGAGGACACAGCGTACACAATCCCCTTGAAGTAGCGGTCCCCATTGCGGTAGAAACGTACCTTCTTGGCTTTCTTTTCATTACTCAGTGCCTGCAAGGTTCTGGTTCGGTAGAAGCTACAGTGGGCACTGTGAGTGGGACTAGGCAGTCCATTCATCCGTGTGCCTCGCATGTTCCTGGATGTCTTATCTCTTTCGTCAAAGTGTCCAAAATCAAGTTCCATATTTTGGTGGAATCTCAGAGACCTGAGGGTTGGAGAAAGGGGTGGGGGAATGAGGGGTAAAGAGAGGAAAAGAAAAGGGTATGAGAAGGAAAAAAAGAATAGAATTTAAATATTAGCCAGATCCAGATTCAGATCAGCTGCTTGTGAAAAGAACTGGTGGAAAAAGCCTGTGACCCATCTGCTACTTGCCACTGACCTGCAGGAATATGGATCTTAATAGAGAAGAAGGAGGAGCTAGGGGGTGTTGGTGGTTGTGGGGGCTGGGATGAGAGATAGGGAGGGAGGCACTTCTGGCACTGTTCCAAGCAGAGGAAAGGGAAGGATTTTGAAATAGCTTAAAACCCTGAGACTTAGTGACAGTGGCTCCTATCAAAATGTAACTTCGGGCTAAATACGTTTAAACTGGCATCTGTTTCCTCACACATGCCCACAGGACTAACAATTGTAAATGAATCCACATTCTAACAAAATTCCCTTTGAAGAGAACAAGAGTTAGCCAAGGTTAGCATCTCTAGTTTAGGAAGCAGTCTTTGCATCTCAATACAATGACTGAGAAGGAGAGTGTTTTAATTTTATTCCAAACCCTCTTCCCTGCACTAATGTGTGCATCCCCTCCCCCCAGAATAAACCAGGATTCTCATTTAAAGGAACAGCCTCCAGGGACTAGCCAGCGTCTTTGTGCTATTCATCAAACCCTTTCCCCACCAAGCTGGTGCAGCTATCCAACATTCATAAGAAATAAGCTGGAAGAAAAGGATTAGAAAAATCCGTTATTTAACAAGTTATTAGGTCTGCTTTCCCCTGTGCCATTTGGTCACAAAATCCTTTTCTTCTTTTCTCTCTCTTTTTTTTAAGTTGCCCCATCCCCTCCCCACCACTGCAACCTAACCTCATAATGGAATAATTTAATTGTTGAAAGATTCCCACATGAGTCCCTGAACAACATATGGGACCTTTAGAAGCAAGCACACCTTTCATTGTTCTGGGTTTCTACCCTGACTGATGGGGTATTTTGTCCTCACAGTGGGCAATTCATTCCAAATATGTCTATTGCCCAGGTGCATTAACTGAGGCAAAAGATGGTCATCTGTCAGTCTTTGCTTTCCTCTCTCCTGCCGAATCAGAAAAAAAAAAAGAAAAAAAGATTCAAAACATGAAACCAAATACAACCCAAACTCCCAAATGCTAGCAAAGGTAATGACATCCTAGGAACCAAACTATTAACATGCATCTCACAGATGGGGATAAAAGGACTCACAAACAAGCAGGGCTTGGCTGCTACATAATGCCCCATCGAGATCTTTGCAAGGGATCAGGAGGACAGGAGATAAAAGGGGGCTGGTGCTTAGTAGGTTTGCCAGGCTCTGTTCCCTTTTCTTCCAATGTCACCATGACCTGTGCTGAGCTCAGCATTGTCTGTGTCAAATAACCTGCAGTGGTAAAAGACCCCACCTCCTAAAGACAAGGAGCAAGCATTTCTCCAGTCGTGCCAGTACCATCTCGTTTTCATTTAGGATCGGGGTGGTATTATTCTAAATAAGCCTCACATTGAAAACAAAGAAACATTAAACTCACTTTTCCAAAGGCAAATCCCAGGTAGAGACTTAAGAAAAAATCCACTAGAATAAAGCAACAAGGGAGAGGGAGAGAGAGAGAGAGAGAGAGACGCTTTGCCTTCTTGTGCTTTTCCCGTTTGACATCTGTTACATTCTGCCTGAAAATCTCTTGAAAGCCCCACTCACCGGTTTTCTGCTGGTTGGGTGGAGATGCTGAGAGAAAGAAAACCAATCTCTCTATGCCTTTGTTGTCTGAGCTCCAAGCAAGAAATTCCTGCCAGGGTGGATAGATGCCTGCTAGGTCCTAGTGCCTTGTCCAGCTTCTCCTCTGTAACTCAGGTTCAGTGAATCCCCCCAACCTCCTATGATTAATTACATGTGTTTTTTTTTTTCAATTCAAAAGCAGCATTAACAGAAAGGTTTCATTTATAACCAACAGGAAATTGCAGGGTAGCATAAAGATTGCACAGGCAAGTTCAGAATGCTCTAATGAGCAATGTGCTATCGTTTTCCTTTAGGGAATTGGAAATTTCACATTACCAAACCCTTGGCCTAATCTGCATAGGGGCTAGACTCAGACAGCTAAACCAGACTTCTGAGAAATTGTAGTTGTCTTCCTATCACTCCCTTGAGAGAAAGCAATCAAATTTGTAAAAATTTTAAAGACATGTTAGTTCAGGCATCATACAACTGGTTGTTTTTGAAATGGAAGTTTAGTGGAATAGACTAAAGGGAAAAAAGAAAGGGATAAGGAAAGGCAAAATAGTTCTAGAATTTCATGCAGGATGGGGTTGAAAAAGAACCTACCCCAAATACCTTTTAGCTTGGTGTAAACATTTAATTAATGGGATATATGATGCTTAATTCTGCTTTATGAGTTCAAATCAAATGTGAAGAAGGCATGATGGCTATAAGGAAAATATTAACATATCTCTCCTCAAACTGCCTACTTGCCACAATTTGAATTCTTTATACCATTAATGTAATAAAGGGCACTGAAGCATACACACAGAGCTCATTAGATCAGGCTAAATTATAGAACAAAAGAAGAGGAAGGTGAAAGTGAAGAGTGGCAGACTCTTATCTTTACAATTGAGGCTACGGGAATTGATAAGTAGCAACCTTGAACTATCATGGTTCCATTTTTGTTTGGCCTTCAGGCAGCTGAGAGGTAACAGCATATTCAATAATTTGTTATATCTGATAAGAGCAACCAGCTCTTGGTCTCATATTTAAATACTTCATGTACTTGTGTTTTAATGTAAACTGCCTCAAAGTGGGATAAAAATATTGTCATTCTTCTCTGTTAAGTCATGGCTCATCAAAGCCTAAGCCAGATATGTGCTAGGTGGACAACCTCAAATGAGCAACCTGCCCAGTCAAATACTCTCAACATCTTGCTACTATTCTCCCGGTTTCTAAAAAAGTGTCTCAGGAAGTGCATTTGTCTGCCTGGTTCTTTTCCATGTGTTTCTGCCTTATGCTGTGAACACCTCTTGATTAATCAGGGTGATTCAGGTCAGGGGTAAAGGAATATCAAGAACATATGGAAATTCCAACGAATGATATAGAAATGGTACCAACTTCCTTGTTCAGCAAGACCAATGTCTTAAAACTTTCAAATCATAAGTATATAGTATATTTACAACACCTAAATTTGTAACAGAACCCAAAATCACTTTATTTCTGGTGAGGATATAAGAATGAATGGGTGCTAAGATTTAAACATCAAGAATTTGAAATGGATCTTAAAGTAATCTTCCTTATGATATAGGCTTTGCATCACTATCCAGGAAGCAGCAAAATGTCTTTAAGACACAGGCTAGAATAGATAGCTTTGTTTGTTTATATACACCAGAAAACAGAGGGATAGACAAGATCAGTATTTCCCAATGTGAGGTGTGTGGATGTTAATGTGTCCCTTAAAAACTCAAAAAAAAAGTTCTATGGCCAAAAATGTTTGAAAAGTAGTGGTATAAACAAAGTTAAACAGTTTTCTTTATTAGAAGAATTTTAAAACCTTTAACACACCTAAAATATTGTGTAAATCTCCAAGAATACAATTTACTATAAAGGGCTTCACACAATTAAAAAATCTCAGAACATTTTATTTTCTGGGCTTCACACTATTAAAAAACATTTTGTTTTCCATGAGCATCTCGTAGACCAATGGTCTGTGGGGATAAAACTCGTTCTAAAACAGGACTAGAACTTTTCACAAAGATCTTTCTTCTGAAAGAACTCTCAGCTACAAACCAAGATCTTAGTCCTCACATCCTCTGGCAGAAGACAAGGTCTCAGGCATGAGTCCAGAGGGGAGCTGCATCTTTAAGTATGGAAGTCACTTTTGAAGATCAAAGGGGAATCGTGGTTGAGGATTCCATAGAATAAAGAGATTGAAGGAAGAGCAAAGTAATCTTATTGTGGGAAATATAGCAATATGGCTCTTTCAGCAATTGTGACGCACCCAGTACCACAGGCAAGATGTAGGGTAGAAGATTTCTATCACAGAACTTGAGGGTCCTAAAGACTCATCTGAGGAGACAACACAGCCTGCAAAAATCATGAACAAGAAGGGTTAATCTTTCTTGATATCCTGCAGTCTGGATTAATCAAACCGAGCTTAAAGAACAGGGTCAGAAAACAAGACTATTCATCACATAAGGAAGCAATTGTTAGTTTGTTACATATCAGAAGTACAGAGAACAGGGTATCAGGTGGGGTGAGGTAAGCAAACCGGAAGTGAGGTTAGAAAATATATTTATACTGTTTATAGGGGACACAAAACTATTTGAAATAAATGCATCCAACAAATATATGCAAGAACTTCATTGAGGAAATCATAAAACTGTATTTAAGGACATAAGAGAAGCAGTGAATAAATGTAGGACTGGGCCAGGCTCACAGATAGCAAAACGCAATATTTTAAAGGTATCAAAATTCTCCCCAAAGTAATCTAAGTATGTGAAAATATTCCAATAAACTCCAACAGGAATTTTTGTGAAACCTGAAAAATTGATTCTAAAATGCTGATGAAAGAATATAAAACTAAGAATAGCCAAAAATTGTGAAAAAGAAAATTTAGAAGGGGATATTTTCCCTGCTAAGTTCTATTGGGAAGCTATGGTAATGAAGACAATGTGGTGTTGGCCTGAGAGGTGGTGGAGGCGGGGAGGGGGGGCAGACAAATGTCAATGGAGGAAAATAGAGAGCCCAGAAATAAATACAAGTATAAATGGGAACTTGGTAAATATAGAGTTGTGGTAAGCACATGGGCTCTGGAGCCAGACTGACTAGACTCAAATTCCGACTCTTCTGATTGTTAGTTGGTGAACTTGAATGAGGTAGTAACCTCTCTGTGCCTCTGTTTACCTATCACATGGGGTTATGATAATAATAGTATCTATACTAGTTGTTGTGAGGTTTAAATTAGTTAACATATGTAAAGTACGTAGAACATGTCCTGGCACATAATATGTATGGTTTGAATATTAGTTATTATCCCCCCAATATTCACATGGTGTTCTAGTTTGCTAGCTGCTGGAATACAATATACCAGAAACGGAATGGCTTTTAAAAGGGGGAATTTAACAAGTTGCTAATTTACAGTTCTAAGGCTGAGAAAATGTCCCAATTAAAGCAAGTCTGTAGAAATGTCAAATCGAAGGCATCCAGGGAAAGATACCTTGGTTCAAGAAGGCCGATGAAGTTCAGGGTTTCTCTCTCAAGTGAGAAGGCACATGGTGAACACAGTCAGGACTTTTCTCTCATCTGGAAGGGCACATGGCGAACATGGCATCATCTCCTAGCTTTCTCTCCTGGCTTCCAGTTTCATGAAGCTCCCTGGGAGGCGTTTTCCTTCTTCATCTCCAAAGGTCACTGGCTGTGGACTCTGCTTCATGGTGCTGCAGCATTCTCTGCTCTCTCCAAATCTCCCATTCTCCAAAATGTTTCCTCTTTTATAGGACTCCAGTAAACCAATCAAGACCCACCCAAATGGGTGGAGACATGTCGTCACCTAATCCAGTTTAACAACCACTCTTGACTAAATCACATCATCCAGGGAGAGGATCTGATTATAGTTTCAAACATAGAGTATTGAATAGGGATTATTCTACCTTTACAAAATGGGATTTTAATTAAAACATGGCTTTTCTAGCGTCCGTACATCCTTTCAAACCAGCACACATGGCTAACACCTTCATTTCTTTCAAGTCTTTGTTCAAATGTCAACGTCTCAACAAGACCAACTCAGACAAGCTATTTAAAGTTACGATCTGCCACCCAACCTGGGACTCCTGTATTCTGCTTGATTTTTTCGTAATACTTATCATCTCACAACATACTGTATAATATATCTATTGATTATGTTTATTATCTATTTCCCTAAAGTAAAATATAAGCTCCATAGAGGCAAGAATATTTTAATAGCTTTAATGAGATATAATTCATATATCATATAATTCACTCATAGGAATATTTTCATATATGTTTTTTAATGCTGCATTATGAATGTCTAGAAAAATGCCTAGAACATAATAGATGCTTCTTGAGTATTTGTTGAATTGGATAGAGTAAGGAAAGTATGCCGTATTCAATATATGGTATTGGGACAATTAACTTTCATACAATAAAAAATTAAATTACGCTTCTCAACAAACAAAGAAACCAACAAAAACAAACAAAAAATTCAACAAATGTGCTGCAGCTGCAACAATGGGATACTCACATAGAAAAAAAATGAAATGTGACCCTACCATATAGCATACAAAAAAAAAAAGAAAATTAAATTAGTTCCATATCATACCATACACACAAAAAAATTCCATTTGTTTTAGAGACCTAAATCTAAAGAACAAAACTTTAAAATTATTAGAATAAAATGTAGTAGGCTGTCTTTAAAATGTATGTTATATATAGACACACACACATATATTTATATATTCTTATATATCAATAAGAAAAAGGCAAAATGCTAATAGGAAAAAATGCACAAAAGATATCTATAGATTGCTCATAGAAGACAAAACCCTAATAGCAAATAAACATGAAAATATGCTCAATCTCACACATAAAAAGGGAAATCAAACTTAGCAATTAAATATCTCACAACCATCAGATTGATAGAAACTTCACAGAATGACATACAAACTATAAGCAAGGACAAAAAACAAGTAAAACACCCATACGCTGTTGGCAGGAATGTAGGTTGACACAATTTTGTAGTTATTTGGCAATGACTAGTACAGTTGAAAATGTACATCATCCAAGACCCAGCAATTCCACTTCTAGGTATCTATCCTAGAGAAATGCTCACATGTGCTCAAGGAGACAGTCACAAGGACACTCATTAAGCATTATTTGAAATTTGAAAAAATAAAAATAACGCAAATGTCCATAATTAGGGTAACAGGTGAATGATTTCATTAGTTGTTATTCATATGTGGAATGCTATACAGTAGCGAAAATTAATAAATGAGAGTTAAGGGTAAATAGTTGTTATGGCGAATTGGTCCTCAGCATCCATTCCAGCCTCCTTCTAAGTGCACCTTCCTGAATTGCAGAGATTGGAAAGTTGAAAACTACATTTCTCAGGCAACTTAGGTTCTTCCAATTATATACAAGTGCATGAGGTTTAAAAGGTAGAAGTGAGGCAGAGGCCATCTTTCTGATGCTTCTGTTATTACTACTAGTAAGGAAAATCATGGTGAGCATTTTTTTTTTTTATAAATGAATTAGTGTTCAGTCATTAATTTTATGAATGTCAAGAGGTCATTGAGTGACAGCAGTGACTGTCTGATCCCTGGATCATAGCTGCTGTGAGGCATTTCTGATCTCAGTAGTTTCGGTGGTGGCCTCCTGACTCATCACCTTCCTAATTGCAGCAAAGGTAGCAATTTCCCTGGTATGCCAAAGGCCAGCAGAGTCCACTCCTTCTACTCTTCTATAAATTTTGTAAAACCTAATTTTCTGTATTAAATGTCATTCTTCTCATAATACATTGAATGATTTCTGTTTACTGCAACTGATTCCTGAGTAATAATGTATTTATACCGAATGATTTCAGGCAACAAATCATCAAAATGTAACTTTCGATTGGGTTATCTGACTGGTTGAGTTTGAAGGAATGGGTTTTTGTTGTTGTTATTGTTGTTGTTTTTACTATATGTACAAAATCTAAAGTTTCCCCCATTTAACCACATTCAAATATATAACTCAGTGCTGTTAATTATGTTCACATAATTACCTCCATCCTTTGGGACTTTTCCATTGTTCTAAATAGAAACTCAGTACATATTAAGACTTAACTCCCTATTCCCTACCCCCACCCCATACCTTGACTCTATGAGTTTGTTTATTTTAATTATTTCATATCATAGAGATCATACATTTGTCCTTTTGTGTGTGGCTTATTCCACTCAGCATGATTTCTTCTAAGTTTATCCATTCTTGTCACATTTATCAGAACTTCATTCCTTTTTACAGCTGAATGATAATCCATTGTGTGTATATACCATATTTTGTTTATACATTTATCAGTTGATATACACTTGGGTTGTTTCCATCTTTTGACAGACCAAGTCACTGCTTCAATA
Source organism: Tamandua tetradactyla (assembly GCF_023851605.1). Classification (NCBI taxonomy): domain Eukaryota; kingdom Metazoa; phylum Chordata; class Mammalia; order Pilosa; family Myrmecophagidae; genus Tamandua; species Tamandua tetradactyla. The sequence goes on along the minus strand of NC_135353.1, from coordinate 58,840,946 downwards.
GAGTGTTACAGTAGGATGATAACTATAAGAATTGTGGAATGGACTGGGTGTTTCAGACTGTGCTAGAGAGATTAAAGAAAGTAGTAAGGTTAGGTTTTAACTTTTTAGCTCTAGGCACAATCAAAAGAATAGAGGGCTTTTATGATTTCACTAAAATAATTTATCTCCTGTATCCACAGAGCTGATATATCTGAAAATCAGACTCAGAGTATAATCTTGCAGTTGTTTCTGGTCTCACCAAACTCTAATGTGAAAGTTAAGGCATTAATTGGGAAAAGCAGAGACCTTAAAAATAAGAATAGAGGCATTTGCATTTATTTGGATGAAATTAAATAGTATTCTGAACTCTCAAGTACTGCTGAGCCTCCCTTGCTCCTTCTCCCATGTTTTATGAGACCTGTGCTGCTTAATAGGAAACGAGCTAATGACTTCCCTTGAAGTGGTTATCTTGGAAGTGGATGTTAGTTCTCTTCGTTTTACACTCTAACAATATAATGTCCTCCAGATCTATAATTAGGGACTACTCTCAGTATGGCCCCTTGGAAAATGGTCAAACTCTGGCCCAAGAAGAGAAGGCTTACCTACTAAAACATTACAAAATTTAATCATTTTATATTGGTCATAAACTAAAACTCAGTAAATAAATAGATTCTGAAGTATAATGGAACGTAATTTAAGCATGAGAAAAATTTATCATATGGATATTGTTCTAGTTTGCAAGCTGCCAGAATGTGATAAACCTGAAACAGAACAGCTTTTATATGGGGGAATTTATGAAGTTGCAAATTTTCAGCTGTGAAAATGTCCAAATTAAAGCAAGTATATAAAAATGTCCAAATTAAGGCACAAGGTTACTGTTCTAGTTTGCTAGCTGCCAGAATACAATATACCAGAAACAGAATGGCTTTTAAAAAGGGAAATTTAATAAGCTGCTAGTTTACAGTTCTAAGGCTGAGAAAAAGTCCCAATTAAATCAAGTCTATAGAAATGTCCAATCAAAGGTATCCAGGGAAAGATACCTTGGTTCAAGAAGGCCGATGAAGTTCAGGGTTTCTCTCTCAAGTGAGAAGGCACATGGTGAACACAGTCAGGGCTTCTTTCTCATCTGGAAGGGCACATGGCGAACATGGCATCATCTGCTAGCTTTCTCTCCTGGCTTCCAGTTTCATGAAGCTCCCTGGGAGGCGTTTTCTTCATCTCCAAAGGTCACTGGCTCATGGACTCTCTGCTTTGTGGTGCTACAGCATTCTCTGCTCTCTCCAAATCTCCCATTCTCCAAAATGTTTCCTCTTTTATAGGACTCCAGCAAACCAATCAAGACCCACCCAAATGGGTGGAGACATGTCATCACCTAATCCAGTTTAACAATCACTCTTGACTAAATCACTTCATCCAGGAAGATCATCTGATTATAGTTTCAAACATGTAATATGGAATAGGGATTATTCTACCTTTATGAAATGGGATTTTGATTAAAATATGGCTTTTCTAGGAGGCATATATCCTTTCAAATCAGCACAGTTACCTTCACTCAAGGAAGGTTGATGATGTTCAGGGTTTTTCTCTGAGCATGGTGACATCTGCTAGCTTTTACTCCAGGTTTCTTGGTTCATGAAGCTACCCCATGGGTGTTTTCCTTATTCATCTCCAAAGGTCTCTGGCTGTGAGGGCTCTCATGGTTTTTATGTCTCTGTTGCTTTTTCCAAAATATTACCTCTTTTAAAGGATCCCAGTAAGCTATATATATGTATATATACAAAAAAAGCGGTACATTTCCAAGTATATTTTAACAAGTAGTTATAGAACAGATCTTAAAGTTTGGTATGGGTTACAGTCCCATGATCTTTTGTTTTTTTCTTCCAGTTGCTCCAAGACACTGGAGACTAACAGAAATATCAATATAATGATTCAGCAGTCATACTCATTTGTGAAATCCTATCTTCTCTGTTATACTCCTCCTTCTATTTTTTTCTCCTTTTTGTGAAAAGTGACATATATACAGAAAAGCAATAAATTTCAAATACATTGAAATAATTAGTTGCAAAACAGATTTCAGAGTTTGGTATGGATTACAGAACCAAAATTTTATGTTTTTACTTCTAGCTGCTCTAAGATACTGGAGACTAAAGAAGATTACAATTTAATGATTCAGCATTCATACTCATTTGTTAAATCCAACCTTCTCTGTATAACTCCATCCTCACCCTTGATATTTCTGCCTCTCTTCAGGGGTATTTGGGCTATGCTCCATCTAACGTTTTCATGTTGAAAGGAGCTGTAGATAATATGGGATAGGGGAATGGAAATACTTGATGTTCTGGAAAGTTTGACCCATCTGCATTTCAGGACTTACTTGGTCCAAGGACGCATCTTGATGTTGTAGGTTTCTGGAATGTTACCATAGTGCATGGAGTCTTTGTAGAGCGTATATTTTGCCCTAGGTATTCTTTAGGACCGGCAGAAATGGTTTTGGTTGGGATTTGGCAAGTTATGACAACTGACAATGTGTAATAGAAGCTTGTGTAAGAGTGACCTCCAGAGTATCCTTGTAACTATTTGAGTTCTCTCAGCCACTGATACCTTATTTGTTACACATCTTCTCCCCATTTTGGGCAGAATGGCATTGTTGATTCCATGGTGCCAGGGACAGGCTCATTCCTGGGAGTCATCTCCCATGTCTCTAGGGAGACTTTCACTCCTGGATGTGATGTCCCATGTACGGGGAGGGCAACAATTTCACTTGCAGAGTTGGGCTTAGAGAGAGAGAGGCTACATCTGAGCAACAAAAGAGTTCCTCCTGAAGTAACTTATAGGCACACCTATAGGTAGGCTAAGCTTCTCTGCTACCTATATAAGTTTCATAAGAATAGGCCTCAAATTCAAGGGCTTGGCCTATTGATTTGGGTTTCCTTAATGTTTGACACAGTATTTGGGGTTTCCCCAGTGGTAAAGTTTAATAGTCCCATATTTTTTCTCCCATCGCTCAAGAAACTTTGTCAATACTTTTTCATTATCTCCTTAATATACTCTGGGATATAGTCAGGCATTACATTAGGCTACAGAATTAAAAGCCCTCATTCTTATTCTGTGTTTGGATTGTTTAAATGATCTATTCAGACAGGTTGAGTTAGATTATGTGCTATAGAAAACTTAGGTTTTGGACAAAATAAACCTTGCTCACCCATCTCAAACTTCTGTGCATCTCTAGGTCCCCTATATTCTGTACTGTAAGCCTCTGGTATTACCCTTACCCTGGTCATGGAATCATACAGTTTCTGTCCTTTTATATCTGGCTTATTTCACTCAGCATTGTGTCCTCAAGGCTTATCTATCTTGTGACGTAGTTCAGGATGTCATTTCATGTTACTGCTGCATAATATTCCATCGTATATATATACTATATTTTGCTAATCCACTCATCTGTTGATGGAGACCTGGATTGTTTCCATCTTTTGGCGATTGTGAATTATGCTCCTATGAACATCGGTGTGCAATTGTCTGTTTGTGTCACTGCTTTCAGCTCTTCTGAGTATATACTGAGTGAATTAGCTAGGGTTCTCTTGAGAACCAGAATCAGCAAGAGATATCTGTAAATATAAAATTCATAAAAGCATCTCACATAACCATGGGGATGGAAGAGTCCAAGTTCTGTAAGGCAGGCTGGAAGCTGGCAGCTCCAATGAAGGTCCTCAATGAGCTCTCAGGAGAGGCTATTGGGCAACCTTGGGGATGTAAGAGTCTAAGATCTGTAGGGCAGGCCACAAGCTGGCAGCTCCGATGAAGGTCCTCAATGAACTCTTGAGAGAGGCTGGCTGGCTGAAGCAGGAAGAGTGATCGTCTCTTCTGAATCCTGCTTAAAAGCCTTCCACTGATTAGAATAAGCATCACTCATTACAGAAGACACTCCCCTATGTAATCAGCTGTAGATGCAGCCAACATGGTAATGATTTAAGTCTATGTTATGTCCTTAGAGCAACAAACAAGCAGCACTTGCCCAACCAAACAACCAGCCCCCACCACCTGGCCAAGTTGACAGATGAATCTGCCCATCACAGTCCACCCCTTGTCAACTTGATAGTGATACACATCACTTTAAAACATACTTAATCTCTAAATAGAAAACAGTAACAGACACATTTTTCCCTTACCTGACAAAACTCAACTGTCCTGTGTACAACCAGAAACACATTAAATCTCTCCAGAATAAGGTAGACATCCTTGGTTAATATCCACTCTTAAATTTGGTATCTTACAAGTTAAATACAATAACATGAACAAAACAGCTTGTCATATGATAAAGGTGATAAAATAAACAGGAAAAAAGATATTTGATTTATGGATGAATTCATAGATACTAATTACAAAGCAAGGAAGAAATATTCATACCATTACAGTCCTCATTTCTGTAACTGATCACATGGTCGTAGTTCATATTTACCACTACCTTCTTCCACTACCCATTCCACATTACCTTTACCCTCAGCAAGCACCTCAGTTGCCCATGATTCTTTGCCATGTGGGATGATCCAGACCTTTATCCTTGAAGTTTCAGAGCCATTGGTATTCCTGCCTGGATTAGGTTGTTGCAATTTTCCACTGATTTTAATCACAGAGCATGGTAGTACTAACAGACGTCATAGGGGATCTCCTATATTCCAGGAAAACTCTTCATCACCTCCATTGTATAGTTGCAGTCCTATTTCCCCCAATAATCAGGGTCAATCACCCCAGTCAGTAAAGTAATCCCCTTCTTGGCTTGTTGATCCAGAGGCATAAGTAGCCCAAAGTGACCTGGTGGTAGTCTTAGATTCCAGTTCAAAGGAATCATACTTGTTTCTTCTGGTGGAAGCACTCCTCCTTCTGGAACTAAAACCTGTAGATAAGCATAGCTCAAGGTTGAAGTGACAGGAAACAAAAATTTTCCTAGTGGATCACTAGGGGTAATAGTGAGTGGTGCCACTTCAATTTCCACCCCTTGATTCTTGGCTATGGGAGAAACAGCACCATACAGTGGACACTGATTCAGAGCATACACAGCCCCCTGGAGAGCATCACCCCAATCCTGTAAGGTATTGCCACGTAGTTGGCACCATAATTGAGTTTCCAAAAGGAAATTCCACCATTCTATCAATTCAGCTGTCTCTGGGTGATGGGGAACATGGTAAGAATAGAGAATTCCATGAGCATGTGTCCATTCCCGTGTTTCATTTCCTGTGAAGTAAGTTCCTTGATCAGAAGCAATGTTGTGTGGAATATCATGATGATGGGTATGGCATTCCATAAGTCCACAAATGGTAGTTTTTGCAGAAGCATTGCATGCAGGGAAAGAAAACTCATATCCAGAGTATGTGTCTATTCCAGTTAGAACAAATCACTGCCCCCTCCATGATAGAAGTGGTCCAATGTGATCAACCTGCCACCATGTAGCTGGCTGATCACTTCAGGAAATGGTACATATCAGGGGCTGAGTGTGAGTCTCTGTTGCTGGCAAATTGGGCACTCAGCAATGGCTGTAGCCAGGTCAGCCTTGACGAGTCGAAGTCCATGTTGCTGAGTCCAAGCATAGCCTCCACCCCTACCACCATGATCACTTTGTTCATGAGCCCATTGGGTAATGATAAGAGTTGCTGGGGAAAGAGGCTGACTGGTTGCCACATGACAGGTCATCTTATTCACTTGATTATTGAAACCTTCCTTTGCTGACATTACCCTCTGGTGCACATTCACATGAGACATAAATATTTTCATGTTTTTAACCCACTCAGAAGTCTATCCACATACTTCTTCCCCAGACCTCTTTGTCACCGAACTTCCAATTCCCATGAGTCAGCATACAGATGTATCTCTGGCCAGTTCTCCTTCCATGCAAAAGGAACAACCAGGTGCACTGCTCGAAGTTCCACCCACTGGGAAGACTTCCCCTCACTACTGTCCTTAAAGGACATCCCAGAAAGAGGTCGCAGTGCTGCATCTCTCCACTTTTGGATGGTACCTGCATATCATGCAGAACCATCTGTAAACCAGGCCCAAATTTTCTCTTCCTCAGTCAACTCATTGTAAGGAACTCCCCAGGAGACCATAGCTCTGGTCTGGGAAAGATAAGGTAATGTGGCAGGAGTGAAAACCATGGACACCTACTTGTGCCCTCAGGACCTGCTATGGCCCTATCTTATATATACCATTTCCATTTTATGATTGAGTGCTGCTGCACACACCCAACTTTATGGCTTGATGGGTCAGACAATATCCAGCTCATGATAGGCAATTCAGGTCTCGTGGTAACTTGATGGCCTGTGGTTAAACATTCAGTCTCTACTATGGCCTGGCCAGGCTAAAAGCTTTTTCTCAAAAGGAGAGCAGTTATCTGCAGCAGATGGTTAAGGATTTGCTCCAAAATCCTAATGGTCTGCATTGTGATTCCCTTATAGAGGTACTGCCAAAAGCTCCAGACAGCATCTCTATTTGCCACTGACACTTCCAGCACCATTAGATCTGCTGGATCATATGGTCCAAGTGGCAGAGTAGCTTGTACAGCAGCCTGGACCTGTCACACAGCTTCCTCTTGTTCAGGTCCTCACTCAAAGTTAGCTGCTTTTGTAGTCACTTGATAATTGGGCTGCAGTAGCACACCCAAATGAGGAATATGTTGTTGCCAAAATCCAAAGAGTCCAACTAGGCATTATGCCTTTTTTGGTCATAGGAGGGGCCAGATGCACCAATTTATCCTTTACCTTAGAAGGAGTATCTTGACATGCCTCATGCCACTGAGCACCTAGAAATTTCATTGAAGTGGAAGGCCCCTGTATTTTTGTAGGATTTATCTCCCATCCTCTGACATGCAAATGCCTTACCAATAAATCTAGAGTAGTTGCCACTTATTGCTCACTAGGTCCAATCAACATGATATTATCAATATAAAGGACTAGTGTGATGTCTTATGGAAGGGAGAAACGATCAAGGTCCCTTCGGACAAGATTATGACATAGAGCTGGAGAGTTGATACACCCTTGAGGTAGGACAGTGAAAGTATATTGCTGACCTTGCCAACTGAAAACAAACTGTTTCTGGTCATCCTTACTAACAGCTATTTTTTTTAAAAAAGCATTTGCCAGCTCAATAGCTGCATATCAGGTGCTAGGGGATGTGTTGGTTTGGTCAAGCAATGATACCACATCCATAACAGCAGCTACAATTGGAGTTACCTGTTAAGTTTATGATAATCCACCATCATCCTCTAAGACCATCTGTTTTCAGCACAAGTGAAATAGGAGAGTTGAATGGGGATGTGGTGGGAATCACCACCCCTGCATCCTTCAAGTCCTTAAGAGTAGCACTAATCTCTGCAATCCCTCCAGGAATCCAGTATTGCCTCTGATTTACTATTTTGCTAGGTATTGGATGATAGTGATGTTTTGGGTCCCCTGGAATTAATGTCACTTCTGAATCAGTGTCTAACAATCCCAGAATATCTGAGCACTTCCTTTTCCCCAGTGTACAGTTACCCTGGTAAAAGGCCATAGATCTCCTTGGGGAAGGCTGGGAGGAAGATTAATGGTATAAATTCATGGCAGTGTAACAGGGTCCTACTCCAAAGGAATCTGGCCCTCCCCTCATTCAAGGGGCTCTGGGTCTCTTAATTGTCTCAAATCTGGAAGTTGATTAAGGGACATGACTCTATGTTTCTGTAATTCAAGTTAGACTTCTGTTCACTTGACCTAAAACTCTTCTGCTTATACAACTGAAAAAAGAATTTAGTACACTACCCATCTACTGTACTTCTAGATACCCCATGTTGTGCTGTGTTTAAGGATTCCAGCTCAGTGACAGCAGTCCCACAATAATATCTGACCTACAGAGAAGGGCAACTACAGAGCTCTTCAAGGATGAGGGAGCTAGTCTCACAAATTTATTTCTCACAGTTCTGGTAAAAGGTGCATCCTCTGGACATTTCAGGAGTGTATTGCAGGCTTTCCATTATAAACCCAATCTAACATTCCAATCTCTCTAAGATGTTGGATCTCCTCATCTACATTATACCAGGCCAGTTCTGACATTTCAACCTCAGGTAATGTCAGGAACCTTTTGATCCATGTTTCAACCAACCATCCAAACACACTGCTAATACCTTTTTGAACCCCTTGAGCTAAAACATTGAATGCAGAACCTCTGCTTAGTGGACCCATATCAATAAATTCAGCCTGATCCAGCTTTGTATTCCTTCCACCATTATTCCACACCTTTAAAATTGATTCCCACATAAATTCCAAATTCCCCTGATCTCAAAATATATAAATTAGAAAACTCATGCCATTCTTTTGGAGTATACTGTACCTCCTCATGGGTAACACTTTGTACCTCACGTTTTGGGGTCTGTCTGGACTTCCGTGTAGTTATAGGTCTGGAAGAAAAGAGGGGTAGTGGGGATGGGTCATGAAAAGAATTGGAAGTATCTTCCAAGCCAATTACTTCAGGGCATTTGTTTTCAGTTTCATCTGGTGAAACAAGGCTAATCACTCCAGGCAGAGGAGCAAGGGCTGTTTCCCATGGGGGACAATTACGTGCTTCACAGGCACTGAAGGGTTAATCCCTTCAGGCAGAGGTTGGGTGGCTGATTCCTCAGGGCAGTCTGGAGATGGGGTGGCCATGTCCTCAGGGCAGACTATTACAGGGTTATCTAGAAAAGACTCAGCTCAATCTAGGGTTTCAATGTCTCCACAGCCATCATTATCAATCCATATGTTGCCATCCCATTTTTCAGGGTCCCACTCCTTTCCAATCAATGCCCCTCACTTTAACCACAGACACCATGCAAGGTTGAGATTTCAGTTTAAGTTGTAAGGTTGCTACTCTAACAACGAGACTCTGAGTTTGATTTTCAGAGATCTCAAGTCTGCAGCTACAGGAAATAAGATCTTCCTTCAGGGCACTCATAGAAACCTTTACATCTGTCATATGGCATGTAAGTGTCTCATTTGAAGCCTTCAGGTCATCCCTTTCACTCATCAATGTATCCAGCATCTGTAACAACAACCAGCCAACATCTCTATACCTCTTAATTCCAAAAAACTCTGTAAAAGTGTCAAAAACATTATCACCTGGAGCCTGGCCTCATATAAGCATACTATTAGCAGAACTGAATGGTGATATTTTAACTATCTCTTTCACCAGTTCACCCCATGGACTTGAAGTGTCATCCTGATTATGGGAAACAGAGTTATTAGTGCCTTTAAGCCCAACTAGAGTAGAAAATCAGTTGTCAAAACCCATTTTTAAGATTCTGTTTCTTAAGAACCATTCCCACTACCAAACTGTATTAGCTAGGTTTCTCTACAGAAACAGATTCAGTGGGAGATAGCTGTAAATACAAAATTTATAAAAGTGTCTCATATAACCATGGGGATGTACTAGTCCAAGACCTTTAGAGCAGGCCACAAACTGGCAGCTCCAATGAAGGTCCTTTATGAGCTCTCAGGCAAGGCTGGCTGGGCAACCATAGGGATGTAAAAATACAAGATCTATAGGAAGGCCATGAACTGGCAGCTCTAAAGAAGGTCCTCAATGAACTCTCAGGAGAGGCTGGCTGGCTGGCATAGGAAAAGTGAATGTGTCTTCTGAATCCTCCTTAAAAGCCTTCTGGTGATTAGATTAAGCATCGCTCATTGCAGAAGACACCTTAGCTGATGGCAAATGCAATCAGCTGTGGATGCAGCCAACATGGTCATAATTTAAGTCCATGAAATGTCCTTTCAGCAACAGACAGACCAGCACTTTCCCAGAGAACTGGGCACCACCACCTGGCTAAGTGGACATATGACCCTGACCATCACACCGAGTGTTCCCAGGTTATAAGGCAAGTTTCCTGAGGAACCATCATACTGCCTTCTGTAGTGGCTGGACAATTGTACATTCCCATAAGCAGTGCATGTGTCCCAATTTCTCCACATCCTCTTCCAGATTTGTAGTTTCCTGTTTGTTTAATAGCAGCCATTCTTATAGGTGTGAAGTGATATCTCATTGTAGTCCTGATCTGCATTTCCCTTATAGCTAATGGAAGGAGCATCTCTTCATGTGCTTTTCAGCTATCTGCATTTGCTCTTCAGACAATGTCTATTCATATCTTTAGCCCAATTTTAATTGAGTTGTTTGTTCTTTTGCTGCTGCATTGTATGATTTCTTTATGTATACAGGATACCAAACTTTCATCCAATGTGTGATTTCTAAATATTTTCTCCCATTGAAATGGCTGCCTCTTCACCTTTTTGACAAAGTCTTTTGAGGCACAAAAGCATTTGATTTTGAGGAGTTCCCATTTATCTATTTTTTATTTTGTTTCTTGTGCTTTGGTGTAAAGTTTAGGAAGCTACCTCCTATTACTATGTCTTGAAGATGTTTCCCTGCATTTTCTTCTAGGAATTTATGGTACTGCTTCTGATATTTAGGTGTTAGATCCAATTTGATTTAATTTTTCTGTAAGGTGTAATGTCAGGGTCCTCCTTCATTCTTCAGGCTATTGATATCCAGTTCTTTCAAGCCTGTTTATTGAAAAGATTTTTGTCACAGTTCAGGGGGTTTGGGGACCTTGTCGAAGGTCAGTTTTCCATAGATTTGGTAGTCTATTTCTGTACTCTCAATCAGATTCCATTGGTCAATACTTCTGTTTTTGTGCCAGTACCATGCTTTTTTTTTTACCACTGTGGCTTTATAATAAGTTTTAAAATCAGGGAGTGTTAATCCTCCCAGTTTGTTCTTCCTTTTTAAGAATGCTTTTAGCTATTCAGGGTCTCTTTCCCTTCCAGATGAATTTGGTAACTAGATTATCTAAGTCTTCAAAGTAGGTTGTTGGAATTTGATTGTACTGTGTTGAATCTATAGATCAATTTGGGTAGAATTGACATCTTATCTACATTTAACCTTCCTATTCATGAGCATGGAAGGTCTTTCCACCTACAGATCCTCTTTGCTTTTTTTTAGCAATGTTATGTAGTTCTTTGTGTATAAGTCCTTTATATCTCTACTTAATTACATTCCTAGATACTTGATTCTTTTAGCTGTTATTTTGCATGGATTTTTTTCCATAATTGACTCCTCATTAAGTCATTTTTTGTGTATAGAAACATTACTGATTTTTGCACATTAATTTTTGCAACCTGTCCCCTTGCTGAATTTGTATATTAGCTCAAGTAACTTTGTTGTTGATTTCCCAGGTATAGTATCATGTCATTTGCAATTAATGAAAGTTTTACTCCTTCCTTTCCAATTTGGATACACTTTGTTTCTTTTTCCTGCCTGGTTGCTCTAACTAGAACTTCTAGTTCAATGTTGAATAATAGTAGTGACAGAGGGCATCCTTGTGTAATTCCCAATCCTAGGAGAAAAGGTTTCAGCTTCTCATCATTGTTTGCAATGCAGGCTATAGTGTTTTTGTATATGTCTTTTATCATATTAAAGAAGTTACCTTTGATTCCTGCCTTTTGAAGTATTTTTATCAGAAAAGGATGCTGAATTTTGTCAAATGCTTTTTCAGCATCAATCGAGATGATCATATGATTTTTCCCATTTGATTTGTTAATGTGCTGTATTACATTAGCCAATTTGCTTGTGTTGAACCATCCTTGCATTTCTGGTAAAACCCCACTTAGTTGTGGTGCATAATTCTTTTAACATGTTGTTGGATTTGATTTGCTAATATTTTATTAAGAATTTTTGCATCTATGTTCATTAAGAAGATTGGTCTGTAGTTTTCCTTTCTTGCAACATCTTTACCTGGTTTTGGCATTAAAGTGAGGTTAGCTTCATAAAATGAGTTAAGTAGTGTTCCTTTTTCCTCTTTTTTTTTTTTGGAAAAATTTAAGCAGGATTGATGTTAATTCTTTTTGGAATGTTTGATAAAATTTTCCTGTGAAGCCATTTGGCCATGGGCTTTTCTTTGTAGGATTTTTGATGACTGGTTGACTCTCTTTACTTGTGATTGGATTGTTGAGATCTTCTATTTCTTCTTGCAACAGTGTAGTGTGTTTGTGTGCTTCTAGGAATTTGTTTATTTCATCTAAATTGTCTCATTTGTTGGTGTATAGTTGTTCATAGTAGCCTCTTATGATTTTTTTTTTATTTCTTCAGGGTCTGTGGTAATGACCTCCCTTTCATTTCTGATTTTGTTTATTTACATGCTCACTCTTTTTTTCTTTGTCATTCTTGCTAGTGGCCCATCAATTTTATTGATTTTCTCAAAAAAGCAACTTTTGGATTTATTGATTCTTTCTATTGTGCTTTTATTTTCCCATTCATTTAACTCTTCTTTGTTATTTTTCTTCTCCTATTTGTTTTGGGTTTAAGTTTGCTGCTGTTTGTCAAGTTCCTCCAGTTGAGCAGTTAAGTCCTTGATTTTTGCTCTTTATTCTTTTTCATTATAAGTGTTTAGGACAATAAATTTCCATCTCAGAACAGCCTTTTCCACGTCCCATAAGTTCTGATATGCTGCACTTTCATCTCCAGATAGTTGCTGCTTTTTTTTAGCAATTTCTTCTTTGACCTACTCACAGTTCAAGCGTGTTTTATTTAATTTCCATATATTTGTGAAAGTTCATTCTTTAATGGGTATTGATATCCAGCTTCATTCCATTGAGATCAGAGAAAGCGCTTTGAATAATTTCAATGTTTTTAAATTTATAAAGACCTGTTTTGTGCCCCATCATGTGATCTATCTTGGAGTGTGTTCCATGAGTACTAGAGAAGAATGTATATCCTGGTGTTTTGGGGGGTAATGACCTATCTATGTCTGCTAGATCTAATTCATATATCAAATGGTTTAAGTTATCTATTTCCTTGTTGATCCTCTGTCTGGTTGCTCTATCTATGGAGTAGAATGGTGTGTTGAAATCTCTTACTATTATTTTTTTCCCACTATTATTGTTGAAACGTCTATCACTCCCTTCAGTTTTGCCAATGTCTGTTTCCTGTACTTTGGAGCTCCTTGATTGGGAGCATAAACATTTATGATTGTTATTTCTTCTTGGTGAATTATCCCTTTTACTAATATATAGTGTCTTTCTTCATCTCTTATGATGTCTTTACACTTAAAGTCTATTTTGTCTGATATTAGTATAGCTACCCCTACTTTCTTTTAGTTACAGCTTACACAAATATCTTTTTCCATCCTTTCACTTTCAATCTATTTGTGTCTTTGCGTCTATGGTGAGTCTCTTGAAAGCAGCATATAGCTGGACTCTATTTCTTAATCCATTCTGCCAATCTGTATATTTATCTGGTAAATTTAGCCTGGTAACATTCAAAGTTATTACTGTAAAGGCGTTTATTAACTCTACCATCTTATCCTTTGGATTTTATTTTTCAAATATATATATTATTTTCCTTCTTTCTCTTTTTATCCTTTAAGTTACCCTTACTGGTACTCTTCAATTCTGTGCCCTCCTCCAAATCTCCCCGTCCTGCCTTTTTTTTTCTTTCTTTTTTTTTTTAATTCATAGAATTCTCTTTAGTATTTCTTTCTTGGCCAATCTCTTGATCTCTTGTTGACATATTCTCTCAGCCTTTGGCTGTGAGAATTTTAATCTCTCCCTCAGTTTTGAAGGTCAGTTTGGCTGGAGACAGAATTCTTGACTGGAATTCTTTTTCTTTCAGGATCTTTAATATATCATATAATTGCCTTCTTGCCTCCATAGTGCCAGTTGAATAGTCCAAACTCAGTCTTATATGGTCTACCTTGTACATAGTAGATTGCTTTTCTCTTGTTGCTTTCAAGATTTTCTGCTTCTCTTTAACATTTGACAGACTAATTTGTATGTGTCTTGGGGTAGGCCTATTTGGATTTATTCTATTTGGCATTCATTGAGTTTCTTTGATTTGCATATTTATATCTCTCATAAAGGCTTGGAATTTTTCCCCCATTATGTCTTTCAGTAATCTTCTTAGCCCTTTATTCTTGTCTTCTCCTTCTGGGACATTGATGATTCTTATATTTGTGTGCTTTGTTTTGTCCACAATATCCTTGAGATCCAATTCAAATATTTCCATCTTTTTTTTGTAATTTTCTCTTTTGTGTGTTCAAAATCTCTTCACTTGTCCTCTAGTTCACTTATTCTTTCTTTTCCCTCTTCAAATTTGCTATTATTTGTCTCCAGTATATTTTTTATTTGGTCTACAGCATCTTTAATCTCTTTGATATCTGCCATTTTTCTATTTATTGTTTCAAATTCCTCTTTATTCCCTTCTTGTGCTTTCTTGATTTTCTTTATATCATTAGCCATCCCACTGACTTTATTTAGTAAAGTTATATGAACTTCTTTGATTAGTTGTTCCAAAATCTGTGTCTCCTCTGGTGTCTTAATTTGGTCATCACCCTGGGCTATATCTGTCTGCATCTTCATATAGGTAGGGATCTTCTGTTGTCTTTGAAGCATGTAAATATCTTGATATGGTTACTTTGGAAGTTGATTTCTTTCACTAATCTAGAGCTTTGTATTTGTGGAATAGGTGTGGAGCAGGATGTAGCATGTGGAGAGGGGCACAACAGTGCAGTGACGGGCTACAGCACATGTATATGCATGAAGTGGGGTCATTATGCTGGTGCCTTTGAACATATGATGTGGGTTGTGTGGTTCTGGAGGTGTGGTGGGGGGGATGTAGGGGTAGGGGCAGTTCAGGCAAGCTTGAAGCACAAGAGCAGGGTGCAGTATTGGGAACACAGAGGTAGGGGAACTGAGTAGATGTGCTTGGGCTGGTATGTGGGCAGGATGTGGGTGGGTGCATGTAGTGTGTGGATCATGGGTTTCAGCGTATGGGGTTGTTCTAGTTTGCTAGCTGCTGGAATGCAATATACCAGAAAGGGAACAGCTTTTAAAAGGGGGAATTCAATAGGCTGCTAGTTTACAGTTCTAAGGCCGAGAAAATGTCCCAATTAAAACAAGTCTATAGAAATGTCCAATCAAAGGCATCCAGGGAAAGACACCTTGGTTCAAGAAGGCCGATGAAGTTCAGGGTTTCTCTCTCAAGTGAGAAGGCACAAGGCGAATACAGTCAGGGCTTCTCTCTCAGCTGGAAGGGCACATGGAGAATACCGCGTCATCTGATAGTTTTCTCTCCTGGCTTCCGGTTTCATGAAGCTCCCTGGGAGCCACTTTCCTTCTTCATCTCCAAAGGTCATTGGCTGGTGGACTCTCTGCTTCGTGGGGCTGCAGCATTCTCTGCTCTCTCTGAATCTCATTCTCCAAAATATTTCCTCTTTTATAGGACTTCACAAACTAATCAAGACCCACCCAAATGGGTGGAGACATGTCATCTCTTAATCCAGTTTAACAACCACTCTTGACTAAATCACATCATCCAGGGAGATGATCTCATTACAGTTTCAAACATACAGCATTGAATAGAGATTATTCTACCTTTATGAAATGGGATTTATATTAAAACATGGCTTTTCTTGGGGGGCATACTTCTTTTCAAACCAGCACAGGGATATAGGGCACAGAAATTGGGGCACAGGAAAGGCAGTGCACAGGTTTGTCCTGTTCAGGGGGATGCAGATGCACAAGTGCGTAGGGTTGGGGCACAGATCACGGAGGTTGCAGGATGTGTGCCAGGGGTGAGTGATGATGGCTGAGTGGGGCCCTGACACGTGTGCATAGGTGCAGGGGTCGTGGAGTAGGGGTGTACATGTGCAAGGCAGAGGCTATGTAGCACAGATGCTCATGAGAGCACCTGCCAGTTGTGTGAGCAGGGCACTTGTGCTATGGCGTGTGGCAAGTGTGCACATGTGTGGAGCAAGGGGATTGGGCTACAAGGTTCAACACATCAGTGCACAGATATGTGGGTGCCCAGTGAGGAGGAAGTGACTGTACCAGTGTGTGGGTCTGGGTTGGGGGCAGAGCCCTGGTGTGTACATGCATAAAGCTCAGTGGCAGTGGGGCAGGATTGCGCTTATGTGGGCTCAGGGCTGGTGTGGCCTATATGCACAAGTCAGTGCTTGTCCAAAGCTAAGGGATCATGGCATGAGTGGGTACATGTGCATGCATGCGTCTGTAGGGGCTGGCTGCTGTTGTGCACTTGTGTAAAGCTCGGAGGGGCCTAGGTGGAGTTGAACAACTGTATGGGCTGGGTGCAGCTGTGGCCAGGTATGAAGGTGCATGTCTTCAGTCCGTATCCATAGGTGACTGCCTGCAGGAGGCAGTTAGGTGGTAGTTTGAGGGGCTGGACACAGGTTTGCAGATTTTGGGCAGGGTGGACTGTGTGCCTGCATGGGAATGGTTGGTCAGGCTGGAACAAGCTCATGTGCATGTATGGGGTGTGTGTGTGGGATGGGGATGCACGGGCAGTAGGGTTGGGTTGGGAGTGTGTGGAGTGTGTTGAGCATACAGGTGATGGTGTTCAGGTGCGTGGGGTGTGGGGGGAGTCACGGGTCATGGGTGTGGATGGTGTGCTTGACTGTAGTGCATTCAAGGAGCACAGCTTGGCTTACTTCCTAGTGTCCATCTCCTTGTCCATGCACTCCTGAGGGCTCTGGGTCTCCATTTGGAAAAGGGTGCATTAGGCTGTTTGCACTATTTGACCAGTATCCAGTTCCTTGCATCTCAACCAGGGCCATCCTATGTGGCATAGAAGACCCTCCTAGGTACTTACACCCTGAAATCCCTCTCCCAGTCATTTTTCTGTCATTGTTCAAACTGTTCCTTGGAGCAGAGGTGAACTCAATCTATTCTATTCTTCCATCTTCCTAGAACATTGGTTTGCTTTTGTTAGCTTCTGACAATCAAAGAAATCTCTGTCATGTCACTATTTGGATACAAACTTAAGGAGCAGATAGCTCAGGGACTAAATCCCTAAGGTAGCCCTTTAAAATACTAAAATGTACAATGTGCAACAAAAGATTACAAGACAAACAAAGAAACAGGAAACGATGGCCCATTCAAATGTACAATTAAAAAATCTAGAAATCCTTAATGAAGACTAGACTTTGGACATGTCAAAGATATGTCATCATTGTACTCAAGGAAATAAAGGAAAACATGGAGAGAAAATGAAAAATATCAGGAAAGCGAGGATTGAATGATATGACAATCTCAGTTAAGATAAATTTTAAAAAGGAAGCAAACAGAAATACTGGAGTTAATGATCAAATAATCATATGAAAAAATTCCCAAGAGGATTTTAATAGCAAATAGGAGCTGACAGAAGAAAGAGTCAGTGAACTCAAACAATGCAATTGAAATGATTCACATTGAGGAGAAGAAAGAAAAATCATAAAAAGTGAAGAGAACTTAAGAAACATGTAGAATAACAACAAACATACTAATATATGCATTATGGGAATGCCAAAATGAGAAGACAAAAAGGGGAAGATGGAATAGTCAAAGAAATAATGGTAAAACACATCCCCAAATTAATGAAAGATATGAATATGCAAATTCAAGAACCCCAAGAAATCCTAAACAAGATGAACTTGAAGAGAACCATGCTCAGATACATAGCAGTCAAATTTTTGAATGCCAAGGACAGGGAGAGAACTCTAAAAGATGCAAGAGAAAAGCAGCACGTTATGTAGACAGCAGTCCCATTAAGATTAAATGCCAATTTTTCATCAGGAATCATGGCAGCAAGAAGGCAGAGAACAAAATATTGAAAGTGCTGATAGGAAACTATGGCCAAGTAAGAATTTTATATCTGGAAAAGCTTTCTTTAAAAAATGAGGTAGACAAATCAATAGGTCATGCCTTTGATCCTAAGGCTTACTTTTGTTTCTCAGATGTGACCTCACTCTCTAAGCCCAATTCTGCAAGTGAAATCATTGCCCTCACCCCTACATGGGACATGACATCCAGGGGTGAAAGTCTCCCTGGTGATGTGGGAGATGACTCCCAGGGATGAATCCAGACCTGGCAACATGGGATCAACAATTCTATCCTGACAAAAAGGAGAAAAGAAGTGTAATTAATATAGTATCAGTGGCAGAGAGAGTTTAAATAGAGTCAAGAGGCTACTCTGGAGGTTGCTCTTATGCAAGCTTCAGTTAGACCTTGCTAGCTATCATAACCTGCCAACCCCCAACCAGGACCATTCCAGACAATCCTAAAGAACACCTAGGGCAATATATAAGATTCTACCAAGATTCCATGGACTAAGGTAACTTTCTAGAAACCTACAACCTCCAGATGGGTCCTTGGCCCAGACAAATCCTGAAACTTAGAGGCCCAGCCTCTCTAGAAGATCAGATAGTTCCATCTTCTTACCCCATATTAGTGGCAGACCCTTCCAATATGAAAAAGGGAAAATGGCCATAGGCCAAACACCCCCCCCCAAAAAAAAAGCACACCACAATTATTAGTTGTAGAACAGATTTTGGAGTTTGGTATGGGTTACAATTCCACAATTTTAGGTTTCTACTACTACCTACTCCAAGACACTGGAGACTAAAAGAAATCTCAATATAATGATTCAGCAATCATACTCATTTGTTAAACCCTACCATCTCTGTATGACTCCACCATCACCTTTGATATTTCTCCCACTCTTTAGGAGTATTTGGGCCATGTTCTGTTTAATTTTTTCATGTTGAAAGGGGCAGTCGATAATATGGGACAGGGGATGAAACTGGTTGATGTTCTGGAGAGTTTGGCCCCTCTGCATTTCAGGACTTATCTGCTATAGAAACACATCTGGAGGTTGCAGGTTCTGGATAGTAATCCTAGTGCATGGCACCCTTGTAAAGTCTCATATAAAATCCTAGGTGTTCTTTTTATTGTTTTTTGTTTGTCTGTTTTTGTTTTTTATAGCACTTTTATTGTGATATATAATATATATTCAAAAAAGCAATAAATTTACAAGTACATTTTAACAAGTAGTTATAGAACAGATTTCAAACTTTGGTATGGGTTGAAGTTGCACAATTTCAGGTTTTTTCTTCTAGCTGCTGAAGACACTGGAGACTAAAACAAATATCAATATAAATAAATATTCAGCAGTCATAGTAATTTGTTAAATCCTGTCTTCTCAGTTATAACTCCTCCTTCTCCTTTCATCTCTCTTCCAATCTTTAGGAATGTTTGGGCTATGCCAATTCTAACTTTTTCAGGTTGAAAAGGGGGGGGTCTAATTTCATTTTTTTTAATCATCACAGTCAACTTTCTTTGAAAAATAACATATATACAAAAAAATAAATTTCATAGTCCATCACAACATTAGTTGTAGAACAGATTTCAGAGTTTGGTATGAATTACAATCCCGCAATTTTAGGTTTTTACTTCCAGCTGCTCTAAGATACTGGTAACTAAAAGAACTATCAATATAATGATTCAGCAATCACATGCATTTGGTAAACCCTACCTTCTCTGTATAACCCCATCACCTTTGATCTTTCTCCCACTCTTTGGGGGTATTTCGGTTATGCTCCTTCTCAATTTTTCATGTTGGAAAGGGCTGTCAATAATATTGGATAGGGGGTTGGAACTAACTGATGTTCTGGAGAGGCTGGACACTCTGCATTTCAGGACTTACCTTGACCAGGGACTCATCTGGAGCTTGCGGGTTTCTGGAAAGTTATCCTAGTGCACAGAACTTTTGAAGAAACTTTCTAATTCCCTAGGTGTTCTTTAGGATTGGCACGAATGGTTTTGGTTGGAGTTTTTGTAAACTATGATAGATAGCAATGCCTAACTGAAGCTTGGAAAAGAGTAGCCTCTCAACTCTATTTGAACTCTCAGCCACTCATATCTTATTTCTTACACATCTTTTTCCCCTTTTGGTCAGGAAGACATTCTCAATTCCATGCTGCCAGGGGCGGATTCATCTATATTCTAGGTCCTAACTGTATTAATTTTCTTATTATAATGAGTTTATATCGGTGAGAGCATACAATGTATCCTTTGTGTTTGACTTATTTCACTCAATATAATGTCCTCGGGGTTCAATCATGTTGTCATATGCAACAGGACACCATTCCTTCTTACAGCTGTATAATAGTCCATTATATGTATATACCACAGTTTGTTGATCCATTCATTGGTTGATGGACACTTGCGTTGCTTCCATTTTTTGGCAATTGCAAAAAATGTCACTATGAACATTGGTGTGCAAATATCTGTTTGAGTCTCTACTTTCTGGATATATAACTAGTAGCAGGATTGCTGTATCATACTGAAATTCTATCTTTAGTTTTCTGAGGAACTGCCAAACTGTCTTCCACACTAGCTGCACCATTTTACATTCCCACCAGAAGTGAATGAGTGTTCCATAGCTTCTCCAACACTTTTAGCTTTTCTTTTTTAATAGTGGCCATTCTAGTAGGTGTGAGATGGTATCTCATTATGGTTTTGATTTGCATTTCTTTAATAGCTAGTGATGTTGAGCCTCTTTTCATGTGCTTTTTAGCCATTTATATTTTCTCTTTGTAAAAAATGTCTATTCAAGTATTTTTTCAAATTTTTTAACTTAATGTTTTTATTTCTCATGTTTTAATTGGGTTATTGTTGATTTTGTTAGACTTCTCTATATATGTTCTGGATATTAAACCCTTACTGGATATGTGGTTTCCAAAATATTTTCTCCCTTTGGGTAGTTTGCTTTTTCTCTTTCTTGACAAAGTCCTTTGAAGTACGAAAGTTTTTAATTTTAAGGAAGTCCTATCTATCTATTTTTTCTTTAATTGCTTGTGCTTTAGGTATAAAGGTTAGGAAGCAATTGCCTACCAAAAGATTTTGGAGATAATTCTCTGTTTTCTTTCAGGAGTTTTTATGGTCTTGGTTCTTATACTTAGGTGTCTGATCCATTTTGAGTTAATTTTTGTACAAGGTGTGAGATAGAGATCCTCTTTCATTCTTTGCAAGTGGATATCCAGTTTTCCCAGCACCATTTCTTGAAAGGACTAATCTATCCCAGTTGAGTGGACTTGGCAGCCTTGTGAATTACCAATTGGCCAAAGCTGTTAAGGGGTATTTCTGAACTCTCCATTTGATTCCATTGGTCAATGTATCTATTTTATGTCAGAATAATGCTGTTTTAACCACTGTACCTTTATAATATGTTTTAAAGTCAGAAAGTGTGAGTCCTCTCTGCTGATTTGAAAGGATCATGCACTCTAGAAAATCTGTGTTTTAATCTTGATCCATCTTGTGGAAGCATTCATTTCTTTTAATTCCTATTCAGCACTGTAGGTTGAAAACTTGATTAGAGTAGCCCAGAGAGATGTGACACACCCAATTGTGGGTACTGACCTTTGATTAGAGGGAGCTGTGACTCCACCCATTCCAGGTAGGTCTTGATTAGTTTACTGGAATCCTTTTAAAAAATAAACTTTTGGAAAAAGTGACAGAGCCACAAGACCCACAAGAGCCCATGCAGCCAGAGACCATTGGAGATGAAAAAGGAATGCCCCTCAGAGAGCTTCATGAAATAAGAAGCCAGGAGAGAAAGATAGCAGACTTCACCATGTATGCCATGTGACTTTCCAGTTGAGAGAGAAATCCTGAATTTCATCGGCCTTTCTTGAGTGAAGGTAACCTCTTTGTTGGTCCCTTAATTTGGACAGTTTTATAGACTTGATTTAACAGACATTTTCAAAGCCTTAGAATTGTAAATTTACAACATAATAAATCTCCCCTTTTAAAAGCCATTCTGGGGCAGTGCAATAGTGGCTCAGTGGCAGAATTCTCGTCAGCCATGCCGGAGATCTGGATTTGATTCCTGGAGCCTGTCTGTGCCAAAAAAAAAAAAAAAAGCCATTCTGTTTCTGGTATATTGCTTTGCAGCAGCTGGCAAAATAGAACATTTTCCAACATCATCATTATTTTTCAAGATTTTTTAGCTATTCCGAATTTTCAAGATTTTTTTTTTACTATTCCCTTTCCTTCCAAATAAACTTGAAAATTGGCTTTTCCATTTCTGGAAAGTAAGCTGTTGGGATTTTGATTGGAATTGCTTTGAATCCGTAAGTCATTTTGGTTAGAATTGACATCTTAATATTTAGCCTTCCAACCCATGAACATGATGTCTTTCCATTTATATAGGTCATCTCTGATTTCTTTTAGAAATGTTTTGTAGTTTTCTGTGCCCAAGTCCTTTACACCTTGGTTAAATTTATTCCTAGGTATTTGATTCTTTTGTTATTGTAAAATGGAATTATTTTGTTTAGATTGTTCCATATTAGTGCACACAAACACTCCTGATTTTTGTGTGTTGATCTTGTATCCCACAACTTTGCTGATCTTATTAGCCCTAGTAGCTTTGTTGTAGATTTTTCAGGATTTTCTCTGTATAAGATCATCTGCAAATAGTGAAAGATTTACTACTTCTTTTCTAATATGAATGTGTTTTATTTCTTTTTGTGGCCTAACTAGCTAGAAATTCTAGCACAGTATTGAATAACAGGAGTCACAGTGGACATCCTTGCCTTATTCCAGATCTTAGAGGGAAAGCTTTCAGTCTGTTCCCCATTGAGTACCCTGTTATACATCCTTTATCATGTTGAAGAAATTTCTTTCTATTCTTACCTTTTTAACAAGAAAGGGTGCTGGGGGGGTGTAAGGGGAGTTCAGTGGTAGAATTCTCCCCTGCCATGTGGGAGACCTAAGTTCAATTCCTATTCCCCCCCAAAAAACATATTCAACAAATGGTGCTACAGTAATGGATATTCACCTGGAAAAGGAATGAAATGTGACCCCCATGACACAGTATAAAAAAAAGAAGGGGTGCTGGACTTTATCAAATTACTTTTCTAAATCAATTGAAATGATCACATGGTTTTCCCCTATGATTTATTAACATGGTGTATTACATTAATTGATTTTCTTGTGTGAAATCACCCTTGCATACCTAGGATATCATGCACTTGATTACGGTGCATACTTCTTTTAATGTGCTGCTGGATTAGACTTGCAAATATTGAGGATTTTTGCATATGTATTCATTAGAGAAATTGGTCTGTAATTTTCTTTTCTTGTAGTATTTTTACCTGTATTTGGTATTAGTATGATGTTTTCTTCATAGAATGAGTTAGGTAGTGTTGCTTCCTCTTCCACTTTTTTGGATGAGTTTGAGCAGGACAGGTAATCATTATTCTTGGATTGATTGGTAGAATTCACTTGTGAAGCCATCTGGTCCTAGGATTTTCTTTGTTGGGAGGTTTTTGATGACCAATTCAATCTCTTAACTTTTATTTTGTTTGCTGAAGTGTTCTATGTCTTCTAAAGTCAGTGTAGGTTGTTCATTTGTTTCCAGGAATTTGTCCATTTCATCTAAGTTTTCTAATTTGTTAGTATATAGTTGTTCATCCTAGCCTCTTATGATTTTTTCTTATTTCTGTGTGGTCAGTAGTAATGCCCCCTCTATTTTTGTTTTTGTGGCAGGCTGTAGAAACTGAACCCAGGTCTCTTGCATGGCAGGTGAGAATTCTGCCACTGAGCCACCACTACAGCACCGCCATCCCTCATTTTTATTTTATGTATTTGCATCTTCTCTTTTTTGTTCTCTGTTAGTTTTCCAGCTAAGGGTTTGTCAATACTATTGATCTTCTCAAAGAACCAACTTTTGATTTTGTTATTTCTCTTTATTTTTTTCTTCTCAATTACATTTATTTCTGCTGTAATCTTTGTCATTTCTTTCATTCTATTTGCTTTTGATAATTTTCTGTTCTTTTCCTAGTTCTCCATATGTGCAGTTAGTTCTTTAATTTTAGTTATTTTTCTGTAATAATGTGTTTAGTGCTATAAACTTCCCACTCGCACTGCCTTCAAAGCATCCCATAACTTTTGATATGTTATGCTCTCATTTTTATTCATCTAAAGATATTTGTTGATATTTCTGGCAATTCCTTCTTTGGCCCGTTGATTATTTCTTATTGAAAAACTCTCTTGGTTTCTTTTTATCTGTGAGTATTTAAAATTCTTCCTTATTTTTTAAGGACAGTTTTTCCAAGTAAAGAGTTCTTGGCTGGAAGATTTTCTCTTTCAGTACCTTAAATATATCATACCAATTCCTTCTTGCCTTCATGGTATCTGATGAAAAATCAGCCTTTAGTCTTAATGTCATTCCCTTTTTATGTGACAAATCATTTTCTTTTGCTGCTTTCAGGGTTTTCTATCTTTGGCATTTGACATTCTGATTAGTATGCATCTCAGAGTAGGCCTATTAGGATTTATTCTGCTTGGAGTATGTTGCACTTCTTGGACATATACATTTATGTATCTCATAAGAGTTGGGAAATTGTGTGCCATTATTTTCACAGAAATTTTTCTGTCCCTTTTCCCCTCTCTTCTCTTTATAGCATGAACATGATAGATACTTCTGTGCACTTTGTACTGTCATTCAATTCTCTTAGACCTTGTTCAATTTTTCCATCCTTTTCTCTATCTGTTCTTCTGTTTGAAAGATTTAAATTGTCCTATTTTCTAGTTCACTGATTCTTTCTTATGCCTTTTCAAATCTGCTGTCATAAGCCCCTAATATATCTTTAATCTTCCATTTCCATAATTTGTGTTATTTTTCTTTTTATACTTTCAAAGTCTTCTGTATGCTTATGCAGCATCTTCTTAATATCCTTTATCTCTAGCCATATTTTCCTTCATCTTCTTGAATAGTTTTAGGAGATTTCTCTGAAGGTCTTTGGGAAATTTTTGTGTCTCCTTTGAAGTTTTAATTTGGTCTTTTGATTGGGCCATATCATCCGGTTTCTTAGTATACCTTGTAATTTTTTTCTGATATCTAAGCTTCTGATTATCTTGATGGCTTTACTCCGAAGATCAATTTCTCACCCTTGAGTTGGGTTTTTATTGTCAATTGGCTTTGTGTTAAGGCTGTTCTTTGATTCTTGGTTCAATTTATTCTTGACCTTTAGAATTGCCTATGCTTAACTGTTCAGATTGTTTCAGCTCTGCTCTATCAGATTCTTGCCCTGGAAATGGGGTACATTTTTTAAGATAGTACTATTTGTGCAATTGTTTCATCTGAAGAAGAAATCTTCCTTTCTTCTATTCCTTCTCTGGGAATCTTAATCTCTTCTTCTATTACTTTTTTTTTTATTTTTGGTGGTTGTTGTTGCTGCTCTGTATTAGTCAGGGTTATCTAGAGAAACAGAACTAAACAAGAGATATCTGTAAATATGAGATATATAAAGGTGCCCTATGCAACCAAGGGAATGGAAGAGTCAAAAATCCATAGGGCATGCTATGAAGCTGGCAGCTCCGAGGAAAGGCCTGGATGAACTCCACAAAAGAGGCTTGCTAGTTGAAGAAGCAGTGAAAAAGTCTTTCTTCCTCCTTAAAAGACTTCAACTGACTGGATTATCTCACTGTGGGAGGCATACTATAGTTGATAACAGTTGTAATCGGCCACAAATGCAATCAACTGACTGATAATTTAACACACCAGCCTTCTGGCTTGTCAACCAGCCATGAAATATGCTTGCAGCAATGATCAGACCAGTGCTTGTTTGACCAGACAACTGGGCACCATCACTTGGCCAAATTGATGCAGAGCCTAACGATGACAGTCCACCCCTTGCTAACATTGCAGCTATACACATCACCTTGAATCACACTTAATTTCCAAGTAGATCACAATAACAGACATATGATTTGTCTTATAATACTCAACTGTCCTGCATACAACAAGAAATGAACTGCATCTCTCCAGAATAGCATGCAAGTCCTTAGGTAACATTCACTGTTAGAATTCATATCCTATAACTTAAATACTATAATGAACAATACAACTTATGTCATATAAGAAGAAAACAAGATTTTTTTTGTACAAATGTAAACATTCACAACAAAACAGGGAGGAAATATTCATACAATCACAGTCCTCATTTCTGTAACTGGTCACATGGTAATAGTTCATATTTATTACTACCTTCTATTACCTATTCCATGTTCCCTTTATCTTCAGCAAGCCCTTCATTTGGCCATGGTTCTTTGCCAGGTGGGGTGACCCAAACCTTCATTACTGAAGTTTCTGGGTCATTGGTAGTCCTGCCTGTATTGTGTTGTTACAGTTTTCCATTTACTTTTATCACCGAACATGGTAGTACTAAGAGACTCCCTAGGGGTTCTCCTATATTCCAGGAAAATTATTCTTTACCTCCATTTTGTAGTTGCAGTTCTGTTTCCCCTTGATAGTCAGGATCAATTACCCCAGACAGAACAGTAATCCATTTTCATGCCTGTTGATTCAGTGGCATGTCAGGGTCAAAGTGGCCAGGTGGTAGTATTAACTTCCAATTCAATGGAATTATTGTTTGTCCTGGTAGAAATGCTCCTCCTTTTGGAACTAAGATCTGTAGACCAGCAGAGCTTAAGATTTCAGGGATAGGAAACAAAAATTTTCCTAGTGGATCACTAGGGGTGATAGTGAGTAGTTCCATTCCCATTTCCACCTTTTGATTCCTGGACCTGTGAATCCTGGCTATGGGAGAAACAGCACCATAGAGTGGATGCTGATTCAGAGCATACACAGCCTCCTGGAGAACATTCCCCCAGCCCTGCAAGGTATTGCCACCTAGTTGGCACTCTAATTGGGTCTTCAAAAAGCCATTCCACTATTCTATCAACCCAGATACTTCTGGATGATGGGGAACATGTAAGAGAACAGAGAATGCCATGAGCATGTGCCCATTCCCACACTTCATTGCTGTGAACTGGTTTCCTTGATAAGAACCAATGTTATGTGAAATATCATGAGGGTTTATAAGATATTCCATACATCCATGAATGGTAGTTTCCACAGAATCTTTGCATGCAAAGAAGAAGCACCATGTCTGGTGTATTGTGTCTTTTCCAGGCAGGAAATCACTGCCCCTTTCATTATGGAAGTGGTAAAATGTAATCAACCTACTACCATGTACCAGGCTGATTACCTCAGGAAATGGTGCCATTTCAGGGACTGAGTGTGGGTCTCTGCTGCTGGTAGATTGGGCACGCAGCAGTGGCTATAGCCAGATTGGCCTTGATGAGTGCAAGTCGATGTTGCTGAGCCTGTGCATAACCTCCATCCCTACCACCATGCCTACTTTGTTCATGAGCCCATTGGGCAATGGTAGGAGTGGCTGAGGAAAGAGGATGAATTGTATCCACAGGACAGGTCATCTTATCCACCTGATTATTCCAAGTCCCTGACCATCCAGGAAGACCATTAGTAGCAACGCATGGGTCAGTATACAAATGCACCTCTGGCCAGTTCTCCTTCCACGCAAAATGAACAACCAGGTGCATTGCTCAAAGTTCCTCCCACTGGAAGGATTTCCTCTCCCCACTGTCCTTTAAGGACATCCCAGAATGGGGTTGCAGTGCT
Organism: Tamandua tetradactyla; assembly: GCF_023851605.1. Lineage (NCBI taxonomy): Eukaryota > Metazoa > Chordata > Mammalia > Pilosa > Myrmecophagidae > Tamandua > Tamandua tetradactyla. Next base: position 58,813,658 of record NC_135353.1, on the reverse strand, counting down.
GTAGCTGCCCACTTCCAGGTGGTCTCTGCTTATCGTTCAAAAACCATCTGTAAACCAGGCCTGAGTTTTCTCTTCCTCAGTCAACTGACCATAGAGACCATAGCTCTGCACTGGGAAAGAGAAGGTAATGTTGCAGGAGTGGGGGCCACGGGCATTTGAGCCACATCCTCATGTAACTTACTTATGCTTTCAGGACCTGCTTGTGCCCTATCTCTAATATACCATTTTTATTTTATGATAGAGTGCTGTTGCACTTGTCAATCTTTATGGCTTGGTGGGTCAAACACCAACTCATGATAGGCAATGCAGGGCTCAGGGTAATTTGGTGGCCTATGGTTAAGCATTCAGTCTCTACTAAGGCCCAGTAGTAAGCTAAAAACTGTTTCTCAAAAGGAGAGTAGTTCTCTGCAGCAGATGGTAAGGATTTGCTCCAAAATCCTGAGGGTCTGCATTGTGATTCTTCTATAGGGGCTTGCCAAAGGCTACAGACAGCATCCCTTTTTGCCACTGACACTTCCAGCACCATTGAATCTGCTGGATCATAGGGCCCAAGTGGCAGAGCCGCTTGTACAGCAGCTTGGACTTGTTATAGAGCCTCCTGTTTTCTGGTCTCCACTCAGGTCAAGCTGCTTTTCTGGTCACTTGTTAAAAGGACCAGAGTAGCACACCCAAATGAGGAATATGTTGTCTTCATAATCCAGAGGCCAACTAAGCAGTGTGCCTCCTTTCTGGTTGTAAGAGGGGCCGTATGCAACACCTTATACTTCACCTAAGAAGGGCTATCTTGACATGCCCCACACCACTGGACACCTAGACATTTCACTGAGGTGGAAGGGTCCTGCATTTTTGTTGTATTTATCTCCCATCCCCTGACACACAAACACTTCACCAATAAGTCTAAAGTGGTTGCTACTTCTTTCTCACTAGGTCTAATCAACATATCATCAATATAGTGGACCACTGTGACATCTTATGGGAGGGAGAAATTATCAAGATCCCTGTGGACAAGATTGTGACATAGGGCTGGAGAGTTGATATACCCTAAGGCAGGACAGTGAAGGTATACTGCTGACCTTGTCAGCTGAATGCAAACTTCTTCTGGTGGTCCTTTCTGACAGCTACCAAGACAAAAGAATTTACCAGATCAATAGCTGCATACCAAGTACCAGAGGATGTGCTGATTTCCTTAAACAAAGATACCACATTTGTAACAGCAGCTGCAATTGAAGTTGCCACCTGGTTAAATTTAGTGATCCACTGCCATCTTCCAAGACACATCTGTTTTCTGCACAGGCCAAATAGAAGAGTTGAATGGGATGTGGTGGGAATTACCATTCCTGAAAACTTCAAGTCCTTAAGAGTGGCATTAATCCTTGCAATTCCTTGAGGAATATGGTATTGCTTCTGAGTCACTATTTTGCTAGGCAGGGGCAATTCTAGTGGCTTCCACTTGGCATTTCATACCATAATAGTCCTGACTCCATGAGTCAGAGAACCAGTGTGGGGCTTCTGTCAGTTGCTAAGTATGTTGATTACAATTATGCATTCTGGAAATGGGTCCAGGGACACACTGGACCCACTGTGAGATGGACCTGAGCTAAGACATGATCAATCACTTGGCCTCTGTAAGCCCATACTCTGACTGCTGGACCAGAGTGACATTTTGGGTCACCTGAAATTAGTGTCAGTTCTGAACCAGTGTCTAATAATCCCACAAATATCTAATCATTTCCTTTTCCCCAGTGCACAGTCACTGTGGTAAAGAGGTATAGGTCTCCTTGGGGAAAGCTGGGAGAAAAGCTAACTGTGTAAATTTTGGGCTCTACGAAATGGTCCTTCCCCAAGAGTACCTGGTCCCTCCCTCATTCAAGGGCCTCTGGGTCTGAAAACTTTCTCAAGTCTGGGAATTTATTAAAGGGCCATGACTCTTTGTTTCTGTAATTCAGTTAGACTTCTATTCACTTGACCTAAAATTCTTCAGTTTATATAGCTTAAACAAGAATTTAGTACACTGCACATCTATTTTACTTCTAGGTACCCCATGATCTACTAGCCAACACCACAAGTCTCTGCAAGTCAGATTATTTTGACTGCTGCTTTGAGTCTGCTGTCCACTATGGTGGCCATGCCCACTTTGTCTATGGTGAATAACTGTCATGACATGGCTTCTACCAACTCAGGATCTGATCATCCCCATTGTGTTTAAGGATTCCAACTCAGTGATAGGAGTTCCCACAGTAATACATGACCTATACAGAAGGGCAACTACAGAGCTCTTCAGGGATGATGGAGCTGATCACACAAATTTATTTCTCAAGGTTCTGGTCAAAGATATGTCTTCTGGACGTTCCTGGGGTGTGTAAACAGGTCTTCCATGATACATCCACTATAACATTCCCATATCTCTAAGACATTTCATCCCCTCATTTACATTAAACCAGGGCAGTTCTGGCATTTTGACCTCATGTAATGTCAGCCACCTTTTGATCCATGTTTCAGCCAACCTTCCAAACAAACTGTTAATGCCCTTTCTATCCCCTTGAGCCACAACATTGAATTCAAAATCTCTGCTTAGTGGGTCCATATCAATAAATTCAGCTTGATCTAACTTTATATTCTTTCCACCATTATCCTATATGCTTAATATCCATTCCCACACATATTCCTATATTTTCTGTCTATATAGATTGGAAAACTCATGAAGTTCTTTTGGAGCAGTGTACCTCCTCATGGGGCACACTTTGTACCTCACCTTTTGGGACCTGTTGAGACTTTAATCTAGTTATAGGTCTTAAAGAAACAAAGAGTGGTGAGGGTGGGTCATGAAAAGAAAAAGAAATGTCTTTCAAGCCAATTAACTTGGGGCATTCCATTGCAGTTTCATCTAGTGAAACAGGATTAGTCACTCCACATAGAGCAGTGGGGGCTGTTTCCTCAGGAGAGGTGTTTACAGGGTTAGCAGGCACTGAAGGGTTAATTTCATTAAGTGGAGGTTGGAAAGAAGACTCCTCTGGGAAGACTGGAAGCTGGGAGGCTGTTTTCTCAAGGCAGGCTAGAGGTCAGAATCTCTTTCCTTGGGCAGTCCATTACAGATCTGTCTAGCAGAAGCTCAGCAGACTCCAGGTATTTCTTCTTCCCTTCACCATCATTATCAAACCATATATCACCATCCCACATTTCAGGATCCCATTCTTTTCCAACAACAGCCCTTACCTTAAAAGCTGACACCCCACAAGGCTGAAATTTTAGTTTACATTGTTATCTGTTACTCACTGAATGTTTCAGGGATCTTCTTTCCAGGTAAACGTGGAAACTTTTAAATCATTCATACAGTTCTTAAGTTGTAAATTTGAAGCCTTCAGCTCTTCCCTTTCCCTCATCACCATATCCAGCATAGCTAACAACAACCAACCAACATCATTATATCTCTTAATTCCACAAAACTCCACAGTAGCATCAAAAACACTCTCACCCAGCAAAAGGGGGAAAATTCAACTTCCCCAAGTGGAGAATTCTTGATATTCTCACAAGCAATGGGGACAACCAAACTGATAGACTGAGCCCCTAATCTTGGGCTTTGTTCATATGAAACTTAAACCCACAAAGGATAGGCTAAGCCTACTTAAAATTAGGCCTAAGAGTCACCCCCAAGAGAACCTCTTCTGTTGCTCAGATGTGACATTTCTCTCTCAGTCAACATGGCAAGCAAACTCACTGCCCTCCTCCTCTCTACATGGGACATGACTCCCAGGGGTGTGGACCTTCCTGGCAATGTGGGACAGAAATCCTAGAATGAACTGGAACTCAGCAACAAGGGATTGAGAAAACTTTCTCAACCAACAAGAGTGAAATGAGACAAAATAAACTGTTAATGTCTGAGAGATTCCAAACAGAGTTGAGAAGTTATCCTGGAGGTTATTCTTATGCATTAAATTGATATCATTTGTTTAGTGAAGGTGCAATGGAGAGGCTGGAGGGAACTGCCTGAAAATGTACAGCTGTACTCCAGTAGTCATGTGTGATAGTTAGATTCAGTTGTCAACTTGGCTAGGTGAAGGTGCCTAGATCTATTGCTGTGGACATGAGCCAGTGGTGTGTGAATCTCATCTATTGCTGATTACATCTGCAGTTGGCTAGGAGGTATGCCTGCTGCAATGAATGATGTTTGATTTAATTGGCTGGTGCTTAAATGAGAGAGCACAACATAGCACAGCCCAAGAAGCTCAGCCTACTTCATCTCAGCACTCACAGCTCAGCCCAGGCCATTGGAGATGCAGAAAGAAATCACCCTGGGGAAAGTTGTTGGAATCCAGAGGCCTGGAGAGAAGGCCAGCAGAGATCACCCTGTGCCTTGCCATGTAAGAAAGAACCTCAGTTGAAAGTTAGCTGCCTTTCTTCTGAAGAACTAATGAAATAAATTCCCTTTTATTAAAAGCCAATCTGTCTCTGGTGTGCTGCATTTCAGCAGCTAGCAAACTAGAACACCACGTTTCTTGAAGATGATTGTATAATGACATAACTTTTGCAATGTGACTGTGTGATTGTGAAAGCCTTCTGTCTGATGCTCCTTTTATCTACCTTATTGACAGATGAGTAAAACATATGGATTAAAAATAAAAAATAATAGGGTGCACAAATATTAAAATAAATTTAGTAGATTGAAGTGCTGGTGATCAATGAAAAGGAGGGGTAAGGGATATGGTATGTAAGAATTTTTTTCTGTTTTTTTATTTCATTTTTTGAATTGATGTAAATGTTCTAAAAAATATCATGATGATGAATATACAGCTATGTGATGATATTGTGAGTTATTGATTATATAACAAGGATGGAATGATCATATGTTAAAAAAAAAAACTCTCTCACCCACAGCCTTGCTTCATATGAACATACAATTAGCAGAACCTAATGGTGATATTTTGCATGTATCTCTTGCCAACTCACCCCATGGACTCTCAATGCCATCTTTATTATTGGAAACAGAGTCATTAGTGCCTCTGAGTCTAATCAGAGTAGAAAACCAATTATAAAAACCTGTTTTTAAGATTTTGTTTCTCAAGAGCCACTCTCAGTAACAAGCTGTATTATTCGGGGTTCTCTAGAGAAACAGAACCAACAGGAGATATTCATAAATATGAGATTTATAAAGGTATCTCATGCAACCACGGGAATGGAAGAGTCCAAATTCCATAGGCAACCATTGAAGCTGGTAGCTCCAGTGAAAGGTCTGGATGAACTCCACAGGAGAGTCTTGCTGGTTGAAGAAACAGTGAAAAAAAAATCTCTCTTCTTCCTTGAAAGCATTCAACTGATTAGATTATCTCACTGTGGGAGACATGTTTTTGTCGACCACAAATGTAATCAGCCACAGATATAATCAACTGACTGATGACTTAATACACCAGCTTTCAGGTTTATCAAACAGCCATGAAATAGCTGCTGCAATGGTCAAGCCAGTACTTGCTTGACCAGAAAACTGGGCATCATCACTTGGCCAAGTTGACACCAGCTGACACCAGAACCTAACCATCACAGCCTCTATAATTTCTATTTTTTAACACCCCTTTCATTCCCTTAGCTGTTTATGTCTGGAGAGTAAATTCTAGGAGAAGGGTCACCCCAAAGAAGAATTTCACATGTCACTATTTCCCAGCCAAAATAGGGACAGGGACCCATGAAGGGGGCCAGACAAGCTCCAAAACACCCTCAAGAGAGGGTCAGTAAAGGCACCAGAAGTTTTTTTGATGACCTCCTCCCCGAGTTACTCATTCCTGGCCTCTCCAATAGATGGTGCCCTTTAGCAAATTCTTCACCATAGCTGTAATTAGGCCCTGGGTCTTTAAATTCCGCCATCTCCATTACCTCTGTCAGGGGTGGGGTGAAACAATAACCATGGCTGTCCCTACCTGGTGTGGGCTGAAAGAGCAGCTTGGATCTAAGACCCAGCAATCTGAATTAACTGAACAAAAGATATGATCAGTGCTCAACCATGTCCCCCGACCCAGTTCTTAGGGAACAGGACTTCTGTATCCCTCTCTGTCTGACAGCAGTAACTGGACCCCCAGATGGCCCACCTCAAGAGTGGGGCATTGGTGCTGGCAGCCACCACAGACAGAGTTATTCACTGTTTTTTACCACAATTTCATGGCCTTTTCTTCCCACTGTTCCCTGGATTCTGTATAGTGCTCCCCTGGGTTCTGTAGACCCAGAACAGTTGTTTCAGACAGTTCCTGCTTGTCTAGTAGCTATTTTGGAGGAGAAGTGAGTACTGGAGCTCACTATTCTACCATCTTCCCTAGTAGTTCTTCCTGACTTACAGCCAATTGATTTTTTGACCAGGATGACAAGTACACTTGGTGAAGAAGAATAGTGTCTTCAACAAATGATTCTGGGAAAACTGAACATCCACACGCAAACAAATGAAGAGTGACCCCTACCTCACATCATATTAAAAAATAACTGCCTGAGAGTCACCCTCAGAAAACCTCTTTTGTTGTTGAGGAGTTGCCTCTCTCTCTAAGCCACAGGTGAACTCACTGCTGGCCCTTCTATGTGGGACATGAATCCCAGGGGTGTAAATCTTCATGGCAACATAGAACATAACTACTGGGGATAAGCCTGGCTCTGGAAAAGTGAGAGTGAAAAAACCTTCTGGACCATGATGGGGAAGAGAAATGAAGCAAAGTAAAGCTTCAGTGGCTGAAAGATTTCAAATAGAGTCGAGAGGTCATTCTGAAGTTTATTCTTATGCAGTATATATTGATATCTCTTTTCAGTTTTCAGTGTATTGGAGGAGCTAGAGGGCAAGACCTGAAACCATTGAACTATAATCCAATCACCTTGATTCTTGAAGATGATTGAATGACTATAGAGCTTTTAGGGTGTGACCATGTGATTGTGAAAACTTTGTGACCAACATTCCCTTTATCCAGTGTATGAACAAATGAGTAAAAAAAAAAGAAGACAAATAAATAAACAGTAGTGGGTACAGGGGGTATGGGATGTTTTGGGTGTTCTTTTTTACTTTCAATTCTATGTTTATTCCTATTTTCTTTAGTAATGAAAATGTTCAAAAATCAATTGTGATGATGAATGCACAGCTATACAATGATATCGTGGTACCACTGATTGTACACTTTGGATGAATGTATGGTATGTGAATTTATGATATATCTCAATAAAAAATAAACGTAAATTAACTGAAAGTGGACCCAAGACCTAAATATAAGAACCCAAACATTAAAACTCCTAGAAGAAAACATAGGCATGTATCTTGAGTAATTTGTGTTAAACTATACAAAAGCATGAGAAACAAGAAAAAATTGATAAATGGTACTTCTTCAAATTTTAAAATGTTTTTTTGCATCAAAGGATTTCATCATGAAAATAAAAAGACAACTTGCATATTAGGAGAAAATATTTGGAAACCATATAGCTGATAAGGGTTTAATATCCAGAATATATAAAGAAATCCTACAACTCAAGAATAAAAGACAAATTAATCAACATGTAAAAGACTTGAATAGACATTTCTCCAAAGAAAATATGCAAATGGTAAGAAAAAAACACCTCATAAGGTGCTCAGCAAAATTTAACCGTTAGGGAAATGCAAATCAAAACCACCATGAGATACCATGTCCGCATAAATGGCTATTGTTTAAAAAATATGAAAAAAGTGTAGGGGAGGATGTGGAAAAATAGGGACACTCATTCATTTTAGGTAGAAACGTAAAATATTGCAGACATTGTGGAAAGCAGCTTGGCAGTTTTCCAGAAACTTAAGTATAAAATTACTATATAGCCCAGCAATCCCACTTCTAGGTATATACCTCAAAGAATTTGAAAGCAGGGATTCAAACAGGTCATTTTCACATTGATATTCATAGAGGCATTATCCACAATTTCCAAAAGATAGAAGCAACACAAATGTCTATCAACCAACAGATGGATAAACAAAATATGGTATGTACATACAATGGAATATTATTCTACGGTAAAAAGGAGTGAGTTCTGATGCCTATAGCAATATGGATTAACCTTGAGGACATCATGTTGAGTGAAATAAGCCAGCCACAAAAGGACAGGTATTGTTTGACCTGACTAATATGAAGTAATTAGAGTAAGCAAATTCATAGAGCCAAAAACTAAAATACATGTTAACAGGGGCTGTGGTGTCAATAGGGAATGGGATGTTAATGCTTAATTCATACAGAATTTCTATCTGGGACTACGGAGAAATTTTGGTAACGGATGGTGGTAATGGTAGTAGAACATTGTGTCAATAGTTAACAGCACTTATTTATTTGCATGAGATTGAAAGGAGGAAATTTTAGATTACATATATGGTACTAAAATTAAAATTTTGTAAATATTCACTGGACTGCACAACAAACACAATGAACCTTAATGTAAACTATGGACTATATTTAATAATGCAGTAATAATAATATTTGTTCATCAATGGTAACAAAGATACCACACTTTGTTATAGTGAGGGAGGTACACAGGAACTCCGTATTTGCTGCATGATTTTTCTGTAATCCTATAAGTTCCCTAATAAAAAATTCATAAAAATTTTAAAAATTACATATGAATGTTTAGAGCAACTATATCTAAAGTCACCAAAAATTGAAAACAGCCCAAACATCCTACAATATCTCAAATTAATGGATAAGCTACCCATGGTACATCCATACAATAAACCACTAATCATCAATAACATTACTGAACCTTTGATATATAAAACAATTTGGATAAACCTTAAATGCCTTATACTGAGGAAAATAAGTCAATCTCAATAGGCTATATAGTGCATGATTTCATTTATATGACATTCTGGAAAAGGCAAAACGATAGAGACAAAGAGCACATCAGTGTTTTCCAGATGTTAGGAATGGGGGAAGGTGTGATTATAAAGGATTAGCACAAGGGAAGTTTTGTGGTTGACAAAACTGTTCTGATTTCTAATAATGGTGGTAACTCAAATAATAAATAACAAATAATTCAATTTTACTGTATGGTAATTTTTTAAAAATATGGCAAAATATTGTGATTGGGTAGAACTGTGTGGCGAGAATATGAGTGTTCCATTTGGTTTTCTCTGTACATTTTATTTTATTTTTTTTGCATAGACAGGCACCAGGGTCTCCAGCATGGCAGGCAAGAACTCTTCATGCTGAGCCACCATGGCCTGCCCTCTGTACATTTTTCAAAAGCTATTCATTTTGAAATAATTCTAGATTCATAAGAAGTTGCAAAATTGCACCCTTCACCCAGTTTTTCTCCCAATGGTTGCATCTTACATAATTATAGTATAATATCAAAATCAGGAATTTGACACTGGTACAATGTATATAAATCAATGTCATTTTATCACATCTAAACACCACCTTAATCAAGATATAAAGTTACTCCATTAGTATAAGAATTGCTCATAGACCTTACCCCTCATCACTCTTAACTCCTGGCAACCAGCAGTCTGTTTCTCATTAATATAATTGTGTCATTTTGAGAAAGCTCTGTAAATGGAACCATGCAATATGCAACCAAAGTATTGGCTTTTTTTTTCACTCAGCATAATGTTCTTGAAGTCCATCCATGCTGTTGTGTTATCAAAAGTCTGGGGTGTTTTTTTGTTTGTTTCTTTTGTTTTAATTCTAAGGGTAAGTAGGAGTTAGCCATGACCAGGGAGATTGCAGCATGAGCAAAGCTACAGAGGTGATACACATTCTCTATGAGATGCAGGGCACACAATACAATGTAGGCTGATATAATAGATGAGGCTTTTCCAATTGCAGCAGCAGTCATGAAGTATGTGTATACCTCATTAAAGAGCATGACCCCACTGAATAGATAGTGGGGGACTATGGAAGGTTTCAAGTAGGGAAGTATATGGTCAGACTTGAGCTTTAGGGGAGAGAGTATAGTCGATGAGACCAGTTAAGAATCCATGTGTGAGAAGCTAATTTTTTTTTTAATCCAGAGCATCAAACACTAAGGTGCATAAACAAAGATTAAAGGACAAGCAGGAAGGTCTATGAATGGCACATGAAACAGGGATGGAGGAGAAAGTATCAAGGATAAAGCTGAGAATGACAAGTATAGGTTTGAGGTTCTGATTTAAGAGGGCTAGTGTATGATGCAGGGATAGTCATGGCAAAATAAACTTTTATGGGTGAAAAGATGAAGATACATTCCTATCACTAGATTATGAACTCCTTAAAGACTGAGTGCATATTTTATTTAACTAATGTACCACAAGTCCTAGCCTATGATTTGGAGCATAGTTGATCCATCATAAAATTTGAAATAAATCAAATGGTGTGTATGAATGGTAAGTATGGGAGTGATGGAGAATGCAAAACAGGAATATGGGCATTTTGCAGTTACATTAATGTACTCTAGTATTGAGAGAAATGCCTAGGGCTCAAGCATTGAGTAGTGGTCATATACTGCTGTGAGAAGATAAAGAAAGAAAAGAGAAACTCAGGTATAAAAACATAGCAGGTTGACATTTGATGCCTCAGTACATTCTGCCTCTTCTCACCACATAGGAATAGATCTAACACCAAATAGTTACTTATCTCTTGAGATGAAATAACACCTATATGGTCAGCTAACTCCAGTACTTTCTCCTTTCTAATCTCTATACTCCTTCCCAAAGCTATAACCGTATGAGGATATTGGGCTGACAATACCACTTATGCATGTAATCTCCCAATTGGAAATGCCAACTACTAACCCATATTAGATCCACAGGAAGCTTGAAGTTTTGAAAAGGCAAATTTTATTTTTAATAGCAAGGTAAACCAAACAGAGCACCCAACTAAATCTAAGCTTTTTTAATTGGTCTTGATGTTAAAGGACAGTGATCCACTCTCATTCCAAAAGAGAGTAGCGTTAGCACAACTTTCAGAACCATTGCAATCTTCAGTCCTTCGGCCACTCACTTACTTTCCAGGTGAATCCCATGTCCTCTTCTTAAGTACTGGGTTAATGGAGCTTTCACTCTACAGGGGCTATGACATTCTTGAGTTCTGTGTTGGTCCCTCTTCCTTTCAGGAAGGAACTGCTTCCCTAACATGAGCCTTAATCCCCTTCATTGATGTAAATCCATGCTATATCCTAGAGTCCCTCCTTCATGTCATCTGAATGTTTTGAAAGCTTTGAGGTCTTGACTCTTCCTGGTTCTACCTCTCTTACTATCTGTGTGACCTGGAACAAATCACTTACTCTTTGTAAGCCTCAGTTTATCAGATGTCAGATTGGACTAATAATAATACTACCTCACAGAATTGTGAAGGTTAAATGAATTAATGTTTGCAAACTTTTTTCTCTTATTCTTTATTAGAGAAGTTGCAGTTTTACAGAACAATCATGCATAAAATACAAGATTTCCATACACCACCCCATCACCATCATCTAGCATTAATGTGCAGTATTTGTTACAATTGATGATAGCATATTTTTATAATTATATTGTTTAACTGTGGTACTTGGTTTACTTAGGGTTCACTGTTTGTGTAGTGCAGTTCCAAGGACTTTTTAAAAATTTATTCCATTACCCTAATATGAATCTGATATTGCCCATTTTAAGCATATTCAGATATATATTTCAGGGCTGTTAATTGCATTCACAATGTTGTGCCACCATCCATTACCAAAATATTACCATCATTTCAAATAAGAACTCTACACATTTTAAGCCTTACCTTCTAATTCCCTATCCCCATTACATCCCCTGATAACTTATATTCTAGATTATGACTCTATGAATTCACTTATTTTAGTTGTTTCAATACAGTGAGATCATATAATATTTGAACTTTTGTGTATGGCTTATTTCACACAACAGGACGTCTTCAAAAGTTCAACCAAGTTGTCACATGTATCAGGACCTCATTCCTTTTTTTAACAGCTGAATAACATTCCATTGCATGTATATAACACATTTTTTATCCATTACTTTGTTTATGGGCACTTGTGCTGCTTCCATCTTCTAATGATTGTGAATAATCCTGCCATGACATTAGTATACAAATATCTCTTTGAGTCACTATTTTCAATTATTTTGGGTTATATGCCTAGTGGGATTTCAAGTTCGTATGGTAGTTCTATACTTAGCTTTCTGAGGAATCACCAAATGGTCTTTCACAGTGGCTACACCATTTTACATTGCCACCAGCATTGAATGAGTGTTCCTATTTTTATGCATCCTTTCAAACACTTCTCATTTTCTGTTTTTTAACAGCAGCCATTCTAATAGGTGTGAAATGATATCTCATTGTGATTTTTAATGCATTTCTCTGATGGCTAATGATATTGAGCATCTTTTCCTTGCTTTCTGGCCATTTGTATAGTCTTTTTCTCATTTTTAAAATTAGTTGTTCGACATTTTGTTGTTAAGTTGAAGGATTTATTTTTATATTCTAGATATTAAACCATCAGATATGTGGTTTCCAAATATTTTCTCCCATTGTGTACGTTGTCATTTCACTTTCATGATAAAGCACCCTGGGGAGGGGATCAGGATGGGTGGCAATTGCTTCTCCAATGGCTCCTCAAAGTCTCCACCCACCACCCTTGTCCAGGACAGGTAGGAATAATGGCTGCTGTTTCCATTGTCTGGGAGAGTGAAACAATGTCTGCCCTTAGAGCTAGGCTCCAAGTGATCAAAATTTGCTAATCAAAAGCTGTGATCAGTGATCAGCCGTGCTCACCTTGGTATTGGAAAGAGGAATTTATGTTCCTTTCTGTCACCAGCAAACTAACCAGGGACTGGATCCTGCAGTGGGCTCCTTCAAGAGTGGAGGATGGGCACTGGTAGCTGCAGGGCATGCAGAGGAATTTACTGTTCTTCAGACTTCCATCTGTTCTTCCCTGGATGTTCTTTTGAGCTATGGAGTTTCAAAAATCATTGTTTCACACAGTTACTGCCCATTTAATGGTTGTTTTGGTGGAAGGACTGAGTTCTGGAGCTCCCTAAACTTTAAGTGGACAAAAAAGAACCACTCCACACTCCCAAAACATATCTATTTATTTCTGTCTAATATGTCCTTACTGGAGATCTGGGATTTAACCATTAATATCCCCAAGAGGCTTGCTGTTTTGTGGACTTGAAAAGGGTAATGGGCATTCTTTTGAGGGCTGCATGACACAACTCTACTTTTTCCTGGGCCTGGGATGCACTGAGTGTGTCCTTTTCATCGTTATGACCTATGATCACTATGTGGCCATCTGCCATCCTCTCCACTACTCTCATTCTGAGTGGTTTGCTATGCGTTCAAACAACACATGGCTCCTGACCTGGAGATTTTGACATTCCATGTTCAAAGTTTTCTCATTTCTTGCCTTTCTTACTGTAGCCCTAATATCATCAACCACTTTTCCTGTGATGTCTTCCACTTGCACAACCTCTTACATCCTGCCATAGTCACAGCAGATATGATCACTTTTACCCTGTGTAGGCCCTCTCTGTCACTGGGGCCTTGTATTGGTTTGCTAAAGCTGCCAGAATGCAATATACCAGAAATGGAATGACTTTTAAAAAGAGAATATATTAAGTTGCAAGGTCACAGTTAAAAGGCCATAGAAATGTCCAAACTAAGGCATCTAAAGAAATATATCTTGGCTCAAGAAAGTTGAAGATTCCAAAACACCTCTTTCATTTCAGAATGCACATGGTGATGTCTGCTAGCTTTCTCTCCAGGGCTCTCATTTTAAAAGGCTTCCCCAAGGGCATTTTCTTTCTTCATCTCCAAAGGTCTCTGGCTGCATGAACATTAAAGCTGTTTCCAAAATGGTTCCCTCTTAAAGGACTCCAGTGAGTAACCACCTTGAATGGGTGGAGACACATTTCCATGGAAACCACCTAATCACATCTCCATGGAAACAGCTTAATCAAAAAGATTTCACCCAACAATATTGAATCAGGATTAAAGAACATGGCTTTTCTGAGGTACACAACAGTTTCAAACCAGCAAAAAGCTATTACATAACCATCACTGGTGTTTTGATGCACATGCCCTCAGTTGCTGGACGTCACAAAGCCTTTTTCACTCGTACTTTTCACCTCACTGTTGTGGTTATCCTCTGTACAGCCAGCATCTTTATCTATACTTATTCAAATGCATTTTATATTTAGTTTTATCACAACTGTTCATTTCCTTTGGCCATTTTTCTAGGGGATTATTTTTGTTTTCTGACTGATTTGCAAGAGATCTTTGTCTAGTAAAGACTTAGCCACTTTTTCTTTTATAGCTGTTGGATTTCCCCCCAAGCTATCTTTTAATTTTCTTTATAGTAATATTTTTGTTTTGTTTGTTTGTTTATCCTCTTAAACAGATTTTAAAGAGTTGGTTTATTTTTATTGCTGTGTAGTACTTCATGGTCTAGATATAGCATAGTTTATTTAGCCATTTACTTATTTGAGAGATATTTTGGTTGCTTTCAATTTTTTGTGACTACAAATAAAGCTGTATGAACAATGAGTGCAGGTTTTATGAGGCCATAAGTTTTCATTTCTTTGGGATAAATGCCCAGGAGTCATATGGCATTTGCACATTTAGCTTTATAAGAAACTGTCAAATTGTTCTTCAAAGTGTCTGTAATAATTTACATTCTCACCAGCAGTGTATGAGAGGTTCAGTTTCTCTCTGTCCTATGAATGCTTGGAATTGTCCCTAACGTTTTGTCTTTTCTCTTATGTGTGTAGTGATATAGCTTTGTGATTTTAATTTGCATTTCCCTAATATCTAATGATGCTGAATATTTTTTCATGCACTTATTTGCTAACTGTATATTAAGTGATTCTTTGTGCTTTTTGCCTTTTTTGTAATTGGAATTTTTGCATTTTTAATGCTGTGTTTTGACACTCTATTAAACATTCTAGGTATGTGTACTTTGTCAAATACATGATTTGCAAATATTTTCTTCCAGTTTGTAGTTTATACTTCACCTTTAAGTATGACATTAGCTATATGGTTTTTTGTGGATGATCTATGCCAAGTAAAGCAAGTTCCCTTATTTCCTTGGTTTACTGAGAGTATTTTAAAAATCATGAGTGGGTGTTGAGTTTTGTTTCAAATGCTTTTTAGGCATTGTTTAAATCTGTACAAATTCATACGCCTGATATATTCCTTTATAACATTTTTTCTTAATTTGACACAAACAAGAAATAAGCTAGTTCTAAGTATTTCTTCAAAATAATTTTTATAAGTTACACAAACAAAAAAATAAGACACTTTTAAACCTTTTAAAAGTTACACAAGCAAGTATAAACAATGGATCATAAATAATCAGGAAATCAGGAAAATATGTGACAGAAGGGCATCTAACATACAGTCAGAAAGAGAAAAAAATAATAAATGCAGTATTACTCAAACCTGGTGTGTTAGTTAGATTCAGTTGTCAACTTGGCCATGTGAGGATACCTAGTTTTGTTGCTGTGGACATAAGCCAATGGTACGTGAACCTCATCTGTTGCTAATTACATCTGCAGTCGGCTAGGAGGCGTGTCTGCTGCAATGAGTGACATTTGACTTAATTGACTGGTGCTTAAATGAGAGAGCACAAGGTAGCACAGCCAAGCAGCTCGGCATTTCTCATCTCAGCACTCCCAGCTCAGCCCAGGCCTTTGGAGGAACCCAGGGGCCTGGAGAGAAGACCAGCAGAGACCATCCTGTGCCTTCCACATAAGAAGGAACCTCAGTGGAAAGTTAGCTGCCTTTCCTCTGAAGAACTAACAAAATAAATCCTCTTTTATTAAAAGCCAATCCATCTCTGGTGTGTTGCATTCTGGCAGCTAGCAAACTAGAACACCTGGATTCACAATAGGATCACATAGAAAACTTGTACAAAATCCTCAATATTTGATTGATCTGGAGAGGCCAAAACATTAGTATTTTTTAAAGCTAGTCCTGTTGATTCTAAAGTTCAGCAAAGGTTGAAGACCTTTTAATTAGGTTTAAAGAACTTAGTAATGTGGACTTTGAAGTTAGATCTGGGTTCAAATTCCAGTTCCATAGCTCACTAGTTGCATCACCTTGATCAAGTTAGTGGAGTTTATCTATAAATATGGATGATATAAAGGAAGTTTTGAGGAGTAAATTAAACATCATATGTAAAATACAATGTAGTATGCATGTTATATATAAAACACATTTATAAGATTCCCAGAATATAGAAGTACCATGTACAATTCATTGAAAGTATGCATAGATGGAGCATCATACCTCCTTTCACCTTTTCTCTTCCTACTGGATGAAATGTGAATATGGTGATTTGTGCTCAAACAGCCATCTTGAACCAGGAAGTGATCCAGGATGAGGAAATACTGAGAATGGATGAGTAATAAGATATACTGAGGAACCTGATGATCATGGAACAAACATACCAATTCTGAACAGCTTCGTTACAAATTGTAAGTAATAGAGAAATAAGTTTACACCTTCTTTGAGCCACTGTTACTTACATTTACTTACTTGAAACACTGTTATTTACAGTTCTTCACTTGCTTTATCTATCTGATACAACAGAAAAATGATTCAATACATAGTCTTGTTTTAAAAACTCTTGATGAGCCAAAAACTAAGAGAAATCCTTCAAAGATGGGAAGTAGATGGGACCAGATTGAAGAAGGAAACTGCAACCCAGGACATGTATGGGAAAATATGATAGAGTTTTGTTATAGATGATGAAAGCTACCATAAGAATTCTCTATCCCAATTGGTGAAAATGAGGACCATGAAGGGGACCTAGAAGCAACCACTCTATATCACAGTAAGAAAAGCCAGAAGTTCACATTTTGTTCACCCCTCCCCACACCACATGAGCCAGCTACCAGTAACAGAAGGATCTATTTGCAAATAAAAGGGTAGTTTCTAGGGTAATAGGAAATGCCCAAGTGAATTATAGTATTTAAGAGAAATAGAAAGGCACACAAATTTGCCTGGCTACCTTTCCTGATGGTGTTCTCATATCCCCCACTCGCACCAAAAATAGCATCTACTTCTGTTTTCCCTATTCTCTGAAATAAGCTGCATAAAGAGAAGGAGGAGACAGTTTAATAATAAATATCAACTACAAAAGGAAGCATATAATAAGAGGCTCACAAAACGTTTGATGAAGGCAAGTACCATGAAATAGAGACAGTAAGCTTAACAAATGAAATACTTTTTCCAGAGAAATAGATCCCAGAGAACATGAATACAAAAATGATAATATCCTCAAAATGATAGGAAAACATATCACATTCATGAAAGAACAATTAATTGTGAACAATAATAGTAAACATGGAAAATAAAAGGTTTTGAAAATAAACAGTATAGGTGAAATTAAAATGTTCAGTAGATAGACTGAACAACAAGACAGACATGAAAGAAGATTAAGTCAGTGAGCTGGAAACTTGGGTGGATGCATTCTTCCAGAGGATAGTAAAAAGATAGATATTAATTGACAGTATGAAAGGAAAGGTGAGAGGCATGAAGAATAGACCAATTGAGAAATTTCCACATTTTCTTATAGAAGTTACATTAAGTGAAGATAGAAATGATAGCAGGAAGGCAATGTTTGAAGAAATAATAGTGACAAATTCCCCAGAATTGTCATGTATCTTCAGATTTAAAAGACTTTCTGAGTGCTAAAGAGTGTGATTTATGAAAACAAGAACAATAAAACAAGCCAAACAAAAAAAAACCCCTAAGCATAGACACACCACAGTGAAGTTTTAGAGCATCAAGGATAACAAGAAAATATTAAAAACTTTGAGAGGAAATAAAGACCACTTACAAAGAAACAGCAATCAGTTTGACATCATGCTTCTCATTGACAATAACAATTTCAGAAAAACAATGGAGTAATAGCTTCCAAATGTTGGGTGAAAATAACCTTGAGCCTTTCATTTAATGCTAAGTCAGGCTATTACAGAAGTGGAAGGGAGACATGAAGTTTTGGACACATAAGAATCCAGAAGATTTACCACCCATAGAAACTCTTAGAAAGATTTATTAGAAAATATACTTTAGCAAAAAGAAGACTAACTTGTGGAAAGTAATGATGTGAAGTAATAATTTTTACTTATTTATGTATTACTTATATAATTAACAATTAATTTTTAAAATATGAGATATAACCTTTCTCCCATCTGGTAGAAAGTTTGGTAAGTGTAAGGGCAGTGAAAGGAGTTACCCATAAATTTTACTTGAACCAAGCAAAACATAGCATTCTTGTTCTACATCAAAAAAGTGGAGGTGACTGTTTGTTTTGTTTTGATTTTTCAAAAGTGAGAGTGTGAAGGATGCTTGTGGTCACTGGCTTACTTTAAGCCTACTTAAGATGAGGGAACAGCTTCAAGAAAGGATTTTCACATCAACAGCCAGTCCAAAGGATCATTCCTTGTCTAAAATATCTTTATATGGAGCAAAGTGAAAGTGACCCATGACGTTAAAGCAGGTAGAAAACTGACCCACATGATGGACGTACTGAAAATAACTCATTGCACAAAATACTTACTGAGATTCTCCTATGTGCCAGGTTCTGTGCTAGGTACTGGGGATGTAACGATGAAAAGACAAACAAGAAAGAAGGGGAATATCTGTTCTTTGAAGACATGGCATTCCTGATTAAAAAGTAGGAGGCTTTTGAATGAAACTTACCCCACACCCTACGCACCTGAACCCCATCACCTGCTCCCATTCCCCATGCTCCAGGTGCTCTGACCACACCAGTCCCCTGTGCATGACCTGCCCCACACCCCACCCCATGTGTAACCCAACCCACCTCTTCTGCACCCCTCCCAAACACTACCTCCCTTTCCCTGTTCCCTGCAGACAGTTGCCAGTGCATAAAAGTTGTGGGCACTAACCTCCATACCTAGGCTACCCCTGCCCTCTACCCAAACTGTCGCACAGCCTCATCCAGCCCTCCCTGAGCTCAGCACATCCATTTACTGCACTCCCTAGCCTGTGCATGCACATGGGCCCCCAATCATGTCATTCAGCTATGGTAACCACACTTTACAGCTGTCCTACAACTGTGCATGTGCACAACCTGGGCACTCTGGCCCCAATCCATGAAGGCATAACACTGAACTGCTGCCACAGCTCTACACATGCACACAAAGAGCTCCATGCCTTAGGCCAGTGCACACCAGGGTTGCACATCCCAGGCCAGTGCACCCACACAGCTACATCCACCCTGGCCATTGGGTGCCCACATTCACAAGCATAGCATAACATCCCCAACCTGAACCTATACCTGACCTGAAAGAAATTTCTGTATTGAGTGCCCCATCCTGTGCCATGATCCCTGCTGTACAATCCTCCCACAAACACAAGGCCTTAGACTACTGAAAGAAATCAACTATCAAAATAAGTCAATCAAGATGTTTACATGCCACGAACATAGCAGAAATTCACCAAGCATATCACAAAGCAGGCAGATGTAACCCTGTCTAATGACAAAATTAAAGCACCAGAGGAGACACAGACATTGGAACAACTAATGAAAGATGTTCATACAACTCTAGTTAATAAAATAAGTGGGATAGTAAATGACATAAAGGAGATCAAGATGACAGTGGAAGAACATAAGGAGAAATCTGAAAGAATAAATAGAAAAACAGCAGATATCACAGAGATTAAAGACTCTGTTGACCAAATAAAAAACATACTAGAGGCACACAACACCAGATTTGAAGAGACAGAAGAAAGAATAAGTGATATAGAGGGCAGAATAACTGACTTTGAAGACTCAAATCAGTAAATGACAAAAAGATGGAAAAAATTGAATTGGAACTCAGGGAAATGATAGACAAAACAAAGTGCACAAATATAAGAATCATTGGTGCCCCAAAAAGGAAAAGAGAGGAGTAAAGGGCTAGGAAAAGTAGTTGAGGATATAATGGGGGAAACTTCCCAACCCTCAACAAAGGATGTAAACTAAAAAATCAAAGAAGACCAATGAACTGGAAACAGAATAAATCCAAATAAGCCTTCTCCAAGGCACATGCTAATCAGTCCATCAAACCTTGAAGAGAAGCAGAAAATCCTGAAAGTGGCAAGAGAAAAAAAACTACTACATAAAGGGAAACCAAATAAGGCTGAACTCAGCTACTCAATTAGAACCCTGGAGGCAAGAAGGCAGTGGTAGGATATATTCAAGATCCTGAAACAGAAAGACTTCCAGCCAAGAATTCTATACCCAGCCAAATTGTCCTCCAAAATTGAGGGAGAGATTACAGTTTTCACAGACAAAGAAGTCATGAAAGAATTTGTGAATAAGAGACTGGCCCTACAAGAAATACTAAAAGGAGTTTTGTTAGCTGAAAAAAATAATTCAGGAGAGGGAGGTCTGGAGGAGGGCACAGAATTGAAGAGTACCACTAAGCATAATTTGAAGAATACATAAAGAAAGAGGGAAAAGAATATATAGATCTGTCAAATAAAATTAAAAAGATAATATGAAGGAAACAAGAAATGCCTTTTTAGTAATAACTTTAAATGTCAACAAACTAAATTTACCTATTAAAAGGTACAGATTGGCAGAACAGATTAAGAAACATAATCCAGCTATATGCTGTTTAAAAGAGACTCATCTTAGACTCAAGGATACAAGTAGATGGAAAGTAAAAGAATGGAAAAAGATTTTCCATGCAAGTTATAACGAAAAGAAAGCAGGAGTAGCTATAGTAATATCAGACAAAATAGATTTTACATGTAAAGACACCATAAGAGACAAAGAAGGACACTATATACTAATTAAAGGGTCAATTCACCAAGAAATTATAACAATCATAAGTGTTTATGCTCCCAGTCAAGGAGCTCCAAAGTACATGAGACAGACATTGGCAAAACTGAAGGGAGTGATAGATGTTTCAACAATAATAGGAGGAGACTTCAATACACCACTCTCCTCTATACATAGAACAACCAGGCAGAAGATCGACAAGGAAATAGAGGAGTTAAATAACTTGATATATGAATTATAGCTAATAGACATATATAGGTCATTGGACCCCAAAGCACAAGGATATACATTCTTCTCTAGTGCTCATGGAACATTCTCCAGGATAGATCAAATGCTGGGGCACAAAACAGAACTTTATAAATTTAAAAACATTGAAATTATTCAAGGCACTTCCTCTGATCACAATGGGATGAAGCTAGATCTCAATAACCACCAAAGAATGAGAACATTCACAAATATTGGTTCTTTGAGAAAATCAATAAAATTGATGGGCCATTAGGAAGTCTGACAAAGAAAAAAAGAGAGAGGATGCAAATAAACAAAATCAGAAATGACAAGGGATGCGTTACCACAGAACCTGAAGAAAAAAAAAAATTATAAGAGGATACTATGAATGACTATACACCAAAAAACTAGACAATTTAGATGAAATGGGCAAATTCCTGGAGACACACTAACAAGCTACACTGACTCAAGAAGAAACAGAAAATCTCAACAAACCAATCACAAGTAAAGAAATTCAATCGGTCATCAAAAATCTTCCAACAAAGAAAAGCCCAGGGCCAGATGGCTTCTCAGGGGGATTTTATCAAACATTACAGAAAGAACTAACACCAATCCTCTGAAACTTTTCCAAAGAAATTGAGGCTAAAGGAAGTCTACCTAACTCATTTTATGAAACTAATATCATTTCAATACCAACTGGGCAAAGATGCTAAAAGAAAGGAAAATTACAGGCCAATATCCATAATGAACATAGATGCAAAAATTCTTAATAAAATATTAGCAAATCAAATCCAACAGCACATTAAAAGAGTTATACACCATGACCAAGTGGGGTTTATACCAGGAATGCAAGGATGATTCAATGCAAGAAAATCAATTAATGCAACACAGCACATTAACAAATCGAAAGGGAAAATCACATGATCATCTCGATTGATGCTGAAAAAGCATTTTGACAAAATTCAGAATCCTTTTCTGATAAAAACACTCCAAAACATAGTAATCAAAGGTAACTATTTCAGTATGATAAAGGGAATATATGAAAAACCAATACCCAGCATTGTACTCAATGGAGAGAGACTGAATGCTTTCTGCCTAAGATTGGGAACTAAGACAAGGATGCCCACTGTCACCACTATTATTTACCATTGTACTAGAAGTTCTAGCTAGAGCAATCAGGCAGGACATAGAAATAAAAGGCATCCAAATTGGAAAGGAAAAAGTAAAACTGTATGAGTGAGTTCAAAAAAACCTCCCAGGTTCTCGCTAAAGGAGTCCTTCTCTCATTTCCCAGCTTGTGTATTGTGTATTTTATCAGGGGGTTAGCAAAGGCCCTCAGATCCCCTTTTGAAATATTAAATATCCTGCCCCTGTAATTTTTCCTAGACTGAAGCCTGCAATCCATTCTAAGAGCCCAGCATTAAAGTAAAACTTTGATCCTTGTTAAGTGTTGGAAAGACCCTGTCTAAATGCAGATAAGCATAGGGTGATGGTGGGGGGTTGGTGGGGACACCACTTAATTAACTTGAGTGTCTTGGAACAGAAGGCAAGAAGAAGGAGGAGGAGGGGAGGACAATTTCAATGATTCCCACACTTAACTGCATCTCCTCTGACAAGACTTTGTGAAAAAAAAAAAACACAAATAATTCAGTTCATTTTCAACAATTTTAAAATATTTTTAAGCCAAAGGATAAAATAAAAACCAGCCATAATCCTATCACTCAGATATTGTATATTGCCATCATGATTTTTTACTTCTATATCCTTATTTTTAATTCATTTTATTTTAAGATAGTTGTAGATTCTTATCTTATAAGATACACTTATAAGAATGAATACAGAGAGATCGTATGTACTCATTACCCAGATTACTCCAATGGTAACATCTTACAAAACTATATTACAACAATATTGTGTCACTTTGAAAGGAGGTATGTACCCTAGAAAAGCCATGATTTAACCCTAATCCCATTTTGTAAAGGCAGCCATTTCTTCTAATCCTTATTCAGTACTGTATGTTTGAAATTTTAATCAAATCATCTCCCTGTAGATGTGACTCAATCAAGAGTGGTTGTTAAACTGGATTATGTGGAGACATGCCTCCACCCATTCCAGGTGGGTCTTGATTAGTTTACTGGAAGCTTATGAAAGAGGAAACACTTTGGAGAAAGCTGGAGATTCAGAGAGAGCAGAGAAGATTGACACAGTCATGAGAAGCAGAGAGTCCACCAGCCAGAGACCTCTGGAGATGAAGAAGGAAAATGCCTCCTGGGGAGCTTCATGAAACAGGAGTCCAGGAGAGAAAGTTAGCAGATGATGCTGTGTTCACCATGTGCCCTTCCAGCCAAGAGAGGAGCCCTGGCTGTGTTTGCCATGTGCCTTCTCACTTGAGAGAGAAACCCTGAACCTCACTGGCCTTCTTGAACCAAGGTATCTTTCTGTGGATGCCTTTGATTGGACATTTCTATAGATTTGTTTTAATTGGGACATTTTCTCAGTCTTAGAACTATAAACTAGCAACTTATTAAATTCTCCTTTTAAAAATCCCTTCTGTTTCTGGTATATCGCATTCTGGCAGCTAGCAAACTTGAACAGATATTAACATTGATATAGAACAATTCCATCATTCCAAGAATCCCTCATGTTGCACATTTTTAGCTACATCCACTTCATTCATGCCTCACCCCATTCTTAACTTCTAGCAACCATTAATCTGTTCTTCATTTCTATAGTCTTTGCCATTTCAGAAATAAAAAATTTCATACAGTACATAGCCTTTTGGGATTGATTGTTTTCTCTCAGCATAAATCTGGAAATTCATCTATGCTGTTGATTTTATCAATGCTTATGCTGGTTTGAATCTGATATGTACCCCAGAAAAGCCTATGTTCTTTTAGTCCTGCTAAAAGAATCTGTCTGCACCTGTGGGTGCAGACATACTGTGGGTAGGACATTTTGATTAGATTGTTTCTATGGAGATGTGACACAGCCTATTCATGGTGGGTCTTACTCCTCTTGCTAGAATCCTTTATAGGGGCTAAAAGGCTGAGATATTTTGGAGAGAGCTCAGAGAAGCCAAGAAATAACAACATCCACAGAAACTCAGAGACATTTTGGAGAAAAGGTTCAGCAGACATCATCACGTGCCTTCTCATGTAACAGAGGAAACCCAGATACCAGCAGCCTTTCCTCAGAAAAGGTATCTTCCTCTTGATGCCTTACTTGGACATTTTCAAGACATAAGAACTGTACATTTGTAGCCTAACAACCCCTACTGAAAAACCCAACCCATTTCTGGCATATTGCATTCTGTAGCTTTAGCAAACCAAAACGATGCTCCTTCCTACTTATTGATGTATAGTATTCTGTGGCATTGATATATCATGATTTGTTTAAACATTCACCTGATGAAGGACATATGGGCTATTTTCAGTTACTGGCTATTATTTTAACTGAGAAGTTATGATTTAAGGGATGATTATGACCACTGAATCATTATATAGATATTTCTTTTTGCCTTCTGGTATATTAGAATAGACAGAGGGAAATGCTTTAAATCTCTGAACTGTAATCCAGCTGCCCTGATCTCTGCCAATGATTTTGTAACTATATAGCCTTTATCTTGTGGTTGTAAAAACCTTGTGACTGACCTTCATTTATATCACTTTATTCTGCTTTTCAACTTTAGAGTCTTATGAGCACTAAAGACAGCCCATAATATTTATTAATGAAAGGCCTTCAGTCAGCTCAGAAGTAACCCATCCCAATTCCAATTCATCTCTTAGCTCATCATCTTGAGTCATTGTGCTAATTATCCTAAAACATGGCCATCTTTTGGTGATATAAAGCCATCAGAGTTACTGAAGTTTGGGGGACAGATTTTTAGGCTGCTAGTGATCTCCTCCTTCATGCCTAGCAGTAAACTCTATCTCTCTTTGAAGCCCCAGTGTCTCAGGAATTGATTACTTGAATGCATCAAGCAGAAAACTCACTGCTTTTGGTTGGAATCAATTTAGTAACCCAGATCAGATCAAGATTCCTAAAAAGAAGTCTCCTGCTTAAAGTTCTGGAGCCCCAGTGGGACAGGTAAACATATAATTGAACCTCTTGTGGCTGCTAAACTCTTTTTAGTCTAGAGGCTTGGCAACCAGGTTTTTCTCTATTCTGCTAGCACTCCACATCCTCGGTGCCTTCAAAAGTTTCAAAGAGTGAAAACATTCCAAGTCTGGGTGAGTGGGTCATTGAGGTGAAGGTTGGTCGGAAGTCAGTATGGTGGTTAAAGTTTCTGGGCCTGGCTTAGAGGCCCACTCCTTGCTTCTAGAATGATCCCCCTTTACTTTGACCTCTATGCCTTTCTGTTTTGGGGGTATCATTCTACACTGAGTTCAAGGAGTTTGACTATTGATTATACTCCTAGACTGGAATTGTCTATTGAGTACACACCTAGAAAATAAGTAATCCAGCAATTAATTGATATTTAATGAAATTAAGTGTACAGTGCCTGTTTAACTGTTAATTGGTGTGTTACTTAGGTATAGTAAGTGTTTAATGCCTATTTAATTGTTAATCAGTGTGTTCAGTCTAATTGATTGGCATGTTAATTAAATATAGAGTAAATGTCAAGTGTCTGCTTAAATTTGTTAATGGGTGTATTATATATTGTTCAAGTGTTCTGAGTTGATTACCATTCTAATTTGCAAGCTACCAGAATGTGATATACCAGAAATTGAACGGCTTTTAAAAAGGGGAATTTAATTTATTAAGTTGCAAGTTTACAGTTTTAAGTCCATGAAAATGTCCAAATTCAGGCAAGGCTATAAAAGTGTCCAAATTAAGGCATCCAGAGAAAGATACTTTGGTTCAAGAAGGCTGATGATGTTTGGGGTTTCTCTCTCAGATGGAAAAGCACATGGCAACATCTGCTGGCTTTCTCTCCAGGAATCTTCAATGGCTTCCATGGGGGCTCTGTCCATTCTGTTGGCTCTGTCAGTTCTGGTGTCTCTTGTGGCTCTGTAGCTTTTATCAAAATGGTTCCCTTTTAAAGGGCTCCAATAAGGAACCACACCTTGAATGGGTGGAGACACATCCCCATGGAAACCATCTAATCAAAAGTTGCCACCCACAACTGGATAGATCACATCTCCATGGAAGCAGTCAAAAGGGTTCCACTCAGCAATATTGAATGAGGAGTAAAGGACATGACTTTTCTGGGATACATAATAGCTTCAAACCAGCACAGTTACTGATTGTGGAAATTCTTTAAAATGGGAAATTCCAATTTTAATAGCATTCCTGAATATAGCCCTTTCTGCTCTATTTAGAAAAATTGGAAAGATTTTGGTTATGAACCTGTGAGAAAACAACAAAAAATAGTTCATTTCTGTAACCTCTATATGATTTAGAATAGGAAAGAAATGGCCTGAAAATGGTTCTATAGAATAGGACGTAGGACATCGTATTACAAAAGAAAGCTCTACAAGAGGGCAGAAATGGGATGAGATAATGTGTATTCAATCCTTTATTTGTCCCTCTCAAAAGTGTATTTCTGGTTTTTGTGTGTGTGACTTTCTATTTGTGTCTGACTGCCTCATCAATGTATATTTTCATATTCCACATGGTAATAACAAATTAACAATAATATTCCTAAAGAGCTCTATTCAAATTGTTCAAAGATAAATGTTATATATATATATATATATGTTAGTACTCCTGGAATCCCAGAGGAAAAGAAGAAAAAAGTCCTCTAGACACCAAGGTTCAAAGCATTTGTACCTTAAAAACCATAAACAAACCTGGACATTAGAAAGAAATCACCTCTGGAATTGAAAAAGTCCCTGCAACTAGGCCTTATAGTTAATTTGAAAAAGACCCTGCAACTGGGTCTTACAGTTCACATCTTTGATAATGGGAGTACTTCCTATCCTTGATAAGGGGAACAGAGCAGTAAATCTTTCTTATTCTTTGTAAAACCCTTTGCACTTGAGTTTCTCAGTTCTTGGCTATGCAGATTAGACTGAATTAAATCTTACTCTTTCCCAGTCATGTCAGTCTTTCTCACAAAGGGAGGGTTGATCATCCTGAACAGTAAGCAGACAACTAAGCCTTCATCAGGTATTCTCCTGGCCAAATAGCCAAATGGTCTCCAGATCAAATGTTTATGTTTTAGTCAGATCTAAGCATTTGTTAACCCAAATGAAATTGTTCACTGATGAAAGTAGCTACATGGACCATGGTAAATTTAAAGTGGGATATTACTTTGAATGAAATTCTGGCAGCCAAGTTCCTACCCCCAGGAACATCAGCATAAAGAGCTGAACTGATTGCATTAATATGAGCATGTAAAACATGTTGATTTAATTTTAAAATTAGTAGCAGTTATTCACTGACCAAAATAATTAGCAGCTATTTATTGTCAGGGACACCGTGCAATTAATAACAAAGATGCTGAAGAAAACCACTTGGCAAATAAAGCCACCAAAGCTGTGGTCAAGACTTTGCCCTCAAAGCAGATTATGACTGTACTTTCTCCTAAGGACTCTAATCACCCTCTACTAGCCCAGAACTGGATGGAAATAAACCTTAATTCATTTGGTCAACCTAGTTACTCATAAATAAGACTTAGCAAGAGCTAAAGAATGAGGGTACACTTAAAATGACTAAAGAAGGATAACTCCATAGGGAAAATGGAGCCTTAGAATATGAAGATCATCACAAACACTGATCCCTAAAAACTCTGTAAAATCCTTTGTTTCTCATTTCCATCAAATAATATATTATGGACAAGATACTCTGCATAAAAATCTTAGCCAATTCCTCATAACACCTGATTTATGCCAAGTCATTCAAATTGTTAATGACCAGTGCATTACTTGTGCCAAAGTACATCCCAAACAAAAACCAAAAACACCTAACCTAACTAAAGCAGTACAATATTGGGACCTGGGTGGTGGTGAAGACTGGCAAATAGATTTTAGAGTGATGTCCTGAGCGCCTGGAAACTACAAAGATCTCAAATTAGCAGACTCCTTTCCTGGATGCATTGGAACATTTCCCTGCTAAACAGAAAAAGCACAAAAAGGATAAAAGCTTTCCTTAAAGAAAGTATTCCTAAATTTGATCTCCCACTTTCTATAAAGAATGATAATAGGCCAGTCTACACATCTAAAACAGTTAAAGATGTGTCCAGACTTTTAGGTACTGATTGATAACTACATTCCTCTTGGAGACCCCACTTTAGTGGGAAAATGGGATGGATGAATCAGACTCTGAAAGAAGTAATAGCTAAAATTTGTTTGGTAACTGACCTTAAAGAAGACAAGGCTCTTTCCATTGCCCTCATGAGAGTTAGAACCACACCCAGAAGCAGACTTGGTTTAATTACCTTATGAAGTGACATATGGGAAGCCATTTCTGAAGTTTGAGTATGCAGAGACTATGCACCCAAGTTCTGACTTTGCTACTATACAACATGCTTGATCTTTAGGAGCTACTTTAAATGAAATTAATAGTTATGTCTCTAACTATACTAAGTTTCCTACAGACATCCCTTTCCATAACCACAAACCTGGAGATTGGGTATAGTTTCAAACTTGGAAAAATGAGCATCCACAAGCTCAGCTTAACCCTAAATGGTTGTGCCCATATTTATTGTTACTTGTCACTCATTCTTCCCTCAAGTTACAGAGAATTAAGCCATGATTCATCATACTCATGTTAAACCACAACATTTCAAGGAAGGAGATGCACCACTTCTGAGCCAGAAGGCTGTTTTGACAGTCACCCCTCCTGTAGACCACAAGTATACCTATAAACCATTAGATGGACTGAAATATGTTTTAAGAAGCAATAAAAAAATTGCCTGAAAATAGTTGGCCATCAGTAGTATTTATTTATCTATTAGTTCTTGTTTGTACCTTATTTACTTTTAATATATGTCATAGTTGAATTGTAGTTAACTCCAAAGAATAATGACTAATCTTGTGTTTTTCCACACAAGTACATGCTTGCTTTTCCTCTCTAATCTACTTAAGACTCAAGATAATTTATTTCTTCCATGGGCACACACATGTTTCAACAGTAAATAAGTCAAACTGTTGGAAACTGTGGTCAGCTCTCCATGTCTAGTGTCTCTAGATAGCCTTGGTGGGTGTCTTCCCTTCAAGGAACAGATTGGTGAATGCTTAAAAACTTAATTAAAGAAATACAAGTTCAACAAGGAACCTTGAATTTTATAACCCTTACTAAGGTAGACCCAGAGAAATGTCCAGGAATTTCAGTGTGCTGATATTTTTGACAATGAATCTGAAAACTTAACTATCCAAATGAAAGTTGGGTTACTTACAGCTTTAGGATGGCATAGTGTGGCTACCACCTAGATATAGATGGTTAAGCCAAATAGCTCCTCAACAACATAATCTCTCAAACACAAGGATAATGGGTCATTTACATCCAGAACGATGCCATCAAACTATATCTTTAGCTACTAGTGACTGGTGTGGCACAGATTGGATCAATAGACCTGGTATGTATCCTGGTATATATTGGTCAGCCCAAAATGATATTCAGTGGATATTTGGCACAATCTTTGGCTCTAGTTGCCCCCAGGATGGTTAAGACTGTGTACTTTAGGATTATTGTGGGCTCACGGAACAGTGCATTCTTCCTTTCCATCTGAATTAGCCAACATACCATTATTCTGAGCTAATAAACCATTCAGTGTTCCAGTGGTATGATCACCTTGCTGCAACCTTTATTCTCTCTATTGAAATAGAAGATGTTATAACTAAGATAGAAGCCCTGAATACTTTTGTGACTCAAGCGCTAAATGATAGCTTGTGTAGTATTACCTTAATAAATACCAAAATGAACCTAATGAGTAAAAGCTGTATTACAGAATTGCCTGACTTTAAATATTGACAGCATCCCAAGGAAGAACCTTGACTATAATCAAAACTGAATTCTGCATCTATATCCCCAATGAATTTACTAATATTTCTACACTTTTAAATCATATGCAAAACAGATTAAAGTCTTGGACACTCGCCTACCTACTTTTATTCTATTTTTCTATCTTTTTAGTCAGTTACCATCAGGAATTGGGTCTTAGTTTCAAACTATTATCAAAACTGGACTAACTATAATAATCCTTTGGGGCCAAACTTGTGTGATGGGCAAAGGCCCAAGATCCACAGGGTCGCCTTCAGGATTTCCCTAAGGCAGCAGAGGGCTCCCAGAGGGCTGCCTCAGGAAAAGGAAAAGTCTTTTTCCAATTGTCAGGGCCACAGCTTTAAGTGAAATAGATCTAATAATTGGAAACAATTAAAAGGACTTAGGAACTCTCATCAACACTATGGTCAGTTTAGGGATCTTAAATCTCTTAGCCATTGATACCCTATTTTGCTATATTTCTTTTCTCCCTTTTTATCAGGTAGACAGCCTATTTTTTAATTGGTTATTTTTTGTTTGTTTTTCTTTTTTAAACTTTTTAATTATATAATTTAACATATATGCAAAGCAAAGAAATAAAGAGTGACAATTTTGAAAGCACACTTCAACAAATAGTTACAGAACAGTTCCCAGAGTTTGTCATGGGCTACTATTCCATCATCTCAGATTTTTCTTTCTGGCTACTCCAAAAAACTGGAGAGGCATACTCATTTGTTAAATCCCATTTTCTCTGTTATACCTCCTCCTTCTCCTTTAATTCTTAATGCTTCTAAGAGTTTTATGGTTTTAATTCTGATATTTAGGTCATCGATCCATTTTGAATTAATTATTGTCTATGGGGTGAGGCTGGGGTCCATTTCCCTTCATTTGCATGTGTATATATAATTACCCCAGTACTAATTGTTGACGAGAATATTCATCCTCCATTGAGTGAGTTTAGCTCCCTTTTCAAAAAACAATTGGCCATAGGCATGTGAGTTTGTTTTTGAATTCTCAATTACCCCAATTACATTCTAGTCATTTTCTCAATGGTTTTTCCAGAGCTTGCCATATATATTTTAACTTATTAGAATCTGCTTCAGGTTTATTTTAACTTCATTCCACTGAGATGTGGAAATGTTATTCATATATATATTCCTAATTCCTTTCTTGTGACATCATTGTTGTACATAGTACATCTAAAGGTGCTACAAATGTCATAATGCAATTGTTACAATTATTAATTTATATAATTTTATGTATTCTAAAGAATCTCAGAGAAAAAAGAGAGCAAGTATATATTTATAGTGTTTGTTATATTAATCTTCTCATTTGTCATTTCTGATTCTTTAAATTGGTTCTTGTGACTTTTATTTACCATTTGCTGTCATTAACTTCCTCCAAAAAAGATTCATTCCCACCAGTCTCTTTCTTGCTGTTATTGACAGTGAATTTCTATATGTTATAGGATATTATACATGTATAATGTATTATACAATTGCTTTATAAACCTTTTTCTTAAATAATTCAGTGTATTATTTCATGGCAAACTTTCCCACCCACTTTCTTGTTTCTCTTCAAGTTTCAGAGGTACTCACAATTAGAATAGTATTTGCAGTAGAATTATTTTGCAGATGAGAAACATAAAAAATTGCTTTTGTCAGTTAAAGGAAGAAAGAGGAAGAAATATGCATTTATACCATCTTTTATAATTACATTATTATACTTACTGGTGTTCTTTTTATCATCTGGATTAAAATTACAATATGTTGTCACTTGCTTTCCACCTGAAGAACTTCCTTTAGTATTTCTTGTAAGGTGGTGTGCCAGTCTGAAAAGGTTTATGTACCCTAGAAAAGCCATGTTTTAACCCTAATCCCATTTTATAAAGGCAGTCATTTCTTCTAATCCCTATTCAGTACTGTGTGTTTAAATTGTAATTAGATCATCTCCCTGGAGATGTGACTCAACCAAGAGTGGTTGTTAAGCTGAATTAAGTGGAAACATGTCTCCATTCATTCCAGGTGAGTCTTGATTAGTTTACTGGAATCCTATAAAAAATGAAACATTTTGGAGAATGGGGGAGATTCAGAGAGAGCAGAGAAGAATGACATAGCCATGAGAAGCAGAGACTCCAACAGCCAGCAACTTTTGGAAATGAAGAAGGAAAATGTCTCCTGGGCAACTTCATGAAAGAGGAATCCAGGAGAGAAAGTTAGGAGATGATGCTGTGTTTGCCATGTGTCTTTCCAGCTGAGAGAGAAACCCTGACTGTGTTTGCCATGTACCTTCTCATTTGAAAGAGAAACCCTGAACTTCATCACCCTTCTCGAATCATGGTGTCTCTCCCTGGATGCCTTAGATTGGACATTTCTATAGACCTGCTTTAATTGGGACATTTCCACGGACTAAAAACCGTTAACCTGTAACTTATTAAATTTCTCTTTTTAAAAGCCATTCCATTTCTGGTAATATTGCATTCTGGCAACTAGCAAGCAAGAACAGGTGGTTCCTCTAGAACAATTTCTCACAGGTTTGTTTATCCTGGATGCCTTTATTTCACCTTCATTGTGGAAAGATAATTTGACTGGATATAGGACTTTTAGTTGAACTTTTTTGTTTCTTTCAGTACTTTGTATATGATATTCCAGTGTCTTTCTGGCCTCTATTGTTTCTGGTAAGAAGTCAGTTGTTACTTTTATTTGTCTGGCCTTGCAAGTGATGTGTCATGTTTTTCTTGCTGTTTTTAAGATTTTTATTTTGTCTGGTGTTCAGCATTTTTACTATAATGTGTCTGGGTGATTCTTTAAAAAAATTTTTATGCTTGGAATTGTTGGACTTCTTGGATGTGGAGGTTATGTTTATCATAAAATTTGGGTGGTGTTCAGGCATCATTTCTTCAAATATCTTTTCTGCTCCATTTTATTTCTCATTTTCTCTCTTAGTCTAATTGTATATATGTTAGCACACTTGTTGTGGTACTTAAAAGGTTGTCCTACATCTCTCTGGAGATTTGTTCATTTTCTGTTTATTCTTTTTGTCTCTTTTCTTTGGTTTTCATAATCTCTATCGATCTATCTTTAGGTTTACTTTCTTTCTTCTGCAAGTTCAACTCCACTGTTGAACCCTTCTAGTGAATTTTTCATTTTGCTTATTGTAAATTTCACCTCCAGAATGTCTGTTTTGAAAAAAAAGTTCTATCTCTTTATTAATACTCTTTAATGAAACATTGTCATCATAGCTTCCATTACTTCTTTAGGCATTGTTTCCTTTAGTTATTTCAAAAGATTCATAATGGTTTTCTGAAGTCTTTATCCACTAAATTCAACATATAGACTTTCTCATAGGCAGTTTCCCTTGCCACCTTTTTTTCTTGTGTATGTGTCACACTTTGCTGTTGCCTTACATGAGCTGTAATTTATTGTTGAAAATTGGACATTTTTGGTAATATATTGTAGCAATGCAAATAGTGATTTTCTTCCCCACTCTCTGGGGCTTTTTTTATTATTATTTTTAGTAGTAGTAGTAGGGCAGTTGTAAGTTTACAGAAACATCATTCAGAATGTACAGAATTCTCCAGGGGCTTGTTTTGTGCTGTTAAGGTCTACTAACTGATGGCTGATTGATCTATTGTTTTTGACAATACCCTGGGGCATAAATTGCTTTGCATTCTGATCCAATTAAATTCTGTGGGGATAGTTTTTGCAGTCAATCTTTGAAATTTGTTCTGACCATTGGAGGGTTCTTCTTCTTAGCTCTCTCATTCCCTGTTTATGTTTGGTTCAGTAGCTAGCATATAGCTTAACTTGCTGCCAACTCCTCTTATTTGCTTATCACAAAATTCTCCATTTCTTTCAAGAGCACTCATAAGCTTTTATGTCTCCAAATTCTGTTTCAAATAATTCAGTTCCTTTAGGGAATGCTTTAGAACTCTCTGTTCTTCCCAGTTTCTCTGTACCTGGGCAAAATCTCTGAACCACTACTCTTGGAGTTGGGTGGCATGGTAACCTCTGGACTTATTGGCTTGCTCCTCCTACATGGAACCACTGCCCTAAGTGGGAGCAGGTGTGAGGGTGATTATGCCCCTAGTATTCTCAACCTACTGTACCTAAGGTAGACCCTGCATCCTATATGTGGCTTGGTAAAGAAAGGTATCCCCAGGCTTCTTGGCTGCCCTCACCATGAAATTTTTTTTAACTTTTTTTTATCATGAAATACAAACTATACAAAAAAGCAATAAATTTCAAAGTACATTTTAACAAGTAATTTTAGAACAGATTTCAAAGTTTGGTAGGGGTTACAGTCCCACAATTCCAATTTTTTCCTTCTAGCTGCTCCAACGCATTGATGACTAAAAAGAAATGTCAGTATAATGATTCAGTAGTAGTACTCATTTGTTAAATCCTAACTTCTCTGTTATAACTCTTCCTTGTCATTTTGTTAACGTTTTTAAAATCCCTCACCAGGAATTTACTCTTTTCAATGTGGAATTGGAGGGGATGAGAAATACTGGCAGCCAATCACTCTCATTGATATACTATATCTATTAATTTGGAGGTGAGGAGAGAGGAAGCTCTGTTTTGTTTTCCACACCTGGCCAGAGTAGAGATTCCATTAAGCTGACCTGGATGGGGATGGAAGGAGGGAAAGAGTGGGTTGTGACTTAAGCATCACAAACACTCACTGATCTTAGCAGATTTTTTTTGAAAAAATGTTTCTTCATTTTCTGTAAGTTCTTAGAACAATTTCCAGAGATGTCAAATAGTTATTTCTTGTGTATTATTTTAATATGCTTTTCACTGTTATTCTTATTTTGCTGGGGAGCAGGTCCGCGGAGCTCCTAACACTGCCATCGCAGAACTGGAATTCTCACTCATTTTCTAAATGAATTGTTTGTTTTTTTATGTTAAATGTTGAGAGATCTTTATATATTCTAGATATCAGTCCGTGGCCAGATATGTGGTTTTCCAATGTTTTCTCCCACTCCATAGTTTGACTTTTTATCCTCTTAACTGAGTATTTTGCAGAGCAAAAGCTTTAAATTTTGATTAAGTCTAATTTATCAATTTTTCCTTTTATGGATTGCAATTTTGGAATCAAGTTTAAGTGCTCTTTGGTTAGCCCTAGTTCCCAAAAATGGTCGCTTGTTTTTTTCTAAAAATTATATAATTTCATGTTTTACCTTGAAGTCTGTGGGCCATTTTGAATTGTTGCTTTGTTAAAGGTGTGAGACTTAGGTGGAGTTGTCAGCTGGTTAGTCACATGGCTGGCATCTGCTTCTCCAGGTTCTGGCTTACTTAACTTCTCATGGAGACATCTACTAGGGTCCAAGCACCTCCAAACATCTGTGCCTCTGTTCTCCACATCTCTGCATCTGTGTCAGATCTGCTATGAAGTTTCTGTCAGCTCTGAGGCTTTGGTCATTTCTCTAAGCTCTGTCATTTCTGTAGGCTCTGCTCTGAAGTTTCTGTTGGCTCTGTCATTTCTGACTCTCTCCAAAATGTGTCATCTTTTAAAAGATCCCAATAAACTAATCAAGAACAACCTGGAATGGGTGAAGTCATATCTCCATCTAATCAAAAGTTAATACCCACAATCAGGTGTGCCATATCTCCATGGATATAATCCAATCAAACATTCCAATCCTGATTATTTAATCTGGATTAAAAGAGAAAATTGCCTCCACAAGATGGAATCAGGATTAAAACATGGCTTTTCTGGGGTTTATAAATTTTCAAAACCAGCACAGTCACTGTGATGGTTAATTTCATGTGTTGACTTGGCTAGGTTACTATACCCAGTTATTTAGTTAAATATTAATCTAGGTGTTGCTGTGGTTAACAACTACAATCTCAATTTATGAGATTAACCTCAATAAATTGGTTGGGCATCATCCAATCAATTGAATCCCTTAAGAGCAATAACTGAAATTTCCTGAAGAATAAGAAATTCTGCCTTAAGACTGTAACATTTACTTCTGCCTGAATTTCCAGTCTACCACCCTGCCCTAAAACTTTCACTCTTGCCAACTCCCACAATAATGTAAGCCCATTCCTTTAAATAAATCTGTGTCCCATTGGTTCTGTTTCTCTGGAGATTTCTGACTGATGAAGACATGATGTATGGTGTATAATTCTTTATATATATTGCCCTTGTGGCTAGCCTGCTTCTTCTTTGGCACTTAAATCACTGCCAGAACCCAGTGATAGGAACTAGTGGAGATTTTGGAGTAACTATTTCTGTTAATTAATAAAGACCCCCTCAATAATAATCTGGATATAATAAATCTTATTTATTAACATATTTTAAAGGACTTTTATATCTATACTCATAAACCATATCAGTCTATGTTTTCTTGCTTTTACTGTTGCTGTCTTCTTTCAGTTTCAGGATAATACTAGTTCATAAAGTGAGTTGGTAAGTGGTCTCTCATCTTCTATTTTCTGGAAGACATTGTGTAGAAAATAGTTAATTTAAAACATTTAATAGAATTCTCCAGCAAAACCGTCTGAGCTTGGAGATTATTTGGGGAGTGTTTAAATTATTACTTCAATTTGTTTACTAGTTGTAGAGCTATTCAAATGATTTCATATTTATTGAAATTTGGTACTTTGTGTTTTTTAAAGAAGTGGACTATTTCATATTAGTTGTCACATTTATATATGAAGAATTGTTTGTAGTATTCCCTTATTATCCTTTTATTGTCTGTAGGGTCTGTAGTGATATCTTATTTTATTCCTGATAATGTAATTTCTGTCTTCTATTTTTTCTCAGTCTTGCTATATGCTTGCTAATTTTATTGATCCTTTCAAGGAAGCATGTGTTTCATTGATTTCTTCTACTTTTTTCTATTCTTAATTTCATTGCCTTCTCTATTATTTTATTAGTTCTGCTTGTTTTTGGTTTATTGTGCTCCTCTTCTAGATTCATTAGGGAAGAGCTTATATTATTGATTTGAGATTTTTCCTCTTTTTTAATGTACACATTCAGTGACAAAAATTTCTCTGACATCACTGCTTTAGCTGTGAGTCACAAACATTGGCATACTTTTTAAATTTTCCTTCTTTTTGATGTATTTTTATTTAACATTTTCAACTTTTTACTTTGAAGTAATTCCAAACTTCCAAGACAGCTGCAAAAATTATACAAAACCCATAAAAAGAACTCCAACACACTCCCAACCAGACACCCAGATCTACCAACTTTTGACATTTTGCTATATTTGCCATGTCATTCTATGTATGTATGTATGTATGTATGTATGTATGTATCTATCTATCTATCTATTGATTCATCCATCTATCTATCCATGTATGTCTATCTATTTTCTAAAATTTTGAGAGAAGTTTGTATATCTCATACTCTTTAAACACAATACTTCCATGTACATTTTCTGAAAACAAAGATACTCACTTCTGTAACCACTTTAAGTACAGTTATCAAGCTCAAGAAATTTATCAGTCTCTCATCAAGTTTTTTCATATTTCTCAGTAATGTCCTTTTAGGACCTTTTTCCTCCATTATTAATTCCAGTTCAAGATCAGAGTTTACTTTTAATTACCGTTGTCTCTGTCATTACCTTTATTTTAATTGTGGAAATAGACATACACATAAAATTTCTTATCTCTGCCATTTCCAAACATATTCAATGAAATAACTCATATTCCCAATGTTTTCTGCCCTTACCACCATCCATTACTTTCTCTTCACCCAAACAGAAACCCTACACCTATTTTGTATTAACTTCCCATTCCCCTCTCACACCTGGTAATCTGCTACAACTTTTTTTCACTACTAGGCTTTTGGTATTATTATTATTATTATTATTATTATTATTTTTGAATATAACAACATACAAACATGAACATTCTTACCATGTGATCATTCCATTCTTGGTATCTAATCAATAACTCACAATATCATCACATGGTTGTATATTCATCACCACAATCATTTCTTAGAACATTTGCAACAATCCAGAAAAAGCAAAAGAAAAAACATCCTTACATACCATACTACTTACCTCTCTCCCTCACCGATCACCAGCATTTCAATCTACTAAATTTATTTTAACATTTGTGCCCCCTATTATTATTATTATTATTTTATTTTTAATCCATATATTTTACTCATCTGTCCATAAGGTAGATAAAAGGAGAATCAGACACAAGGTTTTCACAATCACACAGTCACATTGTGAAAGCTATATCATTATACAATCATCAAGAAACATGGCTACTGGAACACAGCTCTACATTTCCAGGCATTTTGATCTTCTGTCCAGACCAATAAAACTTTCTCCATGTCAGCAATACACTGCTTTACTTTCTTAACATTCATGTGTTCACTTGTGCAGCACTTTTAATTTCCTTCAAGAACATTTCCTTGGCATTCACACCTTGGCTAATGGTTTCCCATAGGAGGCCTAGGTTTTGGCCTATCTCAGCTTTCAACATGCCTTCCTCACTAAGCTGAATCATTTCTAGCTTTTTAAAAAAAATTTTTTATTGGGAAATATAACATATATACAAAAAATCAATTCATTCCAAAGTCTATTTTAACAAGTAGTTATAGAACAGATTTTAAAGTTTGGTATGGGTTACAGTTCCATGACTTTTTGTTTTTTCTTAAAGCTGCTCCAAGACATTGGTGACAAAAAGAAATGTCATTATAATGATTCAGCAGTCATACTCATTTGTTAAATCCTATCTTCTCTGTTATACTCCTCTTTTTTCCTTTTTTATGAAAAATAACATATATGCAAAAAACAATAAATTTCTAAGTACTTCACAGCAATTAGTTGTAGAACAGATTTTAGAGTTTAGTATGGGTTATAATTCTACAATTTTAGGAGTTTAGTTCTAGCTGTTCTAAGGTACTTGAGACTAAAAGAAATATCAATATAATGATTCACCATACCCATTTGTTAAATCCTACCTTCTCTGTACAGCTCAAACATCATCTTTGATCTTTCTATTACACTCTTTAGGGGTATTTGGGCTATGCCCCTTCTAAATTATTCATGTTGGACGAGGCTGTTGATAATATGGGATAGGAGGATAGGACTAGCTGATGCTCTGGAAAGGTTGACCCCGACCCCTCTGCATTTCAGGACTTGCTTTGTCCAGGGAGCCATCTGGAGGTTGTAGGTTTCTAGAAAGTTACTCTAGTGCATGGAACCTTTGTAGAATCTTATTTGTTGCACTTATATATAAAGAATAATACCTATTCTTTAGGATTGGCAAGAATGGTTTGGGCTGGGATTTGGCAAGTTATGATAGGTAGCAAAATCTAACTGAAGCTTGCATAAGACTGACCTCCAGAGTAGCCTCTTGACTCTATTTGAACTCTCTCAGTCACAGACAACTTACTTGTTATTTCTTTCCTCACTTTTAGTCAGGATGGCACGGTTGACCCCACAGTGCCAGGGCCAGGCTCATCCCTGGGAGTCATCTCCTACACCAACAGGGAGGCTTTCATCCTTGATGTCATTTCCCACACAGCAGGGAAGGCAATGGTTTCCATGGCAGAGTTGGACTGAGAGAGACAGAGACCACATATGAGCAACAAGACATCCCCTGGAGGTGATTCTAAGGCATACCTATAGGTAGGGCAAGCTTCTCCACATATGCAGATGCTTCATATGAGCAAGCTTTCAAGATCAAGGGCTTGGCCTATTGATTTGGGGGCCCCTAATATTTGACACAGTATCAGAGGTTTTCCCAGTGGTAAAGTTTCATAGTTCCATATTTTTTATCCTATCCATCAAGGGACTTTGCCAATACTTTTTGACTACCTTCTTAATACACTCTGAGATGCATCCAGGATTTACATTAAGCTATACAGGATTAAGGCTTTCATTCTTAGTCTGGTCGCCCTGTGTTTAGATTGTTTAAATAATCTATCCAGACAGGTTGTGTTAGATAATGTGCTACAAAAAATTTAGGTTCTGGACATAAAGCTTTCTTCCTTTGGTCTCAAAGAGTAGGTGAAGTTCTAAAATACAGACAATGTCTTCCTTACCCCTGTATTCTGAATTAACTTAATCCTGACCTGGTTGGCTTCATTCTTATCTCTAAATACCACATTATACATATGTATGTATAGCCTCTCAAAATCCAGAAATAACAATCAGCACTCTGGAATAAATGTGACTGCTATATGAGCATACAATCTAGTTTTCTATAAGTAGTTTCTAAATGAGATCATACAATATTTGCTCTTTTGTTTCTGATTTATTTTGCCTCAAAATGTCCCACAGGTTCATTCATATCATTGTATGCCTCACAACTTCATTCCTTTTCTTGTAGGAGCACAATTTTTAATCATATGTATACGCCATTGTTCACCACTCTACTTCTCGGTCAGTGCGCCTTTCAGC
The DNA here is from genome assembly GCF_023851605.1 of Tamandua tetradactyla. Lineage (NCBI taxonomy): Eukaryota > Metazoa > Chordata > Mammalia > Pilosa > Myrmecophagidae > Tamandua > Tamandua tetradactyla. The sequence continues at coordinate 58,773,382 of NC_135353.1, read as the reverse complement.
CACCTCCATCTACTGGGCCTCATGTATAATGTCTAAAGTCAATAATCCATCATCAGTCTCCATTTTAGATTATTTCATTGTTCCCAAGAGGAAATAACCAATAAATGCAGCCTCACCAAATACAAAACCCAATCCTTCCCCTAACTCTTGTCTCTGCCCCCATTCTGTACCCTTGGCATTGCTGCACACTGTTGATATATTCCTGTTAAACATAGCCCAGAGCATGCAATAGCACCCCCCCATACCCTGAAATTATAAACTCTTTGCACAAGATTCATACCTTTGCAGTAGTTCACGCAAGGACTCATTTATATTTGTAGTATTCATCAGTGGGACATGTAGGTCTATACAACCTCTTTCAAACATGTTCACCTTCAATATGCTAATATTCCTTAACAACCCACTAGTGAACCATCTCCACTTTTATCTATTCCCTTACAATTGATTTCAACCTCATTATCTAACTGCTCACCCATCTCAAGCTTCCGTGTATCTCTAGGTCCCACATATTCTGTATTTTAAGCCTCTGATTTTACCTTTACCACGGTCATAAAAACGGAATCATACAGTATCTATCCTTTTGTGTCTGGCTTATTTCACTCAGCAATGTATCCTCAAGGTTCATCCATTTTGCCATGTCCTTCAGGACGTCATTTTGTCTTACTGTTGCATAATATTCCATCATGTGTATACTATATTTTGTTAATCCACTCATCTGTTTATGGGCATTTGGATTGTTTCCATCTTTTAGCTATTGTGAATAATGCTGCTATGAACAAGGTTGTGCAAATCTGATCATGTCACTGCTTTCAGCTCTTCTGAGTATATTCCAAGTAGTGGTATTGCCGGGTCATAGGGCCACTTGAGATTTAGTTTTCTGAGGAAACCCTGGACTGTCTTCCATAGCAGTTGTACCACTATACATTCCCACCAGCAGTGCATAAGTGTCCCAATTTCTCCATATCCTCTTCAACATTTTTTAATTTTCCTGTTTGTTTAATAGCAGCCATTCTTATAGGTGTGAGGTGGTATCTCATTGTAGTCTTGATCTGCATTTCCCTTATAGCTAATGAGAATGAGCATCTCTTCATGTGCTTTCTAACCATCTGTATTTGCTCTTCAAAAAATGTCTATTCACAACCTTAGATTCCTAAATAATTGATTCTTTTAGTTGCTATTTTTATAATTGGGTTGTTTGTTTCTTTGTGGTTGAATTGTATAATTTCTTCATGTATGCAGGATATCAAACCTTTATCCAATGTGTGATTTCTAAATATTTTCTCCCATTGAATTGGCTCCTTCTTCACCTTTTTGCCAAAGTTTATGGAGGCATATTGAGAAGTTCCCATTTATCTATTTTTCTGTTTGCTGCTTGTGCTTTGGGTGCAAAGTTTAGGAGGCTACCTCCTATGATGAGTTCTTGAGGATGTTTCCCTACAGTTTCTCCTAGAGCTTTGTAGTACACATAGGTGTTTGATACAATTTGAGTTAAGTTTTGTATAGGATGTAAGGTAAGGGTCCTCTTTCATTCTTTTGGCTATCGATATCCAGTTCTCTCATGCCCATTTATTGAAAAGGTTATTTTGTCCCAGTTCAGTGAATTTGGACGCCTTGTTGAAGATTAGTTTACCAGAGATTTGATGGTTTATTTCTGCAGTCTCTGTTCAATTCCATTGGTCAATATTTTATCTTTGTGACAGTGCCATGCTGTTTTGACCACTGTGGCTTTATAATCAGTTTTAAAATTGGGAAGTGTCAGCCCTCTCACTTTGTTTTTTTTCTTCTTTTTTAGGATGCTTTTAGCTATTCAGGGTCTCTTCCTTCCAGATGAATTTGGTAACTGGCTTTTCCAAGTTCTCAAAGCAGGTTGTGGAATTTTGATTGGTACTGCATTGAATCTGTAGATCAATTTGGGTAGAATTGACATCTTAACTATATTTAGCATTCCAATTCATGAGTATGGAAGGCTTTCACCTATTTAGATCTCCTTTGATTTCTTTTAGCAACGTTATGTAGTTCTCTGTGTACAAGTTCTTACATCCCTAGTTAAGTTCATTATAGATACTTGATTCTTTTTCTTTTTTTGTATGCTGTATGGCAGGGGTCACATTTCATTCTTTTTCCATGTGAGGATCCCCTTATTGCAGTACCATTTGCTGAATTTTTGTTTGTTTGGTTTTCATTTGTTTGTTCACTCGTTTGTTTGTTTTGGAAGTGCATGGCTGGGAATCGAACCTGGGTCTCCCACATGGCAGGACATTCCTAAATACTTGATTCTTTTAGTTGCTATTTTGAATGGAATTTTTTCCTTAATTGACTTCTCACTTAGGTCATTGTTTGTGTATGGAAACCTTACTGATTTCTGCATATTAATTTTATAACCTTCCACCTTCTGAATTTGTTTATTAGCACAAGAAACTTTGTTGTATGTTTCTCAGGATTTTCCAAGTATACTATCATGTCATCTGCAAATAATGAAAGTTTTACTTCTTCCTTTCCTATTTGGATGCATTTTATTTCTTTTTCCTGGCTGATTGCTCTGGCTGGAATTCTATACAATGTTGAATAGTAGTGGTGACAGGGGGCATCTTTCTCTCATTCCTGATATTAGGGAGAAAGCTTTCATCTCTCACCATTGAGTATGATGCTTCCTATTGGTTTCATATATACCCTTTATCATATTGAGGAAATCACCTTTGATTCCTACCTTTTGAAGTGTTTTTATCAGAAAAGGATGTTGAATTTTGTCAAATGCTTTTTCACTTTCAATCAAAATGATCATATGATTTCTCCCATTCGATTTGTTAATGTATTGCATTACATTAACTGATTTTCTTGTTTTGACCCATCCTTGCATTCCTGGTATAAACCCCACTTGGTCATGGTGTATAATTCTTTTAACGTGTTGTTGGATTTGATTTGCTATTATTTTGTGGAGAATTTTTACATCTATGTTCATTAGAGAGATTGGTCTGTAGTTTTCCTTTTTGTAGCATCTTTACATGGTTTTGGTACTAAAGTGATGTTAACTTTATAAGATGAGTTAGGTTGTGTTCCTTTCTCCTCAATTTTTTGTAAAATTTTGAACAGTATTGGTGTTAGTTCTTTCTGGAATGTTTGATAAAATTCCCTGTGAAGCCATCTGGCCTTGGGTTTTTCTTTGGAGGTAGATTTTTGATGACTGTTTGAATCTCTTTACTTGTGGTTGGTTTGTTGATATCTTGTATTTCTTCTTGAGTCAGTGTAGCATGTTAGTGTGTTTCCACTAAAGTTGTCTAGTTTGTTGGCATATAGTGTTCATATTTCCTCTTATGATTTCTTTTATTTCTTCAGGGTCTGTGGTAATGATCCCCTCTCTCATTTCTGATTTTGCTTATTTGCATTCTCTCTCTCTTTTTCTTTGTCAGTCTTGCTAGTGGCCCATCGATTCTATTGATTTTTACAAAGAACCAACTTTTGGTTTTATTGATTCTTTCTATTGTTCTTTTGTTCTCACATTCATTTAACTCGGTTTTAATCCTTGTTACTTCTCTTCTTCTATTTGCTTTTGGGTTAGTTTGCTGTTCTTTCTCTAGTTCCTCCAGGTGAACAGTTAAGGCCTCAATTTTTGCTTTCTTCTTTTTTACTATAGACATTTGGGGCTATAAATATCCTTCTCAGCACAGCCTTTGATGCATTCAGCACAGCCTTTGATGCATGAATAGAACTGTCATGTTCTATTCTCATTTTCGTTAGTCTCCAGATAGCTACTGATTTCTCTAGCAATTTCCTCTTTGACCCACTGGTTGTTTAAGAGTGTGTTATTTAATTTCCATGTTTGTGCCAGTGCTTGTTCTTTGGTCATTATTTATTTCCAACTACATTCAATTGTAATTAGAGAAAGTGCTTTGAATAATTTCAATATTTTTAAATTTCTAAAGACCTGTTTTGTGCCCCAACATATGATCTATCTTGTAGAATGTTCCACGAACAGAATCTATATCCCAGTGTTTTAAGGTATAATGACCTATATATGTCTGTTAGGTCTAATTCATATATCAAATTGTTCAAGTATTCTATTTCCTTGTTGATCCTCTCTCTGGTTATTCTATCTATATAGGAGAGTGGTATATTGAAGATTCCTACTATTATTGTTGATACATCTATCACTCCCTTCAGTTTTGCCAATTGAAGTACTGTCTTTGTACTTTGGTAGTCCTTGATTGGTTCATAGACATTTATGATTGTTATTTTCTCTTGGTTAATTGTACTTTTACTAATATATAGTGTCCCTCTTTATTTCTTATGATGTCTTTACATTTAAGGTCTATTTTGTGTGATATCATCATAGTGACTCCTGCTTTCTCTTGGTTACAGCTTGTGTGGAACATCCTGTTCCTTCTTTTCACTTTCAATCTATTTGTATCCTTGTGTCTAAGATGAGTCTCTTGTATGCAGCATGTAGCTGGATTATATTTCTTTATCCATTCTGCCAATCTGTATCTTTTAATTGGTAGGTTTAGGCCATTAACATTCGAGGGTATTACTGTAAAGGAATTTCTTGAATCCACCATCTTATTCTTTGGATTTTATTTGTCAGATCTATAAATTCTTTTCTGTCTTTCTCTGTTCATCCTTTAAGTTACCCTTACTGCTGGTACTCTTCAATTCTGTGCCCTCTTCCACACCTCCCTCTCCCATCTTTTTTTTTTTGTCTGGCTCAATTTCCATTAGTATTTCTTGTTGGGCCAACCTTTTGTTGATGGTTCTGTTAGCCTTTGTTTGTCTGTGAAAATTTTAATCTCTCCTTCAATTTTGAAGGACATTTGGCTGAGTACAGAATTCTTGGCTTGAAGTCTTCCTCTTTCAGGATCATAAATATATCATACCACTGCCTTCTTGCCTCCATAGTGCCAGTTGAGTAGTCTGAGCTCAGTCTTCTGTGTGATTTCCCTTGTACATAGCAGACATAGTAGATTGTTTTTCTCTTGCTGCTTTCAGAATTTTCTGCTTCTCTTCAACGTTTGACAGACTGATTCTTATGTGTGTTGGAGTAGCCACGTTTGGATTTATTCTATTTAGAGTTGGTTGGGCTTATTTGATTTGCATATTTATGTCTATTTTAAAAGTTGGAAAGTTTTCCTCCATTATATCTTCGACTAATCTTCCTAGCCTTTTACTCTTCTCTTCTCCTTCTGAAACACTGATGATTCTTATATTTGTGCACTTTGCTTTGTCCATCATTTCCCTGTGGGACATTTCAAATTTTTCCATCTTTTTTGTCATTTGCTCTTTTGTGTGTTCAAAATTAGTTGTCCTGTCCTCTAGTTTGCTTATTCTTTCTTCTGCCTCTTCAAATCTGCTGTTGTGTGTCTCAGTATATTTTTATTTGGTCTATTGCATCTTTAATCTCTGTGACATCTGCTATCTTTCTATTTATTCTTTCAAATTCCTCCTTTTGTTTTTATAGTCTCTTCTTGATCTCCCTTATGTCATTAGCCATCCCACTGATTTTATTTAGTAGAGTTATACAAACACCTTTGATTAATTGTTCCAAAGTCTGACTCTCCTCTGGTGTTTTTTAAAAATCTTTTTATTATTTCCATTGTTTTTATTCCTTTGGCATTGTAATTTGGTCATTCAACTGGGCTATATCTCTCTGCATCTTCATATGGTTAGTGATCTTCTGTTGTCTTCATGGCATGTCAATATCTTGATAGGGTTACTTTGCATGTTGATTTCCTTCTGTAGTCTAAAGCTTTGCATTTGCAGGATGGGTTGGAACAGGATGCAGGGCATGGGGAGGACAACAGCTGTGTGGTGACCAGTTTTGGTACAAGGATAGGCACAGCTTGGGGGCTCTATGCTGGTGCCTGTGAGACTGGAGTGTGTGTTACAGGGAGGTGCAGTGGGAGGCCACAGATGTGAGGTATACCTCAGGCAGACCCTGGAGCACAGAAGCAGGGTGTGGCATGTGGAAAACAGAGGTAGGGCATGGCATTAGGCGATGTGGGGGCTAAGCAGAGGTGCTGGGGCTGGGTACATGGGCAGAATGTGGATGGACACATGGGGCATGTGGGTCATGGGTGTCATGGTGTGGGGTACAGAGCACAGAAGTCTGGATACAGGGATGGTAGGTCATGGGTGTGTCCTTGCACAGTGGGAGGGGTCTAGGGTGCTGGAATGCAGATGTGCAAGTTTGTAGAGATGGGGCACAGGTCACAAAAGTTGCAGGACATGTGTCAGAGTTGGGTGATGTCAGGTGGAGCCCTGGAACCCATGCAGGTACAGCAGTGGGTAGGGGTGTATGTGTGTGTGCAGGTTCAGCAGGGTGTAAGGTTGCACATGTGTGCACGGAGGGGGCTATGTGGCACAGCTGTGCATGAGAGCACCTGCCAGGTGTGGAACTAGGGTACTTGTGCTGGGAGGTGGGGTAAGATGTGCACGTGTGTAGGGCGGGCGTTTGGGTGCTCTGGTCAAGATATCAGTGCACAGATACATGGGTACCCAACAGGGAGCATGTTTCTGTGCCAGTGTATGGGTCAGAGGGCTATTAACCTGGTGTGCACAGATCTAGGGGGTGGGGGCACAGTCCTGGTGTGCACATGCGCAGAGCTCAGGGGCAGCAGTCTGGGTTTGCTCTTGCATGGGCTGGGGGCTGGTGTGGCCTGTATGCACAGGTCAGCACTTACCCAGAGCTGAAGGGGTGTGGCATGAGTGGACACATGCACGGGTCTGGGGGTGTAGGGGTCTGGGGGGTTGGATACTGATGTGTACATGTGCAGAGTTCAGGGAGGTGGGGGTGGCTGGGTGATAGCGTGGGCTGGGTGCAGGTGGGACCCAGGTGTGAAATTGAGCACCTGCAACTTGGATGCACAGGTGAATGCCTGCAGGGGGCAGGGAGGGGGTGGTGGAAGTCAAGGGACTGGACTAGTGTGTGTGGGTCTTGGGAGGGGTAGGGCTAGACTGTGCACTTGCACAGGAGAAGTGTTTCAGGGTAGTACAGGCTTGCACACATGTGTGAGGCAAGGGTGTGGGGCTGAGATACATGGGGATAGGAATTTGTCTGGGGGTACTTGGAACATGGTGGGTGGGTGGTTTATGAGGTTCAGGTGCACAATGTGTGGGGGTAATCACAGGATGGGGGGTGCATGCGTGAGGGAAGGGTGTTCAAGAAACTTCCTTGTCCTCATCTCCCTGACCATGCCCTACTGAGTGCTCCTGTTTTGAAAGGGGGGCATTAGGTTGTTTTCACTAGCTGAATGGTCGCCAGTTCCCTACATCTCAATTTTTCTACTTTTTCAACCAGGGCCTCCCTATGCAGTGTAGAAAGCCCTCCCAATAGACTTGATTGACACAGGGTTACAGCAAACCTTCAATTTGTAAAAGACACAATATCTGTGACGTGCAATAAAAGAAAACACAAAAAATCAAGTTATGCCTGTATCTATATACCTTTTTTAGTTTTATCCATTAATCCGCTGATGGACATTTGTGTTGCTCACCTTTAGCTATGAACGTTGGTATAAAAATATCCATCTGAATTCCTGCTTTTAATTATTTTGAGTACATACCTAGAAGTTGGATTGCCAGGTCATATGGCAGTCCACCTTTAACTTTTTGAGGAAATGCCAAACTGTTTTCTTTAGTGGCTGCACCAGCAACAATGTACTAGTGTTCATGTTTCTCAGCATCCTTGCTAGCACTTGTCTGCTTCACCCAGATTATTGCTCCTAAGATCCACCTTATAAAATATTCTAGAACTGACACTGATCCAGGGTATAATCCAGAGCAAGAAGATGCAGAAAGATTGCAAGCATAGGCCTGGGTAAATCATATCTCCACTGCTGGACCAAGGAGATTTCATTGGTCCAGGTGCTGTCTGAATCATCAGGGAAATATATCCCAAAGAAGATGATACCTAAACAAAATCTTGAAAGATGGTTGATGGAAGGTTTCTGAGTAAAGTGGATCAGGGAGAAAGGACTGTACTAGCTGCATCAGAATCCTCTGACAACCTTACTAAAACTGAGAATTGCAGAGTCAGCTATACCTCCCCAGAGATTCTAATTTAGTAGTTCTGGAGGTAGATCCCATAAATCTGTCTCTTGAACAAAAGAGACATCTTTGAAAGAAAGATAAGATTGGGAACACAGAAGATAAAGAAATAGAGGTGCAACATTAGGTTGGCATGAGCTTTAAAGGGATTGATGATATGGTTGGGAAGTAAGAACTGATTCATGAAATAATGGGTCTCTGTTATATGAATGCTCTTAAGTGTTAGCTTAGCTGGCACAAGCACTATTGGTGGCAGAAGGAGAGGAAGATTGAGTGCATAACTACAAGAAGGTGGAAATGAGTATAGCAGAGTTTCTGGGGACTTGGGCCTGTCTTCCTGATAGACGGTCTTTCTACACAAGTAGGGAGAGATAATGTTGGTGGATTAGGGTGTGGCCAGATTTAGAGGACCTGGAAAATCAGAAAGAAGGATTTGCACTTAATGTGGTGGCTGATGAGTTGGCATTTTTTGGAGAGGCCACATGACCACATGAAAGAGAAGCCAGGCTGCATCCTTTTTGGGTCTTCCACATTCTCTCTAATAACTACCTTGTTGGCAGATGCAACTTCCCAAGGCTTAGCAGGTAGAATATGGCAAGGCTTAGATGTAGAGACATCTCCATGTGGGAGACTGCTTTAGTTTGCTAATGCTGCCAGAATGCAATATACTAGAAATGAGTTGGCTTTTATAGAGAGGATTTATTAAGTTACAAGTTTCCAGTTCTAAGGTCATAAAAATATTCAAACTAAGGTATCCAGAAAAGATACGTTGACTCAAGAAAGGCTCATGTTGTATGGAACACCCCTGTCAGCTGACCATCATGTGGCTGGCATCTGCTGGTCCTTTGGTTTCTGGTTTGTAACAGCTTTGCCAAGGGGTGTTTTCTTTCTGCATCTCCAAACATTTCTGTCTGCATCAGCTCTGAGCTTTTTCCAAAATGGTTCCCTCTTAAGGAACTCAGTAAGTGAATTAAGACCCACCCTGAATGGATGGAGACACATGTCCATGAAAAACTCCTGCATTAGCTAGGGTTCTCTAGAGAAACAGAATCAGCAGGAGATATCCATAGATATAACATTTATAAAAGTGTCTCATGTAACCATGGGAAAGTAGAGTCCAAGGTCTGTAGGGCAGGATGGAAGCTGGCAACTCCATTGAAGGTCTTCAATGAATTCTCAGGAGAAGCTGGCTGGGCAACCATGGGAATGTAAGGTTCCAAGGTCTGTAGGGCAGGCTGTAAAGCTGGCGACTCTGATGAAGGGTCTGTTTGAACTCCATAGGAGAGGCTTGCTGGCAGAAGCAGGAAGAGTGACTGTCTCTTCTGAATCCTCCTTAAAAGCCTTCTGATGATTAGATTAAGTGTCGCTAATAGCAGAAGACACTCCCCTTAGCTGATTACAAATCATCTGTGAATGCAGTCAACGTGATCATGATTTAGGTCCATGAAATATTCTCATAGCAACAGACGGGCCAGCCCTTGCCCCACCAGACAACCAGACATGACCACCTGGCCAAGTTAACACATGAACCTGACCATGTCATTCCACCCCTTGTCAACTTGGCAGCTATACACATCACCTTAAACCACACTTATTCTCTAAATAGAAAACAATGACAGACACATTTTTTCCCCATCTAACAATATTTAGCTGTCCCACATACAACTGGAAATGCATTAAATCTATCCAGAATGGGGTCAAGTCCTTGGGTAATATTCCCTTTTAAACGTGATATCTTATTACTTAAATACTATAGCATTACAGTCCTCATTTCTGTAACTGATCATGTGGTCATAGTTCACATTTATCACTGCCATCTTCTACTACCCATTCCGTCTCTTTACCCTCAGAAAGTACTTCAGATAGCCATGTTTTTTTTACCTGGAGGGGTGACCCAAACCTTAATTCCTGAAGTTTGAAAGCCATTGGTTGTTCTGCCTGGATTGGGTTGTTGCTGTTTTCCATTGATTTTAATCACAGGGCATGGTAGTACTAAAAGATTCCCTAGGGGATCTCCTATATTCCAGGAAAACTCTTCCTTGCCTCCATTGTGTAGTTGTAGTCCTATTTCCCCCTGATAGTCAGGGTCAATCACCCCAGCCAGTAAAGTAATCCCTGAAATACCTTATTATTTCCTTTTCTCCAATGACAGTTACCCTGGTAAAAGGCCATAGGTCTCCTTGGGGAAGGCTAGGAGGAAAATTAACAGTATAAATTCATGGCAATGTAACAGAGTCTTCCCCCAAAGGGACCTGGCCTTCCCCTCATTCAAGGGGCTCTGGGCCTGTTAATTGCCTCAAATCTGGAAATTGATTAAAGGGCATGACTCTCTGTTTTTGTAATTCAAGTTAAACTTCTGTTCACTTGACCTAGAACTCTTCTGCTTTTATAGCTCAAGCAAGAATTTAGTAGACTGCCCATCTATTGCACTTCTAGGAACCACATGATCTAGTAGCCAACACCACGAATCTCTGCCAGTCAGATTATTTTGACTCCTGCTTTGAGTCTGCTGTCCATTATGATAGCCATGTCCACTTTGTCTTTGGCGATTAAGTGCTGTCACTGGATTCTGCCAACTTGGGATCCAATCATCCCCACTGTATTTAAGGATTCCAGCTCAGTGGCAGCAGTTTCCACAGTAATATCTGATCTACAGAGGACAACCACAGAGCTCTTCAGGGATGATGGAGCTAGTCTCACAAATTTATTTTTCACAGTTCTGGTAAAAGGTGTATCCTCTGGAACATTCCAAGGGTATGAGCAGGTTTTCCATGATAAATCCACTCTAACATTTCCATCTCTCTAAGCCATTGGATCCCCTCATCTACATTTTATCAGGGCAGTTCTGACATTTCAACCTCAGGTAATGTTGGCCACCTTTTGACCCACGTTTCAGCCAACCATCCAAACAACCTGTTAATGCCTTTTCTAACCCCTCAAGCTATAACATTGAATGCAGAATCTCCACTTAGTGGGTCCATATTAATAAATTCAGCCTAATCCAGCTTTATGTTCCTTCCACCATTATCCCACACCCTTAAAATCCATTGCCACACATATTCCCTGGATTTCTTTCTATATGAATTGGAAAACTCATGCAGTTCTTTTGAAGTATAACGTACCTCCTCATGGGCGACACTTTGCACCACACCTTTTGGGGCCTGTCGGGTCTATAGTCTAGTTACAGGTCTGGAAGAAATGAGGGGTAGTGGGGGTGGGGCATGAAAAGAATTAGAAATATCTTCCAAGCCAATTACTTCAGGGCATTCACTTGCAGTTTCATCTGGTGAAACAGGATTAATCACTCCAGGGTTAATTCCTTCAAGTGGAAGGTGGGTGGCCAACTCCTCAGGGAAGGCTGGAGGTGGGGTGGTTATGTCCTTAGGGCAGACTATTACAGGGTTATCTAAAAAAGACATAGCATGATCTAGGGTTTCAACCTCTCCACCACCATCATTATCAATCCATGTAGCCATCCCATTTTTCAGGGTCCCACTCCTTTCAAACTAATGCTCTCACTTTAATGGCAGACACCATGCCAAGATTGAGATTTCAGTTTATGTTGTAAAGTTGCTACTGTAACAATGGGATTCTGAGTCTGATTTTCAGAGATCTCAAGTCTGCGGCTATAGAAAAAAAGATTTTCCTTCAGGGCACTCATGGAAATGTTTACATTTGTCATGTGGCACATAAGCTTCTCATTTGAAGCCTTCAGCTCATCCCTTCCCCTCATCAATGTATACAGAGTATCTAACAATAACCAGCCAACATCTCTATACTTTCTATTTCTACAAAACTCTTTAAAGGTGCCAGAAACATTATCCTCCAGAGCCTGGTTTCATGTAGACGAAGCGTTAGAAGAATCCAATGGTGATGTTTTGACTATCTCTTTTGCCAGCTCACCCCATGGATTGGAAGTGTTATTCTGATTACAGGAAACAGAGTCCTTAGTGCCTTTGAGTCCACTCAGAATAGAAAACCAATCGTAAAAACCCATTTTTAAGATTCTGTTTCTTAAGAACCACTCCTAGTACCAAACTATTATTTAGGGTTCTCTAGAGAAACAGAATCAGCAGGAGATATCTGTAGATATAACATTTATAAAAGTGTCTCATGTACCCATGGGAATATAGATTCCAAGGTCTATAGGACAGGCTGCAAGCACTGGCAACTCTGATGAAGTTCCTTAAGGTCTGTAGGGCAAGCCACAAGCTGGCAACTCCAATGAAGGTCCTCAATGAACTCTCAGGAGAGGCTGGCTGGACAATCATGGGAATGGAAGAGTCCAAAATGTGTAGAGCAGGCTGTGAAGCTGGAGAATCTAATGAAGGGTCTGGACGAACTCCACAGGAGAGGCTTGCTGGTTGAAGCAGGAAGAATGACTGTTTCTTCTGAGTCCTCCTTACAAGCCTTCCAGTGATTAGATTAAGTGCAGCTCATTGCAGAAGACACTCCCCTTAGCTGATTACAAATGCAATCAGCTGTGGATACAGCCAAAGTGATCATGATTTAAGTTCCTGAAATGTCCTCATAACAACAGACAGGCCAGTGCTTGTTAACCAGGCACCACCACCTGGCCGAGTTGACACATGAACCTGGCCATGACACCTAATCAAAAGGTCTCACCAGCAATTGGATGTGTCACATCTCCATGGAAACAACCTAATCAAAAGGTCCTACCCTAAACAATAGGTCTGCCCCCACAAGATTGGATTAGGTAACGAATATGGCTTTTCTGTAGTACATAGCAGTTTCAAACTGACACAGAGATCATGCCTAGAGAAGTGGTAGGAATAGGAGTCTGGACCAAGAGTAACTCATGGTGGTGTAAAACTCCAGGATTCAGGGGTCATAATAGAAAGATAATCTTTCTAGAGGAAACAAGTAGTTCTGTCAAGATATACTAAATAATAATATGGAGTCTATTTGATAGATAGTGATCCACCTAGGACCAAAAACTTTTAAGGAGCTATCAATGACTGATTTAATACTTGTGTCTTTCAAATTGTGCCCTAGAAAATGCTCAAAAAATCTGTGTGGAAAGGAAATTATTTGCTTTTACATAGCTTACTGATTCATATGATCTTGAAGCTCTGAGAGTAGGGTTGACTGGGTAAAATAAGACTATCAAGATATTGATTATTGATCATCTACTATGTACAAAGTATTGGTATTGAGTTTGTTAAAAAAACACACACACAACCATTTATTTCAGGGGTAATGCAAAACCTTAACCAAAACAGCTCTTAGATGCTTAATATGTTGTATCTCTGGGGTTGGCTACCTAACTTCACCTTCCCAGAAAGCTTAATAATGTCTATGATTTCAACTTTCAAAGGCAGATACAATCAAGAGAAGTAGTATGCATAATGGCTAAGAACACAGACTCCTGAATCAAACTGCCTGTGTTTAAATCTTTGCTGTGACAATTACTCACCATTTGACTTTGGGCAATTTAACCTCTCTGTGCCTCATTTTCTTCAGTTATAAAATGTAGTCCTAAATACCTACCACCCAAGATTTTGTGAGTAACGAATGAATATATACTTTCATTAGTTCTTGGCACATTATAAATTTTCAGTAAATGTGAGCTGCTATTATTAACCCAGTCCCCCTTAAACAACTTCTCATATTGATAATGATTATTTATACTAGTTTACTTGCACATAACCCTTAAGTAACAGTCTTCTTGACTTTAAATACATTGGTTTTATAGCTTTGTGGTAACTGTGATTGCCCCTGTTGTTCAGCTGAGTAAAACACCAAGAGAGTGCCACTTTCCAGGTTTTGGGGTCAGATTGCTTAGGTTTCAAACTAAGTTCTGCTTTTCACTAATATTGTGAGACAGAACAAGTTATTTCAGGTCTCTGAACCTTCATTTCCTCACTTGCAACTCAAGAAAAATATGATACAATTCATAAGGTTGTCATGAAGCTTAAATGGGGTAATGGATGTAAAGTATTTGCCAGAGTGCCTGGCACAGTGTAAGAGACCAACAATAGATAGTTTAGTGGCACATAGTGTAATTCCTGAAGGAAGAGAAGTGTGAGGCTCAAACTCCATCCTCCCAATCAGAGCAAGAGCTGTACTGCAGATTAAGAATAAAATGGATTTCTGGAGTCCATAGGGCCATACAATTAGACCACCATGCAAGGGTGGTGTTTAGGAAATACAAATAGGACTGCCCTAAGGTAAACACACGATTGCTTTGGTTCCCTTCATTTATGCATAGTTTGCTGTTTTTATTCTTTCTAAGAATAAGAAAGAATGAGTGGTTTAGACCATCTAAGCTTCAGTTCTCATAAAGAGAGAGAGAGAGAGAGTTTTTTTTCTCCCTATAGCTTCACTTCCTCTTTTTAGGCCAAAGTTCTAAAATCCAGTGAACAAATACAGTGTGGCCTGCAAAGAAAAGGACCAAAGAGCATTCTACTGAACTTGGCCTCTTGTATGAGCCCCAAGCTAAATGGGAAAAAGAAGTTATTCTGAGCATATATATTCCAATGTAAAGTAAAGAGTGTTCCATCCATGTTTTTACTGTAGGGGTTTTTTAAAAAAGTCTGCACATTAATTGACACTCCCCCCCAACCAGAAGTGGCAACTGTGCTCTTTCTCCTGGAATCAAGGTGGGCTTCTGACTGCTTCAACAAATAAAATATGGCAGAAGTGACATTATATGACTTCTGATGCTGGGTTATAAAAGGCCATGCAGCTTCAACTTGGTTCATTTGGGATAATCTCGCTGAGATTACGCTGCCACGAAAAGAGTCCAATTACCCTAAAACTGTCATGCTGGAGAAGCCACATATAAGTGCTCTAAGCAACAATCTGAGCTAAATTCAGTCTTCCAACCATTTCCAATCAAGGCAACAGAAATTGGAGTGAAGCTATCTTGGATTCTCAGACTATCCCATCCATCACTTTAAATACCCTTGAGTGACTTCAGTTGATACTACGAAGTGCAAAATAATTACCCTACCAAACCCTGCCCGAACTCCAGAACCACGAAAACACAGAATTTTGAGGTATAATGACCCTTGAGGTCTTCTAGTCCAATCCCCTCATTCTACCTATGAGAAATCTAAGAGTAAGGGGAAATGGTTTGAATAAATTTATTAAACCAATAAATGGCAGGAGCAGGAAGAGTAATAATTTCTAATCCAGAGTTATTCTCTCTATACTTCACAAGCTTTAATGTACACACAAACCACTTGGAGATCTTGTTTAACTTCAAACCTTGGGTAGGGGCATGAGAGTCTGCGTATCTAATAAGCTCCCCGGTGGTGCCAATGCTGCTTGTCCTCACACTACACCTTGTGTAGGAAAAGTATTAAGTATAATTAAGGGGAGAAGCCAACAAAGCCTTTATTTCTTAAAGTAGTTATCACAGGCAGTGTTATGTGACTTAAATCTTTAACTCCACGAGCAGAATATTTTTCATTTGCAACCTCCTTATTACGCCCTTTCTTTTTTTCTTTAAATCTTTTTGCCACCTGCCTTGGTATTAACAACAGGAGATGATGAACAGACAAGAGAAAAAGGAAGAAGAAATGTAAGGGCATGGTTAAGTTAATTCTACTTCTCTTTAATGGCCTATTGCACAAGGTTTATTGAAGGTGGAGGTAGAAACTGGCTTCAGAAAAAAATTAGGGGTTATTTCTGGATTTCCTGTCCCATGTATTCATGGAAAATCCAGAGCATGCAGTATGAAATATATAATAGTGTGTTCAGTTTTCTTGTGTGGTTTGTGGAAACTGGTCACGTTGCTTTATAGCCAGACCATATTTATTTAAAGGCTATAGCAATGCAATGGGGTTTCTGCCCAAATGATTAAGAAAATTGCTTCAATCCTTTACTTCATCAGTAGAGTTCTGGCTGGTACTTTCAAAAGGAGGAGATGAGGAACAGGGAAATACATGCCTTCTTTTAAAGTTATACAGTACTTTCAAAATATGCAAGGTTCCTTTCCTTCCAGTTTTTGAAGAAATAAGTTCATGCAGGATCTATGATCCCTGTAATCTTGGATAATTCATTTCCCTCTCTGGGCCTCAGTTTCCTCATTTGTAAAATAAGAAACTGGAATATTTCTAAACTTCTTGTATTCCAATTATGATCTCCAGGCCTGGATAGCGGTCATTGACGATCAAGACAATGTCTAAGCTGTGAAAACATCTGCTTGAACCATGTTCTTTAGATTTTCTTACTTCCCAAAGTAAAAATCAGGACACATATATTAGAAAGATTTTTAGCCACCAAGGTTAAAAAAAGAAAAAGATGCTTTTTCTGGCTATTCCTCAGTTATCTAAGAAAACAAAATAACCAGAATGCTTCTCTCAGCCACCAAGAGTTCTGGTAAACTAGGACTTACCTCTGATAAACTTTTCTGCCTGTGTCCTTTATGTTTGTTAGTGAAAAGAATCAGTATTACGGATAGAAGTAGGAATAACTGGAGTCTGGACACAGTGGACTACAGGGTGGGTTGACAATCATGTTTTATTATTAGGTGTCAGGAGGGACATTGTTCATATATAAAATATGAGCAAGGCCAGGAAGGGTTATCAGGTTTCTCAAAGGATATTCAGATTCAAATTAAACTATTGTCATTTCAGAACAAGAGCAGAAGAGAGGGAAGTATCAGGCTGAGGTCAGCTCCCTTACCTTGTAACTCAGACCTTGGGAGAGTCTCCTTGGTGAACCAGAACTGTGTATGGCAGGCACTCAATAATTTTTAACGAACTGACTTGAATGCTTCTTGCCTAAGAAGAAGTTAAAAAGCAAAATTACGTAATAAAATATTAATTAACCCTAATCCAATTGCATCATCTCTCTATAAATCCTCACCCTGGCTTCTTTGCAGACACTGCCTCATTTATTTGTTTCCTTGTTTTCTTGTACCTAGCTAATGTGAGTAATGAGAAATATCCTTGAAAGTGCCACATTATTGTATATTACAATACCTCAGTATTTTTTTTTTTTTTTTACATGGGCAGGCACTGGGAATCAAACCTGGGTCTCTGGCATGACAGGCAAGAACACCTCAGGACTTTTAACATTTGAGACTAGATAGCTCTTGATTGTGGGGGACTGTCCTCTGCATTGTGCGATGTGTAGCAGCATCTCTGCCCTCTACTCACTTCATGCCAATAGCATCCCCCCCCACCAGTTGTGATAATCAAAAATGTCTCCAGACATGGCCAAATGGCCCTGGGGGGCAAATAACTTCCCCATTGTTTCAACCCATCTGGCCCCCTTATAATGAGCCCACCTTCCAATTAAAGATTATCAAAGCAGATTGCTGTGCATACCTTTGAGTCTGCTAATGGTCTTCCTTCTCTGCTTGCAGATGTCCGCATCCATCACGGCGCCTCTCATAAGATACAGGTTACAAAGACAAAGTTCCTCTTTGCTTAACACTTTCATCTCCCACATGGGGTCTCTACTGCATGTCCTCTGAAACAGTGACAAAGGAATCATGACACAGAGGTGCTGTGTAGTCTATTCAAGAGAGCCATTGCTTTAGATTTTGTTATTTTGGTCATGGGAAACATTGGTGGTTCCAGTGACTTAAATAGAGATTAAAAAAAAAAAAAACCTTAGAGAGAAAGAAAGGGAGAGAGAGGACACCATCTGGCCTATCTCCCACATCTAGAGAAGAAGAAACCTAAGCCAGCTCAGGCAGATAGGCCTTATGATTTTTTAAAATGTCAATATAAAGAAAGTTCACATACAGCCTGTCAATACAGCTAACTTTAGTCACGAATTTTCTGTTACATTCGAGTATTCTCTTTTCTGAATTTCAAAAAGGAGGGGCACTTCTTTACAAATAAACTCTTCCAGGGCATGGTAGGAGGGAGCCAGAGCTGAAAAATAGGAGTTTTTAAGTAGCTAAGTGTGGCAGAGCAAGTTGACAGCCTAGACACCTGGGTGTTAGGCCTAGGTTTCTAATCGACAGTGTGACTTTAGGCAAGTTATCCTTCTATGACTTTATTTTCCTTATGTGGACAATTAGAGAAAGCTAGACTATAAACTGTCTAAATTCTCTTCTTCTAAGGCAATACATCAAATGTCTGGTTCATAAAATGTTAAAGCACCTTGTAATGTGATTTCCAAGCGTCTAATGCTGCCATCTTGTGGCCAAAATCTTCCATTGTACTAAAGATGATTTTCTCCAGATAAGGCGCCAATGATTTGCATTCACTCTGTACATTTTTGATATATATGTGTATTTATGCCATTTAATTCTTTTTATTGAAGTATACCATGCATACATAAAAGTGCACCATTTGTGAAGGTGATGGATTTTCAAAACCTAAGCATACCTAGGATTCAAATCATGAAACAAAACATTAGCAAACATTCAGGAAAAGGAAGCAGATGCAAAAGTCACTACCTGCATCACCTCCAAGATTTACACTAACTTGTTTGCTAATAGCATAGATTAGTTTTGCTTGTTTTTGTATTTATACAAATGGAATCATACACTATATATTTTTTGTTTCTGCCTCCTTTTGCACATTATGCTTGTGAAAGCCATCCATATTCTCATTCTGTATAGTGTTCCTCGATAGCCTTTTAAAAATTATTCTGTAATTAAATTAATTATTAATTTTTTCAGTATAAGAATAATGTATGCGCTTGGCAGAAAAGTAAAAAGAAACAAAAAGGTTACTCATAGCCTTCCATCCTAAGGCTACAATCATTAATATTTTGGCATATTTCTTTCTTATTTTGTTTCTATATCTGTTTTTCAATGTATTTAAGATAGTTGAATAAAGAATTGTATATATAAATTTTTTACCTTAACACTATAATATTAAATACTTTACTATATTATTTAAAGTCTTTATGAATGTCATCCTTAATAACATTCCCTTACATTTAGACATTTGAGTTGCTCAGGAGACAAATATATATGCTTATTTTACTCTTAACAAACCCATACTTGACCAGAAAATATTTTATGCTCTTTGGGTGGTTTCTTTCTAATAGAATTTCAGAAGTAGGATTATCGGATCAAAGACTTTAAAAAGAAGTGACAACTTCAGTTTGTGCCTAGAATGCAGTGATCAGTGATAAGTGATTGGGGGGAGGCTCTGCATATATTACGCACCTAACTTATGTACCAGACTTTGTACTAAGTGCTTTGTCTACATTCTCTCATTTAATTCTCATAAAAACCCAGGCAGAAAGCATAATCTGCATTATAGAGAATTATAATTCTATAATTCTCCATAGAATTATAATTCTATGAAATCTCTATAGATATTAGATAGAGAAAACACAAAACTTGGAGAGGTTAAATAACTTGTTTAAAGACACATAAGGAGTACAGTGGCAGAGTCAAGATTTGGATCTATGTCTGGTTACAAATCTTGTGCTCTTTCAACTCTACCACACTTCCTCCCAGAGCACAATTTGAATGATACTGTTGAATTGCACACTCGTCTCCAAATGATTATCTCAGTCCCCAATAAACTGCATATGTTATCTGAGCAGGGGCCAGATACATCTTTCTCAGCCCTTACCTGGGGCAAGAGTATCGGTGAGTCTTTGGTTTTCTAACAAGGCTTAATAGATAGAGGTCAGGCCCCAAGGGATTGTGGGTAATGTATACCAGATGAGAGAACCAACTCTATTGCTCACATATATTCATATTTCTCAAATTCCTCTACAGTGAGAGATTCCCTTTCTTTGCTCCCCTTCCATTAATATATTTGAGTGCGCTTTCTTCCTTGCTGCAACACTCTCCAGCTTCAATGTTGTCGTGACCAGCTGTTGCAATACTGAAGTTCTTTTCTATCTCTTCTCTGCAAAAAGTAAAAGCCTCCTAGCTGGGTTTCTGGATACTCTTTTTTTTTTCATTCCTAGCTACTTTCTAGTTTCTCTATTCCTCCCTCCTCTTCACCTCCTGCAAACTCCATTTTCTTTATTTCCCCCAATCTCTTTTATCTGCTATTATTACTACTACTACTACTACCACCCTATCATCAATAATATCTTGGTTGATCTCAGGAAATTTGCAGCTACTTTGGAAAGCAGAGAATAGAGTTCTGAAAGAATGGAATGGGAGAGAAGGGACAGATCTTTGCTTGGGCCCAGAGCAGCCAGGCCCCAGTCCCAGCCAATTGTTCCACCTTAGGTAAATGTTGGGCAGGTGGAGGGCAGCATGAACACCCTAAATATCTACTGTGAAGAGGAATCCCAGCACCTGTGCACTCTGGCCTGAGGCTCAGCCTGAGGGAGATGCCAATATATCCTACCTTGTTCACTCAAAAAGTAAGGCTTCTCCCAAATAACTGTACTCTCCTAAAACATGATGCAAAAGTTAACCTCTCTGAGCAACACCCTCACACTGATGTTACAGACTACACCAGGTTTAGTGGAATGATGGGCACAAGGTTGATGGAAAGCAAAATACTAGTAGAGACCAGAAGCTCCAGAATCTCATGTGAGGGGTTCCTTGCCCACTACAGCAAGCACCAGTCTGTGTCTTCTGCAGTCTAGGTGAGAGAAAAAGATGCTGAACTACAGAAGAACAGCTTGATTGACTTTCTAGATTATGAATATGGAAAAGACGAAACTTTTCCACTTTTCCCACATCTAGACTCTGGAGAGACAGAGAATGCTGAAGGAGCTGAACCTGAAGAAGTTTCAGAGAGAAGACCAGCCCTTCCTGTACCTCCAAAGTGAATAGGTAAAAGAAACATATGCTAACTGAATGCTCAGAGATTAATTTCAGAAAGAGAGCTTCCAGCCCTAAGGCATTCATTTGATAGAGCAAAATTCGAAGTTAGGGGTCATGAGACTGAAGACTTGAAGTCGTTAATCAGACACATGGAACACT
Organism: Tamandua tetradactyla; assembly: GCF_023851605.1. Taxonomy (NCBI): domain Eukaryota; kingdom Metazoa; phylum Chordata; class Mammalia; order Pilosa; family Myrmecophagidae; genus Tamandua; species Tamandua tetradactyla. Next base: position 58,752,504 of record NC_135353.1, on the reverse strand, counting down.
GGGCACATAAGGCATCCCCTTAATGGCAATTTAAGGATTTTATTAACAGAGCTGAAACCTGGGAAATAAAAAGGAAGTTCAGATCTGTTTAAAATGAATTTGGTTTGTTCTTCCTAGTATTCGTGAAGAATTTATTAGCAATAATGATGAGGTAGGGGAGGTAATAGCCGTGATGTAACTGCTAACAAATTAGATCCCTTTTTGTCAAACTAATTTGAAAGTGAGCAGTTTGCTTCTGAGTCAAGTAGAAGCTTCACAAGAGGAGCGCAACAAAGCATTGGGAGAAATAAACAAGCAGCATTACAATGAGTAACCGTCAGTCCATAGGAAATAACATTGACTGTTGAAGAGGTTCATACGGGTGAAAATCACAAAGAGGAAGAGTCAATGGGTTAAATGAAGACAGTCTTGGCAATCTACAAAATAATACTGCTGCCAAAATTGTAAATGTAGAGGAGGAATGAAAATTAGACAAAATGCAACCGGACATCCTATTTTTAAATATACAATAGTAATTTTATGCTTCACCCAGAAATAATGTTACTGAAGTTAGATAGGCCTCAACTAAGAAAGTGTATCTATTAACTTTTTACCCTCCAAGTTTAGGATTACCAGGTATTTTGTCTACTTTGAGTGAAAATTCTCATGTAGTAAAACTTTTGCAAATAACTGTTTAAGATCTGGTATTTATAACTAGTCTTATCATTTACTTATTAACTTTAGTTAATTTAAACTCTTTTGTTCATAGTTTAGATAGAAGGATATGGCTTCACGAAATACTTAATAGTTAATAAACAGTGTCTGCTGCTGTTGTACTATTGTATACTTTGTTTTCACAAAATTGTGTGATAGTTTAAGATGTAAATAAATATTGAGTATTAATGTCCATTAAAAAAAAAATTTCCAAACTGAAAAAAAAATCCTATTAGTTTCCAGAAGTGATGATGGAACTAGTGGATATTTATATACAGAAAGAAAAAAATAAGGAACCTCAATCCTTACCTCGCACTACATACAAAAATTAGCTAGAATTCTATCAAACACCTAAATGTAAAAACAAAAACTATAATAATCTCAGACAAAAACATAAGAGTAAATCTTCATTGCCTTGGATTTGGCAATGGTTTCATAGATATGACACCGAAAGTACAAGTGACAAAAGAAAAAATAGATACCTTGAACTTCTTCAAAATTAAAAATGCTTTTGCATCATAGGGCACTATTAATAAAGTAAAAACCAAACCAGAGAATGGAAGAAAATATTTGTAAATCATATATCTGATAAGGGTTTTGTAGCCAGAATATATATATTCACCCTCTCTACCTATAGATGATACCAAGTCTCTGTTGAAATAATGTCCTCTTAATGCAGAGAGAATAAACTCAGCTTTGACTTATCAATGGACTTTGTGGTGATATTTTGAAAGAACCAGAATTCCACATTTGTTTACATGTTGGTCTTCCTCTGTAGGTTCAAGCGTTTTGAGAACACAAATTGTGTATGCTTTGTTTTAAAATTTTTCCATATCTAGTATACTGCGTGAACATTGTAAAGGTTTTTCTTGGTTAAAAGAATTTTTTAATGAATAAATGAATGAATGAGAGAATCTGGAGGCTGGTAAAACACTTAGGTTATTGAAATAATGAAGGCTAAGAAAGATGCAAACTGGGGGTGATGATTGTACAACATTGTAAACATATTTAATGCCACTGAATTGTACACTTAAAAATGGTTAAGTGGTAAATTTCGTGTTATATAAGTATTACCACTATAAATAAATAAATAAGATATAGCTTTTCCAGTCAAAATGGAGAGGAGGGCAAAAGAGACTTAGAAGGTAGAATTAACAAGATCCTGTAACATATTTTATGTGGTGGACAAAGGAAAAGACAGAATTAAAATTGATTTTGGGGTTTCTGTCTTGAGTAAGCAGGTGGCACCAACACTCATCTAATGGTCATAATCAATTTAGAAGGAAGAATAAATTTAGGGACACGATAATGAAGTCTATTTGGGCATTTAAGTCAGACTCACTCTCATTTGTATACTTCTATATTGGCAATTCTGATTAAAGAGCACTCAACTCAGTCAAGAAACTTTGTCCTGACTTGGCTAATTTTATATAACTTACTATATGTCTGTGCTTTACTTTCACATCTTCAAAGATCATCCCCTCTCTAATAATCTTTGAATGCTCATATAGAACAAGTCTCATGTATGGTTTGAAGTTAAGATATACAAGAAAACAGCAGAGGGCATCATTTTATAAAAGGTAGACAGAAGGGAGAAAAAGCAGTCTAAAGAATAGATCAGCATTTCAAGCTGTAATGAACCTTTAAACAGCATTATGCTCATATAATAATTTATAAAATTAGCAAAATGTAAGCTAAAATAAATTTACTATGGGCTTTTAAATATTTGATGTTTCCTCACCATAATAACGTGAGCCAGATAAGAGATATACTATCCCATTTTATGGATGAGGAAACAAGCTTTGAGAGGCTACCAAGGTTTTCAGGTCATAAAGCTGTTAAAAATCAAATATAGTATTAGAATTAGGTCTTTCAATTAATCTGTATCAATTAACTGGCTTGAAAGTTGACCCAGAGGCCACAAAGAGGCTTGGAATGATATAGGTGAATTAAAAATGTTGATCTCCACTTTTCTGTACGGTGAATAATTTATATACTAGACATAGATATACAGAGAACATAAGGCCTATTTCCTTATTGTAAGTGGTCTCATCTTGTTCAGGAGCTCCCACTCCAGTAGTATAGGGCGAAGTAGGGGGAAGTTTACAGATCTTCCTAAAAATTGGAGGGATAACCAGTTCTCAATGTCATCCCTCTCTGCTTGCCTCTTCTGGTCTTTGCTGCTGGATGTCTGGTTTGATCTGGTTTCTGGACTGGCATACCCTGAGTGTAAGTGGTTCCATCTGACATTTTGACATGAAATAACATCCACTGCTGCTTCTTGTATTGCCTCTAGATAGTAAGGTCCCTTTAGTAAGGCCTCTGCTAGTTCACTGCTCCTAGTAGCATCTCCATGTCCCTTTTCTGAGGCTTTGACAGATGAGTTGATTTGGACATTTCAAATAGCAAACTCCAAGAGGGGCTTAAACGTACAAGAGATTTATTGGGAGAACCAAAGAAGAGGGAGCAGGAGTAGGCAAGAAGAGTCTTCAGACCCCAGAGCAGATCTGACCCCTGTGAAAGGAAACAGGGAAAGAAGAAAACTTGAAGAAAAAGGCTTTCTGACAGCAGCACAGTTCTAAGAAAGTTTGGGCCAGGTCCAAGGGGAAGCCAAAGTCACCTATTAGAGGAATCCTACATCCCTCGGGAATGGGCCAGTACTAGCATACCTAACATAATCAGTGGCTAGGAGCCACCTAGAAGAGGTATGGCCTTGGCAAAAACACAGTGGTGTATCCAGAGGCATGTCAGCTGCATGAAGCAGATTCTCTTGAAGGAGATCTGAATAAATCATTTCCATAGCCACCACCATGGGGGAAATAGGCAACAAATACATAGAAAACTAAATGTAGAATATAATGTCAGATAAGTGCTAGAGAAAAATATAAATCAGGGTAAAGTCATAAAAAACAACTTTTGTTTGGAAGTGTGTGGGAGTCTTCTATTTTAGATAATATGGTCATGGAAGGCCTCTCTGAGGAGGTGACATTTGAACAGAGATCTGACTAAGGAAAGAAGCAAGCCATGGGAAAACTTTGAGAAAATAGCACTCCAGGTGGAGGGAACAGTTAGCAAAAAGGCCTTGAGACAAGAATGAGTTTGGTGACATGGTGGAATGATAAAACAAAATAAAGGTGCCTAGAGCTGAATGAGGGAGAATGTGGAGGGAGAAATAGTCAAATATAATCAGGGGACTTTTAGGCTATGGCAAGGAGTTTGGATTTTATTCTGTGATTGGAAGTCATTGAAAGGTTTAGAGCAGGGATGTGACATTATGTACATTTTGTTTATTAGACAAGTTGTAGGTTTACATAAAAGCTGTGTATAAAATACATAAAATACAGAGTTTATATACCTCCCTATTATTAGCACTTTGCATTAGCATACTATATTTGTTGTAATTCATGAAGGAACATTTTAAAAATTGTACTATTAGCTATAATTATGCTATTAACTATAATCCATCATTTCAATAGGGTTCACTGCTTCTGTTATATAGTCCTATGTTGTTTTTTTTAAAATTTTATTCCAGAACATATATACAATCTAAAATTTCTCCTTTTAACCACTTTCACATATATAATTCAGTGCTCTTAATTACATTCACAATATTGGGATCCCATCACCACCACCCATTACCAAAATTTACAATCAACCCAAGTAGAAACTCTGTACAACTCAAGCATTAACTCCCCATTCCTTACCCACAATCCAGCCCCTGGTAACCCATACTCCAGATTCTGACTCTGAGTTTAGTTATTCTAATTATTTCATATCAGTGAAATATACAATATTTGTCCTTTCGTGTCTGGATCTTATTTCACTTAACATGATATCTTCAAGGTTCATCCAAGTCATCGCATGTTTCAGAACTTAATTCCTTTTTATGGCTGAATAATATTCCGTTGTGTATATATATATATATATATATACATTTTGTTTATATATATATATACCACATTTTGTTTATCCATTCATTGGCTGATGGACACTTGATTTGCTTGCATCTTTTGGCCATTGTGAATAAAACCACTATTGATCTATGTTTTTAAATCACCACTCGACTTTATGGAGAATTGACTGAGGGGTATACAAGGAGAAATAGGAAGACCAGTTAGGTTATTGCAGTAGTCCTGGCAAGAAGAAATGTTGGCGTGACTAGGATGGGAGAGGTGGAAGTAGAAGTAGATATGTAATATGTTTTAAAGTTAAGGCTGTCAGAACTTGCTGGGTGAGGGCTAGAAAGTAATAAGAGCCAATGATGATTCCTAGATTTGGGGCTTAAAAAAACAGGGTTAGATGAGTGAAAATAGGAGTAGTGTTGTTTGGATGGCGGGGTGGTGGAGTGGTAATCAGGAGTCTGTGTCCTATCTCTGTAAACATTCAAAAAATTATTCAATTTTAAAAGGGGAAATTGTATAGTATGTGAATTATATCTCAATAAATCTGTTTAGAAAACAATCTGTAGGATGGTGCGATGGTGGCTCAGTGGCAGCATCACTCAGTGATGGCTCATGGCATCTCAGTGCCATGCCGGAGATCCGAGTTCAATTTTCAGTGCCAGCCCATGCGGAAAAAAAAAATCGGTATTAAACATGTTAGATACCTATTAGCCATCCAGTGGAGATGACAAGTAAACAGGTATATATGAATTCAGGGGAGAGATTGGAATTGCACATATAAATTTGAGAATCATCAGTATATGGATGGCATTTGTTTTGAGTTCTCTATTGCTATATTAAAAGACACTCTAAAACTTAGAAGTGTAAAGCAACAATGAATTATTATTTCCATAAATGTTTAGGTATCTCATGATTTGTGGCTACATTTAGCTGGGAACTCAGCAGTAGCTGGTATATCTCAAATGTCCTCACTCTCATTTCTAAGATTTTGGTGCTCACTGTCAGCTGGGGCACTTCCATTCTCCACCATGTAGCCTCTCTCTCTCCACATCATTTCTCATTGTTTACTTATGCAGCCTAAGCTTCAAACATGGAAGTTGGCTTCCAGAAGAGCAAAAGCAGAAGCTGCTAAGTCTCTTAAGGCCTAGTCCCAAAACTGGCACATTCCAATTTTGCCAGACTCCACTATATTCTATGGGTCTAAGCAAGTTACAAGACCAGCCCAGATTCAAGAAGGAGGAGAAATAGACTCCACCTCCTGAAAGGAGTAACAATATGCATAGGAGGAAAAGGTGTTTTCCACCATCTTTGCAGACAAAGATCCAACATAATACTTAGAGTTATGAAATTGACTGAGATAACTAAGGGAGAGGGTCTAGACAGATATGCAAGGTTTGACAGCTGAGGTTTGGAGCACTCTAATAATGAAGATGAAGCAACAAAGGAGACCAAGAAAGAGTGACCTATGAGGTAGTAGGAAACCCAGGAGACAGATCTAAGTCCAAATCCTGACTGTTACTTTGGACACCTACCAGACCCTGGGTATATTTCTTAACCTCACTAAGCCTCAATGTTTCCTCTTTCGTAACATGGAGATAGCAATATCAGCTACTTTTCTTCCTCTTCTTGACCAAGAGTCACATAAAGGATGAATAAATACATGAAAAAATAAAATTATCCTATGTGTCCAGCACAAGGAAGTCGTTGGTGACCTTACAAAATGAAGTCATTGGTGATCTTGTAAAAACAAGATAAAGTGGCTGAGAGGTGAATAAGAGCTTCTTTTAGAAAACTCATCTGAAGAAAATAAAAGGTAGGAGCTAGAGTAGAACAAAGTGTCAACTGTGAAGCATTTTTTAAGATAGTAGATATATGGACATGTTTAAATGAGAAGGAGCTAGTAGAGAGGCAGTGGCTGAAATTACCAGGGAAAGAAGGGAAAAGGAATGGAACAGAATGCTCAGAATATGAAAAGGAAGCATTCCATGTACAGGTGTGATGATGAGGTTTGTGCAGGAGAAAGGACCCCTTTCCTAAAAAATCAGATGCAAAGAAGAAAACAGATACAGATAAACTTATAGACAGTCTGTGAGGGAGAGAGGATGGCAGTGAGGTAGAGAGACTAACAAAGGTTCAACAAAGTTTAAAAGGCTGTGGAGAATGAAAGAGATTGCTGAGGAGGTGAGACAGATAGAGGGATGGTTCCATGTTGAGAATTAAGTTGAATTTGGGGATAATGTGGCCCCAGTGCACATGCTGGTATTGTTGTCTTCAGCAGGGTGCTGCAGTCCTGGAGAAGGACTGGGGATGGCAGGTAGGGTACAATGACCCAGGCTTGGGCTTTACATGTAAGTGCTTTGATAATTTTAACGCTGTATTTTTATAAAGACTGAGACTGAGGAGCCAGTAAGGAAGTCCGTGCTGAGCTGAAATTCTTGGTAACAACCAGTAACCTAGAAATGTCCAGGAACTGAGAAAGGGGGAACTAAAAACTTGTAAGCACCTACCATATAGCAGGGACATGATACATATGTGCATTTTCTCATTTAAATTTCATAACCACCATGAAAAGCACATAAAATTATCCTTATTTTACAGAAGAAAATAATCAAGGCTCAGGGACTTTCCTGGGCCTGGTTTTCTTGTTGTGTTTCCATGGGAATGCCAAGGCAGACTGGATATTGATGGGGCAAAGTGAGCATTGGGGTATGATTAACTTTTTTGAAAAACTTTTTTTCATTATATAGTATAACATATATACAAGGCAAAGAAATAAAAAAGCAATTGTTTTCAAAACACTCTTCAACAAGTGGTTACAGAACAGATTCCAGAGATTGTCATGGGCTACCATACCATCATCTCATTTTTTTCCTGCTAGCTGCTCCAGAATATAAGAGGCTAGAGGGCTTAAATATTTTTTTATCCTCACAATTGATTTTTTTCCTTCTCTTTTTATGCAAAATAACATATACAAAAAAGCTATACATTTCAAAGCACAGCACCACAATTAGTTGTAGAATATATTTCAGAGTTTGACATGGGTTACAATTTCACAATTTTAGGTTTTTACTTCTGGCTGTTCTAAAATACTGGAGACTAAAAGAAATATCAATTTAATGATTCAGCATTCATTTTCATTTTTTAAATTCTGTCTTCTCAGTATAAATATATATATAAATATATATATAAATATAGACACTGTCTTCCTTACCCTTATGTTCTTAATTACTTTAACCCTAACCTGTTTGACTTTGTTCTTATCTCTAAATATCAGGTTACATATATAAAAAACAGCCTCTCAACATCCAGAAATAATAATCACCATTCTGGACTTAATGCATCTGATCTAATAGCTTACAATCTAGGCCTTTGTTTTCTTATAAGCATTTTCTAAAGTTGACCATACCATTCTTGTTCTTTTGCTTCTGGCTTATTTTGTCTCTTCAAATGTCCTACATATTCATTCAAATCATTGCATGCCTCACGACCTGGTTGCTTTGCATAGCAGCACAATCTTCGCTCATAAGTATACACCATTCGCCAATCTACTTCTCCGTCAATTCATCCTTCAGCCACCTGCATTCATCTGGCATCATGTAGAGGGCCCACAGTCCACATTCCATCAATTTTAGATAATTTCATTGCTCCAAGAGAAAGAAAACCAATGAGCACACCCTCTCCAAATAAGAAATCTAAACCTCTTAACTCTTGTCCCTCCCCCCCGTATTTACTTCTGCTATTGCTGTGGTAGTGCTGATGGTTTCCTTTTTTTTTTTTTAACTTTTTATATGAAGAATTTAATTATCTATACATGTAACTAATTCAAAAGGTTGTATTACAGTTGTTAAAGCCACAGGTTTATATATTTATATATTTTACATTCATGTCCATTAAAATACTGAAGTGTGGTGGAACAAGGAGGAGCAGTCCTCGCCCTCTGCACCATGAGAACAGAGAAGGACCTCTAGAGCACTCAGCACTGCCAGCACAGAATCTCAGAAGCGAAAGATGTTCAAACAGAAGGCAACTGCATGTTAAAAAGTCATTAGTAGAGCAGCTAGATTGTGCTTGAGGCTTCTCCTCTTTTGAACATAGCTCATAGCAGGCAATAGCAGATTTCTGCTTGTACCCTGGACTTAAACACTCTTTGTACAAGAATCATACCTTTGAAGTAATTCTTCAGAGAACTAATTCATATTTCTAGTGTTAATCAGTGGGACACAAAGGTCCCACTACAACCCCTTTCAATCTTGTTCATCTTCAATATGGTGATATTACTTATAGACCCACTAAAGAACCACCTTCACTCCTATCTATTCCCTTACATTGAAGATCAACCTCATTAGCTAACAGTTCACCCATCTATAGCGTCTATGCATGTCTAAGTCCCCTATATTTTGTATTATAAGCCTCTGATTATACCTTTATGCTGGTCATAAAAGTGGAATCATACAGTATCTATCCTTTTGCGTCTGGCTAATTTCACTCAGCATTATGCCCTCAAGACTCATCCATCTTGTCATGTGCTTCAGGTTGTCATTTTGTCTTACTGCTGCATAATATTCCACCATATGTAAATATCACATTTTGTTGATACACTCATCTATTGATGGGCATTTAGTTTCTTTCCATCTTTTGGTGATTGTGAATAATGCTGCTATGAACATCGGTGTGCAAATGTCTGTGTCGTTGCTTTCAGCTCTTCTGAATATATACCAAGTAGTGCTACTGCTGGGTCATAGGGTGTCATGGTTAGGTTCATGTGTCAACTTGGCCAAGTGGTGATACCTGTTTGTCTGGTTGGGCAAGTGCTGGCCTGTCTGTTGCGATGAGGACATTTCATAGAATTAAATCATGATCATCTCAGCTATATCCACAGCTGATTCTATTTGTAATTAGCCAAAGGGGAGTGTCTTCTGCAATGAGTAATGCTCAATCTGATCACTGGAAGCCTTTTAAGGAGGATTCAGAAGAGACAGGCTCTTCCTGTTTCAGCTGGTGAGCCTCCCCTGTGAAGATCGTCCAGACACTCCATCAGAATTGTTGGCTTCACAGCTTGCCCTGCGGATTTTGGACTCTGCATTCCCATGGTCATGTGAGACACTTTTATAAATTTTATATTTGCGAGTGTTCCCTGTTGATTCTGTTTCTCCAGAGAACACTAACTAATACATAGGGCTACTCGATATTTACTTTCCTAAGGAACCTCCAAATGGCCTTCCCCAGTGGCTGCACCCTTATACATTCCCACCAGTGGTGCACAAGTCTCCCAGTTTCTTAACATCCTCTCCAACATTTATAGTTTTCTGTTTGTTTAATAGCAGCCATTCTTATAGGTGTGAGGTGGTTTCTCATAGTTTTGATCTGCATTTCCCTTATAACCAATGAAAACGAGCTTCTCTTCATGTGCTTTTGAGCTATGTGTATTTGCTCTTCAGAAAAATGCCTATTCATATCTTTAGCCCATTTTATAATTGGGTTATTTGTTCTTTTGTTGTTGAGTTGTATGATTTCTTTGTACATACAAGAAATCAAACTTTCACTGGATATATGATTTCCAATTATTTTCTCCCATTGAGTTGGCTGCCTCTTCACCTTTTTGACAAAGTTTTTTGAGGTGCAGAAGCATTTGATTTTGAGGAGTTCCATTTATCTATGTTTTCTTTTGTTGTTTGTGCTTTGGGTGCAAAGTTTAGGAAGCTACCTCCTATTACTTGGTATTGAAGATGCTTCCCTACATTTTCTTCTAGAAACTTTATGGTGCTACTCCTTATGTTTAGGTGTTTGATCCACTTTACTTTTTGTGTAGGGTGTAAGATAGGGGTCCTCTTTCATTCTCTTGACTATTGATACCCAGTTTTTCCATTACCAATAATTGAAAAGACTATTTCATTCCAGTTCAGAGGATTTGGGGGCCTTGTCAATAATCAGTTGACCATAGATTTTGTGGTGTATTTCTGTACTCTCGATTCGATTCCATTGGTCAATACTTCTATCTTTGTGCCAGTACCATGCTGTTTTGACCACTATAGCTTTATAATAGGTTTTAAAGTCAGGGAGTGTTAATCCACCCACTTCATTCTTCTTTTTTAAGATACTGTTAACTATTCAGGGTCTCTTTCTCTTCCAGATGAATTTGGTAATTATGTTTTCCAAATCTTCAAAGTACATTGTTGGAATTTTGATTGGTACTGTGTTGAATATGTAGATCAATTTGGGGAGAATTGATATCTTAACTATATTTAGCCTTCCTATCCATGAACAGGGAATATCTTTCCACCTGTTTAGATCTCCTTTGATTTCTTTTGGCAATGTTACATAATTTTCTGTGTATAAGTCCTTTACACACCCAGTTAAGTTCATTCTTAAGTACTTGATTTTTTAGTTGATATTTTGAATGGAATTTTTTCATTAACTGCCTCTACAGCTAGGTCATTGCTTGTGCATAGAAATGTTACTGATTTTTGTACATTGATTTTATATCCCGCCACATTGATGAATTTGTTTATTAGCTCAAGTGACTTTGCTGTAGATTTCTCAGGATCTTCCAAATATAGTATCATGTCATCTGTGAATGAGAATTTTACTTCTTCCTTTGGATGCCTTTTATTTCTTTGTCCTTCCTGATTGCTCTAGCTATAACTCCTAGCACAATGTTGAAGAATAGTGGTGACATTGGGCATCATTGTCTTGTTCCTGATCTTAGGGGGAAAGCTTTCAGTCTTTCTCCATTGAGAATGATACTGGTTATTGGTTTTTCATATATTCCCTTTATCATGTTGAGGTAGCTACCTTTGATTCCTATCTTTTGGAGTGTTTTTATCAGAAAAGGATGCTAAATTTTGTCAAAGTCTTTTTTAGCATCAATCAAGATGCTCATGTGATTTTTCTCTTTTAATTTGTTAATGTGTTGTATTACATGAATTGATTTTCTTGTGTTGAACCATCCTTGCATTTCTGGTATAAACCCCAATTGGTCAGGGTGTATACTTCTTTTAATGTGTTGTTGAATTGAATATGCTAAACTTTTATTGAGAATGTTTGCATCTATGTTCATTAGGATGATCAGCCTGTAGTTTCCCTTTCTTATAGCATCTTTGTCTGGTTTTGGTATTAAAATGATATTAGCTTCATACAGTGAGTTAGGTAGAGTTCCTTTCACCTCAATTTTTTTGAAAAGTTTGAGCAGCATTGGTGTTAGTTCTTTTTGGAATGTTTGATAAAATCCCTCTTGAAGCCATCTGGCCCTGGGCTTTTCTTTGTAGGAGGATTTTTTATGGCTGTTTGGATCTCTTTAATTGTGATTGGTTTGTTGAGATCTTCTATTTCTACCTGGGTCAATGTAGCTTGTTCGTGTGTCTCCAGGAATTTGGCCATTTCATATAGGTTGTCTAGTTTGTTGCCATATAGTTGTTCATAGTGTCCTCTTAAGATTTCTTTTATTTCTTCAGGGTCTGTGGTAATGCACCCCTTCTCATTTCTGATTTTGTTTATTTACATCCTCATTTTTTTTTCTTCATCAGTCTTGCTAGTGGCCCATGAATTTTAATGATTTTCTCAAAGAACCAACTTTTGGTTTTATTGATTCTTTCTGTTGTTCTTTTGTTCTCCCATATATCTCTGCATTAGTCTTTGCTTTTCTTCTTCAATTTGCTTTGGAATTAGTTTGCCATTCTTTCTTGAGTTCCTCCAGGTGTGCTGTTAAATCCTAGAGTTTGCTTTTTCTTGTTTTTTGATATAGGCATTTAGGGAAATAAATTTCCCTCTCAGGACAGCCTTTGCCACATCCCATAAGTTCTGATAAGTTTTATTCTAATTTTTAATCATCTCCAGATAGCTACTGATTTCTCTAGCAATTTCTTCTTTGACCCATTGGTTGTTTAAAAGTGTGTTATTTAATCTCCATACATTTGTGAATGTTCTCATTCTTTGGTTGCTATTGAGATCTAGTTTCATCCCATTGTGATAAGATAGTGCTTTGAATAATTTCAGAGTTTTAAATTTATAAAGACCTATTCTCTGCCCCACCATATGATCTATCCTGGAGAATGCTCCATGAACACTAGAGAATAATGTTCATCCGTGTGCTTTGGGTTGCAATGACCTATATATGTCTGTTAGGTCTAATTCATTTATCAAGTTATTTAATTTCTCTATTTTTGTATTGATCTTCTGTCTGGTTGTTCTATCTATAAAGGAGAGTGGTGCAGTGAAGTCTCTTACTTTTATTGTTGAAACACCTATCACTCCCTACAGTTTTGCCTATGTGTGCCTCCTGTACTTTGGAGCTCCTTGATTGGGAACATAAACATTTATGATTGTTATATCTTCTTGGTGAATTGACCCTTTAATTAGTATATATTGTCTTTTGTCTCTTATGAGGTCTTTACATTTAAAGTCTATTTTGTCTGATATTAGTATAGCCACTCCTGCTTTCTTTTGGTTACAACTTGCATGGAAAATTTTTTTCCATCCTTTCACTTTCAATCTATTTATATCCTTGAGTATAAGATGAATCTCTTGTAAGCAGCATATAGTTGGATTATGCTTCTCAATCCATTGTGCCAATCTGTATGTTTATTTGATAAGTTTAGCCATTAACATTCAAAATTATTACTGAAAAGGTGTTTCTGGATTGCATCACCTTATCTTTTTAATTTTATTTGTCAGATCTATATATTCTTTTCCTTCTTTCTCTTTGACCTCTTTAAGTTACCCTTAGTGGTACTCTTCAATTCTGTGCCCTCCTCCGACCTCTTTCTCCTATCTTTTTTTTTCAGCTGGCAGAACTCCTTTTAGTATTCTTTGTAGGGCTGGTCTCTTGTTGACAAATTCTTTCAAGATTTCTTTGTATGTGAAAACTTTAATCTCTCCCTCAGTTTTGAAGAACAATTTGGCTCGGTACAGAATTCTTAGCTGGAAGTCTTTCTCTTTCATGATCTTGAATATATCATACCTCTGCCTTCTCACTTCCAGGGTGCTAGTTCAGTAGGCTGAACCAAGTCTTATTTGGTTTCCCTTGTATGTAGTAAAATGTTTTTCTCTTGCCACTTTCAGGATTTTCTGCTTCTCTTCAACACTGACAGACTTATTAGTATGTGTCTTGGGAAGGCCTGTTTGGATTTATTCTATTTGGAGTTCATTGGGCTTCTTTGACTTGTATATTTATGTCCTTTATGAGTGTTGGGAAGTTTTCCCCCATCATATCCTCAACTACTCTTCCTAGGTCTCTACTCCTTTCTTCTCCTTCTGGGATACCAATGATTTTTATATTTGTGTGCTTTGTTTTGGTTATCATTTCCTTGAGTTCCAATACATTATTTCCACCTTTTTTGCTATTTGCTGTTTTGAGTCTTCGAAGTCATTTATCCCGTCCTGTATATCACTTATTCTTTCTTCTGTCTCCTCAAATCTGGGGTTGTGCACCTCTAGTGTGTTTTTTATTTGGGCAACAGAGTCTTTAATCTCTGTGATATCGGCTATCTTTCTATGTATTCTTTCAAATTCCCCTTTATGCTCTTCTACTGTCTTCTTGATCTCCTTTATGCCATTTTCTATCCCACTTATTTTATTCAGTAGAGTTGTATGAACATCTCTGATTAGTTGTTCCAATGTCTGTGTCTCTTCTGGTGTTTTAATTTGGTCATTAGGTAGGGCTATATCTGTCTGCATTGTGATATGCTTAGTGATCTGCTGTCTTCATGGCATGTAAATATCTTGATTGATTTACTTTGGGAGTTGATTTCTTTCAGTAGTCTAAGGCCTTGTGTTTGTGGGATGGTTGTACAGAAGAGAGCAGGGTATGGTTTGGGGCACTTAGGGTGGTGATTTGTTCAGGGCATGTATAGGCACAGGTTGGGAATATTACACTGATGCTTGCGAATGTGGTTGCCCAGTGGCCAGGGAGAATCTAGCTGTGCAGGTGCACCTGTCTGGGGGGAGCATAACCCTGGTGTGCACTCGTTTAAGACATGGGGCCATTTGTGCACATGTTTAGAGCTGTGGCAGCAAGTTTGTATTATGCCTTTGTGAACTGTCCGGCTGTACAGGTCAGCTCTTTTTCCAGCCTGGGAAGTGTAGCAGAGGGCCATGTGAATGTGTGGGTCTAGGACTGCTGTAAAGTGTGTTTCCCAGAGCTGAATGATGCGATTGGGAGCCCATGCACATGTCTGGGTCTAGGAGTGCCATAAACTGATGTGCAGAGTTCAGGGGTAGCAGAGTTAGGCTGTGCGACACTATGGGCAGGGGGGCAGGGGTAGTCTGGGTTTGGAGATTAGTGCCTGCAGTCTTTATGTCCTGGCAACAGCCTGCAGAGAACAGGGAGAGGAAGGTAGTGCCTGGCAGGGATGCAGAAGAGGTGGTTTGGGCTGCAGTTGGGGTGGGGTGTGGAGCAGGTACGTGCACTGGGGGCTGGTAGGGTGGGGACACCTGGAGCACAGGAAATGGTTGCAGTTGACTTGGTTTGGGTGTGTGGGGTGTGGGGTGAGTCGCCGGTCACAGGGCTGTGCTGGTGAGGGTAGCGTGCCCAAGGAATGCAGCCTGGCTTACTTCCTAGTCCCCAGGTCCCGTCCATGCACTCCCATGGGTTCTGCACTTCCACACCAGGCTCCAGCTTTCTGCCTCTCAGTCCCTCACCCTTTGCAACCAGGGTGCCTCATTTGGTGTGGAAGGCTCTCCCAGGTCAGCCACACTACTGAATTGCCACCTCAGTTGCCCTCCTGTCCCTCCTCTAACTTTTCCGTGGAACAGGGCTAATTTCAAGCTACTCTATTCGGCCTACTCCTGCATGTTTGGTGATATTCATGATATTTCATGATATTATTTTGAGTCCCCACACATACAGCCTGTTTGACATTCTTCTAAGAAATAACAAGGAAGAGGCCAATCAGCAGGCCTCTCTCTGTCTGGATGACGGGATTGTGCTTATTTATAATTCTACCTTTTAAGATGCCAGTATTGTAGCTTAGGGACTGATCTCGCTTTTGTCTCTTTTTCATTATTTATATTTTTAGACGTCTTGATTAAGATCTGAATAGAATTCCTTAGTCTTATACCTCTATATCTGATTCATAACCTAACAGTTGGCTTTCTTTGCCAGCTGACTTAATTACAAAGGGAGTCTTTCGCATTTTAGGGGTAAAGAACCATGACACATATCAACAATGACCAGATCTGTGAGAGGTTTTCTAATACTAGGACTCAGCAGTGTGTGGCCAAGTGACTGAAAAACCCTGAGTTGACTTCCTGCTGAAACTTATCATATATAGCACAGGGGTGATCATCAAAATATGTAAAAAGCTGTATTAGACTACAGTAAGCATCATGATGGACACTGATCTTAGCCCTACAGAAAGTTTTCCAGAAACCCCTCACTGGGCCAGGCATTAACCATTTAGTTATTAGATAATGGGGATTACAGAATAGGGCAGTAAGGAATGGACCAGTCAGGGGGTAAGTGGAGGACTTAGAGCCATAATTACTTATAAAATCAATATGGAAGGATTTCAATCATTTAGCAACTGGTACAGCCTCATTGCTACATATCTGCTGAATGTTGCCCCTGCCTCAGTGGCTATAAATGCTGTCTAAGGGTGTTTGTGGTAAGAAATGTTCCCTAAAATTGTTTATCAACAGAAGGCAAGCAAGTTAATGCTTTTCTCCTGAAAGCTCAAAGACATGAACAGTTTTTAAAAGTATCCTTGTTTCGCTTTACAAATCATTGCGTCATAGTGATGACATGGCCATTTGCTCAGGACTGTTCTTTGTTGCCTATTATACATTCCCAGTCATATTCTAAAGTTAAAAGAATTATTAGCTGGGTTCACTGCCGCCCAGATAAGTACTACATTTTCCATGCTCCCTTGCAGCTCTCTGTGGCCAGTGAGATGCAACTAGGTGTTGTATGAAGAAATGAAGAACTCCTGGTAATACTCTTAAAGGGAGAAGGCATCCCCTGCTTCTGCTTCCTTTACCATGTTGCCTGGTTCATGGACATGATGGAAATCCATTTTTAACTGTGTGAATACAAAATATTTTAGTAATAGTTTAGCCACTAGATGCAAGGAGTCTGGATGCCAGGACAACTTCATGCAGCAAACTGCCATGCAGCATGCCCTGAACTGCCTACATCCATATGGTTATGTGATAGAGAAATAAACTACAATTTGTTTAGGCCATAGTCAATTTGGGTCTCTGTTACAAACAGCTGAAACTATATTGAAACATAAGAATGGTTTATGAGTTTCTGTCTCTGCTACTCTTGATTCTCTTGAACCACATATGTGTATATATATTCCTTTCTAAATACTGAGTTGGGGCAAAGTAATGCTAGAAAGGTTTAGGTACTTAGAGCTGATATTGACTTAAGGTCCATTGTGTCCTCCTGTTGAGTCACAGCATGAGACCAACTTGTTCTCTAACCAATCTCATTCCCGAGTGACATTAGTCACTCTTAGAGCGGGTATTGATTATTTAAATGACCCTGTATACCTCTCTTAGGTTAGGAAACTGATATTAATGTATCACCTGGAAGTGGAATGGAACAGACCTTGACCTTGCTTTCTATAGTCTGGAGGTCAAGCAGTGAGAGATTCATATTCTCATGGAGCCTTAATATCTCCACAAGGAGAAGGCATGGCAGAAACATACAGCAATAGAGAGGAAGGGGCGACCTGTGAAGGGACCACCTGTTCAGCTAGGTCAACATAGGTCTGGTGAACACTGAGATTAGAGACACACAATTGGAATTTATTGTCTGTTTGCTCTAATTGGGCAGTAGGATAAGTGATTCTATATATTGAATAGTAACCTGATACTTGTAAGACTTAACACCTACTTTGATGCTGAGAAGATACTGGGACTTATCTTAGGTCACAATCGACAGAACTGAAAAAAAACAAGAACATTAAAATACCATAGAGTAAGTTCTCAGTTTTCTCTTCATAGAATTTAAGCTATAGTCCCAGACCTACTTATAAAGAGTTTATTGTAAGGTTCCAGTCAACAATTATGATGTTATCAGTCAAGTTTAGAGTAGCATAAAGCAAAAACTTGGCCCCCAAGTAGCCAGAACAAACATTTTCCAGTCCCCTTAACACTTACTGAGCATTTATGCATATATGACCTCGTTTAACACTCACAACAACCTATCAGGTAAGTACCATTTTCCCCATCCCTCAGATGATGAAAATGAGGCTTCAAAGTTTCAACAACCACAAAATTAACCCAGGTAGTGTTATAAGAGGATCAGGACTTGAACCCAGACCTGTCTGTTTTCAAAATGCAAGTTGAAAATTAAGTTCTGTGCCTGAAGTTAATTTATGGAAGGCATGAGATGGGGCAGACCTACCTGTCCAGGCTGGTTCACCTCTCAAGCCCCACAGCTTCAGCAATTAATTGGAGATCTGTTTTTACAGAAACACCCAGTTGCTCATGATTCTTGATGGCTGGGTGGCAATTGTTAAAGATGATATTTTAGCTCCACTGGTGCAGTGAAAAACCAAAAAATCCAGCAGAATATGGAGGTTAAGGAGAAGCCAAGAGTCTGATGAATTCATAATCTAGATCATCAGTTAACCTAGAAAGAAAGATGATGGTTATTTCTAGTTGTTGGGAGTACATCATAGGAAAACAACTCCCTCAGTGGAAAATTTTTTTCCAGGAGACAGCTGTACTTTTAGGCACAGGACTTGCTTATATGTTTTCCACAAAGCGTTTTTCTCACTTAAAAGTACACCGCAGGGTCTTTAACAATCTTTTCAGTCTCACTCTGTAACTTCCCATGCTCTCAACTGAGAGTCAAGACTGAAAACCGAGTTCTAACAAAACTGTAAATATCAGGGGAGGAAAAGCAAACAAGCCTTTCTGCTTTGTTTTATTGTTTCAAGGTAAAGCCTTCTGCCCATCCCAGAGGGAATCAGGACCAAGGCCTAGGGAGCTGAGAGACATTGCATACTTCACTAGTATTTTAGGGACTTTGGGCAGATAGGTCCAAGGTCGGTGGACCAAGCCTCTTTCCTTTGGGACTTGATGAGAAAAATCTGTTGTTTGGGTGCTCGGCTCAGCCTAGTGATTTAACAACAAATAAAAGGGAAAGAAAAGGCCCCTGAGGGAAACAACATAGAGTTTGCAAAAGAAACTGAGTATATAAGACAAGCCTCTGGGGCAACATACAACTCCTATGCATGTTCATCCTCAGACTACACATGCCAAGCCAGAGCTTGGTAAAGAATACACAACTCCCGCAGGTCAATACCACAGAATCATTAAACCAGGGAGAAAATTACACCAATAATAACATTTTAAAAAATATCATTCATTCATTAAGCAAATATTTATTGAGTGGTATTCTGGTGTTCTCAAACCAAACTGCCTATCAGAATTTTTTTCCCAGCCAATCTCCTATCATGCAGTGACTACCTATTATCCTCTCCAAACATTGGGGCTGCATAGTTATAATTCACTGAAAATCTGGGATTGGTTATTTTATTTTTGGTTTATCAGGTATATCATTGAAAATGCTCTTCGCTGTAAAAAGCAGAAAACTCTACTCAAGCTGGCTGAAACAATAAGGAAGTATATTAGTTTCCTATTGCTGCTGTAAAAAATCACTACAAACTTGGCTTAAAACAATGCAAATTCATTATTTTTTGGTTCTGGAGGTCAGATTCTATGTGGGCACAAGAGGGTAGAAATGCATTCGTAATTTCTTTAGGGGTTTCAGTTCCTTGTTTCTCAATCAGAGCTAAAGATTGGTATGCAAACAATCTTGGAGGAAGGAATAGAGTGAGTCCAGTGCTTAATGATACATATTTTTGCATACATACTTATGTATGAGGTCGTATAAACAAAACCATGATCATGTACTTTGGGAGGTTTTAATAAATTTTTCAAGGATAGTTTTGATTATAAGTGGTTAAACCTTACATTGCTGCCTTTAAACTGAAACCCAAATCTCCATCCTTACCCCATCCTGGCACCTTAAATGACTATTCTAGAACAGGAGTGGCAGTTATCCAGGTAGGAAAGTAGGAAGAGGGATTCCAGGCAGAGAGAAAAAATTGATAGATAATAGACTTGGTAAGGAGCATGACACATTTGGGGAAGTGCCAACCAGAAGTTCAGGAGGACTCCCAGAGAGTACACAAAGTAAAGTGGCAGGAGATGCAGACAGACAGGTTAGGTGGGGTCAGCTTATAAATTCTAAGGAATTGAGCCTTTAAATGGAAGAAAATGTAAGCCACTGAAGAAGAATACATGAATGACATTATCAGATTTGCATTCTAGAGAGGTTATTTATTGGCCAAGGTGGCAAATACTCTAATGCAGTAGAGATAGGGCCTCTCAGAGTTCCAGGGAAGATCAGCCCAATTCCATTTTGCTATGACCTTTGGCATAATAAGGAATGCAGAAATGACAGAACAAGTCACAAAAAGTATGAATTGTCATAGCAGACTATGTTTAACAAATTATTGTTCTTAACACAAGCACGATGACTATTTGTATGATCTCCTTTAGAGATGTTGTAATTCTAATTAGGAAGCCTGGTCCACCCTTTGATCTCCAATGTGGTTTTATTTCCATATTCCATCACATCCTAAAATCTTGAACAAGCAGTGCAGTCTCTCTGAGCCTCAGTTTCGTAACTACTAGGGTATTAATAACTGCTTTGTAAGGACTGAGTGAGACAACGTGTACAGTATCTGGGCATCCTTGGGTGCTCAGCAAGTGTCACTATTTATTCACATTCATTATAAGAATGAGCCTGGGCCCATGCACACTCATACCAGGAGCACACATGCACACAAATGCGTGCACTCAGATTCTGATACGCTGCTGTGGGGTCAAGGGTGTAAATATATAGTCTCCACCAAGCCCTCCTAGTGCCTCTCCTTGCTTTTGTTCTGAACCCTCATCACTGAACAGAGTGTATCCTCTACATCAGGAGCCTTTAAGCCTGCTTACACATTCACCTCCATACAGATGAGTTGCACCATCACCTTACTCCTTCTCCCAAGAGTGTTTGCACAATAATCTTTATCTTGGATTGTAGAATTGAAGAGTGTTTTTTACCATGTTAAAGAGATATCAGGCCTCTGTTAGTCTAAATCTGAAATCCCTCATAAGTAAGGGGGAATTTCTCACAGCTCCTAAGGTTATACTTAGGAAGGTACCTATCCTCAAGTGTTTTCAGGGTCTCTACCTTTTTCCCTGTCTCAAAGATCAGCACTCCCTTTGGGCTCAGTGTTTTTGTCTGGAGCACAGAGATCTGTAACTCACAGTAACAATTCCCTAGCTGAACAACAGCTATAACTCATAGTGCTGCAACAGGCTTCCTGGGTTCCTGTTAACTTTGCAGAGCCAAGTCATTGAGTTGACATGAGATTTGGCGCTTAGAAGCTCTGCTTCATAATCATGATGATTTCAGAACATAGCATCAGCTAAATGGGTCCCTGGGTCTGAGCCAACCTCCCAGGGTTGTAGTTTCAAGACACCATTTGCAGGATCTTGCCATTTAGAATTCCTCGGGGATGGTATATTTTAAGAGCTAGTAAAGACCTAACCTGAACAAAAACTTTGGGGGTTTATTCATTCCCCTGTGGTTAAAAATCTCCATTTATCACTATCATGTGTTCATAATAGTGCTTGACTGTGCTGTGAATGTAACCAAATCTCTTACCAATGAGAGTGATGGAGGGTAGGGTGAAAATACAAATGGCACCCAGCTCCCATTAACTTCTAATTGCTCATTCTACCCTAAGCAGAAGATATAACCATTATTCTTTATATTTTTCTCAAACATGGAATCATAAGATTTTGTAGCTGAGAAAAGATTGTATTATGTCATTTAGTCCATTCCCCTATCTCTAAATAAATCTTGTCTCAAAATTACCTCATACAGCTTAGTATCTATTCATTTTTTGGAGAACCACTTCAGGGTTTAACAGTTTTTACTACCAATAGTCTTTGCAGTATCCCTATCCTAAATCTCTCCAGCTTCAATCTAATCTTTTGTTCTTTAGTCTTGAATGGAAGACAAGTCTTCCCATTAAATGTCTTCCAGTTGCTAAACGGTCATATTCCATCCCCGTCGGGTTTTTCCCTCACAGTTTTTAATCTTTTAAACATCCCTTAAAGGCTCTGTGTGCCCATCCTTTAATTATCTCTATTAATCTTAAAAGTCTCTCCAAATCATTCTTGCTTCTCATGGATTGAATGAATATGAATAATAATAAAAAAAGGAAATTCAGAAAGATGAGAAATTATAATTTTAAAGAGATTTTTCCCCATATTTCTACTTTTTGTATCATTGATGTTTCAAAAAATATTTATCGCTTTTGATAAAAATCATGTAATATATACCCACACTAGAAAACTTTAAAAATAGAGAAGAGAATAAAGAAGGAAAATTTACAATCTCCTCTAATCTTGCCACCTAGTCCAAGAGGTTAGGATTTCCTTTGCATGTATTTATGTGAGTGTGTGTTTCCTCAAATTGGAATCATACTATATTTGTACTTTTGTATCTTATATTGTTCAAATAACAATATTTCACAGACATTTTCCATATTATCATCCACTCTTTCAAAATATGCTTTTCAAATAGCACCATAATTCTCTACCACATGGATGTTTCTTAGGTCATTTAATATTCCCCAGTCATTTGCCATTTGATTGAGTGGTTTCCAATTTCTCACCATTTATAAATAACACTGCATTAATTACATTATACATAAATCTTTCTCCACATTTCTAATTTTCTTTATGTATAGTGCTGATTTCCTGACTCTCATGTTTTATGAGTCTGCAATTCATTCAGAATTTCAGAGTTCTGGATAATCTTCTATCAAATTCATATGTAGGCACTAATTAACAAATAAATACTCCATGACTTTCAATTCTTAAGTAGCTCTCTCTCAACTATAAGGAAAAGCTCCAATTACATGGTAGGCCTTCTAAACCCTAACTTTCCCCGCTCCTGCCTCAAACTATATACTACAGTTATGCAGACCTGCTTCTAGTTACTTGCACACTCCATAGAACATAAAACCTCATTGAATTTTATTACCTTGTTCCCTCTGTCTAGAATACACTTCCTATCTTTTTTTTACTTTCTTAATTCCCAAGAATTCCTTTAAGGCTCAGTTTGTGTGTTGTCTCCGGGCGATCCTCCTTGAACACCCAGGTTGGGCTAAGTGCTACTGCTATAGCCCTTTATTTGTCTCTAACATATTATATTGAAATTTTCTTTTATTTCTGTTCTGACACAAACCTTAATCATCCTGAGGACAAGAAACATGTCTAATCCATCCTCCAATGCCTAGTATATATGGTAGGTCCTCAATAAGTGTCTGTTGAACTGAACTAAATACCTTTTTGTGTCCTTTCCTGAACTAGATGCTGTTAACACAGGGAAGAATTATTTAATGAAACATCAAACTCGTAATCTAGTAGAAGAGAGTGACATATACAAAATAACTATAATTCAACAGTACAAATTATTCTAAGTTGATGGAAGAAACAGCAATTGATTCTGCTTGGAGCTGGGAAGTGATCTGGTCCTTATGTTTCTTGTTTACTCCCTCTGAAACATAAGAAACCTTCTTAAACCCAAATGATCCTTGGTCAGTTGATATCTGTTTTCTTGAATACAATATCAAATTTTAATTTTTGTGTGATTTCTACTGTTTCATTTAAATTTTCAGTCCCATAGTCAACCAACTCTGGCACCATTTTTCCTCCCTAGAAATGTATCTTGGAATGTGGAACTAACCAAAGAAAATGGAAGATTAAATACAAGTATCATTGAACAAGAGACACTTCAGTGTTTCTGAGAAATATTTACTTCTGACTCGCCCCATCAGAAGTAAATAATACTCTACAGGAGTCAAGGTCCTGGTTCAGTTGTTGGAGCATATTACTGCTTCCTTCTTCAGCATTACCGTTGTCCCCATCACCAGTTAATTGTCAATTAGCTCTTCAGGTGGCACAAAAACTATTGTTCAAGAAGAAGGGCATGGAAAGACCAGAGACACTTGCCAGATGGATCATTGACAAAGAAGGAGTGTAGGAAACTGCAGGTAGCCAGTAAAGGCATTCAGAGCAGAGGGTTCAGAGGGCCTGAAAGGGTACTAAATGCCTAAGCCACGCATGTCCTCAGACCCTTAGAATGGCAACTCAACCAAAGAGGCCCTCTATTAACTGACTTTTCCTAGGAGAAGACTGTATCAATCAAGTCTTGGTTTCTGAGGGCCATATAATATAGAAGGAAAGAGGGGAAGGACAAGAAAAAGGAAGAGAATTTCACAACCTCTACTTTTGTCTTTTCTTGGGAATAGTCCTGCTCTGTTTGAGGCTAATTTTCAAACATGACAAATTGTTTCTGAAGATTGCCCACATTCCTTTCTGCCCCTTTCCCAGGCAGGATTTTAGTGTCTTTAGGCTACCCTAAACCCCAATTGTGACAGCTCCCTAAACTATCTTGGCATCTCCAGCCCCCAGGCTTCCTAATCCCCTATTCTCCCTGTCTTTCCTATTACTTCATATTACTATTACTATTTCCTCATAGAACATATCCAAAATCTAGCTTATCCACTCCCATTCCAAACCTGTTTTACTTCTTGACTTTCCGGGTTCTCAATAGGCATACAATTTCTATTCGGTAAATTCAAAAGCCCATGTCCTTTTTTATGCTTTTTGTCAGCACTCTATGCAGCTCATCAATAAAAAATCTTGTTGACTCAACTTCTGGAAAGTCTTTGGATATTACCATTCCTGTTTTGGCTCTTATTAGTGTAAGGAATACTTTTACGTCTGCATTTTGGAAAACAGTAAATATAACCTCTATCAAACTATAGTAGTAGCCTCCTGCTTGATTTCTTTGCCCTTGTCCTCCCTCTCACTGTGGTCCTCTAACATCTTTATCAAATCTTTTACCTCTTCTCATTTCCTTGCATTGCTACATGTCTTTGTCAATTTCTGCACAAAACAAAGACAGCTAGGATTCTGATAGGGATTGCATTACATCTATAGATTGGGGAGTATTGCCTTCTTAACAATAGCAAGTCTTCCAATCCATGAGCATGGAATGTTGAGGCAAATCACTTAAAATCTCTGAGCCTCATCTGTTTTATTTCTAAAACAAGAATAATATACCTATTCTGTCTATCTCACAGGGTTGTTGTAGAGATTGAATGAGAAAATGCTTTTTAAGTGAAAAACAGCACAAATAAGGGAGTCTTCATTGCAGTACTAGGGAATCTTTATAACAGCATTATAGGAATCAATATATACCCTCTTGAGATGACAACTTTGGAAACATAAAACATCAGTTCTTGTTTGCTTTTAAAATCAATTTATTTTTTTTACAGTCATATTTTCTACTTCTAAAATGCCCACTGTGTAGATAGTGCCATAGTAGGCCCATGGCATAGTGCTAAAGAGTAAGCTCTACAGCCAGACTACGTGCTTTCAATTCCCTAATAGACCTCCCCATTTGACCATAGGCAATTTACTTTATCTCTCTGTCACTAGTTTTCTCATTTGTAAAATGGGGATAATAATAGCACCCACTACAAATGTTGTCATGAAGATGAAATGACTTAATTATCTAAAGTTCTTAGAAACATGCCTGATATAGTCAGCACTCAATATATGTCAACCCTCATTACAGCATCATACAAAAGTATTTGAGGGCCCTACTCCAAGTAACATTTATAATCAAATACGTATGACACTGCTTTCAACCCCTTGGTTGGCATAATCAGGGTAAGTCAGGCATTTGCTTGGAGCTGGAGTAAGTATCTTCTATAATGAAAGCAGACTGGAATGGAAATTCTCACAAAATAAACAGGCAAATACAATTTCCCCAGGTGTATATATGAATAAATAATTGTTTTGAAAATGCATTCAATATTGTTTAAAGTAAGCCTTTCTTTGTTGGTTAAACAGAAAATATTCAGATTGCTTGGGAGATCAATACAAAGATATTGCATCATCACTTTTATCCTTAGAAATCTATTTCTTCCTGCTCTTAGGTTTAGCTTATTAGACATAGCTAGGGGAGATAGTGAGAGCTGTATATGCACATCTATGCTGTGCCTGTCTCCAGTCCCCTCAGACACAGTTTGATCCCTGATGGCATCTGGTTTTACGGAGATTTTGTTGAGTTGATTGCTGGTAAAGCACTCTGCCTGCTGCCAGTCTTCTCAAAGCTTGAGCTCAGGGAAATCATCAATCACTGAAGCTGCTGCAGTCAGGAGCAGACTGGGATTCAAAGCACCCAATCCCATGACAATAGCCAAAAAAAGACATGGAGTAATTTCTCTTAGAATCGAAGAATCAAGGGGTTTGCAGGGGCCCTCAAAAAGCCATCCATATCCTAGTTTATTTCTCAGCCTCTAATAAGAATTTAGAACAAATTGATGTGTACGCCCTACCCCACCCCACTCTCCTCTATTTAGTCCATTTCCTAACTCAGAGGATCTGCACTTTAGAACACTTTAGTTTTAAATTGAGTTTAGGGGATAAAGCCCTAGGTAAGAAATCGCTCCTCCTCAAATCCCTCATTCCCCAGCATGGAAAACCTAAGAAACAAAAGGGCATGGGAGAAAAAGCCAAATAGCAACAGATCCCTTGTGTCATCTTGGCCAAGTGTTGCTTAGCAGAGCAACCTGGGTATTGGATGTAGGCACAGTCATGGAGAAGCTGTACAGTAAGTCAAAGTAAGTCAAAAGCAAGGGAAACTAGCAGTAACCTTGTAGTCCTAACTTAGAGGAAAGCTCTGATGCTGTCATTAATATTTGAGACATTCTGATGAAATAATTCTTTCTGTTTGCTGCTCACAATAATCAAAAATAATTTATGGAGCCAAAATTGTTTGAAATAAAAAATACAAAAGTATTGACATTTATATTTACTCATGTTATTACCTTTACCAGAGATCTTTATTTCCTCATGTGGCTTCTAGACATTGCCTAGTGTACTTTCCTTTCAACCTACATAACTCCCTTTAGCATTTCTCATAAACCTGGTCTAATAGTGACAAACTCTCCCAGCTTTTGTTGATGAGGGAATGTCTTAATCGGTCCCTCATTTCTGAAAGACAATTTTGTCATTTATAGAATTCTTGGTTGGCAATTTTTTTCCTTTCAGCACTTTAAATGTCACTCCACTGCCTCTTTGCTTCCATGATTTCTAGTGAGGAATCTGCTCTTTTTCTTATTGAGAGACTCCCTTGTATGTGACACACTGCTTCTCTCTTATGCATTTCAGAATTCTCTCTTTATCTTTGGCATTCGACAATTTCATTATGTCACAGTGTGGATCTATTTGGATTTATCCTGTTTGGAGTTCACTAAGCATGTTGGCAGTATATACACATGTCTTTTGTTAAATTTGGGAAGGTTTCAGCCATTATTTCTTTGAATATTCTCTCTGCTTCTTTCTATGTTCCTTCTCCTTCCAGAACTTCCATAATGTGTATATCTGTATAAACAAATTATTTATCCATAAATTATATAATTGATGATGTCCCCCAAGTTCCTCAGGCCCTGTTCACTTTCCTTCATTCTTTGTTTCTTTCTGCTCCTTAAACTGAATTATTTAAATTGTCTTACCTTGAAGCTCCAATCTTCTGCCAGCTCCAATCTGCTATTGAACCCCTCTAGGGAGTTCTTGATTTCTGCAATTGTGGTTTTCAGCTCTGTTTGGTTTCTTTTCATAATTTCTACTCTCATCTATACCCTCTTTGTGTTCCTTTGTTGTTCTCCTAATTTAATTTCCTTTAGTTCTTTGTCCATGTTTTCCTTTAGCTCTTTGAGCATTTTTAGGATGATTTTTAAAAAGTCATTGGAATGTTCTAGGTATGCTCCTTCTCCTTGGTGTTTCCTAACACTTTAGTCTTCTTTTCCTGGGCCATTGTTTCCTGCTTCTTTGTATATTTTGTAATCTTTTGTTGAAACCTGGACATTTTGACATTTTAATGGCTGTTGCTAGAATTGAGACTCTGAGGCATCGTTTCCTTAAGCTGTATCCAGCTAGCATTACAACAGATCTTTCCTTGAATGCCAGGAGCTAACATTAAAAAAGAAAGAAATAAAGAAAATACCTTTCCCAGTCTTTTCAGATTGTCCTGTGTTGTCCCACTGCATTTGGTAAAAGAGCCCTGTGAGATGCCCCTACACACAAGGCAAGTTCTGGGGCAGCAAACCTACAATAAGTGTCCTGTTTAGGTCCTTCAGGGGGTCTCCAGAGAGACTGGCATGAGCATACGTGCTTCCAGTATGTGCACAAGGATTACTCTACTCCCTCTGGAACCAGGACCAGGGACTTATACTGGGTGTTCAAGATGGATTCATGACAAGCCAGTGAGGGGACCAGGGAAGAGCCAGCAGTGGCGTCATGCAAAAATTTTCCTACCATTTTCAAGTTGGCTTTTTCTTGACTCAGCACTCATCCCGTTATCACAACCTTATATCTGTTTTCTAGGACTTGGAGAAAGATGTTTCTGTCAATCTTGCTCATTATTCAAAGATTTTGTGGGAAAGACAAAGCCCTGGAATGTCTCACTCCACCAACTTGATCACGGCAGGCTGCAAAAACTGTTAAGTATTGTTCAGAAGTTTGATATGAAAAGAATTGTACTCGCTTTTTTTAACACCTGTGATTTTGCTGTCTACCTTCCTATTCTCCTCTCCCCAGTTCTACCTTATAGTTGGTCCATGTTTCATTCCTCTCCATCAAAAAGTTCTTCTATCCTCCATGCTTTAAAATTAGGATTCCATTTTCTCTGCCCATCATTAAAATCTGTGTTCCCTTTAGTATAGATCCATCTATATAAGAGATGGAAAGCAATATTATTGAACTAATTCAAAATAAGGTAAGATGATGGAATGCTCTGCAACTGTCTAAGAACTCTATGTTTTAAAAGAAGATCAGATTCATTCAAATTAATTTCTAATCTTGGAAATATTTAAAACTAAGTGATTTGTTGAAGAATTGTTTTTCAAGGAAAAAATTGGGGTCTTCCTGGAGCCCTTCAGATGATGCACTACTATGCACACACTGCTTTGGCTACATTCTAGCTGTAAAGTCACACATGAGAGGGAGTATGGTCACAACCTCAAAGAGCCCACCCACCTAAAGGCAGAAGGTTTTAAAGCATTGGGTTTTAAATGAAAGTGAGAATCAGAGCTTTGGAATTTATTTATTAGGTCTCTGTAGAACTTCCCAGTTGGCATCTCTTTAGAGGAACTTTCCACCTACAGAGCTAACCAACTAAATCAGTTGTTGCTCTGTCTTGGCATTTCCTTGTTAAGAAGTGAATGAGAACATAAGACCCAAGATAGAGTTTAAACTTTGAGATGCTCTGAGCTAATGGGGAAAGAGGGAGAGCCCCTTGGTGGTATCTTCCAGCCTCAACCAATTGAGTAGATCATGTCTTTCTCATCCTTTCAGTTTAACAGTTGGTGAAATTTAGCATTGGGTTGGCACATTCACTTACTTGTGATGGACTTGCATTGTTCAACAAGTGAACATACTGCAGACAACAAGAAATAGACTGCAGCAAGGTTCTACTCAGCCAAGCTCTAACTGATTTGCAGATGTATGGCTCTGATCAAATTTTGGAAGCACATGCTTCACTCTAAGCTTTCTCTCTTGGAATTTCCATCCCATCACCAGCATACACATACAAAGATAGACTATGCAATTTGCAGGGATGGTAACTATACCTTCTGCTAAATATCACCATTATTCTGAATGAAATGAGTCAAACTAGACTCAAGAGGAAAGGAAAGTTAATGAACTGAAAAAGACATAAATACACAAGTCAAAGAAGCCCAATGAACTCCAAACAGAACAAATCCAAACAGGCTTTCCCCAAGGCACATACTAACCGGTCTGTCAAATGGTTACAGAAGCAGAAAATCCTGAAAGCAGCAAGAGAAAAACAATCTATTACATACAAGGGAAACCAAATAAGACTGAGTTCAGACTACTCAACCAGCACCCTGGAGGCAAGAAGGCAGTGGTATAAAAGCAATGACTCAGCTGAGAAGTCACTTAAGGAAAAAAATCCATTCAAAATAGCAACTAAAAGAATCAAGTACTTAGAAATGAACTTAACTAGGGATGTAAAGGACTCGAATACAGAAAACTACATAACATTGCTAAAAGAAATCAAAGAAGATCTAAATAGGTGGAAAGACATTCCCTGCTCATGGATAGAAGGCTAAATATAGTTAAGATGTCAATTCTCCCCAAATTGATCTACAGATTCAACATAGTACCAAGCAAATTTCCAACAACCTACTTTGAAGACTTGGAAAACCTAATTACCAAATTCGTCTGGAGGGGAAATCACCAAAAGATGGAAACAAACCAAATGCCCATTAACAGACAAGTGGATCAACAAAATGTGGTATTACATATGATGTAATATTATGCAGCAGTAAGACAAAATGACATCCTGAAGCACATGACAAGATGGATGAGCCTTGAGGACATAATCCTGAGTGAAATTAGCCAGACACAAAAGGATAGATAGTGTATGATTCCACTGTTATGACCAGCATAAAGGTATAATCACAGGCTTATAATACAAAATATAACACAATTAGAAATACATAGAAGCTAGAGATGGGTGAAGTAGCTAATGAGGTTGAACTCCAACGTAAGGAAACAGATAGGAGTGAAGGTGGTTCTCTAGTGGGTCTATAAGTAATATTACCATATTGAGGATAAAGAAGATTGAAAGGGGTTGTATACACCAGCTTTTCCCACTGATTAGCACTAGAAATATGAATTAGCTCTCCGAAGAATTACTTCAAAGCTATGATTCTTGTACAAAGTGTGTTTAAGTCCAGGGTGCAGGGGGAAATCTGCTATTGCATGCTATGAGCTATGTTCAAAAGGAAACCTCAGCACTACCACAGCAACAGCAGAGGTAAATAATGAGGGAGAGGGACAAGAATTAATAGGAGGTTTAGATTTCCTATTAGGTGAGGGTGTGTTTATTGGTTTTCTTTCTCTTGGGAACAATGAAATCATCTAAAATTGAGAATGTTTATGGACTGTGGACTTTGGGCCCTCTACAAGATGCCCAATGAGGTAGCTAAAGGATGTACTGATGGAGAAATAGATTGGTGAATCATGGTGTGTACTTATGAACAAAGGTTGTGCTGCTACAAAAAGGAACAAAGTCATGAGGCATGCAATAATGTGAATGAACATGTGGAATATTTGGTGAGATAAAATAAGACAGAAATGAAGGAACAACAATGGTATGGTCACCTTTAGAAAATGCTTATAAGAAAATAGGGACCTAGATTGTAAGCTCTTAGAGCAGATATATTAAGTCCAGAGTGGTGATTATTATTTCTGGATTTTGAGAGACTGTTTTGTATATATAACATGATATTTAGAGATAAGAACTTAGCCAAACAGGCTGGGGTAAGGAAGACAGTGTCTACATTTTAGAACCACACATACTCTTTGAGACCATTGGAAGAAAGGTTTACTTGGTCTGGAACTGAAATTTTCTTTGGTGCATAATCTAATTCAACTTATTTGTGTGGCTCATTTGAACAGTTGAAACATAGGGAGCACAGAATAAGAAAGAGGTCCTTTAATACATATAGATTATTGGAATGCCTGAGTACATCTTAGAATATATTAAGCAAATAATCCAAAAGTATTGGCAAAATCCCCTGAGAGAGAAAGAATATGGAACTATTAAACCTTACCATCAGGGAATCCCTTGATACCGTGCCAAACTTTAGGGATACCCAAGGCAATAGGCCATGCCCTTGATCATGAGATTTACTCTTGTGAAGCATATGTAGGTAGTGGAGAAGCTTAGACTACCTATAGGCATGCCTAAGAGTTACTTCTGGAGGACCTCTTTTGTTGCTCAGATGTGGCCTCCATCTCTTTAAGCCCAACTCTGCAAGTGAAATCATTGCCCTACCCCCTACATGGGACATGACATCCAGGGATGAATGTCTCCCTGGTGATGTGGGAGATGACTCCCAGGGATGAATCCACACCTTGCAGTGTGAGATTGCACAATTCCAACCTGACCAAAAGAGGAAAAAGTAGTGTAATTAATAAAGTATCACTGGCAGAAAGAGTTCAAATAGAGTTGAGATTGCTCTTATGCAAGCTTCAGTTAGACCTTGATACCTATCATAACCTGCCAACTCCCGACCAGGACCATTCCAGCCAATTCTAAAGAACATCTCAGGTCTATAAAGAACTAAAGATAGAAAGAAAGAAAGAACACCTAAGGCAATATGTAAGATTCCACAAGGGTTCCGTGCACTAGAGTAAACTTCCAGAAACCTACAACCTCCTGATGGGTCCCTGGTCCAGATAAGTCCTGAAACTTAGCCCAGCCTCTCCAGAACATCAAATAATCCTTATCTTCCTACCCCATATTAGTGACAGACCCTTCCAATATGAAAAATTTAGAATTACCATAGCACAAAAACCCCTAAAGAGAGGGATGAAAAGATCAAAGGTGATGGTGGAGTTATACAGAGAAGATAGGCCTTAAAAAATAAATATGGATGCTGAATCGCTAAATTGGTATCTCTTTTAATCTCCCATCTCTTAGAGCAGCTAGAAGTAAAAACTCAAAATTGTGAAATTGTAACCTACGTCAAACTCTGAAATATGTTCTACAACCAATTGCGGTGCTGTGCTTTGAAATGTATAGCTTTTTTGTATATATGTTATTTTTCACAAAAAAAGAAAAAATGTTGATTGTGATGATAAAAAAATATTTAAGCCCTCTGGCCTCCTATATTCTGGAACAGCTAGGAGGAAAAATATGAGAGGATCATATAGCAGCCCATGACAAACTCTGGGATCTGACCTGTAACTACTTGTTGAAGAGTGCTTTGAAAACTATTGATTTTTTTTCTGGCTTTGTATATATTTTATACTATACAGTAAAAAAATTTTTTTAATTAAAAAAAAGTAAATGTCTCTACATTGCCGGGCCTCTTGCCTTTCATTTTCTTGCGAGAATGCCCACATGTTTTCTCGCATGTGTATTCAATAAATTTTCTTCCTGTGTGAGAAAAAAACGAACATGTCTAAATTGGGGTATGTAATTCAAATTACCACAGTCAAACAGAAATTTTCTAAGCTAAGATTCAAATCCAGGACCAAGTTTCCAACTCCATCACATCATTGAGCTTTGCATGATTTTTCCCAGTCCCTTGATATAGACATCTTCTAACCCTGGATCTTTGAACTATTTAAAGTAGCTAAATGCTCTAATAATCTTGATTAATCTCTTGGTCTTTAATGCTATCATACTGATGTTTTTCTACTCTTGCACATCAGTTATTTTCTTGTGCAGAAAACATGAAACCTGAACACTGAACAATTCCATATTCCCCCTGTAATTATTAATATTATATTATTATGCTATTGAGTTCATTCCACAGACATATACCCCCTTGTTCTTGCTCTTTGTCTAATACACAACAGCAACAAAAACCTTTTTTGGTGGTGTGCTGTTTTTCTTAAAAATTTCTGAAATCCTTGAACTGTATTCCAGTAACCTTGATTCTTGAAGAAGATTGTATAACTATATAGCTTTTACAATGTGAATATGTGATTGTGAAAACCTTTCGTCTGAAGCTCCTTTTTTTTTTACATGGTCAGGCACTGGGAATCGAACCCAGGTCCTCTGGCATGGCAGGCAAGCATCCTTGCCTGCTGAGCCACTGTGGCCCGCCCTGAAGCTCCTTTTATCCAGGATAAGTACAGATGAGTAAAAAAAAAAAAATTAAGAATAAAAATAAATAAATAATAGGGAGAGATAAAAGGTAAAAATTGGGTAAATTGAAATACTGTCGGTCAGTGAGAGGGAGGGGTAAGGGGTATGGGATGTATGAGTCTTTTTTTTTCTTATTTCTTTTTTTGAAGTGATGCAAATATTTTTAAAATGTTCATGGTGAAGAATACAAAACTATGTGATGATATTGTGAGCTGCTGATTATATAATATGGTTGAATTGTACATGTGTGGATATTTCTCAATAAAAATATTTTTTAAAACCATGATATATAGATATGATACACACAAACAAATATATACTCACACATATATATCTCTGGAAACACATAGCTTTCTCAAAATATGCCTGTGTACATACAAATTGTATATGTGCATCTTTTTGTTCTGGTTGGAGGAAATGTACTATATTCTAGAACAAAATTGTTTTTAAGAAAAAGAAATTTCTGAAATCTTTAAGTCAATGTGGTTTTTGGTTTTCCTGTCTTTGATATTTAAGGATCATTCCACTGGTTTATGTATATATTTGGACTAGTGTTTTTTCATTCATCTTTCATTGCATATGTTATAAATATCTGCACATATATAGAATATGTGTGCATAGGCATAGGTATTTAATTATTATAAATCATGAAACAGTTTTTAACGGAAGAAATTTTAAAGATCTTATTTGTTCCAAGGATTTCCAAACTTTTTCTAGCCACAGAACTCTGTCTCCAAACAAAATTGTATTCAGAATCATGATGTATAAAACAGACATCAGCAGAACCTGCTAGAGGTAAAAAGGAGAACTGCCTCCTCCATCTCTTGGGATCTTGAAGCAGCTGCATGGCACAATTTGAACAACGTGGTTCTAGTCAACTCCCTCAATTTACTGAGGTGGAAACTGGGGTCCATGGAAATAAATTCACTTGTCTAAGGTCACACAACATGTAGTAAAAATCAAGATCTAAAAGTCAAATCTCCCAATTTGAAGACCTGCACTATAACTCACTTGATATAGTAAAGATGAAAACCAACACCATATCCAGAAAGTTCTGTAGAAAACCCCAGTCACTGCAGAGAATAATAATAATATTAACAGTTAAAAAACCTTAAGCACTTGACTATATGCCAGGCACTGCTACTGCTTTACTTCTGGCTATACTGTGTTTCAGACTGCCTTTCCCTGAATTAAAGTGCTATATTCAATCTTGGGGCTTGCCCTTATGAAACTTATTCCTGCAAAGGAGAAGCTAAGCCTATTTATAATTATGCCTAAGTGTCACCTCCAGAGAACCTCTTCTGTTGCTCAGATATGGGCTCTATCTCAAAGTCAACTTGGCAGTTAAACTCACTGCCTTCCCTCCTACATGGGGCATGACTCTCAGGGAAGTAAATCTCTCTGGCAACAAGGACAGATATCCTGGGGATGAGACTAGACTCAGCATCATAAGGTTGAGAAAGGCTACTTGACCAAAAAGAACAAAAGAAATGAAACAAAATAAATTTCAGTGGCTGAGAGATTTCAAATAGAGTCAAGAGGTCATCTTGGATGTTATTCTTATGCATTATATAGATATCCTTTTCTCATTTTTTAGTGTATTAGAATAGCTAGAAGGAAATACATGAAACTGTTGAATTGTGTTCCAGTAGCCTTGATTCTTGAAGATAATTGTTTAGCTATAGAACTTTTACAATGCGACTGTGTGACTGTGAAAACCTTGAGGCTAACACTCCCTATCCAGTGTAGGGAAGATGAGTGAAAAAAAAATGACAATAAATAAATAAATAAATAATGGGAGGGTAAGGGATATAGGATGTTTTGGGTATTCTTTCTTTATTATTATTATTATTTTTTTCATCTTTACCTCCTGCTTTTAATTTTTTTCCTTTTTTTATTAATTAAAAAAATTAACTAACACAACATTTAGAAATCATTCCATTCTACATATGCAATCAGTAATTCTTAATATCATCACATAGATGTATGATCATCATTTCTTAGTACATTTACATCGATTTAGGAAAAGAACTAGCAAAACAACAGAAAAAGATATAGAATGATAATATAGAGAAAAAAATAAAAATAATAATAAAAATAAAAAATAAAAAATACATAAAAAAAGAAGAAAACAGGAAAAAGAAAAACAAAAAACAGAAACAAACAAACAAACAAAAAACTATAGCTCAGATGCAGCTTCATTCAGTGTTTTAACATAATTACATTACAATTAGGTATTATTGTGCTGTCCATTTTTGAGTTTTTGTATCTAGTCCTATTGCACAGTCTGTATCCCTTCCGTTCCAATTACCCATTATCTTACCCTGTTTCTAACTCCTGCTGGTCTCTGTTACCAATGACATATTCCAAGTTTATTCTCGAATGTCGGTTCACATCGGTGGGACCATACAGTATTTGTCTTTTAGTTTTTGGCTAGACTTACTCAGAATAATGTTCTCTAGGTCCATCCATGTTATTACATGCTTCATAAGTTTATCCTGTCTTAAAGCTGCATAATATTCCATTGTATGTATATACCACAATTTGTTTAGCCACTCCTTTGTTGATGGACATTTTGGCTGTTTCCATCTCTTTGCAATTGTAAATAATGCTGCTATAAACGTTGCTGTGCAAATGTCCGTTTGTGTCTTTGCCCTTAAGTCCTTTGAGTAGATACCTAGCAATGGTATTGCTGGGTCATATGGCAATTCTATATTCAGTTTTTTGAGGAACCGCCAAACTGCCTTCCACAGTGGTTGCACCATTTGACATTCCCACCAACAGTGGATAAGTGTGCCTCTTTCTCTGCATCCTCTCCAGCACTTGTCATTTTCTGTTTTTTTGATAATGGCCATTCTGGTGGGTGTGAGATGATATCTCATTGTGGTTTTGATTTGCATTTCTCTAATGGCCAGGGACATTGAGCATCTCTTCATGTGCCTTTTGGCCATTTGTATTTCCTCTTCTGAGAGGTGTCTGTTCAAGTCTTTTTCCCATTTTGTAATTGGGTTGGCTGTCTTTTTGTTGTTGAGTTTAACAATCTCTTTATAAATTCTGGATACTAGACCTTTATCTGATATGTCATTTCCAAATATTCTCTCCCATTGTGTAGGCTGTCTTTCTACTTTCTTGATGAAGTTCTTTGATGCACAAAAGTGTTTAATTTTGAGGAGCTCCCATTTCTTTCTTTCTTTCTTCAGTGCTCTTGCTTTAGGTTTAAGGTCCATAAAACCGCCTCCAATTGTAAGTTTCATAGGATATCTCCCTACATTTTCCTCTAACTGTTTTATGGTCTTAGACCTAATGTTTAGATCTTTGATCCATTTTGAGTTAACTTTTGTATAGGGTGTGAGATACGGGTCCTCTTTCATTCTTTTGCATATGGATATCCAATTCTCTAGGCACCATTTATTGAAGAGACTGTTCTGTCCCAGGTGAGTTGGCTTGACTGCCTTATCAAAGATCAAATGTCCATAGATGAGAGGGTCTATATCTGAGCACTCTATTCGATTCCATTGGTCGATATATCTATCTTTATGCCAATACCATGCTGTTTTGACCACTGTGGCTTCATAATATGCCTTAAAGTCTGGCAGAATGAGACCTCCAGCTTCGTTTTTTTTCTTCAAGATACTTTTAGCAATTCAGGGCACCCTGACCTTCCAGATAAATTTGCTTATTGGTTTTTCTATTTCTGAAAAGTAAGTTGTTGGGATTTTGATTGGTATTGCACTGAATCTGTAAATCAGTTTAGGTAGGATTGACATCTTAACTATATTTAGTCTTCCAATCCATGAACATGGTATGCCCTTCTATCTATTTAGGTCTTCTGTGATTTCTTTTAACAGTTTTTTGTAGTTTTCTTTGTATAAGTTTTTTGTCTCTTTAGTTAAATTTATTCCTAGGTATTTTATTCTTTTAGTTGCAATTGTAAATGGAATTCGTTTCTTGATTTCCCCCTCAGCTTGTTCATTGCTAGTGTATAGACATGCTACAGATTTTTGAATGTTGATCTTGTAACCTGCTACTTTGCCGTACTCATTTATTAGCTCTAGTAGTTTTGTTGTGGATTTTTCTGGGTTTTCGACGTATAGTATCATATCATCTGCAAACAGTGATAGTTTTACTTCTTCCTTTCCAGTTTTGATGCCTTGTATTTCTTTTTCTTGTCTAATTGCTCTGGCTAGAACCTCCAACACGATGTTGAATAATAGTGGTGATAATGGACATCCTTGTCTTGTTCCTGATCTTAGGGGGAAAGTTTTCAATTTTTCCCCATTGAGGATGATATTAGCTGTGGGTTTTTCATATATTCCCTCTATCATTTTAAGGAAGTTCCCTTGTATTCCTATTTTTTGAAGTGTTTTCAACAGGAAAGGATGTTGAATCTTGTCAAATGCCTTCTCTGCATCAATTGAGATGATCATGTGATTTTTCTGCTTTGATTTGTTGATATGGTGTATTACATTAATTGATTTTCTTATGTTGAACCATCCTTGCATACCTGGGATGAATCCTACTTGGCCATGATGTATAATTCTTTTAATGTGTTGTTGGATACGATTTGCTAGAATTTTGTTGAGGATTTTTGCATCTATATTCATTAGAGAGATTGGTCTGTAGTTTTCTTTTTTTGTAATATCTTTGCCTGGTTTTGGTATGAGGGTGATGTTGGCTTCATAGAATGAATTAGGTAGCTTTCCCTCCGCTTCAATTTTTTTGAAGAGTTTGAGGAGAGTTGGTACTAATTCTTTCTGGAATGTTTGGTAGAATTCACATGTGAAGCCGTCTGGTCCTGGACTTTTCTTTTTGGGAAGCTTTTGAATGACTGATTCAATTTCTTTACTTGTGATTGGCTTGTTGAGGTCATCTATGTCTTCTTGAGTCAAAGTTGGTTGTTCATGTCTTTCCAGGAACCCGTCCATTTCATCTAAATTGTTGTATTTATTAGCGTAAAGTTGTTCATAGTATCCTGTTATTACCTCCTTTATTTCTGTGAGGTCAGTAGTTATGTCTGCTCTTCCATTTCTGATCTTATTTATTTGCGTCCTCTCTCTTCTTCTTTTTGTCAGTCTTTCTAAGGGCCCATCAATCTTATTGATTTTCTCATAGAACCAACTTCTGGTCTTATTGATTTTCTCTATTGTTTTCATGTTTTCAATTTCATTTATTTCTGCTCTGATCTTTGCTATTTCTTTCCTTTTGCTTGCTTTGGGACTAGTTTGCTGTTCTTTCTCCAGTTCTTCCAAGTGGACAGTTAATTCCTACATTTTTGCCTTTTCTTCTTTTCTGATATAGGCCTTTAGGGCAATAAATTTCCCTCTTAGCACTGCCTTTGCTGCGTCCCATAGGTTTGGATATGTTGTGTTTTCGTTTTCATTCATCTCGAGATATTTGCTAATTTCTCTTGCAATTTCTTCCTTGACCCACTCGTTGTTTAAGAGTGTGTTGTTGAGCCTCCACGTATTTGTGAATTTTCTGGCACTCTGCCTATTATTGATTTCCAACTTCATTCCTTTATGATCTGAGAAAGTGTTGTGTATGATTTCAATCTTTTTAAATTTGTTAAGACTTGCTTTTTGACCCAGTATATGGTCTATCTTTGAGAATGATCCATGAGCACTTGAGAAAAAGGTGTATCCTGCTGTTGTGGGGTGTAATGTCCTATAAATGTCTGTTAAGTCAAGCTCATTTATTGTAGTATTCAAATTCTCTATTTCTTTATTGATCCTCTGTCTAGATGTTCTGTCCATTGATGAGAGTGGTGAATTGAAGTCTCCAACTATTATGGTATATGTGTCTATTTCCTTTTTCAGTGATTGCAGTGTATTCCTCACATATTTTGGGGCATTCTGGTTCAGTGCATAAATATGTATGATTGTTATGTCTTCTTGTTTAATTGTTCCTTTTATTAGTAGATAGTGTCCTTCTTTGTCTCTTTTAACTGTTTTACATTTGAAGTCTAATTTGTTGGATATTAGTATAGCTACTCTTGCTCTTTTCTGGTTGTTATTTGCATGAAATATCTTTTCCCAACCTTTCACTTTCAACCTATGTTTATCTTTGGGTCTAAGATGTGTTTCCTGTAGACAGCATATAGAAGGATCCTGTTTTTTAATCCATTCTGCCATTCTATGTCTTTTGATTGGAGAATTCAGTCCATTAACATTTGGTATTATTACTGTTTGGATAATATTTTCCTCTATCATTTTGCCTTTTGTATTATATATATCATATATGATTTTCCTTCTTTCTACACTCTTCTCCATACCTCTCTCTTCTGTCTTTTCAGATCTGTCTCTAGTGCTCCCTTTAGTATTTCTTGCAGAGCTGGTCTCTTGGTCACAAATTCTCTCAGTGACTTTTTGTCTGAAAATATTTTAATTTCTCCCTCATTTTTGAAGGACAATTTTGCTGGATATAGAAGTCTTGGTTGGCAGTTTTTCTCTTTTAGTAATTTAAATATATCATCCCACTGTCTTCTAGCTTCCATGGTTTCTGCTGAGAAATCTACACATAGTCTTATTGGGTTTCCCTTGTATGTGATGGATTGTTTTTCTCTTGCTGCTTTCAAGATCCTCTCTTTCTCTTTGACCTCTGACATTCTAACTAGTAAGTGTCTTGGAGAACGCCTATTTGGGTCTATTCTCTTTGGGGTGCACTGCACTTCTTGGATCTGTAATTTTAGGTCTTTCATAAGAGTTGGGAAATTTTCAGTGATAATTTCTTCCATTAGTTTTTCTCCTCCTTTTCCCTTCTCTTCTCCTTCTGGGACACCCACAACATGTATATTTGTGCACTTCATATTATCATTTAGTTCCCTGATCCCCTGCTCAAATTTTTCCATTCTTTTCCCTATAGTTTCTGTTTCTTTTTGGAATTCTGATGTTCCACCCTCTAGTTCACTAATTCTAGCCTCTGTCTCTTTAAATCTACCATTGTAGGTATCCATTGTCTTTTCCATCTTTTCTACTTTGTCCTTCAATCCCATAAGTTCTGTGATTTGTTTTTTCAGACTTTCTATTTCTTCTTTTTGTTCAGCCCATGTCTTCTTTATGTCCTCCCTCAATTTATTGATTTGGTTTTTGAAGAGTTTTTCCATTTCTGTTCGTATATTCAGAATTAGTTGTCTCAGCTCCTGTATCTCATTTGAACTATTGGTTTGTTCCTTTGACTGGGCCATATCTTCAATTTTCCCTGCGTGATCCATTATTTATTGCTGGCGTCGGGGCATTTAATCAGATTTCCCTGGGTGTGGGACCCAGCAGGTTGAAAGATTTTTCTGTGAAATCTCTGGGCTCTGTTTTTCTTATCCTGCCCAGTATGTGGTGCTCATCTGTCTGCGGGTCCCACCAGTAAAAGATGCTGTGGCTCCTTTAACTTTGGAAGACTCTCGCTGTGGGGGAGGGTTGCCAGCCGAAGCAGCTTGGGGGAGTGCTGATCCAAATCTCCCAGCTGGCCCAGGAATCCGCACGTGGGGGGGGGCACCAGCCACCGCGGCTTGGGGGAGTGCTGATCCAAATCTCCCAGCCGGCCCGGGAAGGAGGGAGGTAGGGGCACCGGCCGCCACAGCTTGGGGGAGTGCCGATCCAAAGTTCCCAGCCAGACCGGGAAGCCACATGTGTGGAAGGGACCCCGGTCGCCGGCCTCCGCAGCTTGGGGGACCTCCGATCCAAATCTCCCAGCCGGCCCGGGAGGCTGCGCATGGGGCGGGCGCCGTCTGCCATGGCTTGAGGGGACTGCCTGTTCAAATCTTCCAGCCGGCCCGGGAAGGAGGGAGGGAGGGGCTCCAGCCACCAGCCGCCATGGCCCGGGGAAGCACGCGCCCCTCGGGGATCTCACCGCAGCGGATTTTCCCAGCCGGTTCAGCTGTTCCAGAATGGGGTACACTGTCTTTTTGGTCTCCGTCATGGCTCCAGGAGCTGTTCTGTACCGTTTCTGTTTCTTTAGTAGCTGTTCTGGAGGAGGAACTAAGACCAGCGCGTCTTACTAAGCCGCCATCTTCTCCGGAAGTCCTCTCCTGCTTTTAATTTTGACCTCCTTGGGAGAAAACGTTGGTCCTTATTGAGATCATGGCGGGCGCGCCTTCCGGGGCTCCCACACTTCAGGGCTTCGGCTAGTTGTTCTGGGTTTCCGGGGAGGCCTCTTTATTATTTTTATCCTTATATGTATTTTTTTGGAGTAATGAAAATGTTCAAAAATTGATTGCAGTGATGAATGCACAACTATATGATGATACTGTGAACTATTGATTGAACACTTTGGATGATTATATGGTATGTGAATATATCTTAAAAAATGCATTAAAAATAAAAAGTGGATATGCAAATTTAGATGACTATGAGATATCACTTCACACCTATAAAAATGGCTGCTATTAAATAGAAAACAACAAATGTTGGGCAGGTTGTGGAGAAATAGGAACTCTTATTCACAGTTGATGACAATGTGTAATGGTGCAGCCATTGTGGAAGATATTTTGGTGATTCCTGAGAAAACTAAATATTGAGTTGCCCTATGACTTTGCAATACAATACTCAGTATATACCCAGAAAAGCTGGGGAAATGACAGGAAAGAAATATTTGCACACCGGTGTTCATAGTGGCACTATTCACAACTGCCAAAATATGGAAACAATCCAAGTGCCTACCAATAGATGAGTATATAAACAAAATGTGGCGTATACATAGATGGAATATTTTGCAGCAGTAAGACAAAATGATGTCCTGAAACACAACAATGTGGATGAAACTTGAGAACATAATGCTGAGTAAAATAAGCAGACACAAAAGGGGAGGTACTGTATGATTCCATTTTTATGACCATGGTAAAAGTAATCTCAGAAGTTACACTATAGAATATGGCAAACTTAGAGATACATAGGAAAGGCTACCCAAAGAGGTTGAATCTAAATGCAAGGGAATGGATAGCAGTGGTGGTAACTAATTAGCAGGTTTATAAGTAATATTGCCATATTGAAGGTGAATATGATTGAAAAGGGATGTATAGCGCCATGTATCCCACTGAGTAAATTTACACTTATAAATACATTCTCATGTTAACTATCTCAATGGTTCAATAGTAGACAAAGAGTCAGTTGTAGAGGGATATGGGTGAAAACTAAAAATACATGCTATGGCCAGTAGTTAACAGGAAGACATAAAAAAATCCACAGCACTACTAGAGGCAACTAATTGTGGGAGAGGGACAAGTGATAAGGGGTAGTTTTGATTTGATAGTTGGTGACATTGAGTTTGCCAGGTCTTTGTTGTTATGGACCAATTAAAGTTGTCTAAAATTAAGAGTGCTACTGTGCTGGCTTGAAAGGATGTATGTCCCCTAGAAAAGCCATGTTTTAATCAAAATCCCATTTCATAAAGATAGAATAATCCCTATTCAATACTGTATGTTTGAAACTGTAATCAGATCATCTCCCTGGAGATGTGATTTAATCAAGAGTGGTTGTTAAGCTGGATTAGGTGAAGACATGTCTCCACCAATTTGGGTGGGTCTTGATAAGTTTCTGGAGTCCTATAAAAGAGGAAACATTTTGGAGAATGAAGGAGATTCAGAGAGAGCAGAGCAGAACGACATAGCCAAGAGAAGCAGAGTCCACCAGCCAGTGACCTTTGGAGATGAAGAAGGAAGATGATCCCTGGGGAGCTTCATGAAACAGGAAGCCAGGAGAAGAAGCTAGCAGATGTTGCCGTGTTCACCATGTGCCCCTCCAGATGAGAGAGGAACCCTGACCATGTTCATTATGTGCCTTTCCAGATGAGAGAGAAGCTGTGACTGTGTGTACCATGTGCCTTGTCACTAGAGAGAAACCCTGAACTTCATTGGCCTTCTTGAACCAAGGTATCTTTCCCTAGATGCTTTAGATTGGACATTTCTATAGACTTGTAATTGGGACATTTTCTTGGCCTTAGAACTGTAAACTAGCAACTGATTAAATTCCCCTTTTAAAAAGCCATTCCATTTCTGGTATATTGCATTCCAGCCGCTAGCAAACTAGAACAGCTACTGATACATCCAAGCAGAGACACTCTAAGGCATGGTTTGTTTATTTTGGACATTGTCCATGATGCCCAGTAGATGGAGGGAGCCAAAGGATACAAAGACTGAAGGGCACAATTGTGAACAGCGATACATTTGTATGATGGAATATGGTGCAGATAAGAGGAAGATGTTGAGAGGCACAAAAAGAACTGAATAAACCTTGGAAACAATGTGTTGTGCAAAATAAACCAGAAACAAAACAGCAAATATGCTAAGGTCTCTCTCAGAAAATACTTGTAAGAAAATGAGAGACTAGATTGTGGACCCTTACAGCAGCCACATTGGGTCTGAAGTTGTAGATATATTTCTGGATTCTGAGACACTGAGCCATATGTGAATCAGTTGGTATTTCCCTGGAACTTTGAGTAGCTCTGTAACACCTAAGACCCAAAAATGTAGTGTTGCAGCCCTGAAAGTTAGCATAGCTATGTATAATAACAGTTAATATAACTAAAAAAGAGATCAGGTCTCAATTTGAGTTTAAGACAAAACCAATCCTACTGGATCTAAGGTAAGTTAGAATGCAGGCTAAAAGATGATAGTGTATGCACTCTAGAGCTTTAGCTGCTATATGAGACCAAAGGCAGAGAGATTAATTGTGTTTAGAACCTAAATTTTCTGTAACACATGATCTAAATCAACCTCTCTTGATAGCTTATTTAAACAACCCAAACACCTGGAGTCCAGAATGGAAATGGGGCCTTGTAGTTCTGTATAACTTAATGTAATACCCAGATACATCTAGACTATGGTGTGCTGATAATTAAAAAGTATTGGTAGAGGGCCAGCCACAGTGGCTCAGCAGGCAGAGTTCTTGCCTGCCATGCCAGAGACCCAGGTTCCATTCCTGGTGCCTGCCCATGAGAAGAAAAAAAAAAGTATTGGTAGAGTCCCTTGAGGTTTCAAAGGGAAAATATATATGTATATATGGAAATATTAAACTCTCTTATCTGGGAAATCTGGGGTACCCTCTCAACCACTGGGAACTCCCAAGAAAATAGCCAAGCCCTGGATTTTGAGGTTTGCCCTTAAGAAACTCATTTCTTCAGGGGAGAAACTAAGATTACCCATAGCAATGCCTAAGAGTTGCTTCCAGGAAGGCTCTTTGTTGCTCAGATGTGACCTCTTGTCTCTCTAAGCCTAACTCTGCAAGGAAAAAATCATTGCCCTTCCCCCTACATGGTACAAGCCATTCAGTGGTGAAAATCTCCCTGCCAATGTGGGGTGTAACTCCGAGGGGTGAGTCTGGCCCACGAACCATGGGATCGACAATGCCTTCCTGACCAAAAAGGTTAAAAGAAGTGTAATAAATTAAGGCATAAGTGGCCAAGAGAGATCAAATGTAATCAAGAGGCTATTCTGAAGGATACTTTTATGCAAGCCTCAGTTAGAGAGTGCTAATTGCCTGGTGTGGATTGCTAAATCCCAATCAGTGTATGTCCTGTTGACTCT
This sequence comes from Tamandua tetradactyla, assembly GCF_023851605.1. Classification (NCBI taxonomy): domain Eukaryota; kingdom Metazoa; phylum Chordata; class Mammalia; order Pilosa; family Myrmecophagidae; genus Tamandua; species Tamandua tetradactyla. Next base: position 58,707,605 of record NC_135353.1, on the reverse strand, counting down.
TAAGAGCACCTATGGCTTGAATTGAGACCTTATAAAAGTTTCATGCACTAGGTTTGCCTTTATGGAACCTTTCTAGATAAATCCTGAAACTCAGAGGGATCAGTCACTTCATGATTATAATTAATTATATCCCCCTACCTTTAGTGTGGGCACCCCTTCTCAACATGAAAAAGTCAGAACATACATTGCCCAAAGATCCTTATATATTGGTAGAAGGACTAAAGGAGAAGGAGGAGGTATAACAGAGAAAGCAGGATTTAACAAACAAGTATGGCTGCTACATCACTATATTAATGCTCTTTCTAGCCTCCAGTGTTTTAGAGCAGCTAGAAGGAAAAAATCTGAAATGGTGGAATGGTAGCCCATGACAAAATCTGGGATCTGTTTTGTAACTACTTGTTGGGCTTTGAAAATTATTGCTTTTTCTCTTTCTTTGCTTTGTATATATGTTGCATTTTACAATTAAACAGTTTAAAAAATAACAAATAATAATAAAAAGTACTATACCTGTTGTTTTAGTTTGCTAATGCTGCCAGAATGCAAAATACAGAAATGGATCAGCTTTTATAAAAGGGATATTTTAAGTTACAAGTTTACAGTTCTAAGGCTTTTAAAATGTCCAAACTAAGGCATCCAGAAAAGATAACTTGACACTGAAGAGAGGCCCGTGTCTGTCACGTGGGAAGGCATGTGGTTGGCATCCGCCAGTCCCTGTTCCTGGTTCCATTGCTTCCAGCTCCTGATTCCAGTGTCTTCCTCTCTAAGCATCTGTGGGCCCTCACTTACTTGCTCTGGGGGAAAACTCTGGGTTTCATCTCTTAGCTTAGCATCTCCCAGGGCCAGAGATTTTTTTCTCTTCAGGTTCTAGCTATCGCTGTGAGTCCTTGCTTAGCACCTGCGCTATTTCAGTCTCAATCTCCAAAGTTTCTGTCTTCCCTCCAAGCATCTCTGTGCTTTTCCAAAATGTCTCCCCCTCTAAAGGACTCCAAAAATTAATTAAGACCCACCTTAAATGGGTGGGGGTCATACCTCCACAGAAATAATCTAATAAAAAAGTCAGGGCCCACAATTGGGTACATCACATCTCCTTGAAAACAAAGTAATCAAAGGTTCCACCCTAAACAATAGGTCTGCCCCTGCAAGAGTGCATTAGGATTGAAAGAACATGGCTTTTCTGGGGTACATACCCAGTTCAAACCAGCACACCTGCTTTATTCACCTGTTTCTGAGTGTCTCTTGAACATATCCACCATCTTTTCCTCTCCCCTCCCATTTCTAGTGACTTGATGCAGGCCAGTGATATCTTCTTTTTAAAGACAGATTTATTGAGATATAATTCACATGCCATAAAGTTTGACCATTTAAACAGTGCACTATTCAATTATTTCTAGCATATACACAGAGTCGTGCAACTATTACCCTAATGTAATTTTAGAACATTTTCATCACCCCAAAAAGAAACCCTATACTCATTTCCTCCTGCCCCAGTTCCTGGCAACCATCAATCTGCTTTCAATATCTATTTATTTATCTATTCTAAATGTTTCATGTAAATGGAGTGACATACTAAGTGGTCTTTTGTGATTGACTTCTTTCACTTAGCCAATTGTTTTCAAGGTTTATCCACATTGTAGCATGAATCAGTAATTCAATTCTTTTTATTGCCAAGAATTCCATTGTATGAATATACCACCTTTTTTATACATTCATAAGCTGATGGACTCCTCATTATCTCTTGTTTGAGCCATTGCAATAGCATTCTGACTAGCGTTCTTGCCTCCAACTTCCCTCCAGTTTTCCACTGCCATTTTTTCTGAAAGCACTGATTCACCATCACTACATCAGTAGTTCTCCTTTGCAATGAGGGAATCACAAACTTAAATGACTCTAATGCAAGGTGGTTCATATGAAGTTGCAAGCTGCAAAGCAGTTGTGAGCGGTTGGGGTTGGTGGTCATTTGAATAGTGCAAGACTTGCTTAAAGATATTCAAATCTGAATTTTTAAAGAACACTGTGCTCACCTAGCAAATAGGCAGGTGCTTTCTCCCATACCTATTCTACAGTAGACAATCACACTTAGCAAGACAAAGCCACTTAGCAAGGCCTTTATCATCACCTGACCACAGTCTTGTCTCCTGATTCCTTTCTTGCTCCTCTCCCTCCTACTCCCTCTCATTCCCTCCCACGCTATACTTCACATAATGCTATTGGAAGAGCCCAATTTACCCTTTGTACTTTTGAACCCTCCTTCTACTTCTCCCCCTAGACAGCTAATTCTCCATCCTTCAAGCTCTTGCTGGAATATCACCCATTCTACAACCTTGATAGTATACCTTTATTATCATTCCTATTTCATTGTAATAGAAGTTCTTACATACAGGACTATATCCCTTAAATTCCTATAAACTCTTCCAAGGCAGAGATGTTCTACTCAATGTAGTATTTCTCAAACCCTACCAAAATACCAGGTTTAAACTCTTGTAGTGAGCTTTTACTGTCTCACAGAGCATGTGACTTGAGCTAACAATGTCCTCCAGTATGTATTCTCTAACTATAGATATTCATCACCATTCAATAGTCCACAAAGAGGAGGCTCATACTACCATATTTGGCCAATAATTAGGGAGATACTACCTTCTCTGCCTTTCCCTGATGTAGCTATTTACTGGACCTGGGAAGGTTTAAACTGTTCTTGGTTCAAAGCCAGCTGAAGTTATTGATAGGAGTCTTAAAATCAGACATGGAGATCCTTGTTTAGCTCCCTCACTATCTCAAATTACAGAATTGATGAACCATATTGTCTAGGCCTGAAGAGGAGGGAAGGGTGGTCCCAACTGGAAGCTCTGTATGACACTGGTGAGTTTTCTGTGGACTTCAATCATTCCCCAACTCTCTTGCCTCTCCCTTCCCATGGTTCTCAATCCTTTCCCTGCTTTCTTTGTGAAAGCCTCCCTCACCATGCTTACATCTTTCCTCAGTCATCTCTCACCACAGAAATAATCAAGCCTCAATATCACAAACTTAACAGACTCTAATGCAAGGTGGTTCATATGAAGTTGCATACTGCAAATGCAACTTCACCTCTGCACTTGAGAATTTTGTCAGTGTTTTTCCCCTCACTTTTCTCAGTTGTTGCTAATCTGTAGAGGCCAGAGGTAGTCTTTGTTTCAGGAATAAGCATTTATAACAAGGAAATAAGGTACACTAATGATTTTCTACTCAAGTCTTTGGCTTTTTTACCTTCAAAATGTCTGCAATTAAATACAGCCTTCTCTGCTAATGAGAAATTCACATAGAAATAACTAGGTCTCTCTTTTTTGTGAACTAGTACCTTTGCCTTTTTGTTTAAGTAGACCAAAAGTTTATTAAGGACATATGTGAGAGGATATGTAGACACTCTCACAAAAACAGAGGTGAGGAAGGTGAGAGGCAATGGACGGTGTGGGGCCATTTTCTTTTATAAATTAGCTTTACTTCTTCCCCCTCTCCTTTCCTTTGTTTGGGTTTTCCTCCCCCTCCCTTCTCCCCAGGGTGGTGCCTGGTGGTCGATAGTGTATTTGGGTGGGTGAATTGGCTTCACCTTTCTCTGTAGATGACTCACACAGGTGAGGGTCATTTAGCTCCACCTGTGGCCAAAGATGACTCACTCAGGTGGGGTTTGTTTAGCTCCAGATGGGTAGGCTGCTGCTGGGTGTTTCTGTAAGTGGTTAGCCACTGGGAAGGGTGCCTGTGGGGACAGGGGCCTTCTTGACCTTGATTAACTATCATTGTTGTTCTAGTTTGCTAGCTGCTGGAATGCAATATACCAGAAATGGAATGGCTTTTAAAAGGGGGAATTTAATGAGTTACTAGTTTACAGTTCTAAGGCCGAGAAAATGTCCCAATTAAAACAAGTCTATAGAAATGTCCAATCAAAGGCATCCAGGGAAAGGTACCTTGGTTCAAGAAGGCCGACGAAGTTCAGGGTTTCTCTCTCAAGTGAGAAGGCACATGGCGAACACAGTCAGGACTTCTCTCTCAGCTGGAAGGGCACATGGCGAATACAGCATCATCTGCTAGCTTTCTCTCCTGGCTTCCTATTTCATTAAGCTCCCCGGGAGGCGTTTTCCTTCTTCATCTCCAAAGGTCACTGGCTGGTGGAATCTCTGCTTCATGGTGTTGTAGCATTCTCTGCTCTCTCTGAGTCTCTCATTCTCCAAAATGTTTCCTCTTTTATAGGACTTCAGAAACTAATCAAGACCCACTCAAATGGGTGGAGACATGTCATCCCCTAATCCAGTTTAACAACCATTCATGACTAAATCACATCAACCAGGGAGATGATCTAATTACAGTTTCAAATATACAGTACTGAATAGGGATAATTCTACCTTTATGAAATGGGATTTATATCAAAATATGGCTTTTCTTAGGGGGCATACTTCCTTTCAAACCAGCACAATCGTTCAAGGGCTTCTCTCCACTATCAGGTACCTATTTTAGCCTGCTTCAACCTCCCCCTCAAAAATTCTTGGCCCTAAATCTTAAAGAATGCTGAGGGATGAAAATCTATCTTCTGTAGCTACTTCCTGCTTGTGAGGGGATGTAGGCCCTGGCTAATGGGGTGTAGAACTTTCTGGCCATCTCATTTATGTTGGGAGGGAAGGAACCCAGAGGGGCAGTTGGAATGGCTGAAAGTCTTCACATCAGCATTGGTTTGGTGTAAAACGTTTCTAGTCTGAAAGAAATTAACTTAGTGAGAAGTTGAAAAATGCAAGGACTTATCATTAGCAAGAGGAGAACAAAAGTGAGCAGGCCTAGGAAATGCAATATCTGAGAGAGACTGGGGAAAAGGGAAGGAAATGACCATCTTTCAGGTTTAAAAGTGAATCTTAGCTGGGCAGCTCATTTTTACTCAACCAGGGAATAAGAAGGTGCATGTGCCAAATTAAGAGGTGCAGGGATGAGGCTTGGAAGGGGCTTGATTGACTGGGCTTTGTGGCTTTGGCAGCCATGTTGGCCCAGTTATTTTTTGAGAGAGGTTAGTACTATTTCTTTAATGACCAGGTCAATGAATTACCACAATTTTTCTGTTGGTGGAAGCACAGACTTCAAGAAATTGAGTATTTTTGGTGGCATTTAATTGAGAGGGAGCCTTGCTTTTTCTTTTTCTAATTTTGACATGGGCAGGCACTGGGAAATGAACACTGGTCTCTGGCATGGCAGGTGAGAACTTTGCCACTGAACCACCTTTGTCCAAGCCTTGCTTTTTAACACAGCTGCATGAGCATGCAAGACTAGGAATATGTAGCCTTTTTCCATTTCTTAGTTTAGAGCTCAGATGAGGGAAATTACTTCTGCCTTTGAGCTAAAGTAACTGGAAGCAGAATTTTGGCTTCATAGTTTGGCTGACTATGGCACATTCTGTTTTGTTGGTTAATGAAGCTGCTTTTAGAAATAAAAGTATTTGACAAACTACAGCAGAACTTTTGTCCTGTTTACTTTTGCATTTACTAAGGTTATATTAATTAGCAGGTTGAACATAATTTTATACTTATCTTGTTGTTCCTTTAAGTCCTTTTTGTTGAAGATGAAGTTTTGACTTAAAGCTCATGACCTGTACTTTTTAAACAAGCTTTAGAGTAAAGTTGTACAAGTGACAAGTAAATTTTGTTATTATAAAATTAGTATTAGGATATAACATGTACAGTGAGAATATTGTTAGGTTTTTATGAATTTTAAACAATTTTTAAATATGAGTCTTCTGAAATAAAAGATGGTATGATCAACATAAACATTAACGAGGCTATTACTTTGATATGATATAAATTTTTTATCTTTTATGTACCAGGAAAAGCCACGTTATTTTTCCTAATCCAGTCTTATGGAGGCAGACTTATTGTTTAAGGTGGCACCTTTTGATTAGGTGATTTCCATGGAAATAAATCTCTATCTATTCAAAGTGGGCCTTAATCAATTTACTGGAGTCCTTTAAGAGGGAGCTATTTTGGGAAAAGCTCAGATCCAACACAGACAGAGATGTTTGCAGATGCAGAAAGAAAATGACCCAGGGGAAGCTGTTTGAAACCAGAACCCAAAGGACAAGCAGATGCCAACCATGTGCCTTCCAAGCTGACAGAGATGTCCTGGACACCATCAGCCTCTCTTGAGTTATGGTATCTTTCTCTGGATGCCTTAGTTTGGGCATTTTTATGGCCTTATAACTATAATCTTAGAACTTACTTGTAAACTGTAAAAGTGAACCCTTTTTTTGTATATTGCATATTAGCAGCATTAGTAAACTAAAACAAAGTCTTTTCTCTTTTAATGGAAATTGAAACGTGGGCATTATATAAGTGACAAGTCTTTATTATTATTTTTAGTTCTTATCTTGATAGAGAGCTACAAATATTTGGGCCTAGGAAATTTATAGAACATGGTAATTGGATGTGGGCATTGAGAGATAAGAAGAATTCAAGGATGACTCAGGGGTCACTCATGGATTGATGGCTAAATACCTGATGAGGAAGACAGGAAATACAGGAAGAGGAGGAAGAAGAGTATATGAAAGATAGATATTGTTTTAAGCATATTGATGTTGAAGTGCTAATAGGACATTGTGTGCTAGGTGGAGACAATCCATAAGCAACTAGATATTGGGTTTGAAGCTCAGGAAAGATGTATTGGCTAGAGATGTAGACTTGTGGATGTCATCAGAGCATAGGTGACAATAGGAATCAGAGGAAATAGAGCAGCATTCTTGAGGTAAAAACAAGATCCAGATGGTATTCTGAGGAACATAATATTTAATGGCCAACCAAAGGAAAAGGAAGTAGCCGAGGAGATTGAGAGAAATGACCAGAGATGATAAAATCATGAGAAAGTAATATTAACTAAATCAAGGGAAGTGATTGTTTCAATCATACTCTATAGAAATGGAAAATTTGGGGAAAGACTTGAAAAATGTCATTGGTTTTAGCAATTAAATGCAATTTCAATGTATTTGATTACATCAGGTAGAACAAGAGCTGAGGAAGTAGAGATAAAGCATTGTAATCCCTTCTTTTCTCCATCTCCCCTTTATTAAAAACAGCTTAGCAGTAGAGCAGATGACAGAGTTACAAGTCCCAGAAAATGACGAATGTTTTCAAACAAGGTAAATACACTTGTTGACTATTAAGTTTCCCTTCAGTTAAGCTGCCCTCGCTGATCATACCCTCCTCCCGACTTCCTATACCTATTTTGATCAGGTTGCCCATCCTCATGGTCATTTGCCCTGCTGTACTATACCATGTGCTGGGCAGATTCTTTTCATCTTCAGGTTTTGCATGTTTGTTTCTCCATTGTGATATTCTTAGAAGAAAGGTTCTAGAAGAACATATCGGATAAGAAAATTGTATAAAATTTGCAATCGTTATGTAGAAAATTCATGAATGCTTTAATAAAATTAACTTTTATAAAAAATAATATATATGGGCCTAGAGCATTTCTGACTACTTTCCCTATCTTTTACAGACTGGAGGATGGTATTGTATTTGAGAATCCTATTTGAGGGTTATGTTTCCCCATCTTTTAAATAATATTGACTGTTGGTCTTTATATTCAGCAGGAATGGGCTTTACTAGAGTCTAAGCTTTTGCTTACCAAAAAAAAACCTCACTTCTGACTTTCAGGGTGGGGGCTCTCCCATTGGAAGTTACCTAATTCCTATAGGCACAAACTAGAGGAGAATTTCTGGAATGTTAAAGGCAATATCTTGTTTGGTATAAGAATTCTTAGCCTGTGTTACAAAAGATGGAATGTCTCAGGAGGCATAGAAAGCCAGACACAGGAGGAAGGAGATTCTCTGGAGGCAGGAAGTGGAATCTCTGTGGAGGAGGTGAAAGAGGGTCAGATTCAGTAGGAGGAAGGGTCTGGACCTCAAAGGGGGGGAAAGAGGGAGTGTGGGGGAGTTTTGGAGAGCCAAGGAGAAATAGAGAGAGAGAGAGAATCTACATGGCATGGAGATGGGCTTCCACCACCTCTGAAGAGGGAGCCGGACGCTCAGAGTGGACTGAGTTTATGTCCTGGGGGAACCATATTTGAGCCCCTAGATGCCTGGAGAGAGCAGTGAAAATGACTCCACCCTTGCAAGAGGACATGTAGTTGCATGAGGACATAGAAGAGGATAGCAATGAGCCAAGCAGGAAAGAAAGCTGCAGCACATGGCCATGCACTCCTGATACTCACCAGTCCAGATGGTTGGACAGAAGTGTCTCTTCAATGGCTCATCAAAACATGGTGCCAGATTTTGGTTCTTGGCCATGCTGTGAGAAAGAACTCAATGGCACAGCTCAAAGAGTAATCAGAGAGAGATAACTTGTATTAAGAACACATGTGAGAGGACATGTGGGAAAATCTCACAAAGACTGAGGTGAGGAAGTTGACAGGCCCCCTTTCCTTATTTTGCTAAAGAAACAATTGTCATCTCCAAGCCCTGAGACTTCCTTTCTTTCTGTTAGAAATAAGGATGTGGGAGGATGGTGAAGAGAGTTAAGTGTACGTTCTTATATGTTTTATATGTCTAAAGCTAAGGTTCCAACAAAGATCCTTTCTATTAATGAAATCCAATCAAACAAACTTTCAGTGAATGCCTTCTATGTGACAAGCAGTATATCCTGCTTGTGATTTGTTTCAGTGAGCTGGTAGTATAACATCTTTGGAACTAATCAAATCAAGGGACTTATGATTTGATGCCAAAAGCCAAGATTTTTCCCTAGTGAAAAAGCTTTTATTCAAGGGCAATCTCATTTAAAACAGCCAGAATATTTATTAATTTATAGTCATCAAGAAGTAATTTTCTCACTGTTCTTTGTATCAGCATTCACTCAGCCAAAGACTATGGATTTATCATCTGCTATATTCCAGACATTATACTGATCATTGGAGCTACAATGATGAAAAAGATGTCCCTATCTCATGGCAAACGCAAATATATAAACTATTAAATTTATTACCGTGAACTGAGTGGTGTTATCAAAGTATGAATAGAGTGATTTAGATCATGATTTGGCAAACTACCAATTGCCTATTTTTGTGAATATGATTTTATTGGAGCATGCGATGCCCATTAATTTACATATTGTTCTATGACCACTCTTACACTACAACGAGTCATTGCAACAGAGAATATAGTGTGAAAAGCCAGAAATATCCACTATCTGGCTATTTTCAGAAAATCTTTGACAACCCCTGCTTTAGAGAAAGTGATGCTGCTTGGGGAAAGCATCATAGAGGTGATGTTTGAGCTAGATCTTTTATAATTAGTCTTAATTTTAAGATAGACAAAATTGGAAAAAAGATTACAGGCAGAAAGATCATGGGCAGAAGTACAGAAAACACAAGGAAGTATCAACAACCAAGACCTGTACTTAAAATTACACCTGAGTCACCCCAGAGAACCTCTTTCATTGCTCAGAAGTGGCCCCTCTCTCTAAGCAAACTCAACAGATGAACTCACTGCCCTCCCTGCTACATGGGACATGACTCCCAGAGGTGTAACTCTCCCTGGCAACACGGGACATGATTTCTGGGGATGAGCTGGGAGCCAGCATCATGGGATTGAGAAAACCTTCTTACCAAAAAGGGGAAGATAGCAATGAGAAAAAATAGAGTTTCAGTGACTGAGAGATTTCAAACAGAGCCGAGAGTTTATCCTGGAGGTTATTCTTACACATTATATAGATATCCTTTTTTAGTTTATTGGAGTGGCTAATGGTAAATACCTGAAATTTTTGAACTGTATTACAGTAGCCTTGATTCTTGAAAGCAATTGCACAACTACATAGCTTTTACAATGTGACCATGTGATTGTGAAATCCTTGTGGCTGATACTTCCTTTATCTGGGGTAGGGACAGATGAGTAAAAAATAAGGACAAATAAATAAATAAATAAATTGGGTAGATTGCAATACTAGTGGTCAATGAGAGGGAGGAATAAGGGGTTTGGGATATATGGGTTTTTCTCTTTTTTTATTATTTCGTTTTCTGGAGTGATGCAAAATGATTATGGTGATGAGTACACAACTAACTGATAATATTGTGAGCTCTTGCTTGTACACTTTGAAAGGACTGTATTGTATATGAAGATATCTCAATTAAATTTTTAAAAAATAAAAAATAAAAGACAAAGCCAGCTGGAAAGAAAGAGAACACTTTGACAGTTCCTCAACATGCAAACCGTAGTTACGATATGACCTAGCAATTCCACTCCATTGTATATACCCAAGAGAAATGAAAACACACCTCCAAGTAAACAAGTACAGAGATGTTCATGGAGGCATGGTCCATAATAGTCCCAAAATGAAAATAACTCAAAGTTTGTCAACTGATGAATGGATAAATAAAATACTGTATAGGATTTCTGGGAAGATGGCAGAATAGGATAGGTCGAGTTCACCCCTGCTCCAAATAACAGCTAGAAAAGGGACAGGAAAAAAGACCAGGAGAGGAATTTCAGGGTATATGTGACCTGGGAGGATCTTCTACACCACATAGGGATGTCCTGGTTGAAAAAGCAGAAGAATTGAGAAGAGGAGAACCTGAGACCCGCTACTAGTACAAACACTCTAGCATATCCATTTCCCAGTGGAAGCCCAGAGCCTTCAGGAAGGAGGCAGGGACTAGGAAGTGAGCCAAGCCATGTTCCTTGAATGTGCTACCTTCATGCGCCCCCCCCCCTGCACTCCACAACTCCCCTCACACCCCACACATCTGAGCCCAGTCACCCGTGGCCCCCCATCCTGCTCCAAGCATCCCCACCTTGACCCCCTCCCTGCTCATCCCCACCCTCCACCCGTGCCCTCCCCCCATGTGTGCAAGCCTGTCCAAGCCAAACCCACCTCTCCCATGCAAGTGTAAAGTCTTAACCCTCCGGAGACCTGCAGGTCAACCCCTTGACCCCCACCTCCCCAACCCTGCCTCCTGCAAGTGGTCACCATGCTGCAGGTGCTCACTTTCATACTCAGGCCACACCTGCACCCAGCCCATACACTCACTCAACCTGCCTGGCATCACTTGAGCTCTGCACATGCGCACATCAACATCCAGGCTCCCAGATGCATGCATAAGCATGTGCCCACCCACACCACTCCACACCAGTTCTGCAAAAGCGCTGACCTGTGCATCCAGGCCACACCTGCCCCCGGCCTACACAGGCACAATCCCACTCCATTGCCCCTGAAATCTGCGCATTTGCACACCAAGGCCCTGCCACATAGACTCGCGCACACTAAGGCCCTGCCCCACGGATCTATGCACTGGCACAGCAACATCCTACCTACTGGACACCAAATATCCCTGCACGGACCTCTTGACCCCTGCATCCCACCCCCCTGCTTCACACATGGGCGAACCCTTGCCCCACCCCACAGCACAAGTGCCCATCTCCCACACCTGGAAGGTGCTCTAGGGCACATCTGTGGTACACAGCCTCTGCCCTGCGCTAGCAAGCGTCCCTACCCACCCCACCCCTCACCTGGGAACATGCACCAGGGTCCCACCCACTCATCATCATCCACCCGACATAGGTCCTGCAACCCTTGTGACAAGTGTCCCACCCCTACACACTCGTGTATTCACATCCCAGCCCCCGTGGACCCCTCCCTTTGTGCAGGGACACACCAGAACCCCAAATTCACTGTGAACCAACTTCTGTAGACTACATCCCACACCCTGACACCCACGACCCTTAAATACAATATGTCTACCTACATCCTGCATATACCAGCCCCCATGCATCTGCTCAGCCCCCCATCTGCCTCCATATTAGTGAAAGTCCCTTCTAATATGAAAAATTTACAATTGCCATAGTACCAACACCCCTAAGGAGAGGGATGGAAAGAAAAGATGATGGCAGAGTTATACAGAGAAGATAGGATTTAACAAATGAATATGAGTGCTGAATCATTAAATTGATATCTTTCTTATTCTCCAGCATTTTAGAGCAGCTAGAAGTAAAAACCTAAAATTGTGAAATTGTAACCCATGTCAAACTCTGAAATATGTTCTACACCTAATTGTGGTGCTGTGCCTTAAAATGTATAGCTTTTTGGTATATATGCTATTTTTCACAAAAAAAAAGAAGGAAAAAAGTTGATTGTGATGATAAGAGAATATTTAAGCCCTTTAGCCTCCTATATTCTGGAGCAGCTAGAAGGAAAAATATGAGAGGATCATACGGTAGCCCATGACAAACTCTGGGATCTGTCCTGTAACCACTTGTTGAAGAGTGCTTTTTTATTTCTTTGTTTTGTATATATCTTATGCTATACAATAAAAAATGTTTAAAAAAACTGAAAGATTAAAATTCTCAGACAAGCAAAGGCTGAGAGAATATGACAAAAAGAGACCAGCTCTACAAGGAATACTAAAGGGAGTTGTGCCAGCTGAAAAAAAAAAAAAGACAGATAAGTGAGGTCTGGCAGAGAGCTCCATAACTAAAGAGTACTAAAGGGAACTTAAAGGATAAAAAGAGGGAGAAGGAAAAGAACATATAGATCTGACATATAAAACCAAAGGATAAGATGTTGGATTCAAGAAATGCCTTTAGAGTAATAACTTTGATTGTTAATGGACTAAAGGTACCAATTAAAAGATGCAGACTGGCAGAATGGACTAAGAAATATAATCCAGCTATACACTGCTTACAAGAGACTCATCTTAGACACAAGGATACAAAAAGATTGAAAGTGAAAGGATGGAAAAAGATGTTCCACACAAACTGTAACCAAAAGAAAGCAGGATTAGCTATACTAATATCAGACAAAATAGACTTTAAATGTAAAGACATCATAGGAGATAAAGAAGGACACTATGTATTAGTAAAAGGGACAATTAATCAAGAAGAAATAATAATCATAAATGTTTATGCTCCCAATCAAGGAGTTCCAAAGTACATGAAACAGACACATCGGTAAAACTGAAGGGAGCAATAGATGTTTCAACAATAACAGTAGGAGACTTCAATACACCTCTCTCCTCTATAGACAGAACAACCAACCAGACAATAAACAAGGAAATAGTAAAGTCACACAACTTGATAAATGAATTAGACTTAACAGACATATGTAGGTTATTACACCCCAAAACATGATGATATACATTCTTCTCTAGTGTACATGGAACATTCTCAAGGATAGATCATATGCTGGAGCACAAAACAAGTCTTTATAAATTTAAAAACATTGAAATTATTCAAGGCATTTTTTCTGATCACAATAGAGAAAAGCTGGAAATCAATAATCATGAAAGAACAAGAATTTCACAAATATATGGAGATTAAATAACAAACTCTTAAACTGTGGGTCAAAAAAGAAATTGCTAAGGAAATCAGTAGCTATTTGGAAACTAACGAAAACGATAATACAACATATCAGAATTTATGTGATGTGCAAAGGCTGTGCTAAGAGAGAAATGTATTGCCCTAAATGCCTATAATAAAAAAGAAGAAAGAGCAAAAATCAAGGAATTAACTGCTCACCTGGAGGAATATGAGAAAGAACAACAAACAAGCAAATAGAAGAAGAGAAATAACAAAGATTAAAGCAGAGTTAAATGAATGAGAGAATAAAAGAACAATAGAAAGAATCAATAAATCCAAAAGTTGGTTCTTTGAGACAATCAATAAAATTGATGGGCCACTAGCAGGGCTGACAAAGAAAAAAACACAGAGGATGCAAATAAAAAATCAGAAATGAGAGAGGTGTCATTATCACAGACCTTGGAGAAATAAAAAAAAATCATAAGAGGATACAAGCAACAACTATACACCAACAAACTGGACAGTTTAGATGACATGGACAAACTCATGGAAACACACAAGCCACATTGACTCAAGAAAAAATACAGGATCTCAACAAACCAATCACAAGTAAAGAGGTTCAATCAGTCATCAAAAATCTTCCTATAAAAAAAGTCCAGGGCCAGATGGTTTCAAAGGGGAATTTTATTAAACATTTCAAAAGAACTAACACCAATCCTGATCAAACTTTTCCAAAAAATTGAGGAAAAAGGAATATTAACTAGCTCATTTTATGAAGCTAACATCACTTTAATATCAAAACCAGGTAAAGATGCTACAAGAAAGGAAAACTACAGACCAATTTCCATAATAAACATTGATGCAAAAATTCTCAAAAAAAAAATTAGCAAATCAAATCCAACAGCACATTACAAGAATTATACACCTCAACCAAGTGGGGTTTATACCAGGAATGCAAAGATGGCTCAAAACAAGAAAATCAGTTAATGTAATACAAAACATTAACAAATCGAAAGGGAAAAATCACATGATCATCTTGATTGATGCTGAAAAAGCATTCGACAAAATGCAACATTCTTTTCTGATAAAAACACTTACAAGAGTAGAAATCAAAGGTAAATGCCTCAAAATGATAAAAAAGGATATAAGAAAAACCCATAGCTAGCATCATACTCAATGGTGAGAGGCTGAAAGATTTTCCCCTAAGATCAGGAATGATACAAAGATGCCCTCTGTCATCACTATTATTCAACATTCTACTATTCAGAGCATTCAGGCAGGAAGAAGAAACAAAAGGCATCCAAATTGGAAAAGAAGAAGTAAACATTCATTATTTGCTACTATACTTGGAAAATCCTAAGAAATTTATAACAAAGTTACTTGACCTGATAAACAAATTCAGCAAGATGCCTGGTTATAAAATTAATGTGCAAACCTCAACAATGTTTCTATACACAAGCAATGACCTAACCAAGGTGTCAATTAAGGAAAAAATTCCAATCAAAACAGCAACTAAAAAATCAAGGTTCCAGGCATTAACTTAACTAAGATGTAAAGATAATTATATAACACCGTTAAAAGAAATCAAAGAAGATGTAAATAGGTGGAAAAGATATTCCAAGTTCATGGATAAGAAGATTTAACATAGTTAAGATGTCAATTCTTCCCAAATCAATCTACAATTCAATGCAGTACTAATCAAAATTCCATCAAGTTGGCCACCGCCATGGCCTCCACCTCTGCTACCGCTCATGAGAGAAGATGGCAGAAGATGGAGAGGTGAATCTGGACACCCAGTGGTGTGACATTGCATTGCTGCTAAAAACCTCGCTCCTGAAAGGGGACATCTGGTACCTAGTCAATAGTCGCTCATTCAAACAGTGGGAAAAATATGTTGGCTTTGACAGTTGGGACAAATACAAAATGGGAGATCAAAATGTATATCCTGGACTGATTGATAACTCTGGACTTCTCAAAAATGGTGATGCCCAGTCACTTAAGGAGTATCTTATTGATGAATTGGATTACATACTTTTGCCAACTGAGGGCTGAAATAAACATGTCAGCTGGTAAACAATGATGGAAGGTAGGAGCCAATAGCACAAAAGGTGGTTGAACAGGGTATATTTGTAAAGCACTGCAAAATAGAAGTATATCTCACAGAATTGAAGCTCTGTGAAAATGAAAATATGAACAATGTTGTAACTCAAAGATTTAGCAAAGCTGACACAATAGATACAATTGAAAAGGAAATAAGAAAAATATTCAATATTCCAGATGAAAATGAGACCAGATTGTGAAACAAATACATGAATAATACATTTGAACCACTGAATAAACCAGACAGCACATTCAGGATGCTGGTTTATACCAAGGACAGATGTTAGTAATAGAACAGAAAAATGAAGATGGAACATGGCCAAGGGGTCCTTCTACTCCTAAGTCCCCAGGTGCATCCAATTTCTCAACTTTACCAAAGACCTCTCCTTTGTCTCTATCAAATAATTATAATAATAGCAACATCAGAAAGTAAGCATTGTATCTTAAAAACTCTTTGTTTAATTGATCAGCCCATTGTGGAAAAGCAAGTCATCAAATTCATCTGGAAGGGAAAGAGACCCCAAATAGCTAAAAGCATCGTAAAAAAAGAAGACTGAAATGGGAGGATTAACACTCCCTGATTTTAAAACTGATTATAAAGCCACAGTGGTCAAAACAGCATGGTACTGGCACAAAGATACTATTGTTGACCAATGGAATTGGTTTGAGAGTGCAGAAATAGACCACCAAATCCATGGTAAACTGATCTTTGAAAAGGCCCCCGAATCCACTGACCTAGGACAAAATAGTTTTTTCAATAAATGGGCATGGAGAACTGGATATCTATAGCCAGAAGAATGAAAGAAGACCCTTACCTTGCACCCTATACAAAAATTAACTCAAGTTGGATCAAACACCTAAGTATGAGAACCAGTGCCATAAAGCTCCTAGGAGAAAATATAAGGAAACATCTTCAAGACTAGTAATAGGAGGTAGCTTGCTAAACATTACACCAAAAGCACAAGCAACAAAAGAAAAAATAGACAAATGGAAACTCTTCAAAATCAAATACTTTTGTGCCTGAAAAGACTTTGTCAAAAGTTGAAGAGGCATCCAACACAATGGGAGAAAATATTTGGAAATCACACATTGGATAAAGGTTTGATGTCCTGTATACATAAAGAAATCAAACAACTCAACAACAAAAGAACAAGCAACCCAACTTTAAAGTGAGCTACAGATATGAATAGAGCAAATACAGATGGTCCAAAAGCACATAAAGAGATGCTCATTCTCACTAGCTATTAGGGAACTGCAGTCAAAACTGCAATGGGATACCACCTCACCCCTATAAGAATGGCTGCTATTAAACAAATAGTAAACCACAAATGTTGGGAGGTTGTAGAGAAATTGGGACACTTACGCACTGCTGGTGGGAATGTATAATGATACAGCCACTGTGGAAGACAGGGTGGTGATCCCTCAGAGAACTAAATATCGAGTTGCCCTATGACCCGGCAATAACACTACTTGGTATATACCCAAAAGAGCTGAAAACAACAACACAAACAGACATTTGCACACCAGTGTAGTCATATGTAGTATATGTAGTAGTCATATGTAGTCATACATAGCAGCATTATTCACAGTCACCAAAAAATGGAAACAAACCAAATGCCCATCAACAGACGAATCGAAGAACATAATGTGGTATATACATATGAGGGAATATTATGCAGCAGTAAGGCAAGATGATGTCCTGAAGCACATGACAAAATGGATAAGTTTTGAGGACATGATGCTGAGTGAAATTAGACACACACACATAAGGATAGATACTGCATGATTCCACTTTTATGACCAGTCTAAAGGTATAATCAGAGGCTTATAATAGAGAATATAGGAGACTTAGAGATAAACAGAAGCTAGAGATGGGTGAACTGATAGCTAATGAGATTGAACTCCAATGTAAGGTAATAGATGTGAGTGAAAGTGGTTTTTAAGTGAATCTGTAAGTAATATTACCATATTGAAGATGAACAAGATTGAAAAGTGGTTGTATAGACCTATGTGTCCCACTGATTCATACTAGAAATATGAATTAGTTCTCACAAGAATTACTTCAAAGATATGATTCTTGTGCAGAAAGTGTTTAAGTTCAGGGTACAGGGGGAAAACTGCTATTACATGCTATGAGCTATGTTCAAAAGGAAACCTCAGCACTAGCACAGCAACAACAGAGGCAATTAACGGGGTGAGAGACAAGAATTAAGAGATTTAGATTTTCTATTTGGTGAGGGTGTGTTTATTGGTTTTCTTTCTCTTGGGAAGAATGAAATTATCTAAAATTGAGAATGCTGATGAACTGTAGACTCTGGGCTCTCTACTTGATGCCCGATGAATGCAGGTGGCTGAAGGATGAACTGAAAGAGAAGTAGATTGGCAAACAATGATGTATACTTATGGACGAAGGTTGTGTTGCTACAAAAAGAAAGAAAGTCGTGACGTATGCAATAATGTGAATGAACATGTGGGACATTTGGTGAGACAAAATAAGCCAGGAATGAAAGAACAAGAATGGCATAGTCACCTTTAGAAAATGCTTATAAGAAAACAGGAGCCTAGATTGCAAGCTTTTGAAACAGACACAATTAAGTCCGGAGTGGTGATTTTTATTTCTGGATTCTGAGAGGCTGTTTTATATATGTATATATAACATGATATTTAGAGATAAGAATGAAGCTGAACAGGATGGAGTTCAAGTAATTCAGAATATAAGGATAAGGAATACAGTCTTTATATTTTAGAGCCAGACATACTCTTTGAGACCAATGGCAAAGAGGTTTATTTGGTCTGGAACAATTGAGATACAGGGAGCACAGAATAAGAAAGAGGTCTTTTAATCCTGTATAAATTATCATAATGCCTGGACACACCGTAGAGTATATTAAGCAGATAATCAAAAAAACATTGGCCAAGTCCCCTGAGGGGTGGGAGAAAGAATATGTAACTATTAAACCTTACCATCAGGGAATCCCCTGATACTGTGTCAAACTTTAGGGACACCCAAATCAATACGCCATGCCCTTGATCAGGAGGCTTACTCATGTGAAGCTTATGTAGGTAGTAGAGAAGCTTAGAGTACCTATAGGCATGCCTAAGAGTTACTTCTGGAGGACCTCTTTTGCTGCTCAGATGTGGCCTCACTCTCTCTAAACCCAACTCTGTAAGTGAAATCATTGCCCTCCTCCCTACGTGGGACATGACATCCAAGGGAAAGTCTCCCTGGCGATGTGAAAGATGATTCCCAGGGATGAATCCAGACCTAGCACCATGGGATCAACAATTCCATCCTGACCAAATAGGGAGAAAGAAGTATAATTAATACGATATCAGTGGCAGAGAGAGTTCAAATAGAGTTGAGAGGCTACTCTGGAGGTTGCTCTTATTCAAACTTCAGTTAGACCTTGCTACTTTTCATAAGCTGCCAACCCCGACCACAGCCATTCCAGCCAATCCCAAAAAAACTCCTTGGGCAATATATAAGATTCCACAAGGGTTCCATGCACTAGTGTAAATTTCCAGAAACTTACAACCTCCAGATGGATCCCTGGTCCAGATAAGACCTGAAACTTAGCCCAGCCTCTCCAGAACATCAGATAGTTCCATCTCCCTACACCACATTACTGACAGACCCTTTCAATATGAAAAATTTTAAATTGCCATAGCACAAACACCCCTAAAGAGAGGGAAGTAAAGATAAAAGGTGACGATGGAGTTATACAGAGAAGATAGCATTTGACAAATTAATATGAATTCTGAATCATTAAATTGATATCTCTTTTAGTCTCCAGCATCTTAGAGCAGCTAGAAGTAAAAACCCTAAAATGGGAAATTGTAACCCATGTCAAACTCTGAAATATGTTCTACAACCAATTGTGGTACTGTGCTTTGAAATGTATAACTTTTTTGTATATATGTTATTTTTCACAAAAAAGAAGGAAAAAAGTCGATTGTGATGATAAAAAAATATTTAAACCCTCTAGTCTCCTACATTCTGGAGCAGCTAGAAGGAAAAATATAAGAGGATCATATGGTAGCTCATGACAAACTCTGGGATCTGTCCTCTAACAACTTGTTGAAGAGTGCTTTGAAAACAATTGCTTTTTTATTTCTTTGCTTTGTATATATGTTATACTATATAATAAAAAAAGTTAAAAATTAAAAAAAGTTGAAAAAAATCAGACTTCAACTACAGATATGAATGAAATTCATATGGATAGGACTAATGTATACTAGAAGACTGTGGAAAGGATGGTATAATCTATATTTTAAATTAAATTAAAATCATCCATATTTTAAAATCTCAACTTCTGAATGAGACTAAAGGGTTAGATGTTTATTTGGTGCAAATTTTATATTTTTGGTAGTGCATTTCCTAATTTAACTTTCATGGTCAGTTTAGTTGAGCACCATAAGTTCATGGAATCTTGAATAGGGAGTGAGATTTTATTGGTTTGTCAAAGTTAATGTGATGCCCTGATAAATCTCAGAGCAATTTGAACAGTGAATAAAGAAGTATTTGCAAAGTCCCCTTGGGGGAATTGAGAGATAGAGTAAAATATTCAACTTCCCCAGTTGGAGAATTTCTAATACTCTTGCAAGCATCGGAGACAACCCAATCAATAGGTGGAACCCTTGATATTGGGGTTCATCCCTAGAAAATTTATTCCTGCAAAGGATAGGCTAAGTCTACTTAAAGTTTTGCCTAAGAGTTACTCCCAGAGAACCTATTTTGTTGCTCAGATGTGGCTTCTCTCTCTAAGCTAAGTCAGCATGTGAACACACTGTCTTTCCTCCTACATGGGAAATGACTTCCAGGGGTGTAAATCTCCCTGGCAGCATGGGACTGAAAGCCTGGGATAAGGTAGGACCCAAAACCAGGAGATTGAAAAAGCCTTCTTGACCAAAAGAGGGAAGAGAGAAATGAGAAAAATAAAGTTTCAGTGGCTGAGAGATTTCAGAGTCGAAAGTTTACCCTGGAGGTTGTTCTTATGCATTGTATCGAGATCCCCTTTTAGCTTATGGTGTTTTGGAGTGGCTAGAAGGAAGTACCTGAAACTGTTGAGCTGTGTTCCAGAAGTTTAGATTCTCAATGACTGTATAAAGACATAACATTTACAGTATGACTGTATGATTGTGAGAACCTTGTGTCTGATGCTTCTTATATCTAGGATATGGACAGATGATTAAAAAATATGAATAAAAATAAATAAATAAATAATAGTGGGGAAAAGGGTAAAATAAATTGGGTAGATGGAAACACTAGTGGTCAAAGAGAAGGAGGGGTATGGTGTATGGTTTGTATGAGTTTTTCTTTTTATTTTTTTCTCTAGTGAAGCAAATGTTCCAAAAAATGATCATGATGATGAATATACAACTATGTGATGATATTGTGAGCCATTAATTGTGCACCATATACAGAACATATGTGTATGAAGTTTTTTCGCAATAAAAAAAGTAAAAGAACAGGAAAAAAAGTATTGCAAAGTCCCTTGAGGGATGGGAGAAAAATCATGGCGCTATTAAACTTTAGCACTGGGGAAACCCCGGATACTGTGTCAAACATTAGGGACACCCAAATCAACAGGCCAAACCCTTAACCCTGAGGCTTGCTCTTGTGAAGCTTATGTATATAGCAGAAAAGCTTAGCCTACTATATATATGCTTAAGATTCACCTCCAGAGGACCTCTTTTGTTGCTCAGATGTGGGCTCTCTCTCTCTAAGCCCAGCTCTTCAAGTGAAACCATTGCCCTCCCCCCCTACATTGGACATGACATGCAGGGATGAAAGTTACCCTGGCGGCATGAGAGATGATTCAGGAACAAGCCTGGCCCTGGCCCCATGGGGTCAACAATGCCATCCTGACAAAAAGGAGGAAAAGAAATATAACAAATTCAGTGGCTGAGAGAGTGCAAACAGAGTTGAGAGACTACACTGGAGGTCACTCTTACACATGTTCCAGTTAGACATTGCTACCTATCATAACTTGCCAACCCCCAACCAAAACCATTCTTGCCAAGCCTAAGGAATGCCTAGGGCATTATATAAGATTCTACAAAGGTTCCATGCACTAGGGTAACTTTCCAGAAACCTACAACCTCCAGATGGGTCCCTGGACCAGTAAGTCCTGAAATGCAGAAAGGCCAGCTTTCCAGAACATCAACTAGTTCCATCCTCCTATCCCATATTATCAACAGCCCCTTCCAACCTGAAAAAGTTAGAATTGGCACAACCCAAATATCCTTAAAGAGTGGGAGAAAGATCAAAAGTGATGGTGAAGTTGTACAGAGAAGGTTGGATTTAACGAATGAGTATGATTGTTGAATCATTATGGTGACATTTCTTTTAGCTTCCAGTAACTTAGAGCAGCTAGAAATAAATACCTAAAAATGTGGAATTGTAACCCTACTAAACTCTGAAATCTGTTCTACAAGTAATTGCTGTGATGTACTTTGAAAGTTATTGCTTTTACATATGTATGTTATTTAAAGAAAAGGAGGAGTATAACAGAAAAGATAGGATTTAACAAATAAGTATGACTGCTGCTGAATCATTACATTAATATTTCTGTAAGTCTCCACTGTCTTGGGGCAGCTAGAAGAAAAAAACGAAACATCGTGGAACTATAACCCATACCAAACTAAAATCTGTTCTATAACGATTTGTTAAAATGTACTTATAAATTAATTGCTTTTTTGTTTATATGTTATTTTTCACAATAAAAAATGTTAAAAAATAAATATATTGTGTATTCACACAATGGGATGTTTTGGCAATAAAAAAGAATGAAGTACTGATACTTGCCACAAGAAGAATATACCCAAGAATATTATACTAAGTGAAAGAAGCCAGACACAAAAGACCACATATTGTATGATTCCATTTATATAGGATGTCCAGAATAGGAAAATTTATAGAGATTTGCAGCATATTAGTGGTTGCATAAGGGTGGGGTGGGAAGTGGGGGTGGGGGCAAGTGACTGCAATGGGTGTGAAGTTTCATTTTGAAATGACAAATATGCTCTAAAATTATTGTATATCATAAATAAGTGAATTGTGTGTGGTATGGGAATTATATTTCGATTAAACTATTTAAAAGATAAAAAAAATTTAAAAGCCAAGGCCTGACTGTACAACTCTAACAAAACCTAGAGAGGACAATGATAGTGGCTAATTGCATAAATATAAGAAAGTTCTTACATGAACTAGAACAAATATACGTCACTATTACAAAGTGTTAATAATAGGGTGTTATATGGGAAAAATACAATTAATGTAAATTAAGGTCTCTAGTTAAAAGTAATATTGTATATATATTATTATTATTTCATTAAATATAGCAAAGGCACTGCACCAAAGCTAATGTCAATAATAAGGGAATATAAGGGTCATGGGATCTTTTTTTCAGAAGAAATGAGAATGTTCTCATATAGACTGTGGTGGGGAATGCACAACTATGTCATTATACCAAGAGTCATTGAATGTACATTTAGGATAGAGTGTATGGTGTGTGAACAAAACTGTTTAAAAAAAGGCCCTTACTAAAAACCTCTGGATTTTATACTTTTAATGGGTGAATGATATGGCATGTGAATTATATTTCAATAAAGCTGTTTTTTAAAATAACAAAACATCACATCACCTATTTGGGTGTTTCTATGTTGTGCACTGCAAGATGTTTAACCTCTTCATTCCCACCCATAAATGCCAATGGAACCTCCAGACTCTATGACAACCCAAACCACTGCTATGCATTTCTGAAAGCCCCTAGGCGGGTGGTAATAGACTCATTGAGGGCCACTGATAGTTCAATGTAGCTTGAGTACAGAATGTATGGAAAAGATGGCAGGAAATGCCAAGCTAAGGAGCTCAGATATCATCCAGCAGTTAATCTCCCTCATATCTATACGGTTCATGGACAAAGATCTGTCCCCTTGGAAAAAGTTGTTCTCTCTAAAGGAGATTTTTCATAATATCCCAAGAGTTAACGTGAAGAAGAAAGCCCAAGAAAAGAAAAAGGATAGGGTTTCCGTAATTTCATCCAATGTCTTGCCCATTCTATAGTACAATGACCATCCTACAAAGCTGAGACCATTTGAATTGAACAAATCTGCAAATATCATATAGACACAGCTGGAATACACAGCTCCTTACTGTACAAACTGGATCATTAAATATGCATTAGCACTTGATAACTTGCTCTTTAAAAACTGCTATTAACATGCTAAGACATTTGAAACAGTCAATAAATACAGTGACCCATTAAGAATGGTGTGTCTTTATATGTTCCAAAGCCCCACAAAGTGAGAGCTATTTTTTTCCTCAGTGCTTTTAATCCTTGCAACTCTTGCCTTTCCCACATTTATTCACTATTCATTTAAGAGCAGACAAAAAAAAAAAAGGTATCCTCAGGAGGAAGTGGGTTTTTTGTATTCAAAAAACATTTCAGCATGCCAGGGCTGTTGGGGGCTAGTAATAATGGTCTCTCTTCTCCTCCCTAACTCTCAGTGTCAACCAACCCCTGGGATCAACTATAAGCCTCAGTACTGCTTCCTGGGCCTTAACAAGAAAGGACTATGTAAGTTTTAAACAAAATGATAGTTACTGTGTTACAGTGATTCGCTTGTGTGTCTGAGGACACTCAAGAACAAAGTTCATTTTCCTGGTCTATTTGTGAGGAGGTTTTGTGAGGTTTTTAGCTGCTTCAATTTTAAAAACCCTTTCCTGAATGTGTTGTAATTAGACATCAACCAGCCCACCTTCTCCTTGTGCCTCTATCTCATTCACAAATTAAAACGACGTTTTATGGGGTCCAGTTGACTCAAAATTGCTGTAATTACTGCTTCATTGATTGCAAACCAGAAACCACCCGCTTCTCTTAAATACAGACAGCTGGGCCATCTGTTCTTTATGAATCATGTAAACAGAGACTATTTCAGAGAAAAATTTAAATACTTTCCAATCTAGTCCTGGCTTATTTCAAAATGCAATCAACTGTCCAGAGACTTAACAGATGCAATGTTTAAGAACTGACCTGCCAATTTGATTCTCTTGTGTAACATAGAAAGTTCTGGTTAGAAAATTAGGTCACATCTTCCAACCTAATAATATTTGATTTTCTTTTCTGCTCATTTAACTAAATTTTTATTATCTAGGAAATGTATCAACACAGAAATAAAAATTGAAGCAGTGTAGAATGGTGGTACAAAATGAAAAGTAAAATATTTGCTCCCTGTCCCTTGCTCCCAGACAAATCCTTTTTGACCTTTGACTTCTGGTTTTAGCATTCTTTATATAATTCCATTACTCTAGTCTTGGTTTATCTACTTTAATCATTTTCTATTGATACTTCCCACCAGGAAAGGTGGCTGATGAATCTGGCTTCCTAGTGTTCTCTCTTGATGTGGCCAAGACCCTAGCTCATTAATCCTCTCTCCTTCTCTCCCGTTCACATTTTTCTTATAGTCTTTAGTTTTAATTTTTATACGAGTTAACTTTAAACTTCAAATAAAGCACTTATACCTTGATTTTCTTCTCTTATTCACTTGGTTTTAATTATATTTTAATGCAGTAAAATTTAATATTTTCCTTTTAATAGCTTACACCTTTTATTGTGTGGAAGAAATCCTTTCTTCCTACAAGGCTATAAATATATTCTCCTATATATTCTCAAAGTTTTTAATTTTTTCTTTTTTTTTTTTTTTTTTTTAAAGACAGAGAAGGAAGGAAGGATGGAAGGAAGGAAGGGAGGAAGAAAGGGAAACATTTTTAAACATTTTCTTGTTTTATTATATTTTGTTTGTTTGTTTGTTTTTTACATGGGCTGGGGCCGGGAATCGAACCGGGGTTCTCCGGCACGGCAGGCAAGCACTCTTGCCCGCTGAGCCACCGCGGCCCGCCCAATTTTTTCTTTTACAGTTAGGTCCCTGAACAATCTGAAGTTGATTGTTGTATAGAATGTTAAGTAAGGCTCCAACTTCGTTTTTGCATGTGGATAATCATTTGTTTCAGCACCATTTATTGAATGTTCCATGCTCTCCCCAGTGATTTGGAATGCTACTTCAGTTATAAATCAAACATTATATAACACTTGAAATATGTGTTGATCTGTCTCTGGGCTCCCTAATTCTGTCCTATTGGTCAATTTGTTTGAATTGAATTGAAAGTCTTTGGATCACCACGCACTCTCAGTCTTTCTTTCCTCATCCTTACACTGGGGATAGCAAATTCTTGCCCTAACTACCTCAGAGAGTTGTCAGGAATTCACAGACAATAATGCATGTCAAAACATGGAAAGTGTTTTTGAATCATAATGTACTGGTGTCAAAGTGACTTTAGATATCATTTAAACACTGTTTATTTACAAATGAGGAAACTGGGCTTCAGAGCAGGAGAGTGATCTGCCCACATAGACAATATCATTACTTTGTTCATAGAGTATACTTCCTTAGGCAGAATATTCTTTCCAATCCCAGGGACTACAGCATAAAGCAAAGGGCATTTGATCTGTTTCCACTAAAAATCAAATCAAGAACATAATCTTCTAGGACTATCTGCTGGGCACTCTTCATGTTGTCCCCAAAATGTAATATAATCTCTGAGAGTTGACATATTTCTTCTACAGGAGCCTGTGCTTTACGGTCAATTTCAAGGTTGAAGGGCACAAATGGTATTTTGCACAAGGCCACTTCTGATATTGCAGCAGAGATTGATATAGATCAGTCACTTAACAAAAGGCACTGATCCAGAGTCTGTCATGCATCTATAATGTGTTAGACATAAAACACAGTTTGATGATTTATATTGCTACTTTATATAAAACAAGAACATTTATATATAAAAAATGGTGCATCTGCAAATTGGTAAACAAACCTGAAAAGAAAGACAAACATTTGATTTAAATAGTAAATAATAATAAAGATCTTTTTTTGTTAATAGCAACTTTATTGTTTCACGGGTGCCAAAAAACCCCATAATTTTGCGATGCATTTTCCCTTAAATTTATAATAATGAAGGTAATACATAAATTATATAGGTCACAAATTTTCTATTTTATGATATTTAGAATAAAATTACTTTAATACACATGTCCAAAGGACAACGAAGTTTATTAATGGGTGGTTGGGTCAAATATGCAAAATATAGCTTCTGGTTTTGATCATGGAACGTTAAAATTCTCAAATATGCATTAATATATTCTAGTTGTATAGAAAATATTACACATCTTGATTTAAGAAAGAGCTCAAGCTGAACTCCACATACAGTATTCCTTTCTTCTAAATTAAATTCAAGTTGAACTACAGAACAAATTGACAGACATCCTTGGATTAGTACTGCCAAGTAATATGAAAATTACATGAACAGCAATGAAACAAAGGAGGAAAAAAAGAAAAGAGAGCTTTATTAGTCAAAGATAATTTTTTGAAGGTTCATTTTTATTAAGTTGAAAAAATATCTGTCTCAGTCAAAGACTGAATTTCAGCAGATGTTCTAATGAGGAATAAAGTGTAAATTTATATAAAATTATATAAATGCATTATTTTTTATTTTATCATGAAATGTATCATTCACACCCAGGATATTAAGCATTTATATGCAGACTTTTATGGATTAATAATAAAAAATAAAACAATCACTTCTGAAGCCATCACCCAGGATAAAAAATAGTATATTACAAATACCTTAGAAGCCTTGGATGTGCCCCTATAGCATCTTCCAACCCCAAGGGAAATCATAACCCTGGCTCTTCTGTTCATTATTCCCTTGCTTTTGGTTATAATTTTGCCTAATGATTCCCTGAAAAAATGCATTGTTTAGTTTTGCCCCATTTTGAAATTTGCATAAAAATAATCATTGTTTACATTCTTTAGTCATTGTCTACCTTCATTCAATATTGCAAATTGTTGGCTAAGTCTTAGGTTTATTTTTTTCCTTTTTTAAAAAATTGTGATAGCATATATAAGATAAAATTTACTATTTTAACTACTTTTTAATTATACAATACAGTGGCATTAATTACATTTACAATGATGTACAACCACCAATACTATTTCCAAAATTTATCATCACCCCAAACAGAAATGCTGTATTTTATTTAATTATTAAGCAATAACTCCCAATATTCTCCAACCCCACCCCACTTCCTGGTAATCTCTGGTCTACTATCTGTCTCTGTGAATTTGTTTCTTCTAGACATTTCATACACTAAATGAAATCATGGAATACTTGCCCTTTTATGTCTGGATCATTTCACTTAGCATAATGATTTCAAAGTTCGTCCAAGCTGTAGCATGTAGCAGATCTTCATTCCTTTTTATGGCTGAGTAATATTCCATTGTATGTATACACAATGTTTACCCATTATCTGTCAATGGACACTTGAGTTGTTTCCACCTTTTGGCAACTGTGAATAATGTTGCTATGAACCTTGGTGTACAAGTTTCTGTTTAAATTCCAGCTTTCAAATCTTTGGGGTGAAAATTTAGGAATAGAATCACTATGCCATATGGTAAACTTATGTTTGACTTTTTAAGGAACTGTCAAGCTGCTTTTCACAGAGGCTGTTCCAGTTAACATTCTCACCAGCAGTGTGTAAGGGTTCCAATCTCTCCACTTGCTCACCACTTGGTATTTTCAATTTTTTAAATAATAGCCACCTTAGTGGGTATGCAATGGTATTTCATGTTTGCCTCAATTTGCATTTCCCTGATGACTAATTATATTGAGCATCTTTTCATGTGCTTATTGTGCTTATTGGCCACTTGTATATCTGCTTTGGAGAAATTTCCACTTTTTATTTATTTACTTTTTAGCACAAACAAATCAACTTTAATAGATATTATTTTGTATTTATATAACACCTTCTTCAAGAACTTTAAATGCTTTACAAACATTATAATTAATCCCCACAACAACCCTGTGAGGTAGGTATCACTCCCGTTTTACAAGAGAGGGAGATTGTGAAGCACAGAGTGGTTAAGTGACTTGACAAAGGTCACACAGTTAAAATCCACAAAAGAGCTAGAACCTGAGCACTTTAGTCTCCCAGCTCCCAGGTTAATACCTCCTAAGAGAACCTTTAATGAAGTGTCTTTAAAGAAAGTATCAAGAACAATATGATACGAAAGTGAAGGCTTCTTACTGAAACCAAGGAAAGAAAAAACCCTACACTGATGGTTAGCGGCATCAAGACCCAGATCTCACACACCTTCCCCTTTCCCTTTCCTAAAGCCCCACTGTTCCTGATTTAAGTAATCATCTAAATCCTTGCCCACATTTTAATTGGTTTGTTTGACTTTTTGTTGTTAAGTTGTAGCAGTTCTTTATATATTCTGGATATCAAATCTTAGCCAACATATGATGTGCAAATACTTCCTATCATTCTTTGTTGTCTTTTCACTTTCTTGATAATGTCCTTTAATACAGGGAAGTTTTAAATTTTGATGTGTTTCAAGTTATCTATTTTTTCTTTTGCTGCTTATGCTGTTGCTGTCATATCTAAGAATCCACTGCCAAATACAAGAGCATGATGATTTTCCCCAGTGCTTTCTTCTACAAATTTTATGATTTTAGCTCTTATATTTATGTTTTTGTCCAATTATGAGTTATTTTTGTAGATGGTGTGAGGTTGGGATCCAATTTCATTCTTTTGCATGTGGATGTTCAGTTTTTCCAGCACCATTTGTTGAAAAGACTATTCTTTCCCCCATTGAATGTGGATCCTGTGTTGAAAATCAATTAACCAGAGGTGTTAGAGTCTTTTTCTGTTCGCTCAGTTTTGTTCCATTAATCTATATGTCTCTTCCTTATACCATTACCACAGTGCTTTGATTGCTGAAGTTTTGTAGTAAGTTTTGAAATCAGGACATGTTTGCTCTCTTTTACAAGATAGATTGTTTTGGCTATTCTGGGTTCCTTGAAATTTCATTGTATTTTAGTATGAGTTTTTGATTTCTGCTAAAACAAAAGTGGGATTTTGATAGGGATTTCATTGTATTTGCATATTTCTCTGGGTAGTATTATCATCATAACAATACTAAGCGTTCTGATCAATGAACATGATGTCTTTTCACTTATTAGGTCTTCAATTTCTTTCAACAATGTTTTTTTTGATTTATCAAAAAATTTTATTTATGAGGATGATGGAAGAAAACAGGGTGTAATGATGTAAAGTATCCAGGTCTGCAAATAAACACAACAGAAATCCAATAGATAATGTCTAAACACGGTAAATCAAAAATAGTGTAAAGATGCAATAAAAATGTAAGTAAATATCAGAAGAATCCATTTGAAATGTTTAGAGTATCTATCTCTGGAGAATGGAATGGAGAGGTGGGCCAGAAGACTGTTACTTTTTGTTATAATTCATTATTACTCTTTGATTTAAGAAAAACGATGTGTATCTATTAACCTTAAAATAAAAACTAAATAAATATGTGGGCAGCTTTTTGAGAGCTAATAATAATATATTAATCTAATTACATTTTCCATTGGATCAAATATCTTGATTCACAATATTAAAAACTTTCTTTGAATTCTTTTTTCAAATTTTATTGATACAACATACAAGCACATACATTCTTTTTATTTATTTAATTTATTTTGTATTATCAAGCCAAAACAGCATACAAAGGTGAACATTCTTAACATGCAAGCATTCCATGTATAGTGTACAATCAATGGCTCATAATATCATCACATAGTAGTATATTCACTACCATAATCATTTTTTAGAATATTTGCATCACTCCAGAAAAAGAAATAAAAAGAAAAAACTCACACATACTGTGCTAGTAGGAAATGATGTATGTACCCTAGAAAATCCATGTTTTAATCCTAATCCCATTTTGTAAAGGCTGCCATTTCTTCTAATCCCTATTCAGTATTGAATGTTTGAAACTATAATTAGATAATCTCCCTGGAGATGTGATTTAATCAAGAGTGGTTGTTAAACTGGATTAGCTGGAGGCATGTCTCCACCCATTTGGGTGGGTCTTGATTAGTTTCTGGAGTACTATAAAAGAAGAAACATTTTGAAGAAAGAAAGAGATTCAGATAGAGCAGAGAAGAATACATAACCACAAGAAGCAGAGTCCACCAGCCAGTGACCTTTGAAGATGAGGAAGGAACATGCCTCCCGGGGAGCTTCCTGAACGGGAAGCCAGGAGAAGAAGCTAACAGATGATGTCGTACTCGCCATGTGCCCTTCAAGATGAGAGAGGAACCCTGACCGTGTTCACCATGTGCATTTCCAGATGAGAGAGAAACTCTGACTGTGTTCACCATGTGCCCTTCCACTTGAGAAAGAAACCCTGAACTTCATCGGCCTTCTTGAACCAAGGTAATTATTCCTGGATGCCTTAGATTAGACATTTCTATAAACTTGCTTTAATTAGGACATTTGCTCGGCCTTAGAACTGCAAATTACCAACTTATTAAATTCCCCCTTTTAAAAGCCATTCTGTTTCTGGTATATTGCATTCCAGCAAACTAGAACACATACCATGCGCCTTACCTCTCCTTCACATTGACCACTGTATTTCCATCTACTAAGTAGATTTTAACCTTGTTCCCTTTATTTTTTTTCTACACCCCTTACCACTCCCTTTCATTGTTCACTAGTAGTTCAGTCTACTCAATTTATTTTAACATTTTCCCTCTATTATTTACTTTATTTTATTTTATTTTTTGGCTTTAAACAGCAGAAATTTATTCTCTCACAGTTCTGGAGGCAGGAGTTGTGAAATCAAGGCTAGTTCCATCTAGAGGCTCTGAGGGAGAATCTTTTCCACATCCCTCTTGTTGCTTCTAGTGGTTGTCAGTATTCACTGGCATTCCTTGGCTATGGCAGCATAACTAATCTCTGCCTCTGTCTTCTCTCTGTGTATCTGTTTGTCTGTGCCTCTGCTTTATTTTTGCATTTTACATTTTTATAGCTATATATTATATATTCACATATCATGTAATCATGCAAAGTGTACAATGAATGGTTCACAATATCATGTAACTGTGCATTTATCATCACAATTTACTTTTTTCTTCTTTTTTGTGAAAAATAACATACACAAAAAAGCAATAAATTTAAAAGCACATTGCAAGAATTAGTTGTAGAACAGATTTCAGAGCTTGGTATGGGTTACAATGCCACAATTTTAGATTTTTCTTCTAGCTGCTCTGAGATATGGGGACTGAAAGAAGTATCAATATAATAATTCAACAATCATACTCATTTGTTAAACCCTACCTTCTCTGTGTAACTCCACTATTACCTTTGATCTTTCTCCCACTCTTTAGGGGTATTTGGGCTAAGCCCATTCTAACTTTTTCATGTTGGAAGGGCCTATCAATAATAGGGATAAGGGGATGGAACTAGTTGGTGTCTTGGAGAGGCTGGCCTCTCTGCATTTCAGGACTTATCTGGTCCAGGGAGCCATCTGGACGTTGTAGGTCCAGGAGCCATCTGGAGGTTATAGATATCTAGAAAGTTGCCCTAGTCCATGGAACCTTTGTAGAATCTTATATAATGCCCTAGGTGTTCTTTAGGATTGGCAAGAATGGTTTTGGTTGAGGTTTGGTAAGCTATGATATGAAGCAATGTCTAACCGACGCTTGAGTAAGAGTGACCTCCAGAGTAGCCTCTTGACTCTATTTGAATTCTCTCAGCCACTGAGACCTTATTTGTTACACGTGCTTTGCCCCTTTTTGTCAGGATGGCATTGTTGATTGCATGGTGCCAAAGCCAGACTCATCCCTGGGATTTATCTCCCATGCTGCCAGGGTGACTTTCACCCCTGGATGTCATGTCCCACATAGAGGGGAAAGCAATGGTTTCACTTGCAGAGTTGAGCTTAGAGAGGGAAGCTACATCTGAGTAACAAAAGAGGTCCTCTGGAAGCAAATCTTAGGCATACCTATAGGTAGTCTAAGCTTCTCTGCTACATATATATGTGTGGCCTATTGATTTGGGTGTACCTAATGTTTGAGACATTATCAGAGGTTTCCCTGTTGGTAAAATTTAGTATTTCCACATTTTTTCTCCCATCCTTCAAGGGACTTTGCCAATACTTTTTGATTATCTGCTTAATATACCATGGGATGTATCCAGGCATCTCATTAAGCTATGCAGGATTAAAGACCATCATTCTCATTCTGGGTTCCCTTTCTTTGATTGTTTAAATGATCTATCCAGCACTTGTAGTTTTCTGTTTTATTGATAATGGCCATTCTGGTGGGTGTGAGATGATATCTCATTGTGGTTTTGATTTGCATTTCTCTAATGGCCAGGGATGCTGAGCATCTCTTCATGTGCCTTTTGGCCATTTGTATTTCCTCTTCTAAGAAGTGTCTGTTCAAGTCTTTTGCCCATTTTGTAATTGGATTGGCTGTCTTTTTGTTGTTGAGTTGAACAATCTCTTTATATATTCTGAATACTAGACCTTTATCTGATATATCATTTCCAAATATTGTCTCCCATTTTGTAGGCTGCCTTTTTACTTTCTTGACACACTTAACTGATGCACAAAAGTGTTTAATTTTGAGGGGTTCCATTTATTTGTTTATTTCTTCAATGCTTGTGCTTTGGGTGTAAGGTCTAAGAAACTGCCTCTTATTATAAGATTTATAAAGATATTTCCCTACATTTTCTTCTAACAGTTTTATGGTCATAGATCGAACATTTAGGTCTTTGATCCATTTTGAGTTAACTTTTGCATAGGGTGTGAGATATGGATCCTCTTTCAGTCTTATGCATAGGGATATCCAGTTCTCTAGGCACCATTTATTGAAGAGACTGCTCTGTCACAGGTGAGTTGGTTTGACTGCATTATCAAAGATCAATTGTCCATAGATGAGAGAGTCTATATCTGAACACTCTATTCAATTCCATTGGTCAGTATATCTATCTTTAGGCCAGTACCATGCTGTTTTGACCACTGTAGCTTCATAATACGCCTTAAAGTCAGGTAGCCTGAGACCTCCGAATTCATTTTATTTCCTCAGGAAACTTCTAGCTATTCAGGGCACCCTGCACTTCCAGATAAATTTGGTTATTGGTTTTTCTATTTCTGAAAAGTAAGTGTTTGGGATTTTTATTGGTATTGCATTGAATCTGTAAATCAATTTAGGTAGAACTGACACCTTAACTATATTTAGTCTTCCAATCCATGAACACGGTATGCCCTTCCATTTATTTAGGCCTTCTGTGATTTCTTTTAACAATTTCTTGTAGTTTTCTTTGTATAGGTCTTTTGTCTTTTTAGTTAAATTTATTCCTAAATATTTTATTCTTTTGGTTGCAATTATAAATGGAATTCTTTTCTTGATTTCCCCTTCAGATTGTTCATTACTAGTATATAGAAACACCACAGATTTTTGAGTGTTGATTTTGTAACCTGCCACTTTGCTGTACTCATTTATTAGTTCTAGTAGTTTTGCTCTGGATTTTTCAGGGTTTTCAACATATAGTTTCATATAATCTGCACACAGTGAGAGTTTTACTTCTTCCTTTTCAATTCTGATGCCTTGTATTTCTTTTCCTTGTCTAGTTGCTCTGGCTAGAACTTCCAACACTATATTGAATGACAATGGTGATAGTGGACATCCTTGTCTTGTTCCTGATCTTAGGAGGAAAGTTTTCAGTTTTTCCCCTTCAAGGATGATGTTAGCTGTGTATTTTTCATATATTCCCTTTATCATGTTGAGGAAGTTCCCTTCTATTCCTATCCTTTGAAGTGTTTTCGACAGGAAAGGATGTTGAATTTTGTCAAATGCCTTTTCTGCATCAATAAAGATGATCATGTGGTTTTTCTGCTTTGATTTGTTGATATGGTGTATTACATTGATTGATTTTCTTATTTTGAACCATCCTTGCATACCTGGGATGAATCCTACTTGGTCATGGTGTATAATTCTTTTAATGTGCTGCTGGATTCGATTTGCTAGAATTTTGTTGAGGATTTTTGCATCTATATTCGTTAGAGAGATCGGTCTGTAGTTTTCTTTTTTTGTAATATCTTTGTCTGGCTTTGGCATGAGGGTGATGTTGGATATATAGAATGAGTTAGGTAGCTTTCCCTCCTCTTCAATGTTTTTGAAGAGTTTGAGCACAATTGGTACTAATTCTTTTTGGAATGTTTGGTAGAATTCACATGTGAAGCCGTCTGGTCCTGGACTTTTCTTTTTGGGGAGCTTCTTAATGACTGATTCAATTTCTTTACTTGTGAATGGTTTGTTGAGGTCATCTATTTCTTCTCAAGTTAATGTTGGCTGTTCATGCCTTTCTAGAAAATTGTCCATTTCATCTACATTGTCGAGTTTATTAGCAAAAAGTTGTTCCTAGTATCCTCTCATTATCTCCTTTATTTCTGTGGGGTAAGTGGTTATGTCTCCTCTTCCATTTCTGATTTTATTTATTTACATCCTCTTTCTTCTTCTTTTTGTCAACCTCGCTAAGGGTCCATCAATCTTATTGATTTTCTCATAGAACCAATTTCTGGTTTTGTTGATTTTCTCAATTGTTTTCATATTCACAATTTCATTTATTTCTGCTCTCATCTTCATTATTTATTTCCTTTTGCTTGCTTTGGGGTCAGTTTGCTGTTCTTTCTCTACTTCTTCCAAGTGGACAGTTAATTCCTGAATTTTTGCCTTTTCTTCTTTTTTGATATAGGCATTTAGGACAATAAATTTCCCTCTTAGCACTGCCTTTGCTGCATCCCATAAATTTTGATATGTTGTGCTTTCATTTTCATTTGCCTCAAGATATTTACTGATTTCTCTTGTATTTTCTTCCTTGACCCACTGGTTGTTTAAGAGTGTGTTGTTGACCCTCCATATATTTGTGAATTTTCTGGCACTCTGCCTATTAATGATTTCCAACTTCATTCCTTTATGATCTGAGAAAGTGTTTTGTATGATTTCAATCTTTTTAAATTCATTGAGATTTGCTTTGTGACCCAGCATATGGTCTATCCTTGAGAATGATCCATGAGTTCTTGAGATAAAGATGTATTCTGCTCTTGTGGGGTATGATGTTCTATAAATGTCTGTTAAGTCTAACTCATTTATTGTATTATTCAAATTCTTTATTTTTTATTGATCTTCTGTTTAGATGTTCTGTCCATTGATGAGAGTGGGGAATTGAAGTCTCCAACTATTATGGTAGATGTGTCTATTTCTCTTTTCAGTATTTGTCTCGTGTATTTTGGAGCATTCTGGCTCAGTGCACAAATATTTATGATTGCTATGTTTTCTTGTTGAATTGTTCCTTTTATCAATACATAGTGTCCTTCTTTATCTCTTTTAACTGTTTTACATTTGAAGTCTAATTTGTTGGATATTAGTATAGCTACTCCTGCTCTTTTCTGATTGTTATTTGCATGAAATATCATTTTCCAACCTTTCACTTTCAACCTATGTTTATCCTTGGGTCTAAGATGTGTTTCCTTTAGACAGCATATAGATGGGTCCTGTTTTTTAATCCATTCTGCCAGTCTATATCTTTTGATTGGGGAGTTTAATCCATTAACATTTAGTGTCATTACTGCATGAGTAGTACTTTCTTCTACCATTTTGCCTTTTGGATTTTATATGTCACATATAATTTTTCTTCTTTTTACCTTTACTGATAATCTTCATTTCTATGTTCTTCTCCACATCTCTCTCTCCTGTCTTTTCATATCTGCCTCTAGTGCTCCCTTTAGTATTTCTTGCAGAGCTGGTCTCTTGGTCACAAATTCTCTTAGTGATATTTTGTCTGAAAATGTTTTAATGTCTCCCTCATTTTTGAAGGACAATTTTGCTGGATAGAGAATTCTAGGTTGGCAGTTTTTCTCTTTTACTAATTTAAATATATCATTCCACTGTCTTCTCACCTCCATGGTTTCTACTGAGAAATCTATGCATAGCCTTATTGGGCTTCCCTTGTATATGATGTATTGCTTTTTCTCTTGCTGCTTTCAAGATTCTCTTTCTCTTTGTGTTCTAGTTTGCTAGCTGCTGGAATGCAACACACCAGAGACGGATTGGCTTTTAATAAAACAGGATTCATTTCATTAGTTCTTCAGAGGAAAGGCAGCTAACTTTCAACTGAGGTTCTTTCTTATGTGGGAAGGCACAGGGTGATCTCTGCTGGCCTTCTCCCCAGGCCTCTGGGTTCCAACAACGTTCCCCAGGGTGATTTCTTTCTGCATCTCCAAAGGCCTGGTCTGAGCTGCAAGTGCTGAGATGAGGTATGCTGAGCTGCTTGGGCTGTGCTAAGTTGTGCTGTCTCATTTAAGCACCAGCCAATTAAGTCAAACATCACTCATTGCAGCGGGCATGCCTCCTAACCAACTACAGATGTAATCAGCAACAGATGAGGTTCACATACCATTCACTGATGTCCACAGCAACAGAACTAGGTGCCTTCACCTAGCCAAGTTGACAACTGAATCTAACTGCCACACTCTGACATCTGATATTCTGATTAGTCAGTGTCTTAGAGTACGTCTATTTGATCTATTCTGTTTGGGGTATGCTGCACTTCTCAGATCTGTAATTTTAAGTCTTTCATAAGAGTTGGTAAATTTTCAATGATAATTTCCTCCATTAGTTTTTCTCCTCCTTTTCCCTTCTCTTCTCCTTCTGGGACACCCGCAGCATGTATATTCATGTGTTACATGTTGTCATTCAATTCTCTGAATCCCTGTCCATATTTTTCCATTCTTTTCACTATATTTTCTTTTGCTTGTTGGATTTCTGATGTTTCTTCCTCTAGTTCACTAATCCTATCTTCTGTCTCTTGAAATCTAACATTGTAGGTTTCCATTGTTTTTTCATCTCTTCTACTGTGCCTTTCTTTCCAATAAGTTCTGTGATTTGTTTTTTTCAAACTTTTGATTTCTTCTTTATGTTCATTCCTTGCCTTCTTTATATCCTCCCTCAATTCATTGATTTGATTTTTGATGAGGTTTTCCATGTCTGTTTGAACATTCTGAATTAATTGTTTCAACTCCTGTATCTCACTTAAATTGTTGGTTTCTTCCTTTGACTGGGCCACATCTTCAATTTTCCTAGTGTGATTCGTAACTTTTTTGCTGGTGTTTAGGTATTTATTACCTTAATTAGTTTATTCTGGAGATTGTTTTCACTTCTTTTACCTAGGATTTTCTTGCTAGATGACTTTGTTGTCTATCTGTTTTTTGACATTCAGTTCAGCTTATTCTGGACCACTAGCCTAGGTTTTGTCTAACTGAGCAGAATTTTTCAGTTCTTGTTTTCTTGTTTCTTACCCTGCCTGTATAGTGCCTCCCCCGCCCCTTAGGATGGTCTACTTAGGTATTATAGACCCCAGCCAGATTTTCCCAGACCAAACTGGCCTCCTGTCAGGATGAAAGAGTCACCTGCATCAGTTTTCCTTACAGCAGGTTGAAAGGCTTTCTTGTGAAGTCTCTGGACTCTCTTTTTTTCCTATCCTGCCCAGTATGTGGCACTTTTCTGCCTGCAGGTCCCACCAGCATAAGGTGATGTGGTACCTTTAACTTCAGCAGACTCTCCCTGCTGGGGGCATGATGGAGACAGAGGAGTGGTTGTAGGCTGGCTTTAATTGCTTCAATTTTCCAAACCCTGGGGTCTGAATTCCTTGAGGGAGGGAATCCACTTGAGCTGGGCCCCGCCTATCTCCTGGGGAAGGTAAAGGCTCCAGACAAGCTCTCAAACAAGCTTGTTTCTGCCTATGCCTAGGGCAGTTGCAGCCTGAGAAGCCCTGCTGCTGTACCCAAAGGCAGTCAAGCCTTTGTAGAAACACAGCCACAAAAAAGAAAAAGAAAAATCCTTCTCAGAACAGGACCCCCATTCCTTGGGTTTGCCAATCAAGAGCATAAGTTGGTATGCTGCTTGTGTCCCTTCAGATCGTATATGCCCCCTCTCCTTCAAGGCCCAGACCCTTTCAAGTATTATGTGCTATCTGATCCAAAAAATCTCTGTTTCTTTCTTTCTTTTTCCTTTTTCTGTCAGCCCTGCCCCCTTGGCACTGGGGCAAAAATCAGCAACCTCTGCTTTGATGCGTTTCTACTGAGCTGGGGACCTATTTTTAGTAGTGAGAATTTGTGAATTAATTCCACAATTGAAACTTAGTTGTGCTCATCCCCTGCTGCTATTAAAGTCCTTTTCCTTTCCCTTCTGGGAAGCAGTCTGGTGGGGGGAGGCACTGGCCACCATGGCTTGGGGCACTCACAGTACTGGGGCAGCTCGCAACTGGTCCAGCTGGTGCAGACTGGGGTATGCTGTGTGTCTGGTCACTGACGTGGTC
Source organism: Tamandua tetradactyla (assembly GCF_023851605.1). Lineage (NCBI taxonomy): Eukaryota > Metazoa > Chordata > Mammalia > Pilosa > Myrmecophagidae > Tamandua > Tamandua tetradactyla. Next base: position 58,668,935 of record NC_135353.1, on the reverse strand, counting down.
CCAGCAGTTGTTCTGTACCGTTCCTGGCTATTTAGTAGCTGCTCTGGAGGATGAACTAAATCCCACACCTTGCTAAGCTGCCATATTGGCACTCTCCACCTTATTATTTATTTTTTGATCCATATTTTTTACTCGTCTGTCAATATCGTAAAAAAAAGGAGTATCAGACACAAGGGTTTCACACTCACATAGTCCCATTGCAAAAGCTTTATCACTACATATTCATCTTCAAGAAACATGGCTATTGGAACACAGCTCTACAGTTTCAGGTACTTCCCTCTAGTCTTTCTAATACACCTTAAACTAAAAAGGGGATATCTATATAATGCATAAGAATTACTTCCAAGATAACCTCTCGACTCTGAAATCTCTCAGCCACTAACACTTTATTTTGTCTCATTTCTCTCTACCCCCTTTTGTGTGAGAAGACTTTCTTAATCCCTTGATGTTTGAGCCCCAGCTCATCTTAAGATTTTTGTCACAATTTGCCAGGGAGGCTTACACCTCTGGGAGTCATGTCCCATGTAGAGAGGGGGAGGGCAGTGAGTCTGCTTGCCATGTAGGCTGAGAGAGAGGCCACATCTGAGCAATAAAAGAGGTTCTCTGGGGGTGACTCTTAGGCCTAATTTTAAGTAGGCTTAGCCTATCTTTTGATGGGATAAGCGTAATATGAACAACCCCCAAGATTGCGGGCTTGGCCTATTACTTTGGTTGTCCCTGCTGCTTGCGAGAGTATCAGAAATACTCCAAAAGGGGAAGTTGAATTTCCCCCCTTTCTTCAGCAATGTTTTTAAGTTTTCAGTGTGCAAGCTCTGTGCCTCCATGGTTAAATTTATTACTAACTGTTTTATTTATTTGGTTGCTATTTTCAATGTAATTATTTTCTTAATTTCTTTTTCAAGTTGTTCATTGCACATGTATAGAAATACAACTGATTTTTCAGTGTTGATTTTGTATCCTGCAAGTTTTCTGAATTTGTTTATTAGCTCTTGTAGTTTCAGGTGGCATTTTTAGGGTTTTCTATATAGAAGAGCACATCATCTGTAAGCAGAGATAATTTTACTTCTCCCTTTTGATTTAGCTGCCTTTTATTTCCTTTCTTGCCTATTGTTCTGACTAAACCTTTCAGTGCTATGTTGAATAGCAGAATAGGGGAAAAGAGAATAGTAATTTAACTGGTGTTGGAAATTCTGCTCCCCTACTTAGGGTTGCCAAATATAATACTGGACACTCAGTTAAGTTTGAATTTTAGGTAAATAAATTCACTTGTTAGAAGATATATTGGTCTCTATCATGGCACCTTCCTAGGATATTTTAAAGGTAATTTTTATTATATACAATCACATCAGAAATTACATTCAGCCACTAATAACACAGACCCAACTACAGCATTTTGAACACAGTAATTTATCCTGTCTTTGACGGAAGTCTAGGGATAGACTGTGTAGAGATTGTATAATGGCCCCAAGTGTCATCAGATACTCAAGCACCTATGTTCCTGCTCCACAATCCTTGGTGCTGACTTCCATCATCAAGAACATTACGGTCCAAGATAGTTGCTGGAGTTCCAGCCATAAAGTTCAAATTCCAGTCAGGAAATATGAGGGGTATAAGGGCGATAAGAGCACGGACCCTTGTCTGTCTCATCTTAACAACTTTCCTGCATGTCCATCCTAGTAAGGTCCATTTAGATCTTATTAACCTCCCTTAGCACAAACGAAGGCTGCGAAATTTTATATTTTATGAGTACATTACTATCCAGAAAAATCTCAGGGTTCTGTCACAAAGGAGGAAGGAGAAAGTGGATACTGGATAGGCAATTCCTAGTCTCTGCCACCTCTGTGTTTTTTGTGTTACTTACTGAATGAAGACCCCAACACTTGAATAAGGTAGGACTCTGTGATTTCTTAGAGGGAAATTATCTAAACTATCCTTCATTGCCATTTTTTGGGGGGATGCATGGTCCAGGAATTGAAACTGGGTCTCCCACATGGAAGGCGAGCATTCTAGATCCACCTGTGCACCCTCCTTCATTGCCATTTGTACCATAATCTGTCTAGTTATACTAGTACGCCATAAAATAATGTATAAATGTATCTATAAATTTGACATACACTTTAATGAAAACTACTACACTGGTAGAAATATCTACTTTTCAAAAAATCAGAAGTTTAAATGTAGCCCCTTCATTTAAATACTCATTTTACTGAGATAACAATTGTTGGCTTTAATGAATACAGTCAATCCTCATAAAGGAACACCTAGCTTTATTAACAAATCTAGCATCAATTTTTATATGAACAATCCATAGCTATTATATGTAACCCATGTACCTCTTTAATGAGTCAGCAAACTACAGTGTCCAGCTTGTGGATTTTCCAGAATCCTTGTTTCTCTCTTACACTGTAATTTGGTTCTTTTACATTTTTCTGAAAGACATGAGGAGATGTCATGTAAATAGAATATTAAAAAGTGCATATTTCTTTTAAGAAAGTATAGAATGAGTCAGGTAAGGAAGAAAATTAAAACAATGAGACAAAATGTAATTTTAGAGCTATTTAGATGTTCATTTTACTAATTATTTCCTACATAATCAAGAGTTTATTCTATGTCAAAATTGTATTATACTCTATATGATGCCTGCTGGCTTCCCAATCTCCAGCTTTTCCAAGTGCAAGAAACACCCCTAGGAACAGAAAAGCCACCAAGTACTCCATCATGTTCTTCCCTATTTGACTCCAAAATAAAGCTCAGGGATAAAGCAGTGAGGATTACTACAGTTCTGTGCTTGTCTCCCTCTCCTAGGCTCAGAATCAACAGTCTGCACAGGTGGCTGTACACATTATGTGCTCCCACTACACAACTAACTTTCTTAAAAAAAAAACATTCACTTTCACTTATACATGCCTTTGATCATGTTATTCCCTCAGCATGGAATATTCTTCCATGAATCTTCTTTATCAAATCTCAACTAAGTTTCAAAGCCCAAGTTAAAGGCTAACTTTTCTGGAATGCCTTCTCCAGTCTCCTCAGGGAGAACTAACTTACCTTTCCTCTTTTCCTTCATAGCAGTAGAAACTTCAGCATGCATTTTATTCTGCTTTATATTAAGCATGTTTCCATGTTTTTCTCTTCCACTAGATTGTGAGCAACTTGTGGTCTGGGAGCAGATGTTAGTTCATATCTATCATGATATGGAATGTCTCAGTCCCTATGGCAATTCACTCAATGTGGTCCCCACTCCATCGTATTATATGGTGGTGGTGGGGAGTAATAATCATTCCTTTCTTATTCACCATTGATGAAGCATGCATTGAAATCATCTCATGGTCCTATCAAGACAGAATTCACTATGATCCAGTATTATATTTAACAAAAGACCATCTTGTGTTCCATCTACAGGAATGTTTATATTGCAAGCAGAGAAAGCCTTAAGATGCGCCACTAAAATTCAAACTGCAGAGAGTGTTATGGAAAGTCTTAAGTGTATTCTTTGGAACACATAGCTCAACCACCACTAAAATCTATGACCATTTCTAATACCTATTCCTCCTATCTCCATGGAAAAGGGATGTTTTAAAAACGCACAGAGATTTTGTAAACAGAGAAAGACAAAGCGTTTGCGGCTGCTTTGCCGACCTCCAGCGGCAGTCAGCTTCTTCGCGTGGAACCTGAAGTGGTGATTTCAGATTTGAATCGCTTCTCCATCCCACCTCAGGGACAGCAAGGTGAACCCCATCTCTACTCACTGGAGCTCAGCTTTGATTTTCACCTCCCTTCCCCACCCTTTCAGAACACACACATTCCCATTCCAAAATTGATTTAAAAAAAGACATTTTAAACATAATACAACTTGGTGTGCGCTGCAGGAAATTTACAGTTTTTTATTGTTCCAATAAAAAGGACCTGGATTTAGGATGTAATTTCTCAAACTTCCACTTTTTTATTTTTTCTGCGGCAGTTGGATTAGAGGAGGAGGAGCCTTTTAGTCCCTCATACACTGACCTTTCTAGTTCCTTGTATATTTTTAAGATTAAATAATGATGTGGAAACTACATGGCTTGTTGATGGTTAAGGTTTTTCAGCTATGGGATGCACCTTATCAATAAACACCATTGCCAACAATGTTACCAACAAGACAGAACTTCCCGTGTATTCATTGGGAATCGCAACACTCTGGTGCTGAAGAAGTTTGATGTGGAGGCAGTCTTCTGGAAGTATGGCAAAATTGTGGGTTGCTCTGTTGGTAAGGGCTTTGCTTTCATTCAATATGTTAACAAGAGAAATGCCAGGGCTGCTGTAGCAGGAGAGGATGGCAGAATTTTAGACATTGGTCTAGCTGCGAAGTCAAAAGTGAACCGAGGAAAAGCAGGTATGAAACGATCTGCCGTGGATATGCACCGCTCTCCTTTTGACTTGGACTATGGCTTTCAACAGGATTAATATGACAGGGTGGATAGCTACCAAGCATGTGCTTCTCCTCCTCCTTCTAATGCTCAGGCTGTAGTGTCCTCAAAATGAGAGCATATGTTGAGACATACATCACAAAAAGGCAGAAGTGGCTTCAACTCCAAGAGTGGACAGCAGGGGTCTTCTAAGTCTGGAAAGTTGAAAGGAGATGACCTTCAGACCATTAAGAAGGAGTTGAACCAGATAAAACAGTAAGTGGATTCTTTACTGGAGAGCCTGGAAAAGAAATTGAAAAGGAACAGAGCAAACAAAGAATAGAGATGAAGAATAAGTCAAAAGAGGAGCAGAGCAGCAGCTCCCTGAAGAAAGAAGAGACTAATGTGAGGATGGAGGCTGAGGCGGCACAGATGACTCTGCTGAGGAGGGGGACCTACTGCATGATGATGATAATGAGGATCAGGGGGATGACAAGCTGGAGTTGACCAAGAATGATGAAAAAGAGGCAGAGGAAGGAGAGGATGACAGAGACAGCGCCAATGGCAACGATGACTCTTAAGCATATAGTGGGGTTTAGAAATCTTATGCCATTATTACTTTACCTAGGCACTTGCCTAAGACCAAGTTTTTCACCAGATCCTCTCCTGTAGTATCTCCAGCACATACTCACTGTTCTCCCCATCCTTGCCCTTACCATTAATGTCGATTAATTCATATTGTCCTGTGCCTAGCCCCATTTTCACTTCCTTTGATGCTCCTAGAAGTTATGTTGTCTTACCCTGTAGTTTTTGCTTTTAATTTTAATTTTGATACCTCTTTATCACTTAACAATAAAAAGGATGAATGGTTTTTATCAACTGTCTCCAAAATAATCTCTTGTTATCTAGGGAGTACAGTTCTCACCATTAATACATGAGTTCAATAGTTGCTTCCCTAACTGCAAAGGCAATCATAATTAGTTGAGTAGCAGCTTTCAACAGCTTTGGGTTAGAGGTATGTGTGTTATGTCACATCTAAGAGTGCTGTATGGGGCTGTGAAACACAAATGTAACAATGTATTTTTACGGAATGAGAATTGCCATGTCACATGCATCCTTTAGAAAAATAATTAGTGTAATAGTCTTAAGATTTGTTTTCAAAAGTTGATACTGTGGGTTGTTTTGGGAACAGCCTGATGTTTGGGACTTTTTTTTCTCAAAATAAACAATACCTTATTTTAAGAACTGCACAGAGCATAACTTTCCAGACCTTATCCGCCAGCTTCATATCAATTGGTTTCTGGCCTTAGTCCCAGAGGTGAACTTAGATGAGTAGCCACATATTTCCAACACAGAAATGTTGGGAGGAGCACTAGGCTGATCTGGTTCTTAGTCCGGTGAAGTAGGACTCAAGGGAAGAACAATCTATCCGTCATCAATTGGGCTTCCTCCTTTCATTAATGCAGACACATTCTTGTAAATACCAAACCTCTAAAATCAGCACTTTGCATCACAGCTTAGTCCTCCGTCTGGGCCCAATTGGGACTCTGGAAATAATGCATTCTAAAATTAACATCAGAATATTCACCACTGCAGTCCTTTTGGTCAGATAGGGCAACAGATTAGACAGAGAGGTATAATGCTAAGTAAAAAAATCTCAGCAGCCTCCCTGCTTCTTTAGCAAGCCTGCCAGACAAACCTCTGAATCCCCAAAGTGATTTGTTCTCAGTGACACTTATGAGAAGAAAATGGCCTTTAAATCTGGTGGAATAGAAAGAGCAGGGGACTTGAAATTAAATAACTGTGGGCGTAAATCCTGGCTCTATCTTTTACAAGTTATGTGAATTTCAAATTCAGAAATTACTTAAATTTCTTGACGTGCATACTTATTTTTTAATCCATAAACTGCAGTTAATATATACTCCGTAGGATTGTTGTGATGCATGTTTGAGATGGTGTAGGGCACAGCACATAGGAAGCATTTGTTAAATACTGTCTGTTATCCATGTATATGATTTGGCAACCGTGTATATGAGAAGGCAGTCCCTTCCATTGATACTTGGTATTTTCATGATATATATATATTTTTTTACATGGGCAGGCACCGGGAATCGAACCTGGGTCCTCTGGCATGGCAGGCGAGCATTCTTGCCTGCTGAGCCACTGTAGCCCGCCCTGCATGATATTTTAAAAATATTTTTATTGAGAAATCTTTACACACATGCAGTCCAAACATATTATACAATGAATGGCTCACAATATCATCACATAGTTATGTTTTCATAACCATGATCATTTTTATAACATTTGCATCACTCCAGAAAAAGACATAAAAAGAAAAAACTCATACATCCCATACCCCTTAACCCTCCCTCTCATTGAACGCTAGTGTTTCAATCTACCCAATTTTTCTACCCCTTATCTCCCCCTATTATTTATTTATTTTTTATTCTTTTGTGTTTTTTTGTTTTACTCAGCTGTCCATACCCTGGTTAAAAGGAGCATCAGACACAGGGTTTTCACAATCACACAGTCACATTGTAAAAACTATATTATTATACAATCATCTTCAAGAGTCAAGGTTACTGGAATGCAGTTCAACATTTTCAGGTAGTTTCCTCCAGGTAGGTAGCTTTCAACTCTATTTGAAAGCTCTCATCCCTTAAAACTTTGTCTCATTTCTGTCTTCCCTCTTTTGGTCAAGAACGCTTTCTCACTGCCATAATGTCAGGTCCCGGCTTATCTCAGGAGTGCTGCCCCATGTTGCCAGGGAGATTTACACCCCTGGGAGTCAGGTCCCACGTAGGATGGAAGACAGCAAGTTCATCCGCCAAATTGGCTTAGAGAGAGAAGCCATATCTGAGGAACAAAAGAGGGTCTTTGGGGGTGACTCTTAGGCCTAACTTTTTTATTTAACTTTTTTTATTGTGAAATATAACATCTATACAAAAAACAATAAATTTCTAAATACATTTTAACAAGTAATTATAGAACATATTTTAAAATTTGGTATGGGTTACAGTTCCACGATTTTTCATTTTTTCTTCTAGCTGCTCCAAGATACTGGAGACCAACAGAAATATCAATATAATGATTCAACAGTCATACTCATTTGTTAAATCTTATCTTCATTGTTATACTTCTCCTTTTCTTTAAATAACATATATACATAAAAACAATAAATTTCAAAGTACATCACAACAATTAGTTGTAGAACAGATTTCAGACTTTGGCGTGGGTTACAGTTCTACAAATTTAGGTTTTTACTTCTAGATGCTGTAAAGTACAGGAGGCTAAAAGAAATATCAGTATAATTATTCAGTACTCATACTCATTTGTTAAGCCCAACCTTCTCTGTATAGCTCCACCATCACCTTTGATCTTTCTCCCACACTTCAGGGGTATTTGCTGTATGCCCATTCTAACTTTTTAATGTTGGAAGGGGTTGTCGATAATATGGGACAGGGATGGAACTCGTTGATATTCTGGAAGGGCTGGCCCATCTGCATTTCAGGAATTATCTGGTCCAAGGATCCATCTGGAGGTTGTAGGTTTCTGGAAAGTTACCCTAGTGCATGGAACCATTGTAGAATCTTATATAATATCAGAGGTATTCTTTAGGATTGGCTGGAATGGTCCTGGTTGGGGTTTGGCAGGTTATGATAGGTAGCAATTTCTAAATGAAGCTTGTGTAAGAGCAACCTCCAGAGTAGCCTCTCAACTCTATTTGAACTGTCTCTGCCACTAATACTTTATTAGTTGCACTTCTTTCCCCCCTTTTGGTCAGGATGGAATTGTTGATCTCACGGTACCAGGGCCAGATTCATCCCTGGGAGTCATCTTCCATGTTGCTAGGGAGACTTTCACCCCTGGATGTCATGTTCCAAGTAGGGGGTAGGGCAATGATTTCTCTTGCAGAGTTGGGCTTATAGAGAGTGAGGCCACATCTGAGCAACAAAAGGGGTCCTCTGGAGGTGACTCTTAGGCACACCTATAGGTAGGCTAAGATTCTCCGCTACATACATAAGCTTCACAAGAGCAAGCCTCAATTTCAGTCTTAGGACTAATTTTAAGTAGGTCTTGATTACCCTTTGCAGAAATAAGTTTCACAGGGGCAAACCCCCAGATTGAGTGCCCAGCCTATTGAATCGGTTGTCCCTACTGCTTGTGAGAACATCAGGAATTCCCCAGGTGGGGAAGTTAAATATTTCTTCCTTTCTCCCCAATTCCCCAAAGGGACTTTGAAAATACTTTTTTATTATCTATCCAAATTACTTTGGGATATATCGGGGCATCACATTAACTTTTACAAATCAACAAGAATCTGTGCCCTATCCAAGATGCCATGTACTTATGACGTTCAAATAAACTGACCATACAAGCCAAACTAGATAGCGTGCTACCCAAAATATAAATTTTGCACCAAATAAACATCCTTTCCTTTAGTTTCACAGAAGCTGAAGTTCTAAAATATGGACCAGATCATCCTTCACCCTGTATTCTTATCTACCCCAGCCTTGTACAAATCAGCTTCATTTATATCTCTAGCCTAAGTCTGATCACTTTTTCAACTTTTTAATGGTTGCTGTATGGGGCAATGCTGCCCCTCATAGCTTCAGTGCTCTGACTTTGAGAGTCTCAGGTGTAACATATATCCCTGAAGTTTCAGGGAATATCAGGCTATACACAAATATCTTAATAACTCAGTATTTTGAAATAATAGTTACAACTCCTTAAGATATGTGACTGTTATAAGAGCTTACAGTCTAGGACCTTGTACAATAGGCCCCAATCTCATATCCATGCTCTCAATTTCAGTTCTCCAAGTTTGTATATTACAGTTAGTCCATATGAGTGAGGCATGATAATATTTGTCTCTTTGTTTCTGACATTTCATTCACCATACAGTCCTTAAAGTTCATTCACCTAGTTGCAAGCATCACAACCTCATTCCTTTTTGTGGCCCTTCAGTAGTCCATTGTATGTATACAGCACATTTCCCCCTTCCTTCCCTCGGTTGTTGTACCCTTAGCCACCTCCATATACTGTGAATCTTGAAAACTGCCACCATAAACACCAGCATGAAAATGTACATTTTCCACTCTCTGCTCCTCCAGGTATATACCTAGTGATAGGGTTTCACGATCATATGGCAACCCCACCTCTAGCCACCTGTGGAATCACCACACTGTCCTCTAAGGGGCTGCACCTCTCGGCTTCCCTACCAACAGTGAATAGGTATATCTCTTTCTCCACATTTTCTCTAGCACTTGTTTCTCTCTGCTCTTTTTTTTTTTTTTTTTTTTTTTTTTTTTTTGGCATGTGCAGGTTCCAGGAATTGAACCCGGGTTTCTGGCATGGCAGGCCAGAATTCTGCCACTGAGACTTTATCTTTCCTTCTGGTTTCATATGTGCCCCCAGCCCTTCTCCACAACCATACTCACATTCAGTTTCATTCAGTGTACTTACATTATTGTGCTACCTTCAGGTAGTATTGTGCTATCCATTTCTAAATTTTTATAATCAGTCCTGTTTCACAATCTGTATTCTTTCAGCACCAAATGCCCAATCTCGCCCCTCGTTCTCTCTCCTAATAACCTGTTTTCCTAGCTTTAACTCTCAAAGTTCACTCATTAATTTTAGTTCATATTAGTGAGACCATACAGTAGTTGTCCTTTTGTTTCTGGCTAATTTCACTTAGCACAATGTCCTCAAGATTCATCCACGTTGTTACATGCTTCATGACTTTATTTTGTCTTACAACTGTGTATTATTCCATCATATGTATATATCATAGCTTGCTTAACCGCTTGTCATTGTTGGACATCTGGGCTGTTTCCATCTCTTAGCAATCAAAAATATTGCTGCTATAAACATCGGTGTGCAAATGTCTATTTATGTCATTGACTTCGGTTCCTCTGAAAACATACCTAGTAATGGGATTGCTGGATCATATGGACATTCTATACTTAACTTCCCGAAGAACTGCCAAATGGCATTCTAGAGCAGTTGCAACCTTTTCCATTCCCACTAACCGTGGATAAGTGTGCCTCTTTCTCTTCTTCAGCACTTACTGTTTTCTGTTTTTTTGATAATGGCCATTCTAGTGTGTGTGACAAGGTATCTCATTGTGGGTTTTTTGTTTTGTTTTGTTTGGCATGTTCAGGCTCTGGGAGTCGAACCCGAGTCTCCCGCATGGCAGGCAAGAATTCTACCACTGGGCTATCTTGCACTGCCCCTCATTGTGGTTTTGTTTGCATTTTCCTAATAGCCAGTAAAGTTGAGCATCTTTTTATGTGCGTTTTAACCATTTGTATTTCCTCTTTCCAGAAGTGTCTGTTCATGTCTTTTGCCCATTTTTTAACTGATCAGAATTTTTAGCTCTTGTTTTCTGCTTCTTGTCCCACCTATATAGAACTTTCTTTTTTTGGAGGAGGGTCTCCTCAGATATTATTGACCCTGGTCAGATTTTCCCAAACCAGACAGGCTCACATCTCAGGAAGAGAGAATAGCCAGCATCAGTTTTCCCTGACCATGAGACACAGCAGGTTGACAGACTTTCCTATGAAGCCTCTAGACTGTACTTTTCTTATCCTGCTTAGCATGTGGTACTTTTCAGCCTGCAGCTCCCCACTGGCAAAAAGTGATGTGGTGCTTTTAATTTCAGCAGCCTCTCCCTGCCAGTGGTGTGGTTGAGACAGAGGCTGAAGTAGTAGGTGGGCTTTGTTTGCTTTTGTTTTCCAGCTACTGGGTCCTGAATTCCCTGAAGGAGGGCCTCCACTTTATATGGGCCCTGCCCCCATTTTCTTGGAGAAGATATTCCTTTTAGGGAATTAACCCCTTTCCCCTGACTAGTTACTTTGCCTCTGAGACATGTTTTAATTTCACTCTTGACTGGATCAGTGCTGGAGCCTAAGCATGCTTACAGTTCTATTTAATGAGCTAGTAAGAAGTAAAAAAAAAAAAAAAAAAAGAGCAAAAAGCCTTTTCAGAGCTGGACCCCCACTCCCTGAGTTTGCCAATCAAGAGCTTGAGTTGATATGTGGCTCTATGTATCTCTAGGCTCTATGCCCTCTTTTCTTAGGGTCCAGCCCTTTTCCAGTATTTTGTACTGTCCAACTCAAAAAGCCTCAGGTTTGTTTTTCCCATTAGCCCTGTCCCCTCTCTACTGGGGCAAAAACTCCTGGTTCCTTTAGTGCCTACTCCAGGTTTATCTGTGCTCAGGGCCTATTTTCAGTAGTCAGAATTTGTTAATTGATTCCACAATTGGAGCTTTGTTGATCTAAGCTCTTGCAACTAGAAAAGTCTGTTTCTTTTTCCCTCAGGGAACCAGCCTGCCATGTCCTTAGGGGAGGGACACCGAACACTGCAGCTTTGGAGACTTACAGTTCTGTGAGGAATCTCAGCCATTCCACCCGTTCCAGACTGATGTATGCTGTGCATCTGGTCACTGATGTTTCCCCAGAAATTGTTCCATACAGTTCCTGTCTATTTACTAGCTGCTCTGGAGGATGAACTAAATTCCACACCTCACTATGTTGACATCTTGCCCTGCCTGCTGCATGATATTTCTAATTTAAAAGGATTTTGTGTGTATCAATCACTCATGTATAGCTCACAATAACTATGAAATATTAAAAAGAGCTTTTTAGGTTGACTTCCCAGTGATGTGATTACCATCTCAAAGCCCCACAGTCTTCAGTCATCCTAGATCTGAAATCTGAAATTCCCTTTATTTCAGCTTACAGTCCAGCTAAATTGCCAAGTTTCAATAACAACTAAACATTTACAAAGAATAAAAGGACCTATCGGCAGGATTTGATAAAGGAAAAAAGAAGCAGTGAGGCAGGTATTGGGCCTCATAATAAGGCCAACACCAAAGAGTAGGTGTGAGTAAAGCAGGAAAAAGGAAAGCCCTGAATATAAGATAGATTACATCAAGACTCTTGGATAAAAATAATGACACAACAGAGGAGTGCAAGCGTAATTCAGTGGTATAATTCTCACCTGCCATGTGGGAGACCTGTGTTCAATTCCTATCCCATGTACTCCCCAAACAAACAAACAAATGAAAAACCAACTGAACAAAAAAATTTCAACAAATGGTGCTGCAATAAGAGGATACTTACATGGGGAAAGAATGAAATGTGACACTCGCCATACTGCATACCAAAAAATAATAATAATAACTCAACAAATATTAAGTACAGACTGGTGCAGCTTCCTAGCTGCTAAAACAAGCACCATACAATGTATTGGCTTAACAGTAGGAATTTATTGGCTCACAGTTTCAGAGGCTATAAAGCCTGCTTTCTCTCTGGGTCTGTACTTTCTGGCTTGCCAGCAATCTTTGGGGGTTCCCTGGTTTTCCTATCACGTGGTGATTTCTTTTCCTTTCTCTTATGATTCCTAGCTTTTGCATGTTCTCTGAGGCTTTTATCTCTCTCTAGTCTTCTCTTTAAGAACTCCAGTAATAGGATTAAGAACCTGCTTGAGGTAGGCCACAGCATAACTGAAGTAACCTCAACAAAGTTCCTACTTACAATGGGTTCATGCTCTTATGAATTGATTGACTTTAAGAAAATGTTTTTCTAGAGTTCATAAATTCAACCCACCACATTGACTATATGCCATGCACTTTTCTAGGCTCTTTTCATGATCATTTAATGTAACTCTCACCATAATCCTCCAAGGTAATTACAATTACTATTCTCATTTTGCAGTTGTAAACACTGAAGCACAGAGAGGTTAACTAATTTTTCCAAGGTTATTAATTGGCAGAGCCAAGATTTGGATAAACCCTACCTGGCTCCTGAGCCTGTGCTTTTAAGCATCATATATGATAATGACCAACATTTGTTAAATATTGATGGAAAATGTGTGAGACCATTATGAGTACTTCACATGCATTATCTAATATAATAATCCTGTAACAACCCTCAGAAGCCAATGCTATCATTAACCCCATTTGACATATAAAGAAACTGTGATTCCAAGTGATTTAAATTACTTGCCCAAGATCCACACAGCAAATAAGTGACAGACCCAAGATTCAAATCCAAGCACTTTTGTTCTATGACCTGCACTCATAACTACTGCCTACACTGTGTTTTCAGGGAAAATGGGTATTAGTAACCACATCCAACAGATAAGAAACTGGTGTCCAGTGGCTGAGGTCCCATAGCCACTCAGCAGAGAAAGGTCCTAGACCCAGGGTCCCTGAATCTTTATTTTACCAAACCAGTTGACACTTTCACATTGAAACTATCCTATGGTTGGGACTTTGTTTGCAAGGCCTTTCACAGTTCTGCCTCTTTATCAGATGGTTGGCTCAAAGGCAGCTTCTTCATCTTTGATTATTCCACAGTAGTTTCATGCATTGGTTGCTGTTCTTTTCTTGTGTTTCAAATCTGAGAACTATTAAAGAGTTTATCTAAGATCACAAGGAGTAAACAACCCTAGAATGTTCTTCCTTACCCTCTCCCTCTCCCCTCTCCCTCTTTAGGCCTTACAGGAATTACATTGGCAATATTCACAGAAAAAAAAAATCATTCAGCCAGTGCTACCTAACAAATCACTTTGAAACTATTTTAGAAGTGACAGATGAGTGCAAGGTCCTAGAAGGCACATGTTCTTGCTTCCTTAATTGCTGCCTGACTAAAAGCATGAGGCAAACAATATTAAGAATCTTATCTCTGAAATTCACTACCTCAGATGGCAGAAGAAGCTGTACAAATAACTATTAAAAAGGCCTACTTAAACCTTATTTGCTCAATATTAATTAAGAGCTTCTAATATAATCCAGCATCTGTGAAGGAGCCAAGAAGACAGCTGTGGTTTACTGAGATGAATAGTTCATATTTTATAACCCTTTTAAAAGTTTAAGTAGCTTGAGGTACTTTAATAAACACTGGAATTAAGCCTTCTAATACCACCATGATATAAGAAAGGTACAAAATATGTAGTCCTTCCTTTCTGAATTCTTAAATTGAGACACAAATATATTAAGCAAGAACACATCTCCATATTCTTAACTCTCTGCCATGTCCTTAAACTAGGGGTTCTACATAGCATAATAGATATAGGCAAAAATGTGAAGGTAAAATTTATCTTTTGGATCCTTCTGCATTTTCCTTCACCCATTCAGCTATCTTCATTCCCTTTTGATGATTACTTCTTCCCCTGCTCAAATACCCTAGTGCTCAAATACTTTTATTAAGGCTTCTAATATGGAACAATTCTATGCTTTATGCCTCCTCCTCCACATTCCCCATTCTACAAATTATATAGATCCCATTCCATAACTTCCTACCAAGTATCATCCATAAAAGCTATCAGATGACCTGGTGTTCTAGTTTGTTAGCTGCTGGAATGCAACACACCAGAGATGAATTGGTTTTTAATAAAAGGGGATTTATTTAGTTAAAAATGTATCGTTCTTCACAGGAGAGGCAGCTAACTTTCAACTGAGGTTCTTTTCTTACATGGGAAGGCACAGGGAAATCTCTGCTGGCTTTTTCCCCGGGCCTCTGGGTTCGAACAACTTTCCCTGGGATGATTGCTTTCTGCATCTCCAAAGGCCTGGGCTGAGCGGCAAGTGCTGAGATGAGGTATGTTGAGCTGCTTGAGCTGTGCTACATTGAGCTCTCTCATTTCAGCATCCAGCCAATTAAATCAAACATTCATTGCAGCAGGTACACCTCCTAGCCAACTGCAGATGTAATTAGCTACAGATGAGGTTCACATGCCATTGGCTCCTGTCCACAGCAATAGAACTAAGCACCTTCACCTGCTCAATTTGACACCTGAGCCTAACTACCACACCTGACAAACCCACTTCTGGGAATGCATGTGACAGAAATGAAAGTACCAGCAGGTAAAAACAGATGTAGGAAGATGAAGGAATAGAATGACCAACCATCCCAATTTCCCTAGAACTAAAGGGTCTCATGGGATACAGGATTTTCAGTACTAAAACTAGGAAATCCAGGTCAATCAAAATGAGTTAGTAACCTAAAAAACATTGTTTATAGTAAGCAAACAAACTGACAAAAAAAATCTGAATGTTCATCAAATGGGTAATGGTTATGTAAATTATGGGACATCATTTTATAGAATACTACCTGGCTACTATTCTACATACTCATACAAAGAATGAGGCAAATCTATATGCATTGGATAGAGAAGATGATTATAATTAAATATTAAATGAGAAGTCAAACTCTCCTATAATATGTCTAGTATGCTACTATTTTAGTGAAAAAGAATTAAAGGCAACAAAAACTGGAAAAGTGACACAATCAGATTTGCATATTGGACCCAATCTTAAAAATGAAAAGAAAATAACACGCCATTTAAAAAATCAATTTTTGTACTGAATAATGCAAGGATGAAAATGGTGGTCCATAAATTTTGATAAGTCATTAGGGTAGTTATTCAAAGTCATTTTAGTGCACTAAATTTAGTCTAAAACATCAATCATGCTACCTCCAGCCTAGGAATTCTGTGTTTGAAAAATGTAGCACAAATACAACAGAGAATAGAGCCATCTTTAATAAGTTAGACTTACAGAATCATTTTATTCCAGAAAATGTGAATATTCAAAAGGAATCGAATAGGAAGAAAGAATAACATAATGAAAAACAAGCAGGTATTATTTTCAGTTTTTCTTTAAGTGTCCTAAAAATAAAAGCTGGTGATGGGAGTGAAGAGAGAGAGAGAATAAAAACACGTGAGATAATGTTTAGCCAGTAAATAGAAGTTTTAGATAAATAATAGTATAGAACATTGAATTTGATGGTGCTGTAGATATTTATTATGAACAAAGTTCATTGTATGTTATATATGGAAATAAGTAAAAGTGATTATAAAGCTGTTTCTGTGAATGAATGACTGCCGGTGCAAAAATTGTGTTTTCTGAGTGAAATATGTAATAGAGGTATTCAAGACTTTAGGGAGTTGTTAATAGCTCAGGGCATATCTCCCTTGAATGTCAAAAGACCTCAGTATACAAGAAGAAAGAAGAGTGAACGTTAAGCAAACCAAAAGGGAAATAATGGTTCTTAATAATTAATAGGAATACAGGCTCCTTTAATATTTTTCTAAAGCTATTCTATGTTGTCCAAATTTATGTCCAAATGAAGTGTATTCCTTTTATAATCAAAACAAAAAAATTAAGTTATCCACTCACTATAGGGAGAATGTAGAAACAATTGTCCCAGTACAATGGTAAATTGGTGTGCTGCTTTGAAAAGTTGTATGTACCCTAGAAAAGCCATGTTTTAATCCTAATCCCATTTTTTAAAGGCAGCTGTTTCTTCTAATCCCTATTCAGTACTGTATGTTTGAAACTTTAATTAGATTATCTTCCTGGAGATGTGACTCAATCAAGAGTGGTTGTTAAACTGGATTAGGTGAAATGTGTCTCCACCCATTCCAGATGGGTCTTGATTACTTTACTGGAATCATATAAAAGTTCAGGGAACTCAGATAAGGGTCTAGTATCCAGAATTTATAAAGAGATTATTCAACTCAACAACAAAAAGACAGCCAACCCAATTACAAAATGGGAAAAAGACTTAAACAGACACCTACCAGAAGAGGAAATACGGATGGCCAAGAGGCACATGAAGAGATGCTCAATGTCCCTGGCCATTAGAGAAATGCAAATCAAAACCACAATGAGATATCATCTCACACCCACCAGAATGGCCATTATCAACAAAACAGAAAATGACAAGTGCTGGAGAGGATGCGGAGAAAGAGGCACACTTATTCACTGTTGGTGGGAATGTCAAAGGGTGCAACCACTGTGGAAGGCAGTTTGGCGGTTCCTCAAAAAGCTGAATATAGAATTGCCATACGACCCAGCAATACCATTGCTAGGTATCTACTCAAAGGACTTAAGGGCAAAGACACAAACGGACATTTGCACACCAATGTTTATAGCAGCGTTATTTACAATTGCAAAGAGATGGAAACAGCCAAAATCTCCATCAACAGAAGAGTGGCTAAACAAACTGTGGTATATGCATACAATGGAATATTATGCAGCTTTAAGACAAGATAAACTTGTGAACCATGTAATAACATGGATGGACCTAGAGAATATTATGCTGAGTGAATCCAGCCAAAAACTAAAGGACAAATACTGTATGGTCCCACTGTTGTGAACGGACATTCGAGAATAAACTTGAAATATGTCATTGGTAACAGAGTTCAGCAGGAGTTAGAAACAGGGTAAGACAATGGGTAATTGAAGCTGAAGGGATACAGATTGTGCAACAGGACTAGATACAAAAACTCAAAAATGGACAGCACAATAATACCTAATTGTAAAGTAATCATGTTAAAATACTGAATGAAGCTGCATCTGAGCTATAGGGTTTTTTTTTGTTTTTGTTTGCTTGTTGGTTTGTTTGTTGTTGTTGTTTTTTACTATTACTACTACTTTTATTTCTTTTCTTTATATTAACATTTTATATCTTTTTCTGTTGTGTTGCTAGTTCCTCTAAACTGATGCAAATGTACTAAGAAACAATGATCATGCATCTATGTGATGATGTTAAGAATTACTGAGTGCATATGTAGAATGGTATGATTTCTAAATGTTGTGTTAATTTCTTTTTTTTCTTTCCGTTAATAAAAAAAAAAAAAAAAAAAAAAAAGTTCAGGGAACATTTCAGAGAAAAGGGGAGATTCTGAGAGAGCAGAACAACGTAGCCATAAGAAGCAGAGAGTCCACCAGCCAGCAATCTTTGGAGATGAACAGGGAAAATGCTTCCCAGGGAGCTACATGAAACAGGAAACCAGGAGAGAAAGCTAGCAGATGATGCCATGTTCGCCATGTGCCCTTCCAGATGAGAGAGAAGCCCTGACTGTGTTTGCCATGTGCCTTCTCACTTGAGAGAGAAACCCTGAACTTCATCGGCCTTCTTGAACCAAGGTATCTTTCCCTGGATGCCTTAGATTGGACATATCTATAGATTTGTTTTAATTGGGGCATTTTCTCAGCCTTAGAACTGTAAACTAGCAACTCATTAAATTCCCCTTTTTAAAAGCCTATCTGTTTCTGGTATATTGCATTCTGGCAGCTAGCAAACTAGAACAATTGGAAATCCCTTTTTGCAAAGCAATTGACAGTATCAATAAAAATTTTAATGTGAATATCTTCAATCCAACAATTCCACATTTCTTTGCAATGATATGCATGTATAAGGACAATTATTGCAGTGCCATTGTAATAGTAAAACTTGGAAGAACCTAAGATCATCGATAGGATATTGGTTAAATAAACTAAACCAAATACATACATATTAAGAAATAAAAGGCAAACATTTAAAGGAACAATGTAAATATGTAAATAATGACATGAAAGGCTGTCAATAGTATTTAAGTGAATTTTAAAAAGTTGTAGAACAATGTGCATATAATCCCATAGCTTATTTCACACACATATTTGCATATGCATAGAAAAAGTCTAGAAATATAGAAACTAAACTGTAATCAGTGGCTATTTCTGTAGAGATGAAGAGGAAAGAGTGGAGAGGACTTTATATATTTGCATAGGGCTTGAGATTTTTTTAAACAATAGCCATGTTTTATCATCTAAAAAGACATATTTAAAAAAATTAAAAAATAAATAAAAGATATATTTAACCCAGAGTAAGGAATATGACAGGAGAATAAATAAGTTATAGTGTATCTATACAACAGAACATCTAACAAGTAGTAAAATGAATGAAATACAGCCATACGTATTGTGCAGGTTTGAAAGGATTATATACCCTAAAAAAGCCATGTTTTAATCCTAAACCATTTTATGGAGGCAGCCACTTCTTTTAATCCTATTCAGCACTGTAGGTTGGATATTTGATTAGATAATCTATACAGAGCTTTGATATGTCCAATTGTGGGTATAAATTTGATTACAGATAGAAGTGACTATACCCATTCCAGGTGGGGCTTGATTAGTTTACTGGAATCGTTAAAAGAGGAAATATTTCAGAGAGAACCACCAGAAGGAGGAGAGCCACAAGAACCACAAAAGCCCATGCAGCCAGAGAGACTTTGAAGATGAAGAAGGAAAATGCACCCAGAGGAGCTTCATGAAACAAGAAGCCTGGAGAGAAAGTTTGTAGATGCTGCCATGTTCGCCATGTGCCTTTCCAATTGAGAGAGAAACCCTGAACGTCATCGGCTTTTTTTTTTTACTTTCTTTATTGTATAATATAACACACATACAAAGCAAAGAAAGAAAAAAGCAATAGTTTTCAACAAGTGATTACATGACAGATCCCAGAGTTTGTCTTGGGCTACCATACCATCATCTCAGATTTTTCCTTCTAGCTGCACCACAACATTGGAGGCTTGAAGGAATTTTTTTTTATCACCACAATCAACTTTTTGCATGTGAAAATAACATATATACAGAAAAGCAATAAATTTCACAGCACAGCACAACAATTAGTTGTCAATAATAAGGGGTCAGGAGATGGAACTATTCGATGTTCTGTAGAGACTGGCCCCTCTAGGTTTCAGGACTTACTTATCTGGTCCAGGGACCCATCAGGACATTGTAGGTTTCTGGAAAGTGACCCTAGTGGATGAAGCCTTTGTAGAATCTTATATAGTGCCCTAGGTATTCTTTAGGATTGGCTGGAATGGTTTTGGTTGGAGTTTGGCAAGTTATGATAGGTAGCAATGTCTAACTGAAGTTTGTGTAAGAGTGAACTCGAGTGTAGCCTCTTGACTCTATTTGAACTCTATCAGCCACTGATACCTTATTTGTTACACTTCTTTTCCCCATTTTGGTCAGGATGGCATTTTTGATCCCACTGTGCCAGGGCCAGATTCATCCCTGGGGGTCATCTCCCATGTCAACAGGGAGTCTTTCACCCCTGGATGTCATGTCCCACTTAGGAGGAGAACAATGATTTCACTTGCAGAGTTGGGCTTAGAGAGAGTGAGGCCACATCTGAGCAACAGAGAAATCCTCTCAAGGTGACTCTTAGGTACACCTATAGGTAGACTGAGCTCTGCTACATACATAAGCTTCACAAGAACAAGCCTCAAAATCAAGGGCTTGACCTATTGATGTGGGTGTCCCAAATGTTTGAACACATTATCAGGGGTTTCCCTGGTGGCAAAGTTAATAGTTCCATATTTTTTTCTCCCATCCTTCAAGGAATTTTGCCAATACTTTTTGATTATTTGCTTAACATATTCTGGGACATATCCAGGCATTACATTAAGCTATACAGGATTAAAGATCTTCATTCTTATTCTGGGCTCCTTGTCTTTCTATTGTTTAAATGAGCTATCTAGACAGGTTGAGTTAGATTATGTGCTACAGAAAATTTAGGTTCTGAACAAAATAAACCTTTCTTCCTTTGGTCTCCAAGAGTAGGTGATGTTCTAAAATATAGACAATGTCTTCCTTACCCCTGTATTCTGAATTACCTTAATCCTGACCTGATCACCTTCATTCTTATTGTTGCATACCCAGTTATACATATACAAAACAGTCTCTAAAAATCCAGAAATAGTAATTACCATTCTAGATAAAATGCATCATTAGCCTTCTTGAACCAAGGTATCTATCCCTAATGCTTAAGATTGGACATTTTTATAGCCTTGCTTTAATATGGACATTTTTGCAGGCTTAGAACTGTAAACAAGCAACTTAGCAAATACCCCCTTTTAAAAACCATTCTGTTTCTGGTATATTGCATTCCTGAAGCTAGCAAACTAGAACACACATCAACATGAGTGAACCTCATAAACAACATATTGCACAAAGTAATGGTTTGGAGAAAATATACACAATATGAATCTATGTATATAAGATCCAAAGTGTGCATAAAAACTAACCAACATTGTTTAGAGATACATACAAGAAAAAGGGCAAGGAGATAGCAAACACAAATTTCAGAAGCATGGTTATGTCTGGAGAGGAGGAAGGGCAACCTTTTGGTTATATTCTAGTTCTGAGGCTGGGCAGTAGGTAAATGGGTGTTCAATTTATTATTATTACCATATGTATATGTTATTTATACTCTCATATATGATAGAGTTCAAACATATAAATTACATTATAGATTTCATAATTTTAAAAAATTGAAGAAAAGAAAAAAAAAGAATTGACAGCTATCCTGAAACAAATTCGAGTCACACACACAAAACAATTGGATAAATGTATGCACATTAAAGTGTTAGAAGATGATTGGAGCCATAAAATCAGAGTTTCAGAGGGACAAATGCAATTCAGCTGAGCCTCTCTAGAGATTCAAAATCTTACCACCAAGGAAGGAATGAATAAATGGCATTTTAGGCACTAGGAAGAAGAGGAGAATCTTTCTGGGTGATTGGGAAAGGGATATTCCTGGAATTCTACCATTACATCACAACACGTGAGGAGCAACTCATCCTTCTCCCAAAAGATTTAGGGAGTCAATGACTACTATAAAATTTATCTTCAGGGTAGTATCAAAGAACTTGGTACAGATTTAAGTATTAACTTTAGCCATGTCTATAAAGGGCTTCCAGGATAATCAGTAAAGTCTAATAACTGGCTTAATACTTCATTGAATGAACCCAAATATTTGAATTGGTAACCCTTTAAAGACACAGTTTTTGACATGTTCATTCTTCCATTAGAACATTAATTAAATGTAACCTAAACAACAGTAATCACCTCCATCACCTTTACTCCCCAGCAAAGAAAATAGAAAAGATAAAAGAAGGTTCTAATATGCTCAGACATCATGGTTTTGTTCAAATTACTTAAAAACTTTTGATATTTAATTGTTACTTTTCCCCTAGAAATTAAAGAATGTCAATAAATAAGGATGAAGCATTTTATATAACTTAACAAAGAAAGGGTCAGGCTCTCAATCTCATATCCATCAGCCTGAAATAGGAAGCAGGAGCACAATGCAGAAAACTCATCTGTCTTTATTAAGACTTGGCACTGAGGGAGCACACAATAGAGAAGAGCTCATTTAGTAAATGGCAGTTCCCACTCTACAAAGTGACAGAAAATTTACTGCACTGTCAGCAAGAAAAAAAGCAATCCACTCAGAGAAAATTATTATGTTAGGAAGATTTAAAGAGGAAGAACTTTTCAGTGAAATTAGAGAGTACAAAAACGTCTACCTTATAATACATAGCTAAGAAGAAAAATCTTCCTACAAGCCAATGTTCATATTGCTTTTTTCCTCTCTTGGTCAAATTCTATGCTTTTCATCATTTGAAGCCAGAAACAAGACTTAGTTTTACCTGAAAACTTATCTAATTTCAATACAAACTAATTTCATCTTCATGCTGCCATATTTCCCATTGGGAATAATTTAGCATTCTAACAAGTCATTTACTGTATACATATTTACTATGTACATACATTCACACATATTTACTATGCTTGATTGTTTCATATACTGGTTTGCTATGTCCCCCAAAAAAGTTCTTTGTGGACAGAGACTGGACACAGTTCTATTAAGCACTCTTGGAGCTCCATTTAGCAACTGGCAGAGTTCTAGGAACATAATAAGCGTTCAACAATGCTTATAGTTGATCTTTTTCTGATCTAAATTCCATTATCCATGGTGACCACTGTCATTGGACAAAACCTGAAAAAAATCAAATAGCTCCATTTCTTAAATAATTAAAACATTTTCTGAAATAATACACACCCAAGGGCTGAAACATAATAGCACGCAGTGTCTATCAATAGTTGGATGGCTAAACAAAATGTGATGTGTCTGTACAATGGAATATTATTCAGCCATAAAAAGGAATGAAGTTCTGATACATGTGACAATGTGGATGAACCTTGAGAACAGCACGCTAGGTGAAAAAAGCCAAACACAAAATATCACATATTTTATGACTCCATTTATATGAAATATCCAGGATAAGAAAATCCATACTGACAGATAGTAGATTAGTGATTGCAGGAGCCAGTGGGGAGTGGAGATGGGGAGTGATTGTTTAATGGGAATAGGGTTTCCTTTTGGGGTAGTGAAAATATTCTCAGACTATTCAGGGTTGATGGCTGCACATTATTGTAAATGTACCAAAAGCCACAGTATTATATAATTTAAAATGGTGAATTTTATGTTATGTATTTTATATTTATGTTTTACACATACTATATATATATATATACACGCACATACAACAATGTTTGACTATTGAAAAATTACAGAATACAAATGTCTTATGATAAGAAGCAACAGACTTTTGCTCCACCATGCCATATTCCAGATTTCTATTCATCAGGGAAGCCCTTTTTTACTTGGTTAACTGTTTCTTCTTTTAGTTACTTCCTCCTATCTCTACATAAAATGGTTGTATACTAGGTCTCACTTATACCAGCCCCTCTCCCCTGACTACCATTCATCTTGTATAATTAAGTAATTGTTTTGGTTCCTCTGTAAATTACTTTGACTTTTAAGTATTGTGGGTATAGTACTTTTATTACATATTCCTTCTGTTCTCTTCTTTTCACCTTTTTCATCTGTGCTTTCCTTTTGTATTCTTTCTATAATCCTGATTAAGTCTTTTGAACTTTGTAGGTTAAACTGAAAGTTACAATCAATCACCAAAAAAAAAAAAAACCAGTGTTCACATTATTGTGACTAAGTAAATAGTGTTCACCTCAGGGTCAAGAATTAAAATACATTTCCTTTCTTGTACAAATTAAAAAATTTTTTCCTGAAGTTTCCAAAAGCCTCCCTCTCTGCATATTGTACTATTTGATTGCTTCAAAGCCTCAGTTTATTTGTTGATTTTTTTTTCAAGCTCTCCATCATAAAAGAAGGCCCCTCTTTTTCTGGAAACTTCCCTCCCAGAACCCTCCAACCTCAGGCTTCATTGTGAGCCAGTTCCTAGAAAGGAACTACTTCCCTAGATTAGATCCACTCTTCAGAAATTGATGCCTTCCTTTTTCCTGGTTAGTTCCTTCTTTTTTTATTTTTTTCTGGACTTAATTCTCAACTTCCTTTAAAAATATTTGCTGCAAATTAAATCTGGGAGTCTTTTCATGCCTGTACCATAAGTACACGGAATCGTGAATAGGGTGTGAGACTTTGCTGGTTTGTACCAGTTAGTGTGATGCCTGATATATCCCAGAGTAATGTGGGCAGAGAATTTAAAAGTATTTGCAAAGTCCCTTTGGGGGACTGGTGTGAAAGAAGGAAATATTCAACTTACCCATCTAGGGAATTCCTGATATCCTCACAAGGACTGGGGACAATCAATTCAATAGGCTGAGCCCTCAAACTTGGGGTTCACCCCTATGAAGCTTATTGTTGCAAAGGAGAAGCTAAACCTACCAATAATTATGCCTGAGGGTCATCCCCAGAAAACCTCTTTTGTTGCTCAGATGTGGCCTCTCCCTCTAAGCCAACTTGGCAGGTGAATGCACTGCCCTCTCCATTAAGTAGGATCTGACTCTCAGAGGTGTACATCTCCCTGGCAATGTGGGAAATGACTCCCAGGGATGAGTTGGGAGCCTGCATCATGGGATTGAGAAAGTCTTCTTGACTAAAAGGGGGAAGAGAGAAATGAAACAAAATAAAGTTTTAGTGGCTGAGAGATTTCAAACAGATTCAGAAGTTATTCTTATGCATTATATAGATATCCCTTTTTAGTTTATGGTGTATTGGAGTGGCTACTGGGAAGTATCTGAAGTTGTTAAACTGTATTCCAGTAGCCTTCATACTTGAAGACAATTGTATAACTATACAGCTTTTGCAGTGTGACCATGTGATTGTGACATCCTTGTAGCTGATGCTCCCTTTCTCCAGGGTATGGACAGATTAATAAAAAAAATAAGGACAAAATAAATAATGGTGGGGGGGAATAAGATGGGAAAAAATTGGGAAGATTGCAATACTAGTGGTCAATGAGAGGGAGGGGTAAGGAGTATGGGATATGTGAGTTTTTTAATTCTTTTTATTTCTTTTTCTGATATGACACAAATATTCTAAAAATGATCATGGTGAAGAATACACAACTATGTGATGATATGTGAGCCATTGATTGTATAATATAGGTGGACTGTATTGCATGAATATATCTCAATAAAAATATTTTTAAAAGAGTCTTCTTTTTTCTATTTTTTATCATCTTGGAAGATAAACTGCTGAAAGTTTTCCTCAAATATCTTATGATCATTGATTTTCTATCCACATAGAAAATAGAGCAATAAAATGGAGCAATACAAAAGTGATTGGGAGAACTGCACATATGCACATCCCTCAGCCTCACTTCCCAGCTCTGAGAAAGTGCCGACCTGTGCAGCCAGGTTACATCTGTCCCCAATCCATGAAGACTTAATGCCGATCTGCTGCCACAGCTCTATGCATGCGTGCAAAGGGCCCTGTGCCTTAGACCAGCAAACACCAGGATTATGCCCCCAGACTGGTGCACCTGCACAGCTACATCCTCCCTGGCTGCTGGGTGCCTCGTCATCAGCAAAACATCCCCAACCTATGCCCATACCTGCCCTGAAACAAGTCACCATACTGAGTGCTTCACCCTATGCCCTGCTGTCTGCTGTACAACCATTCTGAAAACACAAGACCTTAGACTACTGAAAGAAATCAACTCCCAAAGTAAATCAATCAAGATATTTGCATGTCACAAAGGCAGAAGATCACTAGTCATATTACAATGCAGGCAGATATAGCCTTGCCTAATGACCAAATTAAAACACCAGAGGAGACACAGATGTTGGAACAACTAATCAAAGATGTTTATACAACTCTACTTGATAAAATAAGTGGGGTAGCAAATGACATAAAGGAGATCAACAAGACAGTACAAAAAGGAATTTCAAAGAATAATTAGAAAAATAGCAGAAATCACAGAAATTAAAGACTGTTGACCAAATAAAAAACATACCAGAGGCAAACAACATCAGATTTGAAGAGACAGAAGAAAGAATAAGTGATATAGAGGACAGGATAATTGACTTCGAAGACTTAAAACAGCAAAGGGCAAAAAAGATGGAAAAAATGAATTGGATCTCAGGGAAATGATAGACAAAACAAAGTGCATAAATATAAGAATCACTGATGTCCCAGAAGAAGAGAAGAGTAAAGGGCTAGGAAGAGTAGCTGAGGATATAATGGGGGAAAACTTTCCAACCCTCATAAAGTCATAAATATACAAGTCAAAGAAGCCCAAAGATCGATGTAAGATTTAAAGTACCTTAAATATGTTACTGCCCAAAACTCTGTTTTCAATTCATCCCTACCTGACTGGAATGTGAAGATGTCAGAAGGGAAAGGACCAAAGGAAGTAGATGACCTAGTCTAGTATCTGAAAAACTTTCTGCAGAGCACCATCTTACACCTTCATACTCTGTAGGTGTGGAATATACCACCTTGACTAAGCTAAGAAAAGTTTCTCACTTCACATTGAATCTTGTGATTGAATCAAATTTCTAAATTTGTTTATTTTTCATATACATATAGCTCAGCATCTTATACAAGTGCTTAATATTTACTTTACTGTTGGGTGAATTGTTATCAAACGTAATCTGATGATATGACAGATTATCTAGCACCATATCCTCCCTAAATGGAAACAGAAGTGATTATGATTGATAATCAACAAGGAAGTTATCTGTTTCAGAAATTTATAAAATGTAAGGCCTAGTATATTTCAATTATGTATTTTCACCTAAATTAATATTTTCTTTCATTCTTGTTCAGTAACAAAATATGGGAATTTTTTCCTGTTTATTTGTAAATTTTAAATCTGCAGATTTTGTTGAGATATATTCAAACAGAATCTATCCTATCCAAAATAAACAATGTCTCACAGTATCCTGACATAGATGTACAATCATCATCATCACTTTCAATTTTGGACAATTTTCATTGCTCCTAAGAGAAAAATAACAGATACACACACTCACACCAAAGAGAAAACCCAAAACATCCATAACTCTTTCTCCTCGCCCCCCCCCAATTATTTGCCCTTAGTATTATTGGAGTACTAGTGAGGTATTCCTGTTGAATATAGACTGTAGCATGCAATAAAAACTCTATTTTTAACTCTTTGGACAAGTGTCACACCTTTGAAGTACTTTGTGCAATAACTTATTTATATTTATAATGCTAATAAGTAAGATACATGACTTTAAACAACCCCTTTCAATAATATTCACCTTCAATTACTTATAATCTTGTGAACAAACTACCATCACCTCTGTTCTTTCCTGTACATTTAAGTCCAACCTTGTTAACAAGTCTGTACGTATTAGGTAGCTGCTTCCCCTTCTCTAGCCTCTGTCTATCTCTGGGTCCTTTTTATTCTACATTTTAAGACTCTGAGTTTACACTTTCTAAGGGATTCATATTAGTGAAATCATACAGTATCTGTCCTTTTGTGCCAGGCTTATTTCATTCAGCAGTATGTCTTCATGTTTCATCTATGTTGTCATATATTCAAGACCTGATTCTTTCTGAGTGACTCATAATATTCCATTGTGCTCATCTGAAACTGTTATATACTCCAGAAAAGCCTCGTTCTTTAAACCTCAATCCATACTATTGGGTGGGATACTTTTCATTAAGTTGTTTCCATGGAAATGTGACCCACCCAATTGTGGATGGAACTTGTTGATTAGGTGGTTTCTATGGAGATGTGTCTCCACCCATACAACATGGGATTGCTTACTGGAGCCTTTTAAGAGGGAACCATTTTGGAAAAAGCTTGAGAGCCCACATAGCCAGAGACCTTTGTTACAGAAGGAAAACACCCCCAGGGAATCCTTATCAAATGAGAAGCCAGGAAAAAAAGCTGACACATCACCACGTGCCTTCCCAGTTGACAGAGGTGTTCCAGATAGCATCAGCATTTCATGAGTGAAGGTAACCTGTTGCTGGTACCTTAATTTGGACATTGTTCATGGCCTTAGAAATGTAAACTTGCAACTTAATAAATTCCCTTTCAAAAGCTGGAAAAGAAAATGAAGCCCAATGAACTCCAAACAGAATAAATCCACATAGGCCTTCCCCAAGACACATACTAATCAGTCTGTAAAATGTTGAAGAGAAGCAGAAAATCCTGAAAGCGGCACAAGAAAACCAATCTACTACATACAAGGAAAATCAAATAAGACTGAGTTCAGACTACCCAACTAGCACCCTAGAGGCGAGAAGGCAGTGGTATGATATATTCAAGATCCTGAAAGAGAAAGACTTTCAGCCAAGAATTCTATACCCACCCAAATTGCCTTTTAAATTTGAGAGAGAGAATAAAGTTTTCAGAGACAAAGAACTCCTGAAAGAATTTGTCAACAAGAGACTGGCCCCACAAGAAATACAAAAAGGAGTTCTGCTGGCTGAAAAAAAAAGAAATGAGTAGGAGGTCTGAAGGAGGGCACAGAATTAAACAGTGCCACTAAGGGTAATTTAAAGAATACAAAGAGAAAGAGGGAAAAGAATATATAGATCTGACAAATAAAATAAAAAGATAAGATGGTGGAATCAAGAAACACCTTTTCAGTAATAACTTTGAGTGTTAACAGAATAAACTTACCAATTGAAAAATACAGAATGGCAGAGTGGATTAAGAAACATAATCCAGCTAGAGGTTGCTTACAAGAGACTCATCTTAGAACCAAGGATACAAATAGAATGAAAGTGAAAGGACGGAAAAAGATTGTCCATGCAGGTTGTAACCAAAAGAAAGCAAGAGTAGCTATACTAATATCAGGCAAAATAGATTTTAAATGTTAAGACATCATAAGAGACAAAGAAGGACACTATGTACTAATTAAAGGGTCAATTCACCAAAAGATATAACAATCAAATGTTTATGCTCCCAATCAAGGAGCTCCAAAGTACATAACACAGACATTGGCAAAACTGAAGGGAGTGATAGATGTTTCAACAATAATAGTAGGAGATTTCAATACACCACTCTTCTCTATAGATAGAACAACCAGACAGAAGATCAACAAGGAAACAGAGAAGTTAAATACCTTGATTAGGGCGAGCAATGGTGTCGCAGAGGCAGAGTTCTTGCTTGCCATGCCGAACACCTGGGTTCAGATCCCAGTGCCTGCCCATGCAAAATAAATAAATAAATAAATAACTTCATAAATGAATTAGACCTAACAGGTATATATAGGCCATTGCACCCCAAAGCACAAAGTTATACATTCTTCTCTAGTGCTTATAGAACATTCTCCATGACAGATCATATGATGTGGCACAAAGCAGGTCCTTATAAATTAAAAAATATTGAAATTATTCAAAGCACTTTCTCTGATCACAATGGGAAGAAGCTGGATCTCAATAACCACCAAGAACAAGAACATTCACAATATATGGAGACTAAATAACACACTCTTAAATAACCAGTAGATCAAAGAGGAAATTGTTAGAGAAATCAGTAGCTATCGGGAGACGAATGAAAATGAGAATACAACTTATCAGAGTATATAGGACATGGCAAAGGCTGTGCTGAGAGGGAAATTTATCGCCTTAAATGCCTATATTGAAAAACAAGAAAGAGCAAAAATCGAGGACTTAACAGCAGACTTGGAAGAATTTGAGAAAGAACAGCAAACTAACCCCAAAGCAAATAGAATAAGAAAAATAACAAAGATTAAGATTAAAGCAGAGATAAATAAATGGGAGAACAAAAGAACAATAGAAAGAATCAATAAAACCAAAAGTTGGTTCTTTGAGAAAATCAATAAAATTCATGAGCCACTAGCAAGACTGACATAGAGCAAAAGAGAGAGGCTGCAAATAAACAAAATCAGAAATGAGGAGGGGTGTGTTACCACAGACCCTGCAGAAATAAAAGAAATCATAAGAGGATACTATGAACAACTATAAGCCAACAAACTAGACAACTTAGATGAACTGGACAGATTCCTGGAGACACACAAACAAACTACACGGACATGAGAAGAAATAAAGGATCTTAACACATCATTCTCAAGTAAAGAGATTCAATCAGTCATCAAAAATCTTCTTACAAAAGAAAAACCCAGGGCAAGATGGCTTCATAGGGAAATTTTATCAAATATTCCAAAAAGAACTAACACCAATCCTGCTGAAACTTTTCCAAAAAATTGAGAAAAAAGGAACTCTACCTAATGCATTTTATGAAGCTAATATTTTAATACTAAAACTGGGTAAAGATGTTATAAGAAAGGAAAACACAGGCCAATCTCCCTAATGAACATAGATGAAAAAATTCTCAATAAAATATTAGCAAATAAAATCCAACAGCACATTAAACAAATTATACACCATGACCAAGTGGGTTTATACCAGGAATGCAAGGATGATTCAACTCAAGAAAATCAATGTAATACAGCACATTAACAAATCAAAAGGGAAAAAAAATCACATGATCATCTCGATTGATGCTGAAAAAGCTATCAACAAAATTCAGCATCCTTTTCTGATTAAAAACACTCCAAATGATAGGAATTAAAGGTAAGTATCTCAATATGATAAAGGGAATATATGAAAAAATGATAGCCATTATCATAATCAATGGAGAGAGAGTGACAGTCTCTAGTTCTGGTTAGAGCAATCAGGCAGGACAAAGAAAAAAAAGGCATTCAAATTGGAAAGGAAGAAGTAAAACTCTCATTATTTGCAGATGATATGATACTATATTTGTAAGATCCTGAGAAATCTACAGCAAAGTTATTTGAGCTAATAAACAAATTCAGCAAGGTGGTGGGATATAAAATTAATGTGCAAAAATCAGTAACATTTCTATCCACAAGCAATGAGCTAGCTGAGGAGTCAGCCAAGGAAAAAATTCGATTCAAAATAGAAACGGAAAGAATCAAATACTTAGGAATGAACTTAACTAGGGGTACAAGGATTTGAACACAGAAAACTACATAACACTGCTAAAAGAAATCAAAGGAGATCTAAAGAGGTGAAAAAACATTCCTTGCTCATGGATAGGAAGGCTAAATATAGTTAAGATGTCAATCCTCCCCAAATTGATCTACAGATTCAACACAGTATCAATCAAAATTCCAACTACCAACTTTCAAGATTTGGAAAAGCTAATTATCAAATTCATTTGGAAGGGAAAGACACCCCAAAGAGCTAAAAGCATCCTAAAAAAGAACAAAGTGGGAGGATTAACACTACCTGACTTTAAAACCTATTATAAAGCCACAGTGGTCAAAACAGCATGGTACTGTTGCAAAGACAGAAGCATTGACCAATGGAATTGAGAGTGCAGAAATAGACCACCAAATCTATGGTCAGCTGATTATTGACAAGGCCCACAAATCCTCTGAACTGAGACAAAATAGTTCTTTCAACAATTGGGCATGGAAGAACTGGATATCAATAGCCAAGAGAATGAAAGAGCACCCCTATATTACACCCTACACAAAAATTAACTCAAGGTGAGACAAACACCTAAATATAAGAACTAGCACCATAAAGCTTCTAAAAGAAATTGTAGGGAAACATCTTTGAGACCAAATAATATAGCTTCCTAAATGTTACACCCAAAGCACAAGAAACGAAAGAAAACAGATAAATGGGAACTCCTCAAAATCAAATGCTTCTGCACTTCAAAAGACTTTGTCCAAAAGGTGAAGGGGCAGCCAACTCAATGGGAGAAAATATTTGGAAACCACATATCAGACAAAGATTTGATTTCTTATTTATACAAAGAAATCATACAACTCAACAACAAAAGAATAAACAACCCAATTTTAAAATGGACTAAAGACATGAATAGGCATTTTTTTGAAGAGCAAATACAGATGGCTCAAAAGCACATGAAGGGATACTCATTTTCATTGGCTATAGGGGAAATGCAGATCAAGACTACAATAAGTTACCACTTCACACCTTTAAGAATGGGTGCTATTAAACAAGCAGGAAACTATAAATATTGGAGAGGATTTGGAGAAACTGGGACACTTGTGCACTGCTGGTGGGAATGTACAATGGTGTAGCCACTGTGGAAGACTGCTTGGCAGTTTCTTAGGAAACTAGATAGCGAGTTGCCCTATGACCCAGCAATAACACTACTTGGTATATACCCAGAAGAGATGAAAGCAATGACACAAACAGACATTTGCACACCGATGTTCATAGCAGCATTATTCACAATCGCCAAAATATAGAACCAAACCATATGCCCATAGCAGATGAATGGATCAACAAATTGTGGAATATGCATACGATGGAATATTATGCAGCAGTTAGACAAAATGACATCCGGAAGCACATAACAAGATGGATGATCCTTGAGGACATAATGCTGAGCGAAATTAGCCAGACACAAAAGGACAGATACTGTCCAGCATAAAGGTATAATCAGAGGCTTTTAATATAGAATATAGGGGGCTTAGAGATACATAGAAGCTAGAGATGGGTGAACCATTAGCTAATGAGGTTGAACTCCAGTATAAGCGAATAGATAGGAGCGAAGGTGATTCTCTAGTAGATCTAGAAGTAATATTACCATATTGAAGATGAACAAGATTGAAAGGGGTTGTATAGATCTATGTGTTCCACTGATTCACACTAGAAATATGAACAAGTTATTGCAAGGATTACTTCAAAGAAATGATTCTTGTACAAAGAGTGTTTAAGTCCAGAATATGGGGGCGGGGGGTGGGGAACTGCTATTGCATGCTATGAGTCATGTTCAAAAGGAAACCATCAGCACTTCCACAGCAACAGCTAGGTAGATACTGGGGGAGGGACAAGTGTTAAGAGAAGGTTAAGATTTCCTACTTGGTGAGGGTGTGTTTATTGGTTTTTCTGTCTCTTGGGAACAAGAGATTATCTAAAATTGAGAATGTTGATGGACTGTGGACTTTGGGCTCTCTGCATGATGCCAAATGAATGCAGGTGGCTGAAGGATGCACTGACAGAGAAGTAGATTGGCAAATGTTGGTATATACCTATAAATGAAGGTTGTGCTGCTATAAAAAGGACCAATGTTGTGAGATATGCAACGATGTGAATGAACAGTGAGACATTTGGTAAGGCAAAATAAGCCAGAACCAAAAGAGCAACAGTGGTATGGTCTCCTTTAGAAAATGCTTATAAGAAAACAGAGGCCTAGATTGTAAGGTTTTATAGCAGAAACATTAAGTCCATAGTGGTGATTATTATTTCTGGATTTTGAGAGGCTGTTTTTGTATATATAACCTGATATTTAGAGATAAGAATAAAGCCGAACAGGTTGTGGGTAAAGTAATTCAGAACATAAGGGTAAGGAAGACAGTGTCTATATTTTAGAACCACACATACTCTTTGAGACCAATGGAAGAAAGTTTTATTTGACCTGGAACCGAAATTTTCTGTGGTGCATAATCTTATTCAACCTATCTGTCTAACTCATTTGAACAACTGAAACACAGGAAGCACAGAATAAGAAAGAGGTCCTTTAATCCTATATAGATTATTGTAATGCCTGGAAACAGCCTAGAGTATATTAAGCAGATAATCAAAAATGGAACTATTAAACCTTACCACCAGGGAATCCCTTGAAACTGTGTCAAACTTTAGAGATATCCAAATCAATAGGTCATGCCTTGATCATGAGGCTTACTCTTGTGAAGCTTATGTTGGTAGCAGAGCTTAGACTACCTATAGGCACGCCTAAGAGTTACTTCTGGAGGGCCTCTGTTGTTGCTCAGATGTGGCCTCAGTCTCTCTAAGCCCAACTCTGCAAATAAAATCATTGCCCTCCCCTCTACAAGGAGCAAGACATCCAGGGGTGAAAGTCTTACTGGTGACATGGGAGATGACTCCCAGGGATAAATCCAGACCTGGCACCGTGGGATCAACAATTCCATCCTGACCAAAAGGGGGGAAAGAAGTGTAATTAATAAAGCATCAGTGGCAAAGAAAGTACAAATAGAGTCAAGAGGCTGCTCTGGGGATTGCTCTCGTGCAAGCTTCAAGTAGACTTTGCTACCTGCCAACCCCCAACCAGGACCATTCCAGCCATAAAGAACACTTAGGGCAATATATAAAACTCCACAAGGGTTCCAGGCATTAGAGTAACTTTCCAGAAACATACAACCTCCAGATGGGTCCCTGGTCCAGATAAGTCCTGAAACCTAGCCCAGCCTCTTCAGAACATCAGATAGTTCCATCTCCCTACCCCATATTAGTGACAGGCCCTTCAATATCAAAACAATCCCAAAGAGAGGTATAGAAAGATCAAAGGTGATGGTGGAATTATACATAGAAGATAGGACTTAACAAATGAATATAAATGTTGAATCATTAAATTGATACCTCTTTTAGTCTTTAGTATTTTAGAGCAGCTAGAAGTAACAACCTAAAATTGTGAAATTGTAACCTATGTCAAAGTCTGAAATATGTTCTACAACTAACTATGGTGTTGTGCTTGAAATTTATAGCTTTTTTTGTATATCTGTTATTGTTCACAGAAAAAGAAGGGACAAAAAGTCGATTAAAAAAAGTGATTGGGAGCACCATATATACGAGTAGGGAGTTGACCATTTTGTTGGGGGGTGTGCCATAAGTGTAAAGATGTGGAGGACTTTTCTTTTAGAACTTTCAATTTCTTTAAAGAATAAAACTCCGATTTGGGCAGCTTGTGGAGGAGATAACTGACTATCGGGTATTGTGCCCACATAATTAGGGAGGGTAATACAGGGATTAATTCTATAAATATTACTTAATTAATTTCCCCTTTCTGCCTTGTAGCTACTCTCTTTGTTGAATCTAGCATTTACACTGGGAAGGCTGACTTTCTCTTCTACTGTATCACTCCTCTGCATGTATACCAAACGGGGGCTTCTTCTATACTGTTTGTTACCATGCTTCTATCAGCTTTCCAGCTTTCATACGACTTTCATCCACTAACCGCCCCTTTCTCAGTCTCTTCATCATTTTATTCCTTTGCTATCTTGAGAAGTAGAGGCAATATATGCAAGTGATCTGTCTGTCATCCTTAAATTTACTAAAATACACAAAATTATTTTGACTAAATCTTGAGCCTCACTTTGTTATCCTTTCCATCTCTTCCGGGATTATAATATAAAAGAGAATCATACAGCTTACTGTGAGAGCATCTAACCTATTTAGTAAGAAAAGCTCATTTTACAGGTCACAGGACTAACATACTACAGCAGTGAACTTCTGCATATTCCCTTTTTAAGCACAATTTTTGTACATAGATCAAGGGTGTCTGATACATTCTTTTGTACAATCAGGCCATTAGGCAGCTATCTGTCTGTTACCTTAAATCAGTTGTTCTGAACCTGGGGAGCTTGTTTAAAAATATACATAGTTTAGGCCTCAGTCCCACAGATTTTATCTCAGATGGTCTGGGATTCTCAGAAAGTCAAGGCTCTATATGTTGAAAGAGCTCCCTAGGTGAAAAGCACATCCCTGGTTAAGAAACACTGGATAATGGAAAAGCCAGCAACAGCAACAATAGGCCATTCCCATTGCCTCTTCATTTCAATACTGATTCTCGCTGACTCCAAGCATAAGTGGCAGACTTTAAGGTGTGTTTTTCAGGGTGTAGTTGTTGCATGGCTCATCTAGCTTTTCAAACTACACTACATCAATAAAAATCCTTCGAGGAATCAAAACTGACAGATTTAATCTGCGCTAAGTAAACTCACTTGCCCAAAGCCATCAATGCGAGTGATGAAGATGGGAACAGTACTTGAACTATTTATTATATGTAGTCCAAGCCAAAAGTTACTGTCCCTCTAAATGTTTAAACCTATAACAAGAAGAGAAGAAATTACATCAATGTGGTGCCAGAGCTTAGCTCCCAGGAAAATAAAAACCCTCCTGTAAAGATGAAACAAATAATATTCTTGAATTAGAGCAATGTGTGCCAGGTTTCACTGGGGGAAGAAGTTATTTTTACAAGGAGGGAACTACAGCCTTAGTTAAGACAACCCAACATTATTGATGCCCTGCCTTATTTTTAAGGTCTGTAAACCCTTTTAGAATGTTGACATTTTCACCCTTAGGGAAATCAGAAGTGAGTCAGACACAGTTGCTGATTTGCAAATACTAAGAATTAGATCTTACGCATTGCATCAGTATTAGGGAGGATATGCATCAGTATTAGGGAGGATATAGATATAGTGGCTAAGAGCACAGGTGTGGAGTTAGACACACCTGGGCTAATAGTCTAAGCTCTATCACTTTGTTCCCAGGAAACACACAAACACCCCTTGCCTTAACAAATTCTAAGAATGCAATTTAATCGCCATGCAGTCAAACCTGTCTTTTTTTCCATGAGCCATTTTAACATTCTTGGAAAGGACTATAGCTCCAAAACTCAGACTCTATTGCAGGGAACAAATGTCAAGCTTTCCTGGGCAGGCCACAGTGGCCCACATTCAATTCCTGGTGCCTGCCCATGCAAAAAAAAAAAAAAAAAAAAAAAAAGTCAAGCTCTCTGAGTGGTCCTGTGAAAGACCTGCTCATCAGGCTTGAGGTGAAGGAGGTAGTATCACCCCACCCCACTGGCCTTGTGTAATGTGGAATGGATTCTTAACTGTGTAACAGCTCCCTAGGCAAAGAAATGTTTTTGCATATTTCCCTTCCCACTCCCCTCCATCATCTGACTCCCTTTTATTTCTTGGAATCTGTTTTGGAGCATTTCATTTGTAAATTCAGCATGTGATGACCTGGCATTGGAACTTCTCATCTATTGTGTGGCATCTAGTATGTTTTCTTGGAAACTTGGGTTCTAAAATCATCTTACATATGGCTTAATATTTTTCCTAATAAGTTAGACTATCATTGGTAAATCTTCAGTCAGTTTCAAGTAGTCATTTCCCATTTTGATATCTAAAAATTTGAGAAGACAACATTAGCATTTATTGAGTATCTACCATATAGTGTATGTTTTAGAGATATGTTCTCATATAGTTCTCAGAAGATACTTTTTCTCCTTTTACATTTGAGAAAACAGTCTCAGTCAAATGAACACACTTTCTTAACACAGAATATATAGATGAAAGATGAGGCTGAAACCCAAGTCTATCCAACCTCAAAGTCCATGATCTTTCTGCTACACCCATGATCTTTGACCTTTTCCACCAAAATACCCTGAATGGCAGAGAAAAATGAACATATATTCCTGAGGAAGTCTAGGAAGCCTGAAGAGTCCCCACCACAAGTGCAAAATTTCTCTGAAGTCTCATGTTCCATTATAAAACTGCAAGCACAATTTGTATTCTATTCTATAATGCATGTTTATTGCCATATAAAGTTATTACTTAAATTACCTATGTACTCCCTAACAAAATCTTCAAGTAAGTTTGATCCTCTCGGAAAATGCACTATGTTTATCCTGTGGTTTCATGAATGCCCTCTACCACTCCAGTTTGAGAAATACTAACATACTCCACTGGTTTGAGACTCCCTAGTATAATCCTTCAGTTTGAGAAACAATGTACTTGACTATGCTGGCAAAACATTAAGGATTTCAAGGAAAGCCTCAATCAATTGCAACCACTGGAATGAGGGTAAGTAGAAGATTAAGGGATATTAAGGGGAATTTTTGGAAAGAGGGAAAAGCACTGCAATAATTTCTTTTTGTTTTTCTTTCTTTCTTTTTTTTTTTTTAACATGGGCAGGCACCGGGAATCGAACCCAGGTCCTCTGGCATGGCAGGCAAGCATTCCTGCCTGCTGAGCCACCGTGGCCCGCCCTGCAATAATTTCTTAAAGGTCAACATGACACTGTTATTAATACTATTATTACTCTTAATACCATAATAAAGGTTGTTGATAACCATGTGTTGTTGGATTAATAATGCACCAATGATGGAATATTATAGGAGAAGTGACATGGGAGCATTCAGCTGTTCTTAACCAGGAGGCTACAGACCACTGAAATTATATGCCTATTTCTGAGGAAGGGGAAGGATCATGGATTTTCATCAGGTTCTCAAAGGAGTCCAAGACACACAAAATGTTAAGAACCACTGCTGCTATCGAGAAAAGAGGAGAAACCTTAGAATCACACTGCCTTGTTTTCAAATGCTGGCTCCAGGTTTACTAATTGAATGACATACTTCTCTGAGCCTCAGGTTCCTCATTTGCACAATGAGGATAATATTGCCTAAATCACAGTTACTTTGCAGGTATGAAATTCTTTATATTAAATGCCTGACGCAGGGTAGGCACTCAAGAAATGTTAATCGCCTTCCTCTTGCCACAATATGTAAAACATGGAAAGAACATTAATCTACACATAGATGAATCGTTTATATAAGAACATATACCCTTAATAGATACAATCTCTTCAAAGACCTTCTACTTAAAGCTCAGACCCCCAGTCAGAAGCTCAGAGCTAGATTCCAAGATTAATGTTAAATTTCCACAAAAATTCTAACTAAAACTATTCACTTGGTGCCTAAAAAAAATTCCCCAAACCTGGGAACATAGTACATGCATGCAATCTGTTTGTAAAGAATCAATTCTAAGCAAATACTACTGTATGACCTAGGATGAAAAGCCTCCTAAATTGAGCAGAGGTCTGAGCATCATAAACAACATATGAAGAAGCTTTTATAAAGACAGGGACTCTGAGGTAGTCCTGAAGATTCGTGAACAAGCCTCGAAGGGGTTAAAGTGGAAGGCTTACACAAACTTTGCTTCTCAGCTTCTCTCCTATCTCCTCCCTCTCTGGCTCCTCACCGCTAAGGCAGAGCCGAGCTGAATCTTTACCTTTCCCGCATACTCTTAACTGTTGCCTGCGAAAGAGGAACTGCGGACTGAACTAATTCAGGCTGCTTTCATTCAATTGTTACAGGAGTTACGTACACATCCAAAAGGGTTTGCTCCTTGGAGCATATATAGGAGCAAGCGTCTGAAACGGCACTCTGAAGCCGTAAGTGGCAACTGGCGTTTTAAATATCTAATAGAAGGTGTTTTTCTCTCTTGGCTAGAAAGGGCTCTCTTTAGGAGGGTGAAAGAAAAAGCATACTTTGCACGAACCTACTTCTCTAGCAAAACAGTACTTTCACTCTATTTTCCAGATATTCCAGAGATGTTCCTGAACAAGTTGCCTGTCGGTGCGAGCTTCAAAAGGGACACTTAAATGGCCAACCCCATTCATCCTGTGTGCCAGGAAAGGTAAGAGAGCGGAAATATTAAAATGTTATTCACGGTGAAGACAGCGGCACTATTTTATTTTTCGGCAGGTGTGACAAATAGGCACCATCTGCCGCGGAAGAAACAGCAACTCCCACTTGAGAAAGCTTATTACTTAAAGGCTCCAGCCGTTGAAGAAGTGCTTGCTGCTGGAATTGTTTTTTCGTAGGCTGATATGGAGCTAGATACTCTAACCTCTTCTACCTCACTTAATTTTCTCTCTACCCCCAGGTAGATAAATACAAATAGAATGCGTTAACTCTTGAAGGCTGTTGCAATTGGTAGTTCTGACTTTTCTCTTCTGAATAGCTCCACAGATAATTTTCCTTAGCTATTTGGTGGGATTTCAGCTCTGGAATTATATAGGCAGGTGTCATGCAGAAAAAAGTAAAATTACGTGTGGATTGTTTTTAGAACTTTATCATTTTTAAAGAAAAAAGTTAAAGTAACTACTAAGAGCTCTTTAAGGACCAAAACAGGGTTCAGGTTATATCTCTGTGTCCCCAGCATTAGCAGAGTGTCTGGTACTTGGTGAATACTTGATGAAGGTTTGCTGAATGAATTTCAATCTGATTTTGGAGGCCCGTACAGAACTTTGTTATACTAATTAGAAACAAGTTTCATGTAAGAAATGCACCTCAGGGTTGATAGATGAAGAAAGCTCCACATTCCCCTATTTTGGGGAATAGAATTCTTACAATGGGAATATGTATTATTTTGCTCCTGTGAGGTCGTATATACTGTGCTGATGTCAAACATCAACAAGAACTTGGAATTTCGAGGTTCATATCAAAAACGAATTTTTTTTTATTACCAAGAGTTTTCTTTACCGAGTTAGTGACAAAACATGCAATTAGAAATCCAAAGTTATGTTCACATCACTTGTGGATATTTTGATTTACATTAGAAGTGAAGTAAAGCAGATCTTCAGGCTAATGACCAATTATTAAATTGGTTTATTTCCCATTCCTCCAAACTCTATCTTGTTTCTCAATATTTTCCCTCTTCCTTTCCTTATCTCTACCTCTTAATCACTCATTTCCTCCCATCTCTTATCTCCTTCTCACATCCCTCATATTCTTTCCTCATTTTTTACATTTCTTTCCTTCACTCCTTCCCTTTCCACTTCCCTCTATCACCCACCCTTTTTTCCCCCTAATTCCTTACTCTTTCCCATCCCTTAGTCGCCTCAGCCTTCACTAGTTTTCAATCACTTTTAAAAGGACTAGAGAATGATTTTTATTTAATG
Organism: Tamandua tetradactyla; assembly: GCF_023851605.1. Lineage (NCBI taxonomy): Eukaryota > Metazoa > Chordata > Mammalia > Pilosa > Myrmecophagidae > Tamandua > Tamandua tetradactyla. Next base: position 58,628,155 of record NC_135353.1, on the reverse strand, counting down.
AGCTTTTCAAAAAGGACTGCAGGATATTAAAATCATTCTCTAAAGGTCTTTCCACAAAAATCTGATCCTTCAGAATTAAGAGACTTTTGATTCATTTTGACATTGCATGGTTGTTTTTCTTTCCAAGTGATGCATAGCTTTTTATAGAGCAATCACATTATCTGTGCAGCTCATTAATTAGTTAGAAACGAGAACCATGGCAATCATGTTTGGAATACTTTTATGATAAGATATCACAGAAAATAGGGCCAGGGCAACAACGAGGATTCCCTAATACCTAACTTTTCATTAACACATTTAGAATTCCTTAATGTACTTTAAGAATTAAACAACTGTCTGAATTGATCAGAGTGATTGATTTGACCTTGGGGTTATAAAGATTTTAAGAAATATGTGAATTGTCAGTTTTCTAGCCCCTCAGCTGAAATCTTTAATGAAACTGACAACTGTAGCTAGGATGACCAAGCTTCATTTGATTCTAATAAACATTTAATAAATATTCAAACCTAATGAAGACTCAGGGTTGATTGTGTAGGAAGCAGAAAATGTATTATCAATTATTACCGAAAATCATCTATGTATACATTGGTAATTTCTAAAATTTAAAAATTAGTTTTCCTTTAAATTCATGCAATGGAAAATAGCAAGTCAAGAGCAAAATTTCCAACAAAGTGATTATTCATCAATTCTATATTATAATCTGGAATTTAGTCTCCCTTCTTTGCAGGATAAACGATTGGGCAGTGAGGAAGGGGAATGGGGAAAAAAAGGCAATTTCAGATTCTTCCCAGATTATGCGAGCAATTAGAACAGAGAAGACAAGTCTGCTTCTCTTCAAATTGTCAGTGCTGAGTGCATTTCTTCAGTCATATCCACACTATTAAACAATTACTGAGCAACTACTCATGGAGTTTATAAACTACTACCTGGGGGGGAAACATCAAATGGATAACTACACTTGTAGGCAAAAGTAATTACTCTAAATGAGGTATGAAGTATTATAAGAATTAAGAGTTGATGAGAAATCAAGGTTGGTTTCATGAGTCTAAACTTGAAGAATGGGTAGCGTTTCACTAAACAGATAAAAGCAAAGAAGAAAGGAACTATTTGAGCAAAACCATGGAGGCAGAAAATTAGGTGACAGTGAGCACCACACTTTGATTGGAAAGGAATTTAGTGAAAGGAAGGTTGGCTGAGACCAAAACATTGAGAAACTTGAATGCCAAATTAAGGAGAATGGAGTAAACTCCAAAGGAAATAAGGAGACTTGTAAGCAATACGTGGGCTCCTAAGCTTTTATTCCTTTTTCAACCTATTAGAATAGTTACAAATAAATGATAAAGTAACATAATATAGGGTAAAAAGAGCAAATCACAGAAGATTGCATACAGCCTGATACCCTTTTTTATAAAATTCAAAACAAATAAATGAAAAAATATACATAGTTTAGGAATAGATGTATATGTGTGAAAATAAAAGGAAATGATTAACAAAATTCAGGGTGTTGTACATCTGGGGAGGAGTGGGTAGGAGGATGAGATGGGGAGGAGCATAGGTAGATGTAAATTATTTGTTATTCTCAATCTTAAAATTAGTAGTTTCATGGGTGTTTGTTCACAGGTGTTCATTCATGGGTTTTCATTATATTATTAAATAAGCAAATGAAAATGGGTCTGAATGGACCAATGATGATTATATGCCATAAAACGAGGATTATGACTTATCTGATTCTGTATATTTGTGGTCCAGAAGGGAATAAGAAAATCCTGCCATAATACTATAGTATTTCCTTTGGTTTTCACTAGCAGTGACTGTTTATTTTCCCTTCTACTTCTTTTATGGAGAGCAGTTGAAAATTTAACTTATGACATATATGAAAAAAAAATCATATGGTCTTAACTCTGGGCCAGTACCATTCCTAAGGAAAGAAAATTCAGGGAGGAGAGGTGGTAAAGAGGGAGGCTTCTTGACTGACAACCTAAATATGAAGCACATCTAATAAATGAGGTGGGGGGGCACCAGAGATCAAAAGACACCTCTTCTGGGATCTGTTCTATAACTACTTGTTGAAGAGAGCTTTGAAAACCATTGCTTTTGTCTTTGCTTTGTATATATGTTATATTATACAATAAAAAAAGTAAAAAAAAAAAAAAAATAGACACCTCTGTGTGAGCTGCCCAGCACTGTCAGAGTCCTGAATTTGAAGTGCCCTGTTCTATTTGTAGAATGATGGTTCTCAGCTGTGGCAGCATACATATCAGAATTATCCACAGAGCTTAATACAGATGTTCATGCCCCATCCAAACATACCAAATCAGAATCTCTCTGAAAAGAACCCACATATAGGTATTTTCAGAAAGCTTAATAAATGGTACTGTGTCTTAGCCAGGACTTGAAGGCCATTTCTACAGAGTGTACTTAGCAATACTATCACCCAAAGGCATGTTTTTCAGATTTCAATGGGCATATGAATAAAGTGGGTATCCTGCTAAAAATGTAAATTCCAGGTTCCTACCTCAGAGAGTCTGATCTAGGATGCAAGGGGAAGGGCCTAGGAATCTGCATTTGAAATAAGAGCCTTCCAGGTGATTCTGATTGGGAAGACTTTCCTTGGACCACAATGAGAAAATTGCCCCAAAGGTTTCAAACACAAAGGCCTCAAGATGATTATTTTTGGTACTGTTTTTAATGTATGGCCCTGAACAGCAAATAAGATGGATTAGATGTGTTCTTTAGCTGGGACATCAGAAAGAAGGACCAATAGTTAACCCACAAACCTCAGTGTGTAAAACTCACCTGAAAGACTTATGTTTATAATGCATATTCCTGGGCCACAATGCCAAATATTAAAATTTGGTCTGGGGAAGAGCCTAAGAACCTTCATTTTGAATGGTGTAGGGAATCCATGCAGCACACTCTAGAGAAAAAAAAAAATGATTTGAGAGGAGAAGCAAGGTCCACAACCTAGTGTTTTGGGAAGGAGGAGTTTGCAAGAGCAAACCCTGCAATCTGCATTCGCTTAACAAGCAACCGATGGATATGGTTGCCTTTGGGAGACCGGGTTTCTAGGAAACTAAAAGATGTCTACTGTGATTGTCTTTTCCACTTATTAATGAATCAGATATCAAAAGAGAAGTGACGGTACCTTTAAATAAAACAAAAGTGTTTCTTAGAACCATTGTTCCAAATATAGAAGAAAGACATCCTCTCTCTTTTCTCTTGTTTCTCATAATATACGTTACTGTGTGAGTAATAGAGGCGCTAGGTAGATACACTAAAATACATGCATATTACAGGAAGTGTAGTGACATGGACTAGTGAATATGAACTTTAAGCTAAATGCTCCCAGACCTGATGCAAAAGTCAAGAATATAAAATGAGTAAAGTGATTGTTGGAGCTATTCTATTAACTCTCCCTGGGTAAATTAACAACAAACAGAACTAGGCTACATTATCAGCTCTCTGCTACTGTGGCACATAGAAGTATGACAGTGATGATTGTTTATTTTCATCACCCATATCAAAATTTATGTTTGGAACGAAAGCTAAATTGTTCAGTGCTTAGCTTCTTGTAATAGATGCCATATTAAAATTTTGAAAGATTTCAATGGTAAAGAATTGATCCTACTACACCCTGGAATATTTTTACAAATGAAGACAAGGTTGTCTTTACCAATAATGAAAGATACAGTGTATTTGCTTGGAATAGACACACCCTCTCAATTCTTTCTGTTCCACAAGTACTGAAAATAAATATATTCAGAGCTTATATTGGATTACTACACAGCACCCACAGACCGAAATGAGAGAGATAGGACAGAAAGAAAATTGGGGAAAGCCTACATTCCTGAAAATTCCATGATTTGTTAAAGTGACAAGTACTGGGACCTGGAGATTAAAAAATGAATCCTTAGTTTAGGTCTTCTTTATTTCTGAGCTCAGTCTTCCTGGTTAAACTAGAGCAATGGTTCACAGTTCTGGCTGCATTTTATGACCTTGGGAGCTTTTTAAAAAATGCCAAAGCATGGACCACATCCCAGACTAATAAAATCAGAATCTGTAGAGTGGTGTCCAGGTTTGGCAATTATGATTCAGAAAGTCTATATTGGGACCCAGGGTCTGTATTTTAATAGGTACTCCAGGCAGTTCTTATGATCAAAATGGAAAACACTGTTCTAATCTAGCCTAGTTATTTGTTAAGCCATCTGAATTTTCCTTTAACTGTTTAATAGTCATTTTCTACACAAGAAAAAAAAGCGAACTTATGGAAACTCATAAAAAAAAAGTTTTTATCTTTTAAAACTAATTTTCTGGTAACAAACCATTTTGCAATATATCCGTTTATTTTTATTCCAGATAAGTTGTCATCTGTTTTTCTTAAATAACCAAAGCTTTTAATTTTGTTTTTGATTTTCAGGAAAATAAAGCTGTTGAAAAATCTGAAGAGCCAAATCTTCTGAGCCTCTGTCCAATACTGTGAACATCTCAGAGATCTCCTTCATCTGAGAAACACCAGGTCTGAGAACACTTTCCCTGCAGCCAGTGAGGGACGTCAACAAAGCTTTAGAAAACTTACTTCATCTAGATTTAATCATCAAACTATGGCATCTGAGCAGGAACCTTACAATTTCCATCCTTAGGGAAGAGTCTGAAAGACAGAAGTGAAGTGAAAACTCAGATATGCTGAACCTGAAAGATTCAAAAGCATTAAAAAGTCCCCTCACAGAAGAACCCCATTAAACTCATGTAATTAGTCCACATATTTAGATGAACTACAGGTAAAACAGAGCCCTTTCTCCTCCTACCAAAACAGCACAAAAGTCTTATATAATACCCTAAAAGGTTTTTATCCCCAAACCAGTATTATAAAGCAGTTTTACCATATTTATTTTAATCAGTATATGAACAGGACTTGTGGAAAATAAGGCATTTATATATTTTCTAAAAATGATTAAGAAGTTCTGATAAAACCTATTTGGGAGAGGGTGCTGTGCTAGAGGACAGAGAAGGTTCAGCAATTGCCAAGTTAGACCATCCATTTTCTTGCTAATGCCCACTGACTTAGCTTTGATAGTGAACAGTTTGTAGTGAATTGTTAGAATACACCCCCAATATATTCGGAGACAGCCTAAGTGACTGTGGAATGCCTCAGCGGTTGTAGAAATCAAATAGAAACAGCTACTGACTCAAGTCTTACGTGATGACGGAGGTGCATTTTAAGTATCATGGAAACCTTACTGGACGCGCCCATTTTCCCACGCTGGCAACAGAGGTTGATACCACCTCAGATAAGTATTCCAACCTGTACATGTATGTGGGCTTATTCCTGAGCCTCCTGGCCATTCTCCTCATCCTGCTCTTCACAATGCTTCTTCGGCTCAAGCATGTCATCTCACCCATTACCTCTGAGAGCACAGAAAGTGTTCCTCAATTCACAGATGTAGAGATGCAGAGTCGAATCCCCACCCCTTAAAGGCAGGTGAAGGTGAGCTTTAGTGGACTCAGTGAACCCTTTTTTATGTTGATGCCCAGGAAAACTTACCATGTTGCATATAGCTTCCCATGTGAGGGATCAACAGTTGTTCATTTAATCGAGGGTGTGTTTTCTTGGTATTATTGTTTGTCTTGACTCTGCCTGTGGGATATCAAAGAGATTTAATGTAGGAAATGGCAGCTGGTTGGGAGGGCAAGTTTCCATAGTAACCAAAGAGAGCCTGGGCCTCGAACAAACCTCAGACCACAGAAAGTAATATGCAGCTGTTGTAAAAAGCGCAGTTTCCCTGGAAGCTCCAAGAACCAGCAAGGAAAATCTGCCTTCAATAGGTTTCTTTGTTAAAGGAGGTTGCCTCAAGGAAAGGACACACTTTAATTTAGCACCTCAATCATGGCTGCTGACATGAAGCTAAATCAGTGAAGTTACTGGAAGGGATCACTAACTCTTTTCCAAAAAAGCAGTGATTTGATCATCTTGGGCCATTGAGTTTGTCCCAAATAAAAGAAGAGATTTAAAGAAACTGTTTCAGTTTAAAGAGCAAGGTTGCAGAAAGAAGTTTCTAGTAAACAAACTCATCTAGACAGGGAAAATGTGCATATTATACCTGTGTTATTACTATTATTTGACTTTTAAAAACTCAGATAATGATAGATGTATTACAAAAATTTGGAATGACAAGCTTCCCCCAAACCAAGGGAAAAATAAGTCAAAATATTCTCATGGCAGTAAACCCGTCATTATACATGCTGCTTCTTTGCCTTTTCTTCCCTCCCCCTCACGCTCCAGGATTGAGTTGTACACAAATATGAGCTTTATTTAAAGGTGGGCTTGGCAAAGAAGGTTCAACTGTTCTTTAAAGCAGAAACAAAATAATCTTGGTATTGTATAACTGAATGATCGTGGCTTTGGACAAAAGATTCATGCCTTGAGAGTCCTAGATTTTTCTTTCAGAAAATGAGCAGTGAGCTATTTAGTTATCACTGTACTCATTTTAGATGTGAGTATGAGAGAAACAAATGGATAGAAAGGAAGAATTACTAAACAACACCCTCCAACAAATACTTTGGAGATTAATGTCCTCATGTCATATTTGTCTCTTCCCAGAAAATGCTCCTTTCTTCCGATCCCTGCCAAAAGATGAAGTGTATCACTTATTGCCTATAAGAGAATATATATTTTGAAAAATTCCATTCTTACAAGCAGCCTCAGTATGCCAGTAGTGAAGGGAAATTTTAATTTTTAACATTCTAAAGTGGAACCAAAGAAGATAAATTCCATTTACAAATTAGGAATTAGAAAGTTGGTCATATTTTTGCCACCGAAGAACTCATACACCTGTGTTAAATATTCTACCTACTCAAGAAAATATCAGTCTACCTTACACCTAAAAGGTGGTCTTCAGATTTCACAGGTGATCCCTCGGGAACTTTACTGGTGGTAATAGAGAAAAGGAATGGATGTTACCTTAAATGGCACCTCCATGAGACATGTAACTCTCTACAGTCTGTAACCAATTGAGATTGGCCCCTTTACTCTGATCTAAATCTAGTTAGGTGGTGAAATTCCCAAGAGCTTTCCACTTTTATACACAGTAATTTGCCAGTGCTCCCCTCTCCAAGGGGCTGCAGGGCATGAAATCCCCACATGAAGCTCTAAACTTAGCAGCAAGGCTGACTCTGTCACACGGTTACAATAGTGCATTGGAGGAGGTGGCAGCTGCATTCGACACCATTCAGAACAGATGAGCAGGTAGGCTAAAACCCGGCTAAGGCATACAGTTCCCTTTTTTTAAAAAAAACATTTTTTATTATGAAATACAACATATATACAACAAAGCAATACATTTCAAAGTACATTGTAACAAATGGTTGTAGAACAGATTTCAATTTGGTATGGGTTACAGTTCCAAAATGTCAGGTTTTTCCTTGTAGCTGCTTCAAGACACTGGAGACTAAAAGGAATATCAATATAATGATTCAGCAGTCATACTCATTTGTTTAATCTTATCTTCTCTGTTATAACTCCTCATACAATTCCCTTTTGGCTTTATATTTCCCAAAACGCAAAGTGACTCTTATATTGTTACATCTTCGTGGTTTAAGTTTTGTCTTTATTCAATACCCAGACTCCATGGAACCTTTAATATTTAAGCTCCTGCCAGCCTACACGGATTTCATCAAGGGCTTAAAATCCACCCCAGAACTTCTTAAGGATGCATATCTCCCCTCACTCCAGGCTCTTCCTTTTGTGCACACAGTATTTTAATGCACTTTACAGTCAAGAAGTTAGTGGCTGGATAAATTAAGGAACTGATTATATTTTCAACAACAGTGAATAGCAAAATTCCCAATGCCTTTTTGCTAGATCTGACAGGGTCACAGACTGCAAATTTCTTACCTGCTCACCTCCCCAACCCAAATCTCATGAGATTAAGATTGTTCCTTAATCACTAACTCAGATCAAGATTCCTAATTTATGATCAAATTACCTACCTGGAAAACAACCATACTCTTTCATCACAGCTACCCCACGGGATCAGATCTTTACTGAGCATTAATCCAAGCACACAAACAGATTACACTAAAATAGCAGCAAAACCTTCCACAATTTCCAGTGATAACATAAGTGGAGATACACTTAAGCAGATGTATCATTATGGTGATACACATAGTATTTAATCTGGAGGAAAACAAACTAAATGTTGTCATAATAGCAAACACTGTAAAGAATTTTCCGTTTATATTGAACTATATTACATTCCCCAATGTATTATATCAACATATATTAGGGCTCAAAGAGGCACCTAGAGCAACTAATGGGCTCAATTTGAATTTATCCATCTATCCAAAATGCTGACTTGGCAACCTCCTCACTCCACCTCCACACAAAAATAGTGCTGTTTAACCGAAATGTATATAAACAGGTTATTTGCATGTAGGTGTACTCTGCTTTAAGCAATCATGATATAGAAAAATATGGATTTATGAAAAGATGAAAAAATGATTACTCCCTTTTTATTATGGCAAACCATATGAAATTGACATTTTTGTAGGTAAAAAACGGTCTAACAGCAGAAATTTCATATTGTGCAACCTAATAAAAATCTCACTACATGAATTCTTTAAATAGTAAATTCTCCTAATATGTTCAAAAAATAAATTTCTAAAAATGTACTTTGCATGTATTTCAGAAACATGAGTTGTATAAAACAAGTATACTGTAAAAGGCTTATGTATTATGTATTAGTGATGAAATGTTAAGGTTAATGAAGTAAGAACAGTTTCATCCAGCCTAAACTTTCCATCCATGCCAAATCTGAAGCTTTGGACTCATAACTGAGTTTGGCCACTGTGGATCCCACAGTACTTACTAACAAGGTATAATGGGTCCATTTAATACAGTCTCAAATGGTTATATTCAGGAATACATTTATTCACCTGCATTTGTACAAACAACTTTTTTAACAAAATGAAAAATTGTGTGAAAGAAAAGTTGGATTTCTTTCGTTTGAAATTATTCATATTTGAAATATATAAATATTGTATAAAAACAGAAATATATTTTAATTAATATTTAGCATGTAGGTTTTGATTCCTGGAAAATAAATGCTGACTGTTTGATTTGCTGATAACATTTATTTATTATATGAAGGATGTAGTAAGCATCAGTCTTTTCATCCCAATATAAATTGTTACAGCTGCAAATTTGTGAGATTTATAATTTTGAGATCTTATTATTTTTTCTTATTCCCTAACCTCTCAGCTTTTGTTTCCTCCTTAATTACAAATTTATTTGTGCATTAGTTTCTTTGTTTGTTTATTTGGTAGTAAAATGTGAAAAAATAATAAGTACCAGCTGTTAATGTGGTTGACCTGAAGTGAGAGTGAGATGACATCTAAAGTGCCAATATCTTTCAAAATTTCCCCCAAGTAGGATATTTTTAAATGTTTTTTTATTGTGAAATATAACATATATTCAAAAAAGCAATAAATTTCCAAGTACATTTTAAACAAGTAGTTATACAACAGATGTTAAAGTTTGGTATGGGTTGCAGTTCCATGAATTTTCATTTTTTCTTCTAGCTCCTCCAAGACACTGGAGATCAACAGAAATATCAATATAGTGATTCAGCAGTCATACTCATTTGTTAAATCCTATCTTCTCTTTTATACTCCTCCTTCTTTTTCTTTTTTTTTTTGTGTGTGCTGTATGGCAGGGTGACATTTCATTATTTTCCCATGTGAGTATTCCGTTATTGCAGCATCATTTGTTAAATTTTTGTTTGTTTGTTTGTTTTGCTTGTTTGTTTGTTTTTTGGGGAACTGCACAGACTGGGAATCGAACCCAGGTCTCCCGCATGTAGGTGAGAATTCCACCACTGAACTGCCCTTGCACCCCCTACTCTTCCTTCTCTTTTAATACCATATATACATACAAACAATAAATTTCAAAGTATATCGCAACAATTAGTTGTGGAACAGATTTCAGAGTTTGGTATTTGTTGCAATTCCACAATTTTAGGTTTTTATTTCTAGCTGCTCTAAGGTAATGGAGGCTAAAAGAAATATCAGTATAATGATTCAGCACTCATACTAATTTGTTAAACCCGACCTTCTCTGTACAACTCCACCATCACCTTTTATCTTTCTACCACTATTAAGAGGTATTTGGGCTATGCTCATTCTAACTTTTTCATGTTGGAAGGGGCTGTCAATAATATGGGGTAGGGAGATGGAACTAGCTGATGCTCTGGAGAGGCTGGGCCCTCTAAGTTTCAGGACTTATCTGGTCCAGGGACCCATTTGGAGGTTGTAGGTTTCTGGAACATTACTCCAGTGCATGGAGCATTTGTAGAATCTAATATAATGCCCTATGTATTCTGTAGGATTGGCAGGAGTGGTTCTGGTTGGGGTTTGGCAAATTATGATAGGTAGCATTGTCTAACTGAAGCTTGCCTAAGAGCAACAGAGTAGCCTCTCAACTCTATTTGAACTCTCTCAGCCACTGATAATTTATTAGTTACACTTCTTTTCTGAATTTATTAGTTACACTTCTTTTCCCCCTTTTGGTTAGGATGACATTGTTGATCCCACGGTGACAGGGCCAGACTCATCCCTGGGTGTCATCTCCCATGCCACCAAAGAAACTTTCATCCCTGTATGTCATATCCCATGTAGGGGGGAAGGCAATAGTTTCACTTGCAGAGTTGGGCTTAGAGAGAGAAAGGCCACATCTGTGCAACAAAAGAGGTCCACTGAGATGACCCTTAGGTATACCTATGGGTAGGTCAAGCTTCTCTGCCACATACAGAAGCTTCACAAGAGCAAATCTCAAGAGCAAGGACTTGGCCTACCAAGTAGCATATTTTTTAAATGTATCTTCCCATTTATACTTTACTCACTTAACCCTCACAATAGCCCTGTGTTCATGAGTGGAGATATTATGATATTGCTTTACAAATGATGACACGGGCACAGAGATGAGTGAGGTGTTCATGGTTACACAGAAGCAGAATCAAGCTTAAAATACAAGTCTTTGGACTCACAGTTTAGTACTTAGAATACTTATTCTAAACATTGAATAGATATTTCAAAGCTCTCCATTCTATAGCACTCCAAGTCCTGAAAACTACAATGGAGCTCAAGAGGTGGTTTCCAACCTGTGTCCAACAATTCAAAACAAATAAGCAAAACTCAGCCACCTTTTTTTTTTTTTTTTAACATGGGCAGGCACCAGGAATCGAACCCGGGTCCTTGGGCGTGGCAGGCAAGCATTCTTACCTGCTGAGCCACCGTGGCCCGCCCACAGCCACCTTTTAATAATTTTATAGCTGCAACAACACACATTAACAGATTCTGGGAAACTTTATACAAAAGCAGACCCTGCAGCTTCAGTTTACACTGATGAGGGAAGAGGCGCAAATATGGATAGATTATCACCCACAATGCAAATTTCAATCCTCTGTTCATTTGATTTAATGTTCACAGTCAATGCTGGTTCTCTGTATGCATAATTATTATCTTTGCCCCTACCCCTGAAGCAAGAACATATCCTCTAAGGTAAAAATGGTGGTTTTATTTAAAATTGTGTCATGTTTGAGTGTCCACAGCAATTCCATTTGTGCTTTATAATAAATGCTATGATATAAAAAGTGAGAGAATTACTCAGTAGAGAAACTTCCTCTAGCAGCAAAGAATGAATTGATATACTTGTAGAAAAAAGAGATAAAAACATGGAATATATGTAGAGTAGGAAAATATAGGTGAGAAAATTTTGAAGAATAATTTGAGCAATTCCAGGTATTTGAATTTATTTTCACATCAAATTTATTGATTGAATCATGCATATAAATGGGGGATAATAAAAGAGATTATAAGTGAAAAAAATGTTGAAGAATTGTTTCAGCTATTCAAGGTATTTCAATTCATTTTCACATCAAATTTATGGACTGAATCATGCATATACATGGGGGAGAATAAGAGAGCTATTATACAGGGTACGGGGGGAGGCCTTGAGGGAATATAAAGTTTGAAATCAGAAAGTTTACAAACTAGAAAACATGAATAAGTACCTAAACTAATTCATTCAATCAGTAAACATTTATTGAGCATCTACTCTGCAAGCAGTGAAGACAAGACACAATCTATACTCTGGTAAATGTTATAGCCTTCTGGGATAGATAACACCAGCAAGATAATTACAAAAATACTGCTCTGATAGGAGAAATATAGGATGCTTGGGTTCATATAATGTTCATGAGTGTTGCCTAGCCTGGCCTAGACAGTCAGGGAAAACTTTACTGAGAAAATAATATCTAAGCTAAAATCTAATGGATGAATAAAAGGAGATGGTAGGGCAGAACGCATTCCATAGAAAGAACAGCATGTACGAAGGTTCTGAGGTCAAATAAACTTGAAATACTTAAGGAAACAGAGTGAGTGATGGGGAGAAGGACCCAGAAGGCTGGAAAGTTGGCAGGGAACAGAAAGTGCAGGACCTCATGGACAGTGTTATGGATTTTTAACATTATTCTAAGCATTGAGATGAGAACTCTGCCAGCCGTGTAGAGGATGAATTGAGCAGAAGTAAGAGTGGATGGAAGCAGGGAGACGAGATGAGAGCTTGTGCCAGTGGCAAAAGAGAAATATGATAATACTTCAGACTTATCATTCATTGATTGGTAGTAGATAAAGATATAAAAGTGAATAGCTTTGAGATCTGGAAGAGAAAATCAACATTCCTTGGTGAAGAATTGGATAAGTGAAGTGAGAGAGAAGGGTGAGTCGACAACGACTTGCAGTACTCTGGTTTGAATAAGGATATGGTGGCTTTCCTCACTGATGTAGGGAACACTGGAAGAAAATCAGTTGGTTTTGGACATGTTTGATTTGAAGCACCTTTGAAATATACAAGTGGAGATGTTGAGTAGACAGTTGAATATATGGATCTGGAGCGCAGAAGACAGTTTGTCCTGGAGATATAAATGTAGGATATATTAATGGATGAGATTGCCTAATGAAGAGTTGTAGAGCAGATTGAGGAAAGAGTGGCAATATTGTAACATAGAATATGCACAAATATGCTACTGCCCCCTTTTTAAAGTGTTAATGTCTTGGTTTACCTTAGCAGGTTCCGATTTAACAACAGGAACTTAATAGCTCACATGTTTGAGGCTACAAGAAACCCAAAATTAAAATATCAGCAAAACTTGCTTTCTTCCAGAGTCCACACATTCTGATACGGGGTGCCAGCAATCCTTGCAGTTCCTTGGCTTGTATATCTGGTCCCATCACATGGACATGGCACTGTCTACTTCTTTCTCACTTCTGTGACTTTCAGGTTCTCTTAAAAAGGCCTCCAGGAACCTGGATTAAGGCCCATCTGATTCAATTGGTTTCACCTTCACGAAAAGTGACATCTTCTAAAGGTAATATTTACGATGGATTCACACCCACAGGAATAGATTAAGATTAAGAACATGTGTTTGTTGAGGCACATAATTCAACCTATCACAAGTTAGTCACTTGTGAAGCAAGTTGGGAAAGAAGATTAGGTTTAAGGGCCCTCAAACTAAAGCAGATTGTTCACAGATACTTGGAAGCATGAAAAGTGGAGAAGTAAAACAGAGCCAAAGTCCTTTAGGGAGAGGTAAGATTCCAAGATGGAGGGAGCAAATACAAACATTAAGTACAAAGAGATAGGAGAAGGACCAAATAAGAGGAAAAGAGCCAATAATTAGAAGTCAGAAATAAATGGAGTAGTTTAGGTCAGGAATAGTACAGAGAAGTTCCTGAGAGACTGCAGTGAACAGAATTGAGTTGTCAAATATAGGTATGTAGTTATATTCATCAAGGTCCTAGCAGAAAACAGATGGCATCCTCAAAAGGAATAACTGAAGAAAGGATCTATTTACAAAGAGTAGGCAGGATTAAGGGGAGCAATAAGGGATGGAGATGTACCTGGGACTAACAACAATAGAAAGTGATTACCACTCCTAGGCCTGCAGGGGTAAGGTGATGGAGTTTTGATTGGAACCTGACATACCCTGGAGCATGAAAAAGAAGTGGTCTAATAATCTGTGGCCTTAGATAGAGAAACAAAGGAGGGAGATGGAAAATTACAAATACCCCCAAACACTTTCCTTCGCCGCCCATACCTCACGTTGATTAAACCTAACTGGAAACCAGAGAACAAGCAAGCCTAGGTGATGCAGTCTAGACAAATCAGCCTCATAGGGAAAAGAGCATGGTGGAAGAGGCTTGACAGTAGATTTGGAGGAGAAAACACACTATTTCCAGAACAAATAAATAGGTATGTTGGGATGGCTGAAAGATCTAACTTGAGGTTTACTTAATATGATTTTATAACAAAAAAGATAAAACATGCTACAGGTTTGCAAAGGAGGTATATCAGTCAGAGTCAAGTAAAATAAAAACAGTCTAATTATTTCAAACAGGAAATTTAAAACAAGAAATTGTTAACACGTGATGGAAGACAAATAAGGGATAGTGAAGACACCTAGATATATATTAGCAAGAGCAAAAAACTACCACCATACCTAAGGCTTGAAAAACAATATCATCAGAGCCCAAGAGCTAGGGTCCTCTTCAGTCCCTAGAATCATGGAGAGACCTGCCAACAGGTTTAGAGACCACAGAAGGAGCTACCTGTAGGAATCTGGGATCTCAATGGAAAGGTCTAGAGCTAGAGCCATGAAAGAGAAAGATTTTGAGCCATTTTGGATAAAGCATGCTGTGATTAATTAGTGAATTTTTTTATAGTAGAAAGGATAATGGAGCATGTATGACACATGTCTTTCATTATGGACATAAATATATTTCTTTGTATAATGTCCATGTAACATGGGATGTAAAGCATTAGATTAAGAACTGGGGGGCATGATATATCCCAGAGTAATTTCAGCAGAGGATAAAAAAATATTGCCAAGCCCCCTTGGGGAACTGGAGGAGAGGAGGATATATTTAACTTCCCCATCTGGGCACTTCCTGATATTCTCAACAAGCCAGAGGGACAACAAATTCAATAGGCTAAGCCTTAATCTTGGGATTCACCCTTATGAAACCTATTCCTGCAAAGAAGAAGCTAAGCCTATTTATAACTGTGCCTAAGAGTTACCCCCAGAGAAATCCTTTTGTTGCTCAGATGTGGTCTCTCTCTCTCTAAGGAAACTTGACAGGTGACCTCATTGCTCCCCCCATTATGTGAAACATGACTGTTTCACATCCCCCTGGCAATGTGGGACCTGACTCCCAGAGGTAAGCCATGACCCAGTACCATGGGATTGAGAAAGCCTTCTTGACCAAAAGGCGGAAGAAAGAAATGAAACAAAATAAAATTTCAGTGGCTGACAGATTTCAAATAGAGTTGAGAGTTTATCCTGGAGGTTATTCTTATGCATTATATAAACATCCTTTTTAGTTTATAGTGCATTGGAGTGGCTAGAGGGAAGTACCTGAAATTGTTTAACTGTATTCCAGTAGCCTTGATTCTTGAATATGATTGTATAATTATATAGCTTTTACAATGTGATGTGTGATTGTGAAAACCTTGTGTCTGATGCTCCTTTTATCCAGAGTATGGACAGATGAGTAAAAAAAATAAGGATAAAAAAATAAAAGAAACAATGGGGGGTGGATAAAGGGTAAAAAAATTGGGTTGATTAAAATACTAGTATTTAATGGGGTGGTAAGGGGTAGGGAATGTATGAGTATTTTCTTCTTTCTTTGTATTTCTTTTCTGGAGTGATGCAAATCTTCTAAAAATGTTCGTGATGATGGATACACAACTATGTGATGTTATTGTAAGCCACTGATTTTATACTATGTATGGACTATATGCGTGTGAAGATTTCTCAATAAAAATACCTTAAAAAAGAACTAAGGGCAGAGTTCCTCTTAGATAGAAAACTGTCTTTATCTGGCAAAACACTAAAATACGCTATTTTAAATGTGGAAGGATAACCTCCAGGTTAATAGCTGGGTTAGGCTAGAAGTGAGAAAAAGATGGGTAAATTGTGACATGTAAAAAATGAATGGCAATTTGATTGAACCACAGATGAGCCAAATATGTGACATAAAAAATACAAAGAAGAGAGAATGTGGGGCCCATCAACATGGCAGAAGGCTGGTGGCCAAGCAGAAATGATAACTAGTGAGGATTCATCTTTCAGAAGAACTTGAAAAAAGAGCAATGGTTAATGTTCAATTTCAGGGTTTTTGCTGTGATGTTCTAAAATAAAATCTTCCTTCATCTCCCTAAACCTTCATTAAAATCTGCAACCTACATGGCATGGATGTAGCAGTATTTGGTAAGTGAAGAAATGCTAATGGTGTCCTTCTGGGTAAAACAGAGCAGAAATGGTAACTTTGGAAGGTAGGAACTTAGATGAAAGATGAATAAAAAAAATAAGACTTTCTTTTTTCCCAAACTGAGATTCTAAAACTCATTAGATACCTGGAGACAATCTAATTACATATCTAATTCTAAGCCTTCAAAATTTTTTCAATACAAAAGAATATCTAATATTTGTTTGCAAATCTAACATATTTGTAGGTAATGCTGAAATATGCTAGCTAATTCTGTCATTATTTATAGACAAGAGTTCAGACTTGTGGGTAGACAATGTTCTGGAAAATAACAGCTTCAAAATTTTGAAGGATTTTCACATTGAAGTGGTAGAGACTTAATTTGTGTTGTTTGAAAGTACAGAGCTAGAACTATCAAACAGAACATAAAGGGAGTATTGTTTATAGAAAAATAATTTTGGTTCATTGTGTTCCCAGTAATAGACATGTTCCAAAATAGAGAAGGTTTTCTTCCAGAGTAGACTACTATTGAAACAGTTCATGCAGAGGCTGGATAGCCACACTGATAAGAGATGATGATGCTGATGAAGATCACTAACATTTTGAGACTTGTATTAAACTTTATGCTTAATATTCTATATGCATTCTTATTTATACTTCACAAAAGCCTATGAAGTAGGTATTATTATTTCCCAATTTACTAATGGAAAGATTGGGGCTTGAAAAGGTTAAATAACTTGCACTAGATGGCATAGCTAATGAATGGCAAAGAACTAGGGTTCCACCCATAGCCAACTGGCTCCAAAAGTATATGCTAACATTAGTGCCATACTGCCTCCCTAATGATGTAAAAGTGGTTCATAATTTGGTTAGGAAGATAAATCAGATGATCTGAGAGACTTCCACAATTGTGTGTGAAAGAGAGAGAGAGAGATTGTGTGTGTGTGTATCTGTGAATAGAAGACTAGGGAAAGAAACACTAAGCCATGGAAGACATGAGAAAAAAAGGTGGCCCCCTCAATAGAAAAATGAATAAACAAATTGAAACTAATTCAAACTGAAAGGTGATTTGTAAAATTTTAGGTGGCAGGACATGGGAAAATAATAAATCCTATGAAGTTGACCAATGTAAAGCTCTGAAGCCAGGAAGCTGTGATTGAAATGAAATGAAAGTTAACTACCTCAAATGTAAAAATGATCATGGTAATGAATGTACAATTCTATGATGATACTGTGAACCATGGATGGCATGCTGTTCTAGTTTGCTAGCTGCCAGAATGCAATATACCAGAAATGGAGTGGCTCTTAAAAAGGGGAGTTTAATAACTTGCTAGTTTATAGTTCTAAGGTTGAGAACATGTCCTAATTAAAACAAGTCTATAGAAATGTCCAATCTAAGGCATCCAGGGAAAGATACCTTGATTCAAGAAGGCCAATGAAGTTCAGGATTTCTCTCTCAAGTGGCAATGCACGTGGCAAACACAGTCAGGGTTTCTCTATCATTTGGAAAGGCATGTGGCAAACATGGCATCATTTGCTAGCTTTCTCTCCTGGCTTCTTGTTTTATGAAGCTCCCTAGGAAGCATTTTCCTTCATCTCCAAAGGTCTCTGGCTGGTGGGCTCTCTGCTTTGTGGTGCTGCAGCATTCTGTGCTCTCTCTGAATCTCTCTTTCTCTGAAATGTTTCCTCTTTTATAGGATTCCAGTAAACTAATCAAGACCCACCTGAATGGGTGGAGACACGTCTCCACCTAATCCAGTTTAACAGCTACTCTTGATTGAGTCACATCCCCAGGGAGATGATCTAATTACAGTTTCAAATATACAGTACTAAATAGGGACTAGAAGAAACAGCTGCCTTTACAAAATGGGATTAGGCTTAAAACATGGCTTTTCTAGGGTATATACATCCTTTCAAACCAGCACATATGCTTTGGATGGACTATATGGTATGTGAATATATCTCAATAAAATTATACTGAAAGTATAATGTAACTGAAGTACCTACAATGCTAAATCAGAAAGATAGAGATCAACAGAATTTTTAAAAAGAGGCAAATAATTTATCATTGTTTATCAGGCAAGAGCACTATTTTTTTTTTAATTATGAATAATTTTGACCCTACAGAAAAGTGCAAATAAATATTAGGGAAAAAAAACATATTACCTGTATATACATTGCCAACCTTTGACAAATCTTACCATTTTGCCATATTTGCTTCAAATTTTGAAAGAAAACTAAAGGTAGAGTTGAAGTTCCTGTATACTCCTTTATCCTACCCCTTCGCCCTAGAGTTAACTACTAAGAACCAAAACCATCTGCCACCACACTCAATGTGGATGCTGATCACTGAAACTACCTAATCCACCATATCCTTTTGTCTATATTAAAGTTATTTTACTAGACCTGGAACACTTGTCCAGGCAAATAGCTCAATTGATCATTACAAGTACTTATAGAAAAGATTTTAGACTTTGGTATGGGTAACAGTTCCATGATTTTACATTTTTTTCTTCTAGTTACTCCAAGATACTGGAGATGAACAGAAATACCAATATGATGATTCAGCAGTCATACTCATTTCTTAAATCCCATCTTCTCTGTTATACTCCTCCTTCTCTTTAAATAACATATACACATAAAAGCAATAAACTTCAAAGTACATCACAACAATTAGTTGTACAATAGATTTCAGAGTTTGTTATGGGTCAAAATTCAGCAATTTTAGGTTTTTACTTCTATCTGATCTATGGTGCCAGAGACTAAAAGAAATTTCAAAATATAATGATTCAGCAAACATGCACATTTGTTAAACCCTACCTACTCTGCATAACTCCACAATCACCTTTGATCTTTTTCCCACTCTTTGGGGTCATTTGTGTTATACCCAATGTAACTTTTTAGATTACATGAGGTGGGCAGGGTGGAACTAGTTGATGTTCTGGAGAGGCTGCCTCCTCTGCATTTCAGGATTTATCGGTCCAGGGCCCCATCTGGAGATTTTAAGTTTTGGAAAGTTACCCTAGTGCATGGAAGCTATGTAGAATCTTACAGATTGCCCTAGGTGTTCTTTAGGATTGATAGGAACTATTTGGTTGGGGTTTGGCAAGTTATGAACCGTAGGAATTTCTAACTGAAGCTTGCAGAGGAGTGACCTCCAGAGTAGCATCTAGAATCTACTTGAAGTCTCTCAGCCACTGATACCTCATTTGCTACACTTCCTTCTCCTCTTTTGGCCAAGATGGCACTTTTAATCCCAAAGTACCAGGGGGCCAGGCCCTTCCTTGGGAGCCATCTCCCACACTGCCAGGGAGACTTTCACCCCTGAATGCCATATCCCACATAAGGGGAGAGCAATCTTTTCGCTTGCAGAGTTAGACTTAGACACAGAGAGGCCACATTTGAACAACAAAAGACATCCTCTGGAAGTGACTCTTAGGCATACCTATAGGTAGCTAAGCTACTGCACTACATGCATAAGCTTCACATGAACAAGCTTTCAAGATCAAGGGTATGTCCTATTGACTTGGGTTTCCCCAATGTTTGACATGGTATCAGTGGTTTCCCCAGTGGTAAAGTTTAATAGTTCCATATTTTTTCTCCCATCCCTCAAGGGACTTTGCCAAAACTTTTCAATTATCTGCTTAATGTACTCTGGGAAGTATCCAGGCATTCCATTAAACTATACAGGATTAAAGGCCTTCATTCTTTTTCTGGGCTCACTGTGTTTGGATTCTTTAAATGATTTATCCGGACAAGTTGACTTAGATTATGTGCTGCTGAAAATTTAGGTTGTGGAGAGAATAAGCATTTGTCCATTTGGTCTCAAAGAGTAGGTGAAATTAGAAAATACAGACAAAGTCTTTCTTACCCCTGTATTCTGGATTACCTTAATCCTGACTTGGTCCACTTCATTCTTATCTCTAAATACCAGGTTATACATAAATAAAACTGCCTCTCAAATTCCAGAAATGATAGTTACCACTCTGGACTAACTGTGACTGCTAAAAGAGCTTACAATCTAGGCCTCAGTTTCCTTTTAAGTATATTCTAAAGGAGATCACACAATATTTGTTCTTTTGTTTCTGGCTTATTTTGCCTTGCCAAATGTCCCACAGTTCATTCACATCATTGTAGGCTTCACAACTTCATTCCTTTATGTAGTAGCACAATAGTTGGTCATATATATACACCATTGTTCACCAATCTACTTCTCAGTCAGTGCATCTTTCAACCACCTCCATAGACTGGGCTACATGTATAATGTCCAAAGTCAACAGTCCATCAACACTCTCCATTTTAGATAATTTTATTGTTCCCAAGAGAAAGATAACAAATAAACACACCCTCACCAAATAAAAAAAAATCAAAACCTTCCCCTAACTCTTGTCTGTTCACTCATTATGCACCCCTAGTATTGCTGCAGTACTGTTGATGCTTTCCTGTTAAACACAGCACAGAGCATGCAATAGCAGTTTTCCCCCTATACCCCAAAATTATACACCCTTTGTACAAGATCCATACCATTGCAGGAGTTCATACAAGAAGTTATTTATATTAGTAGTGTTATTCGGTGGAACCCATGAGTCTATAGAACCCCTTTCAATCATGTTCACCTTCAACATGGAAATATTACTTATAGACCCACTAGTGCACTGTCTTCACGTCCCTTACAGTTGAGTCCAAACTCACTACCTAACCATTCACCTGTCTCTAGTCTCTTTGCATCTCTAGGCCCCCTATAATCTGTATTAAAAGCCTCTGATTTTACCTTTACCATGAACATAAAAGTGGAATCATACAGTATCTATCCTTTTGTGTCTGGCTTATTTCACTCAGCATTGTGTCCTCAAGTCTCATCCATCTTGTCATGTGCTTTATGACATAATATTCCATCGTATGTATATACCACTGCATAATATTCCATCCTATGTTTATCCCTCCCTTTGCTAATCCACTCATCTGTTAATGAGCACTTGGATTATTTTCATCGTTTGGAGAATGTGAATAATGCTACTATGAACACCGATGTGCAAATGTCTGTTTCTGTGACTGCTTTCAGCTCTTCTGGGTATATACCAAATAGTGGTATTGCCAAGTGATAGGGCAATTTGATATGCAGTTTTCTGAGAAACCACCAGACTGTCCTTCATAGTGGCTGTACCACTAGACATTCCAACCATTTATCAAGCTGTTTAACTTCTCTATTTCCTTGTTGATCCCCTGGTTGGTTGTTCTGTCTATAGAGAAAAGAAGTATATCGAAGTGTCCTGCTATTATTGTTGAAACATCTATCACTCCCTTTCAGTTTTGCCAATGTCTGTTTCATATACTCTGGAGCTCGTTGATTGGGAGCGTAAACATTGATGCTTATTTCTTCTTGGTTAATTGTCCCTTTTATTAATATATAGTGTCCTTATTTGTCTCTAATGATGCCTTTACACTTAAAGTCTATTTTGTCTGATATTACTATAGCTACTCCTGTTTTCTTTTGGTTACAGCTTGCATGGGGTACAGGGCACAGAAGTTGGGGCAGGGGGAGGGCAAGGCACAGGTGTGTCCTTGCACAGGGCAAGATGTCTAGAAGGCCAGGATGCGGTTGCACAGGGCACATATCACTGAGTTTGTGGGACTTGTATCAGGGGTGATGTCAGGTGAGCGGGGCCCTCTCACAAGTGTACAGGTGTGGGGTAGTGGAGCAGAGGTGCACACATGTGCAGGGCACAGGCTATGTGGCACAGACGCACACAAGAACACCTGCCAGGTGTTGCAGAAGGGCACTTGTGCTAGGGCATGGGGCATAAATGTGCACTTGTGCAGGGCAGTGTGGGTGGGGTGCAGCAGTCAAGAGGTCAGTGCACGGATATGTGGGTGCCAGGCAGGGAGGATGTGTGCATGCCTGGGTCTGGAGGTGGGGCCCTTGTGTGTCCAGGTCTGAGGGATGGAGAAGAGTGTAGAACGACGGAAAGTCAGATATGATATATATAATACAAAAGGCAAAATGGTAGAGGAAAATATTATCCAAACAGTAATAACACTAAATGTTAATGGCCTGAATTCCCCAATCAAAAGACATAGAATGGCAGAATGGATTAAAAAACAGGATCCTTCTATATGCTGTCTACAGGAAACACATCTTAGACCCAAAGATAAACATAGGTTGAAAGTGAAAGGTTGGGAAAAGATATTTCATGCAAATAACAACCAGAAAATAGCAGGAGTGGCTATACTAATATCCAACAAGTTAGACTTCAAATGTAAAACAGTTAAAAGAGACAAAGAAGGACACTATATACTAATAAAAGGAACAATTAAACAAGAAGACATAACAATCATAAATATTTACGCACCGAACCAGAATGCCCCAAAATACGTGAGGAATACACTGCAAACACTGAAGAGGGAAACAGACACATATACCATAATAGTTGGAGACTTCAATTCACCACTCTCATCAATGGACAGAACATCTACACAGAGGATCAATAAAGAAATAGAGAACCTGAATATTACTATAAATGAACTTGACTTAACAGACATTTATAGGACATTAAATCCCACAACAGCAGGATACACCTTTTTCTCAAGTGCTCATGGATCATTCTCAAAGATAGACCATATGCTGGGTCACAAAGCAAGTCTTAAAAAATTTAAAAAGATTGAAATCATACACAACACTTTCTCGGATCATAAAGGAATGAAGTTGGAAATCAATAATAGGCGGAATGCCAGAAAATTCACAAATACCTGGAGGCTCAACAACACACTCTTAAACAACGAGTGGGTCAAAGAAGAAATTGCAAGAGAAATTAGTAAATACCTCGAGGCAAATGAAAATGAAAACACAACATATCAAAACTTATGGGATGCAGGAAAGGCAGTCCTAAGAGGGAAATTTATTGCCCTAAATGCCTATATCAGAAAAGAAGAAAAGGCAAAAATGCAGGAATTAACTGTTCACTTGGAAGAACTGGAGAAAGAACAGCAAACTAATCCCAAAGCAAGCAAAAGGAAAGAAATAACAAAGATCAGAGCAGAAATAAATGAAATTGAAAACAATAGAGAAAATCAATAAGACCAGAAGTTGGTTCTATGAGAAAATCAATAAGATTGATGGGCCCTTATCAAGATTGACAAAAAGAAGAAGAGAGAGGATGCAAATAAATAAGATCAGAAATGGAAGAGGAGACATAACTACTGACCTCACAGAAATAAAGGAGGTAATAACAGGATACTATGAACAACTTTACGCTAATAAATACAACAATTTAGATGAAATGGACGGGTTCCTGGAAAGACATGAACAACCAACTTTGACTCAAGAAGATATAGATGACCTCAACAAACCAATCACAAGTAAAGAAATTGAATTAGTCATTCAAAATCTTCCTAAAAAGAAAAGTCCAGGACCAGACGGCTTCACATGTGAATTTTATCAAACATTCCAGAAAGAATTAGTACCAACTCTCCTCAAACTCTTCAACATAATCGAAGTGAAGGGAAAACTACCTAATTCATTCTATGAAGCCAACATCACCCTCATACCAAAACCAGGCAAAGATATTACAAAAAAAGAAAACTACAGACCAATCTCTCTAATGAATATAGATGCAAAAATCCTCAATAAAATTCTAGCAAATCGTATCCAACAACACATTAAAAGAATTATACATCATGACCAAGTAGGATTCATCCCAGGTATGCAAGGATGGTTCAACATAAGAAAATCAATTAATGTAATACACCATATCAACAAATCAAAGCAGAAAAATCACATGATCATCTCAATTGATGCAGAGAAGGCATTTGACAAGATTCAACATCCTTTCCTGTTGAAAACACTTCAAAAGATAGGAATACAAGGGAACTTCCTTAAAATGATAGAGGGAATATATGAAAAACCCACAGCTAATATCATCCTCAATGGGGAAAAATGGAAAACTTTCCCCCTAAGATCAGGAACAAGACAAGGATGTCCACTATCACCACTATTATTCAACATTGTGTTGGAGGTTCTAGCCAGAGCAATTAGACAAGAAAAAGAAATACAAGGCATCAAAATTGGAAAGGAAGAAGTAAAACTATCACTGTTTGCAGACGATATGATACTATACGTCGAAAAACCGGAAAAATTCACAACAAAACTACTAGAGCTAATAAATGAGTACAGCAAAGTAGCAGGTTACAAGATTAACATTCAAAAATCTGTAGCATTTCTATACACTAGTAATGAACAAGCTGAGGGGGAAATCAAGAAACGAATCCCATTTACAATTGCAACTAAAAGAATAAAATACCTAGGAATAAATTTAACTAAAGAGACAAAAAACCTATATAAAGAAAACTACAAAAAACTGTTAAAAGAAATCACAGAAGACCTAAATAGATGGAAGGGCATACCGTGTTCATGGATTGGAAGGCTAAATATAGTTAAGATGTTAATCCTACCTAAATTGATTTACAGATTCAATGCAATACCAATCAAAATCCCAACAACTTATTTTTCAGAAATAAAAAACCAATAAGCAAATTTATCTGGAAGGGCAGGGTGCCCCGAATTGCTAAAAACATCTTGAGGAAAAAAAACGAAGCTGGAGGTCTTGCACTGCCTGACTTTAAGGCATATTATGAAGCCACAGTGGTCAAAACAGCATGGTATTGGCATAAAGATAGATATATCGACCAATGGAATCAAATAGAGTGCTCAGATATAGACCCTCTCATCTATGGACATTTGATCTTTGATAAGGCAGTCAAGCCAACTCACCTGGGACAGAACAGTCTCTTCAATAAATGGTGCCTAGAGAACTGGATATCCATATGCAAAAGAATGAAAGAAGACCCATCTCTCACACCCTATACAAAAGTTAACTCAAAATGGATCAAAGATCTAAACATTAGGTCTAAGACCATAAAACAGTTAGAGGAAAATGTTGGGAGATATCTTATGGATCTTACAACTGGAGGCGGTTTTATGGACCTTAAACCTAAAGCAAGAACACTGAAGAAAGAAAGAAATAAATGGGAGCTCCTCAAAATTAAACACTTTTGTGCATCAAAGAACTTCATCAAGAAAGTAGAAAGACAGCCTACGCAATGGGAGACAATATTTGGAAATGATATATCAGATAAAGGTCTAGTATCCAGAATTTATAAAGAGATTGTTCATCTCAACAACAAAAAGACAGCCAACCCAATTACAAAATGGGAAAAAGACTTGAACAGACACCTATCAGAAGAGGAAATACAAATGGCCAAAAGGCACATGAAGAGATGCTCAATGTCCCTGGCCATTAGAGAAATGCAAATCAAAACCACAATGAGATATCATCTCACACCCACCAGAATGGCCATTATCAACAAAGCAGAAAATGACAAGTGCTGGAGAGGATGTGGAGAAAGAGGCACACTTATCCACTGTTGGTGGGAATGTCAAATGGTGCAACCACTGTGGAAGGCAGTTTGGCCGTTCCTCAAAAAGCTGAATATAGAATTGCCATACGACCCAGCAATACCATTGCTGGGAATCTACTCAAAGGACTTAAGGGCAAAGACACAAACGGACATTTGCGCACCAATGTTTATAGCAGC
Source organism: Tamandua tetradactyla (assembly GCF_023851605.1). Lineage (NCBI taxonomy): Eukaryota > Metazoa > Chordata > Mammalia > Pilosa > Myrmecophagidae > Tamandua > Tamandua tetradactyla. The sequence continues at coordinate 58,602,244 of NC_135353.1, read as the reverse complement.
GTTATTTACAATTGCAAAGAGATGGAAACAGCCGAAATCTCCATCAACAGAAGAGTGGCTAAACAAACTGTGGTATATACATACGATGGAATACTATGCAGCTTTAAGACAGGATAAACTTATGAAGCATGTAATAACGTGGATGGACCTAGAGAACATTATGCTGAGTGAGTCTAGCCAAAAACTAAAAGACAAATACTGTATGGTCCCACTGATGTGAACAGATATTCGAGAATAAATTTGGAATATGTCATTGGTAACAGAGTCCAGCAGGAGGTAGAAACAGGGTAAGATAATGGCCAATTGGAGTTGAAGGGATACAGACGGTGTAACAGGACTAGATACAAAAACTCAAAAATGGACAGCACAATAATACCTAATTGTAAAGTAATCATGTTAAAACACTGAATGAAGCTGCATCTGAGCTATAGGTTTTTGTTTTGTTTTGTTTTGATTTTACTATTATTACTTTTATTTTTTTCTCTATATCAACATTCTATATCTTTTTCGGTTATGTTGCTAGTTCTTCTAAACCGATGCAAATGTACTAAGAAATGATGATCATGCATCTATGTGATGATGTTAAGAATTACTGACTGCATATGTAGAATGGTATGATTTCTAAATGTTGGGTTACTTTCTTTTTTTCCGTTAATTAAAAAAAAAGAAAAAAAGGAGAAGGGGTAATTGGAGCTGAAGGGATACAGACTGTACAACGGGACTGGATATAAAAACTCAGAAATGGACAGCACAATACTACCCAATTGTAATGCAATTATGTTAAAACACTGAATGAAGCTGCATGTGAGGTATTGGTTTTTTGTTTTTTTTTTCTTTCTATTATTGTTTTAATTCTTATTCTGTTGTCTTTTTATTTCTTTTTCTAAATCGATGCAAATGTACTAAGAAATGATGAATATGCAACTATGTGATGTTATTAAGAATTACTGATTGTACATGTAGAATGGAATGATTTCTAATTGTTTTGTTAATTCTTTTTTTAATTAATAAAAAAATTCAAAAAAAAAACAAAAGGCACCAAATTTTTAATGTTTGCATAAACTTTTTATTAGCTTTAGCGGAATCTTCTAGGATTTATTAGCTTTTGTTGGAAGGAAATACTATTTGAAGTTTAATAATTCCTCTATTAGTTTTCCTTTGGTTGAATTAAATAAATTTCAACATTTTTTATTAAAAGAGAATGTATATCAGCATCTAATTTTTCTTAAAATATGCATTTTATGTTATGTGACTTACTATTTATTATGCATTAAACTTTATGTGTGTCTAAACATATATAAGCATATATATGTTGGAGAGAGAGAGAATTCTAGTGGAAATATATTTTCAATTTTTATTGAAAATTTTTGTTTTTTTTTTCTGGGCAACAAGATATAGGGGGTTTAAAAAAATTCTTCCTTGTACTTTTAGGTATTATTGGAGTATTTAAAATAAGCATATATCACTTTAATAAGACAATAAAACCATCATTCTAAAAATTAAAAAAAAAAGGTACTTGGAAATTTTTTTTAATGTAAAAATAATGTAGAAGTTGTTTGTGATGATGCTGTCTTACCCTCCACCCAAACCATCAACAAATTCTGTTGTCTTTACCTTCCAAACATGTTCCTAATCCACCATGTCTCACCACCTCAATACTACAGCAATGGCCACATTAGGTGGCATCTTTCTTTTTACTCTTGTCTCCCTGTGTCTCTATAATCTATATAACAGCCACAGGAAACTTTTAAAACTATAAATCAGCCCACATCACTCTTGTGCTGAGATTCCTCCAAAGGATTCCTATCATGATAGAATAAAACCAAACCTGTTACCATGGATTTCAAGACCATACCAAATCTACTCTACCAATTTCTCTAAACTCGTCTCCCAACATTTTCTTCTCCTTCCAATCCAGCCACACTAGCCTTACTGCTGTCCTTTAAACATACCATAGTCATTTGTGCCTCATGGTCCTAATATTTTCTGTTCCATTTGCCTGAAGCACACTTCACTTTTGCATAGCTCACTCACTAACTGAATTCAGGTCTTTGTTTCAAGTTGAACTTATCAGAGAAACTTGCCTTAACAAAAATGTATGAAATATTGTACTCAAAACAATTGGTACTATCCAATTATGTTCAAGGAAATATATGCTGGCAAGAAATATTCTACAGGCAGTTCTAACCTTCACAAAAATATAGGGTATAACAGAAGCCAGGAGAGAGGTATGGAACATATTTTCCCTAGAACCTTCCAAGTTAGCATTGCCCCACAGACATTATTACAGAATTCTAAGCTCTAAAACTGGGCAGAATAAAGTTACATTGTTTAAAGAGAGGGGTGTATGTTTGTGTGTGTGTGTGGTGGTAGGGGTGGTTTATAAGGAACTGCTGGTGAGTCCAAAGGCCTAACACCTTCTGAGGAGTATCTTTGATAATGTCGAATTTTATCTGACTCCTATGCTCCTGGATGGCAGCAACTGTTAAGAAATACCCCAACCCCTTTATGTACTGGATAACCACAAGGGGCTGCTCTGCTCTCAAGACCAGAAGGAACCACTTTAAGCTAGCCAAGCACACAAAAAGTGTGCTAACAAACTTTCTTCTTCTTTAGTATCTGAAATGTCCAGGTCCAAGATAAGATAAAACCAGATAAGTCCTGTCTTCAGCCTTCCTCATCACATTCATAAGCCTCATGATGCCTCCCTTGTTTGCTTACCTCTCTGAAACCCCAGGCTTCCTTCCTTTTTCCTTCCTTTTCCTCCCATTTGTCTTTCACACCTTGCCACCACCAAACAAACTAAGAAAAGGTTTTTTTCTATGACCCAAATAGATAAGCTAAACCTACTGTCAGAACATTTGTTTTGGAGTGAAACTTTCATACAAGATGGAGTAGGAAATTTCCTGAGCTTATTGTAACAGTTTGGAGGGTTGTTTTTGTGCCTCTTTGGTAATAAATAATTATACCTCTGGGGTAAGTCAATCTAAGACCTCTTTCTTTGTAACATACCATGCTGTAAGTAAAATGATACCTGAGAAGTTCTATGATCCTCAATTTATAGATATTCAAATTAACACTTGTGAAGGCCAAATTGATTAAGGAAAGATTACAGCAAAGATATAATAAATGGAAATAGTTGTTCAATATTAATTATTATTAATTTAATGTGTTCTTTTTATTCACTTTCCTATTCTCTGTCTTCTTTATAATGAGAGCTAATCCATCTTCACCCACAAGTTCTTGCAGTCTACCTGACCATGCCATTACTATTCCATTACCCTCATCAGCACCATTTTACTATTCCTGGAAACTTTTGCCCAGAAAGATAAAAGTTGCAAATGAACTTCATTGTACATTCTAGGAACTTCCTGAAAGAGCCAGCAACTCTTCAGCAGAAAACAGCAACTGACAGTTTATACCCCAAAACTATCTGAACCTCTCCCCTCAAACTCCTTGCCAGCCTGATCCACCAATCCTAAATATCATATCACGATCTTCACTTAATCATAACTAAGTCCCACCCCACTGAAAGACCTTTAACCAGATTTCAAAATCTCATAAATATCCTAACTTCACCCTCCCCATTGTAGGTGCTACTAAGGTAGTTGGGCTGTTAAGTGCTCTCCTTTACTCAGTTTTAACTTACCAACAGGTTGTTATGGTGATATTTGGGGAGCCAGCATGTACAATAAGAATTTTCATAGAATCAGTTCCAATCTCAATTTCCTTATTCTCACAAAGTCTTTTGTTCTTCAACCGGTAATTATCCTTCCAAAGAAGTTTTTGGTAACCTAAGCTGCACAGTAAGGGACTGTGATTTCACAATGCATTAACTTTTCCCATATCACTCTCACTTACACACATATCCAGAATTATTCACTTTTGTGTGTGTGTGTGTGTGTGTGTGCCAACAATGTGCTTTATTTAGCAACAATGCTCTAAATGCTTTATTTAATCCCAGGAAATAGAACTGTTATTAAACTATTTATTATAGTCTCATTAAAACATCATGCTGTGGGAAAATGAAAATTAGCCATCTTTTTCATTATTAGAATAATTATGGATCTATTTTGCTTATAGCATGTATTCACTTTTAAGCTCAAATTTGCTGGGACCAGATTGGACGTTGTGGCAATAATCCAGGTGAGAAATAATGAAGACTTTAATTAAAGGAGTGACTATGAGAATGTTGAGAGCCTGAATTTGAGAAATACTAAGAAAATGCTATTTTATTAAAAGCATTTCATGATTAACTAGATTTATGAGTGATAAGGAAAAGTAAAAATTTTTACTGTGTTTTCTAATTTTTGAGAATGCAAGAATTAGTTGTCATTTAAAATATCAAGAACATTTATATTTTAATTTAGACATTTATTGAGCATTTGTATTTGGGGCACATAGAAAGAAGAATAATGGGTGATTAAATTAAATGAACATGGTGGAAGGACATTCAAGTGAATATTATTAAGAAGTAATTGATAATATGAGCCTAAAATTGTGAATATTATTAAGTAATAGTTTATAATATGAGCTAAAATTTAGGGATGAGATTGCTATTGTAAAAAAAATGTGAGGGGCATTAGCATAGATTTTATTTTTGAAGCTATGTGAGCATATAAAATGAGATAGAAAAAAACTAAATAAAGAGGGCTTGTAGAGACAGGAGGAGAACCAAGAATTTTACAAAAAAGCAATATCACAAAGCTGAGGAAAAAGAACATTCTCCCCTACTTTTTGTTTGGGGGGGAGTGATGCATGGTCTGGGAATTGAGCCCTTGTCTCCCATATGGAAGGCAAGCATTCTACCACTGCACCACCCATACACCTGGAAATAGAACATTCTAAAAAGAAGAAATTGGTTAACAACATCAAATGTTACAGAGAGGTCAATTAAGACTTGCATTGGGAAAATTAGGATGTCTGTGGTTTTAGTAAACATAATAGAGTGGTGGAAGGATTAATATATTATATAGGCCTCAGAATTTATCTATTTTAAGGGAAGCTGATGTATTCCAATTACATTATGTTACTGGTTGGTAAATTTCACTTTGAGAGATTAAGGATATTTTTATTGGAATTTCTAAAACAGACTATTTAATAGAATGGGTGGTCTTTAAAAACGTATTTACTCAACTTTATATTAAACAACATCTTGACCCCAGATTTCACTTAAGAAATGATTATTATTTTGAAGATAACACTCATTCATCTGCATATGTTTTATATATGCATAAGTTGTTTACTTTGTGATTATTATAGATTTACAGGAGGTTGCAAAAGAAATGTACAGTGAGGTCCTGTGAACCCTTTCCTCAGCCTCCCCCAATGATAACAACTTATACTACAATAATACAAAATAGTAAAATCAAGAGATTGACTTTGGTACAACCCATAGAGCCTTTTCAGATCTCAACAGTCATACTGTGCTTATCTGTGTCTTTGTGTGACGCTGTGTGCACATGAAAAATTATCATATATGTCCTCTTGTGTAAACACCACCACAATCAAAATAGTTAATGGCTATGCAGCTTTAAGACAGGATAAACTTATGAAGCATGTAATAACATGGATGGACCTAGAGAACATTATGCTGAGTGATTCTAGCCAAAAACTAAAAGACAAATACTGTATGGTCCCAATGATGTGAATCAACACTCGAGAATAAACTTGGAATATGTCATTGGTAACAGAGTTCAGCAGGAGTTAGAAACAGGGTAAGATAATGGGTAATTGGAGCTGATGGGATACAGACTGTGCAATAGGACTAGATACAAAAACTCAAAAATGGACAGCACAATAATACCTAATTGTAAAGTAATCATGTTAAAACACTGAATGAAGCTGCATCTGAGCTATAGGTTTTTGTTTTGTTTTGTTTTGTTTTGTTCTTACTATTATTACTTTTATTTTTTTCTCTATATCAACATTCTATATCTTTTTCGGTTATGTTGCTAGTTCTTCTAAACCGATGCAAATGTACTAAGAAATGATGATCATGCATCTATGTGATGATGTTAAGAATTACTGATTGCATATGTAGAATGGTATGATTTCTAAATGTTGGGTTAATTTCTTTTTTTCCGTTAATTAAAAAAAAAAAGAGAAGGGGTAATTGGAGCTGAAGGCATACAAACTGTACAACGGGACTGGATATAAAAACTCAGAAATGGACAGCAGAATACTACCCAATTGTAATGCAACTATGTTAAAACACTGAATGAAGCTGCATGTGAGGTATAGGGTTTTTCTTTTCTTTCTATTATTGTTTTAATTCTTATTCTGTTGTCTTTTTATTTCTTTTTCTAAATCGATGCAAATGTACTAAGAAATGATGAATATGCAACTATGTGATGTTATTAAGAATTACTGATTGTACATGTAGAATGGAATGATTTCTAATTGTTTTGTTAATTCTTTTTTTAATTAATAAAAAAAAAACATAAAAAAAAATAGTTAATGGGAGTGGGCCACGGTGGCTCAGTGTCAGAGTTCTTGTCTGCCATACCAGAGACCTGGGCTCATTTCCCAATGCCTGCCCATGTAAAAAAAATTAGTTAATGACACTGTCTTCACAAGACCCCCTCATGTTAACCCTTTATATCCACACTATCCCCTCTCCTTATCCCTAATGCATGGCAACTACTGATCAGTTCTTCATCTCTGTAATTGTATTATTTCATGAACGTTACATAATTGGAATAATGCACTATGTATCCTTTTGAGTTTGGCTTTTTTCACTCAGCATAATTTCCTTAAGTTTCATTCAAGTTATTGCATGTTTTAATAGTTTATTCCTTTTTTATATTGGGTAACATTCCATGGTATGCATGTACCACAGTTTCTTTAACCATTCATCTTTTGAAAGACAACCAGGTTATTTCTACTTTTTGGCTATTATGAATAAAATTGCCCAATTAAAAAATGGGCAAAAGACATGAACAGACACTTCTGAAAAGAGGAAGTACAAATTACTAAAAGGCACATGAAAAGGTGCTTAACTTCACTGGCTATTAGGGAAATGCAAGTTAAAACCATAATGAGATATCTTCTCACACCCACTAGAAAGGCCATTATAAAAAAAAATAGAAAACAAGTGCTGGAGAAGATGTGGAGAAAGATGCACACTTATTTGTTGTTGGTGGGAATGTAAAATGGTACAACCACTCTGGAAGGCAGTTTGGTGACTCTTTAGGAAGCTAAGTAGAGAATTGGCATATGACCTAGCAATCCCAAAACTAGGTATATATTCAGAGGAGCTGAAGGCAAGGACACGAATGAACATTTTCACAACAATGTTTATAGCAGCATTATTTATGATTGCCAGGAGATAGAAACAGCCCAAATGTCCATCAATGGATGAGTGTCTAAGCAAGCTGTGGTATATACATATAATGGAATACTACACAGCTATAAGACAGAATAAAGTCATGAAGCATGTAACAATGTGGATGAACCTTGAGGACATTATGCTGAGTGAAATTAGCCAGAAACAAAAGGAGAAATACTATACGGCCTAACTAATATGAACTGATATTAATGAATAAACTTTGAGAGTTGAAGTTAAGAACAAAGGTTTTCAGGAGATACAAGTATGGTACAGATTGGGCATTTGGTGCTGAAAGAATAGAGATTGTGCAACAGGACTAATTGTAAAAATTTAGAAATGGATAGCACAATATTACCTGATGGTAGCACAATAACATAAGTATATTGAATGAAGCTGAATGTGAGTACAGTTGAGGGAGGAGGGCTGGGGGCACATGTGAAACCTGAAGGAAATATAGAGAATAAAGACTGAAATGGTTTAACTTAGGAATGCCTAGAGTGGACAATGATGGTGATTAAATGTACAAATACAAAACATTTTTATGTGAAGGAGAACAAATGAATGCCAGCATTGCAGGGGGTTGGAAAGGAGATGGTATACAGGAAAAGTCAAATCAGTGCAATCTAGGGTCTATAGTCAACAGTAACATTGTAATATGCTTTCACTGAATGTAACATAAGTGTTATGCCAAAACTAAGTGTCAACAGGCAGGGGGCATGGGGAAGGCCTATGGATTATTCGTGAAAGAAAAGGAATTGTTTGCATATAGATTATCATGGTGAAAACATGTCTATTACTTAGGTTGAATTGTATAATGTGCAAATACAACTGAAAATGAATGGAGAGAAACAAGTGCTAGAGAAAATGTGCAGAGAGAGATGTACCTATTCACTGGTTGGTAAGGAACTAAGAGATGCAACACCTTGGAGGGCAGTGTGGTGGTTCCACAGGTGGCTAGGGGTGGGGTTGCCATATGATCCTGCAACCCCATTGCTCAGTATATACCTGGAGAAACTAAGTGTGGGGACAGGAATGGACATTTGCACACCAATATTTATAACGGCAGTATTCATGATTCACAATGGATGGAGGTGGTCACAATGGATGGAGGTGGTCTAAGATTACAATGACTGAGGGAAAGAAGGGGAAACTATGTATATACATACAATGAACTACTGAGTGGCTGCAAGAAAAAATGAAGTTGTGACGTATACAACTAGGTGAATGTACCCTAAGGACTGTATGCTGAATGAAATGTCAGAAACAAAAAGACAAATATTATCATGCCTCACTCATATGGTCTAACTATAATATAAAAGTCGATGAATTGAAGACAAGAGTATGGGTTATCAGGTTGAGGCCTGTTGTAAAGGGTCCTAGATTGTAAGCTCTTACAGGAGCCACATGTATTCATAAACTGTAACTGTTACTAAATTCTGAGATTCTGTGTTTTTTTATATAACCTGGTCATTCCTTGAAACTTCGGGTATTCATTTGACCTGAGACTCAGAGTTAAAACTCTGAAGCTATGAAAATCATCACCTCCCCATACAGGAACTGTTTCAAAAGTTGAAAAAAGCAATTTCATCTAGAGATATGAATGAAGCTAATCTGGATAGGACTAAAGTAAATCAGGATACAGGATAAAGGATGATATCATCTATATTTTAAAACTTTAACTTGCATGAGACCAAAGGGAGAGGTGTATATTTGGTGCAAAATTTATATTTTGCATTTCCTGATTTAACTTGTATGGTCAGTTTGTTTAAACACCTTAAGTACATGGAATCTTGAATAGGGCATAAGACTTCGTTGGTTTGTCCAGTTTAGTGTGATGCCCTGATATATCCCAGAGTAATTTGGGTAGAGAATAAAAAAGTATTTGCAAAATTCCCCTGGGAGATGGGGAGAAAGGCAAAATATTCAACTTCCCCATTTGGAGAATTTCTGATATCTTACAAGCAGTGGGAACAACTAAATCAATAGGCTGAGTCCTTAATCGTGGGGTTCACCCCTATGAAACTTATTCCTGAAAAGAATAGGCTAAATCTACTTAAAGTTAGACCTAAGAGTCACCCCCAGAGAACCTCTTTTGTTGCTCAAATGCAGCTTCACCCTCTAAGCCAACTTGACAAGTGAACTCACCGTCCTCTCCTCCACTTAGGACATGACTCCCAGGAGTATAAATCTCCCTAGCAAGATGGGACAGAAATACCAGGATGAGCTGGAACCTGGTAACAAGGGATTGAGAAAGTCTTCTTGACCAAAGGAGAGAAGAAAGAAAGAAATGAGACAAAATAAAGTTTCAGAGGCTGAGAGATTACATAGTTGAAGAATTATCCTGCAGATTATCCCTTTTTAGTTTATGGTGTATTGAAGTGGCTGGATGGAAGTACCTGGACTATGGAGTTGTGTTCCAGTAACCTTTATCCTTGAAGAGGATTGTATGAAGATATCACTTTCACAATGTGACTGTGGGATTGTGAAAACCTTTTGTCTGATGCTCCTTTTATCCAGGGTATGGATAGATGAGTAAAACATATGAATAAAAAATAAATAATAGGGGGGACAAAGGGTAAAATAAATTGAGTAGATGGAAATACCATTGGACAATGAGAGGGGGTGGTAAGGAGTATGAGATGTATAAGTTCTTTTTCTTTTTCTTTTTTTTTCTGGAGTAATGCAAATCTTCTAAAAAATGATCATGATGATGAATACACAACTATGTGATGATATTGTGAGCCATTGATCATACACCATGTATGGAATAAATGTGTGTGAACATTTATCAATATTAATGTTTTTAAAAATAAGTAGTGCTTTTATACACTAGTGAGGAACAGTTAGAAGAAAAATTCCATTTAGAACCTCAAGTAAAATAATCAAATATCTAGGACTAAATCTAATGAAGGATGTAAAGAACCTGTATGGAGAAATATACAAGATATTATTAAAAGAAACCAAAGATGACTTAAATAAGTGGAAGGATATCCTGTAACATGGAAGATAAAATTCTTAAGATGTCAATTTCACCCAAAGTGATTTACAGATTCAACACAATCCTAATCAAAATTCCAACAACCTTCTTGGCAGAAATGGAAAAGCCAATCATCAAACTTATATGGAAATGTAAGGGGCCAAACCCTGAAGAAAACCACAGCAAAACTACTAGAGCTAATAAATGAATACAGCAAAGTGGCAGGTTACAAGATCAGCACTCAAAAATCTGTAGTGTTTCTATACACTAGTAATGAGCAATCTGAGGGGGAAATCAAGAAAAAAATTCCATTTACAATTGCAACCGAAAGAGTAAAATATTTAGGAATAAATTTAACTAAGGATACAAAAGACCTATACAAAGAAAACTGTGAGAAATTGGTAAAAGAAATAACAGAAGAACTAAATAAATAGAAGGGCATACCGTGTTCATGGATTGGAAGACTAAATACAGTTAAGATGACAATTCACCTAAATTGATTACAGATTCAATGCAGTACCAATTAAAATCCCCAAAACTTACTTTTCAGAAATAGAAAAACCAAACCCAAATTTATCTGGAAGGACAGGATGCAGTGAATAGCTAAAAATTCTGATAATTTTCTGAGAAAGAAAAATGAAGTCATAAGTCTCACACTACCTGACTTTAAGGTGTATTACAAAGCTACAGTGGTCAAAATAGAATGGTACTGACATAAAGATAGGTATATTAACCAATGGAATCAAATAGAGTGTTCAGATATAGACCCTCTCATCTATGGACAATTGATCTTTGATAAGGCAGTCAAGCCAATTCACCTGGGATAGAACAGTCTCTTCAATAAATAGTGCCTAGAGAACTGGATATCCACATGCAAAAGAATGAAAGATGATCCATATGCTATACAAAAATTAACTCAAAATGGATGAAAGACCTAAACATTAGATCTATGATCATAAAACTTTCAGAAGAAAATGTAGGGAAATATCTTATAATAAAAGACAGTGTCCTAGATCTTATGCCCAAAGTACAAGCATTTAAGAAAGAAAGAAAAAAATGAGAACTCTTCAAAATTAAATACTTTTGTGCATCAAAGAACTTTGTCAAGAAAGCAAAAAGACAGCCTACACAATGGGAGACAATATTTGGAAATGATATATCAGATAAAGGTCTAGTATACAGAATATATAAAGGGACTGTTTAACTCAGCAACGGAAAGACAAACAACCTAATTACAAAATGGGCAAAAGACATGAACAGACACTTCTCAGAAGAGGAAATACAAGTGGCCAAAAGGCACATGAAACAATGCTCAACTTCCCTGGCTATTAGGGAAATGCAAATCAAAACCACAAATAGATATCATCTCACACCCACCAGAATGGCCATTATCAATAAAACAGAAAATGACTGTGCTGGAGAGGATGTGGAGAAAGAGGCACACTTATCCACTGTTGTGGGAATGTCAAATGATACAACTGTGGAATGCAGTTTCTCAGGGAGCTAAGTATAGAATTGCCATATGATCTGGCAATACCATTGCTAGGTATCTACTTACTAAGAGGATATGAGGGCAAAGACACAAATGGACATGTGAACAACAATGTTTATAACAGCATTATTTACAATTGCCAAGAGATGGAAACCACCAAAATGTCCATCAACAGATGAGTGGCATGACATTTTGTAAGTTTGTCCAGAGTGTTGCCCCAATAAATCTTAGAGTGTTCTGAACAGTGAATAAAAAAGTATTTGCAAAGTCTCTTTAGAGGAGTGGCAAGAAAGGGGGAAAATTCAGCCTCCCCATGTGGAGAATTCCTGATATTCTCACAAGCAGTTGGGACAACCAAAGCAATAGGCTGGGCCCTCACTCTTGGGGGTTGTTCATATGAAACTTATCCCCTCAAAGGATAGGCTAAGCCTATTTAAAATTAGACCTAAAAGTCACCCCCAGAGAACCTCTTTTGTTGCTCAAATGTGGCCTCTCTCTCTCAGCCAACATGACAAGCAAACTCACTGCCCTCTCACTCTCTCTATGTGGGACATGACTCCCAGGGGTGTAAACCTTCCTGGCAACATGGGACAAAAATCCTAAAATGAGCTGGGGCTCAGCTTCAAGGGATTGAGAAAACCTTCTAGATCAAAAGGGGGAAGAGTGAAATGAGACAAAATAAAGTGTCAATGGCTGAGAAATCTCGAACAGAATGGGAAAATCTCAACAACAATTTTAAAATGTTAGCCCAATTAAAAATGAACTAAAGAATTAAATAGACATTTCTCCAAAGAAGATATACAAATGGCCAAAATGCATATGAAATGATGCTCTGCCTCATTAACCCTTAGGGAAATGCAAAGTAAATGCACCATGAGATACCATTTCACAGCCACTAGAAAAGCTATAATTAAAATAACAGAAAATTACAAGTGTTGGAGAGGATGTAGAGAAATAAGAGCATTCATTCATTGCTGATGGGAATGTAAATGGTGCAGCCATTGTGGAAGACACTTTCGCAGCTCCTCAGAATGTACAGAATTACCATATGACCCTGCAATCCCACTTCTATGTATATACTCAAAAGAATTGAAAGCAGGGACTTCAACGGATATTTGCAAACTGGTATTCATAGTAGCATTATTCACAATTGCCACAAGATTGAAGCAACCCAAATGTCCATAAACTGATGAATGAATAATCAAATTGTGGTGTATACACACTGTGGAATATTATTCAGCCCTAAACAGAAAGAATTCTGATACATGCAACAACATGGATGAACCTTGAAGACATCATGTTGAGTTAAACAAGGCAGATACAATAGAAATATATTGTATGATCTTACTGATATAAAATAACTACAGTAAGAAAACCCATTCAGTCAGAATTTAGAATATAAATCCAGGGGAGAGGGTGGGAGTGTGGCATAGGGAGTTAAGGGTTAAAATGGACAGTTTCTATTTGGGTTGATGGAAATGTTTGGTAATAGATGATGGTGATGGTAGCACAGCATCATGAACATAATTAACAGTAGTGATTATATATTTGAATGTGGTTAAAATGGGACAGTTTAAGTTGTTTATAGTGATTAGAATGTTTTTTAAATCCATGGAGCTGCACAACATAAAGAATGAAACCGTAGTTAAACATGAACTGTAATTTAATAATGCAATTATAAAAACATGCTTTCATCAATTTTAACAAATGTACCACACCAATGCAAGGTATTAATTATGAAGTGGTATATGGGAACCCTGAATTTTACGCATGATTTTTTCTGTAAACTCACAACTTCTCTAATTAATAAAAGGATGTAACTTTGTTTTCATGTAACACAAATTTCTGGTGACATGCAATTCAGAGAAGTTGCTACTTTCTCAAAATTCCCAGATTAATCATGTGAGATGGAGAGGACTTCTGCCAATCCCCTCAGTTCAACTTCTTCCTGCTTTCTTGAAAGAACATTTTCATTCTGTGTTCTTGACCTATTTCTCTCACACTGCTAACCTGATGAGGTGGAACCTTCATCTACACACTAAGGAAATTACTAATGAGGAAAAGCATATGGCTTTTGTTTCTGAAAATATCATAGAAAACATTAAGCAAGAAGTATAACATGGATCATATGGTAAGAATGTTTGTGTTTGTATATTGTTATGTTGAATTTTAAAAAGTAAAAAAAAAAGAAGAAGTATAACATGGACTTATGAGCCTCTACTCTCTGGAACCTGGCACTTTTGAGCTTTTTTTTAATTGTGAAATATGACATATATACAAAAAAAAAAAAAACCCAGTAAATTTCCAAATACATTTTTAAAAGTAGTTAGAGAACAGATTTTATCACTTGATATGGGTTATAGTTTCATGAATTTCCTTTTTTTTTCTTCTAGATGCTCCAAGACATTGGAGATCAATGAGATATCAATATAATGATTCAGCAGTCATACTCATTTGGTAGATCATATCTTCCCTATTATACTCCTCCTTCTCTTTAGATAACATTTATAAATAAAAGCTATAAATTTATCACAACAATTAGTTGTAGAACAAATTTCAGAGTTTGAGATGGGTTAAAATTCTACAAAATTTTTGGTTTTTATTTCTAGCTCTTCTACGGTACTGGAGTAGAAAAGAAATATCAATATAAGAATTCAGCACTCACACTCACTGAACTTCTCTGTATAGCCCCACCTTCATCTTTGATCTTTCTCCCACTCTTTAGGGGAATTTGGGTATGCCCATTGTAACTTTTTCATGTTGGAAGGGGCTGTTGATAATATGGGATAGCAGAATGAAATTAATTGATGTTTTTGAAGGGCTGGCCCCTTTACATTTCAGGAATTATCTGTTCCAGGGGTCCATCTGGCACTTGCAGGTTTTGGAGAGTTAACCTAGTGCATAGAACCTTGTAGAATCTTATATAATGGTTTTCATTGCGGTTTGGCAAGTTATGATAGGTGGCAATATCTAACTGAAGCATGCAAACGGGTGAACTCTAGTGTAGCCCCTCAACTCTATTTGAAATCTCTCAGCCATGATACCTTATTTGTTACACTTGTTTTTCCCCTTTTGTTCAAGATGGAATTGTTTATATCACAGTGCCTGGGCCAGGCTTATCCCTGGAGGTAATCTCCCACAACACCATGGAGACTTTCATCCCTGAATATCATGTCCCACATAGTGGGAAGGGCAAGAGTTTCACTTACAGAACTGGGCTTAGAGAGAGAAAGGCCACATCTGAACAACAAAAGAGGTCCTCTGGAGGTGACTCTTAGGTATACCTATGGATAAGCTCAATTTCTTTGCTACATACATAAGCTTCACAAGAGCAAGCTTTAAGGTCAAGAGCTTGGCCTATTGATTTGGGTGTCCCAAATATTTGGTACAGTATTCAGGGTTTCCCCAGTGGTAAAGTTTAATAGTCCCATAAGTTTTCTCCCATCCCTCAAGGGACTTTGCCAATGCTTTTTGATTATCTGTTTAGTAAGGGTGTATCTGGGCATTACATTAAGTTATACAGGATTAAAGGCTCTCATTCTTACTTTGGGCTCCCTGTGTTTGAATTGTGTAAAAGATCTATCCAGAAAGGTTGAGTTAAATTACACGCTAGGGAAAACTCAGGTTCTGTACATAATAAAGCTTTCTTCCTTTGGTCTCAAAGAGTAGGTGAAGATCTAAAATACAGGCAATGTCTTCCTTACCCTCATATTCTGAATTACCTTAATTCCAAACCAATTGGCTTCATTCTTTTATCTAAGTACCAGATTATACATATATATATATATATAAAACAGCCCCTCAAAATCCAGAAATAACAACTACCACTCTGGGTTAAATGTGACTGCTATAAGAGCTTACAATCTGGGCTCCAGTTTTCTTGTACGTACTTTCAAAGTAAGATCATACAATATTTGCTGTTTTGTTTCTGGCTTATTTTGCCTCACCAAATGTGCCACAATTTCATTTACATCATTGGATGTCTCACGACTTCATTTTTTTCTCAAGCAGCACTATGTTCGATCATATGGTTGCATGGTCATTCGCCAATCTATTTCTCAGTGCATCTTTCAGTCACATCTATCTACCGGACCTCCTGTATAATGTCCAAAGTCAACAGTTCATCAACACTCTCAATTTTAGATAATTTCATCATTCCCAAGGAAAAAATAGCCAATAAACACAACCTCACCAAATAGAAAATCCAAACCTCCCCCTAACTCTTGTTCCTCCCCCCATTAAGTACCCCTGGTATTGCTGTGGTACTGTTGATATTTTCCTGTTAAACATAACCCATAGCAGGCAATAGCATTTTCTCTCTATATCCCCAAATTATGCACTCTTTGTATAACATTCATACTTTTGCAGTAGTTCATGCAAGAACTTATTTATATTTGTAGTGTTAATTGGTGGGACACATGAGTCTATCCAACCCCTTTCAATCATGTTCACATTCAATATGGTAATATTACTCATAGACCCACTAGTGAACTGCCTTTACTTCTGCTGTTCCCTTACAATTAAGTTCAGCCTCATTAGCAAACTGTTCACCCATGTCAAGCTTCTGTGTATTTCTAGGTCCTCTATATTCTGTATTATAAGCTTCTGATTTTACATTTACCATGGTCATAAAAGTTGAATCATACAGTATCTGTCCTTTTGTGTCTGACTTATTTCACTCAGCATTGTCCTCAAGGATCATCCATCTTCTCATGTGGTTCAGGATGTCATTTCATCTTCCTGCTGCATAGTATTCCATTGTAAGGATATGCCACATTTTATTAATCCACTCATCAATTGATGTTTACTGGGATTGTTTCCATCTTTTAGCGATTGTGAGTAGTGCTCCTATGAATATAAGTGTGTAAATCTCTGTTTGTGTCACTGCTTTCAGCTCTTTTGGATATACACTGAGTAGTTTTATTGCTGAGTCATAGGGCAACTTGATATTTGGTTTTCTGAGGAACCACCACATTGTCCTGCATAGCGGCTGTACCATTATACATTCCCACCAGCAGTGGCCCAATTTCTCTACATCCTCTCCACATTTGTAGTTTACTGTTTGTTTAATAGCAGCCATTATTATAGGTGTGAGGTTGTGTCTTAGTGTAGTCTTGATCTGCAGTTTCCTTATAGCTAATGATAATGAGCACCTTTTCATGTCACTTTGAGCCATCTGTAATTACTCTTCAGAAAAATGTCTATTCGTATCTTTAGCCCACTTTATAATTGGGTTGTTTGTTCTTTTGTTGTTGAGTTGCATGATTTCTTTATGTATACAGGGTATCAAATCTGTATCTGATGTGTGATTTCCAAATATTTTTTCCCATTGAGTTGGCTGTCCCTTCACCTTTTTGACAAAGTCTTTTAAGGCACAAATGCATTTGATTTTGAGAAGTTCCCATTTATCAATTTTTTTTGTTGCTTGTGCTTTGAATGTAAAGTTGGGAAGCTACCTCCTATTACTTGGTATTGAAGATGTTTCCCTACATTTTCTTTGAAGAGCTTTATGGTACTGGTTCTTATATTTAGGTGTTTGATACAATTTGAATTAATTTTGTGTAGGTGTAAGGTAAGGGTCCTCTTTCATTCTTCTGGCTATTGATATCCAGTTTTCCAATGCCCATTTATTGAAAAGACTATTTTGTCTCAGTTCAGTAAATTTGGTGGCCTTGTTGAAGATCAGTTTAGCATTGATTTGGTGGGTGCTCTCGATTCAATTTGATTGGTCAAACTTCTATCTTTTTCCCAGTACCATACTGTTTTGACCACCGTGGCTTTACAATAGGATTTAAAATCAGGGAGTGTTAATCCTCCCACTTCATTCTCTTTTTTAGGATGCTTTTAGCTATTCAGGATCTCTTTCCCTTCCAGATGAATTTGGTAGCTAGCTTTTCCAAGTCTTCAAGGTAGGTTGTTGGATTTTTGATTGGCACTGCATAGAATCTGTAGATCAATTTGGGTAGAACTTTCATCTTAACTACATTTAACCATCCTATCCATGAGCATGGAATGTCTTTCCACCTATTTAGATCTTCTTTGATTTCTTTTAACAGTGTTATGTAGCCTTCTGTGTACAAGTCCTTTATATCCCTAGTTAAGTTCATTCCTAGATACTTGATTCTTTTAGTTGCTATTTTGAATGGAATTTTTTCCTTATTTGACTCTATACACAAGCAACGTCATTGCTTGTGTATAGAGAACATTACTGATTTTTGCACATTAATTTTATAACCTGCCACCTTGCTGAATTTGTTTATTAGGCCAAGTAACTTCGTGTT
The DNA here is from genome assembly GCF_023851605.1 of Tamandua tetradactyla. Lineage (NCBI taxonomy): Eukaryota > Metazoa > Chordata > Mammalia > Pilosa > Myrmecophagidae > Tamandua > Tamandua tetradactyla. Next base: position 58,584,164 of record NC_135353.1, on the reverse strand, counting down.
ATATTTTCAAGATTTTCCAAGTATAGTATCATGTCATCTGCAAATAATAAATATTTTACTTCTTCCTTTCCACTTTGGAAGTCATTTATTTCTTTTTCCTGCCTGACTATTTTCACTAGAACTTCTAGTGCAATGTTGAATAATAGTGGTGAAGGAGGGCATCCTTGTAATTTTCCCAATCTTAAGGGGACAGCTTTTAGCCTCTCACCGTTGAGCATGATGCTGGCTGTGGGTTTTTCATATTGCCTTTAATCACGTTGAGGAAATTGCCTTTTATTCCTATCCTTTGAAGTGTTTTTATCAGAAAAGGATGTTGAATTTTGTCAAATGCTTTTTCAGCACAAGCCAAGAAGATGATATTATTTTTTCCTTTTCAATTTGTTAATGTGCTGTATTACATAAACTGATTTTCTTGTGTTGAATCATCCTTGCATTCCTGGTATAAACCCCACTTGGTCATGGTGTATAATTATTTTAATGTGCTGCTGGATTTGATTTGATAATATTTTCTTAAGAATTTTTGCATCTATGTTCATTACAGAGATTGATTTGTGGTTTTCCTTTTTTGTAACATCTTTACCTGGTTTTTGTGTCAAAATGATGTTAGCGTCATAAAATGAGTTAGGTAGTGTTCCTTTTCCTCAATTTTTTGGAAAAGTTTGAGCAGGATTGGTGTTAGTCCTTTTTGGAATGTTTGATAAAATTCCTATGTTAAACAATATGGGGCCTAGGCTTTTCTTTTAGGAAGATTTTTTTAATATATAAAAACAGATTTTATTAGGTGTTCTAGTTTGCTAGCTGCCGGAATGCAACACACCAGAGATGGATTGGCTTTTAATAAAAGGGGATTTATTTTGTTGGTTCTTCAGAGAAAAGGCAGCTAACTTTCCACTGAGGTTCTTTCTTACGTGGAAGGCACAAGATGGTCTCTGCTGGTCTTCTCTCTAGGCCCCTGGGTTCCAACAACTTTCCCCGGGGTGACTTCTTTCTGCATCTCCAAAGGCCTGGGCTGAGCTGCTAGGGCTGAGATGAGGAATGCTGAGCTGCTTAGCTGTGCTACATTGCAATTTCCCATTTAAGCACCAGCCAATTAAGTCAAACGTCACTCATTGCAGCAGACACGCCTCCTAGCTGACTGCAGATGTAATTGGCAACAGATGAGGTTCACGCACCATTGGCTTATGTCCGCAGCAACAAGACTAGGTATGCTCACCTGGCCAAGTTGACAACTGAATCTAACTAACACATTAGGGAAGTAATTAAAGAAAATAATTAAAAGAATCTTCAAAAACAAAGCATAGTTGCATCACCAGTTAAGATGGCACCAACACCTGTAGAGAAGTGCTGGACAGTTTCAGAAGCAGCATTTTAACTCTCATTAGCAAAAACCCACAGCAATCTTGGGGACAGCATTCAGAGTCTCCTTAGTTAAGATCCATAGCAGAGCATAAGATTCTGATGAGGTGCTTTCCCTCTCTCATAAGATTCTTTTCTCTCTTCTTCTCTTAAGTTTCTCCTCTTTCTTAACAGAACAGACTCCACAAATGTATCTTTCCCTTACTGTTTGGCCCTCAGAATCTGATTTGTTCATGATGTAAACCATGGTTATTTTGGCTTATTATGTATATTTTTATATAAATATTTTATATAAATAAAGGACAAAATATTAAAATATCTTTATACAGGCTTAAAGAAATTTAGATATTTACATGATTTAAGCATCATTTAGCCAGTACAACAAGAGTATACATTAAGAACAGATCCACTTACAGCAATATTACTTTAGATTAATAGATTAAGCCATCTGGTTTTGGGCAAGAAAAGAAACATTTTATAGCCAGTATAACATTCATAAAACAGAAAAGAAATATTACCTAGATTTGCATAGTTTGGGACACCCAGTACAATTTGTTAGGAGACAGACAAATATTACCCAGCTGGTACAGTATTTTATACTAGCTACCCTGGTCTGGGGAAAGAGTATATGACTTTTACTTCCTTATCTATTTTTTGTAAAGCATCTTCAATAGAATCTTAATTATAAGGGATATATTTATATATTTTACATGCATAACAGCATAAGTTCCTCCTTGAACAGTTGTCAGATTTAGCCCAGTCCAGTTGTTTAGTGGTTGATGTTATTTGATCGCAGAAGACCTTCAGCTGCATTAGTTGGGAATTTAGCACAGATTCAGCACTGAGATATCATGCACTTGAGCATAACTATGAGCCTATGATGTCAGACAATCAGTCATTTCTCCAGCAATCATCCAGTTTAGGATTGTGAACACTCTAACACACTTCAGTTTCTGTTCCCCAGACTCAAGAGGCCTTTAAATCCACTCAGGGATTCATGATGTGACCATTTCAATTTTTGCTCTGGTGAATCTTCTTTGAGCACCATGTTGGGCACCACTTGCTGAGACCAGCTTAGCACAAGGGGTTGAGGAAACTACCATGAAGATTGTTGCACGAAACCAGGAACGAGGCTGCAAGCCTCCAGGAACGTTACACAGAAACAGAACAGCTTCACTCCATTGTGATCAGAGAAAGTGCCTTGAATAATTTCAATGTTTTTAAATTTATAAAGACCTGTTTTATGCCCCAGCATGTAATCTATCCTGGAGAATGTCCATGAGCACTAGAGAAGAATGTATATCCTTGTGTTATGAGGTGTAAGGACCTACATATGTCTGTTAGGTCTAATTTATTTATCAAATTGTTTAAGTTCTCTATTTCTTTATTGATCATCTGTCTGGTTTTTCTGTCTATAGAGAGGAGTGGTATATTTAAGTCCCCTACTATTATTGTTGAAATGACTATTGCTCCCTTCAGTTTTACCTATGTCTGTCTCATGTACTTTGGAGTTCCTTGATTGAGGGCATAGACATTTATGATTATTATTTCTTCTTGGTTAATTGTCCCTTCTACTAATATATAGTGTTCTTCTTTATCTCTTATGGTGTCTTTACATTTAAAGTCTGTACTGTCTGATATTAGTATAACTACTCCTGCTTTCTTTTGGATACAGTTTACATGGAACAACTTTTCCATCCTTTCACTTTCAATCTATTCATATCCTTGTGTCTAGGATGAGTTTCTTATAAGCAGCATGTAGATTGATTATATTTCTTAATCTATTCTGCCAACCTGTATCTTTTAATTTGCAATTTGTAGGTTTAGTCCATTAACATTCAAAGTTATTACTGTAAAGGTATTTCTTGAATCCACAATCGTATATTTGGATTTTTATTTGTCAGATCTATATGTTCTTTTCCTTCTTTCTCTTTTTATCCTTTAAGTTTCCCTTACTGGCACTCTTCAATTCTGTGCCCTTCTCCAGGCCTCCTTCTACTGTCTTTTTTTTTCAGCTGACAGAACTACCTTTAGTATTTCTTGTAGAGCTGGTCTCTTTTTTTTTTTTAATTTTTTTTATTAATCAAAAAAAAGAAAAGAAATTAACACAACATTTAGAAATCATTCCATTCTACACATGCACTCAGTAATTCTTAGTATCATCACATAGATGTATGATCATCATTTCTTAGTACATTTGCATCGATTTAGGAAAAGAACTAGCAAAACAGCAGAAAAGGATATAGAATGTTAATATAGAAAAGAGAATTAAAATAATAATACTAATAAAAATATATATATATATAAAGGAAAAAGAAAAAAACAAAAACAAAAGATGCAAACAAACAAACAAACAAAAAACCATATTTCAGGTGCAGCTTCATTCAGTGTTTCAACATAGTTACATTACACTTAGGTATTATTGTGCTGTCCATTTTTGAGTTTTTGTATCTAGTCCTGCTGCACAATCTGTATCCCTTCAGCTCCAATTACCCATTATCTTACCCTGTTTCTAACTCCTGCTGGTCTCTGTTACCAATGATATATTCCAAGCTGATTCTCGAATGTCGGTTCACATCAGTGGGACCATACAGTATTTGTCCTTTAGTTTTTGGCTAGACTCACTCAGCATAATGTTCTCTAGGTCCATCCATGTTATTACATGCTTCATAAGTTTAGTCTGTCTTAAACCTGCATAATATTCCATCGTAGGTATACGCCACAGTTTGTTTAGCCACTCGTCTGTTGATGGACATTTTGGCTGTTTCCATCTCTTAGCAATTGTAGATAATGCTGCTATAAACACTGGTGTGCAAATGTCCGTCTGTGTCTTTGCCCTTAAGTCCTTTGAGTAGATACCTAGCAGTGGTATTGCTGGGTCGTAATCCATTCTGCCATTCTATGTCTTTTGATTGGGAAATTCAGTCCATTAACTTTTAGTGTTATTACTGTTTGGATAATATTTTCCTCTATCATTTTGGCTTTTGTATTATATATATCATATCTGACTTTCCTTCTTTCTACACTTTACTCCATACCTCTCTCTTCTGTCTTTTCATATCTGACTCTAGTGCTCCCTTTAGTATTTCTTGCAGAGCTGGTCTCTTGGTCACAAATTCTCTCAGTGACTTTTTGTCTATAAATGTTTTAATTTCTCTCTCATTTTGAAGGACAATTTTGCTGGATATAGAAGTCTTGGTTGGCAGTTTTTCTTTTTTAGTAATTTAAATATATCATCCCACTGTCTTCTAGCTTCCATGGTTTCTGCTGAGAAATCTACACATAGTCTTATTGGGTTTCCCTTGTATGTGACAGATTGTTTTTCTCTTGCTGCTTTCAAGATCCTCTCTTTCTCTTTGACCTCTGACATTCTAACTAGTAAGTGTCTTGGAGAACGCCTATTTGGGTCTATTCTCTTTGGGGTGCGCTGCACTTCTAGGATCCGTAAATTTAGGTCTTTCATAAAAGTTGGGAAATTTTCAGTGATAATTTCTTCCATTAGTTTTTCTCCTCCTTTTCCCTTCTCTTCTCCTTCTGGGACACCCACAACACGTATATTTGTGCACTTCATATTGTCATTCAGTTCCCTGATCCCCTGCTCAAGTTTTTCCATTCTTTTCCCTATGGTTTCTGTTTCTTTTTGGAATTCAGATGTTCCATCCTCCAGTTCACTAATTGTAGCTTCTGTCTCTTTAGATCTACCATTGTAGGTATCCATTGTTTTTTCCATTTTTTCTTCTTTGTCCTTCACTCCCATAAGTTCTGTGATTTGTTTTTTCAGATTTTCTATTTCTTCTTTTTGTTCAGCCCATGTCTTCTTCATGTCCTCCCTCAGTTTATTGATTTGGTTTTTGAAGAGTTTTTCCATTTCTGTTCGTACATTCAGCATTAGTTGTCTCAGCTCCTGTATCTCATTTGAACTATTGGTTTGTTCCTTTGTTGGGCCATATCTTCAATTTTCCGAGCGTCATCCATTATTTTCTGCTGGTGTCTGGGCATTTGATCAGATTTCCCTGGGTGTGGGACCCAGCTGGTTGAAAGGTTTTTCTGTGAAGTCTCTGGGCTCTGTTTTTCTTTTCCTGCCCAGTAGGTGGCGCTCGTGGCGCTCGTCTGTCTGCGGGGCCCACCAGTAAAAGATGCTGTGGCTCCTTTAACTTGCCAATCCGAATCGCAGTCGGCCCGGGAAACCGCGCATGAAAGGGGGGGCAACCGGCCGCCGCGGCTTCGGGAAGTGCCGGTCCAAATTGCCCAGCTGGCCCGAGACTCCAAGCGTGGCGGGAGGGCCCCGCTATCCAACATTCCCAGTCAGACCGGGGAGCCACGTGCGTGGAGGGGACCCCAGTCGCCAGCCGCCCTGGCCGGGAAAACGCGCGCCTCCCGGCTATCTCAACGCAGCGGATTCTCCCTGCCTGTTCAGCCATTCCAGAATGGGGTACGCTGTCTTTTTGGTCTCTGCCGTGGCTCCGGGAGCTGTTTCGTATTGTTTCTGTTTCTTTAGTTGCTTTTCTGGAGGAGGAACTAAGACCCGCGCCATCTTCTCCGGAAGTCTAGAGCTGGTCTCTTTTTGTCATATTCTCTCAGCCTTTGTTTATCTGTGAAAATTTTAATCTCTCCCTCAGTTTTGAAGGACAATTTGGCTGATACAGAAGTCTTGGCTGAAAGTCTTTCCCTTTCAGGATCTTAAATATATCATACCACTGCCTGCTCAACTCCCTAGTGCCAGTTGATTTGTCTGAATTCAGTCTTATGTGGTTTCCCTTGTATGTAATAGTTTGTTTCTCTCTTGCCACTTTCAGGATTTTATGCTTTCTGCAACATTTGACAAACTGATTAGTATGTGTCTTGGGATAGGCCTATTTGGATTCATTCTATTTAGAGTTCATTAGGCTTCTTTGATTTGCATATTTATGTCTTTCATTAAAGTTGGGAAGTTTTCCCCCATTATATCCTCCACTAATCTTCCTGACCCTTTACTCTTCTCTTCTCCTTCAGGGACACCAATGATTTGTGCACATTGTTTTGTCCATCATTTCCCTGAGATACAATTCAAATTTTCACATCTTTTTGTCATTTGCTCTTTTGTGTGTTCAAAATTAGTTGTTCTGTCCTCTAGTTTGCTTATTCTTTCTTCTGACTCTTCAAATCTGCTGTTGTGTGTCTCTAGTACATTTTTTATTTGGTCTACAGCATCTTTAATCTCTGTGATATCTGCTGTTTTTCCATTTATTCTTTCAAATTCCTCTTTATGTTCTTCTAGTGTCTTCTTGATCTCCTTTATGTCATTAGCCATCCCACTGATTTATTTATTAAAGTTATATGAACTTTTTTGATTTGTTGCTCTGAATTCCATGTCTCCTTTGGTGTTTTATTTTGGTGATTAGACTGAACTGTAGCCCTCTGCATCTTCTGTTTTCTTCACAGCATATAAATATCTTGATAAGGTTACTTTGGAAGTTGATTTCCTTCAGTAGTCTAAAACTTTGTATTTGCAGGATGTGCATGGAAGAGGATGTGGGTGGGGTGTGGAGGAGCACAACAGTGCAGTGATGGGTTGTGGTTCAGGTATATGCATGGGTCAGGGACTCTACTCTGCTGCCTGTGACTCTGAGGTGCAGGTCACAGGGTTGTGGACATGCGGTGCGGGATCCATGGGGATGAGATGCACCTCAGGTAGGCCTTGGAGTGCACCTCAGGGTGTGCTGTGGGATCACAGAAATAGGACACAGCAGGCAGTGGATGGGAGTGCTCAGCAGCTGTGCTAAGGTTGGTATGTGGGCAGGATGTGGGTGGGTGCATGAATCGTGTGTGTTGTAGGTGTCAAGGTGTGGGATACAAGGCATAGAAATTGGGGCACAGGGAGTTTGGGTAGCAGGCGTGTCCTTACACAGAGGAAAGGGTCTAGGTTGGCCGGGATGCAGATACACAACTGTTTAGGACCAGGACACAGGTCACAGAGGTTATGGGATGTGTGTGAGTGGTGAGTGTTGATGGGTGAGCAGGGCCCTTGTATGGGTCCACAGGTGCAGGGGTGGGGTGAAATAAAGGTGCCCATTTTTTCAGGGTAGAGGCTACGTGGCACAGATGTGCCCGAGAACACCTGCCAAGTGAGGGAGAATGGTATTCATGCCATGAGGTGGGGCAAGGGAATGCACATGTGTGGGGTAAGATGGGTGCGATGCAGGGGTCAAGTGGCCCATGCATGGACATATGGGTGCCTGACAGGGAGGATGTGGCTGTGCCAGTGTGTGGATTTAGTGGACAGGGACCTGGTATGCATGGTTGTGGGGGGCATACCTGATGTGCGTGGATCTGGGGGACAGGGCCCTGGTGTGCACATGCACAAACTCAGGGGCAGTGGGGTGAGATTGTGCTTGTGTGGGCTGGGTGTGGGTGTGGCAGGATGAGGAGGTCATTTCTTGCTCAGAGCTGAGGGCACGTGGCATGGGTGGGCGCATGTTCGTGCACTTGTCTTGGGGGCCAGATGCTGGTGTGCACAGATGCAGAGCTCAGGGGAAGTCCGGGTGGGGTTGAGTGACTGTATGGACTGGGTGCTTGCATGGATGGAGTATGAAGGTGATTGCCTTCAGCCTGGATGCGAAGGTGGCTCCCTGCAGGGGACAAGGAGCAGGACATAAGTGTCAAGGGGCTGGGCACAGGTACACGAGTCTTTGGAGGTGTGGGAGGGTGGGCGAGACCGTGGACTTGCACAGGAGTAGTGAGTAGGGCTGGGACAGACTTGCACACATGCATGGGGGAGGGGTGTGGGGTGGGGATGCTCGAGTAGGGTGGTTGACGCAGGAGTGCTTGGAGTGCTGTGGGGGGGGCAGGTGATAGGGTTCAGGTGCATGGGGTATGGGAAGAGTCATGGGTCACGGGGCATGGTGAGGTTGCAAGTTCAAGGAACATGACATGGCTTACTTCCTTGTCTCCATCTCCCTGTCCATGCAATCCTGATGGCTCTGGGCCTCCACCTGGAAGTGGAGGTGCTAGCCTGTCTGCACTAACAGTCAGTCTCTGGCTCTCTGTGTCACAGTTCTTCTGCTTTTTCAACCAGGGCCTCCCTATGTGATGTAGAAACCCTCCCAGGTCACTTACACCCAAATCGCTCTCCCAGTCTTTTTTCTTTCCCTTCTCTACCTAGTCTTTGGACCAGGGGTGAATTCGACCTATCCCATTCTGCCATCTTCCCAGAAGTTGGAATCTGGCACTTTTGGTTTTGAAGTTTAGCTATGTTGCTTATTAGCTCTGTGACCTTGGGCAAATTACTTACCACCTCTGAACCTGAGTTTCTCATTTGCAAAATGTGATTAGTTACAGTGCCTACCTCATGAAACCATTATAAAAATTAAATGAGATAATTCATAATAAGTTCTCTTAGGTATGCTTGGCACATGGCATCCCCTGATAGTGGAAATAGCAAAATTATTCTTATATGATGAGTTCAAGGAGTTTTATAAAAAAGTGTTATTAATTCATATTATTAATGCATATTACTTATTTTCAATTAAATGCAATTTAGTTGGAGTCTGCGTATTCAGATATATGTTTCAGTGCTGTTAATTGCATTCACAATGTTGTACTACCTTCAACACCATCCACTACCAGAACTATCCCATTATCCTAAATAGAAACCCTGCACTCATTATGTATTAACTCACATTCCTCTTGAGCCAAGTACTCTTGAGATATTCCCTTTTTCTTGGTCTAGCATTGGAAAATTGAGGGAGTGTCATATTACCCACCAACACGTTCCTTACCATTATCTTATTCATCTATTTCCACATTCTCTCTCCCATATGAAGTCACATTATTTGACATCCACGAAGGTTTCTCAATTGTATACATAGAAAAACACTCTAATGACATAGCCTCATACCCAGTGGAAAGCATAAATATGTGCACATATGTGTTAATATGTGAATGTATATTTTAGCTGCTTGGAATAGAAACAGCTACCTGATCAAAAACCTGTATACTCATAGGAAAGAAAAAGGAAAATGCATGCTGATTAAACACTAATCAATGTCTAAAACAAAAAAATGAATGTTGACAATGTATGAAACAAATCTCAGTAGTACAAGAAAACACATTCATTTTTATGTCAGTTTAAATCTATACATGATGCAAGTTAACTATAATGTGTGGCGTTGGGGATGTAAAGTGCTCAATTTTGAGACATACAAATGCAGGATATGCATCGGTCTGGAAAGTTTTCAGCATGCATCTATAGAATGTCCTCTAATATTCAGACCAAGTGGGCTGAGGTGGAAAAGAGATAGATGAGTTCCCGAGTGCACACCTTCAAAAATTTCCCAGAAAGAAGAAATATAAGGGCTTTGTATAGTCAGTAAAGATTATGTTCACTGAACACTGGTGTCAAACACACAGTAGGCATTCAATGAAAATCTCATTCAATTGATTCTAATATAATTTTCAACAGATAGACATGGAAATTAAATAGCGCACTTTTAAGCACTCATAGTTCAAAGAAGAAATTACAAGAGAAATCAGTAAATATCTTGAGATAAAATGAGAACACAAATATAAAATCTATGGGATGCAGTGAAGACAGTGTGTAGAGAGGGAAATTTCCAGTCCTAAAACCTTACATTAATAAAGAAGAAAGAGCTAAAATCAAAGAGCAACTGCACACCTGGAGGAAATAGAAAAAAAAACACACACAGCAAAATAATCCCAAAAGAAGCAGAAGGAAAGAAATAACAAAATTAGAGAAGAAATATATGAAATTGTGAATCAAAAACCAGTAGAGAGAATCAACAAAATCAAAAGTTGTTCCTTTGAAAAAAAATCAATAAAATTGACAAACCTTAGCTAGACTGACAAGAAAAAAGAAAGAAAGAAGAAGCAAATAAATAAAATGAGAGGGCATTTTTACTAACCCCACAGAAATAAAAAGTATCATAAGAGGAAAGTGTGAATAACTGTATGCAACAAATTAGACAATTTAGATGAAATGGACAAATTACTAGAAATGGCAAAAAAACTTACACTGACTCTAAAAGAAATAGAAGACCTCAGTAGACAAATTACAAGTAAAGGGATTGAATCAGTAAAAACCTCCAAACAAATATAAGAAATATATGAGATGAGATATCTTCCCAGGTGGATTCTACCAATCATTCCAACTAGAATTAATACCAGCCCTGCTCAAGCTCTTCCAAAAAAATTGAAGAGGAGGGAGCACCAACATCACCCTAATCCCAAAGCCAGATAAATATATTATAAGAAAAGAAAATTACATACCAAATTTCTCTAATAAATATAAACACAAAAATCCTCAGTAAAATACTTGCAAATGGAATCCAACAGCACATTAAAAGAATTTGACATGATGAGCAAGTGGTTTTAGCTCAGGTATGCAAAGTTGGTTCTACATAACAAAATCAACTAATGTAATGCACTACATTAGCATAGTGAGGGAAAAAACACATTATAATCTCTGCTGAAGTAAAAAGAAATTCACTTGACAAAATCCAGCATCATTTCTTAATAACTGCAATTAGAAATAAAGAAATAGAAGGAAACATTCTCAACATGATAAAAGATATATATGAAAACCCTACAGCTAACCTCATACTCAATGATGAAAGACCGAAAGCTTTCCCTCTAAGATCTGGGATAAGACAACAATGTCCACTGTCACCACTATTATTCAACATTGTACTGGAAGTTATAGTCAGAGAAGTTAGGCAAGAAAAAGATATAAAATGAATCCAAATTGGAAAGATAGAAGTAAAAATTTCCCTAGTTACAGATGACATAATATATATAGAAAATCCTGAAAAACTGACAAAAAAAAACTAGTAGAGCTAATAAATGAATTCAGCAAAGTGGCAGGATACAAGATCAATATGCAAGTATCAGTAGTGTTTTTGTATACTATTAATGAGGAAATAGAAAAGGACATTAAAAATACATTTACAATTGCAACTAAAAGAATCAAATATCTAGAAATAAATTTAATGAAGAATGTGAAGGACTTGTGCACAGAAAATTTAAAAACATTGCTAAAAAAATTTAAAAGACCTAAATAAGTGGAATAACATTCTATGTTCATGAATTGGAAGACTATATAGAGTTAAGATGTCAATTCTACATAAAATGCTTTTTAAATTCAAAGCAATCACAATCAAAGTTCCAACAGCCTACTTTTCAGAAATGGAAAAGCCAATTATCAAATATATTTGGAAGGGTAAAGGGCCCTGAATAACCAAAAACATCATGAAAAAGAATAGGTAAGTTGGAGGACTCACATTCCCAGACCTTAAAGCATATTACAAAGCTATGGTGGTCAAAATAGCATGGTACTGGCTTAGAGATAGATACAATGACCAATGGAAACAAATGAAGAGTTCAGAAATAGATTCTCACATCTATGGCCAATTGATAACTGGCAAGGCTGCAAAGTACACTCCACTGGGACAGAATAGTCTCTTCAACAAATGGTGCCGGGGGAACTGGAAATCCATATGTAAAACAGTGAAACAGAACCCCTATATAACACGTTATACAACAATCAACTCAAAATGGATGTCAGACCTAAATATTAGAGTCAAGACCATAAAACTCCTAGAAGAAAATGTAGGGAAGCATCTTCATGATCTTCATTTGGGCATGGTTTCTTAGAATTCACAACTAAAGTACAAGACATGAAAGAAAAAACTAAATAAATAAGACTTCCTTCAAATTAAAAAATTTGTAAGTCATAGAACTTTGCTATGAAATTGAAAAATCAACCTATTCAATGGGAGCATATATTTGGTAACCACATATCCAATAAAGGTTTAATATCCAAAATATATCATGAAATCATACAACAAGCAATAAAAAGATAAAAAAAGCCAACTAAAGCTGGGCAAATTTCATGTTTGTATGCAAATGGTGAAAAAACACATGAAAAGGTGCTCAGCATCACTAGATATTAGGGTTATGCAAATCAAAGTCACAATAAGCTATCATTTTGCGCTCACTAGAATTTCCACTATTAAAGAAACAGAAAGCTACAAGTGTTAGAAAGCATACGGAGAAATAGGAACACTCATTCATTGCTGGCAGGAATGTAAAATTGTGCAGCCACTGTGGAAAGCAGTTTGACAGTTCCTCCGGAGGCTAAGTATAGAATTAACATATGATCTGGCAATTCCACTACTAGGTATATACACAAAAGAATTGAAATCAATAACTCAAACAGGTATTTGTATGTGGAATTTTATAAAGATATTATGCACAATTGCCAAAATATGGAAGCAACACAAGTGTCGTTTAACTGATGAACAGATAAAAATATGTGGTAGATGCATACAATGGAATATTGTTCAGCCATAAAAAGGAATAGTCCTGATGTATACAACATGGTTGAACTTTGAGGACATCATGTTGAGTGAAATAAGCCAGACAGAAAAGGACAAAAATTGCATGATCTTACTAATATGAACTAATTACAATAAGGAAACTCATAGAGTTAGAATCTAGAATATAGGTTATCAGGTTATAGACTTGGGTTAGAGACTGGGAATTTAATACTTTAGCACAGAATTTCTATTAGGTTGATTGTAAGTGTTTGGAAATGTATAGTGGAGATGGTAGCACATTATTATGACTGTAACTAATAGCAATGAATTATATATGTGAATGCAGTTAAAGGAGAAATTTTAGGTCTTATATGCTACTAGAATAAAAATTAAAAGATAAAACATGAGACTTCCAGGAAGATGATGGAATAGGTTAGGCTGAGTTCACCCTTGCTCTGTGGGACAAAGAGAGAAGTGACAAAAAACGACCAGGACTGCAGTTCCAGGGAGCAAGTAACAGGAAAGGTTCTTCTACTCTATATATGGAGGTCCTGTATGAAAAAGCAGAGAAATTGGGATAGAGAGAATGGAGTCATTGTGCCTGACTGTGACTGCACCATGGGCAGGAGGTAGCATGCAGTAAAGTATGGCTCTTGAAGGAGCAGACCACCCATGCACACCAGTCTACCCCTGCAGCTAGCTTGGGAGATCCTCCCTTGCAGCTCCACAGTGGGGAGCTCCAGTGGGGAACCCAGAAGCCATAAGACTTTGCTTTCTATGCACATAGAGACCAGCCAGCCAGTGTGCAGTGCCTGCCCCTGCCCCTGAGACAGGCCAATATGGACACCTGAGTCTTTGGTAGAGACTGGGGGCCCTCTCCCTAGGAGGAGGGCTAGAAGCAGGGTGAAGTTGGTCTGAATATTAGCCAGCTAAAAAGACTCATTCCACTCCACCTTGCCTTCAATACACCACTCTCCTCTATAGATAGAACAACCAGACAGAGGATCAACAAGGAAATAAAGAACTCAAACAATGTGATAAATGAACTGGACCTAACAGACATATATAGATTGTTACAACACAAAACACCAGGATATACACTCTTCCCTAGTGCTCATGAAATGCTATTCAAGATACATTATATGCAGGGGCACAAAACAGATCTTTATAAATTTAAAAAGATTGAAATTATTCAAAGCACTTTCTCTGATCACAATGGAATGAAGCTGGACATCAATAACCACCAAGGCACCAGAACTTTCACAAATATATGGAGATTAAATAACACACTCTTAAAAAATGAATGAGTCAAAGAAGAAATTGCTGGAGAGATCAGTACCTATGTGGAGATGTAGGAATATGAGAATACAACATATCAGAACTTAGGGGATGTGGCAAAAGTAGTGCTGAGAGGGAAATTTACTGACCTAAATGCCTGTATTAAAAAAGAAGAATGACTCAATTCCCGGTGCCTGCCCATAAAAAAGAGAGAGAGAGAAAAGAAGAAGAATGAGCAAAGATTGAGGACTTAAATATTCACCTGGAGGAACTTGAGAAAGAACAGCAAACTAACCTAAAAGCAAGTAGAAGAAGAGAAATAACAAATATTAAAGCAGAAATAAGTGAATGGGAGAACAAAAACAATAGAATCAATAAAACATAAATTTAGTCCTTTGAGAAAATCAATAAGATCAATGAACCCCTAGCTAGGTTGACAATGAAAAAGAGAGAGCTCATGCAAATAAAATCAGAAATGAGAGGGGGATCGTTACCATGGACTCCGAAGAAATAAATAAAAAAAAAACTATAAGAGGATACATGAACAACTATATGCCAACAAACTAGAAAACTTAGATGAAATGGACAAATTCCTAGAAACACACAAACTACCTGCCCTGATTTTAGAAGAAATAGAAGATTTCAACAAAGCAATCACAAGGGAAAAGATGCAATCAGTCATCAAAAATCTTCCTACAAAAAGAAGCCCAGATGGCTTCACAGGGGAATTTTATCAAACATTTCAAAAGGAACTAACATCATTCCTGCTCAAACTCTTCAAAAATTTGAGGGGAAAGCAATGCTACTTACATCACTCTATCACTCTAATTCCAAAACTGGGAAAAGATGCTACAAGAAAGGAAAACTACAGGCCAATCTCCCTAATGAATAGAGAGGCAAAACTTCATAATAAAATACTTGCAAATTAAATCTAATGACATTTTAAAAATATTATATACCACAACAAACTGAGATTTATTCCATCACTGCAAACATGGTTCAACAGAAGAAAATCAATGTAATACAGCACATAAATCAAAAAAGAGAAATTAGATGATCATCTCGATTGATGCTGAAAATGCATTTGACAAAATTAAGCATCCTTTTCTGATAAAAATGCTTCAAAATGTAGGAATCAAAGGAAACTTCTTTAATATTATAAAGGGCATATATTAAAAAAAAAAAAAAAACCACCATAGCCAGCATCACAGTTAATGGTGCAAGATTGAAAGTATTCTCAATAAGATCAGGAATGAGACAAGGGTACCCATTGCCACCACTGTTATTCAACATTTTACTGGAAGCTTTAGCTAGAGCAATCAGGCAGGAAAAAGAAATACAAGGCATCCAAATTGCAAAGGAAGAAATAAACATTTCATAATTTGCAGATGATGTGATCCTACACTTGGAAATCCTCAGAAATCTATGGCCAAACTACTTGAATTAATAAACAAATTCAGTAAAGTAGTGGAATACAAGATTCATATGCAAAAATCAGTAACGTTTACATACACAAGCAATGACCTGGGGGTGCAAGGGTAGTTCAGCGGTATAATTCTCACCTGCCATGTGGAAGACCCATGTTCAATTCCCGGCACATGTGCTTCCCCAAAATAAATAAACATGCAAAATAAGTAAGCAACAAAAATTCAACAAATTGTGCTGCAATAACAGAATACTTGTATGGAGAAAGAATGAAATGTGACCCAGGCCATACAACATACCGAAAAAACAAAAACAAAAACTTAAAAATCACAAGCAATGACCTAATTTAGGAGATGATTAAGGAAAACATTCCATTCAAAATAGCAACTAAGAATCAAGAATCTAGGAATAAATTTAACCAGGGATGTGAAGGATCCATACACAAAAAACTACAAAACATTGCTAAAAGAAGTAAAAGAAGATCTAAATAAGTGGAAAGACATTTCATGCTCATGACAGGAAGGTTAAATGTGGTTCATTCTCCCCAAATTGATCTAAAATTCAATGCAATACCAATCAAAATACCAACAACCTAATTTGAAGACTTGGAAAAGCTAGTTATCAAATTTTTTGGAAGTGAGAGAGACCTAAAATGGCTAAAAATGTCGCAAAAAAGGGGGAGTAAAGTTGGAGGATTAACACTTCCTTATTTTAAAGCTTATTATAAAGCTACAGTGGTCAAAACAGAAAGGTGCTGGTGAAAAGATACAAGTATTGACGAAAGAAATCAAATTGAGTGTGCAGAGATAGGTCACCAAATCTATGGTAAATTGATCTTCAGTGATGTCCCCAAATCCACTGAATTGGGACAGGATAGTTTTTTCAATAAATGGGCATGGGGGAGCTGGATATCAATAGCCAAAAGAATGAAAGAGGACCCCTAATTTATATTCTATACAAAAATTAACTCAAAGTGGATTAAAAAACTAAATATAAGAGCAAGTATCATAAAACTCCTACAAGACAATATAGGAAAACATCTTCAAGAGCTAGTAATAGGCGGTAACTTCCTAAATTTTACACTCAAATTACAAGCAATGAAAGAAAAAATAGATAAATGGGAACTCTTCAAAATCAAATGCTTCTGTGCCTCAAAGGACTTTGTCAAATAGGTGAAGAGGCAGCTGTGCTGCTTTAAAATTGTTATGTACCCCAGAAAAGCCATGCCTTAATCCTGAGTCAATCTTGTGAAGGCAACTGTTTCTTCTAATCCTAATTCAATACTTAAGGGCAGCAACTTTTGACTAGGTTATCTCTACGGAGATGTGACACATCCAATTGTGGGTTTGATCTTTTGATTACATAGCGATGTGACTCCAACCATTTCAGGTGGATCTTGATTAGTTTACTGGAATCCTTTTTTCTCTTCCTGTATGCTGTATGGTGGGGTCACATTTCATTCTTTATCCATGTGAGTATCCCATTATTGCAGCACCATTTGTTGAATTTTTTGTTTGTTTTTGTTGGTTTCTTTGTTTATTTGGGAAGTGCATGTGCCAAGAATTGAACCTGTGTCTACCACATGACAGGCAAGAATTCTACGATTGATCTACACTTGCACCACCGTGAAATCTTTTAAAAGAGGAAACATTTTGGAGAGAGTCAGAAATGACAGAGCCAACAGAAACTTCAGAGCAGAGCCTACAGAAATGACAGAGGCCTCAGAGCTAACAGAAACTTCACAACAGAGCTGACACAGATGTGGACACATGCAGAATAGAGATACAGATGTTTGGAGATGCTTGAGGTCCAGCAGATGTCACCATGAGATGATAAGCAAGCCAGAACCTGGTGAGAGGCGAGGGAAGCCAAGAGATGAAAGCTAGCCTTGGAGAAGTAAAGTGAAGATCCCCTGCTGGAACAGAGGCTGAAAGCCACAGAGCCCAAAAGCAAGGGACCAGCTGATGCCAGCCACCTGACTATGAAGCTGACAGAGGTATTCCTGATCCATTGCCCTTACCTGAGTGAAGGTAACCTCTTGTTGATGCTTTAATATGGGCACTTCCACTTCCTTAGAACTGTAACCTTGTAACTTATTAAATTCCCCTTTATTAAATCTGCTCCATTTCTGGTATACTGCATTTTGGCAGCTTTCAAACTAGAACAGCAGCCATCTCATGGGAAAACATATTTGAAAGCCACATATCAGATAAAGGTTTAGATAACCTGTATACATAATGAAATTATACATGTCACCAACAAAAAACAAACAACCCAATTATAAAATGGGCAAAAAATATGAACAGACATTTTTTCCAAAGAGCAAATACAAATAGCTAAAAACTACATCAAGAGATGCTCATCTTCATTAGCTACAAGAGAAATGCAGATCAAGACTACAATGGGATATCTCCTCACATTTATAATAAAGGCTGCTATTAGCCAAACAGAAAACTACAAATGTTGGAGAGGATGTGGAGAAGTTTTGACACTTATTCACTGGTTGTGAGAATGTTTAATGGTACAGCTGCTGCGGAAAACAGTTTGGCAGTTCCTCAGAAAGCTAAATATCAAGTTGCCCTATGACCAGGCAATACCACTAGTTGGTATATATCCAAAAAGCTGAAAGAAGTGAAACAAACAGAAACTTGCACACAGATGTTCATGGCAGCATTATCCACAATTGCCAAAACATGAGAACAACACAACTGCCCATCAACAAATGAGGGGATAAACAAAATGTGGTATATATACACAATGGAATATTATGCAGCAGTAAGGTGAAATGAGGTCCTGAAGCATGTGACAACATATATGAACCTGGAGGACATAATGCTGAGTGAAGTAAGTCAGACACAAAAGGATAGCAACTGTATGATTTCACTATTATGACCCTGGTAAAGGTAAGCTCAGAGGCTTATAATATAGAATTTATGGGACCTAGAGATACACAGAAGCTAGAGATGGGTGAATGTTTACCTAATAAGTTTGAACTTATATGTAAGGGAATGGTTGGTGGTTATAAGTGTGGTTATAAGCAATAATACCATATTGAAGGTGAATATGATTGAAAGGCATTGTATAGAGCCATGTAGCCCACCAATCAACATTACAAATATAAATAAGTTCTTACATAAACTACTTCAAAGGCATGAATCTTGTACAAAGAGTAAATAATAGAGGGGTACATGGGGAAAACTATTTTTATGCTCTGGCCTATAGCTAACAGGAAGACATCAATTGTACCACAGCAATACCAGAGGTAAATAATTAGGAAAGGAGGACAAGAGTTAAGGGGAGTTTTAGATTTTCTATTTGGTTAGTGTGTGTATATCTGTTATTTTTCTCTCTGGAGCAATGAAAATTGTCTAAAATTCAGTGTTGATGATTGTCGACTTTGGATATTTTACATGATGCTCAATGAATGGAAGTGAGTGAAGGGTATATTGACAGAGAAGCAGAAAACTTAACTGTGGTGTATTCATACGTTGATATATTGTGTGGCTACAGAATGGAACAAAGTTGTGAGGGATGTAGCAAGGTGAATGAACCTTGGGGACATTATGCTGTGCAAAATAAGCCAGAAATAAAAGCAAAAATGTTGTATGGTCTCTTCTAGAAAATACTGATAAGAAAATTAGGGTGTAGATTGTGAACTCTTATAGCAGTCACATTAAGTCTGGAGTTCTAAGTGTTATTTCTAGATTATTAGATGCTTTGCTGTATGTATATAACCTGGCATTTCCCTGGAACTTTGGGTACCTGTGTGACACTTAAGACGCAAAGTTGGAGTTCTGTGGCACTAAAAGTCATCATTGTTACATACAACAACCATTAAAGAGACTGAAAAAGAGATCAGACTTCAATTACAGATAAGAATGAAGCTGATGTGGTTGGGACTAAGGTAAATCGGAATAAAGGGCAAAAGATGTTATTGTCTGTATTTGAGGGCTTCACACACTGTATGAAACCAAAGCAAGAGAGATTTATTTGATCCCAAACCTAATTTTCTGTGGAACCCAACCTAATGCACCCTGCCTGGATATCTCATTTAAACAACCCAAATACAAGGAGCCCAGAATGGGAACAAGGACTTGGAATTAAATATAGATTAATGTAATACCTGGATACATCCCAGAGTACGTTAGGTACATAATTAAAATATATTGGCAAAATCCCTTGAGGGACTAGAGAAAAAAAAAATGAAACTATTTTAATAATTATTTATTTTTATTAATATGTATTATATATTCACATACCACATTCTACTTTGCAGCTGCTGGAATGTGAAATACCAGAAGGGCTTTTAAAAAGGGAAATTTAATAAGTTGCTAGTTTACAGTTCTAAGGCTGTGAAAATGTCCAAATTAAAGCAATGATATAAAAATGCCCAAGTTAAGGCATCCAGGAAATGATACCTTTGTTCAAAGGCCAATGAATTTCAGGGTTTCTCTCCCAGCTGGGAGGGCATGCGGTGAAGTCTGCTACCTTTCTCTCCAGGCTTCTTGTTTCATGTAGTTCCCCTGGGGGTTGATTTTCTTCTGAATCTCCAAAGGTCTCTGGCTGCATGGGCTCTCAAACTTTTTCCAAAATGGTTCCCTTTTAAAGGGCTCCAGTAAGAAAACCCCACCTTGAATGGATGGAGCTATGTCTCCATGGAAACCATCTAATCAAAAGTTACCACTTGCAATGAGTCTAGCCCTGATACCATGGGATCAACAACGCCATCCTGACCAAAAGGGGGAAAAGAAGTGTAACTAATAAAGTATCAGTGGCTGGGAGAGTTCAAATAGGGTCAGAAGGCTACTCTGGAGGTCACTATTATGCATGCTTCCATTAGACATTGCTACCTATCATAACTTGCCAACCCCCAACCAAAACCATTCCAGCCAATCCTAAAGACCACCTAAGGCAATATATAGTATTCTACAAAGGCTCCATGCACTAGGGTAATTTTACAGAAACCTACATTCTCCAGATGGGTCCCTGAACCAGATAAGTCCTGAAACCTAGAAGGTCCAGCCTCTTCAGAACATCAGCTGGTTCCATCTCCCCACCCCATATTATTGAAAACTCCTTTCAACTTGAAAAAGTTACAATGGCCCTAACCCAATATCCCTAAAGAGAGGGATAGAAAGAGCAAAGGTGATGGTGGAGTTATACAGAGTAAATAGGGTTTAACAAATAAATGATTGCTGAATCATTAAATTGATATTTCTTTTAGTCTCCAGTATCTTAAAGAAGCTAGAGGTAAAAACCTAAAATTGTGGAATTGTAAATCCTATCAAACTCTGAAATCTGTTCTACAACTAATTGATGTGCTGTGCTTTGAAAGTTATTGTTTTTGTTTTTTGCTTTTTTTTTACATGGGCAGGCACCGGGAAACGAACCCGGGTCCTCCTGCTGAGCCACCGTGGCCCACCCTTATTGTTTTTTTATATATGTTATTTTTCACAAAAAAAGAAAAAAGTCGATTGTGATGATAAAAAATATTTATTCCTTCTAGCTTCCAATGTTGTGGAGCAGCTAGAAGGAAAAGATTTATGAGAGGATGGTATGGTAGCCCATGACAAACTCTGGGATCTGTCCTATAACTACTTGTTGAAGAATGCTTTGAAACTATGGCTTTTTTCTTTCTTTACAGTGTATATGTGCTATATCATACAATAAAAAAGTTTTTAAAAAGTTACAACAGACAATTGGGTGGGTCACATCTCCATGGATAATTAAAAAGTTCCTACCGAGCAATATTGAATAAGGATTAAAGGATATGGCTTTTCTGGGTTACACAACAGATTCAAACCAGCACACCAAGTAATCATCCAAAGCATACAATGAATGGTTCACAACATCATCATACAGTTGTGTGTTCATCATCACAATAAACTTTTTCTTCTTTTTTTGTAAAAAATAACATATATACAAAACAGCAACAAATTTGAAAGTATATCACAATTAGTTGCCAAACAGATTTCAGAGTTTGTAATGGGTTATAATTTCACAATTTTAGGTTTTTACTTCTAGCTAATCTAAGAAACTGGAGACGAAGAGAAATATCAATATAATGATTCATCAATCATACTGATTTGTTAAACCCTACCTTCTCTGTATAACTCCACCATCGACTTGGTCTTTCTCCTACTCTTTCTCATGTTGGAAGGGGCTGTAGATAATAGGGGATGGGAGATGGAACTAGTTGATGTTCTAGAAGGGCTGGTCCTTCTGCATTTCAAGACTTATCCAGTCCAGGAATCCATCTGGAGGTTGTAGTTTTCTGGGAAGTTACCCTAGTGCATGGAACCTTTGAAGAATCTTATATAATGCCCTAGGTGTTCTTTAGGATTGGCAAGAATGATTTGGTTGGGTTTGGTAAGTTATGGTAGGTAGCAATGTCTAACTGAAGCTTGCCTAAGAGTGACCCCCAGAGTAGCCTCTTGACTTTATTTGAACTCTCTCAGTCACTAATACCTTATTAGTTACACTTCTTATCCCTCTTTTGGTCAGGATGGCATTGTTGATCCCACAGTGCCAGGGCCAGGCTCATCCTGGGGAGTCATCTCCCATACTGCCAGGGAGACTTTCACCCCTGGATGTCATGTCCCACATAAAGGGAAGGGCAATAATTCCACTTGCAGAGTTAGGCTCAGAGATAGAAAGGTCACATCTGACCAACAAAAAAGGCCCTCTGAAAGTAACTGTTAGGCATACCAATAGGTAGGCTGAGATTTTCCACTATGTACATAAGCCTCACAAGAGCAAGCCTCAAGATCAAGGGTTTGGCCTATTGATTTGGGGGTCCCTAATATTTGACACAGTATCCAGAGTTTCCCTGGTGGTAATATTTAATATTTCCATGTTTTTTCTCCCATCCCTCAAGGGACTTTGCCAATACTTTTTGATTATCTGCTTAATATACTCCGGGATCTATCTAGGCATTACATTAAGCTATACAGGATTAAACACCCTCATTCTTATTCTGGGCTCCCTGTGTTTGGATTGTTTAAATAATCTATATAGACAGGTTGAACTAGATTATGTGCTATAGAAAATATAGGTTCTGGACAAAATAGGCCTTTCTTCCTTTGGTTTTAAAGAGTAGATGAGGTTCTAAAATATAGACAATGTCTTCCTTAACCCTGTATTCTTAATTAAAATATGAAACTATATTTTCAATTTTTTTCCTTTTTTATAGAATCTTTATTATGAATGGTCAATGTTAAAAATGTGAAACATATGGAAGCCACTGCTTGTGAAGTTATTTATATACGCTAGCTGCAGAGATGCAGCATCTAGTTCATTGCTATATATTAGTAGAGATTTTCTTCTGGGCTGTATAATTTGGAGTTTGCCCTCTTTCCCAGAGTCACAAAAGCGAAATCATACCATATTTATTCTTTTGTGTCTGGCTTATTTCACTCAGCATTATATCCTCTATGTTTATCCATGTGGTTATATGCTTCAGGACATCATTTCATCTTACTGCTGCATAATATTCCATCATGTGTATGCATCACATTTTGTTTATCCACTCATTGGTTGATGGGCACTTGCATTGTTTTCACTTTTTGGCAATTATGGATAGTGTCACTATGGACATCCGTGTACAAATGCCCATTCATGTCACTGTTTTCAGCTCTTCTGGTTATATACCTAGTATTGGTATTGCTGAGTCATAGGACAACTTGATATTTAGTTTTCTAAGAAACCAGCAAACTATCCCCATGGCAGCTATACTATTATACATTCCCACCAGCAATAAATAAGTGTTCTAATTTCTCCACACTCTCTTTAACATTTGCAGTTTCCTCTTTGCTTAATAGCCACCATTCTTATAGATCTGAGATGATATCTCATTGTACTTTTTATTTGCATTTCCCTTATAACTAAAGAAGATGAGCATCTCTTAATATACAATGATTAAACTTTTCCACCTGCGAAATCCCTGAAACTCTCTCAAACAATAGGACTCCCAACTTAATATGTCAAGCCCTTGATTTTGAAGCTTGCTTTTATGAAACTTTTCTATAGTGGAGAAGCTAAGCCTAACTATAATTATGCCTAAGAGTTACTTCCAGAAAACCTCCCTTATTACTCAAATGTAGCCTCTTTCCTTAAGACCAACTCTGCAACAAAAATTATTACCTTGTCCCCTGTATGAGATATGACATTTAGGAGTAAAAGTCTCCCTGACAATGTGGGACATGACTTCCAGGAATGAACCTGGCCCTGGCAACATTGGATCGAAAATGCTTTCCTGATCAAAAGTGGGAAAAGAAATGTAATGAAATAAAGTATCAGTGACAAGAGAGTTCAAACAGAGTTGAGAGGCTATTCTGGAGGCTACTCTAATGCAAGCTTCAGCTAGATACTGCTAATTGCCATGATTTGTCAAACCCCAACCAACGTTATTCCTGTTAACCCTAAAAACACCTAGGGCTCTGAGAGTCCACAGAAGTTTCATGCACTAAGTTTACTTTCCAGAGACCTATAACCTCCAGATGTTTCCTAGATCAGATTAGTCCTGAAACAAAGAGGGTCCAGTATCTCAAGAACATTAACTAATTCCACCCCCTATCCTATACTGTCAACACCCTTTTTCAGCAGAAATAGTTTAGAATGAGCATAGCCCAAACATCCCTAAAGATTCAGTGAAAGATCAAAGGAGAAGGAGTTATGATTGAGAAGATAGGATTTAACAAATGAGTATTGCTGCTGATTCATTATATTGATATTTCTTTTAATCTTCTGTCTTGGAGCAGATAGAAGGAAAAGTCTGAAATTGTGGAAATGCAACCTTTACCAAACTTTGATATCTGTTCTATAACTATTTGTTAAAATGTACTTTGAATTGTATGTTTTTTTGTATATATGTTATGTTTCACAATAAAAAATATTCATAAAGATAAAACATAGAACTGTGTAATATAGTCATTCCTATTGTAGCAGTGAGCTATTATAAGTATTAGAATTAATATTTAATATTTAATATTATAAGTATTAGAATGTTCTTTCATGAGGTACAACAAATGTATAACATTAATACAAGGTGGTATATGGGGAAAATACACCTAAAGTCAACTATGGATGATAGTTAGTAATACTATTTTAATATTCTTTCATCAATTTTAATAAAGGTACCACACTAATGCAAAATATCAACAATAGGGTGGTATATGGGAACACTCTGATTTGTCTGCTTGCTTGTTTTGTATGCTGTATGGTGGGAGTCACATTTCATTCTTTTTCTATGTGACTATCCTTTTATCTCAGCACCATTTGTTGAATTTGGGGGAGGTGGGTGGGGAGGTGCATGTGCTGAGAATTGAACTTGGGTCTCCTGAATGGCAGGCAAGAATTCTACCACTGAGCAACCCTTGCACCCCTTGGAACACTGTGTTTTTACATGATTTTTATGCAAACCTACAACTTCTCTAATTAAAAAAATATTTTTGAATACAACACATACTGAATAATAAAATAAATAAGGCCTGACTTGAACAAATCAACTGGATTAGATATTAGAAGTTTTTTGAGTTATGCTGTATTAATAATGGTGTAATTTTTTTTCAGTCCTTCGCTCTTAAAGATAAATACTTAACTATTTATGGAAATAATAATTTGATACCAGGGAATTGCTTTAAAGAAGAACAGAAAAATGCCAAAAATTATTGAACCTGTACTGAAGTTTATTACTTGGTGGTTTATACTCTCTTCTCCATTTTTGAGTAGGTTTAAAATTTTCCATAATAAAAATAAAATAAAAAATTTAAGGCTGTCAAAATATGTGTGGGTTTATTTTTTGACTCTATTCTGTTCTGTTAGTGCCTATCTTGGTGATAATACCACACTATTTGCTTATTATAGCTTTATAATGAGACTCATCAATAGGTAAGCCCCCAAACTTTTTCTTTTCCAGAGGAATCTTGGTTATTTTAAATTCTTTCTATTTCCATCTGGGTTTTGGAATCCACTTTCCAATCTCTTCAGAAAAGCAAACTGGGAATTTAATTAAGATTTTGTTGAATCTATAGATCAATTTTGGAGAAATGTTCTTTAAACAATACTGTGTATTCCAATACATGAACAAAATATATCTTTCCATTTATTTTTATTTTTAATTTTTTTACATGGGCAGGCGCCGGAATCAAACTTGGGTCTCTGGCATGGTAGGGGAGTGCTCTGCCACTTAGCCACTGTGGCCCACCCCTTTCCATTTATTTTGGATAGCAAACATGCTTCTTCCAGATATTCTAATTATCTTTATTTATTTGGATGAGGATCTCCTATATTCAAAATGTGCACCAACCAATACTATTCAAGATCTCAAAATATTCCTGTTTTTGCCTTGTTTGATTGTTTATCTATTTATTTATTTTAGGTGGAATTCTTCTTAGTAAAAAAGGGGGTGTATTTATTTTCTGTTGTTGTGTAGCATAATCCCACAAATTTAGCAGCTTAAAAATCACCCATTTATTATCTCACAGTTCCTACAGTTAGGAGCAGGCAGGAATTAGCTAGAACCTTTGGTCAGGATTTCATCAAGTTCAAATCAAGGTATAAGCCAGGATTGAGGTGTAATCTGAGAGTCAGAATCACATAGTTTTTGGTAGAATTCATTACCTTGCAACTATAGAACTCATGGTGGCTGTGTCTTCAAGGCCTTTAGGAGCATGTATGCTGCTTCTTGTCTCCTTTAAGGGCAACTTGATTGGGTCAAAATCATCAAAGATAATCCCTCTTTTTATTAACTCAAAAATTAATGATGATGGATCTTAATTAAATCTGAGCAATCCCTTTTGCCATCACATTTACAGGGTCCATCCACATGCAAGGAGGGTATTATATAAAGCATCTACACACTGCGGGGTGGGGAAATTTGGGAGCCACCTTACAATTCCTCATTCCATGTGGTGGGGAAGTTGGAGGGGTATTAGAGGATTTTTAAAAGGGTTATAAGATGCTCTCCTGTAGTTTCAAGGCCACTCTGTCTGTCCTTCAATTCACTCACGTGAAGAACGAGGGCATATTTTGCAAATTAACCACATACAAAATTAACAACAAAACTATGAATTACAATAGCAATATATAATGGCTACATTTTAAGAAAAGAAACCCTAAATCACCTTAATGAAAGTGACTGTTTCTTCTATGTGTTTCTATTGCCAGGAAAGAATGTGAGAGATTAAAATGGGCAAAAATGTATCAGTGGGTGTCCTATCTAGCTTACCAATCAGGGTTAGCTCTGCTTTTTATTGTCTTTAAATCAATTTGCAACTCTATAAATTGGAGATAACTGAAAGCAAGGCAAGTTATTTGTCACATGCAAGTATATTCTGTCCAATGGAGAAACAGTTGATTTACTTCTCTCGCTGTGGATAAAGTCAGTTTTGAATCAGATTATAAATTCATTTCATAAGATATATGCCTCTGCTCTTTGAATTCTCCTTTGAGCCAATAATATTTCTTATTCTTTCATTAATTAATGATTTAAATAAAATCTTTAATACATATTCACTTTATATTTGCATGACTCATGTTTTTATCTATAAAAATATCCTTTAACAGTATCTATCTTAACAAATAATTAAGAGAATACTAGTGGATTCAGTTTGGGTGATAGGTTTTCTGTGCATGTCACGAGGCAGTTCCTTTGATAATGCTGGCTACCTGTTTACTGACAAGAAGCTCTATCCATTTAAAAACTCTCTGTCTGCTCTTATTTAAAATTTTCAAATCTTGTTTACTTGCAATGAAATCACATTTTTGAGGTAATAACTACATTAAAGCCTCTAAAGCAAGAAATCAGAGTATTTGGTACCCTTACATCCTAGTAGCAGGATAATGAGTAGAAAATGTTAATTCTCCTTCTGAGTTTGTTATTTAAAATGTGCTTCAGTAATCAACCTCTACAAGAAGTCTTTTCTAATTCTATAATTCTACTACCAGATTGGTGTGAGGAATCTGGCTCTTTAAATAAGAGCACATTATTTTTTAAGGCTGAAATCTGAATTAACAAAAGAAATAAATCAAATAAAGCCTTTTGAAAATTGGACTTATTATGCTAAGTTGATGTATCCTCACAGAGGAAAAAGGCAAAACACTTGAAACTAATAGAATTGGCTGAACACAGGGATTTTTAAAAGGCCCTGGGCCATTTCCTGGCTGACCTCTCCTAAAGCATAATGCAGCATTAAATTGGAGGGTTATCTGAGTAATACAGCCTCGCACATCCTTGACATATACTAGTCATTATCATAATATTTCACATAGTATTTATTATGATTTTATTCAGCTTGAAATGTGCAAAATTAGCATCACAAGTGAAATTTCATGTTGGATTACTTTTAAAAACTGATTGGGGTAGTAGAAATTAAATACAGTGTTCCCTAGCAACAATAAACATGGACTAATATATGAACACTAGCATGAGCCAATAGAATCAGATAAAGTGGCTTCAAGAAAATTTAAGATGACAGGAATGCTGTATTGTTGAACACTACCTTATTAGGACCAAGAAAACAAAAGATTCACCCAATAATCCCTTTATTCTAGGTACTTGTTATTTGGGGCTTCTTGTTTTGTCTTCTTTCCTCATTCATTACTTACAACCTGAAACTAGGAACTTAATTATGTCTTAGACTTTATCAATTTTCAAAGAAGTCTAACAATGTTTTCAAAAAAGTTAACAGTTACTTATTAATTCATCAACAGAAATTCTTAGGATACATATACATTTAGTTTATCATTGTTAGGGGAAAGTGCCTGTTGAGGTTTTGTGCTATATTTACAAAGCAATTTAAGTATCCTGTGAATAAGTTGCTTAAGTGTATTTTAGAGCAAGAAATAACAAAATGAGCTTCAAGTCAACAAAATAATTTATTTGGGGCCCTAGAGTTAAAACTCAGGGAGCACAGATTCAGGTAGCAACCAAAATTGTCTTGTTTGGGGATTCCTAACAAGGATATTTGAAGAAGACTACATAGGGCTCAAATGTCCTTCAAGTTAGATAGTTTTTTGATATCTTCATCTTGTGGTTGGTTTATTGCATCCAGATGTCCTCAGCATTCTGTGATATGTTTTATGCTTGTAGTTTGTGCAAATTTTGGCAGTTTGTGATATCTGGCTGAGATGTGCATAAGAATAAACTTCCTGAATGGCTTCATGACTGTATTTTAAATCTTTTAGCCATAGTGACTTTATTTTGATCAAGATCTTCTTCTGAGAGCATTGCTGATCAGCCTTTGGTATTAATCCCTTGGGGCCAGGGAAGCTTATGCCTGGGAGTTATTCTTCATGTAGAGGGGAAGGTAATGAATTTATTTGCAGAGTTTGACTTAGAGAGGGGCCACATTTGAGCAACAAGGAAGTTTCCAGCAGGTGATTATTAGGCATTAATTATAATTTGGCTTAGTTTTATCATAAGTTTTATAAGTACATGCTTTAAGATTAAGGGTTTGGCTCAATTGGCATGTTTAGGGACATAGCTGTGTCTGCTGTTCTAAAGATGAGACAACGAATAAGAGATACCATTATGATTATGATAACAAAAGAGATTAGTAAGATTTGATATATGCTAAGAATCCAATCACCCCAAGTTTTTTCAGCCAGCATCATTTTCAATTTTGATCTTTCAGTTAAAACTTTGGTTATATAACCATCATTTCCAATTATATCCAGTTAGTTTGGAGGAAATTTTCTTATTGAATTTATGCAAATAATTATATTTCCATCAAACAAGAATATTCAATGAGGTTTTCCTAATTCTAGGGTATCAGGCAAGGAGAAAAAGACAAATGTTTTATGAGTAATAAAGGGTTTAAGGGAAAAGCAAAAGGGATTCCTTGTATTTAAAAAGTAAAACATTAAAACTTCAGAAAAATTTCAAAGAAAAACCATAATCATTTTTTATCATTTCATTCAGTCTTAATTAATTTTTGTTTTGTTCCATCTTGTGTTAGCAATCTCATGCATCCATCAGCTTCCTACTAGATTTCTGAAAATCCTGACTTAGTTCCATAGTATGGTCTTAAGGTTCTTAAAGCAATATCATGTTACATACTTTTCCATGGGTCTCTGAGATAGTCCTTTTTGTTGCTGATGAAATTGAGACACTCTGGCCTATAGCTAATTGCGAGTGTTTTCAGGAAAGCATCAGAATAAAATCAAAAAATTCTGTGGATTACAAAAGATGTAAAATATAAAAGACAAAGAATTGCCATGGTTAATTTATTGTTGTTTTATAAAGGTGAAAGATTTAATGAAAGTTCATTATGAAAAAATACAATCGATAAGGAACTTTGGTGGTTTCTTGCCTATAACTTATTTTTAAGTATAACTAAAATTATGCTTGACAACATTACACTGTTGTCTAATATGAGACAGACCACTTGTAGGATATCTCATGGATAGTGAGGATATTGACAAATCTCTAAGACTTTATATAAATTCTGGAATATGCATAGATTAATAATATTTTAGCTACATATATCCAACCAACAGAAGGTTAGAAAATCCCTTTTAATTTGACAACACTACATATGCAATTTATAACATACTAAATAAACCTATTTTTAGCCAATCTCTTTCTACCATGTGAAATAGCAGATTTTTGTGATTTTACAGAGGCCTCTAGAAAATTCCAAAGACAGTTGGAAATAAAAAGGAATCATTTAGCTTTGATTTGAGAAGGCAAAATGTCAAAAGTTGTCAGGAGGGTTGAACACTTGGTTAAATAGGATTACAGGTCACTGTGAAATAATACTTGGCTCTCTTTTTAACCAAAATGACAAAGATTTTAAAAGTAAATAAACAAAGACATGATAAAGTCAACATAAAGTACAAGAAGTTATTCTGATAAAACAGACTCTCTGCTTTTTACACTGATTTATTCAGAAAAAAATCTTTACAATCTCTTATTAAAAACGGACCAATACAGCTTAGTTTGGGTCATGGAAATGCCTCTTGCCAGCCTGCTCCTGCTCCCGCTGCTTGGAGCCCGGACCCCAGCATCAGGCATTGCCTCCTAGGAGGCAGCACTGCTGGTCAATGAGGACATGAAGCACATGGTGGACCTGAGAAGCCACCTGGCCAAGGTAACAGCTGAAGTGATCTTGGTGTACCCAGGCAGTGGCTCCATAAACCATGCTACCTCCTTTCTGCTGGCTCTCAAGCCTGAGCTTGAAGCCCAGCTTGTGCACCTCAGCATGAAGCTGAAAGGTGAAGATGAAGAACAGAACAATCTAGAAGTACAAGAAATCAAAATTAAGGGCAAAAGTAGGAGATTCTTCACAGTCAGGCTCCCCTCTGTTCTGGATCCTAGGACCAAGGTCACAGTCACTGTGGAAGCAGTCTATACCCATGTGCTTCAGCTGTACCCAACCCAAATCACCCAATCAGAGAAACATTTTGTGGTTTTTGAAGGGAACCATTACTGCTATTCTCCCTATCCAATGAACATACTAACTATGCATGTGAAGCTCACCTCCCAAAGTGTGGACAATTACACCAAGCAGGGGAACTTCACACATGCTGAGGACCTCCTAGATTATGGGCCTTTCAAAGACATACCTGCCTATAATCAGGATGTTTTTAAAGTACATTATGAGAACAACAGCACTTTCCTGATCATCACCAGCATGAGTCAAGTCACTGAAGTCTCTCACTGGAGTAATATTGTTATGGAAAAGAATGTGAACTTGAAGAACACAGGGGCCATGCTTAAGGGGCTTTTTTCTCATTATGATTACCAGAGACATCCAGATAGTGGAATATCCTCCATCTGGTCTTTTAAGACTATCCTTCCTGCTGCTGCCCAAGATGTTTACTACCAGGATGAGATCGACAATGCTTCTAGCAGCCACCTCCTCATCCTGGATGACTCTGTGGAAATGGAAATCCTGCCTCACTACGTCTCTTTTGTGGCTAGAAGACCCATTACATCGTTGGCTACAACCTCCCAAGCTATGAGTACCTTTATAATTTGGGTGACCAGTAGCCAATGAAGATGAAGTTCATGGACCATGTGTTTGATGAGTGGGTGATAGATTCTCTGACTGTGAAGATTATCTTACACGAAGGAGCCAAGAGCATCCAAGTCAACAGTCATATGAACTTGGCCATGCCCCAGAAAAGCTACAGTACACCTACTCGGATACCTTTGGCTGCCTGGTGATTGTTGCCTACAAGAAAAATATGGTGAAACAGCACATTCAGGACATCATGGTCCACTATACATTCAACAAGAATGTTATGCTGCAGGAGACCCTGTTGGTGGTGGCTACGTACTACATGCTGTTCTTCACCATCATCATCTACATCAAACTGGATGTTTCCTTTACAAAGGATCCAGCCACTGAAGCCAGTATGGTGGCCTGCATCACAGAGCAGGTCTTGACTCTGGTCAATAAGAGAATATGTCTCTACTGTCACTTTTGATGAGACTGTCAATAGGTACAAGCAGTCCCAGGATGTCTCCACCCTCAACAGTGGGAAGAAGAGCCTGGAATCTGAATACATGGCCTTGACCAATGAGATCGCACTGCTGCAGTCCAGGCTGAAGACAGAAGGCTCTGATCTGTGCAACAAAGTGAGCAAAAAGCAGAAGTTGAATTCCCAGGTCAAGGGGCTGGTACGGAAGTCAGCAGTGGAAGCTGAGCAGCTGGTGGCAGGCAATCTCAAGAATGATACACACATCTAGAATGAGAAGCTTATCTTGGGAAAGTGACAAGAGCTGGTCACCAAGATGGACCACATCCTGGATGCTCTGTCATCTCAGCCCATTGTTCAACATGGGCCCCCAAGGCAGGGAGGAGAGGGGGAGGCACCGAGCATGGAAACTAGGGTATGCTGACACTTGCAGCTTGCAGAAAGGCCATTCCAGGATGCAAAACAAGCCTTGCCTCAGGCAGCTCAAGACGCCTAGCTCTTGATCCTTTATTTTTAACTTAAAAAAATAAAAAAGAAAAGCAAATATTAAAAAAAACAGACCAATAACTCAAGAAAACATTGTCATTTTATTAGAGAGAAAACCAAATTCTAGTTTTGCATCAGTATACTACTTTATACTAAGGCTCTTAAAAATATTCCCATCAAATCTTACCCAACTTTGACCACAAGAAATAAAATTCTTCTTCCATGAACTTTCTACAAGTTTCTATATCTATTCTGGTTTTGTCCTACATTTCTTCTTTCTCATTTTGTAACAAGCAGTTATTTATTTTAGCACAAAACTACTCTCTTTTTCTTAATAAAAACACATGCTGTATACCTTAAAATACTTAAGTTACCAAAATGATTTTGGGAACTCTCTTCAAACTGACATCTTACAAAATGCAATTACTGTCAAAATAAAATTTGTCAGAATAATGAATCGATTTGGTTAAATACAAATTGATTTCTACTTTGGTTAATCAATTTGGTTAAATACATCTAGTAGATATAATACTAGCTTATTTGATAAGTAAATCTGTATGTGTTAAGGAAGAATATTTCCAAAATGCATGCTTTTTTTCTGTACTTAACACTGATAACTTAGAAGATGCAGTTGTTTTCTTTCACATTAACAATATTAAATTAGTATATATAATTTAAAATTTTCATCCTTGAGTTAGGAAAAAACAGACTTAGAATCACAGAAAGATATCGTATAGAGATGTAAAAATTACTAGTTTATGTTAAAGATCTGACTTTCTGTCCTTGTCCTACTTTACATTTTAAAAATTTTTTATTAGTGTTTTTTTGTGTTTTTGTTAAAGAAGTTATTTTATAATCATTATATCTTTTAGAAACTTTTTAATACTAATTAAAAACTGCACCCCCATTCCTTGGTGGAGTCCAGGAAACTTTTTTGTCAAGTGTACTTTCTCAAATGTATAACCTTATTTAAACTAAAACTTCCCTATCATGGTCACTGTAGCTCATGGCTATCTTTAGTCTAAAATACCTAATTTTTTAAAAGTAAGCGCATAAGGAATCCATTTAAAATTGGGGCTTTTATGTGCCCAATGCTTGCTTTTTTCCCTTTAAAAATGGACAATCTCCATTTCAGTGTCCCTGTTGCTTCCAATACAGACAGTTATTGTCCATATATATTTCTTCCTTTGGAGGAACCTCTTTTTTTGTGCTTATTGTGATTAGAAGTGGTTACTGGGAAATCTTCAGTAATTTTTTGTTTCGCCCATTCAGAGTTGCTCTAATTGCAAAGCTATGATTTTATTTGTCTTTTTAACATTTTTATGTTGATCCAAAGTTCTTTAAAAATGTTCAGCTAATTTAATAAGCTTACCAAAAGGAGTGGCTTCCCATTCAAGTTTTTAAACCAGTGTATCAAGGTTGGTTTTACATCCCGTTGACAAATAATGAGGACAGTGTCTCTTCAAACATGTAAGTAAAGGATGAAAGAACTGAATAAGTACCGATATACTGATATAGTGACTTCTTTTAATCCCAGGCTTGAAATTTTTGCATACTTTGGCAGTTTGTGCTATCTGGCTGAGACATGCATAATATTAACTTCCTGTATGGACTCCTGACTCCATTTTAAATCCCTTAGCCATAGTAATTCTATTTTGTTTTATATTTTTTCACTGTGTCAATATCAAATTATGGCCATATCTCCTGAATGAAGGAATGAATTAAGGATTGAGGTAACAAAGGTAATTAAACTATTATTTCTGCCCTGGAGAAGTTTACAGTCTAGAAGGGAAGACAGATATATAACAAATTAATTACCACATACAACATATAATATATGTATAAAGTGCTATGAAACAAAAACAAAGAAATCAGTGTGATAATCAAAAAAGGGTTAATGAAAGTGGAAGAAAGGGGTCAGAGGAGAAAACTAAGAAAGATCAAATAATTACCAGTGAACAGTTATAATAAAATGTATGCACACTGTCTTTTCTGTGGTAAAGTACACATAACATAACATTCACCATTTTAACCATTTAAAATGTATAATTTCAGGACTTTTTGTACATTTACAACTTAACTATCAACCATACAATTTGAAAACATTTTTATTCTCCCAAAAGGAAAACCCATACCCATTAAGCAGTCATTCCCCATTACCTCCTCCCACCAGCCTCTGGCAACCGCTAATCTACTTTCTGTCTCTATGGATTTGCCTATTCTGGCTATTTCATATAAATGAAATCACACAATATGTGGTCTTCTATGTCTGATTTCTTTCACTTTCCATAATGTTTTCAAGGTTCATCCGCCTTGTAGCATGTTTCAGTACTTCGTACCTTTATATGGCTGAAAATACTACTTTGTATAGATATACCGCATTTTGTTTACCCATTCATCAATTCATAGACATCTGGGTTGGTTCTGCTTTTTGACTATTTTGAATAGTGCTGCTATGAGCATTTGTGCAGAAGTTTTGTTTGGTCACCTGTTTTCATTCTTGAAGTTATATACCAAGAAGTGAAATTGCTGTGTCAAACGGTACTTCTATGTTTAATTTGTTGAGGAACTGCTAAACGATTTTCCAAAGTGCTCGCACTATTTTACATTCCCACCAGCAACGTAGGAGGGTCCAACTTCTCCACATTCTGTCCAAAACTTCTCTGTCTTTTTTATTATAGACATCCCAGTGGGGGTGAAGTGCTGTCTCATAGTTTTCATTTACATATCCCTATCTTCATAGAAAATAAATGTTTCATAAATGTGTTTGTGGCCTATTTATATAGCTTCTTTGGAGAAATGTCCATTGCCCACTTTCAAATTGGGTTGTTTATCTTTGTTGTTGAGGCATAAGAAATGAACCCTCTTTCGTATTAAAAAAAATACATTTTCTTTCAGCTGATGTTACAAAAAATATTCATTTCCTTTGGCCCCTTGACATGAATTGGTGATTTTAATTTCCCACTATAGCAAGTCCATATGCATGATGCTTTTCTTTGAATGTAGAGTTAAATAGGTGTGTATTCCAAACCAGGGCTGACCATAGCTACCATTAGTATTTTTAAAATGTTGAAGTTAATAGAGTAAATGTTGTTTTTTTTTACTTTTATCTTTTATATTCAAGATAATAACCACATAACAAATTCCCCAAGTATTACAAAGGGGCATAAGATGA
Organism: Tamandua tetradactyla; assembly: GCF_023851605.1. Lineage (NCBI taxonomy): Eukaryota > Metazoa > Chordata > Mammalia > Pilosa > Myrmecophagidae > Tamandua > Tamandua tetradactyla. The sequence continues at coordinate 58,548,707 of NC_135353.1, read as the reverse complement.
GATATAAAAATGACTTTACTTTTGGAAACTGTTGTCTAGGTGTTTTGGGTCTTTAGGAAATCCCTCATAAGATTCAGCATTGGATGCTTGTTTAAAATTGCTTTTTTCCTATATTATTATTACTGAGTTATTACTGAATCAGTACATATGGAAGTGGGAGGTGGTGCATGGGTATGAAGTGGTATCATATTGTGGATTTTATTTGCATTTTCCCAATGACTAATGATGTTAAGTACCTTTTCATGTACTTATTGGCCATTTGTATATCTTCTTTGGAGAAATGTCTGTCTATTCATATTTTGCCCACATTTAAATTAGGTTATTTTTTTTTGTTATTGAATTGTGTTTTTTATATGTTCTGGATACCAGTCCCTTATATATAGATTTATTTTTTACTTCTTTTATAATTCTTAATTTTTCAATAAGTTCATAATGACACAATATATTAGTACAATAAGTGTATATTAATTTAAAAATAAATTTGGGATGTATCTACAAAGGGTTTTTACTGTGAGAAGCTTGAAAATAAGATCTCTAGAGAACTCTTTATATGAAAAAATTTTTTTTCTCTTTTATCTGTTTGCTGATTCATAATTTTTTGTTCAACCATTAGAAATAAAGTTTAAAATGCAACACCTCCATAATTCATGCACTGATTTTACAACAGCTTGAGTATAACAAAGACCTGAAAGAGAAAAAAGAGTAAGAGAACAATAACTGAGTACCAAGTGTGCCAGTGTGTTTTACATATATGACACCATTTGCTCTTTTTTAAAAAAAAATTTTACTAATGAATCATATACAAACATTCCATATATGGTGTATAACCAATGGCTCACAATATCAGCACATAATTGGGTACTCATCACCGTGATCAGTTTTTTGAACATTTACACCACTCCAGAAAAAGGTAAAAACTCATACATCCTGTATTCCTTACCCCTCTCTCTCATTGACCACTAGTATTTCCATCTACACAATTTATTTTAACATTTGTCCTCCCTATTATTTGTTTATTTTTATCCATATTTTTCACTCATCTGCCCATACTAGATAAAAGGAGCATCACACACAAAGTTTTCACAATCACACGGTCACATTGTAAAAGTTATATTGTTGTACAACCGTCTTCAAAAATCAAGGCTACTGGAAAATAGCTCAACATTTTCAGGCACTTCCCTCTAGCCACTTCAATACACCATAAACTAAAAAGGGATATCTATATAATGTGTAAGAATAACCTCCAGGATAACCTTTTGACTGTTTGAAATCTCTCAGCCACTGAAATTTTATTTTGTCTCATTTCTCTTCTCCCCCTTTAGGTAAACAATGTTCTCTCATTCCCTTGATGCCAAGCCCCAGCTCCTCCCAGGAGTTCTGTTCCATGTTGCTAGGGAGATTTACACCTCTTGGAGTCCTGTCCCACATAGTGGGGGAGGTCAGTGAGTTCACTTACCATGCAGGCTTAGAGAGAGAGGCCACATCTGAGCAACAAAAGAGGTTGTCTGGGGATGACACTTAGGCTTATTTTAAGTAAGCTTAGCCTATGCTTTGCAGGAATAAGTTTCATAGGAGTGAACACCAAGATTGAGAGTTCCACTTATTGGTTTGGTTGTCTCCACTGCTTGCAAGAATATCAGAAATTCTCCAAATGGGGAAATTTAATATTTCCTCTTATATTCCCAGTGCCCCAAGAGGGCCTTGCAAATACTTTTTTATTCTCTGCCAAAATTACTCTGGGATATATCAGGGCATCAAACTAACCTGGACAAGCCAACAAAGTCTCACTCCCTATTCAAGATTCCATGTACTTATGATGCTTAACTAAACTGACCATTATATTAGGAAATGCACTACCCAAAATATAAATTTTGCACTCAGTAAATATCTTTCCCCTTGGTCTTACACAGAAGTTGAAGTTTTAAAATATATACCATTTGATCTTCTCAACAGATTTGTGAAGTGTATATTTGAATCCCCATTTGCGTTAGTCAGGGTTCTCTAGAGAAACAGACTGTGCTGATTTGAATCTGTGTTGGACCCCAGAAAAGCCATGTCCTTTAATCCTCATTGAATATTGCTGGGTGAGAGCATTTTGCTTGTTCCCATGGAGATGGGACCCACCCAATTGTGGGTGGTAACTTTTGAATAGTTTATTTCCATGGGGTGTGTCTCCACCCTTTGGAGGTGGAGCTGCTTATTGGAATCCTTTAAAAGAGGAAACGTTTTGGAGAGAGTCCCTTTTATAGAGCCACGAGAAAGCCAACAGATGCTGTCATGTTTGCCATGTGCCCTTCCAGCTGAGAGAGAAACATTGAACTTCATCGGCCTTCTTGAACCTGGGTATCTTTCCCTGGATGCATTAAATTGACATTTGCTCAGCCTTAGAATGGCAAACTAGCAACTTATTAAATTCTCCAATTTAAAAGCCATTCCACTTCCAGTACATTGCATTCAGGCAGCTAACAAACTAGAACACAGACCAACAAGAGAGATAAGTAAATATGAGATTTATAAAGGTGTCTTATGCAACTGTGGGATAGGAAAACTCCAAAATCCATAGGGCAGGGTGTGAAGCTAGTGGCTCTGATGCTGGGTCTGGATGAACTCCAAATAAATCACAATAACAGACATATAGTTTACTTAACAATACTCAACTGTCCTGCATACAACCGGAAATGCACTACATCTCTCTAGAATAGGATGCGAATACTTAGGTAAAATTCACTGTTAACTTAATATCCTATGACTTAAAATACTATAACAAGAACAATACAGAAGACTTCTGGGAAGATGGCTGAAAAGAGGAGCTTGAGCTTAACCCTGTACCATGGAAAAGTTAAAGAAGGGACAGAAAGGTGACTGAGGTGGTGATTCAGGAATGCGGTTGACCTTGAAAAGCTTTCTGCACCACATGTGGTAGCCATGGTTGCAGAGGCCGAGGAACTGAGAGGCAGAAAGCTGGAGCATGGCACAGCGCTATGGAGCTGCAAAGCGGCAGAGCTGCAGAGCCAGCAGGAGTGCATGGACAAGAGCCCAGGATGAGGAAGTAAGCAAGGCCATGTGCCTTGAATGTGCCACCCTCACCAGCACAGCCCTGTGACTGGAGACTCATCTCACATCTCATACACCCAACCCCCATCACCTGCTCCCATTCCCTGTGCTCCAGGTGCCCCCACCACACCAGCCCCCAGTGCAGGTACCTGCCCCACAACCCACTCCAAGTGCAGCCCAACCCACCTTTCCTGCATGCCTCCCAACCACTACCTCCCCCTCCCTGTTCCCTGCAGGCGGTTGCCTGTGCATAAAGGCTGTGATCACTATCGTCCATGCCTAGGCAACCCTTGCCCTCCCCACACTCCCCCCACACATAGTGTCGCACAACCTCACTCGGCCCCGCCTGAGCTCTGCACATCCCTTTACCACACCCCCAGGTCCACGCATGCACAGGTGCCCCCAATCATGTCATTCAGCTCTGAGACCCACACTTTACAGCAGTCCTAGAACCGCACATGTGCATGGACCTCAGCCACACTTCTCAGCTCTGAGAAAGTGCTGACCTGTGCAGCCGGGTCACATCTGTCCCAATCCATGAAGGCATAACACTGGCCTGCTGCCACAGCTCTATGCATGTGCACAAAGGGCCCCATGCCTTAGACCAGGCCACACCAGGGTTATGCCACCCCCCCCCCCAGACTGGTGCACCTGCACAGCTACATATTCCCTGGCCGCTGGGCACTCACATTCACAAGCATCAGCATAGCATCTCCAACTTGTGCCTATACCTGCCCTGAAACAAATCACCATATTGAGTGTTCCACCCCATGCCCTGCTCCCTGCTGTACAACCATCTCACAAACACAAAGCCTTAGACTACTGAAAGAAATCAACTCCCAAATTAAATCAATCAAGATATTTAAATGCCACAAAGATAGCAGAAGATCACTAAGCATATCAAAATGCAGACAGATATAGCCCTGCCTAATGACCAATTTAAAACACCAGAGGAGATGCTGACATTGGAACAACTAATTAAAGATGCTCATGCAACTCTACTTAATAAAATAAGTGGGATATAAAATGACATAACGGAGATCAAGAAGACACTAGAAGAGCACAAAGAAGAATTTGAAAGAATAAATAGAAAAATAGTGGATATCACAGAGATTAAAGACTCTGTTGACCAAATAAAACATATACAAGAAGCACACAACAGCAGACTTGAAGAGATAGAAGAAAGAATGAGTGATATAGAGGACAGCATAATTGACTTCGAAGACTCAAAACAGCAAATGGTAATAAAGATGGAAAAATTGAATGGGAACTCAGAGCAATGATAGAAAAAACAAAGTACACAAATATAGGAATCATTGGTGTCCCAGAAGAAGAGAGGACTAAACAGCTAGGAAGAGTGGTTCAGGATATAATGGGGGAAAACTTCCCAAACTTCATAAAGGACACAAATATACAAGTCAAAGAATCCCAAAGAGCTCCAAAAAGAGTAAATCCAAATAGGGCTTCCCCAAAGCACATACTAATTAGTCTGTCAAATGTTGAAGAGAAGCAGAAAATGCTGAAAGCAGCAAGAGAAAAACAATCTACCATACAAGGGAAATCAAATAAGACTGAGCTCAGACTACTCAACTAGCACCCTAGAGGCAAGAAGGCAGTGGTATGATATGTTCAAGATCCTGAAAGAGAAAGTCTTCCAGCCAAGAATCCTGTACCCAGCCAAACTGTCCTTCAAAATTGAGGGAGAGATTCAAGTTTTCACAGACAAGGAGTTTGTCAACAAGAGACTAGCCCTACAAGAAATATGAAAAGGAACTCTTCTGGTTAAAAAAAAGAGAGAGGAGAAAGAGGTCTGGAAGAGGGCACAGAATTGAAGAGCACCACTAAGGGTAATTAATGAAATCAAAGACAAAGAATGCATAGATCTGACAAATAAAATTTAAAAAATAAGATGGTAGAAAAACACACTTTCAGTAATAACTTTGAATGTCAACAGATTAACTTACCATTTAAAAGATACAAACTGGAAGAATGTATTAAGAAACATAATCCAGCTAAACACTGCTTACAAGAGACTCATCTTAGAATCTAGGATACAAATAGATTGAAAGTGAAAGGATGGAAAAAGATTGTCCAGGCAAGTTGTAACCAAAAGAAAGCAGGAGTAGCTATACTAATATCAGACAAAATAGACTTTAAATGTAAAGACATCATAAGAGACAAAGAAGGACACTATATACAAATTAAAGGGTCAATTCATTAAGAAAATATAACAATCATAAATGTTTATGCTCCCAATAAAGGAGCTCCAAAGTATATGAGACAGACATTGGCAAAACTAAAGGAAGTGATAGATATTTCAATAATAATACTAGGAAACTACAATACACCACTCTCCTCTATAGATAGAACAACAAGACAAAAGATCAACAAGGAAATAGAGAAGTTAAATAACTTGATAAATGAATTAGACCTAACAGATATATGTAAGTCATTGCACCCCAAAGTGCAAGGACATATATTCTTCTCTAGTACTCATATTACATTCTCCAGGATAGATCATATGCTGGAGCTCAAAACAGGTCTTTATAAATGGAAAAATATTGAAATTATTCAAAGTTTTCTCTGCTCACAATGGAATGAAGCTGGATCTCAATAATCACCAAAGAATGAGAACATTCACAAATATATGGAGATTAAATGATACACTCTTAAACAACCAGTCTGTCAAAGAAGAAATTGTAGAGAAATCAGCAGCTATCTGGAGATGAGTGAGAATAAGAATACAACTTATCAGATTATAGGATGTGGCAAAGGCTGTGTTAAGAGGGAAATTTGTTGCCCTAAATGATTATATTAAAATACAAGAAAGAGAAAAAATTGAGGACGTAATGACATACCTGGAGGAATTTAGGAAAGAACAGCAAACTAACCCCAAAACACACAGGAGAAGAGAAACAACAAAGATTAAAACAGAGATAAATAAATGGGAGAACAAAATAACAATACAAAGAATCAATAAAACCAAAAGTTGCTTCTCTGAGATAATCAATAAAATTGTTGGGCCGCTAGCAAGACTGACAAAGAAAAAAAGATAGAGGATGCAAATAAACAAAATCAGAAATGAGAAAGGGTTACCACAAACCCTGAAGAAATAAAAGAATTTTTAAGAAGATTCTATGAACAACTATACGATTACAAATTAGGCAACTTAGATGAAATGGAAAAATTCCTAGAGACACACAAACAAGCTACACAGACTCAGGAAGAAATAGAAGATCTCAACAAATGAATCACAAGTAAAGAGATTTAATCAGTCATCAAAAATCTTCATACAAAGAAAAGCCCAGGGCCAGATGGCTTCACAGGAAAACTTTATGAAACATTCCATAAAGAACTAACACCAATCCTGTTCAAACTTTTCCAAAAAAATTGAGGAAAAAGGAACTCCACCTAACTTATTTTATGGGGCTAATATCATTTCAATAAGAAAGGAAAACTACAGACCAATCTCCATAATGAACATAGATGGAAAAATTAGCAAATTGAATATAACAACACATTGAAAGGATTATACACCATGACCAAGTGGGGTTTATTCCACGAATGCAAGGATGATTCCATGCAAGAAAATCAATTAATGTAATACAGCACATTAACAAATCGAAAGGGAAAAATCAAGTTATCATCTCAATTGAGGCTTAAAAAGCATTTGACAAAATTCAGCATCCTTTTCTGATAAAAACAATCCAAAAGATAGGAATCAAAGGCAACAACCTCAATATGATATGGGGAATATATGAAAAACCAATAGCCAACATTGTATTCAATGGAGAGTGACTGAAAGCTCCCCACCCACCCAAGATCAGGTACAAGACGGGGATGACCACTGTCACCACTATTATCATACATTGTGCAAGAAGTTCTAGCTGGACCAATTAGGCAGGACAAAGAAATAAAAGACATACAAATTGAAAAGGAAGAAGTAAAACTCTCATTGCCTGCAGATGATATGACATAATACTTGGAAGATCCTGAGAAATCAACAGTAAAGTTACTTGAGATAATAAACAATTTCAGCAAGGTGGCAGGATATAAAATTAATGTGCAAAATTCAGTAACATTTCTATACACAAGCAATGAGTTGGCTGAAGTAGGAAAAAATTCCATTCAAAATAACATCAAAAAGAATCAAATATTTAGGAATGAACTTAACTGGGGACATAAAGGACTTGTACACAGAAAACTACATAACATTCCTAAAAGAAATCAAAGGAGTTCTAAATAGGTAGAAAGACAGTCCCTGCTCATGGATAAGAAGGCTAAATATAGTTAAGATGTCAATTCTCCCCAAATTGATCTAATGATTCAATACAGTACCAATCAAAATTCCAAAAACCTAATTTCAAGATTTGGAAAAGTTAGCTACCAAATTCATCTGGAAAGGAAAGAAAACCTGAATAGCTAAAAGCACCCTAAAAAAAAGAAGAATAAAGTGGGAGGATGAACACTCCCTGACTTTAAAACCTATTATAAACCAAAGGGGTCAAAACAGCATGGTACTGTCACAAAGACAGAAGCATTGACCAACAGAATCAAATCAAGAGGGAAGAAATAGATCACCAAATCCATGGTCAATTGATTGTTGACAATGCCCCCAAATCCTCTGAATGGGTCCAAAATAATCTTTTCAATAATTGGGCATGGAAGAGCTGGATATCAATAGCCAAGAGAATGAAAGAGGACCCCTATATTACACTCTACACAAAAATTAACTCAAAGTGGATCAAACATCTAAATATAAGAACTAGTTCCATAACGCTTCTAGAAGAAAATATAGGGAAACATCTTCAAGACCTAGTAATAGGAGGTAGCTTCCTAAACTTCACACCCAAAGCACAAGCAACAAAAGAAAAAATAAACAAATGGGAACTCCTCAAAATCAAATGCTTCTCCACCTCAAATACTTTGTCAAAAAGTTGAAGAAGCAGCCAACTCAATGGGAGAAAATATTTGCAAATCATATATTGGACAAAGGTTTGTCCCGTATATACAAAAATTTCCTGTATATACAAAGAAATCATACAACTCAACAACAAAAGAACAAACGGCCCGATTATAAAATGGGCTGAAGATGTGAATAGGCATTTTTTCTGAAGTGCAATTACAGATGGCTCAAAAGCACATGAAGAGATGCTCATTTTCACTGGCTATAAGGGAAATGCAGATCAATACACAATGAGATAACACCTCACACCTTTAAGAATGGCTGCTATTAAACAAACAGGAGACTCTACATGTTGGAGAGGATATGGAGAAACTGGGATACTTATGCACTGCAGGTGGAAATGTATAATGGTGCAGCCTCTATGAAAAACTGTTTGGTGATTCCTTAGGAAACTAAACATCTAGTTGCCCTATGACCCAGCAATAGCACTATTTGATATATACCCAGAAGAGCTGAAAGCAATGACACAAACAAACATCTGCACACTGATGTCCACAGCAGCATTATTCACAATCGCCAAAAGATGGAAACAAACCAAATACCCATCAACAGACATGTGGATCCCAGGGGTGTGGAATTTCCTGGTAATGTGGGACAGAAATCCTAGAATGATCTGGGACTCAGCATCAAGGGATTGAGAAAAACTTCTTGACCAAAATGGAGAAGAGTGAAATGAGACAAAATAAAGGGTCAATGGCTGAGAAATTCCAAACAGAATCAACAGGTTATCCTGGACGTTATTCTTACACATTAAATAGATATCACCTTTTTACTTAAAGTGTAATGGAGAGGCTTGAGGGAACAACCTGAAAATGTATGGCTGTGTTCCAGAAGCCATGTTTCTTGAAGATGATTGTATGATGATATAGCTTTCAAAATGTGACGGTATGATTGTGAAAACCTTGTGTCTGATGCTCCTTATATCTACCTTAATGACAGATGAGTGAAACATATGGATTAAAAATAAATAAATAGTAGGGGGAACAAATGTTAAAATAAATTTAGTAGATTGAATTGCTAGTGATCAAAGAAAGTGAGAGGTAAGGGGTATAGTATGTATGATTTTTTTCTGTTTTCTTATTTCTTTTTCTGAATTGATGCAAATGTTCTAAGAAATGATCATGATGATGAATATACAACTGTGTGATGATATTGTGAGTTATTGATCACATATCAAAAATGGAACGATTCAGGAGGGGCCAAGATGGTGGCTTAGCAATGTGCGTGTTTCAGTTCATCCTCCAGAACAACTACTAAATAACCAGAAACAGTACAGAACAGCTCCTGGGGACACATCAGTGACCAGAAACACAGCGTACCCCAGTCTGAACCAGATGGACCGGCTGTGAGCCTCCCCAGAACCGTGAGTTTCCCAAGGAGTGGTGGCCGGTGCCCCTCCCCCACAGGCTGCTTCCCAAAGGGGAAAGGAAAGAGACATTAACAGCAGCAGGGGCTGAGCCCAACCAAACACCAATTGTGGCATTAATTAACAAATTCTGACTACTAAAAATAGGCCCCCAGCTCAGGTAAACCTGGTCAAAGCGGAGGTCGCTCATTGGGCTGACAGAAAAAGAAAAAAAGCAAAGAAACAGAGGTTTTTGTGGCTGTGTTTCTACAAAGGCTTGACTGCATTTGGATACAGTGGCAGGGCTTCTCAGACTGCAACTGCCCCAGGCATAGGCAGAAACAAGCCTGTTTGAGGGCTTGTCTGGAGCCAGTGCCTTCCCCAGGGGAGGGGTGAAGCCCAACTCAGGTGGAATCCCTCACTCAGGGAATTCAGACACTAGGGCTTGATAATTTGAAGCCATTAAAACCAGCCTACAGCCTCTCCTCTGTCTCCACCACGTCCCCAGCAGAGAGAGTCTGCCAAAGTTAAAGGTACTGAATCATCTTATTCTGGGAGGACCTGCAGGCAGACAAGCACCACATACAGGGCAGGATAAGAAAAACAGAGTCCAGAGACTTCACAGGAAAATCTTCCAACCTGCTGGGTCTCACCCTCAGGGAAAACCAATGCAAGTGACTCTTTCCCCCTGATAGGAGGCCAGTTTGGTCTGGGAAAATCCAGCTGGGGTCTATAATACCTACGTAGACCCTTCTAAGGGAGAGGGGGTAAAAAGGTACCATACAAGCAGGGCAAGAAACAAGAAAACAAAAACTGAAAAATTCTCCTCTGTTAAACAAAACTGAAGCTAGAGGTCCAGAAAAAGCTGAACTGAATGTCAAAGATGAGATAGAGAACAAATTCATTCAGCAATAAAACCCTAGGTAAAAGAAGCAATCTCCAGAATAAACTAGTTAAGGTAATTAAATGTCTAGACACCAGCAAAAAATAACAAATCACACTAGGAAAATTGAAGATATGGCCCAGTCAAAGGAACAAACCAACAATTCAAATGAGATACAGGAGCTGAAACAATTAATTCGGAATATACAAACAGACATGGAAAACCAAATCAAAAACCAAATCAATGAATTGATGGAGGATATAAAGAAGGTAAGGAATGAACAAAAAGAAGAAATGGAAAGTGAAAAAAACAAATCACAGAACTTACAAGAATGAAAGGACAGTAGAAGAGATTAAAAAAACAATGGAAACCTACAGTGGTAGATTTTGAGAGGCAGAAGATAGGATTAGTGAACTGAAGAATGGAACATCTGAAATCCAACAAGAAACAGAAACTGTAGGGAAAAAAATGGAAAAATATGAGCAGGGACTCAGGGAATTGAATGACAATATGAAGCTCATGAATATACAAGTCATGGGTGTCCCAGAAGGAGAAAAGAAGGGAAAAGGAGGAGAAAAACTAATGGAGGAAATTATCACTGAAAATTTCCCAACTCTTATGAAAGACTTAAAATTACACATCCGAGAAGTGCAGCATACACCAAAGAGAATAGATCCAAACAGAGGTACTCCAAGACATTTACTAATCAGAATGTCAGAGGTCAAAGAGAAAGAGAGAATCTTGAAAGCAGCAAGAGAAAAGCAATCTATCACATACAAGGGAAGCCCAATAAGACTATGCATAGATTTCTCAGCAGAAACCCTGGAGGTGAGAACGGTGGGATGATATATTTAAATTATTAAAAGAGAAAAACTGCCAGTCAAGAATTCTATATCCAGCAAAATTGTCCTTCAAAAATGAGGTAGAAATTAAAACATTTTCAGATGAAAAATCACAGAGAGAATTTGTGACCAAGAGACCAGCTCTGCAAGAAATACTAAAGGGAGCACTAGAGACAGATACAAAAAGTCAGAAGAGAGAGGTGTGGAGAAGAGTGTAGAAAGGAAGACTATGAGTAAAGGTAAAAAGAAGGAAAATTAGATATGACATATAAAATCCAAAAGGCAAAATGGTAGAAGAAAGTACTATGCGTACAGTAATAATATTAAATGTTAATGGATTAAACTCCCCAATTAAAAGACATAGACTGGCAAAATGGATTAAAAAACAGGACCCATCTATATGCTGTATACAGGAAACACATCTTCAACCCAAAGATAAACATAGGTTGAAAGTGAAAGGTTGGGAAAAGATATTTCATGCAAATAACAATCAGAAAAGAGCAGGAGTACCTAAATTAATATCCAACAAATTAGATTTCAAATGTAAAACATTTAAAATAGACAAAGAAGGATACTATGCACTAATAAAAGGAACAATTCAGCATGAAGACATAACAATCATAAATATTTATGCACCAAACCAGAATGCTCCAAAATACATGTGGCAAACCCTTAAAAAATTGAGAAGAGAAATAGACACATCTACCATAATAGTTTGAGACTTAAATTCCCCACTCTCATCAATGGATAGAACATCTAGACAGAGGATCAATAAAGAAACAGAGAATTTGAATAATACAATAAATGAGCTAGACTTAACAGACATTTATAGAACACTACACCCCACAACTGCAGGATACACCTTTTTTCTCAAGTGCTCATGGATCATTCTCAAAGATAGACCATATGCTGGGTCACAAAGCAAGTGTTAATAAATTTAAAAAAGATAGAAATCATACAAAACATTTTCTCAAATCATAAAGGAATGAAGTCGGAAATCAATAACAAGCAGAGTGCCAGAAAATCCACAAATATATGTAGGCTCAACAACACACTCTTAAACAACCAGTGGGTCAAGGAAGAAATTACAAGAGAAATCAGTAAATATCTCAAGGCAAATGAAAATTAAAACACAACATATCAAAACTCATGGGATGCAGCAAAGGCAGTGCTAAGAGGGAAATTTATTGCCCTAAATGCCTATATCAAAAAAGAAGAAAGGGGAAAAATTGAGGAATTAACTGTCCACTTGGAAGAAGTAGAGAAAGAACAGCAAACTACCCAAAAGCAAGTAAAAGGAAAGAAATAACAAAGATTAGAGCAGAAATAAATGCTGAGAATATGAAAACAATTGAGAAAAATCAATAAAACCAGAAGCTGCTTCTATGAGAAAATCAATAAGATTGATGGGCCCTTAGCAAGATTAACAGAAAGAAGAAGAGAGAGGATGCAAATAAATAAGATCAGAAATGGAAGAGGAGACATAACCACTGACCCCACAGAAATAAAGGAAGTAATGACAGGATACTATGAACAACTTTATGCTAATAAATACAACAATGCAGATGAAATGGACAACTTCCTAGAAAGGCAGGAACAAGTAACTTTGACTCAAGAAGTAATAGACGACCTCAACAAACCAATCACAAGTAAAGAAATTGAATCAGTCATTAAGAAGCTCCCCAAACAGAAAAGTCCAGGACCAGATGGAGTCACATGTGAATTCTACCAAACATTCCAGAAAAAATTAGTACCAATACTGCTCAAACTCTTCCATAGAATTGAAGAGGAGGGAAAGCTACCTAATTCATTCTACGAAGTCAACATCACCCTCATACCAAATCCAGACAAAGATATTGCAAAAAAAAGAAAACTGCAGACCAATCTCTCTAATGAATATAGATGCAAAAATCCTCAATAAAATTCTAGCAAATCGAATCCAGCAACACATTAAAAGAATTATACATCATAACCAAGTAGGATTCATCCCAGGTATGCAAGGATCGTTCAACATTAGAAAATCTATTAATGTAATACACCATATCAACAAATCAAAGCAGAAAAACCACATGATCATCTCGATTGATGCAGAAAGGGCATTTGACAAAATTCAACATCCTTTCTTGTTGAAAACACTGCAAAGGATAGGAATAGAAGGGAACTTCCTTAAAATGATAAAGGGAATATATGAAACACCCACAGCTGACATCATCCTTGGTGGGGAAAAGCTGAAAACTTTTCCCCTAAGTTCAGGAGCAAGACAAGGATGTCCACTATCACCAGTGTTCTTCAACATTGTGTTGGAAGTTCTAGCCAGAGTAATTAGATGATGAAAGAAATACAAGGCATCAAAATTGGAAAGGAAGAAGTAAAACTCTCACTGTTTGCCAATGATGTGATACTGTATGTCAAAAACCCAGAAAAACCCACAACAAACTACTGGGATTAATAAATGAGTATAGCGAAGTGGCAGGTTACAGGATCAACGCTCAAACAACTGCAGTGTTTCTATACATTAGTAATGAGCAATCTGAGGAGGAAATCAAGTAAAAAATTTCATTTACAATTGCAACCAAAAGAACAAAATAGTTAGGAATAAATTTAACTAAAGAGACAAAAGACCTATGCAGAGAAAACTACAAGAAACTTGTAGGAGAAATCACAGAAAACCTAAATAAACGGAAGGCATACTGTTTTCATGAATTGGAAGACTAAATATAGTTAAGATGTCAATTCTGCCTAAATTGATTTACAGATTTAATGCAATAACAATTAAAATCCCAAAAACTTACTTTTCAGAAATAGAAAAACCAATAACCAAATTTATCTGGAAGGGCAGGGAGCCCCGGATAGCTAAAAGTATCCTGAGAAAGAAAAATGAAGTCGGAGGTCTCATGCTACCTTACTTTAAGGTGTGTTATGAAGCTACAGTGGTCAAAATAGCATGGTACTGGCATAAAGATAGATATATTGACGAATGTAATCGAAGAGAGTGTTTAGATATAGATCCTCTCATCTATGGACAATTGATCTTTGATAAGGCAGTTAAACCTAGTCACCTGGATAGAACAGTCCCTTCAATAAATGGTGCCTAGAGAACTGGATATCCATATGCAAAAGAATGAAAGAGGATCCATATCTCACACCCTACACAAAAATTAACTCAAAATGGATCAAAAACCTGAACATTAGATCCAAGATCATAAAACTGTTAGAAGAAAATGTAGGGAAATATCATATAAATCTTATAATAGGAGGTGGTTTCCTAGACCTTACACCCAAAGCACGAGCATTGAAGAAATAAATAAATAAATGGGAACTCCTTAAAAATAAACACTTTTGTGCATCAAAGAACTTTGTCAAGAACCTAAAAAGACAGCCTGCACAATGGGAGACAATATTTGGAAATGACATATCAGATAAAGGTCTAGTATCCAGAATACATAGAGATTGTTCAACTCAACAACAAAAAGACAGACAACCCAATTACAAAATGGGCAAAAGACTTGAACAAACACTTCTCAGAAGAGGAAATACAAATGGCCAAAGGCATATGAAAAGATGCTCAACTTTCCCGGCTACTAGGGAAATGCAAATCAAGACCATAATGAGATATCATCTCACACCCTCCAGATGGCCATTATCAATAAAACAAAATGTCAAGTGCTGGAGAGGATATGGAGAAAAAAGCACACTTATCCACTGTTGGTGGGAATGTCAAATGGTACACCTGCTGTGGAGGGCAGTTTAGCGGTTCCTCTGGAAGCTAAGTATAGAATTGCCGTATGACCCAGCAATACCATGGTAGGTATCTACTCAGAGGACATAAGGGAAAGGACACAAATGGACATTTACACACCAATGTTCATAGAAGCATTATTTACAATTGCCAAGAGATGGAAATAGCCAAAATGTCCATCAGCAGATGAGTGGCTAAACAAGCTGTGGTATATATAGGCAATGGAATATTATTCAGCTGTAAGACAGAATAAAGGTATGAGGTATGTAGCAACATGGATGGACTTAAAGGACATTATGCAGAGTGAAATTAGCCAGAAACAGAAGGACAAATGCTGCATGGTCTCACTGATATGAACTGACATTAGTTAATAAATTTGGAAAATTTCATTGGTGACAGAGACCATCAGGAGATAGAAATAGGGTAAGATATTGGGTAATTGGTGCTGAAGGGATACAGATTGTGCAACAGGACTGATTGTAAAAACTCAGAAATGGATAGCACAATACTACATAAGTGTAACACAATTATGTTAGAACAATGAATGAAGCTGCATGTGAGAATGATAGAGGGATGAGGGCTGGGAGCACAAATGAAATCAGAAAGAAAGATAGATGATAAACACTGAGATGGTATAATCTAGGAATGCCTAGAGCATATAATGATAGTGACTAAATGTACAAATTTTAAAATGCTTTTGCCTGAGGAAGAACAAAGGAATGTTATTACTGCAGGCTGCTGAAAATAGATGGTAATTAATATTTTAAAATTTTAACTTATGTGTGAGACTAAAGCAAAAAATGTTTATTTCCTGCAAAATTTATATTTTCACTAGTGTAGTTCCTAATATAACTTATGTGGACAGCTTAATTGAACACCATAAGTACATGGAACCTTGAATAGGCATCAGATTTTGTAGGTTTGTCCAGAGTGATGCCCCAATAAATCCCAGAGTGATTTGAACAGTCAATAAAAAGTATTTGCAAACTCCCCTTGGGAGAATGGTTAAAAAGGGGGAAAATTCAATACTCCCAAGTGGAGAATTTGTGATATTCTCACAAGCAGTGAGGACAACCAAAGTAATAAGCTGAGTCCCCAATCTTGGGGGTTGTTCATATGAAACTTAACCCCTCAAAGCATAGGCTAGGCCTGCTCAAAATTAGGCCTAAGAGTCTTCCCTAAGAGAACCTCTTTTGTTGCTCAGATGTGCCTCTCTTTCTCAGCCAACATGACAAGCAAACTCACTGCCCTTCCCTCCTCTACGTGGGACATGACTCCTAAGGGTGTGGACCTTCCTGGAAACGTGGGACAGAAATCCTAGAATGAGCTGGGACTCAGCACCAAGGAATTGAGAAAACCTTCTTGACCAAAAGGGGGAATAGAGAAATGAGGCAAAATAAAGTGTCAATGGCTGAGAGATTCCAAACAGAGTTGAGAGGTTATCCTGGGGATTATTCTTACACATTAAATAGATATCACCTTTTAGTTAAGGTGTAACAGAGAGGCTGGAGGTAACTACCTGAAATTTAGAGCTGGGTTCCAGTAGCCATGTTTCTTGAAGATGATTGAATAATGATATAGCTTTCACAATGTGACTGCGTGGTTGTGGGAAAAAAACGTTCCTTCCAACCCTAAAGAATACCTAGGGCATTATAAGATTCTACAAAGGTTACATGCACTAGGGAAACTTTCCAGAAACCTTCAGCCTCCAGATAGGTCCCTGGATCAAATGGGTCCTGAAATGCAGAGGGCCCAGCCTCTCCAATACATCAACTTGTTTCATCCCCCTATCCTATATTATCAACAGCTCCTTCCAACATGAAAAAGGAAGAATGAACATAGCCCAAATACTCCTAAAGAGTGGAAGAAAGATCAGAGGTGATGTTGGAGTTATACAAAGAAGGTAGGTAGGGCTTAACAAATGGGTATGATTGCTGAATCATTATATTAACATTTCTTTTAGTCTCTAGTACCTTATAACAGCTAGTAGTAAAAACCTAAAATTGTGGAATTGTAACCCATATGAAACTCTGAAATCTGTTATACAACTAAATGTTGCAACATGCTTTGAAATTTATTGCTTTTTAGTATATATGTCATTTTTCACAAAAAAGAAACAAATATTTCTTCTAGCCTCCAGTGTTTTTGGAGCAGCTAGAAGGAAAAATCTGAAATATTGGAATGGTAACCCATAACAAAATCTGAAATCTGTGCTAAATGTACTTATTGAAGTATACTTTGAAAATCATTGCTTCCTTTTCTTTTTATATGTTATATTTAACAATAAAAAAGTTTTAAAAGAATAAGCTAAAAAAAAGTCAATTATGATGATAAAAAAATTTAAGCCCTATCGTCTCCCATATTCTGGAGCAGCTAGAAGGAAAAATATAAGGGGATCAAATGGTAGCCCATGTCAAACTCTGGGGTCTGTCCTGTAACCACTGGTTGAAGAGGGCTTTGAAAACTATTGCTTTTTTATTTCTTTGCTTTGTATAGATGATATACCATATAATAAAAAAGAACAATACAATTTATGTCATATTCTGAGAGGAAAGCAAGATATTTGCTTATGTACAAATGCAAACATACTCGTAACAATACAGGGAGAAAATATTCATGCAATCACAGTCCTCATTTCTGTAACTTGTTACATGTTTTAGTTCATATTTATCACTGTTATTCTATTACACATTCCATGTTCCCTTTACCATCAGTAAGCTCTTCAGCTGGCCATGATTCTTAGCCAAGTGAGGTGAGCCAGACCTTCATTCCTGAAGTTTCTGAGACATTGTTAGCCCTGCCTGGACTGGGTTGTTGCAGTTTTGCATTGACTTTAATCACAAGGCATGGTAGTACTAAGGGACTACCTAGGGGATCTCCTGTATTCAAGGAAAATTCTTCTTTACATCCATTGTGTAGTTGCAGTCCTATTTCCCCTTGATAGTCAGGATCAATTACCCCAGACAGACCAGTAATACCCTTTCATGCCTTTTGATTCAGTGGCATGAGAAGTCCAAAGTGGCCAGGTGACAGTCTTAATTCCCAATTCAATGGAATCGTTGTTGTGTCTCCTGGAAGAAGCACTCCTCCTTTTGGAACTAAGGCCTGCATAGCAGAGCTTAAGGCTTCAGGGACAGGAAGCAAAATTTTCCTAGTGGATCACTAGGGTTGATAAAGAGTAGTACCACTTCCATTTCCACCCCTTGATTCCTGGACCTGTGAATCCTGGCTATAGGAAAAACAGCACCATAGAGCAGACACTGATTCAGAGCATACCCTACTTCCTTGAGAACATTTCCCCAGCCTTGAAAGGTTTTGTCACCTGGGTGGCACCATAGTTGGGTCTTCCTAAGGCTATTCCAGCATTCTATCCAACTCAGCTGCCTCGCATGATGGGGAATATGTTAAGACCAGAGAATTCCATTAGCATGTACCCATTCTCAAACTTCATATGCTGTGAAGTGAGTTCTTTAATAAAAATCAATGCAATGTGGAATACCATGACAGGGGATAAGGCATTCTGTGAGTCTATACATGGTAGTTTTAGCAGAAGCATTGCATGCAGGGAATGTAAACCCAAATCTGGAGTATGTATCTATTCCAGTTATAACAAATCATTACCCCTTCCACGATGGAAGTGGTCCAATGTAGTCGATCTGCCACCAGATAGCAAGCTGATCACATTGGGGACTGGTGCCATTTCAGGGACTGAGTGTGGTTCTCTGCTATTTGCAGCTTGGGTCCTAAGTGGCCATAACCAAGTCAGCCTTGGTGAATGGAAGTCCATGTTGCTGAACTCATGCATGACATCCACCCCTACCACCGTGTCCATTTTGTTTATGAGTTCATTGAGCAATGGCAGGAGTGTCTGAGGCAAAAGGATGACTTGTATGCACAGGATGGCTCATCTTATCCAATTGATTATTAAAACCTTCCTCTGTTGAAGTCACACTTTGGTGAGCATTCAGATGGAACACAAATATGTTCGATTTCTTTGCCCACTCAGAAAGGTTTATCTACATACCTCTTCCCCAGAACCCTTTGTCACCAATTTTCCAATCATTCTCCTTCCAAGTTCTTGACTATTCAGCCAAACCATTAGCAACAATCCCTGAGTCAGTATATAAGCACATGTCTGGCCAGTTCTCCTTCCAAGCAAAATGAACAACCAGGTGCACTGCTCGAAGGTCCACCCACTGTGAGGATTTCCTCTCACCACCAGCCTTTAAGAACATCTCAGAATGGGGTTGTAATGCTATAGCTGTCCATTTCCTGGTGGAACCTCCATATCTTGCCAAACCATCTGTAAACCAGGCCCGAATTTTCTCTTCCTCAGTCAACTGTTTGTAAAGAACTCTTCATGAGCCTATAGCCTTCTTCTGGAAAAGAGAAGGTAATGTGGCAGGAGTAGGGGTCATGGGCATTCGGGCCACTTCCTCATATAGCTTACTTGTGCCTTCAAGACCTGCTCGAGCCCTATTTCTAAAATATCATTTCCATTTTAAGATAGAGTGCTGCTGTGCATACCCAACTTTATGGAGTTTGGCTCAAACAATACTCAGCTTATGATAGGCAACTCAGGTCTCATGGCAACTTGGTGGCCCATGGTTAAGCATTCAGTCTCCACTAAGGCTGAGAAGCAGAGTAAGTAGCAGGCTAAAAGCTGTTTCTCAAAAGGAAAGTAGTTATCTGCAACAGATGGTAAGGTTTTTGTCCAAAATCCTAAGAATCTGTGTTGGGATTCCCCTATAGAGGCCTGCCAAAAGCTTCATACAGCATCCCTTTTTGACACTGATACTTCCACCAACATTGGATCTGCTGTATCATATGGCCCAAGTGGCAGAGTAGCTTGCACAGCAGCCTGAACCTGTTGTAAAGTTTCTTTTTATTCCAGTTTCCACGCAAAACTAGCAGCTTTCCTCGGTAAATGGTCTGGAATGGTACACCCAAGTGAGGAATATGTTGTCTCCAAAATCCAAAGAGGCAAACTGGGCATCATGCCTCCTTTCTGGTTGTAGGAGGGGCCAGAATCAACAGCTTATCTTTTACCTTAGGAGAGATATCTTCACATGCTCCACACCACTGGACACTTAGAACTTTCACTGAGGTAGAGGGTCCCTTATTTTTGTTGGATTTATCTCCCATCCCCTTACCCACAAATGCCATACAAAAAAGTCTAGGGTTGTTGCTACTTCTTGCTCACTAGGTCCAATTAGTATGATATCATCAATATAACGGAGCAGTGTGATGTCTTATGGCAGGGAGAAACGATCAAGGTCCCTGGGGACAAGATTGTGACATAGGGCTGGAGAATTAATATACCCCTGAGGCCAAAGAGTGAAGGTATACTGCTGGCCTTGCCAGCTGAATGCAAACCATTTCTTGTGGTCCTTGCTGACAGCTATTGTGAAAAATGCACTTGCTAGATCAATATCTGCATACCAGGTACCAGGTGATGTGTTGGTTTGCTCAAGCAATGGTACCACAACTGGGACAGCAGGTGCAATTAGAGTCACCACTTCGTTAAGTTTATGATGATTAAGTGTCATCCTACAGGACTCATGTGTTTTCTGCACAGGCCAAATAAGAGAGTTGAATGGAGATGTGGTGGGACTCATCACCCCTGCATCCTTCAAGTCCTTAAGAGTGGCAGTAATCTCTGCAATCCCTCCAGGGACATGGTATTGCTTCTGATTCACTGTTTTGCTAGGTAGGGGCAGTTCTAGTGGCTTCTACTTGGCATTTCCTACCATAATAGCCCCACTCCATGAGTCAGAGAGTCAATGTGGGTATTCTGCTAGGTGCTGAGTATGTTGATTCCAATTATGCATTCTGAAACTGGAGAAATGACCACAGAATGGGTCCAGGGACACACTGGACCCACTGTGATATGGAACTGAGTTAAAACTCTAGCAATCACCTAACTTCCCCAAGCCCTTACTCTGAATGTTTTGGGTTTCCTGGAATTAGTGTCATATCTAAGCCAGTGTGCTGGTTTGAAAGGATGTATGTCCCCTGGAAAAGCCATGTTTTAATCAAAATCCCATTTCATTAAGGTAGAATAATCCCCATTCAATACTGTATGTTTGAAGCTGTAATCATATCATCTACCTGGAGATGTGATTTAATCAAGAGTGGTTGTTAAACTGGATTAGGTGATGACATGCCTCATCCCATTTGGATGGGTCTTGAGAAGTTTCTGGAGTCATATAAAAGAGGAAACATTTTGGAGAATGAAGAAGATTCAGAGATTTGGAAAGAGCAGAGATTGCTGTAGCACCATGAAGCAGAGTTCACCAGCCAGCGACCTTTGGAGATGAAAAAGGAAAATGCCTCCCAGGGAGCTTCATGAAACAGGAAGCCAGGATAAGAACCTAGCAGATGACACTGTGTTCACCATGTGCCCTTCCAGATGAGAGAGGAACCCTGACCGTGTACACCATGTGCCTTTCTGGATGAGAGAGAAACTCTGGCTGTGTTTGCCATGTGCCCTTCCACTTGAGAAAGAAGCCCTGAACTTCATCAGCCTTCTTGAACCAAGTTATTTCCCTGGACTGGACATTTCTATATACTTGTTTTAATTAGGACATTTTCTCAGCCTTAGAACTGCAAACTAGCAACTTATTAAATTCCCCTTTTTAAAAGCCATTTTGTTTCTGGTATATTGCATTCCAGCAGCTAGCAAACTAGAACAGTCAGTGTCTAATAATCCACAAAATATCTGATAATTTCCTTTTCCCCACTGTAAATTAACCCTAGTAGAATGTCATAGGTTTCCTTGGGGAAGGCAGGGAGCAACAGTAATAGTGTAAATTTTGGGTATTGTAAAAGGGTACTTCCCCAAAGGTACCCCCTCCCTTCATTTGAGGAGTTCTGAGTCTGTAAACTGTCTCAAGTCTGGGAATTGATTAAGGGGCTGTGATTCCCTGTTTTTGTAATTCAAGTACTTATGCTCACTTGACACCTAGAATTTTTCTACTTTATACAGCTCAAACAATAATTTATTAGACTGCCCATCTATCTTACTTCTAGGTACCCCAAGATCTACTAGCCAATGTCACAAGTCTCTGTGAGTCAGATTATTTTTACTGCTGCTTTGAGTCTGCTGTCCATTATGGTGACAATGTCCAGCTTGTCTATGGTAATTAACTGTCACCACATGGCTTCTGCTAACTTGGGATCTGATCATCCCCATTGTATTTAGAGATTCCAGCTCAGTGATAGCAGTTCCCTCAGTAATAGCTGAGCTACAGAGAATGGTGACTGCAGAGCTCTTCAGAGATGATGGGGCTAGTCTCATGAATTCATTTCTCAAGGTCCTGGTGAAAGACGTATCCTCTGGACATTCCTGGGGTGTGTGAGTAGGTCTTCCATGATAAATCCACTCTAACATTCCCATCTCTCTAAGCCTCTGGATCCCCTCATCTACATTATACCAAGGCAGGTCTGGCATTTCGACCTCAGGTAAGGTTGGCCACATTTTTATCCATGTTTCAGCCCACCTTCCAAACTATTAATGCCTGTTCTGATTTGCTAGCTGCCGTAATGAGATGTACCAGAAACAGAACAGCTTTTTAAAAGGAGAATGTATTAAATCCCAAGGTTACAGTTCTAAGGCTGTAAAAGTGTTCCAATTAAAGCAAGTCTATAAAAAGTCCAAATTAAAGCACCAACAACTCAAGAAAGAATTATGAAATTCAGGGTTTCTCTCTCCACTGGTAAGGCACATGGTGAACATGGCAACATTTGCTAGCCTTCTCTCCACACTTCTTGTTTCAGAAAGCTTCCGCAGGGGTGTTTTCCTTCTACATCTCCAAAGGTCTCTGGCTGCATGGGCTTTCCTGGGTCTCAGGGCTGTGTCACTTTTTCCAAAATGTTTCCTCCTTTAAAGGATTCCAGTAAACTAATCAAGACCCACCTGGAATGGGTGAAGTCACATCTCCCCTAATCAAACCATGGAGATAATCTAATCAAGTTTCCAACCTGCAGTTGGATTAAAAGAAATGGCTACCTCTATGTCAGGTCCCAGTTCAAGGTTCTGTCATTCTGGCCCAGAAAGAAATCACAAGGAGCCACCAGTAGACTGATTAGGCTTTATCCATCTCCCTCTGTGCTGCAATCTGTGCAGTGACAGCTTTTTATACCATTGTTACACAAAGGTGGCAACATGCCAAAAGGTTACATGGTTATGTAGCAGGTGCTGAATCATGGTTATATAACATATGCTGAGTTACTCTCTTCAAGAAGCTCAGACCCAGAAGTACTTTAGGCAGCCATTTTAACAGGCTGTTTGCATCATCAAAATACCCTGGGCCCCACACTCTACAATATGGATTAGGATTACAAAATGGTTTTTCTAGGGCACATAATCCTTTCAAACCAGCCCAATGCCTCTTCCAACCCCTTGAGCTACAACATTGAATGCAGAATCTCTGCTTAGTGGGACCATATTAATAAATTCAACTTGATTCAACTTATGTTCTTTCCACCATTTCCCCGCACCCTTAATATCCACTCCCACACATATTCCTCTGTTTCCTTTCTATACAGATTGGAAGACTCATGAAGTTCTTTTGGAGTATAGCATACCTCACCTTTTGGGGCCTAGTTTAGTCTACTTATAGGTCTTGAAGAAAAGAGGAGTGGTGGTTGTGGGTCATGAAAAGAAATAGAAGCATCTTTCAAGTCAATTACTTCAGGGAATTCCATTGAAGTTATATCTAGTGAAACAGGATTAGTCATTCCACACCAAAGAGTGAGGGCTGTTTCCCCCAGGCAAGGTGGTTACAGGGTTAGCAGGCAGTGAAAGATTAATTTCATTACAAGGAGGTTGAGTGGTAGACTTCTCTAAGGAGATTGGAGACCAGGAAGCTGTTTCCTCAAGACAGGCTGGAAGTTGGGAAACTCTTTCCTCAGGGTAGTCCATTATGGATCTCTCTAACAAAGGCTCAACAGACTCCAGATACCCCATCTCCACATTGCCATCATTATTAGGCCATATATCACCACCCCATGTTTCAGGATCCTATTCTTTTCCAATCAAGCCCTTACTTTAACAGCAGACACCCTGCAAGTCTGAGATTTTCATTTACATTGTAAATCTGCTATTCACACAATGAGGATTTGTGTCTGTTTTTCAGAGATCACAAGTCTGTGACCACAAGAAATAAGATTTTCCTTCAGGGCACACATGAAAACTTTTACACCATTCATATGGCACTGAAGTTTCAAATTTGAAGCCTTTAACTCATCCCTTTCCATCATCAGTGTATCCAGCATATCTAACAACAACCAGCCACCATCGTTATACCTCTTAATTCCACAAAACTATCTATAGGTGTCAAACATTATTACCTAGAGCCTTGCCTCATATATACATAAGAATACAGAATCTAATGGTGATATTTTGAATATTTCTTTTGCCAACTTACCCCATGAACTGTCAGTGCCATCTTGATCACTGGAAACAGAGTCAGCAGTGCCTCTGACTCTAGTCAGAGTAGAAAAACAATTGCAAAATCCCATTTTTAAGATTCTGCTTCTCAAGAACTACTCCTAGTGCCAAGCTCTGTTATTTGGGGTTCTCTAGAGAAACAGAACCAACAGGAGAGACCTGTAAATATGAGATTTATAAAGGTTTCTCATGCAACCATAAGATGGGAAGAGTCCAAAATCCAGAGGGCAGTATGTGAAGCTGGGAGCTCTGATGAAGGGTCTGAATGAACTCCAGAGCACAGGCTCACTGGCTGAAGAAGCAGTGATCAGATAAACCCTCCATCTGATTGAATTATCTCATTGTGGGAGGCATGCCTCATTTGATCACATACGTAATCAGCCACAGATGCAATCAGCTAACTGATGACTTAATACACCAGTCTTCAGTTTATCAACAGTCATGAAATATCCTTGCATCAAAGATCAGGCCAGTGCTTACTGACCAGACAACTAGGCATAATTATTTTGCCAAGTTGATACCAGAACCTAGCCATCACACCATTTTACTAATGACAATTTAAATGATGCACCTAGTAAGTAATTGTGGCACAAATTGCTAGTTGCATATTCTGTCCTCATTGTCCACTTCCTCATTAAAAATAGAACCACCATTTTATTTGGGATGGCAATGCACCAAGCTGAAAGATTACATTTTTCAATCTCTCTTTTCAGATAAATGTGATCAAAAAACTAGATTCTTGTCAATGACATGTAAGTGTAGGACTTTCAAGAAGGCTCTTTTAAAGACTGATCACTCACCTTGGAGGAGGACCCATTGGCCTCTTCTCAATTATCGTTCCTTCTATTGGCCCAGAAATTGCAGATAGGATGGCCAGAGTTCTGTAAGTCTTTGTATATCATAAGGTTACCTTGAGTGTGGAAGGTAGTGCTAAGGATGGCAGAATAGATAGGTAGGTGTCAGAAACTCTGACAACATCTATACCAGTTCTGGACAGTCTACCTCTATACTTCCTCATTGTAAAAATGAAGTAAACATCTATCTTGTTTACAGCATTGTGCTTTGGGGTTTCAATTTTATATGAGGGTTAACCTATTTGTTAAGGTAGAAATTTATTCCAGATTTTTCAACTCCAAAGCTTATGCTGTTTCTGTTACACTAGGAGTAGGCAAACTTTTTCTGTAAAAAGCCAGATAGTACATATTTTTGGATTTGTAGGTCATGAGGTCTCTGTCACAATTATTAAACTATGCTGATGTAGTGTAAAATCAGTCACAAACAATACATAAATGAATTGCCATGGCTGCCTTACAATAAAATTTTATTTATGTACACTGAAATTTGAATTTCATGCAATTTTCCTATAACACAAAACATTATCCTTAATTTGATTTTTTCAAACACTTGAATATGTAAAAAACATTCTTAGTTCATGAGCTGTACAAAAACCAGGTGGATGGTTGATTTAGTCAATGGGACAACCTTGCTGATTCCTGTACTTCAGTATTATGCATTCTTTAGAGAAAGAGGGAGTACCACAGAGGAAACATGAATGCAAGAAGGGAAAGCTGAGTATGCTAAAGGTAAACCTCAGCTCATGCTTAGCCACTGGCCTTATTGAACTGTGCCTGACAAATTCAAAGTATTTTAGGTTATGCTCAAAAACTAACATATGGAACTTGGGAAATCCTAAAAATGAGAGATGAAGAAGGGTAAGTAAAATTTAGCAAGTGCTTATTATATAAGGGTCAGTGTCTATCACCTAGTGAGTGCTCCAGTAAATGTCAGCCAAGATAATCCTTATCATCCATCATTTCTTACAGATTAGGAGATAGAAAGCCATATTACATAAATTGGACAAGGTCACACAGCTTATGAACAGTAAAGCTGGAATCTGAATTCACGTCTCACTCCAAAGCTCTTTTTTCCCTACTATGTGACACTGCCTATCATTCAAATTATAGCTAAGATTTCTGCATTGAGTGGGAAATTGGATAGATGACTTTCCTTCTAATTCTGAGATTTTATGAGGACATTTTGTTGTAAAGAAGTATTAAAGTCTTTGTCAGTGGTAATTTTTATAGCTTATAAACATTTAGGGGTTAGAACCATTTTTTGTGTTACTGCTTTTGAATAATACCCAACATAGTGTCACATGCAAGTGGAATTAATAACTGTCTATGATGGTATTATGGCAAGCTTTGACTTAAAGTTCACAAAAAGCCAAGCTATAAGATAATTACTATTTTGTTAGTTATCATCATCATAAAATAATAAATGATACAAATTTTTTTTATACTTATTGTGTTTACAATGGGAATTTACATTTATAATTCAAATTCTATTTGTAGGTTTCTTAAAATAAATGTGACATGCTTTCATTTTAATGAGGAATTTATACCCCATGTTTAAGTGAATATTATGAATGGATTATGGCATGAAGATCAATTAATTGTGACCACCTAACTAAATTTTACAATCACCACACAAATAATTAAGCTATTGTGATCAGTATTAATGAAGTGACCTATTAACATCTGATTAAATCTTAACATTTAAGCCTTACTAGTAGTCTAGGGACTATAGATCTAAAGTTTCACAAATTTTATTGTGAGCAATAAATACATTTCATATATGGATTTATGAACCAAAGGAGAGTGAATAAGAGTGCATAATTCTCAATGAAAGAGAAAAAGTTTGTATAATTTTACCCAATAACAGAAAACAAATTAAAAACAGTACAAATTTAGTAAAGCAAAATTAAGATTCTATAAAGTTGAATGAGTTATTTTATATACTCAATGGTTTCACTTTCCTCCAATGAAGTTCATCTTTCCCATAGCCTCCATCATTTTAATGTGATGATTGATGTGTGCTTCCTTTGGCAAAGGCATTAAGAAATGTATAATAATTGATGTCAAACAATATATAATATTTCTGTTGGGAATTAATTCTTTACAGATGAAAACCTTTTTTTCCATTGAGAGCTTTATAACATAAGTAGAAAAATGGTGCTATAAATCCTAGTGGAAAGAGTGTACTTTAATTGGTAGTCATTTGTGTTAGATAAGTCCGTAGAGAAAACTAGGAGCCTCTTTTTATTGAAGCTAAATTGTTACTTGTGAAATCAACTAAATCACATTTTCACTCAAATATCTGAAAGGACTGGCCCACTTAATTGGTTTTTAAAAAGAGCTAGTTATCTGACATTAGCTGAACATACTTCAGGACAAAACATTTAAAAACCTTAAGAGAAAAATACAGACTCAGATAAACTTGGAGACAAGGGGAATATTTTAAGTATGCTTAAAATTATCTATTTTCAAAATTCACACATTTTATAAATATATTAAGTTGTATGAGTATGCTTTATATTTAGAGGCATTTTTTAAGAGAAGGATTTAGCCCAATGTCAAATGAACCAGAGTGAAGGCTGTGCTTGAATTTCTTATTTATAGGTTAAAAATAAGAGTATTTGCTGCTTAGACATTTTGTAATGCTCTTTGATAAGATAAAATCCTATTTCAAAGTTTCAAATTAATTCAGATGATATTTGCTGAGTACAATTTGCATGGTGACCTGGAATTTGGGGGCAGTCAATGTGACATTGCCTACTTGTCTTCATGAACCATCCTAATGTCCTGGAAAATCCAAAACATCATCTTCCAAACTATAACTTGTATACTACATATTATATATGAAAGTAATAAAGATCTCCTTTGTCACAACATGTTTCCAATCTTTTTTTTTTTAATTTGGAGTATATTTTTATATAAACAGAAGGTTTCAACCATCTTCCTACTGCCAATACCAGATAGACTTTTATTGGTCAATGGTGTTAATTTCTATTAAGAAAAACTGCTAATGAAATGCAAGTTATTTATTTGGGGTCTAGAGACATTCCAAATAGTTAGGTAACTGGA
Organism: Tamandua tetradactyla; assembly: GCF_023851605.1. Lineage (NCBI taxonomy): Eukaryota > Metazoa > Chordata > Mammalia > Pilosa > Myrmecophagidae > Tamandua > Tamandua tetradactyla. Next base: position 58,520,501 of record NC_135353.1, on the reverse strand, counting down.
AAATGCTATTTATATCACAGAGTTGGATAAACTATAAGTTGCATTATAAATAAGTGATTGGGTACTGAGAGAAAATAAATTAAGCAGAAAAATTTATAATGTTTGCATTTACATAATTTTACATAGAGGTTTTTTTTTGCTTTTTCAGAGGGGATTTATTAAGTTACAAATTTACAGTCCTATGGCCATGAAAATTTCCAAATTAAGGCATCCAGAGAAAAATACCTTGACTCTGAAGAAATTTTGATGGCATCCAGGTTTCTCTCTCACATGGGAAGGCACATGGTGACATCTGCTATCCTTCTTTCCCAGCTCTTAATTTTAACTGGCTTTCTCAGCTCCTGATTCCAGTGGCTTTCTCTCTAAGCATCTGTGGTCCTCACTTAGCTTCTCTGGGCAAGATTCTGGGTTTTGTCTCTTAGCTTAACATCTCCAAACATCTGAGTATGGATTTCACCTCTCTGCTCTTTGTGTCAGCTCTCCAAGCATCTATCTGTTCTTTCCAAAATGTCTTCCTCTTAAAGGACTCCAATAAGTGGATTAAGACTCACCTTGAGTGGGTGGGGTCATATCTCCACCTAATAAAAAAATCCCACCCACAATTAGATAGGTCACATCTCTGCGGAAATAACCTAATCTGAAGCCAAGTTGTGAGCAGAGTCATGCTTATCTGAAACACGGCTCTTCCTGCCTTCTGTGATTTGACAGCAATCCTTGGTATCCCTAGGTTTACAGCTGCAGCACTTCAATCTCTGTTTCTGTTGTCACATGGCATTGCCCCCTATATCTGTCCCTATATGCACATTTCTGTCATCCTGCAGGGACACAAAACATATTGGATTAGGCCCCACCTCAAACCAGGTTGGTCTCCTTTTAACTAATCACATCTACAAAGACCTTATCTTCAAATTGGGTCATATTCATGGGGTTGGGGGTTAGGATTTGAACATATCTTTTTGGGGGACACAATTCAATAGGAGTATTGTGAAGTAAATGCACATAGCCAATGCTCCATATTTCTTAGCTACTATTAGAAACATGTAATAATTTATATTGGTGCCTAAGATTGATATGTATTGGGATAATGTTCTGCTCTACTGTTTGAGAAGCTAGCTCCCTGGAGATGCAACTTTGATGTGAACAATAACTTGCCCACCGAGGAACTCTCAAATATAAAGCACAAAGTAGTTGATTCTCCCAAAATAAGAAACATTATAAGTCCATACATCCTGATTCTTACATATTTTGTAAAAATTCATCTATTTTGATGAAATAATTACTCAATTGAAATATCTAAATTTATTGATTGTAACTTGAATTCAAAATATTGACATATTGTTCTTTATTTAGATTTCCAAAGTTATATTTTAATATCTCTTTGGTAGGAATTTTTCAGTCAGATTTGTTTTAGGCAGGATGGTTTTTTATAAGGAAGCAGATAAAATAAGTTAGCATCATATTTGTTTCTTTTTTAACTTTTTAATCATATACTATAACATATATGCAAAGCAAAGAAAGAAAAGCAATAATTTTCAGAGCACTCCTCAACTAGTAGTTACAGGACAGATCCCAGAGTTTATCATGGACTACCATACCATCCTCTCAGGTTTTTCCTTCTAGCTGCTCCAGAATATGGGAGGCTAGAAGGAATAGCTATTTTTCTTATCATTACAATTGACTTTTTTCTTTTTTGTGATAAATAACATATATACGAAAAAGCAATAAATTTCAAAGCACAGAGCAACAATTAGTTATCAAACATATTCCAGAGTTTGACATGGGTTAGAATTCCACAATTTTAGGTTTTTACTTCTCTAACATACTGGAAACTAAAAGAAATACATACATAGAGTTTTCACATTTCACATTTTATCCTTGATTAGTTCATTTCAACAAAGATGTATTGAATATCAACTATTTGCAAGACACTGCTAAGTGCTATAGCAGAAACACACATGAATGAGGGGTTCTTGATAAGTTTAAATCTATTATGGAAAAGAAGATGATTTTAATACAATGTCATGAGAGATGAAAAAAAAAACGCATGAGGAGAGACTTCTGGGGAGATGGCCAACTAGAGTGGCTCGAGATTAGCACAGTTCTATGGAAAAGTCAGAGAAGGAACAGGAGGGTGACTGAAGCAGCAATTTGGGAGTGTGGTTGACCTGGGAGAGCCTTCTGCACCACATGTGGCAGCACTGGTTGCAGAGGCAGTGCAACTGAGAGGTAGAAAGCTGGAACCTGGCACAGAGGTGTGGAGCCAAGGAGCCCGTGGGAGTGTATGGGTGAGAGCATGGGACTAGGAAGTAAGCCTGGCCACTTTCCTTGGATGTGTTACCCTCATCAGTGTAACCCTGTGATTGGCAACTCACCCCACAACCCACGCACCTGAACCATGTCACTTGCTCCCATTACCCAAACTCCAGGCGCCCCCATCCAACCAGCTCCCAGTTCAGGTACATGCCCCACATCCCCATCCCAAGTACAGCCCAACTCACCTCTCCTGCACCCATCCCAAGCACTACTTTACACTCCCTGTTCCCTACAGGCTGTTGCTAGCACATAAAGGTTGCAGACACTAATCTCCATACCTAGGTTACCCCTGCCCCCACCCATAGTGTTGCACAGCCTCACCCTGCCCTCACTGAGCTCAGCACATCTATTTATGGCATTCTCAGGCCCATGCATAAGCACAGGCCCCAAACACATCATTCAGCTCTGGGAACTGAACATTGCAGCAGTCCTAGAACCGCTCATGCACACAGGCCTCAGACTCAATTTCCAGCTTTGAGAACATGCCAACTTGTGCAGGCAGGTTACATCTGCCCCCAATCCATGAAGACATAAGACCGACCTGCTGCCACAGCTCTACACATGCGCACAAAGGGCCCCATGCCTGCGACCAGTGCATACCAGGGTTAAGTCCCTCAGAACAGTGAACCTGCACAACTACATCATACCTGGCTGCTGGGTGCCCATAATCACAAGCATCAGGGTAACATCCCCAACCTACACCCATACCTGCCCATAAACAAATCACCATATGGAGTGTTCCATCCCATGCCCTGTTCCTTACTGTACAGCCATCCCACAAACACAAGGCCTTAGACTACTGAAAGAAATCAACTCCCAAAGTAAATCAATCAATATATTTACATACCACAAAGAAAGCAGAAGGTCACTAAGCATATCACAATGCATACAGATATAGCCATGCCTAATGACCAAATGAAAACACCAGAGAAGACACAGACATTTGAACAACTAATCAAAGATGTTCATACAATTCTACTTAACAAAATAAGTGGGATAGCAAATGACATAAAGGAATTCAATAAGACACTAAAAGAGCACAAAGAGGTATTTGAAAGAATAAATAGAAAAATAGTGGAAATCACAGAGATTAAAGACTTTGTTGACCAAATAAAAAACATACTAGAGGAACACAACACCAGATTTGAAGAGACAGAAGAAAGAATAAGTGATATAGAGGACAAGATAACTGACTTGAAAGACTCAGAACAGCAAATGGCAAAAAAGATGGAAATAATTGAATGTGAACTCAGGGAAATGATAGACAAAACAAAGAGCACAAATATGAGAGTCATTGGTGTCCCAGAAGGAGAAAAGAGGAGTAAAGGGCTTGGAATACTAGTTGAAGATATAATGGGGAAAAACTTCCCAGCCCACATAAAGGAAATAAACATACAAGTCAAAGAAACCCAACGAACTCCAAACAGAATAAATCCAAATAGGCCTTCCCCAAGGAACATACTAATCAGTCTTTCAAATGTTGAGGAGAAGCAGAAAATCTTTAAAGCAGCGAGAGAAAAAAATCTACTTCATACAAGGGAAATCAAATAAGACTGAGTTCAGACTACTCAACTAGCACCCTGGAGGCAAGAAAGCAGAGATATGATATATTCAAGATCCTGAAAGAGAAAGACTTCCAGCCAAAGATTCTGTACCCAGGCAAATTCCATTCAAAATTGAGGGGGAGATTAAAGTTTTCAGACAAAGAAATCCTGAAAGAATTTGTCAACAAGAGACCAGCCCTACAAGAAATACTAAAAGGAGTTCTGCCAGCTAAAAAAAAAGACAGGAGAGGGCGGTCTGAAGGAGGGTACAGAATTGAAGAGTACCATTAAGGGTAATTTAAAGAATACAAAGAGAAAGAGGGAAAATAATATATAAATCTGAAAAATAGAATAAATAAGTTAAGTTGGTGGGATCAGGAACCACTTTTTCAGTAATAACTTTCAATGTTAACGGACTACACTTACCAAAGAAAAGATACAGATTGGCAAAATGGATTAAGAAACATAATTCAGGTATATGCTGCTTACAAGAGACATATCTTAGACACAAGTATACAAATAGATTGCAACTGAAAGAATGGAAAAGATTTTCCGTGCAAGTCATAACCAAAAGAAAGCAAGAGTACTAATGTCAAACAAAATAGACTTTAGATGTAAACGTATCACTAGAGACAAAGAGGGACACTGTATACTAATTAAACAGTCAATTCACCAAGAAGATATAACAATCATAAATGTTTTTGTTCCCAATCAAGGAGTTCCAAAGTACATGAGACAGACATTGGCAAAACTGAAGGGAGCAATAGACCTTTCAACAATAATAGTAGAAGACTTCAATACACTGCTCTCCTCTATAGATAGAACAACCAGACAGAAGATCAACAAGGAAATAGAGAAATTTAAAAGCTTGATAAATGAATTAGACCTAACAGACATATATAGGTCATTGCACTCCAAAAGCACAAGGATATGCATTCTTCTCTAGTGCTCATGGAATGTTCTCCAGGATAGATCATGTACTGGGACACAAAACAGGTCTTTATAATTTAAAAACACTGAAAATTATTCAAATACTTTCTCTGATCACAATGGGATGCAGCTGGATCTCAATAATCACCAAAGAATGAGAAAATTAAAAAATATATGGAGATTAAATAACACACTCAAACAACCAGTGGGTCAAAGAAGAAATCGCTAGAGAAATCAGTAGCTATCTGGAAATGAAGGAAAATGAGAATACAACTTATCATAACTTATGGGATGCAGCCAAAGCTGTGCTGAGAGGAAAAATTATTGCCTTAAATGCCTATATCAAAAAACAAGAAAGAGCAAAAATCTAGACTTAAGAGCACACCTGGAGGAACTTGAGAAAGAACAGCAAACTAACCCCAAAGCAAATAGAAGAAGAGAAATAACAAAGATTAAAGCACAGATAAATGAATGGGAGAACAAAAGAAAGAGTCAATAAAACCAGAAGTTGGTTCTTAGAGAAAATGAATAACATTGATAGGACACTAGCAAGACTGATGAAGAAAAAATAGAGGAAGGATGCAAATAAACAAAGTCAGACTTGAGAAGGGGTGTGTTACCACAGACCCTGAAGAAATAAAATAAATCATAAAAGGATACTGTGAACATCTATACAACAACAAACTCGACAACTTAGATGAAATGGACAAATTCCTGAAAACACAGGAACAAACTACACTGACTCAGGAAGCAATAGAAGATCTCAACAAGTCAATCACAAGTAAAGTGATTCAATCAGTCATCAAAAATCTTCCTACAAAGAAAAGCCTAGGGCCATATGGCTTCACAGGGGAATTTTATTAAACATTTTGCAAAGAACTAACACCAATTCTGCTCAAACCTTTCCAAAAAATTGAGAAAAGAGGAACTCTACTTAACTCATTTTATGAGGCTAATATCATTTTAATACCAAAACTGAGTAAAAATGCTATAAGAAAGGAAAACTATAGGCCAATTTCCTTAATGAACATAGATGCAAAAATTCTCATCAAAATACTTGCAAATCGAATCCAGCAACACTTCAGGAGAATTATACACCATGAGTAAGTAGGGTTTATGCCACGAATGCAAAGATGGTTTGACACAAGAAAATCAATTAATGTAATAGAGCACATTAACAAATCAAAACAGAAAAATCACATGACCATCTCAATTGGTGCTGAAAAGATATTTGACAAAATTCGGTATCCTTTCCTGATAAAAACAATCCAAAAGATAAGAATCAAAAATAATTATTGCAATATGATAAAGGAAATATATACATATAAAAAAAAACAATAGCGAGCATTGTACTCAATGGAGAGAAATTAAAAGCCTTACCCCTAATATCAGGGATGAGACAAGGATGCCTACTGCCACCACTATTATTCAACATTGTGCTAGAAGTTCTAGCTAGAACAATCAGACAGAACAAAGAAATAAAAGACATCAAAATTGGAAAGGAAGAAGTAAAACTCTCATAATTTGCAGATGATATGGTACTATCCTTGGAAGTTCTGAGAAAGCTACAGCAAAGTTACTTAAGCTAATAAACAAATTGAGCAAGGTGGTGGAATATAAAATTAATGTGCAAAAATCAGTAACATTTCTATACACAAGCAATGAGCTAGCTGAGGAGTCAGCTAAGGAAAAAATCCTTTCAAAATAGCAACTAAAAGAATCAAATACTTAGGAATGAACTTAACTGGGACGTAAAGGACTTGTACACAGGAAACTATATGCATTGCTAAAAGAAATCAAAGGAGATCCAAATATGTGGAAAGACATTCCCTGTTCATGAATAGGAAGGCTAAATATAGTTAAGAGGTAGACTCTCCCCAAATTGATCTACAGATTCAACACAGTACCAATCAAAATTCCAACAACCGCTGCTTTCGAGATTTGGAAACGTTAACTACTAAATTCATGTGGAAGGGAAAGAGACCCTGAATAGCTAGAAGCATCCTAAAAAAGAAGAATGAAGTGGGAGTATTAACACTCCCTCACTTTAAAACATAGTATAAAGCCACAGTGGTCAAAACAGCATGGTACTTGCACAAAGACAGAAGCACTGACCAATGGAATCAAGAGTGCAGAAATAGACCACCAAATCTATGGTCAACTGCTTTTTGATAAGTCCTCCAAATCCTCTAAACTGGCACAAAATAATCTTTTCAATAATTGGGCATGGAAGAACTGGATATCTATAGCCTAGAGAAGAAAGAGGACCCCTGTCTTACAGTGACACAAAAATTAACTCAAAGTAGACCAAACACCTAAATATAAGAACTAGCACCATAAAGCTTCTAGAAGAAAATGTAGAGAAACATCTTCAAGACCTTGGGAGGCAGCTTCCTAAAGTTTTTACCCAAAGCACAAGCAACAAAAGAAAAAATAGATAAATGAGAACTCCTCAAAATCAAATGCTTCTGCACTTCAAAAGACTTTGTTAAAATGGTGAAGAGGCAGACAACTCAATGGGAGAAAATATTTGGAATTCACATATAAGACAAAGGTTTGATTTCCTGCATACACAAAGAAATCACGCAACTCAACAACGAAAAAACAAACAATCCATTTATAAAATATGCTAAAGATAAAAATAGACATTATTTTTAAGAGCAAATACAGGTGGCTCAAAAGCACATGAAGAGATGCTCATTTTCATTGGCTATAAGGGAAATGCAGATCAATACAATGACGAATACCACCTCACACCTATAAGAATGGCTGCTGTTTAACAAACGGGAAACTACGCATGTTGGAGAGGATGTGGAGAAACTGGGACACTTATGCACTGCTGATGGAAATGTATAATGGGGTAGCCACTGTGGTAGACTGTTTGGTAGTTCCTTAGGAAGCAAAATATTGAGATGCCCTATGTGCTTGTTTGAAAGGAAGTATGTAACCTAGAAAAGCCATGTTTAATCCTAATCCCATTTTGTAGAGGCAGCCGTTTCTTCTAATCCCTATTCAACATTGTATGCTTGAAACTGTAATTAGATCATCTCCTTTGAGGTGTGATTTAATCAAGAGTGGTTGTTAAACTGGATTAGGTGGAGGCAGGTCTCCACCCATTTGGGTGGGTCTTGATTAGTTTACTGGAATCCTATAAAAGAGGAAACATTTTCAAGAAAGGGAGGTTTGGAAAGAGCAGAGCAGAATGACATAGCCATGAGAAGCAGAGTCCACCAGCCAGTGACCTTTGGAGATGAAGAAGGAAAATGCCTCCCGGGGAGCTTCATGAAACAGGAAGCCAGGAGAAAAAGCAAGCAGATGATCTCGTGTTCACCATATGCCTTTCCAGATGAGTGAGAAACTCTAACCATGTTTGCCATGTACCTTCTCACTTGAGAAAGAAACCCTGACCTTCATCAGCCTTCTTGAATCAAGGTATCTCTCCCTGGATGCCTTATATTGGACATTTCTATAGACTTGTTTTAATTAGAACATTTTCTCAGCCTTAGAACTGTAAACTAGCAACTTATTAAATTTCCCTTTTTAAAAGCCACTCCATTTCTTGTATATTGCATTCCAGCAGCTAGCAAACTAGAACAGATTTTGGTACCAGAGAGTAGTACAGGGGTGCTGCAGCTGTTTGCAAATACAAAACATGCTGGAATGGCTTTTTAAATGGATAAGGGGATGATTTGGAGGAGTTGTGAGGAGCTTGATAGAGAAGGCCTATAATGCTTTGAAGAGACTGTTGGTAGAAATGTGGACTATAAAGATACTTCTGATAAGGCCTTAAACAGAAATGAGGCATGTGCTATTGCAAACTGGACAAAATGTAAACCTTGTTTTAAAATAGCAGATAATCTGGCAAAATAGTGGCTTTGGCTGGAAGGCAGATTTTAAAAGCCATGAATTTAGATATTTATCAGAAGAGATTTCCAAATTAAATGTGGAAAGTGCAGCCTGGTTTCTCCTTGCAGCTTATAGCGAAATGCAACAGGAAAGAGATAAGCTGAGAACTGAACTCTTGGGTACAAAGAAACCAGAAATCAATGTTCTGGAGAATTCTGGGCTTCCAGAAAGGAAGACCCCAAAGAATGGTGCCCCATGTGAGGATTTGGCCAAATGTGAAACCATTCAGCCATTTCATAGAAAGCCAGAATTGGTCATGGGATTATCCAGGAAGGATTTGTGGAAACCCCTTATGTCTGATGGGCATGATTCAATGCTACTGCATAGAAAGCCAATGAGAGTGCTGTGGAACCTGTATAAACAGAGCCACTGCCAGTCTGGACTGGGGGGTTCAGAAAAGGGACACATTGGAGGTAAAATAACTTCAGAGGCAAAACCATGAAGGCCGGGGTCTGAAGGCAAGAAGCCTCTGGCCAGGAGAGTGGGCCAACCCAAGCCCATAGAAAGGGTGAGTTTGCCACAAAGGCAGAGGATGGGCTTTTCACCTCATTGCAGTCAAAGAGTTATGCCACCTCAGGCCTTGGAAAGGGTGAAGCACATTCCTTGGGGTTTGGGGAGAACCTGACTGCCACCACATGGAGGGGTTGAGCATGTGCCCCAGAGATGGCAGAGAGCTCCCATGCATCCTTGATCTTTGGAGAGGGTGGAGCCAAGAAAAAGGTGGTCTCGCCAATATCCCTCAAGGTTGCATTTGGAGAGAAGCAGGCCTCTGTGTAGGCCTTTGGAAAAGGTGGGACTGCCACTTTCAGAAGCCCTGAAGATAAATGACTTTCAGACATTGAAATCTAATGGACTTTGCCCTGAGAGTTTTCAAAACTGCTTGGGTCCGGTGACCTCTGCGTTCTTTCCTCCCTATGGAAATGGGTATATGCATCCCATAACTGTTCTTCCTTTGTATGTTGGCAGAAATAACTTGTTCTGAGTTTTATAGGTCCAGAGCCAGTGGAGAGAATTTTACCTTAGGACAGACCATGCTTGTAACTAACTTTGAGATTTTGTACTAGTTTTAACCTTGTATCATATTTGTAATGTTACTGAAATGGTTTAAGGCTCTCTGATATTGTTATGGAATGAATGTATTTTGTATATGGAGAAAACGTGCCTTTTTTAGGGTCCAGAGGGTGGAATGTGCTGGTTTGAAAGGATGTATGTACCCTAGAAAAGACATGTTTTAATCCTAATCCCATTTTGTAAAGGCAGCTATTTCTTCTAATCCCTATTCAGCATTGCATGTTTGAAACTAATCATCCCCCTGGAGACGTGATTCAATCAAGTGTGGTTGTTAAACTGGATTAGGTGGAGTCATGTGTCCACCCATTTGGGTGGGTCTTGATTAGCTTACTGGAATTCTATAAATGAGGAAACATTTTGGAGAAAATGGGAGATTCAGAGAGAGCAGAGCAGCATGACACAGTAACGAGAAGCAGAGTCCACCAGCCAGCGACCTTTGGAGATGAAGAAGGAAAATGCTTCCTGGGTAGCTTCATGAAACAGGAAGCCTGGAGAGAAAGCTAGCAGATGATGCTGTGTTCACCACATACCTTTCCAGATGAGTGAGAAATCATGACCATGTTTGCCATGTGCCTTATTTCTTGAGAGAGAAGCCCTGAACTTCATTGGCCTTCTTGAACCAAGTATCTTTCCCTGGATGCCTTAGATTGGACATTTCTATATTTGTTTTAATTGGGACATTTTTCTCAGCCTTAGAACTGTAAACTAGCAACTTATTAAATTCCCCTTTTTTAAAGCCATTCCATTTCTGGTATATTGCATTCCAGCAGTTGGCAAACTAGACCACCATATGACCCAGCAATAGCACTACTTGGTATCTACACAGTACAGCTGAAAGCAATGACCCAAACAGATACTTTCACACTGATGTTCATAACAGCATTATTCACAATTGCCAAAAGACAGAAACAAACCAAATGCCCATCAACAGATGAGCGGATCAAGAAAATATGGTATATACATACAATGGAATATTATGCAGCAGTAAGACAAAATGATGTCCTGAAGCACATGACAAACTGAATGAGCCTTGAGACATAATGCTGGGTGAAATTAGCCAGACACAAAAGGACAGATACTGTATGACTCCACTTTTATGACCAGCATAAAGGTATAATCAGAGGCTTATAACACAGTATATAGGGGACTTAGAGATACATAGAAGGCAGAGATGGGTGAGCCATTAGCTAATGAGTTTGAACTCCAATGAAAGGGAATAGATAGGAATGAAGGTGATTTTCTAGTGGGTCTAGAAGTAATATTACCATGTTGATGATGAACAAGATTGAAAGGGGTTGTATAGACCTACGTGTCCCATTGACTCACACAAGAAATATGAATGAGTTCTCAGAAGAATTACTTCAAAAATATGTTTCTCGTATGAAGAGTGTTTAAGTCCAGTGTATGGTTATGTTCATAAGAAACATCAGCCCAGCACTGCAACAGCAGAGGTAAATAATGGGGTGAGGGACAAGAGTTAAGAGGAGGTTTAGATTTCCTATTTGGTGAGGTGTGTTTATTGGTTTTCTGACACTTGGAAACAATGAAATTATCTAAAGTTGATAATGTGGATGAACTGTGGACTTTGTGCCCGCCACATGATGCCCCATGAGTGCAGGTGGCTGAAGAAGGCATTAACAGAGAAGAAGATTGGCAAACGATGGCGTATACTTATGAACAAAGGTTTTGTTGCTACAAAAAGGAACAATGTCATAAGGCATGTATTGATGTGAATGAACATGTGGGACATTTGGTGAGACAAAATAGGACAGAAACAAACAAAAAAAAAACAACGGTATGGTCACATTTAGAAAATGCTTATAAGAAAACAAGGGCTTAGATTGTAAGTTTTTAGAACAGACATATTAAGCCTGGAGTGGTGGTTATTATTTTCTGGAATTTGGGAGGCTGTTTTACATACATAACCTGATTTTTAGAGGTAAGAATGAAGCTGAACAGGTTGTGGTTAGTGTAATTCAGAACATAGGGGTAAGGAAGACAGTGTGTATATTTTAGAACCACACATACTCTTTGAGACCAAGGGAAGACAGGTTTATATGATCTAGAACTGAAATTTTCTGTAGTACATAATCTAATTCAACCTATCTGTATAGCTCATTTGAACAACTGAAACACAGGAAGCACAGAATAAGAAAGAGGTTCTTTAATCCTGCATAGATTATTGTAATGCCTGGAAATGTCCCAGAGTATATTAAGCAGATAATCAAAAAGTATTGGCAAAGTCTCCTGAGGGAGGGGAGAAAGACTATGAAATTATTAAACCTTACTATCATGGAATCCTCCGATACTTTGTCAAACTTTAGGGATACCCAAATCAATAGGCCATGCCGTTGATCATGAGGCTTACTCTTCTGAAGCTTATGTAGGTAGCAAATAAGCTTAGACTACCTTTAGGCATGCCTAAGAATTACTTCTGTAGGACCTCTGTTTGTTGCTCAGATGTGGCCTCAGTCTCTCTAAGCCCAATTCTGGAAGTGAAAGAATTTCCCTCTCCCCTACACGGGACATGACATCCAGGGATGTGGGATAAGACTCCCAGGAATAAATCTAGACTGGGCACCGTGGGATCAACAATTACATCCAAATCAAAAGGGTGAATGGATGTGTAATTAATAAAGTATCAGTGGCAGAGAGAGTTCAAATAGAGTTGAGAGGCTTCTCTGGAGATTGTTCTTATGCAAGCTTCAGTTAGACCTTGCTACCTATCATAACCTGCCAATCCCCAACCAGGACCATTCCAGCCAATCCTAAAGAACACCTAGGGCAATATATAAGATTCCACAAGGGTTCTAGGCACTAGAGTAACTTTCCAGAAACCTACAACCTCCAGATGGATCCCTGGTCCAGATAAGTCCTGAAACCTAGCCAGCCTCTCCAGAACAACAGATAGTTCCAACTCCTACCCCATATTAATGATAGACCCTTCCTATATCAAAAAGTTAGAATAGCCATAGCCCAAACAACCCCAAAGAGAAGTATGGAAACCTCAAAGGTGATGGTGTAATTATACATAGAAGATAGGACTTAACAAATGAATATGAATGTTGGATCATTAAATTGATATCTCTTTTTGTCTCCAGTACTTTGGAGGAGCTAGAAGTAAAAACCTAAAATTGTCAAATTGTAACCCATACCAAAGTCTGAAATATGTTTGACAACTAATTGTGCTGTGCTTTTAAATTTATAGCTTTTTTGTATATATGTCATTGTTCACCATAAAAGAAGGAAAAAATGTCGATTGTGATGATAAAAAAGTATTTAAGTCCTCTAGTCTCCTATACTCTGGAACAGCTAGAAGGGAAAATACAAGAGGATCATATGGCAGCCCATGACAAACCCTGGGATCTGTCCTGTAACCACTTGTTGAAGAGTGCTTTGAAAACTATTGCTTCTTTTTTTCTTTGCTTTGTATATATGTTATACTACACAATAAAAAAAGTTAAAAAAAAAAATACATGAACACAAAAGAGGAAGAGAGCATTTTTCACCAAGGCAAAATTAGGGCAGTAGTGGGAAAAATCATCCAAAACTTAGAAATAATGAAGAAGGAGCGGTACATACTTTCAAAATCAAAACGTGGTAAAGTCTATTCATGTATTGTGTAGGGCAATAGTGAACAAACTTTATGCAAAGGGCCAGCTTTGTAGGCCATATGGTCTCTTTTGCAGCTACTCAATTCTTCCACTATAGTGCAAAAGTAGCCATTTATCTTACATAAACAAATAATCATGGCCAAATTCAACTCACGCGTATCATTTCCCAACCCCTAGTCTAGATGAACCAGGAAAATAATTTGTTAAACTCACTATTTTTATTTATTTAAGATTTCAGATTTAGTGATGTTGAAAATGAAGATTTTTGTCGAGTAGAGAAGCAAATTATTTCTAAGTGGACAGATAACTCCAAAGGTTTATGGCCCTTTGGCAATTACCTAGTCTTGTATCTAACCAGCAATGTTATCTTCCTAACAATAACTTCTATTTTAATATGGCATTTGAACCAGTCATGATATCTTCTTGGTTCCCTAATTAATTAATGAATTAAATAAAATATTTGACATGTGTTCATTATATATTTGCTCAAGAGTTGTGATTTTACCTGTTTGAAAATTATACATTAGCAGTTTTGTAAGGTCCACAGAGATGCCTAGATTGACTCACCTGATAGAGACAAGTGAAAGTCATTACTTAAGAAATGTACCTCATCATCCATTTAAGCCCAAGCACATTTTTCTTGGTTATCAGAGTGAATTCCAAGGAGCCATAGAACTTTAACTTTGGTGATTCTGTTTATTCTAGTTCTCTAGCAGGCAGAATGCAATATACTAGAAATGGAATGACTTTTAAAAAGGGGAATTTAATAAGTTGCTAGTTTACAGCTTCTAAGGCCGAGAAAATGTCCTTATTAAAACAAGTTTATAGAAATGTCCAATCTAAGGCATCCAGGGAAGGATACCTTGGTTCAAGAAGGCCAATGAAGTTCAGGGTTTCTCTCTCAAGTGAGAAGGCACATGGCAAACATAGTCAGGGCTTCTCTCTCTCAGCTGAAAGGGTTCATTGTGAACACAGCACCATATGCTAGCTTTCTGTTTCATGAAGCTCCCTGGGAGGCATTTTCCTTCTTCATCTCCAAAGGTCGCCAGTTGGTAGACTCTCTGCTTCATGGTGCTGTGGCATTCTCTGCTCTCTCCGGATCTCTCTTATTCTCCAAAATGTTTCTGCTTTTATGGGACTCGAGAAACTTTTCAAGACCCACCCAAATGGGTAGAGTCATGTCATGACCTAATTCAGTTTAACAACCACTCTTGATTAAATCACATCTCCAGGGAGATGATCTGATTACATTTCAAACATACAGTATTGAATAGGGATTATTCTACCTTTATGAAATGGGATTTTGATTAAATCATGGCTTTTCTAGCATACATACATCCTTTCAAGCCAGCACACTGTTTGTCTAAGTTTTCACCCCTTCTCTGCTGATTTTTGTTTCATGTTTACACAGAACAAAAAAGTTATTCCATTTTGGTGGCAGCAATGACTGGGAATTTGTTTTGCCTGCCTGACCATTTTGTGATTTATGTTTGATGGATGGTGGAGGTCTAGTCTCTGTTGGATGAAAAACAGAGAATCTTGTTTGATTAGATTTTCTGTTTGTCTTTTTGTGAACACAAATCAATATTTTGTGTCCACTGAAGGAGAATGGTTCTTTCATAGTCAGACTTTGACATTTTGTATTTATGTGTTCACGTTTTTAGCAATTTTATTGAGATATATGATATATTCACATACCATATAATCATCCATAGTGTACAAAAGTGGTTCACAGTATCATCAAATAGCTGCACATTTATCATCACAATGTATTTTTGACAATCCCATTCCCATTCCCCCACCCCCCTTATTATTTAAGTTTTTGTCTTTTTTTTTTTTCATATTCATCTGTCCATACACTGGAGAAAGGGAATGTGAGCCACAAGGTTTTCACACTCACATGGACACACCTTAAAAGCCCTATAGTTATTCAATCACCTTCAAGAATAAAGGTTATTGGAGGGCTAGCCTTGATCTTGAGGATTGCTCTTGTGAAGCTTATCTATGTAGTGGAGAAGCTTAGCTTACCTATAGGTATGCCTAGGAGTTACTTTGGGGAACCTCTTTTGTTGCTCAGATGTGGCCTCACTCTCTTTAAGTCCAACTCTGCAAGTGAAATCATTACCCTACCCCCTACATGGGACATGACATCCAGGGATGAAAGTATCCCTGGCACAGCACCATGGGAGATGATTCCCAGGGATGAATCTGACACTGGCACCATGGAATCAACAATGCCATCCTAACCAAAAAAGGGAAAAAATGTAACAAATAAGGTATCAGTTGCAGAGAGAGTTCAAATGGAGTCGAGAGACTACTCTGAAAATTACTCTTATGCAAGCCTCAGCTAGATATAGCTATCTACCATGGTTTGCCAAAGCCCAGCCAAAACCATTCCTGTCAAACCTAAATAACACCTGGGCCTCTATTAGAGATTCTAAAAAGGATCCATGCACTATGATTACTTTCCAGAATCTACATTCTCCAGATAGGTCCCTGGACCAAATAGGTCCTGGAACCCAGAGGGGCCAGGCTCTAAAGAATATCAGCTAGTTTCTTTTCCCTAACACATATTATTAACAACCCCTTCCAACATGAAAAGGTTAGAATGGACATAGCCAAAATTCCCCTAGAAAGTGGGAGAGTGATCAAATGTAGTGGTGAAGTTATAGAGAAGGTAGGGTTTAATAAATGAGTATGATTGCTGAATCACCATATTTATATTTCTTTCAGTCTCCAGTATCTTAGAGCAGCTAGAAGTAAAAACCTAAATTAGGAGAATTGAAATGAATACCAAACTGTGCAATTGTTCTACAACTGATAGTTGCATTGTGCTCTGAAATTTATTGCTTTTTTGTATATATGGATTTTTTTATTAAAAAAATAACAACAAACAAACAAAAACATTCTTAACATATGATCATTCCGTTCTAAATATATAATCAGTAATTCACAGTATCATCACATAGTTGCATATTCATCATCATCATGATCATTTTTTAGAACATTTGCATGAATTCGGAAAAAGAAATAAAAAGACAACAGAAAAAAATTCATACATACCATACACCTTACCCCTCCCTTTCATTGATCATTAGTGTTTCAATCTACTAAATTTATTTTAACACTTGTTCCCACGTTATTTATTTTTATGTTGTATGTTTTACTCATCTGTTGATAAGGTAGATAAAAGGAGCATCAGACATAAGGTTTTCACAATCACACAGTCACATTGTGGAAGCTGTACCATTATACAATCATCTTCAAGAAACATAGCTACTGGAACACAGCTCTACATTTTCAGGCAATTCCCTTCAGCCTCTCCATTACATCTTGACTAATGAGGTGATTTCTATTTACTGCATAAGAATAACCTCCAGGATAACCTCTCAACTCTGTTTGAAATCTCTCAGCTATTGACACTTTATTTTGTCTCATTTCACTCTTCCCCTTTTGGTCGAGAAGGTTTTCTCAATCCCTTGATGCTGAGTCTCATCTCATTCTAGGATTTCTGTCCCACATTACCAGGAAGGTCCATACCCCTGGGAATCATGTCCCACCTAGCCAGGGGGAGGGCGGTGAGTTTGTTATTGTGTTGGCTGGAGAGAGAGGCCACATCTGAGCAACAAAAGAGGTTCTATTTGGGATGACTCTTAGGACCAATTTTAAGTAGGCTTAGCCTATCCCTTGTGGGGTTAAGTTTTATATGAACAAACCCCAAGATTGGGGACTCAGCCTATTGCTTTTTTTGTCCCCACTGCTTATGAGAATATCAAGAATTCTCCACTTGGGAAAGATGAATTTTCCCCCATTCTCATCATTCTCTCAAGGGGACTTTACAAATACGTTTTTACTCACTGTTCAAATGACTCTGGGATTTATTGGGGTATCACTCTGGACAAACCTACAAAATCTGATTCCTTATTCAAGGTTCCATTTACTTATGGTGTTCAATTAAGCTGTTCACATAAGTTATATTAGGAACTGCACTAGTGAAAATATAAATTTTGTACCAAATAAACATTTTTTGCTTTAGTCTCACACACAAGGTACAATTTTTAAATATTAATTACCATCCATTTTCAACAGACTGCAGTAATGACATTCCTTTGCTCTTCCTAGTGTAAAAACATTTTAAAATTTGTACATTTAGTCACTATCATTATACACTCTAGGCATTCCTAGATTATACCATCTCAGTCTTTATCATCTATCTTTCTTTCTGATTTCATTGTGCCCCCAACACTCCTCCCTCTATTATTCTCACATTCAGCTTCATTCACTGTTCTAACATAATTGTATTACACTTAGGGGTATTTTGCTATCCTTTCCTGAGTTTTTAAAATCAGACCTGTTGCATAATCTGTATCCCTTCAGCTCCAATTACAATTACAATCAATATCTTATCCTATTTCTATCTCCTGATGGTCCCTGTTACCAGTGAAATTCTCCAAGTTTATTCACTAATGTCAGTTCTTATCAGTGAGACCATACAGTATTTGTCCTTTTGTTTCTGGCCAATCTCACTCAGCATAATGCCCTTAAGGTCCATTCATGTTGTTACATACTTCATAACTTTATTCTTTCTTACAGTTGCATAATATTCCATCATATGTATATACCACAGCTTGTTTAGCCACTTGTCTGTTGATGAACTTTGGGGGCTGTTTCCATCTCTTTGAAATTGTAAATAATGCTGCTATAAAATTTGGGTGCAAATGTCCATTTATGTCTTTGCCCTTGTTCTAGTTTGCTAACTGCCAGAATGCAACACACTACAGACAGATTGGCTTTTAATAAAAGGGGATTTATTTTGTTAGTTCTTCAGAGGAAAGGCAGCTAACTTTCATCTGAGGGTCTTTCTTACATGGGAAGGTTCAGGGTAATCTATGCTGGCCTTCTCTCCAGGCTTCTGGGTTCCACCAACTTTCCCCGGGTGATTCCTTACTGCATCTCCAAGGCCCAGGCTGAGCTGCGAGTGATGAGATGAGGTATGTCAAGCTGCTTGGGCAGTGCTACGTTGCGCTCTCTCATTTAAGCACCAGCCAATTAAGTCAAACATCATTCATTGCCACAGGCACGCCTCCTAGCCAACTGCAGATGTAATCAGCAACAGATGAGGTTCACGTACCATTGGCTCATGTCTGCAGCAACAAAACTAGGTGCCTTCACCTGGCCAAGTTGACAACTGAATCTAAATACCACAGCCCTCGTGTCCTCTGAATAGATACCTAGCAATGGTATTGCTGGGTCATATGGCAATTCTATACTTAGCTTCCTGAGGAATCACTAATCTGCCTTCCACAGCAGTTGTACCATTTGGCATTCCCACCAACAGTGGATAAGTGTGCCTTTTTCTCCACATCCTCTCCAGCACTTGTCATTTTCTGTTTTATTGATAATGGCCATTCTGGTGGGTGTGAGATGATATCTCATTGTGTTTTCGATTTGCCTTTCCCTAATAGCCAGAGAAGTTGAACATCTTTTCATGTGCCTTTTGGCCATTTGTGATTCCTCTTCTGAGAAGTATCTGTTCAAGTCTTTTGTCCATTTTGCAATTGGGTTGTCTGTGTTTTTGTTGTTGAGTTGAGCAATCTCTTTATATATTCTGGATACTAGACCTTCATCTGATATATTGTTTCCAAATATTGTCTCCCATTGTGTAGGCTATCTTTTTAATATATTGATGAAGTTCTTTGATGCACCATCGTGTTTAATTTTGAGGAGTTCCCATTTATTTATTTATTTCTTCAATGCTCATGCTTTGGGTGTAAGGTCTAGGAAACCGTCTCCTATTATAAGATTTATAAGATATTTCCCTACATTTTCTTCTAACAGTTTTGTGGTCTTAGATCTAAGTTTGGGTCTTTGATCCATTTTGAGTTAATTTTTGTATAGGGTGTGAGATATGGATCCTCTTTCATTCTTTTGCATATGGATATCCAGTTCTATAGGCACCATTTATTGAAGAGACTGCTCTGTCCCAGGTGAGTTGGTTTGACTGCCTTATCAAAGATAAATTGTCCATAAATGGGAGGGTCTAGATTTGAACATGCTATTCGATTCCATTGGTCAGTACATCTATCTTTATGCCAGTACCATGCTGTTTTGACCACTGTAGCTTCATAATACACCTTAATGTCAGGTAGCGTGAGACCTCCAACTTCATTTTTCTTTCTCAGGATACTTTTAGCTATTCGAGGCACCCTGACCTTCCAGATAAATTTGGTTATTGGTTTTTCTATTTCTGAAAAGTAAGTTGTTCGAATTTTAATTGATATTGCATTGAATCTGTAAATCAATTTAGGTAGAATTGTAAGCTTAACTATATTTAGTCTTCTAATTCATGAACATGGTATGTCCTTCCATTTATTTAGGTCTTCTGTGATTTCTTGTAAATTTTCTTTCCAGAGGTCTTTTGTCTCTTTAGTTAAATTTATTCCTAAATACTTTATTCTTTTGGTAGCAATAGTAAATTGTTCTAGTTTGCTACCTACCAGAATGCAACACACCAGAGACTGACTGGTTTTTAATAAAAGGGGATTTATTTTGTTGGTTCTTCAGAGGAAAGGCAGCTAACTTTCCACTGAGGTTCTTTCTTATGTGGAAGGCACAGGATGGTCTCTGCTGGTCTTCTCTCCAGGTCCCTGGGTTCTAACAACTTTCCCCGGGGTGACTTCTTTCTGCACCTCCAAAGGCCTGGGCTGAGCTGCAAGTGCTGAGCTGAGGAATGCCAAGCTACTTAGCTGTGCTACATTGCGATCTCTCATTTAAGCACCAGCCAATTAAGTCAAATGTCACTCATTGCAGCAGACACACCTCCTGGCCGACTGCAGATGTAATTAGCAACAGATGAGGTTCATGTACCATTGACTTATGTTCACAGTAACAAGACTAGGTATGCTCACCTGGCCAAGTTGACAACTGAATCTAACTAACACATAAATGGATTTTTTTCTTGATTTCCCCTTCAGATTGTTCATTAGTAGTGTATAGAAACACTATAGATTTTTGAGAGTTGATCTTGTAACCTGCCACTTTGCTGTGCTCATTTATTAGCTCTAGTAGTTTTGCTGTGGATTTTTCAGGGTTTTTTACACACAGTATCGTATCATCTGCAAACAGTGAGAGTTTTAATTCTTCCTTTCCAATTTTGATGTCTTCTATTTCTTTTTCTTGTCTAATTTCTCTGGCTAGAACTTCCAACATAATGTTGAATAACAGTGGTGATAGTCAACACCTGTGTCTTGTTCCTGATCTTGGGGGAAAGTTTTCAGTTTTTCACCAATGAGGATGATGTTAGCTGTGGGTTTTTCATATATTCCCTTTATCATGTTGAGGGAGTTCCCTTCTATTCCTATCCTTTGAAGTGTTTTCAACAGGAAAGGATGTTGAATTTTGTCAAATACCTTTTCTGCATCAATCGAGATGACCATATGGTTTTTCTGCTTTGATTTGTTGATATGGTGTATTACATTGATTGATTTCCTTATGTTGAACCATCCTTGCATACCTGGGATGAATCCTACTTGGTCATGGTGTGTAATTCTTTCAATGTGCTACTGGATTATATTTGCAAGAATTTTGTTGAGGATTTTTGCATCTATATTCACTAGAGAGATTGGTCTGTAGTTTTTTTGTTTGTCTTTTTTGTAATATCTTTGTCTTGCTTTGGTATGAGGGTGATTTTGAATTCATAGAATGAGTTAGGTAGCTTTCCCTCCTCTTCAATTTTTTTGAAGAGTTTCAGCAGGATTGGTACTAATTCTTTCTGGAATGTTTGGTAAAATTCACAAGTGAGGCCATCTTTTGGGGGACCTTCTTGATGACACACTCAATTTCTTTAATTGTCATTGGTTTGTTATGGTCGTCTATTTCTTCTCGAGTCAATGGTGGTTGTTCTTACCTTTCTAGAAAGTTGTCTATTTCATCTACATTGTCGAATTTATTAGTATAAAGTTGTTCATAGTATCCTCTCTTTACTTCCTTTATTTCTGTGGGGTCATTGGTTATGTCTCCTCTTCCATTTCTGATTTTATTTATTTACATCCTCTCTTTTCTTCTTTTTTCGACCTTGCTAAGGGCTCATCAAGTTTATGGATTTTCTCATAGAATCAACTTCTGGTTTCATTGATTTACTCAAGTGTTTTCATGCTTTCAGTTTAATTTATTTCTGCTCTAAACTTCATTATTTCCTTCCTTTCCTTGCTTTGGGGTTACTTTACTGATCTTTTTCTAGTTCTTCCAAGTGGACAGTTAATTCCTCAATTTTTGCCCTTTCTTCTTTTTTGATATAGGCATTTAGGGCAATAAATTTCCCTCTTAGCACTGCCTTTGCTGCATCACGTAAATTTTGATGTCATGTTTTCATTTTCATTTGCCTCGAGATATTTACTGATTTCTCTTGTAATTTCTTCCTTGACACACTGGTTGTTTAAGAGTGTGGTGCTGAGCCTCTATATATTTGTGAGTTTTCTGGCACTCTGCCTATTATTGATTTCCAACTTCATTCCTTTAAGATCTGGGAAAGTGATTTGTATGATTTCAATCTTTTTAAATTTATTGAGACTTGCTTTGTGACCCAGCAAATGGTCTATCTTTGAGAATAATCCATGAGCACTTGAGAAAAAGATGTATCCTGCTGTTGTACGGTGTAGTGTTCTATAAATCTCTGTTAGGTCTAGCTCATTTATTGTATTATTCAAATTCTGTTTCTTAATTGATCCTCTGTCTAGATGTTCTGTCCTTGATGAGAGTGGGGAATTGAAGTCTCCAACTATTATAGTAGATGAATCTGTTTCTCTTTCAGGGTTTTCCATGTTTGCCTCATATATTTTGGAGCATTCTGGCTTGGTGCATAAATATTTATGATTGTTATGTCTTCTTGTTGAATTGTTCCTTTTATCAGTACATAGTATCCTTCTTTGTCTCTTTCAACTGGCTGTTTTAACTGTTTTACAGAAACAATCTTTTCTGATTGTTATTTGCATGAAATATCTTTTACCAACCTTTCACTTTCAACCTATGTTTATCCTTGGGTCTAAAATGTGTTTCCTGTAGAACACATATAGATAGGTCCTGTTTTTTAATCCATTCTGCCAGACTATGTCTTTTGATTGGGGAGTTTAATCCATTAATATTTAGTGTTTTTACTGTATGGTAGTACTTTCTTCTCACATTTTACCTTTTGGATTTTATACGTCATATCTAATTTTTCTTCTTTTTACCTTTACTGGTAGTCTTCATTTTTATACTCTTCTCCACACCTCTCTTTCCTGTCGTTTTGTATCTGCCTCTAGTGTTTTCTTTAGTATTTCTTGCAGAGCTGGTCTCTTGGTCACAAATTCTCTCAGTGATTTTTTTGACTGAAAATGTTTTAATGTCTCCCTCATTTTTGAAGGACAGTTTTGCTGGATATAGAATTCTTGGTTGGAAGTTTTTCTCTTTTAGTTATTTAAATATATCTTCCCACCATCTTCTCGCCTCCATTGTTTCTGCTTAGAAATCTACACATAATCTTATTGGGCTTCCCTTGTACATGATGGATTGCTTTTCTCTTGCTGCTTTCAAGATTCTCTCTTTCTCTTTGACCTCTGACATTCTGATTAGCACGTGTGTTGGAGTACATCTATTTGGATCTATTCTGTTCGGGGTATGCTGCACTTCTTGGATCTGTAATTTTAAGTCTCTCATAAGAGTTGGGAAATTTTCAGTGATAATTTCCTCCATTAGTTTTTCTCCTCCTTTTCCTTTCTCTTCTTCTTCTGGAACACCCACAGCACATCTATTTGTGCACTTTACGTTGTCATTCAATTCCCTGTGTTCCAGCTCATATTTTTCCATTCTTTTCCCTATATTTTCTTTTGCTTTTAGGATTTCAGATGTTCCATCCTTCAGTTCACTAATCCTATCTTCTACCTCTTGAAATCTGACATTGTAACTTTCCATTTTTTTTTCATCTCTTCTCCTGTACCTGTCATTCCCATAACTTCTGCAGTTTGTTTTTTTCAGACTTTTTATTTCTTCTTTTTGTTCATTCCTTACCTTCTTTATAGCCTCTCTCAATTCATTGATTTGAGTTTTGATGACATTTTCCATGTATGTTCGAACATTCTGAATTAATTGTTTCAACTCCTGTACCTCATTTGAATTATTGGTTTGTTCCTTTGACTGGGCCATGTCTTCAATTTTCCTAGTGTGATTCATTATTTTTGCTGGCATCTAGGCATTTAACTACCTTAATTAGTTTTACTGGAGATTGTTTTCACTTCTTTTACCTAGGATTTTCTTGCTGGATGACTTTGTTGTCTATCTGTTCTTTGACATTCAGTTCAGCTTATTCTGAACCACTAGTTTAAGTTTTGTTTAACAGAGCAGAATTTTTCATTCTTGTTTTCTTGTTTCTTACCCTGCCTGTATGGTGCCTTCCCCCACACACACACCCTTAGGATGATCTACTTAGTTATTATAGACCACAGCCCAACTTTCCCAGATCAAACTGGCCTCTTGTCAAGAGGAAAGAGTCACCTGCAGCAGTTTGCTGTGAGGGTGAAACCCAGCAGATTGAAAGGCTTTCCTGTGAAGTCTCTGGACTCTGTGTTTTTCCCATTCTTCCCAGTATGTGGCAATTTTCTTCCTGCAGGTCCCACCAGTATAAGATGATGTGGTACCTTTAACGTCAGCAGACTCTCCCTGCTGGGGGCATGGTGGAGACAGAGGAGAGGTTGTAAGCTGACTTTAATTGCTTCAGTTTTTCCAAACTCTGTGGTCTGAATTCCTTGAGGCAGTGAATACAACTGACCTGGGCCTCACCCCTCTCCTGGGGAAGGCACAGTCTCCAGACAAGCTCTCAAGCAAGTTTGTTTCTGCATATGCCTGGGGCAGTTGCAGCCTGAGAAGCCCTGCTGCTGTATCCAGAGGCAGTCAAGCCTTTGTAGAAACATAGGCACAAAAAAGAAAGAGAAAAATCCTTCCCAGAGCAGGACCCATATTCCTCGGGTTTGCCAATCAAGAGCATAAATTGGTATGTTGCTTTGTGTACCTTCAGATCCTATATGCCCCCTCCTTTCCTTCAGGGCCCAGACCCTTTCAAGTATTATGTGCTATCCAATCCAAAATACCTCTGTTTCTTTTTTTCTTTTTTCTTTTACTTTCAGCCCTGCCCCCTCAGCATTGGGGCAAAAATCAGCAACCTCTGCTCTGTTGAGGTTCAGCTGAGCTGGGGCCTATTTTTAGTAGTTAGAGTTTGTGAATTAATTCCACAATTGAAACTTAGTTGCCCTCAGCCTCAGTAAAGTTCCTTCCTTTCCCCTCTGGGAAGCAGCCTGTGGGGGAGGGGCGCCAGCCGCCGTGGCTTGGGGCACTCACTGTTCTGGGTGGCACTCAACCTGTCCAGCCGGTCCAGACAGGGGTACGCTGTGTGTCCGGTCACTTACTTGGTCCCAGCAGTTGTTCTGTACTGTTCCTGGCTATTTAGTAGCTGTTCTGGAGGATGAACTAAATCCCACACCTTGCTAAGCCACCATCTTGGCACTCTATATATGTTATTTTTAACAACAAGAAAAGTCGATTATGATGATGAAAAAAATGTTTATTCCTTCTAGCACCAATCTTCTGGAGAAGCTAGAAGGAAAATTCTGAGATGATGATATGGTAGCCCATGACAAACTCTAGGATCTGTCCTATAACAACTTGTTGAAGAGTGCTTTGAAAACTATTGCTTTTTTTCTCTCTTTGCTTTGTATATATGTTATGTTATACAATTTAAAAAGTTTTTGATTACTGTTAAACAGTTTCAGGTATTTCTCTCTAGCTACTCCATTACACAAAAATTGAACAGGGATATCTATATATTGCATGAGAATAACGTCTAGGATAACCCCTCAACTCTATTTGAAATCTCTCAGCCACCCAAATTTTATTTTCTCTCCTTTCTCTTATCCCTTTTGGACAAGAAGACTTTCTAACTTCCACATTGTCGGGGCCAGGCTCATCTCTGGGAGTCATGTCCCATGTTGCCAGGGAGATTTACATTCCTGGGAGTCATGTCCCACATAGGGAGGGCAGTGGATTCAACTGTGGAGTTGGCTTAAAGAGAGAAGCCACATCTGAGCAACAAAAGAAGTTCTCTGGTGGTGACTCTCAGGTAAAATCATAAGTAGGCTTAACTTCCCCTCTGTAGGAATAAGTTTCATAAAGGCAACCTCAAGATAGAGGGCTTGACCCATCAAATTGGCACTCTCCAATGATTGTGGGAATCTCAGGTCTTCCCTGGGTGGGGAAGTTTAATATTCCACCATTTTCCCCTGTGCCTCAAGAGGACAATGCAAATGCTTTTAATCTTCTGCCCAGATTACTTTGGGATGTAATGCGGCACCACACCAACCTGTACAAACCAGCAAGATCTCAACTCTCTATTCAAGTTTCCATATACTTATGGTGTTCAGATAAACTGATCATACAAGTTGAACTAGATAGTATGCTACCAAAATTTATAAATTTTTCACCAAATAAACATCTCTTCCTTTGGTCTCACACAGAACCTGAAGTATTAAAATACAGTGAATATCATCCTTTACCCTTTAGTCTAATTTACCTTAGTCCTAACCAGATCAGCTTCATTAATATGTCTAAATAAAGTCTGATCTCTTTTTCAGTTTTTAAACACTTGCTGTATTGGGTACTGCTGACTTTCATAGCTACAGACTTCTAACTCTGAGTTTCAGGTGTCACACAGATATCCAAAGTTCCAGAGAATTACCAGGTTATACACAAAGAGCTCCACCTCTCAGAATTTAGAAATAACAGTTATATCTCAGGAATAGATGTGACTTCTATAAGAGCTTACACTCTAGGAATTTTACAATAGGCCTTCACCAGATAACCTATGCTCTCGAATTCAATTCTCAGAGTTTGCACATGATAATTAGTCAATATTAGTCAGGAGTACTAATATTTGTCATTTTGTTTCTGGCTTATTTCACTCAACATACTGTCCTCAAGGTTAATTTACTTCCTTGCATGCCTCATAACTTCATTCCTTCTTGCAGCCCCTCAGTGGTCCATTGTATGTGTACACACGTGGTTTCCCCTTCCATTCCTCAGTGGAGTACCCTTAGGCCACCCCCATCCATTGCAAATCATGAACACTGCCACCATAAACACCAGTATGCAAATGTCCATTCCTATCCCCACCCTCAGGTCCTCCAAATATACACCTAGCAATGGGATTGCAGGATCTTCTGGAAGCTCCACACCTAGCCTCCTCTGGAGCCACCACATTGCCCTCCAGAAGGACTGCATCACTCTGTTACCCTACCAATAGTAAGTAGTACATCTCTCTCTCCACATTTTTCCCAGCACTTGTTTCTTTCTATTCATTTTTAAACAGTTTTATTCAGAAATCATTCAATCCCACCTAAATAAAAAGTCATTGGTCCCTAGTACAATAGTATAGTCATGCCTTCAGAACTACAATCTATATGAGGATATTTCCCTTTCCTCCATAAGTAATCCCTATACCCCTCCCTTATATTCCCCGGTAACTGACATTTAGCTTTGGCATATTGTTTTTGTTACATTCAGTGGAAGTATATTACATTACTGTTAACTATAGACCCTAGTTTTCATTGATTGTATTTTTCCCCATATACCATCCCATTTCAACACCTTTGAAATGTTGATTTCAAAAAACAAAAAATGATTTGTTCTCCTGCATGCAAAAACACTCATGCACTCATATATTTAATCATCATCAATGTACACTACAGGCATCACTAAATTATAGCATACCAATCTTTATCCTCTATCTTTCCTTCTGGTGTCATACATGCCCTCAGCCCTTCTCCCTCAAGCATACTCACATTCAGCTACATACAGTGTACTTATATTACGTTGCTACCATCAGATATTATAGTGTTATCTATTTCTGACTTTTTACAATCAGCCCTATTGAACATTCTGTTATGTGTTAACTTTTTCTTTTTATATTTTTATTGATGTGTGCTCACCCACCAAACAGTCCATCCAAAGTATACAATTAATGGTTCACAATATCATCACATAGTTGTGTATTCATCATCATGATCATTTTTAGAACATTTGAATCACCCCAGAAAAGGAAATAAAAAGACAAAAGAAAAAAACCATATATCCCATACCCCATACCCTTCCCTATCACTGACCACTAGTATTGCAATCTACCCAATTTTTTTCTACCCTTTAGCCCTCCTATTATTTATGTATTTATTGTGCTTAGTTTTTTTTGACTTATCTGTCCATATCCTGGATAAAGGAAGCATCAGACTCAAGGTTTTCATAGTCTCATGGTCACATTGTAAAAGTTGTATAATTACACAATCATCTTCAAAAATCAAGGCTACTGGAATAGTACATTCTTCTACCATTTTGTCTTTTGGATATTTTAAGTAGTACCTAATTTTTTTCTCTTGTTTATCTATACAGATAGTCTTAATTTCTACACTCTTCTCCAGACCTCTCTCTCCTGTCTTTTCCTACCTGCCTGTAGTGCTCCCTTTAATATTTCTTGTAGAGCTGGTCTCTTAGTCAGAAGCTCTCGCATTGACTGTTTGTCTGAAAAGATTTTAATTCCTTCTAATTTTTTTTTTGGCATGGGCAGGCTCCGGGAATCAAACCCGGGTCTCCATCATGACAGGCAAGAATTCTGCCACTGAGCCACTATTGCACTACACAATGCCCCCTCATATTTGAAGGACTGTTTTGGTGCATATAGAATTATTAATTGGTAGATTTTCTCTTTCATAATTTTAAATATATCATGCCATTGTCTTCTTGCCCTCATGGTTTCTGCTGAGAAATCCACACATAGTCTTATCATGCTTCCCTTGTATGTGACGGATTGCTTTTCCCTCGCTGCTTTGAGAATAATCTCTTTGTCTTTGACATTTGACAATCTGATTAATAAGTGTCTTGGAGGAGATCTATTTGAATCTATCCTGTTTGTGGTATGCTGCATTTCTTGGATCTGAAATTTTATGTCTTTTATAAATGATGGGAAATTTTCAGTATGTAAATTACCTTTTGGTATATAAGGTGCCAGAATGCAATACACCTGAAATGGGATGTCTTTTAATAAGAGGAATTTACAAATTGCATGTTTTACCATTCCAAAGCTATGAAAATTTCCAAACTAAGGCACTCAGGGAAAGATACCTTGATTCAAGAAAGGCTGATGGGTTCAGAACACCTCTGTCATCTGGAAAGGCACATGTCAAGGTCTGCTAGCTTTCTCTCCTGGCTTGTCATTTCAAAGGATTCCCTGGAGATGTTCTCCAGTATCTCCAAAGATCTCTGGCTGTGTGGGCTTTCTTGGTTCTGAGATTTTTCCAAAATGGTTCCCTCTTAAATGGTTCCAGTAAGTAAACACATCTTGAATTGGTGGAGACACAACTCCATGGAAACCATCTAATCAAAAGTTACCACCCAAAGTTGGGTGGGTCACACCTCCCTGGAAACAATCAGAAACATCCCACCCAGAAATATTGAATGAAGACTAGAGAACTTGGCTTTTCTGGGGTACACAACAGATTCAAACTGACACAGACAGCCATAACATGTATATTCATGCATTTCATCTTGTCATTTAATTCCTTTAGATCCTGCTCATATTTTTCCATTCTTTTCCTTATCTGTTCTTTTGTGTGTAGGATTTCAGATGTCCTGTCCTCTGGTTCACTAATCCATTCTTCTGCCTCTTCAAATCTGCTGTTGTACATCTCCATTTTTTCTTTACATCTCTTCAGTTGTGCCTTTGATTCCCATAAGTTCTGCCATTTGTTTTATTAAACTTTGAAGATCTTCTTTATGTTCACCCAATGTCTTCTTTATGTCCTTCATCTCTTTGGTCATATCTTCCCTCAACTCATTGATTTGATTTTTTATGTGATTTTTCACATCATAAATGTTCTATATGTGTGTAATTCAGAGCATCTAAATTCAGTATTTAGAGCATCCTGAATTAGTTACTTCAATTCCTGTATCTCATTTGAAATGTTGGCTTGTTCTTTTGACTGGGCCATATTATTGAATTCCCTAGTAAGACTCATTATTTTTTGCTGGAGTCTAGGCATTTGATAGCCTCAATTAGTTTATTCTGGAAGTTGTTTTATCTATTTCCTTGTTGGTTGGCTTTGTTCTCTATCTGTTCTTTGGTATTCAGTTCAACTTATTCTACATCTTTAGTATAGGTACTGTTTAACTGATCATCATTTTTCACCTCTTGTTTTTCTGGTTCTTGCCCTGCCTATACGAAACCTTTTTTTAAGAGGGTCTCCTCAGATGACTGACCCCAGGCAGATTTTCCCAGACAAGACAGGCCTACGTCTCAGGAGGAGGCTGTAATCAGTATTAAGTTTCCCTGAGGATAAGACCCAGCAGGTTGGCAGACTTTCCTATTAAGCTTCTAGAATCTATGCTTTTCCTATCCTGCCCAGTTTATGGTGCCTGTGAGCCTGCAGCTTCTCACCATTGTAAAGTGATGCAGTGCTTTTAATTCTCTGCAGCCTCTCCCTGTCAGTGGTATAGTTGACACAGAGGCTGAAGTAGTAGGCAAGATTTCATAGCTTCTGTTTTCCAAACCCTGGGGCCTGAATTCTCTAAAAGAGGGCAGCCATTTGAGCTTCCCCATGACCGTTTCCTTGGGGAAGATGCACCCTTTAGGGAATTATACCAATTCACCTGACTAGTTACTTTGTCTCTCAGAAATGCCTTAGTTCTGCCTTTGCCTGGAGCAGTGCTGAAGCCTGAGAGTGTTGGAAGTTCTATCTAATGAGCTGCTAAAAAGTAAAAAAAAAAAAAAAAAAAAGAGAGAGAGAGAGAGAGAGAGAGACTTTTCAGAGCTGGACCCCAGCTCCCCAGGTTTTCCAATCAAGAGTTGGATTTGGAATACAGCTCTATGTGTCTCCAGACTCTATGTGACCCTTTTTCTTGAGGCCCAGCACTTTTCCTTTATTTTGTGCTCTCCAATTCAAAAGTCCTGTGGTGTGTGTATAATGGTACTGACTAAAGGAACAAATTTAAAAATGCTTTCACATGAAGAAGAACAAAGGAATGTCAGTACTGTAGGGTGTTGAAAATAGATAGTAATTCATATTTTAAAACTTTAACTTATGCTTGAGACTAAAGCAAGAAATGTTTGTTTGGTGCAAAATTTATATTTTGACTAGTGCATTTCCTAATATAATTTATGTTGTCAGCTTAGTTGAACACCATAGTACATGGAACCTTGAGTAGGGCATGAGATTCTGTAGGTTTGTACAGTGATGCCCTGATAAATCCCAGAGTGATTTGAACAGTGAATAAAAAAGTATTTGCAAAGTCCCCTTGGGGGAATGGTGAAAAGGGGGGGAAATTCAACTTCCCCAAGTGGGGAATTCTTGATATTCTCACAAGCAATGGGTACAACCAAAGCAATAGGCTGAGTCCCCAATCTTGGGGCTTGTTCATATGAAACTTAACCCCACAAAGAATAGGTCAAGCCTACTTAAAATTAGGCCTAAGAGTCACCCCCAAGAGAACCTCTTTTGTTCCTCATATGTGACCTATCTCTCTTAGCCAACACAATAACAAATTCACCACCCTTCCCCTGGCTACATGGGACATGACTCCTAGGGGTGTGGACCTTCCTGGCAAAGTGGGACAGAAATCCTAGAATGAGCTGAGACTCAGCATCAAGGGATTGAGAAAACCTTCTCCACCAAAAAAGGGGAAGAGTGAAATGAGACAAAATAAACTGTCAATGGCTGAGAGAGTCCAAACAAAGTTGAAAAGTTATCCTGGAGGTTATTCTTTAAACATAATATAGATATTACCTTTTTAGTTAAGGTGTAATGGAGAGGCTGGAGGGAACATGAAAATGTAAAGCTGTATTCCACTAGCCATGTTTCTTGAAGATGATTGTATAATGATAGAGCTTTTGCAATGTGACTGTATGATTGTGAAAATCTTGGGTCTGATGCTCCTTTTACCTACCTTATCAACAGACGAGTAAAACATATGGATTAAAAATAAATAAATAATAGGGGGAACAAATGTTAAAATAAATTTAGTTGATTGAAATGCTAGTGATCAGTGAAAGGGAGGGGTGGGGGTGTGGCATGTATGAATTTTTTCTGTTTTCTTTTTATTTCTTTTTCTGAATGGATGCAAATGTTATAAGAAATGATCATGATGATGAATATACAACCATGTGATGATATTATGAATTACCAATTATATATGTAGAATGGAATGATCATATGGTAAGAAGGTTTGTGTTGTATTTTGGTATGTTTAATAAATAAAATTTAAAAAAATTAAAAAGCCTCATTTTTTTCCATCATCCCTGTCCCCTATCTGCTGGGGTGAAAACTCCTGGTTCCTTTAGGGATTACTCCAGATTTATCTGTGCTTCAGACCTATTTTCAGTAGTCCAAATTTGTTAATTAATTCTGCAATTGGAGCTTGGCTGAGCTACGTTCCTTGTTCCTGGTAAGACCTGTTTCTTTTTCCCTTGGGAATCTGACTGCCATGCCCATCGAGGAGGGATGCCAGCCTCTGCAGCTTGTGAGACTCACAGTTTCACCCATTCCTGACTGGTGTACACTATGTGTCCAATCATTGATTTCCTCCCAGAAGTTGTTCCATTCAGTTCCTGGCTATTTACTTACTGCCCTGGAGGATGAACTAAATTCCACACCTCTCTGCCCCACCATCCTGCCCCACCTGTTATGTGTCAACTCTTGATCTGTGGCAGAAGTTGTAGACCTAAGACAAAAAATTCTCCATGTATATGTGTTCTATGTGGCTGTAATTCAAAAATGTCTTTTTCTCTAAGTATATAAGCATGAACTATTTCCCTACTTATGAAAGTTGTCTTAAGTTTGCCAAAGCTGCTATGACAAACACCATAGACTGGTTGCTTAAACAACAGGAATTTATTGTTTCACAGTGTTGGAGGTTAAAAGTTAAAAATAAAGGTACCAGCAGGCTATAGTTTCCCTGAAGTCTATAGCATTCTGGTGGTGGCTTGCGGGCAATCGATCTCTGCCTCTGCCATATGACCATTTCTCTTTCTCAGTCTCCTCCTGAAGGTTCTACTTCCAAGTCCAGATTTCCTTTATTTACAAGTTATATTGGATTAAGGCCCACCTGATATTATTTGGCCTCATCTGAATAGGATCTTTGAGTATCCCATTTACAAATGAGTTCACACCCACAGGACCAGGGATTAGGACTTAAAACATGTCTTGTAGGGGACATGATTCAATCCCCAACAAGAGGTACTAACAAATTATATAATAACATCAATTAAAGAAAGTCAGTTATGATTTGTTTATAGGTAAAGAAGCACTTATACAAATCTAATAATCCTATAAATGTAAGAAAGCTTTTAAAAGATGAACTTCTAATACTTTATATGTCCTATACATTTGTAAAAATCCTTACAGATATGGATAGTTTATTAATTAGTGTTCTCTAGAGAAACAGAATGAACAGGAAATATTCATAAATATAAAATTTATAAAAGTGTTTCATGTAACCATGGGAACATAGAATCCAAAATCTGTAGGGCAGGCTGTGATTCTGACCATTCTGATGGACAGTCTGGATGAACTCCACAGGAGAGGCTCACTGGCTGAAGCAGGAAGAGAGCCTGTCTCTTCTGAATCATCCTTAAAAGGGTTCCAGTGATTAGATTAAGCATCACTCATTGCAGAAGACACTCCCCTTGGCTGATTACATATGGAATCAGCTACAGATGCAGCCGATGTGATCATGATTTAATTCTATGAAATGTCCTCATAGCAACAGACAGGCCAGCACTTGTCCAACCAGATAAACAGGTACCACAACATGACCAAGTTGACACATGAACCTCACCATGACAGTCCACTCTTTGTCAACTTGGCAGCTATACACATCACCTTAATCTATACCTAATTTCTAAATAAAAAATCAAACACATTTTTTTCATTCACCTGACAATACTCAACTGTCCTTAAAATAACTGGAAACACATTAAATCTCTCCAGAATAGGGTGCAAGTCCTTGGGTAATATTCGTTCTTAAACTTGATATCTTATAACTTAAATAGTGTAACATGAACAAAACAACATTACAGCCCTTGTTTCTGTAACTGATCATGTGGTTGCAGTTAATATTTATCACTACCTACTTCCACTACCCATTCCATGTTCCCTTGACCTTCAGCAAGCACTTCAGCTGCCCATGGTTCTTTGTCTGGTAGGGTGACCCAAACCTTCATTCCTGAAGTTTCAGACCCATTGGTAGTTCTGCCGAGATTGTGTTGTTGCAGTTTTCCAGTGATTTTAATCACAAAGCATGGTAGTAATAAAAGACATCCTAGGGGATCTCCTATATTTCAGGAAAACACTTCTTTACCTTCATTGTGTAGGTGCAGACCTATTTCCCCTTGATAGTCAGGGTCAAATCACCCCAGCCAATAATGTAATCCCTTCTTGGCTTGTTGATATAGGGTCATGAGTAGCCCAAAGTGACCAGGTGGCAGTCTTAGATTGCAATTCAAAGGAATCATTGTTGTTTCTCCTGGTGAAGCACTGCCCCTTTTGGAATGAAAACCTATAGACCAACAGAGCTCACTGGATTGCAGGGACAGGAAGCAAAAATTTTCCTAGCAGATCACTAGGGGTAATAGTGAGTGGTGCCACTCCCATTACCACCACTTGGTTCCTGGACCCATGGATCCTGGCTATGGGAGAAACAGCACCATACAGCAGATGCTGATTCAGAGCATACACAGCTTCTTGGAGAACATTACCTCATGCCTTCAAGATATTGCCATCTAATTGGCACTGTAATTGAGTTTCAAAAAGCCATTCCACCATTCTAACAATCCAGCTGCTTCTGGATGACGGGGAACATGTTAAGACCAGAGAATTTCATGAGTATGTGCCCATTTCCACACTTCATTTACTGTGAAGTGTGTTCCTTGATAAGAAACAATGCTGTGTGGAATGCCATGATGATGGATAAGGCATTCTGAAAGCCCACAGATGGTAGTTTTGACAGAAGTATTGCATGCAGGGAAAGGAAACCCAAATCCACAGTATGCATCTATTCCAGTTGGAACAAATTGCTGCCCCTTCCATGAAGGGAGTGGTACAATGTAATCAACCTGCCATTGTTGGAGAAGCCATAAAATATCACTCACCTGGCTGCCGTGGTTGATGCAAGGCAACAATGATGACCAATCCCAGAAATCTGCCCTCCGCCCTAGCAACAATGGCCACCAATCTCCATCCGACATGTGTTCCTGCATGCTCCCAGCCTATATAAGCCTGTGCACTTCTTCAATAAAGTGGACGCCTTCCACTCACCCCTGAAGGTTGTCTCCTGAGTCGTGTGCTGTGTGCTATGTGTCTGTGTGACTGACTCAGTATGGCCACTTACACCCAGCCATCAGCTAACCAGCCATCAGCTACCCAACATGCCATCACCTCAGAGCAATGGTGCCATATTGGGGTCTGAGTGTGGATCTCTGCTGCTGGCAGATTGGGCACTCAGCAGTATCTGTAGCCAGATCATCCTTTGTGAGTGGAAGTCCACATTGCTGAACCCATGCATAACCTCCAACCCTACCACCATGACCACTTTGTCCAAGAGCCCATTGGGTGATGACTGGAATTGCTGGGGAAAAGGCTGGCTGGTATCCACAGAATGGGTCATCTTATCCACTTGACTATTAAAACCTTCTGCTGAAGTCACCCTCTGGTGTGCATTCACATGCGACACAAATATCTTCATGTTTTTAGCCCACTCAGAAAGGTATATCCACATACCTCTTCCCCAGATCTCTTTGTTACCAGTTTTCCAATTATGGTCATTTCAAGTCCTTGACTATCCAGCCCAAACCATTAGCAACGGCCCATGAGTCAGTATACAAACGCACCTCTGGCCAGTTTTCCTTCCAAGCAAAATGAACAACCAGGTGCACTGCTCGAAGTTCTGCCCACTGGGAGGATTTCCCCTTAAAACTGTCTTTCAAGGACATGCCAGAAAGGGGTTGTAGTGCTGCAGCTGTCCACTTTTGGGTGGTACCTGTGTATCATGCTCAACCATCTGCAAACCAGGCCTGGGTTTTCTTTTCCTCAGTCAGTTCGCTGTAAGGAACTCCCCAAAAGACCATAGCTCTGGTCTGGGAAAGAGAAGGTAATGTGGTAGGAGTGGAGACCATGATCATTTGCACCACTTTCTCATGTAACTTACTTGTGCCTTCAGGACCTGCTCTGGCCCTATCTCGTATATACCATTTTCATTTTATGATAGAGTGCTGCTGTGCATGCACAACTTTATGGCTTGGTCGGTCAGACAACACTCAGCTCATGACAGGCAGCTCAGGTCTCATGATAACTTGGTGGCCCAAGGTTAAGTGTTCAGTCTCTACTAAGGCCCAGTAGCAGGCCAAAATCTGTTTCTCAAACAAAAAGAGAGAGAGAGAGAGAGAGAGTAGTTATCTGCAGTAGACAGTAATGCTTTGCTCCAAAATCTTAAGGGTCTGTGTTGTGATTCTCCTATAGGGGCCTGCCAAATGCTCCAAACAGTATCTCTATTTGCCACCAACACTTCCAGTATGAATGGATCTGCTGGATCATATGGTTCAAGTGGAGAGCAACTTGTACAGCAGCCCGGAACTGTCACAATGCCTCCTCTTGTTCACATCTCCACTCAAAATTAGCATCTTTACTGGTAACTCGATAAATGGGCCAGAGTAGCACACCCAAATGAGGAATATGTTGTCAACAAAATCCAAAGAGTCCAACTAGGCATTGCGTCTCTTTTTTGGTCATAATAAGGGCCAGATGTGGCAACTTATCCTTCACCTTAGAAGGGATATCTCAATATGTGCCACACCACTGGACACCTAGAAATTCCAGTAAGGTGGAAGGCCCCTGTATTTTTCTTGGATTTATCTCCCATCCTCTGACATGCAAATGCCTTAACAGTAAGTCTAGAGTAGTTGTTCCTTCTTTATCACTAGGTCCAATCAACATGATATCATCAATATAATGGACCAGTGTGATGTCTTGTGGGAGGCAGAAACGATCAAGGTCCCTGCAGACAAGATTATGACTTACAGCTGGAGAGTTGATATACCCTTGAGGTAAGACAGTGAAAGTATATTGCTGGCCTTGCCAGCTGAAAGAAAACTATTTCTGGTGGTCCATACTAACAACTATTGAGAAAAAAGCATTTGTCAGATCAATAGCTGCATACCAGGTACCAGGGGATTTATTGATTTGTTCAAGCAATGATACCACATCTGGAACAGCAGCTGCAATTGGAGTTACCACCTGATTGAATTTACAATAATCCACTCCTATTCTACAAGACCCATCTGTTTTCTGCACAGGCCAAATAGGAGTGATGAATGGGAATGTGGTGGGAATCACTACCTTGCATCCTTCAAGTCCATAAGAGTGGCAGTAATCTCTGCAATCCCTTCAGGAATTGGTATTTCTTCTGATTTACTATGTTACTAGGTAGGGGCAGTTCTAGTGGCTTCCACTTGGCCTTTCCCACCATAATAGCCCTCACTGCATGAGTTAGAGAGCCAATGTAGTGATTCTGCCAGTTGCTCAGTATGTCTATTCCAATTATACATTCTGTAACTGGGGAAATAACTACAGGATGGGTCTGGGGGCCCACTGGACCCATTGTAAGATGGACCTGAGACAAAACTCCATTGATCACCTGGCCTCCATAAGCCCCCACTCTGACAGGTGGACCTGAGTGACATTTGGGTTCCCTGGAATTAATTTCATTTCTGAACCAATGTCTAATAATCCCTGAATATCTGATCATTTCCTTTTCCCCAATGCACAGTTACCCTGGTAAAAAGCCATCAGTTTCCTTGGGGAAGGCTTGGCCGAAGATTAACAGTATAAATTTGTGGCAGTGTAACATCATTCTCCCCCAAAGGGACCTGGCCTCCCCTTCATTCAAGGGGCTCTGGGTCTGTAAACTGTCTCAACTCTGGAAATTGATTAAGGGGCCGTGACTCTGTGTTTGTGTAATTCAGGTTAGACTTCTGTTCACTTGATCTAGAACTCTTTTGTTTATACATCTCAAACAAGAGTTTCGTAGACTGCCCATTTATTGTATTTCTAGGTACCCCATGATTTACTAGCCAATACCACAAATCTCTGTGCGTCAGATTATTTTGACTCCCGCATTGATTTTGCAGTCTATTATAATAGCCATGTCCACCCTGTCTTTGGTGATTAAGTGCTGCCACCTGGCTTTTGCAAACTGAGGATCCAGTCATCCCCATCGTGTTTAAGGACTCCAGCTCTGTGACAGCAATTCCCGCAGTAATATCTGACCGACAGAGAAGTGCAACTACAGAGCGCTTCAGGGATGTTGGCACTAGTATCACAAGTTTATTTCTCATTGTTCTGGTGAAAGGTGCATCCTCCGGACATTCCTGGGGTGTAAGAGCAGGCTTTGCATGATAAATCCACTCTAACATTGCAATCTCTCTAAGCCTCTGGGTCCTCTCATCTACATTATACCAGGGAAGTTCTGGCATTTCAACCTCAGGTAATGTTGGCCACCTTTTGATCCATGTTTCAACCAACCATCCAAACAAACTGTTAATGCCTTTTCTAACCCCTCAAGCTATAACATTGAATGCAGAATCTCTGCTTAGTGGGCCCATATCAATAACTTCAGCCTGATCCACCCTTACATTCCTCCCACCATTATCCCACACCCTTAAAATCCATTGCCACACATGTTCTCCCGATTTCTGTCTATATAAATTGGAAAACTCACAGTTCTTTTGGAGTATAATGTACCTCCTCACGTGTGATACTTTGTCCCTCACCTTTAGGGGCCTCTTGGGACTTTAGTCTAGTTATAGGTTTGGAAGAAATGAGGGGTGGTGGGGGTGGGTCATGAACAGAATTAAAGATATCTTCCAAACCATTTGCTTCAGGACATTCACTTTCAGTTTCATCTTGTGAAACAGGATTAATCACTCTAGGGCTAATCCTTTCAGGAGAAGATTGGGTGTTCCAATTCCTCAAGGCTAGCTGGAGGTGGGGCAGCTATGTCCTCAGGACAGACTATTACAGGGTTATCTAGAGAAGACTCAGCATGACCTAGGGTTTCAACCTCGCCCCCAATATCGTTATCAATCCGTATGTCACCATCCCATTTTTCAGAGACCCATTCCTTTCCAATCAATGCCCTCACTTTAACAGCAGACCCCATGCAAGATTGAGATTTCAGTTTATATTCTAAAGTTGCTACTCTAACAATAAGATTTTGAGTCTTGCTTTCAGAGATCTCAAGTCTACAGCTACAGAAAATAAGATTTTTCTTCAGGACACTCATAGAAACTTCTACCTCTGTCAGATGTTGCTTAAGCTTCTCGTTTGAAGACTTAACCCCATCTCTTTCACTCATTAATGTATCCGTTGCATCTACCAACAAGCAGCCAACATCTCTATACCTCCTATTTCCACAGAACTCCATAAATGTGTCAAAAATATTATCCCCCAAAGCCTGGCTTTGTACAAGCAAAGCATTAGAAGAATCGAATGGTGATATTTTGACTATCTCTTCTGCCAACTCACTCCATGGATTGGCAGTGTCATTCTGATTATGGGAATCAGAGTCCTTAGTGCCTTTGAGTCCAGTCAGAGTAGAAAACCATTCATAAAAACCCATTTTTAAGATTCTGCTTCTTAAGAACAATTCCACTTCTGCTACCAAGTTGTATTAGTTAGGGTTCTCTAGAGAAGCAGAATCAACAGGAAATATTTGTAACTATAAAATTTGTAAATGTGCCTCATGTAACCATGGGAACATAGAGTCCAAAATCTGTAGGGCAGGCTGTGAAGCTGACGGTTCCGATGGAGGGTCTGGATGAACTCCACAGGAGAGGCTCACCAGCCAAAGCAGGAAGAGAGTCTGTCTCTTCTGAATCCACCTTAAAAGGCTTCCAGTGATTAGATTAAGCATCGCTCATTGCAGAAGACACTCCCCTTGGCTGATTACAAATGAAATCAGCTGTGGATGCAGCTGGCATGATCGTGATTTCATTCTATGAAATGTCCTCATAGAAACAGACAGGCCAGCACTTGCCCAACCAGACAAACAGGTACCACCACTTGGCCAAGGTGACACATGAACCTCACCATGACAGCTAGTGCAGAATTATTTTAAGAATTCATGCTTGCATAATCAAGGTCAATCTTTGGACAATTGAGATTGGGTTTGTAATTTTGGAGTAATAAAGTAAAACATAGGTCTAAGCATCTTCTCAAATGTATAGTAAGTATAATAAAGTATACATTTTATTTTTCATTAGATTTTTTCTTTTACAAGGAGACTACTTAATATGAGTTTCCTAAACTTCTAATTTCAGTTTGCTAATCAAATAGGCTGACATTACTCTTACATAATCTTACAGATTATGAAAGATGTAAATTTTTCTTATGCTCAGTTATTTTATATTCTGAAAAATGTTTTACATCAACATAATCATGTTTTGTAGTTTGAACATAATTTTCAAGATCCTTAGGTAAAGTAAATACTTAAATTAATAGCAAATCAAGCTAATTAGTGAATAATATTTGATTACTTTTTAATTTATAAGTGAAATGCAATACTATAAAATGATTACTAAGTATAATTTCAAGGTAATATAAATTTTCTTTCTGCCTTTATATACCATAGGGTTGTTATGTCTTAGGTCATGTTACTGTAATGATTATTTTTGACACTTTAAAGAGTAAAGACATGTGTGAAGCTGTAGAAAGTTGTGTTATGGGTATCCATAAGTTTTGTTAATTTGTCTAAATTGTGATGGATGACAATTTTCAATTATTTACTCCTCAGATTTTCTTCTGTGAAATGGAGGTTAGTTAATTTAGTTAAAAGGTAGAATATGAGTGGTTGAAACTATAGTAGGAACAACAAGAAAATAAATCTGACTATATAAGGCAATACTTGTGGTTTGTTTATCAATGTAAAAGTAGTCATTTTTTTTCTTAAAAGCATTTTTCTTGTCCTAGAATGGAAAGGAGGTGTGGTAGTTAGATTCAGTTGCCAATGTGGCCAGGTGAAGGCACCAAGTTCTGTTGCTGTGGACATGAGCTAATGGTACGTGAACCTCATCCGTTGCTGATTACATCTGCAGTTGGCTAGGAGGCGTGCCTGCTGCAATGAATGATGTTTGACTTAATTGTCTGGTGCTTAAATGAGAGGGTTCAATGTAGCATAGCCCAAGAAGCTCAGCCTACCTCATCTCAGCACTCACAGCTCAGCCCAGGCCTTTGGAGATGCAGAAAGAAATTACCCCAGGAAAAGTTTTTAGAACCCAGAGGCCTGGAGAGAAGGCCAGCAGAGACCACCCTGTGCCTTCCCACATAACTTCAGTTGAAAGTTAGCTGCCATTCCTCTGAAGAACTAATGAAATAAATCCCCTTTTATTAAAAGCCAGTCTGTCTCTGGTGTGTTGCATTCCAGCAGCTAGCAAACTAGAACAGATTTGGTACCGGAGAGTGGGGTGCTGCTGCAGTTTGCAAATATGAGATATGTTGGAATAGTTTTTCAGGTGGCTAAGGGGAAGATTTTGGAGGAATTGTGAAGATAATGATGGAGAAGTCCTGGATTGTTTGAAGAGACTGTTGGTGTAAATTGAATCACTGCCAACCTGGACAGAGGTGGATGCAAAAGGGAGAGATTGGAGTTCGCAGAGTGAGAACCATGGAAGTTTGGATCTGAAGTCAAGAAACCTTGGCCAGGAGAGTGGACTCACCCATATACATGGAGAGGGTGAATTTACCCTGAAGGGTGAGGATATTTTGCACTTTATTACAGTGGAAGAGTTGTGCAGCCTCAGGCCTTGGAGAAGGTACAGCATACTCCTTAGGGGACTGGGGAGAGCCTGGCTGCCACCACATGGAGGGGTTGAGCATGTGCCCTGGAAATGGTGGAGATCCCAGGGGTGGCCCTGATGCCTGGAGAGAGTGGAGCCAAGAAAAAAGTGGTCTTCTCAATGTTCCCCGAGGTTGATTTGGAAAGAGATGGGCCATGGCATAGGCCCTTTGAGAGGGTGGGACTGCCACTTTCTAAAGCTGAAGGATAAATGACTTTCAGACTTTGAAATCCAATGGTGTTTGCCCTGCAGGTTTTCCTTCCAATTTCTCCCTATGGAAACTGTGACTGTCCTTCCTTTGCATATTGGCACCAGGCAACTTGTTTTGAGATTCACAGGTCCACGGCCAGAAGAGAACTTTTTGCACCTTAATGTTGTTTAAGGGGATGCATGTAGTTGCCAAGGTGACAAGTGGTGGACATGTGGTAGTTAGATTCAGTTGTCAACTTGGCCAGGTGAAGGCACCTAGTTCTCTTGCTGTGGATATGAGCCAATGGTACGTGAACCTCATCTGTTGCTGATTACATCTGCAGTTGGCTAAGACGCATGCCTGCTGCAATGAATGATGTTTGACTTAATTGGCTGGTGCTTAAATGACAGAGTTCAATGTAGCATAGGCCAAGCAGCTCAGCCTACCTCATCTCAGCACTCGCAGCTCAGCCCAGGCCTTTGGAGATCCAGAAAGAAATTACCCTGGGAAAAGTTGTTGGAACCCAGAGGCCTGGAGAGAAGGCCAGCAGAGACCACCCTGTGCCTTCCCATGTAAGAAAGAACCTCAGTTGAAAGTTATCTGCCTTTCCTCTGAAGAACTAATGAAATAAATCCCCTTTTATTAAAAGTCAATCCATCTCTGGTGTGTTGCATTCCAGCAGCTAGCAAACTAGAACAGGAGGAGAGGGAAAGACAAAGTCTGAAAGGTTATAGAAAGTTGTAGAAGGCTTCTAGAGTGGAAATTTTCATTTGCCTTGTCTTATAATGCTAAATCTGATAATAAGCAATGAAATGTGTGAAAATTTTGCTAAAGTTGCCTCCGTTTTAATGAACTTTTTCATAAGAAATAAAAGCTTGTGAAATATTACTTCCAAATATTACAATATTGCAAAACTAGAATTTGGTTTACCCTCTATTAATGAAAAATTGCCTAGGATAGACACAGATCAATAGAACAAAACAGAGAACAAGGAACTTATCCCCACAAGTATGCCAAATTAATTTTTGACAAAGCACAAAAACAATTCAGTGGAGGAAGGATAGCTTTTTCAATAAATGGTACTGGAAAAATTGGATATTCATTAGTAATAAAAAAAGAAAAGAACATGACATATACTTCAGGCTTTACGTGAATTTAACTCAAAATGGATAAAGGACATGAATTTAAAATACAAAAGTATAAGGTTTCTAGAAAAGGATATTGACAAAAATGTCTGGGACTGAAGAAAGTTCTCAGACTGGAGACCAAATAGCACAGTTAAAAAGTGAAAATGTTGATAGATAATCAAGATGGTGGCTTAACAATGTGCGCGTTTTAGTTCGTCCTCCAGAACAGCTACTAAACAACCAGAAACAGTACAGAACAGCTCCAGGGGCAATGTCAGTGATTGGACACACAGCATACCCCAGTCTGGACCAACTGGACCAGCTGCAAGCCCCCCCAGAATTGTGAGTTCCCCAAGCCACAGTGGACAGTGCCACTGCCCCACAGGCTGCTTCCCAGAGGGGAAAGGAAAGGAACTTTACAAGCAGCAGGGGCTGAGCCCAACTAAATGCGAATCATGGAATTAATTAACAAATTCTGACTACTAAAAATAGGCCCCCAGCTCAGGTAAACCTGGTCAAAGCAGAGGTTGCTCATTTTTGCCCTGGTGCCAAGGGGGCAGGGCTGATGGAAAAAGGAAAAAAAAAAAAAAGGAAACAGAGGTTTTTGTGCCTGTGTTTCTACAAAGGCGTGACTGCCTTTGGATACAGTGGCAGGGCTTCTCAGGCTGCAACTGCACCAGGCATAGGCAGAAACAAGCTCATTTGAGGCCTTGTCTGGAGCCTGTGCCTTCCCCAGGGGAGGGGTGAAGGCCAACTCAGGTGGAGTCCCTCCCTCAAGGAATTCAGACACCAGGACTTGGTAATTTGAAACCATTAAAACCAGCCTACAACGTCTCCTCTGTCTCCACCATGCCCCCAGCAGGGAGAGTCTGCCAAAGTTAAATGTACCACATCAGCTTATGCTGGTGGGACCTGCAGGCAGATAAGTGCCACATACTGGGCAGAATAAGAAAAACAGAGTCCAGAGACTTCACAGGAAAGTCTTTCAACATGCTGGGTCTCACCTTCAGGGAAAACCGATGCAGGCGACTCTTTCCTCCTGATAGAAGGCCAGTTTGGTCTGGGGAAATCCGGCTGGGGTCTATAATACATACGTAGACCCTTCTAAGAGTGGGGGGGAAAGGCACCAAACAAGCAGGGCAAGAAACAAGAAAACAAGAACTGAAAAATTCTCCTCTGTTAAACAAAACCTAAGCTAGAGGTCCAGAAAAAGCTGAACTGAATGTCAAAGAACAGATAGACAACAAATTCATCCAGTGAGAAACCCTAGATAGAAGGAGTGAAAGCAATCTCCAGAATAAACTAATTAAGGTAATTAAATGCCTAGATGCCAGCAAAAATTACAAATCATACTATGAAAATTGAAGATATGGCCCAGTCAAAGGAACAAACCAACAATTCAAATGAAATACAGGAGCTGAAACAATTAATGCAGAATATACGAACAGACATGGAAAACCAAATCAAAAACCAAATCAATGAATTGAGGGAGGATATAAAGAAGGCAAGGAATGAACAAAAAGAAGAAATCAAAAGTCTGAAAGAACAAGTCACAGAACTTATAGGAATGAAGGGCATGGTAGAAGAGATGAAAAAAACAATGGAAACC
Organism: Tamandua tetradactyla; assembly: GCF_023851605.1. Classification (NCBI taxonomy): domain Eukaryota; kingdom Metazoa; phylum Chordata; class Mammalia; order Pilosa; family Myrmecophagidae; genus Tamandua; species Tamandua tetradactyla. The sequence goes on along the minus strand of NC_135353.1, from coordinate 58,476,248 downwards.
TACAATGGTAGATTTAGAGAGGCAGAAGATAGGATTAGTGAACTGGAGGATGGAATATCTGAAATCTGACAAGAAAAAGAAAATATAGGGAAAAAATGGAAAAATATGAGCAGGGACTCAGGGAATTGAAGGACAATATGAAGCACATGAATATACGTGTTGTGGGTGTCCCAGAAGGACAAGAGAAGGGAAAAGGAGGAGAAAAACTAATGGAGGAAATTATCACTGAAAATTTCCCAACTCTTATGAAAGACTTAAAATTACACATCCAAGAAGTGCAGTGTACCCCAAAGAGAATAGATCCAAATAGACATACTCCAAGACATTTACTACTCAGAATGTTGGAGGTAAAAGAGAAAGGGAGAATCTTGAAAGCAGCAAGAGAAAAGCAATCCATCACATACAAGGGAAGCCCAATAAGACTATGTGTAGATTTCTCAGCAGAAACCATGGAGGCAAGAAGACAGTGGGATGATATATTTAAATTATTAAAAGAGAAAAACTGCCAACCAAGAATTCTATATCCAGCAAAATTGTTCTTCAAAAATGAGAGAGAAAATAAAACATTTTCAGACGAAAAAGTCAACGAGAGAATTTGTGACCAAGAGACCAGCTCTGCAAGAAATACTAAAGGGAGCACTTGAGACAGATATGAAAAGACAGAAGAGAGAGGTCTGGAGAAGAGTGTAGAAAGGAAGACTATGAGTAAAGGTAAAAAGAAGGAAAATTAGATATGACATATAAAATCCAAAAGGTAACATGGTAGAAGAAAGTACTACCCATGCAGTAATAACACTAAATGTTAATGGATTAAACTCCCCGATCAAAAGACATAGACTGGCAGAATGGATTTAAAAACAGGATCCATCTATATGCTGTCTCTACTTAAAGGACATGAGGGCAAGGGCACAAATGGACATTTGCACACCAATGTTTATCACAGTATTATTTACAATTACCAAGAGATGGAAACAGCCAAAATGTCCATCAACAGACGGGCAGCTAAACAAACTGTGGCATATACATACAATGGAATATTATGCAGCTGTAAGACAGAATAAAGTTATGAAGTATGTAACAACATGGATGGACCTTAAGGACATTATGCTGAGTGAGATTAGCCAAAAACAAAAGGGCAAATACTGTATGGTCTCACTGATATGAACTGACATTAGTGAATAAACTTGGAATATTTCATTGGTAACAGAGATCATCAGGAGATAGAAATAGGGTAAGATATTGTGTAACTGGAGCTAAAGGGATACAGACTGTGCAACAGGACTGAATATAAAAACTCAGAAATGAACAGCATAATACCACCTAAGTGTAATACAATGATGTTAGAACACTGAATGAAGCTAAATATGAGAATGATAGAGGGAAGAGGGCTGGGGACATAAATGAAATCAGAAAGAAAGATAGACAATAAATATTGAGATGGTATAAGCTAGGAATGCTTAGAGCATATAACGATAGTGACTAAATGTACAAATTTAAAAAACGTTTTTGCATGAGGAAGAACAAAGGAATGTCATTACTGCAGGGTGTTGAAAATAGATGGTAATCAATATTTTAAAATTTCAACTTATGTGTGACTAAAACAAAAATTGTTTATTTGGTAAAATTTATATTTTGACTAGTGCATTTCCTAATATAACTCATGTAGATAGCTTGGTTGAACACCATAAGTACATGGAAACTTGGGTAGGACATGAGATTTTGTTGGTTTGTCCAGAGTGATGCCCCGATGAATCCCAGAGTGATTTGATCAGTGACTGGAAAAGTATTTGCAAAGTCCCCTTCAGGGAATGGTGAGAATGGGGGAACATTCAACCTCCCCAAGTTGAATTCTTGATATTCTCACAAGCAGTGTGGACAACCAAAGCTATAGGCTGAGCTCCCAGTCTTGGGATTTGTTCATATGAAACTTAACCCCACAAAGGATAGGTCAAGCCTACTTAAAATTTGGTGTAAGAGTCAGCCCCAAGAGAGCCTCTTTTTTTGCTCAGATGTGGCCTCTCTCTCCAACCAACACAACAAGCAAACTCACGACCCTCCCCCTGTCTACATGGGACATGACTCCCAGGTGTGTGGACCTTCCTAGCAAGTGGGACAGAAATCTTAGAATTTCTAGGAAATTAGCATCAAGGGATTGAGCAAACCCTAGAATGAGCTGAGACCCAGCATCAAGGGATTGAGAAAACCCTCTCAACAAAAAAGGGAAGAGTGAAACGAGACAAAGATTCAACGGCTGAGAGATTCCAGAGTCAAGAGGTTATCCTGGAGGTTATTCTTACGCATTAAGTAGATATCATCACGTTATCCAAGATGTAATGGAGAGGCTGGAGGGAACTGCCTGAAAATGTAGAGCTGTGTTCCAGTAGCCATGTTTCTTGATGATGATTGAATAATGATATAGCTTTCACAATGTGACTGTGTGATTGTGAAAACCTTGTCTCTGATGCTCCTTTTATCTACCTTGTCAAGAAACGAGTAGAATATATGGAATAAAAATAAATAATAGGGAGAACACATGTTAAAATAAATTTAGTTTGAAATGCTAGCGATCAATGAAAGGGAGGGGTAAGGGGTATGTTATGTATATATTTTTTTCTGATTTTGTTTTATTTTTCTGTAGTCTTTTTAATTCTTTTTCTGAATTGATGCAAATGTTCTAAGAAATGATCATGATGATGAATATGCAACTATGTGATGATATTGTGACTTACTGATTATATAGGTAGAACGGAATGATCATATATTAAGAATGTTTGTGTTGCTTTCTTGTATTTTTTTAATTAATAAAAAAATTTTTAAGTGAAAATATTGACAAAATGTACTTCATCAAAATTTAAAACTTTTTCTCTGTGAAAAATTCTGTTAAGAGCATGAAAAGACAAATATTAGCCTCAGAGGAAATATTTGTAAATCACATATCTGGTGAATGCCTTTTATCTAGAATATATAAAGAACTCTCAAACTTCAAAGTTAACAAACAAAGGACTCTTTCACAAAACGTTTTTTAAAATGCAAATAATCCAATTAGAAAATGGAAAAATTACATGCACAGACATTTCACCCAATAGAATATACAGATGGCAAATAAGCACATGAAAAGAAGTTCAACATAATTAGCCAATAGAGAAATGAAAAATTAAAACCACAATGAGATATCACTACACACCTACCAGAATTGCTAAAGTGAAAAATAGTGATAGCACCAAATGGTGGTGAAGATACAGGTAAACTGGGTCACTCATATATTGCTAGTGGGAATGTAAAATGGTACAAGCAGTCTGGAAAATAGTTTGGCATTTCCTTTGAAATCTAAGAATTGACTTATCCAACTTAGCAATTGTACTTTTGGGCATTTATCCTACAGAAAAGATGACCTAATTCCATGCAGAAATTTATACACAAATGTTCATAACAGTTTTATTTGTAATTGTGAAAAAACTGGAAATTATCCAAATATGCTTCAGTGGATGAATGATTAAACACATTGTGTTATATCCATACCATGGAATACTACTCAGAAGTAAAAAGGAATGAATACTGATACATGAAACAGCTTGGATGAATCCAAAAGGCATTATCTTGAGAGAAAATAAAATCTCCAAAAGTTCATACATTGTATGATTCCATTTATGTAAGATTTATGAAATAACGTAATTATAGAGATGGAGAAGAGATTAGAGATTGATGTGACTATAAAAGGGGTAACATGAGGTATTCTTGTGGTAATAGTACAGCTGAGTATCTTGATTGTGATGGTGGTTATAAAAAGATACACATGTGATAAAATTGCATAGAGCTACATACAAACACATACACACACGGGTTCAAGTATAACTAGTGAAATCTGAATAAACTTCATGGGGTTTTAGTAATATCAATTAATATTAGAGAATGTTAGGGGTAAGATGTACAGACCTTTCTTGTACATTTTTTGCAAGCTTATGTAAACTTATAGTTACTTCAAAGGACAAAGTTTAAAAAATGATAATTTGGTCTTCACACTCTTATCAAAGGGTAATAGGAGGTTATTATTTACCTTCTGCCTAACCTGACTTATTAGCAGAGATTTCAGAAAACATGAGTATAATTTTGTCTGCATTTATTGTCTTTAATATGTCCTTGATTAAAAACAACAACAAAATACACCCAAAGGTGCAAACAGAGAACAAATGTTCCTTACTTGTGAAAGAACTAAGTTTTCTTATAACCATGTTACCTTCCTCTATGGTTACTTTAAAACATTTTATTATCCTTCTGTATACTAAATAACCAAGTATTGTTTCGCAGGTACACATGATTCTATCTTAATCTCCTTTGACAAATTGTTTTATTTTGTATTCCCAAGATAGAAGCCTCAATTTAAAAAAAAGAAAAATTTCAGGATACCTTCTCCATATTTCATAATCAATACAACACTAATGTAAGAGTTGAATGGGAAGAACCGTCAGTTAGGAAGAGTTGCTCAGTCATTTCTAGGTTGAATTTGTATGGATGACAAGTTACTAATTTAAGTATTTCAGAAACTGTACACTTTATGAAAAGGCACTGGAGACTAGTCAATGCCTTAGTTATTAAATATGTTCTTACTCCCAGGGGAAACATTGATCAAATTCTTATGAAATGTTTATGTACTGTATGTCAGTAGAGACTTTTACTCCACTTCATTCTAATATTATTGGTTACTGTAATCAGTTAACCATAGCCCCTCCATCTCAGTATTTAACAGGTTTATTCTTCTTGATGCTTGCATGAAATCTTTGCTGTAAAGTACTGATTGAAATTTGTGTCTTCAACAAAGGAAGAGATTCCCAGAGGTTTGTGGATAAGGACTGTTTGCTACAGGTTTCTGAGATGACATTGCTTAGATGGATTTTGGACTAAATTAATGGACTAAGAGTTTTAAGGACTCATTTTAAGTCCAAAAATATAAGTAGTTCATGAATGCCAACTGCTCAGAATGCAGTGGACCCAAGTGGAACAAGAATTAATATCATAGGTGTGAATGAACTGATGAGAGTTATCTTATTGTAGTTAGTTCTTTGGAATATGATTGGTATTGTTTTTTCAGATTCACTTAACTGTAATTTATATATCATAAAATTCAACCATTGTATGTACACAAGTCAATTATTTCCAGTAAATTTATAGGCTTTTGCAACCATCACCAAATCCAGTTTTCAAATATTTCTATCACCTCCCAAATAATTTTCTTGAAGTCAATCCCAACCCCCACTCCCAAGCCCAGGCAATCATTGATCTGCTTTCTAACTGTAAATTTGTCTTTTCTGGATATTTTACATAAATGGAATCTTTTGTTTAGCTTCTTTGACTTAGCGTAATGTTTTTGAGGTTCATACACGTTGCAGGATGTATCATTATTTCATTCTTTCTATTGCTCGATAGTATTCCATTGTATGGATATATACATATTTTGTTTATCCATTTACAAATTGATGGACATTTGAGTTGCTCCCAGATTTTGGTTATTATGAATAATGCTACTTGAATATTTGCATACAAATTTTTGTGTGATATGTTTTCAATTCTCTTTGGTGTATGCCTAAGACTTGAATTGCTGGGTTATATAGTAAGTTTATGGTCAACATTTTAAGGAACTGCCAAATTGTTTTCCAATTAGGATATACTATTTTACCTTCCCACCGGCAATGCATGAGGGTTGTGCTTTATCCACATCCTCTGTTGCACAAAGCTGTTATTGTCTGTATTGTTTTATTATAATCATCCTAGTGGGTATGAATTGATATCTCAATGTGGTTTTCCTTTACATTTTCATGATGACTAATGATGCTGAACACTGTTTTATGTGCCTATTCACCTTTATATGCCTATTCAATTATTTTGCCCACTTTTTATTTGTATTTTTATCATGGAGTTGTAAGAGTTCTTTATATATTCTATATATGAGTCCCTCACCAGATATATGATTTACAAATAATTTCTCTTATTCTATTGGTTGTCTTTTCAACTCATAGTGGTATCCTTTGAAGCACAAAAGTTTTAAATTTTGATAAAATCCAATTTATCAAATTTTTCTTTTGTCACTCATATTTTTGGTGTCATGTCTAAGAATTCTTTGCCTAACCAAAGTTTACAAAGATTTTGTCCAATATTTTCTTCTAGAAGTTTTTGTTTTTATATATAGACCTATGAACTATTTGAGTAACTTTTTTGTGTTAGTTCACTTTGGGACATAATGTGGATAGTCAAATGGTTGCAAAGACCATCCTTCCCCTATTAAATTGTCTTGGGACCTTGGTCAAAGTTCGACTGACCACATATAATGGGTTTATTTATAGACTTACAGTTTTTTTCCACTGATCTGTATCTTTATGCCAATACCATACCATCTTGATTACTGTAGCTTTATAGTAAATTTTGAAATAGGATATAATCTGTCTTCTTACTTTGTTGTTATTTTTCAAATTTAGTTTTGCTATTCTAGAAACTTTGCATTTCCATATTAATTTTATAAGTAGCTTGTCAATTTCTACCAAAGATAAAAGACAGCTGGGATATTGATAGGGACTGCAAAATTTATAAGTCACCTTGGGGAAAAATTGCAATCTTACAACATTGAGGTTCCAAATCTATTCACATCGAACATCTCTCTATATATTCAGATCATCTTTAATCTTAGAAGCGTTTTATATTTTTCAGAGTATAATATTTGCTTTCATTAAATGTATTCCTAAGTATTTTATTATTTTTGATGCTCTTGAATTATTTTCCTAATTTGCTTTTTGGGTTGTTCACTCCAAGTGTATAAAAACACAATTGATTTTTGTATATTGATTGTTTATCTTATAATCTTGCTGAACTCTTTTATTATTCTCAGGGTTTTTCATAGATTACTTAGTGTTTTCTATACATTAGATAATTTCATCTGTGACTAAAGGCAGTTTTACCTCTTTTCAATCTTGATGCCTTCTATTTTCTATTCTTGCCTAATTACCCTGTCTAGAACCTCCAGTAAAATATTGAAAATAAGTGACAAAAGCAGACACCATTATCTTATTCCTTATCTTAGGGGAAAAGCATCCAGTATCTCACCACTAAGTATGATGTTAGCAATAAGATAGTATTGGATTTTGTCTAATGCTTTTTCTGTGTCTATTGAGATAATCATTTATTTTTGTCCTTTATTCTATTAACATAGTATATTAAATTGATTGATTATTCAATATTAATCCAATACTGTATTTCTGAAATAAATCCCACTTAGTCACATTTTATAATCATTTTTATATTTTGCCAAATTTGGTTTGCTAATACTATGTTCAGAATTTTTACATCTATGTTCACAAGGGATATCAGCCTGTAGTTTTCTTTTTTTGTAATGTCTTTATCTGTCTTTGGTATAGGAGAAAAACTGGCCTCATAGCAGGAATTGGGAAGTCTTCAGTTCTCTGTTTTCTGAAAGAGTTTGTGAAGGACTAGTGTGATTTTTTTCCTTCAAATATTTTACAGAATTTATCGCTGTGGCTATGTGGACCTGGACTTTTCTTTGCAGGAAATTTTAACTTGCTAAAGCAATGTTTTTATCATTTATATCTTATATATTTTTATGAATGTATAAAATTGGACATTTTAGATAATATACTGTAACAACTCTGGTTTCTGATTTTGCCTCCTGAAGATTGCTTTTACTTGTTTGATTGGTTGATTGATTGCTTATTAAGTTGTTTGGATTAAATTTATGATGTATGCTTCCACTGCAATGGGGTTGCTGATGTCTCTGCTTAGATTTTTCCACCTTCTATATTTTTTAAGCCTTAATTCCTAGAAGATACTCCTGTGTCTGTATAGCTTAGTGTTTAGCCAAAGACTGTTCCAAAGTTGTGCTCGAACACTCCAGCCAGTGTGCTTCCATTATCTGTTGATGGATCTGTATGTGGATCTGTATCTGGATTGCTTTCAATTCTACTCCACCTTTTACTTTCCGCTGGTCTTTGATTCTCCTTTGTGCATGCACACAGACACCATAGGTCAGTGATGTATGGGTAGTTTGGGCCCACCAGTTGTCTCTGTTATGCATGGGGACAGCCTCCAGTCAACCCAGGATATGTGTCATCTTGTTTCCTGGAATGCCTAGATAGTTTACTGCTCCTTTGCCTGCTCCAAATGTCCTGCAACCTTAGGCTAGCAGCTCTCCCTGTTCGCATGCCATTGAGATTGCCACTTTAATTGACAATGCTCCAAGTCAAGTGAGTTCCTTTCAGGCACAGCACAAAGTTGCTAGTTTCTACAGCTTATCCCACCATGATTGAACTACTATATCTACATAACTGGGTGGAGGGAGGGGTGGCAGTAAGAATGCCATAGAATTGTTCACCCAAAGTTCAGAAGTTCTCAATTTGAGGTATCCTTGAATCCATCTGCAGAGTGCTGAAATGGTTGTTTTTGACAGTTTTGTACGGCTCTTTCACTGCTATGCATATAGGTATAAAGTTCTTAAGCTCAGGAATTTATTTGCTCAAATAGTGGGGGATTGAGGACAAAGAAACTCTTTCAAATGAGAGGGACATCATCAGTACTTGACCAACATCAGTGAAAGAACCAATAGTAACACTGACCTGGATATTTTCTACTATTTTACAATATAGCCTTTGGTCCACACATATGAAGAAGGGAACTAATATTTAATAGAAGATAGACATCAGTTTTTTTGTACATTCTGCTGATGCAAGTTAAACTTGGAACCATTGGGGCAAATCTAGGAGGCAGAACAAAAGACAGAAAGTAATATATATATCTATGGAATGGGAAAAGAAAAATTAGGAAAGAAAGGGATAAAGGAATAAGTGAATGGAGTCTAATGACTTTTCTGAAGGTCTCTTTATACCTAGATTAATTTTTCAATTACTTTGTAAGTTCTTCAAGAGCAAGAAGTTTTTAATCTGTTACAAAATACTTAACATAAAGTCAGTACTGCACAAGTCTTATATTAAAATAATAGTCACTAGTTCCAGAAGTCTAGATAGTACTGAAGATTAAATTTGTTAATATTATCTGAAAACGAAGCCTGAAATATGATGTGAAGGTGTCCCCTCAATCTAGAAGATGAGGCTCCGAGGTACTGACACTACCAAATTTCAGGCACACAGTCATATTTTCTGACCTTCATTCATGTAAACGATATCTAAAAGTAGGCATGTTAGGAACCAAGGATAGATGAACTGCCAAAATGCAAAGTTACTTGTCATGTAATGAGGAACAACATGTATGTATGGTTATATCAGCTTTTAAAATGTTCAGTAGACTTAAATTTATTAAATATCATTGAATTGTCGTTGAATAGGTGGATTATATATATACATGTAAAATATGCCTCTATAAAGATATAAAAAGTAACCAGAAGACTGAGAAAAAAACATATTTGGCAAGTTATATATGAATTTTGGAAAACATACAGATGCAAAAAGTCAATTACAGTGATAAAAATAGACAATCTGTTAGGTATCATAAATATCTAAGTAAATGTCCTACATAGCTATATTCTACTCTAGGTCAAACATACTGCTTTGGAAACAGATTCATTGATGAAATGCCAGATGTAATTAAAACTCTAGTTATTCAGAAATGAAAATTTCAAAAATTCACTATCTTTCCTTTCATGAAACATTGACTATCATGCATATTTTCAGAAATTTGCAGTTCATATAACTAACCCATTAATGACTTTCACCTTGACCACAAGTTTATTTGTATGGAAAAACACAACAGTATTTGCTAAGTATATGCAATAGTTTTCCATTTAATTAGTACCTCAGGGCAGGTTGTTTAGAAACAGAAAATAATAAAGGACATGTTAAATAGCCCCAGCAGTATTCTCTGCATACTGTCAGCTTTAGAAATAAGGAAGACAGTTTGCATTTTAAGCTACAAGCCAGTGAGCTACCAGATTGCTATTAAATACAAAAAAATCCAACCAGAATAACCTTTGATCTATGAGGAAATAATACTATCTGCAGCATCATATACTGTAGAAATGAATGTGGTTCCCTTTACCTTCAAATCAGAAATATTTTTAGATGGTAACAAGGAAACAAACACTATTAATTTTCTCCTTTTAATTACTAAAAAATAATGCTACTAAAATATTTCATGCTTGATACTGAGTATGCCCCAACTCTGCACATCCCCTACCTTCTAAAAAACACTTCCAAGTGACTACCAAGCATCCCTTAACTGGGATCACTATAGAAATCAGCCACTAATCAGGGAGCATCTGGCTCAAGGGATCTGTAATGGGTAGCAGAGGATTGCACATCATGTTTCTCATGCAGATAAGGTTGCCATCTGGTGGATTTTCTCCAGCTAAAAGCTAATCAAATTTATAGCATGTGTAAGTCAGGTTTCTCCAGAGAAACAGAACTGACAGGAGATTTTATTATAGGAATTGGCTCCTGTGGCTGTTGGGAAGGGCAAATCTGAATTCTGAAGGGTAGACCATAAGCTGAGAACTCTGATGTAGGTTTTCCATGAATTTCACAGCAGAAGCTGGCTTTTTGAAATAGAGATAAACATTCTTCCTTCTGAAAGCTGAAATCATCACTTCTCCCTTTAAGGCCTCAACTAATTAAATAGGACTTCTTTAATTTCTGAAGGCAATCTCCTTAGGTGATTGTAGACATAATCAGCCATAGATGTGATCAATTTATTCAAAATTTAAATCCAGGAAATATCACCACAGTAACAAATTAGGCCAGTGCTTATTTAACTGAAAACTGATTCCATAACTAGCCAAGTTAATATGTGACCTTAACCATCACATAGGGATAAAAAAACAATCTTCTTCCAGGAGGACAAATGCTGACATTTTTAGAAAACAGTTTCTATTAATATTTATTGTGTCCATTTAATAATTTGCACTGAATGGGCATTTGTTCTTTATAACTGAAGTATAAGAAAAATATATACCAGGAAAGAAAGTATATTAAATGTTAGTTTGTTAAGCTGCCAGAATGCAATATACCAGAAATGGAGCACCTTTTACAAAGGGTATTTATTAAGATGCAAGTTTACAGTTCTAAGCCAAGAAAATGTCCAAATTAAGGCATGAACAAGAGGTTACCTTCACTCAAGAAAGGCTGATGCTGTCTGGAACACCTCTATCAGCTGGGAAGACATGTGGCTGGTATCTGCTGGGGTCTTTTGCTTCTGGACACCTTTGACAGCTGGGAGGACACATGGCAATGTCTGCTAATTTTATTTCCTCATTTCATAAGGCTTCCCCTGGGATGATTTCCTTCTGCATCTCCAAAGTTATCTGGCTGTGTGGGCTCTAAAGGCTTTCTCTGAAATGGTTTCTGGAGTTAGCAACCCCACCTTGAATAGGTGGAGACATTATCTCCATGGAAATCAACTAATCAAAAGTTACCACCCACAATTGGTTGGGTCACATCTCCACGGAAACAATAAAGTAGATCCCACTCAGCAATATTGAATGAAGATTAAAGAAAATGGCTTTTCTGGGGTATGCAACAGTTTCAAACTGGCACAGTAAAACAGTCTAGAAGTAACACCTATAACATAGCATGGTTCCTGTTTCAAAATTTAAAGTGACTGTCAGTGATACGTATGTGTTCACCTGAGGCCTTACCATGAGATTCAACGTCATTTACATGCAGGAAATGTAAATAGTTCAATCCCTAATATATTCTAATATGAAATGACTGTCAATTCATATATCACCACCCACTTTTAACAGTTTTTCTCTTCTCTCCTTCTTTTCTCTAATGGAACTCTATAAAAGTGATCTCCCATATATTGAATTATGACATCTGTACCTTAGAAGGCACTACAATGGATTGAAACTGCGTGCTGTGAAACAAGTCACAGTTTCATTTTTGCACATAAGCCAGTTAACTGAACTCTGTCACATGGTCATTTGTCAATCATCTCACAGCTATATATTGTCTATTGATCATAAACAGAAGCAGGTAAAAAAGAACATGGACTTTGGAGTTAGATCTGGATTAAAATTGTATTTCTCTTGTTTTGAGTTGTTTCTGCTTCATAAATAAGTTATCTGAGTGTCATTTCTCAGCTGTAAGAAAAAAAAGTGGGGGGAATGATACTTTAAGAAAGGCACTGGATGGCTGTAGGAATGAAAACACCTACCAATGGGGAGGTTTTAACACTTGTCAGTTAAATATGAGACTTTTTTTTACAAAAGTATCTACTATGCAACCTTTATGTAGTTGTCATATCAATCTGTGCCTTATTTATTTTTAAACTAAAATCCTCTTAACTTTCCACTGCCAAGGTTTCAATCAACATTTTGTATGAATGAAATAACCTGCAAGAAAGTTAGTTTAAAAATATTTACTCCTGATGTTTGGGTGTTGTGACGGTGGCTCAGCAAACAGAATTCTCACCTGGTATGCTGGAGACGTGGGTTCAATTCCTGGTGCCTGCCCATACAAAACAAATAATAATAAACAAATAAATAAATAGGTCTTGGTGATTCACAGTGATCCTGGGGTGAGCTAGCAGATTCTCTGCTCATCCCTCAGAGCCCTTTGGCCCCCTGCAGACCCAGTGGCTGGTGCTGCATGTGTAAGGAAGCACAGTGGCCCAAGATCACAGGAAAGGCTGAAGTTGCAGAGGCAGTGGCACAGCCCTGTGCAGGGTTGTGGGAAAGGTCACTCCTGTACAAGCCCCTGTAACCAAGAAGTTAGGATTTAATGCATGATTTTGATTACTGATTCATTTTAAAGGTATTCCTTTGTGTTTTCTGGTATATTGGAGTAGACAGAGGGAAATTCTTGAAATCTCTAAATTGTAATCCAGCTGCTTTGATCTGATAATGATTGTATAGCCCTTACCTTTTGTCCCTGTGATTGTTACAATCATGTGACTAACCTTCGTTTGTACCAAGTTATCCAGTTGTTCAACTTTAGAGTCTTGTCATCCCCAAAGACAACCCCTAATATTTATTAATGAAGGGTCCTGTGTCAGTCCAAAACTAGCCCACCCCAAATTCAAATTAATCTCGATAACTTATACTGGATCTAACTAAAATGGGCTCACTTGACATGTACAGAAGCTTAGACTTTAACCTACATATAAGTCGCCAATACCTCATTCCACCATTTTCTTACTAGTGACTAAGCATGTCATCAAATCTGCACATGCTCAATAATTAGATCACTCTAATTACATCATCTGGGGCCACTGCTCATTATCCTAAAACCTGCTCATCTTTTTCTCTAATAAAACTATCAGAATTACTGCAGTTCATGGAGACAAATTTTCACTTATAGGCCATCTGCTCTCCTACAATGTGCTTAGTAATAAACTCTCTCTTTGAAACCCGAATGTCTCAGGAATTGGTTATTGAACACATCAAGCAAAAGAATCCCAGCCTTTGTCTGGCAACATCATCACCCCCCCCCCCGTCTCCCTCCCAAATGTGTGAGGAGTGTGGTGACCCCAGGCCACAGACCCCACCCAGTGGTCAGTGCCCAGAGCAGACCCATAAGAGGAGCAGCATGGCAGCACCATACAGGTCACCCTGAAGACATTACAGCAGCAGACCTTCAAATTGACAATGACATGGAAGAGACAGTGAAAGCACTGATAGAAAAGATTGAATCTGAAAAAGGGAAAGATACCTTTCCAATAGCTGGTCAAAAATTAATTAATGCACGCAAAATCCTTAATGATGATACTGCTCTCAAAGAAAATGAAATTAATGAGAAAAACTTCGTGGTGGTTATAGTGATGAAGTCAAAAGCAGTGACAATACCAGCACCAGTTACAATTCAGCAAACAAACCTTGCCACCACTGCTGCAGTTACTTCCTCCACAGCAGCAGCCCTGGCTCAGGCCCTAACCCCTGCCCCAGGTTTGGCTCCCATTTCATTATCTACATCCATCACTTCAGCATCAACAACAGCATCTTCTGAACTTACATCTGCAATTAAATAGGAGAAACCTGCAGAAAAGCCAGCAGAGATAGCAGCAGCTATTAGCCCAACATCAACTGACATCAGGAAATTATTCTCAGTCAAGTCTTTTGAAGATGCAACAAGTGCACCTGTGATAGGTCAGTCCTGAGAATATGGTAACTGAGATCATGTCAATGGGTCATGAATGAGAGCAAGTAATTGCAGCCCTGAGAGCCAGTTTCAACAACCCTGACAGAACAGTGGAGAATCTTTTTATGGGAATCCCTGGAGATAGCGAATGACAGGCTGTGGTGGACCCCCCTCAAGCAGCTAGTACTTAGGCTCTTCATTCTTCAGCAGTGGATGCAGCCCAACAAGTACAACAATTTCTGGAAGACATTTGCTTGAATTTTTATAAAATCAGCCTCAGTTCCAACAGATGAGACAAATCATTCAACAGAATCTTACTCTGCTTACAGTATTGCTGGAAGAGATAGGTCAACAGAATTCTCAGTTCCTTCATTAAATTAGCCAATACCAGGAGTATTTTATTTGGATATTAAATGAACCATTTCAAGAAGCAGGTAGTCAAAGAGAGGGGGTGGAGCTGGCAGTGAAAGAATGGCAGAAGCTGGAGGTGGTCATGTGAACTACATTCAGGTGATGTCTCAGGAAAAAAAGAAACTATAGAAAGGTTAAAGGGGGTTGTGCAATGGTGGCTCAGTGGCTGAATTCTCGTCTGCCATGTCAGAGACCCAGGTTCGATTCCTGGTGCCTGCCCATGCTAAAAAAAAGAAAGAAAGGTTAAAGGCATTAGGATTTCCTGAAGGAAGGAATTGTGATATAAGCACATTTTGCTGGTGAAAGGAATGTGAATTTAGCAACCAGTTTTCTTCTACAGGAGAACTTTGATGAAGATTGAAAGGGGATTTTTTTTTTTACCTTACATTTCACAGCATTGCAGAGTTACACTAACTTTGTTCACTGGATTGTCTGCGATGATTTGGACTCATATCCACAATGCTTTGTATAAGTTAATAGATTGTTGGGGGTGGACATAGGGCAGTGATAAATAGAGTGCATGTCTGCTTATTAGCAGATGCTGCAGATCCATACAACCTGTAAAATATTATACAACCAAATTCCAGGAAGATGGTGGAATAGGACAGATCAAGTTCAGCCCTGCTCCAAGGAAAACTTAGTGAAGGGTAGGAGGACAACTAGGATGGCAATTCCAGAGTGTAACTGACCTGGGAGAATCTTCTGCTCTACATAGGGTGGTCCTAGTTGAAAAAGCTGAGGAACTGAGAAGCAGAGAGCCAGAGACATCCATCTGGTGCAAGAAACATAGCGCAGAACCCAGAGCCCTCAGGTGTGTGCAGACAGGGAGGCAGGGACTAGGAAGTAAGCCAAGCCACATTCCTTGAATGCACTAACCTCACCAATGCAGTCCCATGACCCCTGACTCACCCCAAACCCCATGCACCGGAACCCTGTCACCCATCCCCACTCCCTATGCCCCAAGTGCACCCACCCTGTCAACCCCTCACATGTTTACCCAACCCACATCTCCACTTCAAGAGCAGCTCAACCCACTTCTCCAGCACATCTACTGGGCACTACCTCC
This sequence comes from Tamandua tetradactyla, assembly GCF_023851605.1. Classification (NCBI taxonomy): domain Eukaryota; kingdom Metazoa; phylum Chordata; class Mammalia; order Pilosa; family Myrmecophagidae; genus Tamandua; species Tamandua tetradactyla. The sequence continues at coordinate 58,460,687 of NC_135353.1, read as the reverse complement.
CCCTCCCGGCACCCTGCAGGCTGTCGCCAGTGCATAAAGGCTGCAGGTGCTTACCTTCATACAAAATTACACCCACCCTTAGCACGTATAATCACATTGTCCCACCCCACACCTCCCCTGAGCTCTCTGCACAGGTACAGCAGATTATGGCACTCCTATATCCACGCATTCATATTGGCCCCCAGTCATGCCCTCAGTTCTGGAAAAGAGCTGACCTTCAAAGCCAGGTCACATCTGCCCCCAGCCCATACCCACATAACACAGATCCACTGCCATAGCTCTGTGCATGCACACAATGGGCAACACCGTCCAGACCTGTGCACCCACAGAGCCACGTCCGCCCCAGCCGCTGGGTACCCACATTCACAAGCATCAGCATAGCCTCCCCAACCTGCACCTATTCCTGATCTGCAAAGCATCACTCTACTGTTGTGCCCCACTCTGTGCTCTGCATCCTGCTACACATCCATCCAGCAAACACAAGTCTTTCAACTGCTGAAGGAAATCAACTTCCAAAGTAAATCAATCAAGATGTTTACATGTGTCAAAAACAACAGAAGATCACTAAGCGTATCATAATGCACACAGATATGGCCAAGCCTAATGACCAAATTAAAACTCCAGAGGAGACACAGGCATTGGAAAACCTAATCAAAGATGTTCGTACAACTCTACCAAATAAAATAAGTGGGATGGTTAATGACATAAAGGAGATCAAGAAGACACAAGAAGAACATAAGCAGGAATTTGAAAAAATAAATAGAAATGTAGCAGATATCACAGAGATTAAAGAATCTGTAGACCAAATAAAAAACATGCTAGAGACACAAAACAGCAGATTTGAAGGGGAAGAAGAAAGAATAAGTGAACTAGAGGGCAGGATACCTGATTTTGAACACTCAAAACAGTAAATGGCAAAAAAGATGGAAAAATTTGAATAAAATCTCAGGGAAATGATGGACAAAACAAACCACACAAATACAAGAATCATTGGTGTCCCAGAAGGAGAAGAGAGGAGTAAATTTTTAGGAAGGGTAGTTGAAGATATAATGGGGGAAAACTTCCCAACCCTTATAAAGGAAATAAATATATAAGTCAAAGATGCTCAATGAACTCCAAATAGAATAAATCCAAATAGGCCTTCACCAAGACACATATGAATCAGTCTGTCAAACATTGAAGAGAAACAGAAAATTATGAAAGTAGTAAGAGAAAAGCAATCTGCTACATACAAGGGAAACCACAAAAGACTGAGTTCAGACTATTCAATTGGCACCATGGAGGTGAGAAGGCAGTGGTATGATATATTTAAGATCCTGAAAGAGAAAGAACTTCCAGCCAAGAATTCTACACCAAGCCAAATTGTCCTTCAAAACTAAGGGAGAGATTAAAATCTTCACAGACAAACAAATCCTGAAAGAATTTGTCAACAAGAGACCAGATCTATGAGAAATACTAAAGGGAGCCTTGCCAGTTGAAAAAAAAATGACATGATAGGGAGATCTGGAGGAGGGCACAGATTTGAAGAGCACCAGTTAGGGTAACTTAAAGGATAAAAAGAGAAAGAGGGAAAAGAATATATAGATCTGATGAATAAAATAAAAAATATAAATTGGTGGACTCAAGAAACACCTTTTCAGTAATAACTTTGAAAGTTAACGGACTAAACTGGCCAATTAAAAGATGCAGATTGGCAGAATGGATTAAGAAATATAATCCAGCTGTATGCTGCTTACAAGAGACTCATCTTAGACTCAAGGATACAAATAGATTGAAGGTGAAAGGACGAAAAAAGATTTTCCATGCAAGTTGAAACCAAAAGAAAACAGGAGTAGCTTTAGTAATATTGGACAAAATAGACTTTAAATGTAAAGACATGTAAGAAACAAAGAAGGACACTATATACTAATTAAAGGGACAATTCATCAAGAAGAAATAGCAATCATAAATGTTTATGCTCCCAAACACCAAGCTCCAAAATACATGAGACAGACACTGGCAAAACTGAAGGGAGTGATAGATGTTTGAACAGTAATAGTAGGAGACTTCAGTACATCACTCTCTCTATAGATAGAACAACCAGACAGAAGATCAACAAGGAAATAAAGAAGTTAAACAATTTGATAAAAGAATTGGACCTAACAAACATATATAGGTCAATGCACCCAAAACACAAGGATATACATTTTTCTCTGATGCTCATGGAATATTCTCGAGGACAGATCATATGCTGCAGCACAAAACAGGTCTTTATAAATTTAAAAATATTGAAATTATTCAAAGCACTTTTTATGAATACAATGAAATGGAGTTGCATATCAATAACCACCAAAGAACAAGAACACTCACAAATATATGGAGATTAAATAACACACTCTTAAACAACCAGTGGGTCAAAGAGGAACTCACTAGAGAAATCAGTAGCTATCTGGAGATGAATGAAAATGAGAATACAACATATGAGAACATATGGGATTTGGCAAAGGCTGTGCTGAGAGGGAAATTTATTGCCCTAAATGCCTATATTAAAAGACAAGAAAAGAGCAAAAACTGAGGGCTTAACTGCTCACCTACAGGAACTTGAGAAAAAAATGCAAGCTAACCCCAAAGCAAAAAGAAGAAGAAAAATAGCAAAGATTAAAGCAGAGATAAATGGACAGGAGAACAATAGAAAGAATTAATAAAAACAAAAAGTGGTTCTTTGAGAAAATCAATAAAATGATTGCCCACTAACAAAACTGACAAAGAAAAAATGAGAAAAGATGCAAATAAACAAAATCAGAAAGGAGAAAAGGTGTGTTATCAAAGACCCAGAATAAATAAAACAAATCATAAAAGGCTACTGTGAAAAATTATAAGTGAACAAACTAGACAACTTAGATGAAATGGACAAATTCCTGGAAACACACAAACGAGCTACACTGACTCAGAAAGAAATCGAAGATCGCAACAAACCAATCACAAGTAAAGAGATTCAGTCATCAAAATCTTCCTACAAAGAAAAGCCCAGGGCCAGGTGGCTTCACAGGGAAATTTTATCAAACATTTCAAAAGGAACTAACACCAATCCTGCTCAAACTTTTCCAAACAATTGAAGAAAAAGGAACATCACCTAACTCATTTTATGAAGCTATCATTTTAATACCAAAACTGGGTAAAGACGCTATAAGAAAGGAAAACAACAGGCCAATCTCCCTAATGAACATAGATGCAAAAATTCTCAACAATATAGCAGCAAATCAAATCTAACAACACAATGAAAGAATTATACACCATGACCAAGTGAGGTATATACCAGGAATGCAAGTATGGTTCAACATTAGAAAATCAATTAATGTAATACAGCACATTAACAAATCAAAAGGGAAAACTCACATGATCATCTCAATTGATGTTGAAAAAGCAGTTGACAAAATTCAACATCCTTTTCTGATAGAAACTGTTCAAAAGATAGGAATCAAAGATAAATTCCTCAATATGATAAAGGGCATGCATCAAAAACCCATAGCCAACATCATACTTAATGGTGAGAGATTGAAAGCTTTCCCCCTAAGATCAGGAATGAGACAAGGATGCCCACTGTCACCACTATTATTCAACATTGTGCTAAAGATTCTAACTAGAGCTATCAGGCAGGACAAAGAAATAAAAGGCATACAAATTGGAAAGAAAGAATAAAACTTTCATTATTTGGAGATGACATTATGCTACACTTGGAAAATCCTGAGAAATCTACAGCAAAGTTACTTGAGCTAATCAACAAATTCAACAAGGTGATGGGATATAAAATTAATGTGCAAAAATCAATAACATTTCTATACACAAGCAATGACCTAGCTGAGGAGTCAGTTAAGGAAAAAATTCCATTCAAAATAGCAACTAAAAGAATCAAGTACTTAGGAATGAACTTAACTAGAGACATAAAGGACTTGTGACAGAAAACCATATAACATTGCTAAAAAAAAATAAAGAAGATAGAAATAAGCGGAAAGACATTCCCTGCTCATGGATAGGAAGGCTAAATATAGTTAAATTGTCAATACTTCTGAAATTGATCTACAGACTCAACACAGTACCAATCAAATTTCCAACAACCTACTTTGAAGATTTGGAAAAACTAACTACCAAGTTCATCTGGAAGGGAAAGAGACCCTGAATAGTTAAAAGCATCCTAAAAAGAAAAATGAGGTGGGAGGATTAACACTCCCTAAGTTTACAACCTATTACAAAGTCACAGCATGGTATTGGCAAAAAGATAGAAGTATTGACCAATGGAATTGAATTTAGAGTACAGAAACAGATAAAAAATATCTATGGTCAACTGATTTTTGACAAGACCTCCAAATCCACTGAACTGGGACAAAAATAACCTTTTCAATAAATGGGCATGGAAAAACTGGATACCAATAGCCAAAAGAATGAAAGAGGACCTCTATATTACACCTTATACAAAAATTAACTCAAAGTGGATCAAACACCTAAATATAAGAACTAGCACCACAATGCTACTAGAAGAAAATGTAGGGAAACATCTTCAAGACCTAGTAATAAGAGGTGGCTTCCTAAACTTTACTCAGAAAGAACAAGCAACAAAAGAAAAAATAGATAAATGGGAACTCTTCAAAATCAAAAGCTCCTGCACCTCAAAAGACTTTGTCAAAAAGATGAAGAAGCAGCCAACTCAATGGGAGAAAATATTTGGAAATCACATATTGGACAAAGGTTTGATATCCTGTATACATAAAGAAATCATACAACAAAAGAACAAACAACCAATAAAAAATGGCTGAAGATATGAATAGACATTTTTCTGAAGCACAAATACAGATGGCTCAAAGCACATGAAGAGATGCTCTTTTTTCATTAGCATTAGGGAAACGCAGATCTAGACTACAATGAGATACCACCTCACACCTATAAGAATGGATGCTATTAAACCAAAAAAAACACTAAATGCTGGAGACGATGTGGAGAAATTAGGACATTTATGTACTGCTGGTGGGCATGCATAATGGTACAGCCACTATGGAAAACTGTTTGGTTTTTCCTTAGGAAACTAAATACTGAGTTGCCCAATGATCCAGCAATAGCACTACTTAGTATATACCCAAGACAAGACTTAAGAAGAGTTTTAGATTTCCTATATGGCTAGGGTGTGTTATTGGTTTTCTTTCTTTTTGGAACAATGAAATTATGTAAAATTGAGAGTATTGATGAACTGTGGACTTTGGGCATTATACATGATGCCTGATAAATGCAGGGAGCTGAAGGATGCACTGACTGAGAAGTAGATTGGTGCATGATTGTGCATACATATAATGAAATGTTGTACTGTTACAAAAAGGAACAAAGTCGTGAGGCAGGCAATGATGTGGATGAATACATGGGGCATTTAGTGAGGCAAAATAAGCTAGAAATGAAAAAACAATTATGGCATGGTCTCTTTTAGAAAATGCTTATGAGAAAACAGGGGCCTAAATTTTAAGATCCTATAGCAGACCCATTTAGTCTGGAGTGGTAATTATTATTTCTGGATTTTGAGAGGCTGTTTTATATATATATGTAACCTGGTATTTAGAGATAAGAATGAAGCTGATCAGGTTGGGGTTAAAGTAATTCACAACCCAGGGTTAAGGAAGACATTGGCTATATTTCAGAATCACACATGTTCTTTGAGACCAAAGGAAGAAAGTTTATTTGGTCTGGAACCTGAATTTTCTTTAGCACATAATCTAACTCAACCTATCTCTATACCTCATTTGAGCAGTTTAAACACAAGAAGCCCAGAATAAGAAAGTGGTCCTTTAATCCTGTATAGCTTAATGTAATGCCTGGATATATCCTAGAGTATATTAGCCAGATGATTAAAAATATTGGCAAAGTCCCTTGAGGATTGGGACAAAAAAATATGGAACTATTAAACTTTACCATCATGGAATCCCCTGATACTCTGTCAAAATTTAGGAAAACCCAAGTCAATAGACCAAGCCCTTGATCTTGAGGCTTACTCTTGTGAAGCTTATGTAGGTAGTGGAGAATCCTAGCCTACCTATAGATATGCCTAAGAGTTACTTTTGGAGGACCTCTTTTGTTTCTCAGATGTGGCCTCACTCTCTCTAAGCCTAACTTTGTAAGTGAAATCATTGCCTTCCCCACTACATGGGACATGACATCCAGTGGGGTGGCATGGAAGATGACTCCCAAAGGTGAGTCTGGCCCTGGCACTGTGGGATCAACAATTCCATCCTGACCAAAAAGGGGAAAAGAAGTATCAGTGGCAGGGAGAGTTGGAATAGAGTTGAGAGGCTACTCTGGAGGTTGTTCTTACAAAAGCTTCAGTTAGACATTGCCACCTATCATAACTTGCCAAACAGGTCCTTCAACCAGGACCATTCCAGCCAATCCTAAAAACACCTAAGGCAATATATGAAATTCCACAAGGGTTCCATGCACTATCATATATTTGCAGAAACCTACAACCTCCAGATGGGTCCCTGGTCCAGATAAGTCCTGAAACCTAGCCTAGCCTCTCCAGAACATCAGATAGTTCCATCTCCCCACCCTATATTAGTGACAGACACTTCCAATATGAAAAATTTAGAATTGTCATAGCCTAAACACCCATAAAGAGAGGGATGGAAAAACCAAAGGTGATGGTGGATTTAAACAGAGAAGATAGGATTTAACAAATGAATATGAAGGCTGGATCATTAAATCAATATCTCTTTTAGTCTCCAGTAGTTTAGAGCAGCTAGAAGCAAAAACCTAAAGTTGTGGGATTGTAACCCATGCCAAACTCTGAAGTATGTTCTACAATTAATTGTGGTGCTGAGCTTTGAAATTTATTGCTTTTTTGTATATATGTCATTTTTCACAAAAAAGTAAAAACGTCAATTGTGATGATAAAAAAATATTTATTCCTTCTAACCTACTATATTCAGGAGCAACTGAAAGGAAAAATCTGTGATAAACATATGGTAACCCATGACAAACCCTGGGATCTGTCCTGTAACTTCTTGTTGAAGAGTGCTTTGAAAGCTATTGCTTTTTTTCTTTCCTTGCTTTGTATATATGTTATATTATACAATAAAAAAGTTTTAAAAAATCTTACAACCAAAATTCAGCTTTTGCAGGTCTTTATTTGTTCAATAAATTGTAAATAACTGTTCCTAGGTTTCACTCTTTTTAGTGCACTAGAGACTGAAATTTAGTGTAATGCCCTACTTTATATTTCTTTGACTTAACATTGGTTTCAGAAATAATCTTTGCTACCTAGAATCTACAATCTCTATTTCATTGCAACACCACATAATGGCTTTGTAAAATTGGAAATATTTTTGAGCATCTGTCAATAGAAATGCCAAATTATTGATTGCTATTGTTGCTGCTTCAAATAAGCATAAAATTAATGTGCAAGGAAGGCCATTCTTTCATTTTTATTACTTGGAGCTTGAGGGTGGGAAGAAGAGGTACCTTTTATTAAAATGAAAATAGGTACTGCTATTTTAAAATTCTTCATCATTGAATGTGATGAGACCTTTCAAACATGATTTGAGAACCTGTACAAATACAAGCAGAGTTATTTTCCTGTTTACATTTTTTGTTTGTTTTGGGGGGGAAATGGTGGGTATCTCATTACTGTGTACTTCATTGTTATATTGCCATAAAAATTTTAATACAACCATTGCATATTTGCTTCTGATGTATCTCTTTGTAAACTGAGCACTTTTGGGGCCAATGGAGAAATACAGCATTCACTTCCTTCTCTCTTCCCCTGCCTGCAGCAGAAATGTGTTTCACATTAACCAGTCATGAGTTCAAAATCCTGCCATTTTTAAAACCCACAAAATGCTGATCCAGTCCAAAAGTAATGCAAATGTGTGAAAACTTGGTTTTTGGTATTTGTGAGTGTCTTTTTTTATTAGATAAGAATGTATGAACATTGAAGTTATAAATATTTCTTTAAAAATGAGAAGGTGGATAGAAGCATATCCAGTACCTTTTATTGTACTATAAAAACTGGCAAAATCTTGTGGAATGGTTGGCAGTTACAGCTGGAAAGTCACTTCAGAAAATATACAATCAAGATATTTCATGGCATATTAAAAGAAAAATCTTAAAAGCAGTAATGGCTTTTTTTTCCCCATGGGCTGGCACTGGGAATTGAACCTGGGTGTCTGGCATGGCAGGCAAGAACTCTGCCACTGCACCACCATCACCCACCCAGTATTGTTTTTTGTTTGGATTTTTTTCACCTCAGTTTTTTTTTTTAATACCCTTCATTGGCATTGTTCTTTGACAATAAAGAAGAGACAGATGCATACTTGTTCAATTTTTCAAATGTATTTTGCCTGTATATAAACAAGGCTATTTAAAGAAGTAATATTGTTTTTTCCCCTATCAACTGATACTGAGTAAGAAGATGAATTTGCCGATTTCCCCCTGCATAATCTCTTGCAATATCTTTAGCCCAATTTGGCAATGTTTTTAAGCTTTCACATCATGCACTCCTATGCTTGTCTCTTATGAAGATAAATAAAACCAAGCTCTCTTCCCATAATGTTATCCTGTAGTTTACTTTACATGTGTTTATTTCATAAACATGATACAACAAGACTTCGGACTTTGTATTATGTGTATGGTTTGTCAAGGTTCATGCATAATGTCTCAGGAGAACAAAATGACAATTCATAAATAAAATAAATAAATAAATATACTGGGAATATAAGTAATAGTGTTGTATTGTAGGCAAATTTGATTGAAAGGGATTGTTAAAGTCATATGTATAATCAATTAACACTACAAATATAAATAAGTTCTTGCATGAACTACAATAAATATACGACACTTGTACAAACAGTTAATAAGAGTGGTAATGGGGAAATTTTATCTATCGTGAGCTATGGACTATAGTTAACATTAAAACCTTGATATTCTTTCAACAACCGTGACAGGCATACAACACCAATACTAGGGGTCAATAGTAGGAGGGGATAAGGGATATGGGTGTTTTGGGATTTCATTTGTTGCTTCTACTAATATTTTTCCCTTTGGAGCAATGAAAATGGTCTAAAATTGAATGTGATGATGATTACACAACTAAGTGATGATCTTGTGAGATATTGATTGTGTATTTTAGATGGAATATATAGTATGTAAATATATCTCAATAAATCTTCAGACTGAAGAAAAAGAAACTTGAATAAATAAATAAATAAATAAATAAGCAAGCAAATACCTAAATGTATACATATATAAAATATCTATTTAATATAAATATACCAGTTATTCCTAAGAGTATGACAACAAAATTGCAAATGTAATGCTATAAATAATGACTATTTTTCACTTGGGATAAAGTTTCCTTGACAGCAACATGATACAAATATCTACGTATTTCAAAGAATCTAGAAGTGAAGAGGGGTGTTGAAAACAGTTAGATGACAAAAAGAGACTCTAGGGATGGTGAAGATATTGATATTTAAGATGCATATGAAGAATTAAAATTATTTTATAAAATATGGTGAAGCCATATAGCTCAATTAATATTTAGGTAATGTAGGTTTTGGGGGTGTTTTTTTTTTAGTGCTTTAAACTGTGTTTATCAAATAAAGAATGAGTTAAAAATCAGAAAAAAGGTTAGTTGTTAGTTTTTTCTTTCAAACATAATATTTGAAATATAGATATTTCCTTTGATTCCACTTACATTCAATTTAAAAAAATTTTTTTATTGTATAGTATAACATATATACAAAGCAAAGAAATAAAAAAGCAATTGTTTTCAAAGCTCTCTTCAACAAGTAGTTACAGGACTAATCCCAGAGTTTGTCATGAGCTACCATATGATCCTCTCATATTTTTCCTTCTAGCTGCTACAGAATATAGGGGGCTAGAAAGCTTAACTAATTTTTATCACCACAATTGACTTTTTTCCCTTCATTTTGTGAAAAATAGCATATATACAAAAACCTATAAATGTCAAAGCACAGCACCACAATTAGCAGTAGAACATATATCAGAGTTTGACATGGGCTACAATTTCACAATCTTAGGTTTTTACTTCCAGCTGCTCTAAAATACTGGAGACTAAAAGAGATATCGATTTAACGATTAAGCCTTCATATTCATTTGCTAAATCGTATCTTCTCTGTTTAACTCCACCATCACCTTTGATTTTTCCATCCCTTTCTTTATGGGTGTTTAGGTTATGGCAAGTCTAAATTTTTCATATGGAAAGTGTCTGTCACTAATATGGGGTGGGGAGATGGAACTATTTGATGTTCTAGAGAGGCTAAGCTAGGTTTCAGAACTTATCTGGACCAGTGACCCATCTGGAGGTTGTAGGTTTATGCAGATATATGATAGTGCATGGAACCCTTGCAGAATTTCATATATTGCCCTAGGTGTTCTTTATCATTGGCTGAAATGATCCTGGTTGGGGATGGCAGGTTATGATAGATAGCAAGGTCTAACTGAAGCTTGCATAAGACCAACCTTCAGAGTAGCCTCTCAACTCTATTTGAACTCTGTACTACTGATACTTTATTAATTACACTTTTTACTCCTTTTGATCAGGATGTAATTGTTAATCCCATGGTGCCAGGTCTGGCTTCATCCCTGGGACTCATCTCCCACGTTGCCAGGGAGACTTTCATGCCTGGATGAAATGTCCCATGTAGGGGGGAAGGCAATGATTTCACTTGCAGAGTTGGGCTTAGAGAGATTTAGGCCACATCTGAGTAACAAAAGAGGTCCTACAGAAGTAACTCTTAGGCATACCTATAGGTAGTCTAAGCTTCTCTGCTACCTACATAAGCTTCACAGGAGTAAGCCTCATGATCAAGGGCATGGCCTATTGATTTGCTTGTCCTTAAAGTTTGACACAGTATCAGAGGATTTCCTGATGGTAAGGTTTAATAGTTCCATAGTCTTTCTCCCCTCCCTCCAGTGACTTTGCAATACTTTTTGATTATCTGCTTAATATAGTCTAGGATGTTTCCAGGCATTACCATAATCTATACAGGATTAAAGGACCTCTTTCTTATTCTGTGCTCTCTGTGTTTCAATTGTTCAAATGAGTTATAAGATACATTGAGTTAGATTATGGACTACAGAAAATTTCAGTTCCATATCAAATAAATATTTCTTCCCTTGGTCTCAAAGAGTACGTATGGTTCTAAAATATAGACACTGTCTTCCTCACAACTATGTTCTCAATGACGTTAACAGCCTCTCAAGATCCAGAAATAATAATCACCACTCCAAACTTAATGTGTCTGTGCTAAAAGCTTACAATCTAGGCCCCTGTTTTCTTGTAAGCATTTTCTAAAGATGTCCATACCATTCCTGTCCTTTTGTTTCTGGCTTATGTGTTTCACCAAATGTCCCACATGTTCATTCATATCATTGTATGCCTTGCAACTCTGTTTCTTTTTGTAGCAGCACAACCTTCATTCATAACTATAAATGATCAATCTCCAATCTACCTCTCCATTAGTGCATCCTTCAGCCAACTGCATTCATTGGACATCATGTAGAGGGCCCAAAGTCCACAGTCCATCAACATTCTCAGTTTTAGATAATTTCAGTTTTCCCAAGAGAAAAAAAACCCAAAAACACACCCTCACCAAATAGGAAATCTCAAACTCCTCTTAACTCTTGTCTCTTCCCCCACTATTTACTTCTGCTATTGCTGTGGTAGTGCTGATGGTTTCCTTTTGAAAGTAGCTCATAGCATGCAATAGTAGTTTTCCCCCTGTACCCTGGACTCAAACACTCTTTGTACAAGAATCATATCTTTGAAGTAATTCTTGTGAGATTTCATATTTCTAGTGTTAATCAGTGGGACACATAGGTCTATACAACCCCTTTCAATCTTGCTCATCTTCAATATGGTAATATTACTCATAGACTAGAGAACCACCTTCACCCCTAACTATTCCCTTACATTGGAGTTCAACCCATTAGCTAACGATTCACCCATCTCTCACTTCTATATATCTTTAAGTCCCCTGTATTCTGTATTATAAGTCTCTGATTATATCCTCATGCTAGTTATAAAAGAGGAATCATACAGTATCTATCCTTTTGTGTGTGGCTAATTTCACTCAAAATTATGTCCTCAAGGTTCATCCATATTGTCATGTGCTTCAGGATGTCATTTTGTCTTACTGCTGCATAATATTCCATCGCATGTATATACCACCTTTTGTGGATCCTACTCATCTGTTGATGGACATTTGGCTTGTTTCCATCTTTTGGTGATTGTGAATAATGCTGGTATGAACATCGGTGTGCAAATGTCTGCTTGTGTCATTGCTCTCAGTTATTCTGGGTATATACCAAGTAGTGCTATTGCTGGGGTCATGGGGCACCTCAATATTTAGTTTCCTAAGAAACTGCCAAACAGTGTGCCATAGGGTTGCACAATTGCACATTCTCACCAGCAGTGCATAATAACTGTCCCAGTTTCTCCACATCCTCTCCAACATTAATATTTTCCTTTTTGTTTAATAGCAGCCATTCTTATAGGTGTGAGATGGTTTCTCACTGTAGTCTTGATCTGCATTTCCCTTATAACCAGTGAAAACGAGCATCTCTCCACATGCTTTTGAGCCATCTGTATTTGCTCTTCAGAAAAATGGCTATTCAAATCTTTAGCCCATTTTAAAATTGGGTTGTTTGTTCTTTTGTTGTTGAGTTGTATGATTTTTTTGTATAAACAAGAAATCAAACATTTGTCCAATATGTGAATTCCAAATATTTTCTCTCATTGAGATGCACGCCTCTTCACCTTTTTGACAAAGCCTTTGAGGTGCAGAAGCATTTGATTTTGAGCAGTTCCAATTTATCTATTTTTTCTTTTGTTGCTTGTGCTTTGGGTATAAAGTTTAGGAAGCTACCTCCTATTACTAGGTCTTGAAGTTGTTTCTGTACATTTTCTTCTAGAACTTTTATGGTGCTAGTTTGTATATTTAGGTGTTTGATCCACTTTGAGTTAATTTTTATGTAGGGTGTAAGATAGGGGTTCTCTTGGCTGTTGATTGATATCCAGTTCTCCCATGCCCAATTATGGAAAAGACTATTTTGTCCCAGTTCAGAGGATTTGGGATCCTTGTTAAAAATCAATTGACCATACATTTGGTGGTCTATTTCTGCACTCTCAATTGGATTCCCTTGGTCAATGCTTCTATCTTTGTGCCAGTACCATGCTGTTTTGACCGCTGTGGTTTTATAATAGACTTTAAAGTCAGGGAGTGTTAATCCTCCCACTTTGTTCTTCTTTTTTAGGATGCTTTTAGCTATTCAGGGACTCTTTCCCTTCCAGATGAATTTGGTAGTTAGCTTTTCCAAATCTTGAAAGTAGACTGTTGGAATTTTGATTGGTACTGTGATGAATCTGTAGATTAATTTGGGAGAATTGATATCTTAGCTATATTTAGCCTTCCTTCCATGAGCAGGGAATGTCTTTCCACCTATTTAGATCTCCTTTGATTTCTTTTAAGAATGTCATGTAGTTTTCTGTGTACAAGTCCTTTATATCCCTAGTTAAGTTCATTCCTAAGTATTTGATTATTTTAGTTTCTATTTTGAATGGAATGTTTTCCTTAACTGACTCCTCACTAGGTCATTGCTTGTGTATAGAAATGTTACTGAATTTTGCACATTAATTTTATATCCTACCACCTTGCTGAATTTGTTTATCAGCTCAAGTAACTTTGCTGTAGATTTCTTAGGATCTTCCAAGTATATTATCATGTCATCTGCAAATAATGAGAGTTTTAATTCTTTCTTTCCAAATTGGATGCCTTTTATTTCTTTGTCCTACCTGATTGCTCTAGCTAGATCTTCTAACACAATGTTGAATAATAGTGGTGACAGTGTGCATTCTTGTCTTGTACCTGATATTACAGGTAAGGCTCTCAGTCTCTCTCCATTGAATATGATTCTGGCTATCGGTTTTTCATATATTCCCTTTGTCATATTGAGGTAGCCACCTTTGATTTATATCTTTTGGAGTGTTTTTATCAGAAAAGGATGGTGAATTTTGTCAAATGCTATTTCAGCACCAATCGAGATGATCATGTGATTTTTTCATTTTGATATGTTAATGTGCTCTACTACATTAATTGATTTTCTTGTGTTGAAACATCCTTGCATTCCTGCTATAAACCCCACTTGCACATGGTATATAATTCTTTTAATGTGTGTTGATTTCGATTTGCTGCTATATTGTTGAGAATTTTTGCATCTGTGTTCGTTAAGGAGATTTGTCTGTAGTTTTTCTTTCTTACAGCATCTTTACCCGGTCTTGGTATTAAAATGATATTAGCTTCATACAATGAGTAAAGAAGAGTTCTTTTTTTCCTCAAATTTTGGAAAAGTTTTAGCAGGATTGGTATTAGTTCTTTGTGGGATGTTTGATGAAATTCCCCTGTGAAGCCATCTGGCCCTAGGCTTTTCTTTGTAGGAAGATTTTTGATGACTGACTGAACATCTTTACTTATGATTGGCTTGTTGAGATCTTTTCTTTCTTCCTGAGACAGTGTAGATTGTTTGTGTGGCTACAGGAATTGTTCCATTTCATCTAAATTGTCTAGTTTGTTGGTGTATAGTTGTTCATAGTAACCGCTTATGATTTCTTTCATTTCTTTGGGGTCTGTGATGATGCACCCTATTCTCATTTCTGACTTTGTTTAATTGTATTCTCTCTCTTTTTTCTTTGCCAGTCTTGATAGTGGCCCATCAATGTGGTTGATTTTCCCAAAGAACCAACTTTTGACTGTTGTTTTTTCTTTTTTACCTTTTTTTACTCTATAGTATAACATATATACAAAGGAAAGAAATAAAAATGTAATAGTTTTCAAAGCATGGTCAAAAAGTAGTTACAGGATAGATCCCAGAGTTTGTCATGGGCTACCATACAATCCTCTCATATTTTTCCTTTTAGCTGCTCCAGAATATGGGAGGCTAGAGGGTTTAAATACTTTTTTATCATCACAATCAACTTTTTCCCCCTTCTTTTCTTGTGAACAATAACATATATACAAAAAAGCTATAAATTTCCAAACACAGCACCACAATTAGTTGTAGAACATATTTCAGACTTTGATATGGGTTTCAAATTCACAATTAGGTTTTTACTTCTAGCTGCTCTAAAATACTGGAGACTAAAAGAGATATCAATTTAATGATTCAGCATTCATATTCATTTGTTAAGTCCTGTCTTCTATGTATAATTCAACCATTACCTTTGATCTTTCCATACCCCTCATAAGGGTTTTTTGGGCTATGGCAATTCTAAATTTTTTTATTAATTTTTAAATTAAAAAAATATTATAAGAAAGAAACACAAATATTCTTAACATATGATCATTCCGTTCAACATATATTATCAGTAATTCACAATATCATCAAAGTTGCATATTCATCATCATGATCATTTCTTAGAACATCTGCATCAATTCAGAAAAAGACATAAAAGGACAACAGAAAAATAAAATGAAAACGGAAAAAAAAATTATCGTACTCTACCTCTTACCCCTTCCTTTCATTGGCCACTAGCATTTCAACCTAAATTTATTTTAACTTTTGTTCGCCCTATTATTTATTTTTATTCCATATGTCTATGCATCTGTTGACAAGGTAGATAAAAGGAGCATCAGACACAAGGTTTTCACAATCACACAGTCACATTGTGAAAGCTATATCATTATTCAGTCATCATCAAGAGACATGGCTACTGGAACACAGCTCTACATTTTCAGGCAGTTCCCTCCAGCCTCTCCATTACATCTTGGATAACAAGGTGATATCTACTTAATGCGTGAGAATAACCTCTAGGATAACCTTTTGACTCTGGAATCTCTCAGCCATTGACTCTTTGTCTCATTTCACTCTTCCCCTTTTTTGTCGAGAAGGTTTTCTCAATCCCTTGATGCTGGGTCTCAGCTCATTCTAGGGTTTGCTCAATCCCTTGATGCTGATTTCCTAGAAATTCTAGGATTTCTGTCCCACATTGCCAGGAAGGTGCACAAACCTGGGAGTCATGTCCCACGTAGACAGGGGGAGGGTCGTGAGTTTGCTTGTTGTGTTGGCTGGAGAGAGAGGCCACATCTGAGCAAAAAAAGAGGCTCTCTTGGGGCTGACTCTTACACCTAATTTTAAGTAGGCTTGACCTATCCTTTGTGGGGTTAAGTTTCATATGAACAAATCCCAAGACTGGGAGCTCAGCCTATAGCTTTGGTTGTCCACACTGCTTGTGAGAATATCAAGAATTCAACTTGGGGAGGTTGAATGTTCCCCCATTCTCACCATTCCCTGAAGGGGACTTTGCAAATACTTTTCCAGTCACTGATCAAATCACTCTGGGATTCATCGGGGCATCACTCTGGACAAACCAACAAAATCTCATGTCCTACCCAAGGTTCCATGTACTTATGGTGTTCAACCAAGCTATCTACATGAGTTATATTAGGAAATGCACTAGTCAAAATATAAATTTTACCAAACAATTTTTGTTTTAGTCACACATAAGTTGAAATTTAAAAATATTGATTACCATCTATTTTCAACACCCTGCAGTAATGACATTCCTTTGTTCTTCCTCATGCAAAACCTTTTTTTAAATTTGTACATTTAGTCACTATCGTTATATGCTCTAGGCATTCCTAGCTTATACCATCTCAATATTTATTGTCTATCTTTCTTTCTGATTTCATTTATACAGAAATTTGTACAGTCACTGTCATTATACACACTAGGCATTCCTAGATTATACTATCTCAGTCTTTATCGTCTATCTTTCCTTCTGATTTCATTTATGTCCCCAGCCCTCTTCCCGCTATCATTCTCATATTTAGCTTCATTCAGTGTTCTAACATCATTGTATTACACTTAGGTGGTATTGTGCTGTCCATTTCTGAGTTTTTATATTCAGTCCTGTTGCACAGTCTGTATCCCTTTAGCTCCAGTTACACAATATCTTACCCTATTTCTATCTCCTGATGATCTCTGTTACCAATGAAATATTCCAAGTTTATTCACTAATGTCAGTTCATATCAGTGAGACCATACAGTATTTGCCCTTTTGTTTTTGGCTAATCTCACTCAGCATAATGTCCTTAAGGTCCATCCATGTTGTTACATACTTCATAACTTTATTCTGTCTTACAGCTGCATAATATTCCATCGTATGTATATGCCACAGTTTGTTTAGCTGCCCGTCTGTTGATGGACATTTTGGCTGTTTCCATCTCTTGGTAATTGTAAATAATACTGCAATAAACATTGGTACAAATGTCCATTTGTGCCCTTGCCCTCATGTCCTTTAAGTAGAGACAGCATATAGATGGATCCTGTTTTTAAATCCATTCTGCCAGTCTATGTCTTTTGATTGGGGAGTTTAATCCATTAACATTTAGTGTTATTACTGCATGGGTAGTACTTTCTTCTACCATGTTACCTTTTGGATTTTATATGTCATATCTAATTTTCCTTCTTTTTACCTTTACTCATAGTCTTCCTTTCTACACTCTTCTCCAGACCTCTCTCTTCTGTCTTTTCATATCTGTCTCAAGTGCTCCCTTTAGTATTTCTTGCAGAGCTGGTCTCTTGGTCACAAATTCTCTCAGTGATTTTTTCGTCTGAAAATGTTTTATTTTCTCTCTCATTTTTGAAGAACAATTTTGCTGGATATAGAATTCTTGGTTGGCAGTTTTTCTCTTTTAATAATTTAAATATATCATCCCACTGTCTTCTTGCCTCCATGGTTTCTGCTGAGAAATCTACACATAGTCTTATTGGGCTTCCCTTGTATGTGATGGATTGCTTTTCTCTTGCTGCTTTCAAGATTCTCTCTTTCTCTTTGACCTCCGACATTCTGAGTAGTAAATGTCTTGGAGTATGTCTATTTGGATCTATTCTCTTTGAGGTACGCTGCACTTCTTGGATGTGTAATTTTAAGTCTTTCATAAGAGTTGGGAAATTTTCAATGATAATTTCCTCCATTAGTTTTTCTCCTCCTTTTCCCTTCTCTTGTCCTTCTGGGACACCCACAACACATATATTCATGCGCTTCATATTGTCCTTCAAGTCCCTGAGTCCCTGCTCATATTTTTCCATTTTTTCCTTATATTTTCTTTTTCTTGTCAGATTTCAGATGTTCCATCCTCCAGTTCACTAATCCTATCTTCTGCCTCTCAAACTCTACCATTGTAGGTTTCGATTTTTTGTTTCATCTCTTCTACCATGCCTTTCATTCCTATAAGTTCTGTGATTTGTTTTTTCAGACTTTTGATTTCTTCTTTCTGTTCATTCCTTGCCTTCTTTATATCCTCCCTCAATTCATTGATTTGGTTTTTGATTTGGTTTTCCATGTCTGTTCATATATTCTGCATTAATTGTTTCAGCTCCTGTATCTCATTTGAATTGTTGGTTTGTTCCTTTGACTGGGCCATATCTTCAATTTTCCTAGTGTGATTTGTTATTTTTTGCTGGCATCTAGGCATTTAATTACCTTAATTAGTTTATTCTGGAGATTGCTTTCACTCCTTCTACCTAGGATGAATTTGTTGTCTATCTGTTCTTTGACATTCAGTTCTGCTTTTTTTCTGGACCTCTAGCTTAGGTTTTGTTTAACAGAGGAGAATTTTTCAGTTCTTGTTTTCTTGTTTCTTGCCCTGCTTGTATGGTGCCTTTTCCCCCCACCCTTAGGAGGGTCTACATAGGTATTATAAACCCCAGCTGGATTTTCCCAGACCAAACTGGCCTCCCATCAGGAGGAAAGAGTCACCTGCATCAGTTATCCCTGATGGTGAGTGAAGTCTCTGGGCACTGTTTTTCTTATCCTGCCCAGTATGTGGTGCTTGTTTGCCTGCAGGTCCCACCAGCATAAGATGATGTGGTACATTTAACTTTGGCAGACTCTCTCTGCTGGGGATGTGGTGGAGACAGAGGAGAGGTTGTAGGCTTGTTTTAATGGCTTCAAATTACCAAGCCCTGGTGTCTGAATTCCTTGAGGGAGGGATTCCACCTGAGTTGGGCTTCACCCCTCCCCTGGGGAAGGCACAGGCTCCAGACAAGCCCTCAAACGAGCTTTGTTTCTGCCTATGCCTGGTGCAGTTGCAGCCTGAGAAGCCCTGCCGCTGTATCCAAAGGCAGTCAAGCCTTTGTAGAAACACAGCCAGAAAAACCTCTGTTTCCTTTTTTTTTTTTTCCTTTTTCCATCAGCTCTGCCCCCTTGGTACTGGGGCAAAAATGAGCAACCTCCACTTTAACCAGGTTTACCTGAGCTGGGGGCCTATTTTTAGCAGTCATAATTTGATAATTAATTGCACAATTGGTGTTTGGTTGGGCTTAGCCCCTAGTGCTGTTGAAGTCTCTTTCCTTTCCCCTCTGGGAAGCAGCTTGTGGGGGAGGGGCGCTGGCTGCCGCATCTTGGGGAACTCACGATTCTGGGGGGGCTTGCAGCTGGTCCAGCTGGTCCAGACTGGGGTACGCTGTGTGTCCGGTCACTGACATGGATGCAGGAGCTGTTCTATACTGTTTCTGGTTATTTAGTAGTTGCTCTGGAGGATGAATTAAAATGCGCACATTGCTAAGCCACCATCTCAGCCCGGAAGTCTTCATAATTCTAAATTTTTGATATTGGGGGGTCTGTCACTAATATAGAGTAGGGAATTATCTGATGTTCTGGAGCTATCTGATGTTCTGGAGAGGCTGATCTAGGTTTCAGGACTTTATCTGGACCAGGGACCCTTCTAGAGGTTGTAGATTTCTGGCAAGTTACTCTACTTCCTGGAACCCTTCTGGAATCTTATAAAGTGCCCTAGGTGTTCTTTAGGATTGGCTGGGATGGTCACGGTTGGGGGTTGGCTGGTTATGATAGGTAGCAAGATCTACCTGAAGCTTGTGTAAGAGAAACCTTCAGAGTAGCCTCTCGACTCTATTTGAACTCTCTCTGCCACTGATACTTTAACAATTACACATCTTTTCCCCCATTTGGTCAGGACATAATTGTTGATCTCACAGTGCCAGGTCTGGATTCCTCCCTGGGAGTCATCTCCCATGTCACCAAGGAGACTTTCACACCTGGATGTCATGTCCCATGTAGGCTGGAGGGCAATGACTTCATTTGCAGAGTTGGGCTTAGAGAGAGTGAGGCCACATCTGAGCAACAACAGAGGTCCTCCAGAAGTAAGTCTTAGTCATGCCAATAGGTAGTCTAAACTTCTATGTTACCTACATAAGCTTCGCAAGAGTAAGCCTCATGATCGAGTGCATGGCATATTCTTTTTGAGTATCCCTAAAGTTTGACACAGTATCAGGGGATTCCTGATGGTAAGATTTAATAGTTCCATAGTCTTTCTCCCCTCCCTCATGGGACTTTGCCAATGCTTTTTGATTATCTGGTTATATACTCTAGGGTGTTTCCAGGCATTACAATAATCTATACAGGATTAAGGGACCTATTTCTCATTCTGTGCTCTCTGTGTCTCAGTTGTTCAAATGAGCTATAGAGATAGGTTGAATTAGATTATGCACTACAGAAAATTTCGGTTCCAGATCAAATAAACCTTTCTTCCACTGGTCTCAAAGAGTATGTGTGGTTCTAAAATATGGACAGTCTTCCTTACCCCTATGTCCTTACCCCTATGTTCTTAATTAATTTATCTCCAACCTGTTTGGCTTTGTTCTTATATCTAAATATCAGGTTATATGTATAAAATAGCCTTTCAAAATCCAGAAATAATTATCACCACTCCAGACTTAATTTGTCTGCTCTAAAAGCTAGCAGTCTAGACCACTGTATTCTTATAAGCATTTTCTAAAGATGACCATACCATTGTTGTTTTTTTGTTTCTGGCTTGTTTTGTCTCACCAAATGTCCCACATATTCATTCACATCATTGCATGCCTCACAACATTGTTCCTTTTTTGTAGCAGCACATCCTTCATTCATAAGTATACACCAACGTTCACCATTCTACTTATCCATCAGTGTATCCTTTAGCCACCTACATTCATAGGGCATCATGTAGAGGGCCCAGAGTCCGCAGTCCATCAACATAGTCAATTTCAGTTAATTTCATTGTTCCCCAGAGACAGAAAACCAATAAATACATCCTCACCAAATAGGACAGCTTAACCTCCCCTTAACTCTTGCCCTCACCCCATTATTTACCTCTGCTGTTGTTGTGGCAGTGCTGATGGTTTCCTTTTGAAAATAGCTCACAGCATGCAATAGCAGTTTTCCCCATGTATACTGGACTTAAACATTCTTTATACAAGAATCATATCTTTGAAGTAATTCTTAGAAGAATTTATTCATATTTCTAGTGTAAGTCAGTGGGATGCATAAGTGTATACAACCCCTTTCAATCTTTTTCATCTTCAAAGTGGTAATATTACTTCTAGACCCAGTAGAGAATTGTTGCTGCCATTTTATGTTTACTCTTTTTATATTTTGGTCTGGGTTTACATCTCAGCAGGTGGCACTGAGAGTGTAGCCTGGATTCTCTCAAGATGACAAAGAGCACTCCCATGGGGTGAGGACAATCCAAGAGTAAAGAACCTTTTGTAAGGCAACTTGAGCCTTAGAAGGTAAAACTTGATAGCCAACTTAGGCTAGGAAATTATGCCTGGCAATAGTGTCTGTGTTAGTCAGGGTTCTCTAGAGAAACAGAACCAACAGGAGAGATCTGTAAATATGAGATTTATAAAGGTGTCTCATGCAATCATGGGATAGGAAGAGTCCGAAATCTGTAGGGTAGGTTATGAAGCTGGCAGCTCTGACGAGGGCCTGGATGTACTCCACAGGACAGAGTCACTGGCCAGAGAAGCAGTGAAAGTCTCTCTTCTTCTTTCATAGCCTAATTGGCTTTGATAATTGGATTATCTCATTATGGGGTGCCTTAATTGATCACAGATGTAATCAGCCACAGATGCAATC
The DNA here is from genome assembly GCF_023851605.1 of Tamandua tetradactyla. Lineage (NCBI taxonomy): Eukaryota > Metazoa > Chordata > Mammalia > Pilosa > Myrmecophagidae > Tamandua > Tamandua tetradactyla. The sequence goes on along the minus strand of NC_135353.1, from coordinate 58,438,735 downwards.
AACTGACTGATAATTTAATACACAAGCCTTCTGGTTTATCAATCAGCCATGAAATATCCTTGCTACAATGGTCATGCCAGTGTTTGCCTGACCAGACAGCTAAGCATAATCACTTAGCCAAGCTGATGTCAGAACTTAACCATCACAGCCCACCCCTTGCCTACTTAGCAGCTGTACACATCACATGGAAACATGCTTAATTTCCAAATACAACACAATAACAGATGTATGTTTTGCTTAAAAATATTCAACTGTCCTGGTACAATTGGAAATGCACTACATCTCTCCAGAATAGGGTGCAAGTCCTTGGGTACAATTCTCTCTTAAACTTCACATCTTATGACTTAAATACTATAACATGAACAACACAACTTATGTCATATTATAAGAGGAAACCAAGATATTTGCTTATGTACAAATGCAAACATACTCATAACAATACAGGGAGGAAATATTCATGCAATCACAGTCCTCATTTCTGTAATTTGTCACATGTTTGTAGTTCATATTTATTACTACCTTATTCTAATACCCATTCCATGTTCCCTTTACCATCAGCAAGCACTTAAGTTGGCTGTAGTTCTTTGCCAGGTGGGGTGACCCAGACCTTTATTTCTGAAGTTTCTGGGACATTGGTATTCCCGCCTGGATTGGGTTGTTGCATTGACTTTAATCACAGGACATGGTAGTACTAAGAGATGCCCCAGGGGATCCCCTGTATTCAAGGAAAATACTTCTTTACATCCGTTGTGTAGTTGCAGTCCTAGTTCTCCTTGATAGTCATGAAAATCACCCCAGACAAAATGTAAACTCCCTTTCATGCCTGTTGATTCTGTGGCATAAGAAGCCAAAGTAGCCAGGTGGCACTCTTAATTTCCGATTCAATGGAATCATTGTTGTGTCTCCTGGAAGGAGCACTCCTCCTTTTGGAACTAAGATGTGTAGAGCAGCAGAGCTTAAGGTTTCAGGGACAAGAAGCAAAAACTTTCCTAGTTGGTCATCCATGAATCCTGGCTAAAGGAGAAAACACCATAGAGTGGACACTGATTCAGAGCACACACAGCCTGCAGGAGAACATTGCCCCTCTCTGCAAGGTATTGCCACCTAGTTGTCACTGTAATTGGGTCTTCCAAAGCCCATTCCAGCATTCTATCAACCTAGCTGCCTCTGGATGATGGGGAACATGGTAAGACCAGAGAATTCCATGAGCAAATGCCCATTCCCACACTTCATTTCTTTGATCAGAAGCAATGCTGTGTGGAATACCATGATGGGGGATAAGGCATTCCGTAAGTCCATGTATGATAGTTTTTGCAGAAGCATTGCATTCAGGGAATGCAAACCCATTAACTGGAGTATGTGTCTATTCCAGTTAGAACAAATTGTGGCCCTTCCATGATGTAAGTGTTCCAGTGTAATCAGCCTGCCACCAGAGAGCAGGCTGATCACCTCGGTGAATGGCGCCATATCAGGGGCTGAGTGTGGATTTCTTTTGCTCGTGGCAGGTTGAGCACTTAGCAGTGGCTGTAGCCAAGTCAGCCTTTGTGAGTGGAAGTCCATATTTCTGAGTCCATGCATAATCTCCATCCGTACCACCAGGGACACTTTGTTCATGAGTTCATTCGGCAATGGCAGTAGTGGCTGAAGAAAGGGCATGATTTGTATCAATGGACAGGTCATCTTATCCACTTGATTATTAAAACCTTCCTCTGCTGAAGTCACCCTCTAATGAACACTCACATGGGACACAAATATCTTCAATTTCTTTGCCCACTCAGAAAGGTCTATCCACATATCTCTTCTCCAGCTTTCTTTGTCACCAATTTTCTTATCATGCTCCTTCCAAGTCCCTGACCATCCAGCCAAGCCATTAGCAACAGCCCACGAGTCAGTTAATATGCAAATACACCTCTGGTCAGTTCTCCTTCCAAGAAAATTGAACAACTAGATGCACTGCTTGAAGTTTTGCCCACTGGAAGGATTTCCCCTCACCACTGTCCTTTAAGGATTTCCTAGAATGGGGTTGTATTGCTGCAGCTGTCAACTTCCAGGTGGTCCCTCCATAGCATGCAGAACCATCTGTAAACTAGGCCTGAGTTTTCTCTTCTTCAGTCAACTGACTATAAGGAACTCCCCATAAGGCCATATCTCTGATCTGGGAAAGAGATGGTAATGAGTCAGAAATGGGGGCATGGCATATAGGCCACCTCTTCATGCAACTTACTTCTGCCTCCAAGAACAGCTCATGCCCTATCTCTAACATACCATTTCCATTTCATGATGGAGTGCTGTTGTACATGCCCAACTTTATGGCTTGGTGGGTCAGACAACACCTAGCTCATGATAGGTAACTCAGGTCTTACGGTAACTTGGTAGCCCATGGTTAAGCATTCAGTCTCTACTAAGGCCCAACAGCTGGCTAAAAGCTGTTTCTCAAAAGGAGAGTAGTTTTGGCAGCAGATGGTAAGGCTTTCCTTTGAAATCCCCTAAGGGTCTGCATTGGGATTCTTCTATAGGGACTTGCCAAAGTCTCCAGAGAGCATCCCTATTTGCCACTGACACTTCCAGCAGCATTGGATCTGCTGTATCATATGGCCCAAGTGGCAGAGCAGCTTGCACAGCAGCCTGGACCTGTTGTAAAGCCTCCTCTTGTTCTGGCCCCCATTCAAACCTAGCAGATTTTCTGGTCACTTGGTGAATGGGCCAGAGTAGTACACCCAAATGAGGAATATTATCTCCAAAAGCCAAAGGGATCCACTAGGTGTTGTGCCTATGTTTTGGTCATAGGAGGGGCAAGATGCAGCAGTTTATCCTTTACCTTAGAAGGGATATCTCAACATGCCCCACACCACTGGACACCTAGAAATTTACTGAGGTTGAAGTCCCCTGTATTTTTGTTGGATTTATCTCTCATCCCCTGACCTGCAAATGCCTTACCAATAAGTCTAGAGTAGTTGCTATTTCTTGATCACTTGGTTCAATCAGTATAATATCATCAATATAGTGGACCAATGTGATGTCATGTGAGAGGGAGAAATAATCAAGGTCCCTGCAGACAAGATTGTGACATAGGGCTGGAGGGTTGATATACCCTTGTGGCAGGTCACTGAAGGTATACTGCTGGTCTTGCCAACTGAATGCAAACTGCTTCAGGTTGTCCTTGCTGACAGCTATTGAGAAAAAAGCATTTGTCAGATCAATAGTTGCATATCAGGAACCAGGTGATAATGTTGATTTGCTCAAGCGATGTTACCACATCTGGGACAGCAGCTGCAATTAAAGTTACCCCTGGTTAAGTTTATGATAATCCACTGTCATCCTCCAAGACTCGTGTTTTCTGCACAGGCCAAATAGAAGAGTTGAATAAGGATATGGTGTGAATCACTACCCCTGCATCCTTCAAGTCCTTAAGAGTGGTACTAATCTCTGCAATCCCTCCAGGAATATGGTATTGCTTCTGATTCTCTATTTTGTCAGAGAATGAACGTGGGGCTTCTGCCAGTTGCTAAGTATGTCAATTCCAGTTATGCATTCTGGGACTAGGGAAATGAGCAGAGAATGGGTCTGGAGACGCACTGGACCCACTGTGAGATGGGCCTGAGCTAAAACTCCAGCAATCACCTATCTCCATAAGCCCTTACTGTGACTGGTGGACCAGAGTGATGTTTTGGGTCTTCTGGAATTAGTGCCACATCTGAGTCAGTGTCTAATAATCCCCAAAATACCTGATCATTTCCTTTTCCCCACTGCAGAGTCACCCTGGTAGAAGGCTGTAGGTCTCCTTGTGGAAGACTGGGAAGAATGTTAACAGTGTAAATTTTGGGCAGTGTAAAAGTATACTTCCCCAAAGATACCTGGCCCTCCCCTCATTCAAGTGCCTCTGGGTCTGTAAACTGTCTCAAGTCTGGAAATTGATTAAGGGGCTGTGATTCTCTGATTTTGTAATTCAAGTAAGACTTTTGTTCACTTGACCTAGAATTCTTCTGTTTATACAGCTTAAACAATAATTTATTAGACTGCCTTTCTATTTTACTTCTAGGTTTCCCATGATCTACTAGCTAATGCCACAATCTCTGCAAGTCAGATTATTTTGACTGCTGCTTTGAGTCTGCTGTCCTTTATAGCGGCCATGCCTTGCTTGTTTATGGTGATTAACTGTTGCCACCTGGCTTCTGCCAACTCGGGATCCAATCATCCCCATTGTGTTTAAGGATTCCAATTTAGTGTCAGCAGTTCCCACAGTAATATCTGAGCTACTGAGAAGGGCAACTACAGAGCTCTTCAGGGATGATGGGGCTAGTCTCACAAATTTATTTCTCAAGGTTCTGGTGTTCCTCTGGACATTCCTGGGATGTGTGAGCAGCTCTTCCGTAATAAATCCACTCTAACATTCCCATCTCTCTAAGCCTCTGGATCCCTTCATCTACATTATACTAGGACAGTTCTGGCATTTTGACCTCAGGTAATGTTGTCCATCTTTTGATCCATGTTTTAGCCAACCTTCCAAACAAACTGTTAACCCCTCAAGCTACAACACTGAATGCAGAATCTCTGCTAAGTAGGCCCATATCAATAAATTCAGCTTGATTCAACTTTATATTCTTTCCAACATTTTCCTACACCCTTAATATTCATCCCTACACATATTCCCCTGTTGTATGTCTATATAGATTGGAAAACTCATGCAGTTCTTTTGGAGTATAGCATACCTCCTCATGGGTCACACTTTGCACCTCACCTTTCAGGGCCTGTGGGGATTTTAGCCTAGTTATAGGTCTTAAAGAAAAGAGGGGTGGTGTGTGTGGGTCATGAAAAGAACTATAAATGTCTTTCAAGCCAATTACCTCAGAGCATTCTGTTGCAGTTTCATATGGTGAAACAGGATTAGTTGCGCCAGACAGAGAATTGAGGGCTGTTTCCTCAGATGAGGTAGTTACAGGGTTAGTAGGCAGTGAATAGGTGGAGGTTGGATGGGACACTCCTCTGAGGAGACTGGAAACCAGGAAGCTGTTTCTTCAAGGCAGGCTAGGGGTCAGGAAGCTCTTTCCTCAGGGCACTCCATATTATATATCTGTTTAGCAAAGTCTCAGCAGATTCCAGAGATCCCAGTCCCCATTGCCATCGTTATCAAGCCATATATCACCACCCTATGCTTCAGGACCCCAGTCTTTTCCTATCAAAGCCCTTAAATTATCATCAGACAACTTGCAAGGTTGAGATTTTAGTTTACATTGCAAATCTGCTGCTCACCCAATGAGGCTTTGTGTCTGGTTTTCAGAGATCTCAAGTCTATTACTACAGGAAATAAAATTTTCCCTCAGGGCACACATGGAAACTTTTACATCATTCATACAGCACTGAAGTTCCAAATTTGAAGCCTTTAGCTCATCCCTTCCCTCATCACTGTATCCAGCATACCTGTCCACAACCAGCTAACATCATTCTACCTCTTAATTCAACCTATAAAGGTGTCAAGCATTATTACCCAGAGCTTTGCCTCATATAAACATACAATTAGCAGAATCTAATGGTGATATTTTGAGCATCACTTTTGCCAACTCACCCCATGGACTGCCAAGGCCATCTTGATTATTGGAAACAGAGTCATTAGTGCTCTAAGTCTAATCAGAGTGGAAAACCAATTGCAAAATTTCATTTTTAAGATTCTGTTTCTCAATAACCACTCCTGGTGCCAAGCTCTGTTAGTCAGGGTTCTCTAGAGAAACAGAATCAACAGGATAAATCTGCAAATATGAAATTTATAAACGTGTCTCATTGGAAAAGTCCCTTGAGGGATGAGAGAAAAAAATATGGAACTATAAAGGTGTCTCATGCAACCATTGGATAGGAGGACTCCAAAATCCATAGGGCAGGCTATGAAGCTGGTGGCTCTGATGAAGTTTCTGGATGAACTCCAGAGTACAGGCTCACTGGCTGAAAATCAATGAAAGAGTCTCTCTTCCTCCTTAAAAGCCTCAACTCTTTGGTTTATTTCCTTGTGGGAGGCATGCCTTAGTTGATCGCAAATGTAATCAACCACAGATGTAATCAGCTGACTGACAACTTAATACACCAGCCTTCCAGTTTATCAACTAGCCAGGAAATATCCTTGCAGCAATGATCAGGCCAGTGCTTGCCTGACCAGACAACTGGGAATAATCATTTGGCCAAGTTGACACCAGAACCTAGTCATCTTAGCATCCTTGAAGGAAACTTTCTTCACAGGACTGCATAGCACTAAATCATCTACACACTGAAGAAGGGAGCCAGGTTCCAAATGCAGGAGGGTTAGGTCCTGTGCTCCTGCATTCTCAAAAAATGTGATGACTGTCTCTCTGAACACTTGGGGTAGGACTGTCCCATGGTGAGCTGAGTTGGGACTATGCCACTAGGCCCTTATCACTCAAAGGCAAATGAAATCTGCGGGTTTGGGTGTAAAAGCATGCAGAAGAAAGCATCTTTTAAATCAAGGACTGAATGCCACAGGATGGAGGTTGGGATTTTATTGAGGATGGTGTAAGGGTTAGGTATGATAGGGTGAAGGGGAATGATAAAATGGTTTATGGCCCTAGGACCCATTTGGCTTTTTAAGGTGCAGAATGGGAGTGTTACAGAAGGACCTCCAGTTGATGAGAAGTCCTGTTTTTAGGAATTTTTGGATGAGAGGTTTAATACCTTTCATGTTTTCAATTTCATTTATTTCTGCTCTAATCTTTGTTATTTCTTTCCTTTTGCTTGCTTTGGGATTAGTTTGCTGTTCTTTCTCCAGTTCTTCCAAGTGGACAGTTAATTCCTGCATTTTTGCCTTTTCTTCTTTTCTGATATAGGCATTTAGGGCAATAAATTTCCCTCTTAGCACTGCCTTTGCTGCGTCCCATAAGTTTTGATATGTTGTGTTTTCATTTTCATTCACCTCGAGGTATTTACTAATTTCTCTTGCAATTTCTTCTTTGACCCACTTGTTGTTTAAGAGTGTGTTGTTGAGCCTCCACGTATTTGTGAATTTTCTGGCACTCCGCCTATTATTGATTTCCAACTTCATTCCTTTATGATCTGAGAAAGTGTTGTGTATGATTTCAATCTTTTTAAATTTGTTAAGACTTGCTTTGTGACCCAGCATATGGTCTGTCTTTGAGAATGATCCATGAGCACTTGAGAAAAAGGTGTATCCTGCTGTTGTTGGATGCAATGTCCTATAGACGTCTGTTAAGTCTAGCTCATTTATAGTAATATTCAGATTCTCTATTTCTTTATTGATCCTCTGTCTAGATGTCCTGTCCATTGATGAGAGTGGGGAATTGAAGTCTCCAACTATTATGGTATATGAGTCTATTTCCCTTTTCAGTGTTTGCAGTGTATTCCTCATGTATTTTGGGGCATTCTGGTTCGGTGCATAAATATTTAGGATTGTTATGTCTTCTTGTTTAATTGTTCCTTTTATTAGTTTATAGTGTCCTTCTTTGTCTCTTTTAACTGTTTTACATTTGAAGTCTAATTTTTTGGATATTAGTATAGCCACTCCTGCTCTTTTCTGGTTGTTATTTGCATGAAATATCTTTTCCCAACCTTTCACTTTCAACCTATGTTTATCTTTGGGTTGAAGATGTGTTTCCTGTAGACAGCATATAGAAGGATCCTGTTTTTTAATCCATTCTGCCAGTCTATGTCTTTTGATTGGGGAATTCAGTCCATTAACATTTAGTGTTATTACTGTTTGGGTAATACTTTCCTCTACCATTTTGCCTTTTGTATTATATATATATCATATCTGACTTTCCTTCTTTCTACACTCTTCTCCATACCTCTCTCTTCTGTCTTTTTGTATCTGACTCTAGTGCTCCCTTTAGTATTTCTTGCAGAGCTGGTCTCTTGGTCACAAATTCTCTCAGTGACTTTTTGTCTATAAATGTTTTAATTTCTCCCTCATTTTTGAAGGACAGTTTTGCTGGATATAGGAGTCTTGGTTGGCAGTTTTTCTCTTTTAGTAATTTAAATATATCATCCCACTGTCTTCTAGCCTCCATGGTTTCTGCTGAGAAATCTACACACAGTCTTATTGGGTTTCCCTTGTATGTGATGGATTGCTTTTCTCTTGCTGCTTTCAAGATCCTCTCTTTCTCTTTGACCTCTGACATTCTAACTAGTAAGTGTCTTGGAGAATGCCTATTTGGGTCTAATCTCTTTGGGGTGCGCTGCACTTCTTGGATCTGTAATTTTAGGTCTTTCATAAGAGTTGGGAAATTTTCAGTGATAATTTCTTACATTAGTTTTTCTCCTCCTTTTCCCTTCTCTTCTCCTTCTGGGACACCCACAACACATATATTTGTGCGGTTCGTATTGTCCTTGAGTTCCCTGATACCCTGTTCAAATTTTTCCATTCTTTTCCCGATAGTTTCTGTTTCTTTTTGGAATTCAGATGTTCCATCCTCCAATTCACTAATTCTAGCTTCTGTCTCTTTAAATCTACCATTGTAGGTATCCGTTGTTTTTTCCAGCTTTTCTACTTTGTCCTTCACTCCCATAAGTTCTGTGATTTGTTTTTTCAGTTTTTCTATTTCTTCTTTTTGTTCAGCCCATGTCTTCTTCATGTCCTCCCTCAATTTATCGATTTCATTTATTTTTTATTTTTTATTTTTTTTTATTTTTTATTTTTTTATTAACGGAAAGAAAAAAAAAGAAATTAACACAACATTTAGAAATCATACCGTTCTACATATGCACTCAGTAATTCTTAACATCATCACATAGATGCATGATCATCGTTTCTTAGTACATTTGCATCGGTTTAGAGGAACTAGCAACACAACAGAAAAAGATATAAAATGTTAATATAAAGAAAAGAAATAAAAGTAGTAATAATAGTAAAAAACAGCAACAACAAACAAACAAACAAACAAGCAAACAAAAACAAAAAAAACCCTATAGCTCAGATGCAGCTTCATTCAATGTTTTAACATGATTACTTTACAATTAGGTATTATTGTGCTGTCCATTTTTGAGTTTTTGTATCTAGTCCTGTTGTTTGAAGAGGTTTTTCATTTCTGTTCGTATATTCAGCATTAGTTGTCTCAGCTCCTGTATCTCATTTGAACTATTGGTTTGTTCCTTTGACTGGGTCATATTTTCAATTTTCTGAGCGTGATCCGTTATCTTCTGCTGGTGTCTGGGCATTTAGTCAGATTTCCCTGGGTGTTGGACCCAACAGGTTGAAAGATTTTTCTGTGAAATCTCTGGGTTCTGTTTTTCTTATGCTGCCCAGTAGGTGGCGCTCGTGGCACATGTTTGTCTGCGGGTCCCACCAGTAAAAGGTGTTGTGGGTCCTTTAACTTTGGAAAACTCTCGCCGTGGGGGAGGTTCACCGGCCGAAGCATCTTGGAAGAGTGCCAGCCGGCCCAGGGGTCTGAACGCGGGGAGGGTTGCCGGCCACCGCAGCCCGGGAGAGCACCCGTCCGAATTTCCTAGTTGGCCCGGGGCACCAAGCATGGCGGGAGGGCGCCAGCCGCGGTCTGGGGATTTCCGACCCAACTCTCTCAGTTGGTCCGGGGGGCCTCGCGTGGTGGGGCACCAGCCGCAGCGGCCCGAGGGGACCGCCTGCCCAATTCTGCCAGCTGGCCTGGGAAGGAGGAAGGGAGGGACTCTGGCCGCTTGCCGTCCCGCCCGGGGAAAGCCCACGCCCCTCGACGATCTCACCAGAGCTGGTTCTCCCAGACAGTCAGCCGTTCCAGGATGGGGTATGCCGTCCCTTTGATCTCTGTCATGGCTCCGGGAGCTGCTCTGTATTGTCTCCACTGCCCCAGTAGCTGTTCTGAATTGGATGTTCACTAAATGAGGTTGAGAACCATCTGATTGCCAATAAGTTTCTAGATTGTCATCTCATAATTGATCTACTCCAAATTGTGGGAAGGCTCAGGGTGATCTCCACTGGCCTTCTCTCCAGGCCTCTGGATTCCAACAACTTTTCCTGGGATGTTTTCTTTCTGCATCTCCAAAGGCCTGGGCTGAGCTGTGAGTGCTGAGACGAGGTGTGCTGAGCTGCTTGAGGTTTAATACCTTTGATGTCCTCCTGCTTTAGGGGATACTGTGTTTTTTTTCTGGGGAAAGGCAGGTCCCTTTTGTATTGGATTATAATAGGAGGGACTTGAATTGCTTTCACAGGCACATCTGTCTCCTGAACTTTAGGGTCCACTGACTTTTTAACTCTGAGGGGAGGGACTCTAGAGTGCCTTCAGTCCCAGTTAACTCCATACTTAATGCTATAACATTTGCAATGGGGCTCTTAAGTTCCTGCTTTGGCAGACAGCATATTACTTGGATTTGAGCACCTGATGCCTTCAATATATCCCTTCCCAGAAGTGGGGTGAAACATTCTGGTATTATTGAAAACTGATGACTCAAAAGAATACTACCAATTTGGCAGAGGAGAAGTGGGGTAAAGGCTGGAGCCCGTGACTTCCCATTTACTTCAACTATGGGACAGGTTTTAGAGGAGAGAGGGCCTGAGTGAAAGGTTAAGACAGAATATATGGAAAATTCATCAATTAAAAAATTAACGGTCTTACCCACCATGTGTAGAAACACCTGGAGGTCCATGATTTCAATATTCTTCAGCAAGATCCAGGGAGCCCTTGCTGGGGCAAACAATAGTGCTTTTGTAGAGGCTTCACTCCCCCTTTGGGGTTTGACTCCCTCTTGGGCCCAGTGTCCTGTCTTCCTGCATCATGGACAGAGCCCTAGAAGCTCTCCACCCTTGGGGCTCCTTTGGTCTTTGGGGGCACTCCTGCCTCCACTGCACATTGATGACAGGTTCCCTATGGCTTGTGCCCTGAGTGTCCCTAAAGTGGCTACTTACTGTTCATAGCTAAAGCTACAAACTTTGCCTTATTCTGGTCTCTCCTTGCTTTCTCTTCTTCTGCAGCCCTGTCTTGGTTATTAAGGATAGAAAAGGCAGTACTCATAAGGTCATTCATGGGCACTCGGAGTCCTGAGGGCATGTTTTGCAGTTTTCTCCTTATGTCAGAAGGTGACTGACCTGTAAAGTAGGTTTTTTTCTTTGTATGCTTTGTGGTGGGGTAACATTTCTTTATTTTTCCATGTGAGTATCCTGTTATTACAGCACCATTTGTTCAATTTTTGTTTGTTTGTTTTTGTTTGCTTGCTTGCTTGTTTTTTGGGGGAAGTGCATGGCCTGGGGATCGAACCTAGGTCTCCTGTATGGCAGGTGAGAATGCTACCACTGAACTACCCTTGCACCCCTTAAAGTAGGTTTTCAACATGATTTGTCCTTCCTCAGAACTGGATCTACACTGGTACATTTTTCATAGTCTCCACTAGTCTCCTTTGAAACAGCAGGCTTTTTCTTGTCTTCTTGAGTTATGCTCTGTAGCATGTTATAATTTACAGGCTTGATAAAACATTTTTTCATACCTTCTATCAAACAAGTAATCACATGGTCCCTTACATCAAGATCTCACTGCCCTCTTGATAGTTCCAGCCTGGTCTGTATTTGGAGCAGCTGCGGTCCCTGCCTTACGTTGTGCTGGCTGTTCTCCATGCAGCTTGTTTGCATGCCCCTGAACTCTTCATTTATCCTCAGGAGTGCAACAGGAGGAGAGAATATCTTGGATATCTCCCCAGGTAAACTCATAGGTGAAGACAGGCTTTTTAATTCCTCCAGAAACTTGGAGGCATCCTCAGAAAATTTTCCCAATTGCTTCTGACACTATGCTAAGTCAGTCATAGAAAAAGGACTGCGGATCCTTATGGTTCTCACATCCCCATTGGCTACTTCCCAGAGAGGATACATTTCATTTCCTTCAGAGCTCTGTTTTTCTTTCTCCATGGAGTGGTAAGGGACTCCACTGTGAGTGTGTCCAGCTGTACTTGAATAAGTAGGGGGCACAGTGGACCCTTTAAAGGAGGAGGGTCTGTGGGAGCTTCAGGTACTGTGGGCTTAGGGTCTGGGTCTGGAGGAAGATTATTCCTGAGTCCTTTTGAGGTTTCAAAATTGGGGTGCAGTAGCTAACAATGTTTCATTTAAAATATCTGCCTCCTTATTTTCCTGAGACAGAAAGGATTCATCTCTTAATTCCCCCTTAAGATAATACCCTTTATAAGCTCCCCTCATGGTCTTGTCCTGTTATAGAGCCATAAATGGCTGGACATAAGGGATTTCAGAGCATTTCCCTTCTCTTATACCAAAAAAAAAAAAAAAATCTAACTGGAGAATGGTGATAAAGGCAAGAGAGCCATTTTCTGGCCATTCTCTCTACCTTCCTACTTATATTGAGGCCAAGCAATGTTACAACAAGAAATCAAGTTTTTCTTTTTCAATTCAGTGGTCAGCAGATTATTACAATTTTTCAGGATGCAAGAATGGCAAGAATTAGTATCAAAGGGGCATGACTTATGAAATGCAGGTCTCAAGGTCTTACATGGAAGATGCTGCTCTCATGGGATCTTTTCAATCACTCCTGCTGTACTCACAGAATATGTAACTGGTGTCCTGCTGGCAATGGTTCCAATTGAGTCCCAATACAGGATCATTAGTTTCAACACTAAAAGAATTTAGAGACAAGACGGCCAGTAAGAATAAGTAGTAAAGTTTATTAAAGAGGAGAGAATACACGTTAAAGAGGTTAATGAGGACATGCCCAAGGGAGGGACATGCACTGAGTGCAGTGGGTTAGCTTGTTTTATAAAAAAGTTTTGTTGGTAGCAGGTTTCCATGGTAACCTTTGAATACTAGGTGTCTTATTTGTTCTAGGAGGACATAGCTAGCAAAAATTCCTGGTTTGTTGTCATATACCCCAAATTTATCTTTGGGCAAATGGTTTAGCAATCTTTACGTCCCTATGCTTCCTATCATTAGAGGAATGTGTTTTGGGGTGGTGATTTTACAAGCTTTTCTGGTTTTAGGAGGCTTTGATGGTTTGGCGAGGTTTTGGGGCTTTAGGGAAAAGTTTTGTCCCAAGAATTTTGCAGCTGAAGTTTGCAGCTCTGTTTTAGTTCCTTTGGAGCTAGATAAGAAACAAGGGACTTGCAGTTGTCTGTTAACTCTTTCAGAGCTGAATAGGAAACCAGGGACTTAAACAGTTGTCCTAGTTTATCCTGCTTCAGTATGGTGTGTGACTATATCTCAATAAGATTGCATTCAAAAAGAAAGGGAAAAAAAAGGAAGAAAAAAAAGACCCATTCAAGCAGAGGACTTCTTGACAATGACTGAAAGGTGTGACTAACTCTTGAGCTAATTAGCCTGTAAATTTTCTTTTCTTCCTCAATGTAGACATGAGATCTAATTTGAAAAATTAAGATATTTGTATGATTATGAAAAAAAAAATACCTACAAGACACTAATAATATTTGTTGCCTGCAAAGAAGGGAACTGGATCTCTGGGAGATGGAAGAGAGGGAAGATTTTTACTCTTTATTTATCTTTAGAATTTTTAATGATATAAATCTATTAACTATACAAAAATAAATGTTTAAATGGCAAAAAATTAAAAATAATAAAATAAACTGTTTAAAAAATATATACATTAAATATATTCATAAATACATACACATATGTCTCTTTGAAAGTAGTAATTTTCTACTTAGTGTGGTATAGCTGGCAGCCCTTTTCTAGACTTGTACCTGAACTGGTTGTAGTAATGTCTTTTATTAGCATGTGTGAATAGGGTATAAAGAAACACATGTATTTGGAATGATAGTTACATAATTCATTCTATTTATATTGTAAGTTGGCAAAATGGAACAATCAAAATGCATTGTGTCAATCATGTGACATTTGTCACATAATATCTTACACAGTATAGTACTTATTTTGCACATCTATTATCTTCAATACTAATTTATGAGCTTATTGATGAAACAACAGCATCTTAGACATTTTATATCCCCTCCTGCACAACGCCAATGATAATGCCATGCACAGAGGTGGTACTCAGTAGATATCAATTATGTAAGAAGGAAAGGAATCTACTTTGTTCTTTCAAAATAAAAACAAGTGCAAATTTTCAATCTAAAATAACTTGTAGCTTCAGACATATCTTACTAGTTTTGGATAAATAATCATAGTGAAATGCTTTAAAATTCTTATTTTCTTTATATATTATTTCCTTTAATCCTAGAGCAACTTTGTACATGTTCAAGTTACATGCATTGCTGCTAATTTGTATGCCATGGGATGATACTATAGAGGAGTTGTGTAAGGGGTGGGTTACTTGGAAACAACAGCTATATTGCTTTACATCAGGGTTTTTAAATTATAGTAATATTTTAGTAGGTTTCTTTCTCTCTAACTCCTTTTATTCCTTACAAAGTGCTTGACGGCATATTGTGCAAGAGCAGTGGATTATTTGTGATTGGAAAATTTATTATAAATGCTAAATCAAAACTGCTCTTTGTTCCAAATCACTAACCTTCAAACTCAAGTACCTGAGAAGAGCTATTTAATATGTAAATATTGTCAGGACAGCAAAAAGCAAAGACAGTGTTCAAAATTTTGCTATGAATATAAACATCTAGAGCAGTATTTGAGAAAAGGAGATATGGGGGAGGGGAAAATGGGAACATTATGATTTTTTGGTGGCAGTCTTCCTCTTCTCCTTCTCCTAACTCATTTGCCCTTTTTCACCTTTTACATTCATTTGTCAAGTAATCTTTAACCAGCTACCATGAATTAATTAATGAGACCTTTTTAGCATAATTACCAGCACAGGGGAAACAAAGAGTTAATAAATGCTAGTCATTGTTTTTATTGTGTGCAAGCCCACTTCTTTGCTTTTACCTTGGACTCTTCCCAAATTTACATAAAGGCTGTAATGTGTAATCAGGGTTGGGGTAGAGCAAACTCTTTTAAAAAAACTTTTTTAAAAGATTAAAGTCTAGCTAAGTAATTGTTTTAAAACGAGTGTCCTGAATTCATATAATGTATGAATCTACATCAAATTCTATATATTTTATGCTTAGGTAATCACTTAAACGATATTTTTCAAGTGTTTGAAAGTTGATATCACTCAGTTTTCTGAAGCAACAGATGTTTTGCTTTTGAAAAGTACAATGAACAGGCTAACCTATTATAGAATTATTTCAGTTTCTCTGAAGCAGATTTCCACTTTTCTGTTGCAAAGTAGGCTTTTTAATCTCCCACTCTAAATGATACCTATTAATTTTGGCTGCATTATTTCTCAATATAGAAAGTGCTATAAGACTTCCAGTTTGTCAGTTCTCAGAAAATAAAGCTTGACATACAAAATAGATTCTGTGGCATAGGGGCCCCTTCAGTTTCTCTTCCTCAGCAGCTCCTCTGACAGGACCTGATATGCTGGCAAGATAGACGAGCATGAATGTGCTGACACCCCACCTATAAAAGGCCAGACCAAATATCACCGCCCCCCCCCATGTGTTTTTTCCTTTATAACCACAAGCTGTCAGAAAAAGAGTTGGAGCCATTTTTCCCTTCTGCTAGTAGGTTTCACTGGCTCCCATATGCCTGCTCTCCCCTTGCTTTCACTCTGCTCATTTCTTTATCTCTAGCAATAAACCCCTTAAGCTTTAACTCTGTCTTGTGTGGAATCCTTTAAGGACCCTGTACCTAACGTAAATGGTGCTGAAAATCTGGGACAGAGGTCTGACTGAAAGCTTAACTTTCCAGCCCCTCGGGGATACAGGAGCAGACTTCCTGTCACTCCATTCCCTGAACCTGCGCAGTCACTATGGTTTCCATGTGATTGATGGCTTGAGTTTCCAGCTCAGACCATCTTAATTGGATGCAAGTTCACATCCACGGCACTTGAATGCCCACAAATAATTCAGCCCTAGGTAAGTGACGTCTTTCTGCCCATATCCTCCCCTAAAGGGTTTTGTGTCCTGTGGACAGCCACCCTGCAGCATTTGGACCTGCTTTAATGCAGCGCCCCAGTCAGCTTCCTGAGCATTTTTTATTGGTCTGAAAAATCTAAGTGCTTAGTCAAAACTCCCCAGCTCCAAGAGTGTTTTCCCCCTTTGCAGCAGTCAAAAGTAGCAGGGGACACCCTAAGTGAAAGACTGCATGCACTCTTCTGGTTCCAACAACAAACCGGGGATGCCTGCTTGTTGTTATGACTGGATCATAAATCTGGGCAGTTAGTCTCACTTAAAACTACATCTTGGGTGGCCTCATAAGGCTCCAAGGAAGCAATAACTTGCAAGCCTCCCATGAGCAAACCTCCATGAGCCTTCCCCAATACAACAACAAAAACGTTGGCCACAAAATGGCACTCTTGATTAATAAATGGTCTGAAAGTTCCTGCTGGCAAGCTTAACAGCCTTATTCCTTTGTGCTACCCTTGCTTTGCCTCCTTCATAAAAAACCTTCTAACGGTGGGCCATGGTGGCTCTGTAGGCAAGAATGCTCTCCTGCCATGCCAGAAGACCTGGGTTCGATTCCTGGCATCTGCCCATGTAAAAAAAAAAGAATGTAATAAAACTGATATAGTTAAAGCCAAAATAAAACCATATACAAGGTAAAAAATAATATTGTCTGTATTTTAAAGCTTTAACTTTTGTGTGAGATAAGAAAAATACTCATTTTGTCCAAAATTGCACTATCTCATTTAATCTGTCTAGTAAATTAAAAAACCTAATTCAACTTTATTTAATATATAAAACCCAGAATAAGGAACAAAACCTTAATATTCTGTACAAGTTAATGTTTTATACTCTACATTTCAGAGTGTTTGGGACAAAAAATAAAAAAAGTGTTTGCAAAGTCCCTTAAGAGGAATCCTTTAATGACCCCATGCCTAACACAGTTAAGATAGATTAAATACATGCATTTATCTCTGCTGTTTCACGATGACCCACTAAAATGACAGTAAAATAATTTTTTAAATAAAAGGGTATAAATGTAGAAGGATAAAAAGAACAGGAGAAGACACATCAGCAGACAAGTGAAGCCAACAAAATTCAGGAAGTTTAAAAGCAGTAGATGTGTGCTAACCAACAGGATAATGCTGAAACCTAAAGCTGGTAGTGATACCGGTTCAGTTCTTAGAGGTACAGGATGTCTGGGGTACAGGGAAGGCTAAAAGAAAAGGACTGGCGGAAAGTCCATGTAAGAAAAAATTAGATACCTTAGCCATTTCGACAGCTGTTCCAAGTTTTATTTTCTGGAGCAACTGATTCTTCTCTCTAGAAAAGAAACTTGGGTCTTGGTAACAACATGCACAGTTGAGAGTCAGGGTAATGAACTATAATGAAAATGAGAACTGAGTTTCTATATACTAAACAATGAGGAAACTGAACCCCTTTCCCCCATCACCTTTCTGCTACTTACTAAAATTTGAGGAGATTGGAGTTTTCTTGGGAAACTGACTGACTCCAGAGTAAAGCCATACAGGTACTGGCATTTGAGGCTCCCCCACTGAAAGGACTAAGTTTTTAAGTTTCTGTCCAGTACTCTCCAGTGATGCTCAATCATCCTACAATTCCCAACAATGAAGACAGAACTTCTAATCACCTTTTAAGTGCCTCATTCTTAAATATTTATGGTGGGCTCAGTCACTAAACACTTGGAGAAAGCTTCTAAAATGGAAGACAGAGACTAAAATAACACCAACAAAAAACAAAAGTCAAAGAGTAAAGAGACAAAAGAGGGAGTAAAAGAAAACTTCAAAATAACTATAATTAATAATATCTTCAGATACATATATGAGAAAATGCTACACCCAAGGTACAAAATAGTATGCTCTGAAAAAGGAACTTTCAAGAACAAAAAAAAACTCTTAAAATTTCAAATATTATAGCAGAAATTTTAAAACTCAATAGAAGAATAAAAATGTAAAGTTGAGGAGCTCTCCTAGAGAGTAGAACAAAAAGAAAAAGAAATGGGAAGTTGTAGAGAAAATAAGAGAAAGTTCAAGGATTCAGTTCTAGTGGGCCCAATTAAACCAATAAAAGTTCCAGAAAGAGAGCATAGAAAAAGCAGAATGGAGAAAATTATTAAAGAAATAGCAGATGAAAAATTTTAGCACTACAGGATATGAGTACCCATATTTAAAGGGTCTACCAAGCATCCAGAACAATGAATGAGAAAAGATTCCCAGTAACACATCACAGTGATATTTCAGAAGATGGAATAGAGAAAAGATCCTATAAGCTTCCAGAGAGATAAAACAGGTCATATACAAAGGATCATAAATAACATTGGCAAAAACTTAATCCATATCCTTAGACCATAGAAGACAATTTGAAGGGATAATATTTTCAACTGTGGTGGTTGGAATGAATAATGGTCCCCCAAAAATGTCCATGTCCTAATCCCCAGAACCTGTGAATATGCTACCTTGCCTGGTAAAAGAGACTGCAGATGTGATTAATTTAAGGACCTTGACATGGGAGATGACCTTGGATTATCTGTTGAGGGTAAAGGTAATTACAAGCGTCCTTATAATATAACCGAGAAGTTAGGATTTAAGAAATGATTATGGTCACAATCATCACATAGATATTTCTTTTTACTTTCTGGTATATATTAGAATAGTCAGAGAGAAATACCTGAAATCTCCGAACTGTAATCCAGCAGCCTTGATCTTTGTTAATGATTATAAAACTATATCACCTTTATCTTGTGATGGTAAAAACCTTATGACTGTGCCTCACTTGTACACCCTTATCCTGTTTTTCACCTTTATACTCTTATCACTTAAGACAGCCCATAACATTTGTTAATGAAGGGCCTTGAGTAAGCCCAGAACTAACTCATCCTAATTCCAAGTCTATTTTGATAAAGGAAGCTGGATCCAACCAAAACTGTCCTGCCTGACATGTGCAATAGTTTAGACTTTAACCTACAAGTGACCCAAACCTGATTGTAACACTAACACTCATGCCCATTATCATATTAAGGCTGCCATTTTCTTACTTACATTCTGTGACGAAGCATGTACTCGACAGGTGCATGCTCAATAATTAACTCAACTCTACATCATCTGGAGCCATTGTACTCATTATCCTAAAACCTGCCCATCTTTTGATACTATGAAACTATCAGAATTACTGCAGCTCAGTGAGACAGATTTTTAGGCCAATAAGCCATCTGATCTCCTGCTTCACACTTAAATTCTTTCTCTCTTTGAAACCCCAGTATCTCAGGAATTAGTCATTTGAACATATTAGGCAGAGAATCCACTGCTTTTGATCAGTATCAATAAGAGGGAGGTATGAGGACTGAAGTAAGAAAAAGATGTGAAGACTGAACTACAGGTTGGAGTGATGCGCTTTGAAGATGGAGGAAGCGACCATGAGCCATGGAATGCAGGTGGCATCTAGAAGTAGGAAAAGGCAAGTTAAAGGATTCTCCCACTGACCCTTCAGAATGAACAGCCCTGCTGACACCTTGACTTTAACCCAATGAAACTGATTTCAGATTTCCAAACCAAAGGGAATACGTTTGTGTTTTAAGCCACTAAGACTGTGGCAATTTGCTAACCGCAGCAGCAGGAAACCAATATGCCAATCTAGAATTGTATACCAGTTGATGGGGGAGTGCAACAAGGCATTTTCAGACATGCAGAATGTCAAAAACTTTGCCATTCTCTCTCTGAAAGTTACTGGAGAGTATTTGTTCACCAAAAGGAGTCATTTAAGCCAAAAATGAGGGAGACACAGGGTCCAGGAAATGGTATCCAATATGAGAGAGACAAAGGGAATTTTCAGGTTAAGGGAAGGGAAATCCCAGGAGGACAGCTGTTCAGAAGGGCTCAAACAGTTCACATTGGAGCAGAAGACAAAGAACTTAATCACAGACAAACATAATTTTTTTAAAAATGTAAGTTATAGATAACCTGATGTGTTTGAACACAGAGAGGAGATTTTGGGGGGATTCCTGTTTGAGGACAAATTAGTGATAGATTCATCAGGATAAAAACATAAAGGAAAAAAATTAAATAAAATGTGACAAAACTAAATTTTTATAAGAAAAGAAATATAATAGCATACTCAATACATGATTAAACTTTGAACAATGCTTAAGTGTAATAGTGTACTCAGTACATGATTAAACTGTGAGCAATGCTTACACAAAGTAATATAATCACTGAATACTGATTTCACCAAAAATTGTGATGTAAATATTTTGAGAGGAGAGAGAGTATGTGTTTATGTGTGTATAAGAGAACTAAATTGCCATCTTTTAATAGAAAGTCAATATATGATATCAAAAAAGCTGAAAAATAAAAAATTGCAATAAAAGCATGTTATATATAAGCACGGTAGTAAATACCATAGGGAAGAACTAAAATTGCTTAAAGTCATTCTCTTGTAGGAGTGATAATCAGGAATGGAGAGTAATGGGATAGGGGACTGTTGTGTGCCTTTTTTTGTCATCCTATTGTTTTAATCTATGGACACAATATTAATTTAATAAAATTAAAATCTTAGTTTAAAATGAGTTATTCTACATGAATAATACAATTTTGTGTTTAGTTAAATTCTTTATAGTTTTTAGTTTAGTTTTCAATTTATAAGAAATTAAAATGTGTAGTGTGCATATTTTAATCTCAAAATCACAATTTTTAAAACAAGCAAAAATCCTCTTATATACATTGACACATTTGCTACTTAGGTAATTCTTAAGGAATATGAATAAAAATCCTTTATAAATAAATAAGAAAATTATTTATCAGTTTTCCTTTTAATGAAAATTGGATAATAGAGAGGAAATTTTGTTTCAACAGGAGTGTTTCATGCTCTCAAAAGCTATTTCAGTGATGTTAATACCAGTCTGTATATAGTATAATTTACTTTTAAGTTTAATTGTGCAATTTTTAACCCCTATTGGCTGGTTTTTGTTTTGTTTTGTTCTGGATTAATACTGAGACATGTGGTCAAAATTTTAGGCCAATTTCCTAACTCATTGCTAATCAAGCAGTGATCTTTATAAAAAATATGTTTGAAAGACTGGCAGCTATTACATTGCAAAATTGGACCATACTTGCCCTATTCAAGCAATTCTGTTTCTGGAACATGTGGTGGGCGAACACCACTACCAACTTACAGCTTTGTTTCTGCTCACCTCTAGATTATCTATGCTGTGACTTTTTAAGTATGCTTCCTTTTCAGCATCCAACAATCATGGTTTCTCCATTTCTTTGTGGTTATGCAGGGTCCAGAGCAAGGAGTCCTGCTCTACACAAATGTATCTATAAAATATCAGAGCCTGTTTGGCATGAGCATAAAACTTTTATCCCAATAATATGGCCCTATTTGGGGAAACTGCAATTAATCAGAAAGGATACGGAAACTGTGATGTAGTTCAATCTCTGGGCAGCCTCTGAATAAAATGCTATTTTCTTTAGAAATATAGAAGCTGCCTTGACATTATGAAGTGTACAATTTGTATTTAATATGCCCTATAAATATCTTCAGTATTCTTCAGGATAATTGGGATCTCAAAAGCTTTGATTCATATCTGAACAAATACACATTCCATATATATATCTATATATAGGATATATATATATCCTTTTTTTTGGGTGAATGATCAGGAATTGTACCTGGGTCTCCCACATGGAAGGCGAGACTTACATTCCATATTTTTTCTTGATGTTTTTTTGTTTTTTTTTTTGGCATGGGCAGGCACTGGAAATTGAATCTAGGTCTCCGGCACGGCAGGTGAGAATTCTTCCACTGAGCCACCATTGCACCGCCCTATCTCAATGTTTTCTTTAAAAATGGAAATGCCACACAGCAAAAAAGTGCTTACTTTATTGGACAAACCAAATCAGTTCTCAAGAAAATGACCGGTGCTTATAAAAAGCTATTCTTCAGTAACTCTAAAACAAGTCTACCCAAATGCATGTGATCAGGAAGGAAATCAGCCTGCCTTTGGTATTTACATTGGACTCCAGTTTCATAAACATTAACTTATGAAAAAACTGGTGTAGAAATCCTATAAAGTCTTTGCTGTTTTGATAGCTGCTTTTGTTTTGCTTTGTAAAAACGATACATTTCAGAAAATAAAATGTCAGTATTGAATATATACATTGTATTAGTTAGGGTTCTCTAGAGAAACAAAATCAACAGGGAACACTCTGCAGGAACACAGAGTCCAAAATCCACAGGGCAGGCTGCGAAGCTGACGACTCCGATGGATGGCCTGGATGAACTCCACAGGAGAGGCTCACCAGCCAAAGCAGGAATGGGACCTGTCTCCCCTGAGTCCTCCTTAAAAGGCTTCCCATGATTAGATTTAGCATCAATAATTGCAGAAGACACTCCCCTTTGGCTGATTACAAATGGAATCAGCTGTGGATGCAGCTGATGTGCTCATGACCTAATCCTATGAAATGTCCTTATTGCAACAGACAGGCCAGCGCTTGCCCAATCAGATAAACAGGTACCACAACTTGGCCAAGTTGACACGTGTCCCTAACCATGACATACATATAAAGAAGAAACATTTCTGGTTTATTATCCATTAAGAATTGTATTGATATTATTGCTCTATATTATAATGCAGATGATGTTGTAGACTCATTGTTAAAGGATGGGTCAGCATACTGCATGGAGCACTGCAAAGGCATCAGAAAGGTAGGGTTCAAGCCTTAGTTCTGCTATATCAATATAACCAATCTATTTGAGTGTCTTTTTCCCATTTGTAAAATAAGAAGAATGAATTCCATGGTATCGCAGTCCTAAAAGTCCACAAAGCATTGATCAGCCTAAGAATAAAACTATGTTGGATTAGAATAGAAATTACGTTTCATTAACCTTCATATTCATTAATCTTCATATTTGCCATAAGGGCAAATTTAGTTCTTATAATTTAGTTCTTTTTAGTTCAATAAGCATTTCTTCAGTATCATCTAGGTTCCAGGAAAAGCTCTAACTAGACGCTGGGAATTTAGAGGTGATTTGGATGTGGTCTCTACCTTTTAGGATTCAATAATTTGGGGAGGAGAACATACAGGTGATTTCAACATTAAGAATTATGACAGCAATGGGAAAACAGTGTAACAGCATACCTTATGTGGATGGGAGGTTTCCTGGAGGAAATTACACCTCTGCTGAATCTTAAAGGATTGTCTAGCCACATCAGTGGGGACGCAGAGTAAGCAGCACAAGCAAAGTCAAATAAATGTAAAAGAGTATGAATAAATTAATATGGCATGCATTTGCTACAATTTTTCTGAATTATTTAAAAAATAAAATAGATCCTTGGCTATCTAAAATGAGTATGAAATCGCCCTAGTCATAGTGATAGCAAATGCTACTTCATTTTACATATTTCCTTTAGATTCTCAGCAGTAGCTCCATGTTTATTTTATTTGGGTCAGTGTGTATAATATTTCTTTTAAAATGTATAACAGAACAGAGTGGTGCAATGGTGGTTCAGTGGCCCAGGTTTGATTTCTGGAGCCTGCCCATGCCAAAAACAACAACAACAATGTATGCCATAACACCTAGGTTTCATATGTCATGAAAGATTGTGAAAGATTTTGAAAGGGAAGAAAAAGATTACTGGATATCTTATGGAAGTAGAAGCATTGTCTAGCATACCCTTCTAGGTTATGTGAATCCATGGTGACCTGTACCTTTCAATGGACTAAAGAGTTCTGGAAAACCTGACTCAGACCACTAGTATAGTTTGAAAGTTATCTAAGCAGTGTCAGCCCAGAAGTCTGAGCCCCAAAATCAATTCTTTGAAGTGGAAATCATGTAAAGTACCTGGTATAGTCTTTTTCCATGAACATCTGAGATTGTTCTTTGTGGAAGACACTAACTGTAGTTTACAGTAGAATCTTCCAGTGAGCTTCAGAAAATAAAAGGATTAAGAAATTTAATGGTGTGACTAATTCATTGTTGTACCCACTGCTATCATAATAGAGAGGAGAAAGATAACGCTTCCATAGAAGTTTTGATCAAAGGGTAAAATAATATGGATAGGGAGGGCATTGACAAATAGCCAGAGAAGCTCTATAAAGCACACAATTTCTGAAATATTTATATTAATAACATTTTACCAAAACAAACTTAACTTAGGGAAGGCTGAATGTCTCTTCTGATGTGACAACTCTTTCCCTGTAATTTTTACAATAGTAACTCATTGAAAGACCTAAGAATTTCCAGGACCTCTCTTTATAAGGTGAAAGAACAAATTTTTGTGATTTTCCAGAGGGTCTTCTGAGAAATCTCAGCAGTTTTAAGTATAAAAGATATCCTGAAAAATTTAATTCTATTTACTCTAAATATAGGAACAAATTTTGGGAAGGCAAAATTAAGAGTTGCCAGAGGAGACTTATGCACTTTTTTATGATAAGATCATGTGTGCCTGAGAAATAATACTTCCTTACCTATTTTATCAGAGTAAAAAAAAAAAACATTTAAAAATAAACATAAACAGTAATAATATTGTTAAGAATGTTAGCTATTTCATAACTGAAGAGGCTTTGTTTGAGTTTTTCCCTGCTTAAATCATCAAGGACATAATACAGTCAACTTAAATCATAATCATTTCTCTAAACACAAACTCTCTGCTATCTAACCAGATGACACAGAAGGTAAAGAGTACCTATCACATTGTAGGTGGAGGCATTAATTAGTAAATAAAGGAAGCAGGTCCATTTAAACTGACATAATATCATAAACATTTTAATGTATTTTATATCTTCCTTTCAGACTCAGGTACTATAAACCAAAGCAAAGCAAATCCAGTTTCCAAGTTTTGTCGGTTATTATGTTCTTTCATATTTTCTTACAGGGTCTGAGAGGTCAAAAGGATTTTCATAACAAAACAAAGATGTTATCTGCCTTTTTGACTCTCATGCTCTCGTGAGTATACAGTGGAGTTTTCCAGAGAATACATGGTATATGATACTGCAACAAATTAAATGCAGAAGCAGATATAAGAATCTAGTGACATTCTATTAACCCAGACATTAATGAGATTTGCAAAACTGTGAAACAATATTATACCTCTCATAATAATTTTTATTTTTAAAAATATGGTTATTTTTCATTAAAAATGGGATATTTATGTTAACATGCAATGCACTCATCATTACTACTTTCTAATGAATCAGTAAATAAGTATTTTAAAATTTCCTAATTTGTAATTTCTAATATGGTAAATATCAATAGCTACAACCCACATAAACAAAAGCAATTTGGCTCTCAATAATTTTTACAAGGGTAAAGGGCCCAGGAAACCAAAAGGTGCTGTAGGGGAAAAACTACTCTTTTTCCTTGAAAAACAAAAGCACATAGAGTGTTGTAATGCTCTGTCACCATTATTCCTTAGGTACTTAACCACCCATAATAAATTTAACTTTTAACCAAAGTAACTTTTTTAAAGAGAAAGGTGTAGGGTAGGTAATTGAGAACTCTCTAGCATACATGAACATTTTAACAGACTAGCAGTGCTCAAGAATACACTGGACAAAATTTTATAGCCACACAAATCCTTTTTATTACATCCCAAAGTGGCAAAAATGAACACATTAACATGAATTCAATATACAGCTTCTCTGTAGCATATAAAAATAAGAAGCAAAAGTATATAAATTAAGAATCATGCTTAGTTTAAATCAATGTTTCAATATTCTGTAAGTATCTAGTTGACCAATAATTGTCCATTAATTAACTTTATTTAATGTCAGGCTGAGATTTTAAATTGCTCAAAGATCATGGAAATTATCCTCAAGCAGATGTACTACAAAACACCTGCCGCTGTTAAAGAAACCAAAAAAAGTGATCAAGGCTTCAACTAGAGGTAAGAAAGAAGCTGATCTAGTTGGGACAAAGGTAAATCAGAATACAGGGTAAAGGGTGTTATTGTCTGTATTTTAGAACTTCACATATGGTATGAGACCAAAGAAGAGAGGTCTATTTTGTCCAAAACCTAAATTTTCTGGAGCACACAATCTAATTTAACCTGTCTGGCCAGTTCAGTTAAACAACCTAAACACATGGAGCCTAGAATTGAGAATGAGGTCTTGCAATTCTGTATAGCTTAATGTAATATCTGGATACATTTCAGAGTATGTTGGACAAATAATTAAAAAGTATTGGCAGGGTGGGCAACTGTGGCTCAGTGGCAGAGTTCTCGCCTGCCGTGCTGGAGACCCAGGTTCTATTCCCAGAGTCTGCCTGTGACCAAAAAAAAAAAAGTACTGGCAAAGTCCCTTGAGGGGCTGGGGGGAAAATATGGAACTATTAAAATTTCCCACCTGGGAAATCCCTGTGGGACTTCCAAATATTAGATTCCCAAGTTAACATTAGGGACATACTGCATCTTGAGGCTTGTTCTTATGAAGCTATTTCTGTAGTGGAGAAGCTAAGGCTACCTATAATAATGCCTAAGAGTTACTTCCAGAGAACTTCTTTTGTTGCTCAGAAGTGGCCTCTCTCTCTCTAGGCCTAACTCTGCAAGTAAAATAATTACCCTCTCCCCTAAGTGGGACATGACATCCAGGGATGTAAGTGTCCCTGGCAATGTGGAACATGACTTCCAAGGATGAGTCTGGCTTGGCACCATGGGATCGACAATGCCTACCTGATCAAAACGGGGAAAAGGAAAGTAACAAAATAAGGTATCAGTGGCTAAAAGATTTCAAATAGAGTTGAGAGGCTATTTGGGAGGTTATGCTTATGCAAGCTTCAGCTAGATATTGCTAATTGCCATGGTATTCTAAGCCCCAACCAACAGTATTCCTGTAAACCCTAAAGAATACCTAGGGCTCTATCTGAGACTCTATAAAATAAAGTTTCACTAACTAGGTTTATTTTTCAGAAACCTACAACCTCCAGGTGGTTCCTTGGCCAGATAAGCCCTAAAACCCAGAGTTACCAGTGTCTCCAAGAGCATCAACCAGTTGCATCCTTCTACACTATAATGCTGACACCCCTTTTCAACATGAAGTTAGAATGGCCATCGCCAAAATATCCCTAAAAAGTGGGAGAAAGATCAAAGGAGAAGGAAGAGTTGTACCAGAGAAGATAGTAGGTAACAAATGAGTATGACTATTGAATCATTAAATAGATATTTTTTATGGTTCCTAGTGCATTAGAGCAGATAGAAGGAAATATGTGAAATGGTGGAACTGTAACACATTCCATACTTTGAAATTTTTTCTATAACTGCTTGTTAAAATGTACTTTGAAATGCATCGCTTTTTTGTATATATTTTATATTTCACAATAAAAAATGGTAAACAAAAAAACACATAGTTGCTATTGAAGTAAAAAGTTTGCAGAATAATGATTTCAATTCAGTTGAACACAAATTTACATCTTTTACAATCATAAACATTTTTTAGGAGTAATATTAACTTATTTGATCGGTAAACCTGTATAACTTTAGGAAAAACATACCCAAGTAAAAGAATATGTATGCTTTTATTATATTTAACACTGATAAGTCAAAGAAAGACATAATGGCCAAAAATTTCCCTTAATTATGCAATCAAGGGTTCTTAAGACGCTTCTGGATTAGTTTCTGAAAGAAGACATTTTATTAAAGTTTAGCACATTTAAAGTATTAGAAGTCCAATTTTCTTATTTTCTGAGAGCATTAGGAACACTCAACTTATATGTGTGTTTATTCTCTCCATGAGTCAATCAGAAGAGTGCTCCTTTAATTTAATATCTTTCAGAGATAGAAAAACATTTCGAAGACACAATGAGAGGCAATGATCTTTTTCAATTACAGCCACATAGATAGATACATAGAGTTTATAACTTCCGATATACAATTTAAGCCACAGATCAAGTATAAACACAGAAACACAAATACTCATCAATCAAGATACCAAAGGCCTAGTTTTCTTCCTGGGCAGCATGAAATTCTTAATAGATTTGAGGACAGAATACACAAATAGATAAAATTGCCCTTTTTTATTAAACATTTTTTTATTTTTAAAAATATTTTTCAATGAGAAATCTTCACACACATAGAGTCCATCCATAGTATACAATCAATGCTCACAATATCATCACATAGTTGTGTATTCATCGCCATGATCATTATTAGAACATTTGCATCACTCCAGAAAAAGAAATGAAAAGAAAAAACTCATACATACCATACCCTCTACCCCTCCCTCTCACTGACCACTAGTATTTCAAACTACCTAATTTTTTTTACCCTTTCCCCCCGTTTATTATTTATTTATCTATTTTTTTGGTGCATTGTCCCGGAATCAAACCTGGGTCTCCTGCATGAAAGGCGAGCATTCTACCACTGAACCACTATGTATTTATTTTTCATTCTTGTTTTTTAATCAGCTATCCATACTCTGGATAAAAGGAGCATCAGACACGAGTCAGCAGGTCTGTATAATGCATTAACATTAATCATATAATCCATTTATAAAGAGAGCAAATGGTCATATCATAAAATCAAATTCCCACTGTTGCTCCCATATATAAATCATATATAAATCAGAAATAAAATAATGACAATAATACTAATAATGATAATAATGACAAAAATAATAATAGGAATGGTGATTAAATATAATGAATAAGAAAATATTTAGTAAAAATTTAAAATGTTATACAAATGTCAGTTATGTAAAGTATTATTTAAATGTTAGCTATAAA
Organism: Tamandua tetradactyla; assembly: GCF_023851605.1. NCBI lineage: Eukaryota > Metazoa > Chordata > Mammalia > Pilosa > Myrmecophagidae > Tamandua > Tamandua tetradactyla. Next base: position 58,410,151 of record NC_135353.1, on the reverse strand, counting down.
TATGATAAATCAGCATGGTCAGTACAAAATATGGCATCAATATTAATTAAGGACTTACACTTTATTTTCCTGCTTTGTTATCAAATAGAATATTTGCTCATATAGTGCACAGTTAAAAAAGTGCAGGAGTTAAAAAATTCCTGGGTTGTAAAGCTGGCAAAGGCTTATATAGCTTTGTTTTTCTTCTAATCTGAATTTATAACTGTCATTATAAATGAAGAAACTAAGGCGCAGAGAGGTTAAATGATTTCTTTGAGTTCAAATAGGTCATTAGTGACAGGGTGGTGTGATGTCCAGGACATGCTGGTCCTTCATAGTTCTAATCTAAAATATCTATCTGCTAGAGGTAGTTTTGGAAACTATTTTTAGGATTATATTTTAATAGTTAATGTATTTCTTTATTGACCCACATTTAAGAAAGTTTCTATAGTATATTGTGTTTTGTAGTATAAGTCAGAACAACTGACCTATTTGTGGTCTCTATTTCACATGTAGAAACCATAAGTCCTGTATTTTTCAGGACAGGTAACATTTTGAGTAATTTTGTCTTTGTATTTCTATAAATATTTTTATTTTACTTCTGTTGTAGGGCAGAAAATATGATTGAACTTATGCTTTATTAAGTCATAATCCTTCTATTCACAGCACCACTGGTAATTGGGGTGGTCTTTGTCTTTGCTAATAGCCGGTATCTAGAGCAATAATAAAACTTTTCATATCTCTATGAGGACTAGATAATTACAATTTGGAGCCAGACTCCTAATGGAAATGGGGAGATAAGGGTGCTATCTTCCTTGATGTTTAATTTTCAAAGAGATGACTCTCAGTTCCTTGAGAAATTCCTGGGTTGTAACACTGGCAAAGGCTTATTTAGCTTTTATAAAAAGAAACAGATACATCTTCAAAGGGGCAGAGCCAGGAAGTACAATTACAAGTTTCCTAAAAAGTGCTCTAAGAAAAGGGAAGGGAGGGATCTCTCCCTTTTTGCATCAGTCAAAAAAGAATTGTATTTACCCTTACACAACACGTGACTCATAAAAATGACAATTACCCAAACTACACAGGCTTTAAGGGAACTCTCTTGTAGAAGTACGCCCACGAGGTCTTCTAAATCTAGATTCTAGGCCTAATTCGCCTCCAATCCTTTCCCACCTTACAAGAATTTCTTCTCACGGCTTCTTCTAACATAAATTAGAGGTGAAGTAGGACTTTATGGAGGAAATAATAGAAAACATGAGGAGATAGAGTGGACAATGATTTTAGCAATGGCGTGATGGTGGTGAGATAAAGAAAAGGAGGCTTAAGAAATCTCTTGTACGGGCCTATGTGTAACTTATCTGTGGTGTTTTGTCTTCCTGATGTGTAATTTTGTATTTTAAATATGGAAGGATTCAATGAATTGTAGATATAGGAGTCAGAATACATTTTATGAGGACATCAAGTCTTGCTACCTCTATTTCATATGTAACCCTTGCTAATGAAGATAATCTTCCCAGAGCCACTACAGAAAACTGGCCACTTAAGAACCAAAGCTGAAGATGTGCCCAGGTTAAAGTGCTAAAACAAAACAAAACACACAAACAAGAAACCCAGGCACTTCTTTTTCACATCTCAACAGAACGTAAGTAAAATCCTCTTTCAAATGCTCTCTTGGGCAAAAAAGAATCCCAAACCTCTATCACTAAAAGAACTGTGGCAAACACGAAGCTTAGGATAGCGTGCTAGGGTTGTTTTTTTTCCCACTCCTTTATCGTGCGGGCTCCATGAACTCGTACACGCAAAGGCCTGAAGACGATGATTAGCACATAGCAAACGCTCAGGAAGCCCAATAAAAAGCCTTAGTCTTTGACTCCGCCCTACTACTTTCCGCCCTTACCAATGAACGCTGTCGGCACAGCCCGCGTGACCCCCCCCCCGCTAACGTCACATCCGGCCCTTGCGATTCGGACTTCAGAACCCCGCGATGAAGTGCCTGTTTGTAACTGTAGGGACTACCAGCTTTGACGACCTCATAGCGTGCGTGTCGGCTCAAGATAGTATCCGAGTGAGTGGGGAAGGCGGGCGGGCGGCGGCTTCGCAGGGCCCTGCTTGGCTCAACACTCTCCGCAGCAAGCCTTACCGCTAACTAATTTCGGTCACCCTTCCCTGATCGCAGTGCTGCAAAAGAAATTCCTGAAGCTCTATCTCAGGTGCCACCGCCCCTTTTCTGGCTCCTCCCTGTGCCTGACCGGGCCCTCCTCCGGCTCCCTCTTCCCACTTCCCCGCCCAGCTTCGCCTGGCCCTTCCCCGCCTGCTCCTCCCCGTCTTTTCTCTGGCTCCTCCTTTCTGTAGCTTTCTCCCTCCCTTCTCCGCCTCCGCTTCTCCGCCTTCGGCTTCGCCCCGCCTTCGGCTTCGCCCTCCTTCCGTCTGCGCCTCCATTATGATCTCAGGCTCTCGTGCGCTTCCCGGGCTCCGCCTTCCCGCTTTCTAGTCCGCCCCGAAGGCCGCTCCTCGGCGTCCGCTTCTGGGGAAACTAGTCTAGGTCCAGCGGCGGGCGCTGGCAGCTCGGCTCGCAAACCCGCCTTTCTCTTTCCGCTCGGTCGGTTCACCCTCCCGCCTCGTGGAGCCCGCGGTTTTTCCGCGTCAGGCGTCTTCAGCTGCCGGGAAGCCGCCTGAGCGCGTGCTCCGCTTAGGACTCTTCTTTCTGCGACCAAATTCGTGAGGTAGAACCAGTTAATTTGGTGTTCAGCCTAGTTTTCAATAACTTTTCAGAGTCTTTACCTGGTGTCATATTTCTTACGGGACCGGTTATTTCAGGACTTGGTAAGCCCGGTCGCTGATACTTATTAGGGCTGGTGAAGTAGATTTCCGTATCCCAGAACGGGTCAAAGAATTATTTTTGAAAACTAACTAAAATCGGGCACAGGCTATTTGGCAGCCTATGCTCCAGTCGAAACACTGACTTTAGGGTTTCTTCTTGTTTGTTTGTTTGTTTGTATTCTTCCCCCAGTAGCCTGTTAAAAGGTCTACTTTTCCCCCCTCTCTTTTTCAGATAATCGAGAGACTTGGTTACAGCCGACTAATCCTACAGATTGGTAGAGGAACGGTAGTACCAGAATCATTCAGTACTGAATCATTTGCTCTAGATGTTTACAGGTACAAGAATTCGTTGAAAGAAGACCTTGAGAAAGCAGATCTTGTTATTAGTCACGCAGGTAAAGTGCCTTAGAATCTCAGGGTTCTGTTTTTGATAAACAGTAACTGAAACTTGAACAGCCCTGGGGTAAAATCCCCAGAATACCTCATTGTAGCCCCTTTGAATATAGTGTGAATTTGTTGAATATAACATTTGAGAAGGTTATTGGAGAAATTATTTTTTTGGTGGGTGAAAGGATGGGAAATTGGTTACTGTAACCCGACTTTTACAGTGAGCAACACAGGAACAACACATAGTTGATGCAATGTCACCTCATTGTCAGGTTTGAAATTAGTGTTTAAGTTTAGACCTGCTGTGCTCCTATTGAAGGAATGTTCAGTCTGCTGCCTAATGGAATTGATCATAGAGAAATTGGCTTTGAAAGAATCTTTACATGTCTGCTAAATGTGAGTATGGAAGGAATGCAGTTGAAAATCTTTTTTAACAGCTACAAATTGTGTAAGTCATTGCCTGCTCTTCAGAAACAATTCTTGATGTAGTTTAATCAGACTTCTAGTACCTCAAGAATTTCTTTTGGAGAACATTGCAATTTTGACTGCTTGTAAGAGAATGGGAGGAGTTTCTTGGCTCTTAACCTAAGTAGTTTGAGGAGACAAAAGTCCTTAGAAACAGACATTACCACAGATTTGTGATTAAAAATATATAGGATACCAGCTAGGCAGAACTTTTATAGCACTGTTATACATGCTTTGCGTGTATTAACTCATTTAATTTTCCCTAACAATCCTATGAACTAAAAAAATATTAGTATCCATTTTGCAGATGGGAAGCTGAGACACAGATTAAGTAAATTGTCCAGCCAGTAAGTGAAACAGACTTTTATCAATCTGGTGTTAAGAGTCTGTTCTCAACTGCTACCCTAGAGTAGTTTACCAACATTATTTATCTGTGCACTTATCAGTCTCCTCTGTCCCATTTAAAATAAATGATTTTAGATATCAAAGTTGAACTGGTCCTAATATTGTATATATTTGCTTGGGGGATGGTACCTCATAGTCAGAAACAAGGTTTTTCTTTACTGGTGCCATCACTACTGAAGGCTTCCTTTTTTCTGTGTGGTTTTGAATGAAAGTGACGTATAGCTTTACATACAGTTATGTTGGACCTGAATCTTATTTGGGTTCAAGCCCATTCCAGGACATTACTTTACTACAGGGCAAGTGGCAAAACTCTGAATTTTTAGACCTTAAAATAGTTGACAATTAAAAAGTAACGTATTTTTCAACTCCAGTTTATAACATTTACTAGACAGCAACAGATAACTGTACTTTTGTTACTTTGAATGCATAATTGAAAGTCCTGTTTGTAGTTGTGCCAGCAAAATTTCTCAACTTTTGATTTCCAGCTTATAAGGAATGGTGGAACATCTTAACTTGTTAAAAACGGTATTAACAAATTTTGATTAATTTTTGTAGGTGCAGGAAGTTGTTTGGAGATTCTGGAAAAAGGAAAGCCACTTGTTGTGGTTATAAATGAAAAGTTGATGAACAATCATCAGCTGGAATTGGCAAAGCAATTACACAAAGAGGGCCATCTTTTCTACTGTACCTGCAGGTATACTACAGAATGATTATACAACTGAACGCTTGTCTTAATTCCTCCCTAACTGTTCTTCTTACCCACTTACCTAACCTGTTTGTCTTCTCTGCTTCTTGCCTTCTCCTGCCTGTCAGTCTTTGGTTTTCTCACCTATAAAACCCTCTCAATTTATTTCCCACTTTGACTGTGATATGTGTTTATATTTCTTTGTGTATCTGTGACTGTCTGTGCACATGAATGCCAGAGAGAGAGTGTATGTGTATGTTTTCATCTGAGTGTACAAGTCTCAAAATATAAATTTTGCACTCATTGAATTTATATTTTCATTATTCAAGGAAGTCATTTGCTTATCTTAAATGAAGGTTTTTCCTTCAGTAAATCCACTGGAATCTTTAAATTTACTCATTTATTTTTTTCAACTACATCTAATATGTGGCTGGCACTACTTTAGATGCTGAGTATACAGTGGGAAACAAGGGAGTCCCTGCTCTCATGGTACTTATATTCTAGTGGTGAGAGACAGTAAACAATTTCACAAATAAATGTTCAAGATAATTTCACATAGTGAAAATGTGCTGTGAAGAAAATAAGAGAGGGTGATGTGATAGCTGGGGTGAAGAATAATAAGATAGGATGGATAGGGAAGGAATGACTGGGCATATGGTATTTGAACTGAGACCTGAATGATACAGTCAGAAAGAACACTAATTGCAAAGGCCCTAGGTAAGCAATGAGCTTGGAGTTGTCTGTTTGAAAAACAGGGAGAAAGTTAGTGTGACAGGAGCATAGTGAGCAAGGAAGAGTGTAATACAAGATGAGGCTTGGTGGGGATAGGTCATATAAGAGTTCTGATATTACTCTATGTTCAGTGAGAAGCCATTGGTGCATTTTATGCAGAGGAATACTTTATGGTAAGGAGTATTATTTTCTGGAACTATATTGTAATTCAGCAAGAACTGATCAACATCACAATAGAAGGATGAAGAAAATTGCTGGTTTGTTTTCTTAGTTTAAGTCACTAGAAGCTTGCCAAAGGGTCAGGTCAGTAACTCCTAATTCTTTAACTTTAAAACTTATCCTAATTTGATGTTTTTTTTTAAATACCTCATGTACATATTACAGAATATATATTTTTATGTTACAGTAAATTAAAATTGCTTTTTGAATAAAAAATAAAACCTAGAAGAAACTGGCTAGAATGTAATATGCTTTTCTTTTAATTTTATTGCTTCTGTCTCTTAGATATTCCAATAAATACTTGTTCATTTGTTAAATAAATATTTATTGACCACCTCCTATAGGCCAAACACTGTTTTAAGCATTTGGTATACATCAGTGAACATAATAAGACCTCTGTTCTCATTGAGGGGATCATTGATTGTTTCATGAGCAATTGTTGGTCCTCATACCTGTAGTGATGAAAGAGAAGGGATGTAAGGGTGGCTTTGTAACATAGGAGCCAATCTTAAAGTATTATAAGTCAAGGGATGAGCTAGATAATAAAACTTTTGTAGGCTTCAGATAATGGGTATATATGCTCTTGGGTAGTTGAGATTGTTAGAAGTTAAAATACTTTTTTCAAGAGGAATACATTCTCATCTTCCTAACTAGTTTATGCAAATCAATTTTTTCAAGATATTTGATGAGTATTTGCACTTTAAATACTAAATCAGCTTTGATTTTACATCAGTACATTAAAAGAGAAACATTGATTTCATAAACACATCTAACTTTTTTACTTAGGATGAATGGGAAGCCATACAAGTCTCCAGTTTTTTCATTTTTCACAGTTTTAGGGATCTTTCTTAAATTAATTTCAAGATAGTCACACATGACTATCTTGTGATCTTCTTGGCAGTAAGTATCAATAATTGGTAGTATTTTGGTTTTAAACTGGGTGGTTGTATATCTGTTCTAATTTTTAAGTGGTTGGTTTACTTAAATTTCTGAAGTGATAGTTTATGTAGTGGTTTAGGACCTTTTTTCCAACCTGCATGTGATTATTTATTGTTTAATTATGTATGGATTTATGATAGTAAATTACCAGCAACAAAGTTATTTCACAGACTTCATGTATGGCCTTGTAGTGTCCCCAGCTTATTTTTCTCATCTGGAGGCTTTTACCTTTGGTTTCATTTATTCTTTTTTCATATGTTAACTTTTCTTGAATTTATATCTTCCTACACCTGAGTAGTAGTATAAAGTCATATGACCATGTCTTTCATAAAATAACACTTCTGAAATACTTCAGTTGATATGAGAAAATTAATTTTGACATTGTGTTGAATTAATATTGACATTATGTAGTACTCTATTTTGCTTTAATTTTTCTTAGTATTTGTTACTATATTATTAAATATATAAATTCACATGTACGGTTTGAAAAGCAAACCTATATTCTTGAAAGTTAGAATCAGTCATCAAGTGGGCAGCAGATGAATTATGGAATTTTCTCCCATATTACTTCATATTTTTCTTCTTTTGTTTTAGCACGCTTCCTGGGCTGTTACAGTCAATGGACTTATCAACACTGAAATGTTTTCCTCCTGGCCAGCCAGAAAAATTTTCTGCATTTTTGGATAAAGTTGTTGGATTACAAAAATAAATGCTAAGCTCTCAACACTTAAAAATAACACCCCCCAAATCCAACCTCTGGAATGTGATTAAATCAAATATATATACAATATATATATTTGCAGAATGATATAAATTAATAAACTTTCTACATCTGTAGAAGGCATAGAAGATTTTACAGTGTGGACATTTGCATTTGGGTCCAAATTCTAACTGCAGTTTATTAAACCTAGATTTTCCCTAATTTTCATATTTTAGTAAAAGAGTTACATAGTGGGTATTCACAGGTTTTACCCTAGAATCCCAAATGGATTTGGAATTGTGAAAAAGTCAATGAAATTTGAAAAAATTTTTAAGATAAAGTGCTTGACAAGAACTATAAATGTAGTTAGTTTGATGTTCTTTAGAATGCAAAATAAAACAAACTAAAACATTTTTTGGATGAGGGTCAGCATCTGTAGCTTTATAATCTGAGGGGAAAAAAGCAAACAAAAAATGATAGATTGTGCTCTGGGATATGAAATGCTCAGTAATTGCCTAAAATAAGATTAACTGTCATATCAGTTGATAACAAACTACTTTTATCCCAAACAATAGAATGGAGTGGATGCATTAACTTTTTTCTCTAAACTATAAATAGAAAGTAGCAAAACAATCTTGCCCAATATCAAAGCTTTACTGGTTTGAGAAGAATAAATTTAAAAAAAGACTTCTACCAGTAAGTCTTAGTGTTTTTGTTTAAGGAACTCTTCTCACAGTGGTATTGAAACTTAATATAATGTCATAAAAAATTTAGAATTTACGTGCTTTTTTAAATTTATGTGCTTTTAAAATTTTACAGAATACTAATAGTAAGTGATTTGATAATAACATGGCTTTAAAATTCACAAGATAACTCAAGTAGATACATTATGAAATGCTTCTTGACTAAATGGTTTCAAGTCCTTTAAACTAGATTATCCCTAAATGTCCATAGTTCTCTGGCAGAAAGTTTAGATATATTTTATCCATAAAAATAGAACATTCATTTAAAAAACCTATCATATTATGATCCCATAATATTGAATGTTCCAAACATTTCACTTGGGATGCATTATATATTGTTTTTGTAGATTTGTTTTCCTGATTGTGTTTTACTTAGGCTAATATTAAAATAAATTCTTGCTAATGGTAGAAAGTGGTGGCTGAGAAGTGCTCTGGGTATCAGGAGGAAGCCAACTTGGATTAAAATTTTGCTGAGAATAATCTAAAAAGTGAGTAATCTAAATGTACATAGTTGAAAATCCATGGCACCATAGAAAGAATCTTGTTTCTGGGCCTTCTTTGTTTTTCTCATTGAAGGAAAATTGTAGCTTAGAATTTATGTTGGTCACTCAGTCTTTATAGATTTTTTATAGCATGAAGAAATAACCATAGAGAATCAAAAACAATGAAAGTGTCTTCTCAAACATTAGACATGTAGAAAGCCATATGGGCCCCCAAATGGTGTACTTTATTCTTTCCTACAAGAATACATTACCTAGATTCCATCATTTCATTTAGTGGAGGCTTAAGCCAGTGGTGTCAGTTCTGACTATAACTTTGTGAAATTTCGTATCATTTGTGGGGGTTTAAATCAAAGGATACCTTAGAATCACTTTGAGGCAGTAAGCCTTAAGATTATCCAGTCCAGTTCCATCCACTTTTCAGATGAGGAAAGGCCAGAGGTTTTAACTTGCCCAAAATAACATAGCTTTTGGCAGAGCTGCCAGTAGAAGCATCTCCTTGGCTCTGAGTCCTTGTTCTTTTTACCAGACCATAATAAGTTGTAGCTTTTTGTTTCTTTATAATTGCTTGCCTAGTTATTTATTTTAGTTATCTAATCCCTTCCAAGGAAGGTTTTTTGTATTTCCAGAAATTGTTTATTTTTCTGAGAAATTTCACACTTACTGGGTTTTATTTTGGGGTATGTCATCCCATTCTTTACCTAGGATGTAGAGTCACACTTAGAAACATGATTCCTCAGTTGTTTGGAATCTAGCAAAATACTATGGATAGGATTGATACTTGGACAAAGATGTAGTTAGGGAGTTGGAACAAAATTTAAAGATGAGCTCAAACCCCCTCATACATATAAGGAAACGGGGTGAGACAATTGTTACATTCCCATATTTAGTTCTTATGAAAAATTAATGCTAATCAAAATTCTCTTTGAAATATTTGCTCAATAAGTTAAATCTGTTTAATTTCATTACACAACTAACAGGACTTCAGTTTCTTGAGAAATCAGTGAGTAAGTGGAATGCTGAGTAGTTTTCTCTTAGGAGTATTTAATTTTCTAAGGATAATAAAGCAAAAGAAAGAGCTTAGCGTTTGGGGAAATGCACACTGGATAAATTCAAGGGTGAACGGATAATAGGAAATTTATGGTATTAGAGTAGGTGAAAAGTAATTTGAGATTGTAGGATGACCTTGTGAGGTAAGGGTTTTAAATGACAGTATGTGTTTATAATTTGAAAGGAAAGAGCTCAAGGATTTGATGTGGAGCTATTAAACATTTAAAATTAGACATTATCTAAAAGTATTATAAATATCTGTTTGTAGACATTTTAGAGCATTGATTTCTGTGCTTTTAAAGGTAAATTATATATCCACACGAAAGTATATTTAAAAATATACCACTTCTTTGGTTAATAGTTTGAGGAAGGGTTTTCCAGGATTAAAAATAAATCTTGAATGACTAGCCATTCAAGATAGTAATGTAGATATTTTTACATACATAGCCAGTAATGTAGATATTTTTTCTTGGCTCTTTATTAAGGTGTAAGCACTTAAGTTATCCCTCTTATTTGTTCATTATACAAAATTTTTCAGAAAGTAACCGAAACTGCATATAGTCTGAAAAATGAGATATCTAGGCAGATGATTTCATATAGATTTTGGGGAAAGATTTGGAATGGGTAGCCAAGATAGCATGTGGTGATAACTTTTCTGCCATACAACTAGTACTATATTTTCATGGGGAAGGCGAGGAATAGAAATAATAATTGTAGTTAATAACCATTGAGTGCTTAGTCTGTATCAGGTACTCTTTCAAGCAGTTTACATATATGAACCCATTTAATCTTTACAGTACCCTATGAAATAGTTACTGTCTCAGTTTGTGAATGAGGAAACTGAATACAGGATTTAGTCTGAAAAAGGAATTTTATGCTGCTTAAGGATCCAAGAGATAGTCTGGGAGTTTTAATTATAACACTGAATTCCAGGATATTTTCATCATTTATGGGAACAATAGGACAGAATATTTGAAATCAGGACTATCCCATGAAATTTAGATGGCATGATAGCCACAGGTATATAGAATGTTTCATCTTTTACATTGCTATTTAAAAGCTTGCTGAGTGCTACTTGTAGAACCCATGCAGAGAAACTCCCGTTTGATTTACCTGATTGTAAATTATTTACTGAGTTTCTTCTAAAGTATTTCAGCTCTAGGGTTCAATTTTTGGTCCTTTTTTCTTTATTATTTCTTGGTATTTTCATTACTCCTAGAACTTACATGACTTTCTATATCTCCCACCTCTGATATAAGCTCCTGACTGGTACAGCCAATTGCATTTTGGTCATGTTTGAGTAGTTATTTGCTAACCAACTCAAACTAAATTTGCCCCAAACTAAAATATTTCCCCTTTTCATCTTTCTGAGATCTTTATCTCTATTAATGGTGTCATCATCTAGTCAGTCCTCCAAGTTTTAACTCTTACCCCTTATATCTAATTGGTCATCAGATACTCTTCAGGTCTACCTCCTAAATGCATATTTATTCATTCACTCTTTTAATATAAGTATATAATGAGATCTTTTATCAGCAAGCCTTAAGACATGATTTCTGCTCTGGAGGAGATCTTATTATAGTATAGTTGGAGAGGAAGTATGTCTTGAAACATGCTTGATTCCTCTGAAACACAGTGGGTTTTCCATAAATAAAGGATGTACTTTTGTGATGTATATATTTTCTGATTTTGATGAAGATTAGGTATTGGTTCTAGGACACATTTACTCCGCACAGACTTTGACTTAAGTATCTAGTATGTCTCTTGTTCAGAAGAGAAATCACATTGTATAGCGAAGTTTGTAGATCAAGTATTTACAGGAATAATATCTAAAACAAAACAGTGCCAATCCTATGCTGTATCCTAATGGTATTTAAGAATCTGCCAAATAATGGTACCTATTGGGGATTTGTGGTAAAATTTTATGTGATGTTAAAAATCTTACACATAGAATGCAGCAGCTATAGTATTTCTGTAAAAGATGTGATGAAAGGCTTAGGATAGCCACCGAAGGAGAGTTGATTTAATTATTTGTTAAATAGTTCATTCTGCACAGAATCCTTTATTTTGTGTCATTCAGTTATTTCTTAAATTTTTGTTAGGTGGCCAGATGAAAGGTGGACAAATAAATCTATCTAGCTCCAAATGGGAATATAGGATACATTCTTCTTGAATTTGGTATTGATTCTTAGAGAATCTTTTGAGGGCTTTCTTGTACCATTATGCACCATCTATTTTGGTATTTCGCTTATGTCTTGCCTTTGTTTATGGACTTTTACCACTTCCCAGCCAAAATTGTTTCTTTTGATGGCTGCAGTCCTATTCTCTAAGGCAAAGATTCTTAAGTGTCCTTGGGTCATGGAACCTTTAAACTATTTAAAACAACTCTTCCCTACGTACACATAAACACAGTTTTGCAGTGAATTTCAGGGAGTTTACAGGCACTTTGAGGCCCCAGGTTAAGAATACCTAGATTGAGGCCAACTTCAGTAACTTCATTCCTTGGCCATTGTTCATTAATATTCTGGTGGTAAATCCTAAATTCTTATAATTAAAGCCTATTGATTAGGTACATTTAAATTTAGCATTCCCAGTTTTTACAATATTACATAAATTATAAACTCATCAAATTTAAAACCTATGAAACAACACCTTTTGAAACTAACCTTAATGTTCTTGTACTATTAACTCAATGTCTATATGTATTGTTTCATAGCACTGTTTCTAATTGATAAAAAGAAATGAATGGATTTTTTTTCATTTGTAGAATGAGAATGTACTACATTAGCCTATTTGTTGAAGATGACCAATGAAGCAATGCAGTCATTCTGATGTACTCGTTTTCTTTCAAGGTTGCTTGTTTAGTACTTGTTTGCTAAATTCTGATAGTTACTCTTAGAATGATGTTTGTCAGATAATGTAAAGTGAAAGGGCATATATTGAAGCTTTCTCACTTTTCATTTCCCCTTTTGAAAAGGAGAACATACTGGTCGTTTATCCACTGCCAATGTGAATTGGGTGGATAATACACTGCTAAAATTTAGGAGTGAAAAATATTCCAAAATCTTTGGGATGAATTAGTAATTTTCTGAATCTCAGTTTTGCTATTTGTGAATTAAAACTAGCTTCCCTAATAGGTGATTTCTAAGATACAAAATCAGCTGTGTGTCATGTTTGAAAATTTTTAAATACTGATAAAATAGTACATTTTTTCTTGATTAGAATTTTTTTATTTTAAGAAATAGGAATAAGGTTAGAGATGTTTGCCTAGAAGTCACAATATATGTATGGTCCTAAATGATACAGAAAGCAGAGTCTTCATTGAATTTCATGTTTAAAGACATATTCGATCTCTACCTGGGATTATGGTTAAAGTTAGAGAATTCAAGTTTATTTAAAAGTTTAAACGAAAAATAATCTTTCCAGTGTTTTAAAACAAAAGAAAATTATGTCTTTATTCTTCCTCTCCCCAATCTCCTGTCTCTATACTGGCCAGACTCTTTAATTATCTTAAATTAAAAAAACAAGAAAACAACAACTAAACACAACCCTCAGTAATCCTGTGCCAGTATGATACACTTTTTTTAAAAAAGTGGTATTTCCCTAATCCTTATTTTTTGAATCTGTATTCTAATATAATGCTTCATGTAGAAGTGGAAAGAGAAAGAAATGAAGGCAAGTGGTTCTTGTTAATGTTTATTCCATTTTGTGTTTCTGAACATGGATCACTACTCTGAGAAATCCATCCTTTTTCTTATCTTTATTTTCTTCTTCCCAAAACTTGAGGTGTGTGTGTCCAAGTTTTGATTTAGAACCATTGGGTTAGAACCTTTTTGTCATAAATGATGCTTTGCTAATTCTGTTTGAATGTCCACCAGGAAATGAAGTGGTGGGTTCTAGTTTCAAGGTGCTGTTAAGAAATATTTTTTTAAAAAGTTTACCATTGTATTTTCAGTAATGAGAGACTTTAAAAATAGATTCTATGGTATTGAGGAATTATTTCTCCCAGTTGATCCCATGTTATTTGGTAATAAAAATAATTGAAATAAATTATTTGGTACTAAGTGCTTTAATAACCAATTGCCTCTTCATCAGGCTCTGTCACAAGTTGTATATAATATTCTTGTTATTTTAAACAATTTAGGGCTGTTTATTTCATTTGGTGAGGTCAGATTTATCATTTACTTTGTATGTGTTAGCCCCACTTTTTTCCGGGATAATAGGCAAATCTCCCTAAAGCTATCTTTATAGATAATGTTGATCCCAAATTTGATCATGTAAATCACAAATTTAACCATGTAAAGAGAGAGCAAATTTTTATCCACCATTGAATCATGGGGAATCACAATCCTTAAACCTGAAAGAAAGCTTAGAAATCCTGCAACCCATCTCCTTCATTTTACAGATGAGAAAACTGACCCTCAGAGATTAAAGTAGCATCACCAAGCTCATATAATATTCTTTTCATGATACCTTACTGCCTTTCAGAAACAAAAAAAAATAAAACTCAAGCAATATTTCCTGTACAGATACAACCATATCTTGTATGCAAGAGATAATATATGCTTCAAAAAATAATTGCAAGCATGTTACTTCATTTAGTTGGTTGAAACATGGTGTATTATCTTAGAATTAAAACTGCTAATGGTCATATGTTGTACTACAAAGAGTTTCCCCACTTGATAACTGAAAGAAGAAATAATTGTATCAGTTAAACCACAAATCACATTTCAAGTTTAATTTCATTGTAAAAAGTAGTTATTACAAAATTAAAGTCCATCAATTTCATGACAGGTCAAATGTGTTATTTTAATTTTTTTCAATTTGTTTTATTTTACCCTCTGCCTAGAGGTGCAGTGCCTAAAACATCTTCAAGGTAATTATTTTTCATTTCAATGTCTTCCTATTATTTCAGATGTCAAAGGAAGGAACCTAATCATGGATGAAGAAACCTCTGACAGGGGCCATAGTTGGACTTTGGCTTGATTTCCAGTAGAATTTAGGTGGAATTGTTCTGGTTCTTAATCTGTTTTTTTTTTTCTTTTTTTAACCCAAGAATAATTTCTTATTGAGTTAGATTTTGATCATGGAGAAATTTCTAGAGCAGCATTTCTCAAACTTTGAAATGTTTAATAGATGATATATGGGGAAAAGGAAAGGTTTGGAAAAGATCAAGTCAAAGAAAGTTAACACAAAGCAAACTTAAAGCCTTTATTATTGCATGCAATGTTTTCAGAAGTTTGGCCTTGGAATCCTGTTTTCAGGAACACTTATAAATAACTTGTAGAACACATTGTTCTAGAGCAATAGTTCTCAATCTGTGGGCCCCAGACCGGCAGCATAAACATCACCTGGGAAAGTGTTAGAAGTGCATGTTCTCAGATGTGCTAAGTCAGAATCTGGGCGTGGAGCTCAACAGTCTGTCCATACGTTCTCCACTGAGAACCACTGTTCTGCAGGTTTATAGGATTAGCGTACTTTGTGGTAGAGGAATGATTGAAGTCAATTGGGATTTCAAGTGCAATAGTATTTCAAAGAACAGTATCAAATACCTTGAAATGGCTTTTTGTTATCTACAGGATGGAGTTAAGTATTGTCCCACAGGTCTTTCTAAAAAATCCTATTAATTTGGGGTACATAACCTTTTCTTTACCTCCTCTGAGCCATTGTTTATACCGTTTCTGCTCTGGTATGCCATTACTATTCTTTATAAAAAATCAGGAAACCATAGTGATCATCCCAGTACTAGTACTGATTGTGTGTGGAAACTTGGGCAAATCTTGTAATTGTTCAAAACCTGTTTCTTCATCTATAAAATAAGAACTCACTTCCAGTTGTAAAGTTTTACTTGTATCATTTATTTTCTCCATTTATTATGCTATTCTGTTTCTTATCACTGAATAAAGGTTTTAAATTTAATTTTTAAGGTAATACATGTAAATAATTTAAAATATTTATTCTAAATATTTTAAATTCTAAGTTCTGAAAAGAAATAGTCTTATGTCCCACTCCTCCCATTTCTGATCCTGCCTTCCTATATTTAAGATATTACATTATTGTATATACTTTTAAAATGTTCAACCTGGGTTTTTTTTCCTTTGTGTTATTAAAAAAAAGCTGCTTTTAAAAATTTTGGATAGCATCTATGGACTTTGTACTATGGAAGAGGAGGCTCTATCTTCCTCCTTTATTTTCCTCTTCCCTCTCTTCCCATTTCCCTTCTCCTAGTTTCGTTTTATCAGTTTTTATGAGATCAGTTTTCAGTGTTGACAATATGATTATATAAGTGCAGTATTGCTCACATCTGAGCCATGTATTACGTGTTCAATGATTACATTCCTTTTCTGTAAAACTTTTCTCATTTTGTTTTTCATTTGTTCAGTTTTCTATGGAAACATCCCCAAATTCTCCAACAGAAGTGTACATCTCTCCTCAATATGTAAAAAGACATCAAATTATTGGTGACTTTTATTTTTTGAGAAGTCTGTGCTTGTTTTCTGCCTTTTAATCCAAAGTGGTTGTTCTCTAGTCCTGCTGAATATCTGTCCTTATCCCAGAAATTCCCTTTGCTTCTCATGTTGAATCCCATTTGAACTGTATGCCTCCCCATTTTTGTTTTGTTTTGTTTAACTTCTGTATTTTGCTGCTGAAATATTCTCTGTAGCTTACTAAGAAAAGGTGGTAAGTTTTTTGAGGTCTTACATGTCTGAAACTACTCTCCCTCTAATTGATAGTTTGACTGGTATAGAATTTTAAGTTGGAAGTAATTTTCCTTAAAATCTTGAACTCCATTGTTTTGTAGCTACTAATGCTTCTGTTGAGAAGTCTGTTGTTAATTATGTTATCTTTTGTTGTTATCTTTTGTACATGACCTGTTTTTATCTTTTGTTGTTATCTTTTGTACATGACCTGTTATCTTTTGTACATGACCTGTTTTTCCTCTCTGAAAGCTTTAAGATCTTCTCTTTAGTTCTTAACTTTATTTCATTATTATGTGCGTTGCTGATCCTTTGCCTTTCATTGTTCTGCCTACTTCATGGATCCTTTCACTCAATCTGGATACTCTTATCCTGCAGTGCTAGAATTTTCCTTATATCATGCTTGTCCTCCTCCTCATCATCTCTTTTCCATTTTCTTTATCTCCTCTAGGCCTCCTATTGATTAGATCTCTTTCCTGGATTGATCCTCTGATTTTCTTTTTTCTCTCTAGTCTTGTTGTCTTGCTTGTTTATGAACTCCTCAATACTAAATTCTATTCCTCCTTACTTCTTTTTCTCTATTTTTAATTTACATATAGTAAAATTAGCATTTTTCTTGTTCAGTTCTGTATATTCTGACAAATGCGTAGTCATGTAACCACTACCACAATCAGGATACAATTCCACCCCCATACATTCTTTCTTACAACCTCTGTGTAGTTAACTCTTCCAGCAACCCCAACCACTGTTTTCCTCTCTTACACTTTTGTCTTTTCTGGATTGTCATATAAATGTATTCTTTCACTTAGCATGATGTATTTGGGATTCATCCCTGTTCTTCTATGTATTAATAGCTCGTTATTTTTTATTGCTTAGTAGTGTTCTGTTGTGTGAATGTATCATAATTTGTCCATCAGTTGAAAGAAGTTTTAGTGGCTCATGATTATAAAGTTTCTATAAACATTCACATTCAGGTTTTTATGTGAACATAAGCTTTCATTTCTTTAGAGTAGATACCTAGAAGTGGGATTGTTTGGGTCATGTGGTAACTCTCATATTTAACTTTTTTTTTCTTTGCTGTATGGCAGGGTCACATTTCATTCTTTTTTCCGTGTGAATATCCCCTTATTGCAGCACCATTTGTTGAATTTTTTTGTTTTTGTTTGGTTTTTCATTTGTTTGTCTGCTTGTTTGTTTTTGGAAAGTGCATGGGCCAGGATTCAAACCTGGGTCTCCCACATGGCAGGTGGGAATTCTACCACTGAACTACCCTCGTACCCCCTCTTATATTTAACTTTATAAAGACTGCTCAATGATTTTCCAGAGTATATCTACCATTTTATATTCCCACCATCAATTTATGAGAGTTCCAGTTGCTCCACATCCTTGTCATTTGATATTGCCAGTTTTTATTTTATTTTAGCCATTGTAATGGGTATGGTGGTATCTCTTTTTTTTTTCTTACTATGATTTTAATTTACATTGCCCTAATGCCTCATGAGATTGAATGTTTTTGCATGTACTTAGTAGCCTTCCATATATCTTCTTTGGTGATAAGTGTGTTCAGATCTTTACCTTTTTTTTTGTTAACAACTTAATTGAAGTTAATTTACATAACCACAAAATTCACCAGTTTAAAAATAACTCTTGCTCTTCAAAGGACAGGGAGAAAGTGAAAAGACAGCCCAATAGGAGAAAAAAATTATAAGTCATGTATCCGATAAAAAGAGTTGTATTTAGAACATATAATGAACTATTACAACTCATAAAAAGACAACCCAATTAGAAAACGGACAAAGGATCTGAATAGGCATTTTTCCAAAGCTATACAAATGACTGATAAGCACATGAAAGAATGCTCAACCTCATTAGCCTTCTGAGAAATGCAAATTGAAATGACAATGAGATAGTACTTCACACATACTAGGATGGACAGAGTTAAAAAGATGGACAATAATGAGTGTCAGAGATGACGTGGAGAAATTGGAAACCTCATACTCTGCTGGGAGGAATGTAAAATGGTGCAGGTTCAGTGGGAAACAGTCGGGCAGGTCCTCAAATGTTAAACATGAAGTTGATATATAATACACCAGTTCAACTCCTAGGTATATACCTGAGAGATTTGAAAACATGTTCACACAAAAACTTGTACAGTATTGAAGATTTTTTCCCATGCTAAAGCTTTTTTGTTGAATAATTTATATTTAGGTCTATGATCTATTTTGAATTATTGTACAGATTGTAAGGCATAGGTTGAGGATTATTTTCTGCATATGGATATCCAATTGTTTGATTTCTATTTGATGAAAAATAGTATTTTTCTCCATCGAATTGCTCTTGCATCTTTTGTCAACAATCTATTGACCATACTTGTGAGTCTGTTTTTGCGTCTTTCCTGTTTTTTTTCTATTTTGTTTTCTATCTACCTGTCTCCACTTTTTCTTCTCTTTGTTTCCAGCTCTTTTTTCCTATTGCTTTTCTGTTTATCTCCCAATTTTCCCTTCCTCCATTCCCTTCCTGAAAATGAAGTTTTTATTTTTTTATCTTCATTATTTTTAGCTTAAAAATAGATAGGATTTGTATTTTTCTCTACAAGTACAAAATGCCAAAAATGAATTAACTTTTAAATCACAACCCCTAATTAATTTTTCTCGGTGAATTAGTGGCCTTAAAGAAAGATGGTGGTCCTTCCTGGCAAACCACTTGTTTAAGAACTTTTGTGAAAGAAATCACTTTCCCAGTGTTAATGGTTTCTTTTAAAAAGAAATTAGTTAAGGTAGTTTGATTTGGTAAGGAAAGGTGGACTTTCATTGCTTTATCTACCAGTCCTAACTTTTATTTCATTCCTAAGTTATAATATTGATTAATTTCTTTTAGGTGGCACTCGTAATTACTACTGGATCTACAGATACAAGAAGAGTAATTTTGAAACAAGCTTAATTTTGCAGCTTCTTCAAAGCCAGATTTTGATTTAGATTTAAATTATTTTTCAACACTTAAATACAGAAAGGAATTGGATTTTTGAATTTAATTACAATGAGGAGGCAATTGATAGTGGAATCAAGTAATACAAGTGTCCAGTCCTATCACTTCTATAAAATGGGGACAGGTCTCATTTTATTTTGGTTTTCTTAGAATCCAGAGAAGTTTTTCTGGAAAAGTGCCATAACAAGACATTGAATCAAGCTCTCATGTTCATTGCCTCTCATACCATGCCATAAGCATTTTAAATATAGCCCATTAGAAAGTTTATAATATACTCTTTTCATGGTGTTTCAATTAAAATGTCATTGTTTCCATTTTTAAGAAATGTTTTGCATTTTCACAAAAAATACTTTTGTTAATTCTGTACAATAGTTTTGAGACATTGTTCAAGAATCTTATCTGGGTAGCTAATAGATTTAGGTTCTGTGAGTTTAGCAGAGGTTATTATCTAGAACTAAGTGAGATTACGTAAACTCCACACCTGAAATGTCCAGATAATGCTTTGGTACTTTAGTTTGCTTGAACTATGATCTCTGGCCTTGGAGGTAAAGGAAGGTCTGTTTCCCACCCCGTTTTGTTTTTTTAAGATATTCTTAATGCAAAAGCTTACTGGTTAATTAGGTTCATTTTTTTTTCCTCATCTTCCTGAAACTATGAAGGAAGCAGGGAATTTGGGCAGATACTGGAGTTGAACATTTGGGCAGCGATTTTAAAGAAATGTAATGTGGGCCAGGCTGCATGACACACACCTGAACCTTATTGCAGTCCATTTGCAGCCTCGTGCAGCAGTTGCCCTGAGTTAAGTTGCAAACACTGCTCCCTTTTGGTCTCCAGAGCTCAGCTGCTTGTGCATACCTCCCTCAACCTTGGGCTGATTAGGTTAATCCCACCCTTCTCTAACAAGGTAGCTCTGCCAGCACCTTCTCCCTTCAATGTCTCCTCAAGTCAAGTGCCCTATTCCTAGGAGCATCGGCTCTTTCTCTTCTTTTCACAGGGTCCAACTTGTCCCGTGCAAGCCAGCCCTTGGCTTCTGCTTTTGAGAGGTGCCGAGATGCAGCGCTGACTTCAACTGCCTTCTCATGCCTAGACTTTCAGTTGCTTTCTGGATACCTGCATAAGCCAGCCCTTGTCACCGCTAACCATTCCTACCTGCATTCTGCTTTTCCCTTGTTGCTACGCTTCTGTTCCTTTATCCCTACCTTCCTTCTGTGCACAATGCAGAAAGGATGGAAAAAGTACTGCGGCCAGAAGTCTCTGAATGAGGCGTCCATGGATGACTATTTAGGCAGCTTAGGGCTGTTTCGAAAGCTGACTGCCAAGGATGCCTCTTGTCTCTTTCGGGCTATTTCGGAGCAGGTAAACGGAAAACAAATATGTCAACCCTATGGTGGAATTTTCAGAGTTTGAGGCTTGATATGGTTCGGTAGTTAAAGACCCGAGACCCATGAAAAGGTTCCCCAACTGTTACAAAACAAAAACAAATCCTCTTTTCTCTTTCCTAATGGAAAAAAATACCCAGGCATATCAGGTCCTAGAAAGAAGGCTTTCTGCTTATTATGTTAGATGGTGTGCATGTCTTTGCTGATTAGTCCAAATATATTATTGTGCCTCTTCTGTTTTCCAAATGCCTGTTTGAATTGTAGGAGCAATAAGATAATGGGCTTAAAGAACTTTGAGATGTAACTTACTCCTATAAGCACTTCCTGCTTCCTCTAAATTGTATGCCTAAGGACAATTTTATAAGCTGTGCCTTATGGAAATAATAAAAAAAGTGGGAGTAGCAATGGAGGGGAAGACCATGACAGATATATCCCTTCCCAATCCTACTAAAGATGATTAAACAGGTTTTAGTAAGATCAGGATTTAGTTTCCCAGTTTCCTATTTATGTTCTCAATAAAACACTTAAGTGTCCATTTCATAGTCTTAATGTCAAAGCTTCTATTTCAAATGACTGCTGATTATGAGTTGGTCTTTCTCTTTTCAGTTGTTTTGCAGCCAGGTCCATCATTTGGACATCAGGAAGGCTTGTGTCTCATATATGAGGGAAAATCAACAAACTTTTGAGTCTGTGAGTAGAATATATACCCAGGGGAGAGTTGTCTGTAGAGTATGTAGCAACTGAGAAAATGGATTTTGAGCATTTACATGCAAAAACTAAATTTTATCATGCAGTCTTTGTTTCTCTCAGCCAATGTTGAATTCCCAGCTGTTTTCCCTCTAGTTAGTATACTGTGGGCTGCCTCCCAGAATTAAGTTGTTTTGTACTGTAATTAAAATTAAGGAAAAGGTTAATCTGTATCCTTCCCATTACTTGCTTCCTTCCCCCTACAAAAAAAAACCTAAAATGTTACTTTTTGACTGCTGTTTTGTATTATCCATACCACTGTTTTCTTAAATAATTTTTCAAAGTTCATGACACTAAAGATTTGGTTATATTAATATAAATGGGAGCCATCTCTGTTCTCTTGTCTAATCTGTGTACAATAACCTTCAACCAGTCAATTGATTTGAGACTTAATTATAAGGAAACAAATTGGTCCCAAACATTTAGTCTTTTCATGTGACAGGTTGTGGTAATTGAAACTTTGCCACTAATAGTTGACTTAAAGTGAAACAACTTCTAGAGGACACCTTCGTAAATGTTCAAGTATTTGAATTCTTATTAACAAAACTGAAGGTTTTATCAAGCTCTGATTTGAAGTATGCCCTTTCATGTGGTTTTTATTTTCTTTACACTCCTAGACCTTCTAATGTTATTTATTTTCTTCTGACTGTATATCCTGGGTATTTACCTTCTCTTTGAGGTTTACTCTTAATTTTCTCAACAGATTTCAGGGAATTTTAAAAACTATGTGAAGGCTTTTTGACTTGAAAGTTTATTAGCTTGAAGGTCATTATAGACTTCACCACACCTGGGGAAAGGATTATTAGTGGAATTACTTTAAATGTAAGAGTGTCATGTAAAGCAGTGCGTCTCAAGTATTTTTGTGCGTACAGATCACCTAGGGATCTTGTTGAAATACAGATTCTGATTCATTAGGTTTAGGGTGGGGTCTGAGATTTCTGCATTTTTGATAAAGTCCCAAGTGATGCTGTTGGCTCGTGGACCACATTTTGAGTAGCAAGGATGTATGTAAAACTTTAAAATTAAGTTGTTATTGATACGCATAACGACATGGATGAATCTTTAAATAATTATGCCTAACGTAAGAGGGCAGACCAAGGACAAAGTACATATTGTGTGATTTCCTTTATATAAACTCCAGAAAATGCAAACTGAAAGTATAGTGACAAAAAGCATATTGATGGTTGCTTGGGGAGCAAGAGCAATTACAGAGGGGCATAGGGAAACTTTTGGGGGTAATAAATATGTTCACTTTTGATTGTGGTGATGGTTTCTTTATTGTATGTCAGTTATACCCCAGTAAAGCTGTTTTTAAAAAATGAGTAGGAGATTAAAAATTGATTTTTAATTCTAGTGATATATATGCATGGAATTAGAAATAAATCTATTTTGTATTCTCTGGGCTTAATTTCATTTATATTGAAGTGTATTTTATATGCAAATTTATTCACCATTTTAATTTACAGTTTTCAGTTTTAGCAGTTGTATACAGTCATATGACTACCACCACAATCAGGATATAGAACATTTCCATCACCCCCAAATTCCCTTGTACCCTGGGCTTTTTTTTAAAAAACTAATGAAATTCTCCTTTAAGTTCCTCAGTTTAAATCCTAAATGGGTATCTCCTGTCAGCTTTTAAATCTTTAGGATTATTTATTTGGCTTGCTTGATTGTCTAGTTACTTAAATTGGCATTTAAAAAGAAATTCAGAGGCATACCATTTGATAATATGCACTGGTATGCAGATAAGCCAGGACCAATTCTTAAAGCAGTTCAGCTTTTCTGCTCTTTTAACTTTTGTGTATGTGCAAATCTTCTTGAGGTGCTGTGCAAAGTAATTTAATACCATAATGGTTGAGTTGAACAAAAAAAAGTTGGAGGATAATATTGAAGAATATAATCAGATTTCAGTAATGCTATATATTTGGTTAAGTCATTTGTTTTATTTTTGAAGTCTGTGGAGGGATCTTTTGAGAAATACCTGGAACGGTTGGGAGATCCCAAGGTAAGATCAAATATGGGGCTTAATCTTTTGAGAGTATTTGGAATAGTAACCTAAACACTCATTCATGTCAGTTTAGCCAGACCCAATATATTTTAAGTAGCTGGCTGGGTTGAATCAGATATTTTTGGAAAAGTTTGGAGGCTGGCAATTGACCTATTGTTTTGTGTTGAATATCGAGAATTGTGTGTTACCAGTCTTACCCCTAACCTCCTGAAAGGGCTGAGGGCTTTATAGGCCTGTCTGCTTGGAAACAGGACAAGCCTAAGCCTTTTTACCTTAATGGGGGAGGGGTGATGGTGAATGAATGTTACCAAAAGATCATTTTAAAATATTGTTTTATTAAACAGTCTCCCTCATTGGCAGTTAGTCTTCCTTTATGTGGGAATAAACATATGCTTTATTATGAAATATTTTTATATGATAAAATTAATTCCACTGTTCTGGTTTTAAAACACATTCATTTAAATACTCTGCTTCCTTTTTGTGCTCAGACTAGTTCCATTTTTATTATGCCTTTTAAGAATCTCATTAACTTTCCTTATTACTTAATTACTAAGAAAGGCTTCAGGTCTGCTTTTTACAGAGTAAGTTGATATTGATCAATAACAATATTCCAAGCTCTAAAGCAAGTTTTTAATGTGTTCATCTAAGTGCTAAGTAGCTACAAATAGTTATTGAACTCTCAAAAGATCCTACCTTGTAGCTATAGAATTTTTTTTTTAACTTTATGTACTATTTATGTTTAGGAAAGTGCTGGCCAGCTGGAAATAAGAGCTCTTTCTCTAATTTATAAGTAAGTTTTATCTCCTTTTAAGTGTGTGTGTTTGCATATTAACGTTTCTATTATAGTCTTTTCACAACTGGGGAAATTTGAAATTTGACTTACTGTTATGTAGAGTTACGAGGTCTTAAAGTCAGTTTGGTGTAGGTTTTGGGTGGAAAACCTTATTACAGATGCCCTTCTTCTAGCTAGCATTTGTGTCTGTTTGAATGGAAGAATAAAGGTCTTTAAGAACTGCTGGTATTATTCTTGTAGGAAATTAGAATATTTATCTTTTAGGATAATTTTTGTCTCCTTAACTTTGTGCCTCTATGGCATGCATTCTCAGCGGGGGCAGTGTTGCAACCAAGGCTGTGAAAATTAGTTCTTGGGGGACAAAAAAACTTAGATATTACAATGGTTTGTGGCCCTTCAAGGGGCCATGGTACATAAAAATAGATATGTAACGTAACTGGTATTAAAATTTCATGGGGGGGTGATTAGTAAAATCTAGAAAAGCTACTTGAGGGGAGGTGATAGTGGGGAAAAAAGTTGAGAAACGCTCTATTGCTTTTAAGTTCTGTTTTGGTTTATAAAATGCAGAAGTGGCATTTTTTGAAACCTGTTGGGTTTGAAAACTATATTTTGGTTAGAGGCTAGTGGGAATGTCTTCTTCATTTGACTTGCTCAAGTCAGTGTTTTGCAGTTTGCCCATTTCTGACTAAATCCAGGGAGGAGGAATACAGAAAAGGCATTTTGCAGGTGGCTAATCAGCTGTTGATTTTAAACCAAGGGTCAACTTATAAATTGACCTGCTTCCTGGTTTTTTGTAGAACCAGGAAGGTTCTTGATATATGAAAATTATGACATTTAAATTTGTGTCCATAAATAAATTTTATTGGAACACAGTCATACTAATTTGTTTATGCATTGTTTGTGGCTTCTTTCGTTCTGCAGAGACCCTTGTAGACAAGAGATCATATGGCCTGCAAAACCTGAAGTATTTATGATCTTGTCTTTTATAGAAAAAAATGACCAAGACCGTGCTTTAAATAAAGAAAAGTCACCCCCCAAATTCACATATAATTGGTAATCTATCTTATCCCTCCTCCCCTCAAATTAAGATATATCAAGAAAATTAAAACCCATGGAATTTGAGGGATGGTAAGCTATCTACCTAAAATTAATATTATTTAGCCTCTTAAATATTTTGATTATTTTGCATGAATAAGCTAGGCAGTTTGAAAGCACAGATACTGATCTTCTCTCTCTTACATGTACTAAATTGTCTCTTCTTCCCCACCTTTATTTTTAACCCATCTAGTCGGGATTTCATTCTTTATCGCTATCCTGGAAAACCTCCAACTTATGTCACTGATAATGGCTACAAAGACAAGGTAAGATGAGTGAATGTTTGTTTTATTAAAAATAAGTTGAATGATGCCGGCTTCCCAGCATATTAAGAATTACTCTTTTTTTTTCCCACCTAATTAATGAAAAAATAGAACCTAAATGATAAGATTCTCTGCCACCAGCCTTCTCTCATCAGTCATTCTCAGTATTGTTAGCTATCCATCTAAACAGATCTTATCTTGTCACTCCTGTGGTAAACAAAAACACTGAAACCTTAATTGACTCTTCATTGACCAGGAGATAAAGTTGAAATCGTGGCTGGGCATTCAGTGCCCTAAAGGATTCCCACATCTTTCCAGCTTCATAGTCTTCCAGTCTTAGTATTTCATGTTTCCATATAGTCCAACTTTCATGCTTTCTCTTCCTCTGTATCTCAAATGTCAGTTTCTCTGAAAATTTCCAACTTCCTTTGATTTATTTCCTCCTTTTGTGCCCCCTAGAAGTATCCAGGTAATTATCACATAATATTTGTGTTACATGTTTGTTTCTCCTATTAGTCTGTAAGTTCTTGCAGGCAGGGACAGTGTTCTACCGTTGCCTAGTCAGATGCTTGGAAAATAGTAGTAGGTTATTTTGTTGGTTGAGAACACTCAGCAGAACAAATTGTTCGCTATTCAACTTTTCTTCAAAAAAGTATTTTTAAAAAGCCCTTTATCCTGAATATTTGATTAGTGAATGTATACTACATGCAATATTTGAGTTTGATAATTCTCATTTTATACCATGGAGCAAAATTCAGGCAACATTTTACTCAAGGTTAGACGAGACTAGACATTTGGAGAATTGTTAGAATGCTGGACAGTAAGTAATCCAGGGAAAAAACCTGAACTTGGCAAGTGGGAGCAGGAATGGAGAAGACTGAGTAGGACACAAGAGATACCAATTTATTCTTGGACGATATGTATAATTTGGGCACATTAATTATTTTACCAGGGTGCCACCATCTAATTTGTTCAGCAAATATTAAGCCCCTGTAGTGTACACTGTATTGGGCTTTTGGGAGTACCCAAATGAATACAACAATATCCTTGCCCTCCAGAGGGAGGGCTATGATGACAGACATGTAAATAATTAATTACAACAACGTGGTAAGTTTTATAATAGAATTATGCCAAAGAGCACAGAATAAAATGTAGTTCACTCTGCTTGAGGGGGCTTATAAAGCTTCATAGTGGTAGTGAAATTTAAGTGATATAGAAAAAATGAGTTTATCAGGTATGGAGGACATTTTATTCAGAGTAAAACACTTTATGTAAAGACATGGAAGTAAGAGCAGTTGATTGGGGGAGGGGATGCTGAAAGGTTAGAATTATATAATGCGAGATGTAGTATGCCATGCCAAAGAATTTGGCTTTTCATTGTTCAAGATAATCATTTGAAACTTTTTCCTAACATTTTACTATGAAAATTTTCAAACAGAGAGAAAAGTTAAAAGAATTTTACAGTGAACACCCAGATTCTATTGTTAACCATTTTAGTATACTTGTTTTATCAGATCTCTGCCCATCCCATTTTCCATCCATTTATCAAGCCATCTTACTTTTTGATGTGTTTCAAAGTAAAACATCAGTACACTTGTCCATAAATATGCAAAGTTTTTAGTGAAGACATGACATAATCAGAACTGTTTGAGGAAGAGAAGTGTTAGCTTTTGTATTTTAGCAATTACACACAGCATCACATGAGATGAGATTTGGACATTTAGATCTTTTCTTTGGAATCTTTAAACCTGTAGTTCACTTTTTCCCCTAACTTTTTATTGTGAAACTTCTTGTAAGTGAAAAGTTGAAAGACCCATATAATGAATACTCATATACCTACCACCTAGTTTCTACAATTATACAGTTCCATTTTTTAATTAATCTTGTACATCTTACAGAAATATTATTGAACTAATTAAGGCAAAAGCATAACCAGTTGGGAACCAGAAGAATAAAAAATGTAAGACCTTTTGAATGTATGATCATATCATATATTTCATTCATACATGCATACAAAGCTAATACTCAGCAGTGGGTATGTTCATGCTCATGATAGTGGTTTGTGTGTGTGTATATATATGTCTGAAGGTGTGAAAATATATAAAGTGAGTATATTTGTTCATAATAAAATTTAATAAGGAAAAGCCAGGTGTCGTCAATCTATTTTTGTTGTGTGATATTTTGCTTTGCCTGAAACTTAGTTGCTGTGTCTCAATTCAAGCTCCTAAGATTCATATTTGAATTGTTTGGACATTCAAAAATGGCTTCATTAAAAGCAGTGTACCCATTGATGATTCATATGTGAAATTGATTTTAGAGAAAAAATTTTGAAATAAATAAATGTCTAATGTTCACCTTCGTACCTTTCCCCTTGTTGATTCTGAATTCTACATATTTATCTTCAATTCTTAAATGTATTCAGTATCAAAGTGAATGCTAGTAGAAACTAGCCATCTTCATTCTACCCATTTGCTCTATCTAGAAAGAATAGAAATAACATACTTATTAAAAGCAAAATAAAATAAAATTTAAATTTGGAGATGTAGAGTAAAAAGGGAAGTCCTCATTCATGCTCTTCATTCTCATGTCTTTACTCAAGGTAACAATTATTAAGTTTGGATAGGTTATCCTTCTATGTCATTTTCTTTACATTTATGTTTTTCTTTATATAGATTGGATCGTATTTAACATTCTGTTATTCTTTTCAGATAAATATCCTCATCAATAATATTGATCTACTTCATTTTTTTCACTACTTTACTGCCATTACATACCAACTACCCATCCCCAACAAACACATTACCTGAAAGTGTGTATGAGAGAATTATTTTATATTGGAATACCACCAGTAACATGAAAGTCATCATATGCATAGTTTTGCCTCTTCCAGTCAAGACAGTACTTCTTTCCACTTGAATAGAGAAATTGTTCACTATCTCCATTTTCATTCCTGCTTATTTATTAATCAGTTCTCTTAGCTGGGTCCTTCAAGGGCTCCTTAAAAATTGCCTCCAGTTATTAACCTTTCTTTATTCTTATAGCCCAATGTAATAAGGTCTTCTCGGCTCAAAATCTGTTTACATTTCTTTTGGGTTAATAAATTCCTCTTAAATGTAAATACCCCTTGTGGCTGGTGATGCGTATTCATAATTTAAACCATACTCTAGGTAACTTTAGTTTGACCTTTTGAAAGGAGTGTCCTTTAGTGATACTAAAGGAGTTGGGATTGTGATTTTGAAAAGAGGCGAGAGAAGAATGATAGGCCTGGGATCAGAGAACTTAGTTATTGGGAGAAGGTAGCACAGGGTAGTGGAGGAAGGTAAAAAGAAGAGTGCTTAGCATAATTTTCCACCAAGGAAGCCTGGTGGCAGTATTTACCCATAGAATGTATTGATCCTATATAGTGGATTTGATCTATTGCTGTTTGGGACAGTGAATAAACTTTAGAATGAATTGAATGAAAGCCCCCTCTCTCCCTATGCCCCCATAGTCCAAGTTTGGGGAATTAGGGTATTTCACTTAATTTCTCCAGTCATTCTTACAAATCAGGCTCAGTTTTATTACTTCTACTGATAGGCTTTCTTTTTTATTCATTCACTCAGTTTCTAAAAGTTCCCATCTTTTGCAAATTTTTAAATCAGGACTTGTTTAGTATATTACAAGCCAGTTAATCTTAGCATTTAAAAGTCCCTGTCAAGATAACTTCTTTATGAGATGTAGATTGTATTGAGATGTAAAAAAAACACTTTTTAAAAAATAGTAAGTTCACTTATTTTTATCATTTTCTGATTAAATCTTACTTTGAAGTAAATCACAGTTGTAAGATGTATAACATTCACTCAGTTGTTCTGTGTGTGTGTGTGTTTCTTTTCTTCAGATTCTACTTTGCTGTTCAAGTAATGGTCATTATGATTCCGTGTACTCAAAACAATTTCAGTCAAGTGCAGCTGTTTGTCAGGGTATGTGAAGGTTTTATGAATGTTTGGGTGTGTTTTCAAGTATTTTTCTGCCAATACTTAAATCTAGGGACCCTCCATGAATATCTCTTTTAAAACCTGTTGGTTATATCGAACTTGTTCACTGGGTTCTGGCTACTTTCACACTGTTATAAAAGAGTAACTTATTTTCACAATTGGAGTTTTTACCATTTTTTTCCTTTAGCTGTATTGTATGAAATACTCTATAAAGATGTGTTTGTTGTGGATGAAGAAGAGTTGAAAACTGCAGTTGAATTGTTTCGAAGTGGTTCTAAGAAGAACAGAAACAATGCTGTGACTGGCAGTGAGGATGCCCATATTGACTTCAAGACTTCAACTCCGGATAGGTAATAAAGGAGAAGGGATGACAGCTATGTGATAATATTTCATTTCTCTGGGTCATCATTTGAAAGTGGAAAGGACCTGCAAGCTTATGATCTAGATTACACAGTGTGTGTGTATAGATAAAGGTATATTTTTTTTAGTGGGGAAAGAGAAGTTTTACCCAGAAGCCATGTTTTTGGTGAGAGGCTCAGGCTTTGGAGGGTTCTTTTCAAATAAGAATCAGTTTCATATTGCCAGAAGAGACCTTTAGAACCACCTAATCAGTGATTTCTCAAGCTTTAGTTATATGTAAATGATTAGAGTGCTCATTACAAAGGCTGATTCCTGGGTCCACCTTTACAAACTGAGGTCAGGGTGAGGCCAGGAATCTGCTTCTTTAACAAGTGTGACCCAAATATTCTGATGTTGATAGACTGTTAGACCACAATTTGAAGTAAAAAACTGATCGTAAACAGTTTCAGAGTGGTCACTTAACACATACATCCAGCTAGTAAGAAACGGTCTCTCAGGCTGAGGGGCATTTTAGGAGCCTTTAAGTGTCTGCCTTTGGTGTGCAAAAATAGTATAGATAGCCTCCAAGAAAGCAGCTTTTACTGAATGTATCTAGTAAAAATGCTTGTGTTTGAGATATGAAGTGAGTACTATCTCATTTCTTCCTGATTCCTAGTTCTTTTCTGGAAATTCAGATGGTCCTGGTGCCAACTCAAGTGTATTTTTTATTTTTTTGGCATGGGCAGGCACTGGGAAACAAACCCAGGTCTCCGGCACAGCAGACGAGAACCCTGCCACTGAGCCTCCTTTGTCTGCCCTCAAGTGTCTTTTTGTCTCATAGTTCTAATTCTTGGATATTTTATGCTTGCAATTTTTTTTTTTTTTGGGTAGAAGAGTTTGTTTTTAAAAGCTTATTTGGGAATGCAGGAGATGGCATCCATATGTCAAAGTAAAAGTTTTCATTCTTCACTGCTTGTCTTAAAGACTTCAGAGTTATGGAAATTATAGTAGTAGGAAGGCAAGGTGAATTAGTTCTCTAGTGCTGCATAACCACCAACTTAGCCACTTGAAACAACTCAATTATCTCTCAATTTCTGGTGTTATGAATCCTCTCATGGCTTAGCTGGGTCCTCTTGTTAGAGTCTCACAAGGCTGCTGTGAGAGTGTTGTCCAGGACTGGGTTCTCATTTGGACTATTGACTGGGGAAAGATCCACTTCTCTACTCCTGTACTTCTTGGCAGTATTCGGGTGCTTGCAGGTGTAGGACTGAACTTAAGTTTTTTTGAGAGCTGTTGACCAGAGGCCACCCTTAGCTTCTAGAAGCAATATTCAACTCCTTGCAAATGGGGTTTGTCAACATGGCTGCTTGCTTGCTACCTTATAGTCAGCAAGGGAGAGGGGGACCAGCAAGATGGGTGTTACATTCTTATGTAATCACATATGTCCTGTCACCTTTGCCATGTTCTTTTGGTTAGAAGCAAATTCAAGGGAAGAGCATCATGCAAGTAGGTGAACAGCAGGTAGGGATCATAATGGTCATCTTTAAAGTCTGTCTCTCTTCTATGCTGGAGACCCGAGTTTGATTCCCAGACCATGCACCAAAAAAAAAAAGTCTTTCTCCACAGGAGGTATGAAATAGGACATAGTCTGTTAAGTGTATTGCAGTACGCACCTATCATAAAAAGAAAGCATAAATGTAAGTACTGGGATGAAGAAGTATTTGCCTCACTTTTAGAACTGGGCTTCACCAGTAGGTGGTGGTATAGTTGTTAGACTTAAAAATTTTCTTAACTACTGCATTTATCTAAAGCTGTTTGTTCTAAATCTTTTTGATTAGGGTTGATGAGTGGAGTTCCTGCTGTCATGTTGAAAATATACCAGAGGGCTACAGTCAAGGAACAGAAGAAGCAAAGGTTTAATTTTTTTTTTTGGAACAAATAACTTCAATACTTTTTTCTTGCAGCATTATAATTTAAACTAGTTAAGATTGGATAGTCCATTCTAGTCACATAGGGGGATGTTGGTCATGCTTTTCTTTGTGAAAGTCTTACCTATTTGGTAAAGTAAAATGAGTGCTTAATTTTCTCTGAATTCTCCTTTAAATGGGATTGTAGATCTTTTGAAGCAAAGTCTGAACACCTGAGAAATTTCAGGAGGTCTTGTTTTTGAGTTAATGTTACAAACCCAATAAATATCTAGTTTGTAGTCAGTCTTCTGATGCTAAGACTTTTGAATGGACTATTTTTTTTCCACTAAAGAATATGCTTACCCTTGCTGTATTCAAAGGAATTCTGTAATAATCCTAGTTTACTGAAGTTGTAGAAATAGTAGCAATTCTTGCCATCTCTGTAGACAGAAAAGCAAGTAGGC
This sequence comes from Tamandua tetradactyla, assembly GCF_023851605.1. NCBI lineage: Eukaryota > Metazoa > Chordata > Mammalia > Pilosa > Myrmecophagidae > Tamandua > Tamandua tetradactyla. The sequence continues at coordinate 58,377,872 of NC_135353.1, read as the reverse complement.
TAATATACAGAACTTTGGTTTTGAAGCTAGCTAAATAGGACAAATATGATTATAACAATATATAACATCCCAAATGCTGAAAATTTTGGAACAGTATTGAGTATGATGAAATTCTAGTGAAGCAGAAGAGAACTGGTAGTTCCTTTGGAAATCAACACAGAATTTGGTCAAAACGAAGTAAACTTTTCAGGTTTTTCTGAGGTGATTTTAGGACATTTCTTTGTGCATATTAATATGACGTGTTGAATAATCCTGGCATAATTTTTAATCCTGGGTTGTTTTCCATTGTTTTTTTTTTTTTTTTTTTTTTAATTTACATGGGCAGACACCGGAAATCGAACCCGGGTCCTCTGACATGGCAGGCAAGCATTCTTGCCTGCTGAGCCACCGTGGCCCGCCCTTCCATTGGTTTTTATAAAATGTGTCTTGAGTTTTGGCTGGTTTAGACAGTATTTCTCTTCCACCCTCTAAGCTCTTTGGAGTTATTTGCATTTTGCTTCATTAGTCTCCCAATTTTAAAAATACATAGTGAAATTTATTGTGCCATTCATTTCTTGAATAAAAAAGAAAAGAAAGGCATATGTACATGGTTTAAGGAGAAAAAACAAGGAAGGAAGAAATGAACCTTAATTCTTCCTTCTTCATGGAAGGAAGACTTAGGCTAAGGATAGTGAATTTGTAGCATGATTGTTTTTGTTTTAGTTTCCAGACAATCCATCAAAGATGCTCTTCCCCTATAAAGTGCTCAAAGCCCTGGATCCAGAAATCTATCGTAATGTAGAATTTGATGTTTGGTTGGACAGCAGAAAAGGTATGAAATAGCAACATAATGCTTTTGAATCCTTGACAGATCCAGGGGAATAATTTTGCAGATTGTTTCATACAGGAGACATCTTCATTCTACTTAACAAGAACAACCTGGTACTTTTAACCTTATTCCATACATAATTTACATATGGAGGAGGAAACAAACAGGTTTAGAAGTGGGAAAGAATCTTTTAGAGTTGATGTTTATCTGTGACTTCAACTTTGCAAAGACTGTGCAGAGATGGTCTTTAGATAACTTTAAGAGTACCAGAAACTTTTAGTGACTGGGATGAGCTCCTCTTATCTTAAATTTTAAAGTGTTAAGATTATCTTCATTGATAAATGAATAGGTTTGGTGTCAGCAAACTATATTTTTGTATGATCTGTGAGTTGAATAATCTTTACATTTTTAAATGGTTGGAAAAATTTTAATAATAGTATATCATAATACATGAAATCTTGTGAAACTCAAATTTCAGTGTCCATAAATAAAGTTTTATTGAAACATAACCATATTCATTCATTTATGTATTGTCTGTGGCTGCTTTTGTGCCACAGCAGCAGAGTTGGGAAGTTGTGACAGAGTGTGTATGGATCAACAAGCCTTAAAAATGATATCTACTATTTGGCCCTTTATAGAAAAAAACTTTGACTGTTGAGATAGGTAATTGTTTTTCTTTCCTCGTAAGATAACAAATTCATCAAACTAGGCTTTAAAGTACTGCCTTCAAGGTAACTTTAATGTTTCACATTCAACTCCTTGAACCTCAGTATAGTTTGCAGTTTAGAATGAGGTTAGGACCTCTTATAAAGACAGTAACTTGTTAAAAAAACAATACGCTGCTCTGAAGAAGCTTCATAGTATTACTTTCAGCTTGTATATTATTGATGTTTGACCATTTCTAAGATTATAACTTCACAGTTCCTACCTATTTGTGTTTAAACACAAAATTATTCTGGCAGGTCTCCCTAAGTTGACCACAGAAATAACTTATCAAGAAAGATAGAATAGCCCCTTGGATTTTTTTTTCTTTCAGATTTTAGCATAGTGATAGCATTGTCATAAAGCACTATGATGAAAGTGAACTGGAGATTAAATGATGTAAAATAGGAAATGAATCAGTTCAGTTGAGCTTGAATCTTCCTTTTTTTTTTTTTAAACCAGAACTTCAAAAATCTGATTACTTGGAGTATGCTGGGAGACAGTACTATTTGGGAGACAAGTGTCAGGTTAGTTTCTTCTTTGAAGAATCAGCAATTTGTTCTCCAAGATTGTGGTTTTAGTCGTTAATATAAGCTTAGCAATACTCACTTACAAATGCTAAAAAATACTCTTTTAAAATTGTGTTAATTTTTACTTTGTTGCATATATGTGTATATATGAGCTTTCCATTTAAGCCACTTTTTAGGGTTACACCTCATTTTTACAATGTCATACTATCATCGCCACCATACATTAACATTTTTTTTTTATCACGCCAAACGGAAAATACCTGTTTAAGCAAAACTCCCCATTTGGACCTCCTCTTTGGCTCCTGGTAACCTGTGATACATTTTCTGTCTCTCTGAATTGGCTTACTCTAGATATTTCATATACGTGTAGTCATACAATATTTGTCTTTATGAAAACATGTTTTCTAGGTTTTTTGTTTTTGGGGGTGGTTCATGGTCCAGGAATCAAACCCAGGTCTCCCACATGAGAGGGTGAGCATTCCACCCTGAACCACCTGTGCACCCGTTTTCTAGGTTTTAACCACATTGCAGCATGTGTTAGAACTTCTTTCCTTTTATGCTAAATTTTTATTGCAAAATTTTTGTGGCTAGATTTAGCTGTTTCAGTATTGCCTCCATTGAACCACATTGGCAGTGTTGATATTAACTATTTTACAAAGTAGATGTTGAATTCAATTTGGAAAAAGTGATATTTTTGTTTTACAGAAGCCAGGTTTGTGACTACCTTGAGACTAGACATATTCTCTTCTTTCAGGTTCGTTTGGAATCAGGTGGAAGATATTACAATGCTCATATTCAGGAAGTAGGAAATGAGAACAATTCAGTAACAGTCTTCATTGAAGAATTGGCAGAAAAGTAAGAATATAGTATTTTGTTGAATTACTAAAACATTTAGTGCCTGGTGCCTTTTTTGTAGTATTTAATTGAGAATTACTAGGATGCTAGTATGAGGACCTGAGTTATATCTGGTCCTAACCTGAGATGACTTTTCTCTCATTGTAAAAGCATATGCTGATGTGTCAAATCTCAATTCAGGTATCAATTATGTATAAAAGTTTTCAAATCCTAGATACTAATCAACTTACTAGAAATGTTAAGTACAACAAAATTCTGGTACAAAATTGTTCATCCTAATCAAAATAATTAGAAAATGGGTTTACTAACTGAGCTTCTACCTTACAGGATAAGGCTCTCCTGAGCCTTACAGGATAAACTAGTCCAGTCATTGTCAAAATATAGTATGCATCAGAATTACTTAAAAGGCTTGTTAAAACACAGATTGATAAGCCCTATTCCCGAAAATTTCTGATTAAATAAGTCTAGGATGGAGTCCAAGAATTTGCATTTCTAACAAGTTTCCAGGTGATACTAATGTTGCTCATCTACCTTGAGAACCATTAAGCTAGACTATGCTGCCCTGACAAAATTTCAGCAGCTTAAAACAAAGTTCATTTCTCCCTCATGTAACATGTCTACAATGGGTCGGCAAAGGGGACACGAGCTGCCAGAGGTTCTGTGCTGACACATCCTTCCATGATCATGGGTGGGGAGAAGATGAGAACATGGAAAACCATGTGCTGGTTATTAATGCATCTACTCACACTTTGTTATCCAAAGTGGTTTACAGAGTCAAACTTGATGTCAGTAGGATAGGGAAATAAAATCCTTCTCCATGGAGGAGCAGCAAATATTTGTGAACTAATACAGTCTACCACAGTCTTTCCTCAGGAATGTGATAGGCACTATAGACAATTGTGAAATTATACAAGCTACTCTTTGGTTTTCTACCTAAAGAGAAATCCTAAGCAGGAACGCTAGTGTCACAGGTTTAAACTGAAGACACTTGAAAATGAAGTAGGAATGTGGGGGTATGTGTATCAAATAAGAATTAGTTGTTGCAGTGTCTTCATGGTGATACCTTTAACTTTAAGGCATGTTGTTCCACTGGCTAACTTAAAACCAGTTACGCAAGTGACACCTGTTCCTGCCTGGAATGCTATGCCTACTCGGAAAGGAAGAAGTTACCAGAAAATGCCTGGGAGCTATGTCCCAGAAATAGGTTTGTATACTGAAGGTTTTTATTCTTTTATTTTTCCCTTATTGTAGCCCTTTTACTTATCTACATTGTGCTTTTTATTTTACTTTTTTAAAGGTAAAACAATAGTCTTGTTCTAAGTTTGGGTTTCTCAACCTTGGCACTATTGATATTTTGGGCTAAGAATTCTTTACTGTGGAATCTCTCCTATGCATTGTAAGATGCTTAGTAGTATCCATGGCCTCTACCCACTGGATACCAATAACACCTCCCCTCAGTTGTGACAACCAAAATGTCTTCATACTTTGCCAAAGTTCCCTGGGATGGCAGAGTGGGACAAAAGTTGTCCCTGGTTGAGAACCACTATTCTAGGGGACTTTGTGTAAACTTAAATGGCAGTAGATTTTTAGACTCTTAAGTCTTGAGGGAAAAATTTTTCTTAGAACTAGGATAATGCCTCACAGAAGCAGCCAGAGATATTAAGAGTGTAATTTCTTGGAGAATAGTAACATGGGTGACTAGATGGCACTTGATATTTTGATGAACAAAGCTGCCTATACTCAAGATAGTGTTGAAATATCCATTGAAACAGAAAGTACGCATTCATTTTATCTTTCCAATGTAAGATCTAGTACATCTTTAACACAGACACATACACACACACAGAGAAATTCCCTCTCTGTATTTGGTTTGGTCTGAAGAAAAGTTTCTGAGAGTTTTAGGCAGTTGCAGGGGTGGGAGAAGACTGGATTTTTTGCTTTGGTTATCAAGTTTATTTGCTACCTCTGTTTTCCTGAAAGCTGTGTCAGAGATGGACATGAAGCAACGAAAGAAGATGTTTAAAAAAGTTAGAGGAAAAGAGGTTTATATGACCATGGCTTATAGCAGGGGAGATCCCCTCCTCCCACCCAGGCTTCAGCACGATATGCATTATGGACATGGCTCTCCAGTGCACTACTCACAGACAGCTGGCAGTGTTTTATCTAATGAGCCTTTTCATCCTCAACATTCGTCTCACAGACAAGGTCGGGGATATGGGGTGCCCAGGTAAGGCTTAACTGACTTTCAAGGTTGATGTACATCTCTTGGCCTTGGAAATAACCCCTGAACAAAATTATAGTAGAATTGAGACGTATCTTAATGTTTGTATTTCTTTTATAATCTCTGCCTAAAGGGAATAGAGATGATAGAACTAAAATTCTCATTAATTAAACTTACTGGTAAGTTGGTATTTGTTCTAGTTTGCTAACTCCTGGAATGCAATATATCAGAAATGTAATGGCGTTTTATAAAGGGGAATTTAATAATTTGCAAGTTTACAGTTCTAAGGCCATGAAAATGTCCCAATTAAAAGCAAGTCTATAGAAATGTCCAATCTAAGGCATCCAGGGAAAGATACCTTGATTCAAGAAGTCTGATGAAGTTCAGGGTTTCTCTCTCAAGTGGAAAGGCACATGGTGAACATGGCATTATCTCCTAGCTTCTTCTGCAGGCATCTTGCTTCATGAAGCTCCCACAGGGGCATTCTCTTCATCTCCAAATGTCACTGGCTGGTAGACTCTGCTTCTTGGTTCAGCGGCATTCTGTCGTCCTTCTCTGCTCTCTCAGAATCTCCAAAGGTCACTGACTGGTGGACTCGGTGGTTCTCTCGGCCTCGTGTCTGTGCACGGCTTTGCTGTGGCTTTATTCATCGTTCTCAAGAGGCATTCTCTCCAAAAATGTCTCCTCTTTTATAGGATCCCAGTAAACTAATCAAGACTCATGTAGAATGGATGGAGACATTTCTCCATCTAATTGAGTTTAATACCCACAGTTGATTGAGTCACATCTCTGTGGAGATAACCTAGTCAAGTTTCGAACCTATAGTCCTGAATAGGGATTAGAAGAAGCTGTTGCTCCCACAAGATTGATTAGGCTTAAAACATGGCTTTTCTAGGGTACATAAATCCTTTCAAACCAGCACAGTATTGCCATAGTCTAGGGAAATAGGGAGCAGTTGAAGAAATGTCAGAAGATTTAATGCTGTCAAGTATGAGTGTCTGTGTGGCATGTGGTACTGTATCTGTTCGTGATGGATAGGTCTAATGCCAGTATTGAGAGCAGAGCTCTTTTGATTGCTTTACTTGGCAGTTTTTAGAAAGAGGTGCTAATTTGTTTGACTATAGAGACTGCCTACTCAGGCATTAGTGAGTAAAAGGAGTTCTATTTTCCTTTCCCTTTATTCTTAGGGATTCATCTCGCTTTATGAACAGGCATAACATGGCAGGCCCTAAAGTTGGTTTCTACCCTGGCCCAGGTAGAAGATGCTGCCAGAGCTATGATAACTTCTCCTATAGATCTCGGTAAGTGAATTCAAAGTGTGTTGAAAGTTAAAGAAAGTGGTAAGTGGTTTCATTGCTGGCCTAAAAAAAGCATTAATTTAGAGATGATTGAACTGTTATTTAGTAGTTAGAAACAAATTGCTACTATTGTTTAGCACTTTTCCCCCTTCTTATTTTCCATACTGAAGTTCTTTTAGACGAAGTCATCGACAGATGCATTGTATGAATAAGGAATGCCAGTATGGCTTTGTCCCAGAAAATGTACAGATGCCCAGGGGCTTGGAAGAAACCATTACCTTCTATGAAGTTGAAGAAGGGAATGAGACTGCTTACCCAACTTTACCGGTAAATAGTCACACCCTCAAAAAGCTATTTACTACGGAGTGTTTCCTATTAACATTTTGTATTAGTGTGGGATTTCTGTTAAAACTGATTAAAAATATCATTATAATTATACTGTTAAATACAGTCCATAGTTTACATTAGTGTTCACTATTTGTGTTTTACAGTTACATGTGTTTTTTAAAAACCTGGTAATAAATATGTAATCTGATATTTCCCATTTTACCCACCTTCTAATATATAATTCAGTGTTATTGATTACAGTAACAGTGTTGTGCTACCATCACCACCACGCATTATTAGCTAGCCTCTTGAAGGATACTTGCTCTGGAAGAATTTTCTTCTTGGTCAGCGATGGTATTAATTTTTCTGTGTGCCACCATATTGAAAGCTGCTTCTGATAACTTTTAGCTATTCAAAACCAGGTGTCATAGCTGATAATATTCTAATATCCACAATGTGTATAAGGAACTGTATAATGAAATACTTAAAAAATAATAATTAATGAGGGGCTGGTGCAATGGTGGCTTAGTGGCAGAATTCTTGCCTGCCATGCCAGAGACCCGCACTCAATTCCCAGAGCCTGCCCATGCTAAAAACAGAAAGAGGGTTTAACAGAAGACTTCTGGAGAGGATGGTAGAGTAGGGAGCTCTGGGACTCAGTCCTCTCATCCAAACCATTATTAAACAGGCAAGAATGCTCTGAAACAACTATTCGGAAACTCCAGAGACCAGAAGACCACTGTATAACATCCAGGGAAGAATGGGACAAAGAAGCTGATAAATTATGGGAAAGAACTAGAAATTGCTTTCTCTGTGTGGTGGCTACTGATACCCATCCCCCACTCTCATGGCAGGCTGCCTGAGGTCCAGCCCCTGGCTAGCTACTGCAAACAGAAAGGGGCATAAAAATCCTCTTTCCCAAGAACAGGGATAGATACAGCCAATCACTGATCATGGCTTTTGATTAGTGAATTGGGATCACTGGGTCCTGGCTCTGAGGGCAGCTAATGTTTCAACCCTCTTTGGACAGGGGTGGATGCAGTGGAGATTGAAAAATGCAGTGCTTTTTCAGGGCGTGGTGGTGGTGGGGAAGTTAGCTGAAGGGATGCATTTGCTGGACAGGGCAGGAGACCTCAGCTTTGGGGAGCAATCAGAGATTTTGTTCTTTCCTGACCCCCTCCACAGGACACTTTGGAACTGTTCCTCACCTCCTTTGTGAGTCCCTGGCCCTGTTTTGGCTGGGAAAGACTGACTTGGGAAAGTCTCCCCTAGGGGGACCTTCCTCCCAGAATTTTCAATCCAGGCAAAAGCAGTATGAGACAATGCAAGGGTGTGAAAAACTATAGAGATGGACAGCCTTGGACTAAGACCTGCCAGCTTCTGATATCCAGGAGAGGGAGGTTTGTCCCCTGGGAAACAGGACAGCCAAACTCCTGTAAACAGGGTAATTCAAAACAACTAACAAGCAAAAGCCCAGGATAAGACAGAGGCCCAGAAAGATGGGGAAAACCCTGCACACTGCATTTAGCCTGGGCAGACCTTCCTGATAGGAGTGCTAAAGCTCAAGAAAATTTCTGTCTTATCATGATCTTGTTATAAAACCAGAAAATAGACATTCCAGAGAGTAAATACCAGAGTTAGCATTTTAAAGTATTAAAATGTACAGTGTGCAACAAGAGTACAAGACAAACAAAGAAACAGGAAATGATAGCCCATCCAAAGGAAGAGGATGAAAATACAAGAAATACCAACAAGCAAGAATGTGGACATACTGAACAAAGCATTTTTTTTAATGATCTTAAAAATATTTGAGATGAAGGAAAGTACAGAGAAAGAACTATAGGATATCAGGAAAACAATGAATGAACGGTACGAGACTCTAAGTAAAGAGATAGAAATTTCAAAAAGGAATCAAACACAGCTACTGGTGTTGAAAACCACAGAAACTGAAATGGAAAATGCCCAACAGGGTTTCAAGGGCATAATGGAGCTTGCAGAAGAAAGAATTAGTGAATTTGAAGACAAGACACTTGAAATGAGTCAGGCTGAGGAGCAGAAAGCAAAAAGAAATATTAAAAGTGAACATAGGCTATGATAGCTATGAGGAATCATCAAGTACACCAATATATGCATTATGGGAGTCCCAGGAGGAGAAGAGAGAAAGGGGCAGAAGGAATAGTCAAAGAAATAACAGAAAACTTCCCAAGCTTAGCAAAAGATGTGAATATGTACATCCAAGAAGCTCAGAGAACACCAAACAGGATAAATGTGAAAAAAAAGTATATCTCATCATATATTGACTACACTATCAAATGCAAAAGACAATGAGTTTTGAAAGCTGTAGAAGCAAAGCAACATGTTATATACAAAGGAATTCCGATAAAATTGATTGGCAATTTCTTATTAGAAACCATGGAGGCAAGAAGGTAGTGGGTTGAAATGCTGACAGGAAAACAACTGCCAGTCAAGAATTTTATATGCAATGAGACTCTCTTTCAAACATGAGGGAAAAACATTCTCAGATAAACAGAAGACTTGCCCTTTGAGCAATGCTAAAGGGAGTTCTACAGACTGAAATGAAGGGACGCTAGACAATGGTTCATAGCAAAAATGAAGTGAAAATCTGTGGTAAAGGTAACCATCTGGGTAATTATAAATGCCAGTATTATTGTATTGTATTAGTCTTTGGTTTTCTTGTGGTATCTTTGTCTGGCTTTGGTGTGGGGGTGATGTTGGCTTCGTGGAATGAGTTGGGGGGTGTTCCTTTCTCTTCAGTTTTTGTCCTTTTGTGTCTGGCTTATTTCAAGCAACTTGATGTCTTGAAGATTCATGCATGTTGTTGCATGCATTAGGACTTCATTTTTTAAACTTTTTAATATATAATATAACATACACAAAGGAAAGAAAGAAAAAAGCAATAGTTTTTAAAGCTCTCTTCAACAAGTAGTTACAGGACAGATCCCAGAGTTTGTCATGGGCTACTATACCATCATCTTAAATTTTTCCTTCTAGCTGCTCCAGAACATTGAAGGCTAGAAGGAATAAATATTTCTTAATCATCACAGTTGACTTTTTTTTTCCTTTTTGTGAAAAATAACGTATATATTAAAAAGCAATAATTTTCAAAGCACTGCACAACAACTAGTTGTAGAACAGATTTCAGAGTTTGGTATGGGTTACAATTCCACAATTTTAGGTTTTTACTTCTAGCTGCTCTGAGGTACTGGAGTCTAAGAGAAATATCTATTTAATGATTTAGCTGTTATATTCGCTTGTTAAACCCTACCTTTTCTGTATAACTCCACCATCACCTTTGATCTTTCTCTCTCACTGTTTAGGGGTATTTGGGCTATACACATTCTAATGTTTTCATTTTGGAAGGGGCTGTCAATAATATGGGATAGGGAGATAGAACTGGCTGATGTCTGGAGAGGCTGGGCCCTCTAGGTTTCAGGACTTATCTTGTCCAGGGACCCATCTGGAGATTGTAGGTTTCTGGAAAGTTACCCTAGTGCATGGAACCTTTGTAGTATCTTATATATTGCCCTAGGTGTTCTTTAGGATTGATTGGAATGGTTATGGTTGGGGTTTGGTAAGTTATGCTAGGTAGCAATGTCTAACTGAAGCTTGCATAAGAGTGACCTCCAGAGTAGCCTCTCAACTCTATTTGAACTCTCTCAGCCACTGATGAGAGTTTATTAGTTACACTTCTTTTCCCCCTTTTGGTCAGGATGGCATTAGTGATCACAGGGTGCCAGGGCCGGACTCATCCCTGGGAGTCATCTTCCACACTGCCATGGAAACTTTTATCCCTGGATGACATGTCCCGTGTAGGGGGAAGGGCAATAATTTCACTTCCGGAGTTGGATTCACATCTGAGCAACAAAAGAGATCCTCCAGAAGTAACTGTTAGGCATACCTATAGGTAGATTAAGCTTCTCTAAGCTTCACAAGAGCAAGCCTCAAGATCAAGGGCTTGGCCTATTGATTTGGGTGTCCCTAATGTTGGACATAGTATCAGGGGTTTCCCTGGTGGTAAAGTTTAATAGTTCCATATTCTTTTTCTCCCAGTCGTCAAGGGACTTTGCCAATACTTTTTTATTATTGGCTTAATATATTCTAGGATGTATCCAGGCATTACATTAAGCTATACAGGATTAAAGGACCTCAAACTTATTCTGGGCTCCCTGTGTTTCAGTTGTTTAAATGAGCTATCCAGACAGGTTGAGTTAGATTATGTGCTACAGGAAATTTAGTTTTCAAACAAAATAAACCTTTCTTCCTTTGATCTCAAAGAGTAGGTTGAGGTTCTCAAATACCTTTCGTCTTCATCACCCCTGTGTTCTGAATTACCTTAGTCCTAACGTGATCAGCTTCCTTCTTATCTCTAAATATCAGGTTATACATATATAAAAGAGCCTCTCAAAATCCAGAAATAGTAATTACCACTCCAGACTAAATTTGACTGCAAGAAGAGCTTACAATCTTGGCCCCAGTTTTCTTATAAGCATTTTCTAAAGTAGATGATACAATAATTGATCTTTTGCATCTGGCTTATAGATAACCAATAAACCCACCTTCACTAAATACAATATCTAAATGTCCCCTTAACTCTTGTCCCTCCCCTCATTATTTACCCCTGGTGTTGCTTGGTTCTGCTGATGTTTTCTTATTAAACATAGCCCATGACGTGCAATAGCACTTTTCCCCCTATACCCTGAACTTAAACACTCTTTGTACAAGCATCATGCCTTTGAAGTAGTTCATGCAAGACTTTATTTATATTTGTAGTGGTAATCACTTGTACATATAGGTCTATACAACCCCTTTCAATCATGGCACCGTCAATATGGTAATATTACTTATAGATCCACTAGTGAACTGCCTTCATTTCTATCTGCTCCTTTACATTTGAGTTCAACTTCATTAGCTAACCACTCACCCATCTCTAGCTTCTATATATCTCTAAGGACTTGATTCTGTTTTTACAACTGAATAACATTCCATTGTATATATATATAGCACATTTGTTTATCCGTTCATCTTTTGGTGGACCACTTGGGGTGCTTCCATCTTTTGGCATTGGGAATAATGCTGCTATAAGCATCAGTGTGCAATAGATCCGTGAGATTTTGATCTATTCAATTCTAATATAAACTAAGACTGAAAAAAAATGCTGTTTAGTTTTTTCTTTTTTTTCCTTATACATAAAGGCAGTGCAGATAAATTTTAGCGTTTTGTATAACCAAAATAAGCTTTTTCCAGAAAACATGAGTTTTCATTTTAGAGACGGGAAGAGAGAAGTCTGTTTTTAGTTGTTCTTAAACAAGATGGAGGTAATTAAAATAAACTTTTTTTTTTAAATAAACTTTTTAAGTAAGTAAAATTAACAAGTAATTTTGCCTCTGTAGTGTGGGGTGATATTTTGTGTTTTCTTGATCATTGTTTAGTCAATAACTATTTTGGTCTAAAATACATTTAAAATATCCTTACAAAGCTCTCTTTAAACAGATGTTCACATAATCTCTAGGAGATTTCAAAACATCCTGTAGCTTTTTTCTCTGGCGATATAGGGAGAACTGCATGTGTATGTTTGTCTCTGGTACAGAATCATGGAGGTCCCTCTACAATGGTTCCTGCTTCTTCAGGATATTGTGTGGCAAGGCGGGGACGTAGCTCAGGCAAACAGACTTTGAATTCAGAGGAAGATGATGGCCAGGGTAACAATGGTGAGTCCATTACAGTTAAATATTTTGTGTTTTTTTCCCTCTTCTTCCTTTTTGGTAAGCAGTTTGTTTTATTGAGACATCCACATATCATGAAATATATCCAAAGTGTACAATTAGTAGTTCATAGTATCATCAAGGAGTTGTGCTTTCATCACCACAGTAAATTTTAGAACATTTTCATTACTGAAAAAAAAAGCCCCAAATGTTCCATATGCCTTGTCCTTTACTTCTTTTGACCCTTAGCATTGGTGTGGTACATTTGTTACTGTTGATAAATGAATATTAAAATATTACTGTTAACTATAGTCCATAGTTTACAATAGGTGCATTTTCCCCCATATACCACTCTTATTAACTCCTTGCAGTAGTGATGCACATTTGTCCTAGATCGTGAAATGGTTTTATATTTGTACTATTAAATCACTGTCATCGTCTACCGCAGGGTTCACTATGTTATACAGTCCCATGTTTTATCCCCTAGCTTCCTTTTAGTGACATATATGCCTCTAAATTTCTCCTTTTAACCACAATCACTCTCATAATTCAGTGCTGTTAATTATACTTTCTGTAATGTGCCACCATCACCTCTGCCCATTTCCAAACATCTGAATTCAACCTAGTTTAAAATTCTGCACATATTAAGCATCTGCTTCTCATTTTCTACCATCATTCTATCTCTTGGTAACCTATATTCTAGATTTTAACTCTAAATTTACTTATTATAATTATGTCATATTAGTGAGATCATACAATATTTGTCCTTTGGTGTCTAACTTCTTTCCCTCAATATAATGTCCTCACAGCTCATCCATGTTGTCACATGCTTCAAGACTTATTTCTTCTTACTGCTGAATAATATTCCATTGCATGTATATACCACATTCTGTTTATCCATACCTTGGTTGATGGGCACTTGGATTGTTTCCATCTTTTTGGCAATTGTGCATAAGGTTGCTATGAACATCGGAGTGCTAATGTCCATTTGGGTCCCTGCTTTTGGTTCTTCTGAATAAACACTTCGTAATGGGATTGTGAGATCTTATGGCTCTTCTGTACTTAGCTTCCTGAGGAATTGCCAAACTGCTTTCCAAAGTGGCTACATCAGTCTACATTCCCACCATTAGTGAATAAATGTTGCTATTTCACCACATCCTCTCCAACACTTATAGTTTTCTGTGTTTTTTTTTAATAATGGCCACTCTAATAGATGTGAAATTATATCTTCTTGTGGTTTTGATTCACATTTCCCTGATAGCTAGTGATGTTGAGCATCTTTTCACGTGCTTTTTTACCATTTGTATTTCCTCTTTGGAAAAATCTATTCAAGTCTTTTGCCCATTTTAAAATTGTGTTGTATGTCTTTTTATTGTTAGTTGTAGGATTTTTTTATATATTCTCAATAATAAACCCTTATCGGATATGTGGTTTCCAAATATTTTCTCCTTTTGAGTAGGCTGCCTTTTCAGTTTTTTTGACAAAGTCCTTTGCACAGAAGTATTCAATTTTGAGGAGGTCCCATTTATCTAACTTTTAAATAAAATATCCAAATAAAAATTTAAAAGTATTTTTTAAAAAGATGATTGTTGTGACATTTGTATGTCAGAACTGTGAAGTAACCCAAATGTTTGATTTTGTGGTCTCACTCTGTTCTGGTAGCTCGTTTTGAGTTATCAGTTCTTGTCTCAGAGCTTGAAGATATCCTGGTAGTTCTCAGGACAGACTTCTATTTTGATAGGCCACTACATTGTTAAAACTTATTTTCAGCTCTCTGCGTAGGTCTTTTTAAAAAAATATTTTTATTGAGATATCTTCGTCATCATATAGTCCATTCAAAGTGTACAATCAGTGGCTCAAATGTCATCACATGGTTGTATATTCATCATGATAATTTTTAGAACATTTATATCGCTCCAGAAAAAGAAATAAAAGACATAGAAAAATTCCATGTATCCCATAACCCTTAACCTCCCTCTCATTGACCACTAGTATTGCAATCTACCCAATTTTATTTTTTCCCCTTATCACCCCCCCATTATTTATTTTTTTGTCCTTATGTTTTTACTCATCTATCCATACCCTGGATAAAGGGGGCATCAGACCATAAGGTTTTCACGATCACACAGTCACATTGTAAAAGCTATATACGTATATAATCGGCTTCAAGAATCAAGGCTACTGGAACACAGTTCAGCAGTTTCAGCTACTTCCTGCTAGTCACTCGAATGTACCATAAACTATAAAAGATAGCTATATAATGCATAAGAATAACTTCCAGGATAATCTCTCAACTCTGAAATCTCTTGGCCCCTGAAACTTTATTTTGTCTCATTTCTCTCTTCCCCATTTTGGTCAAGAAGGCTTTTTCAGTCCCATGATGCTGGGTCCTGGCTCATCTTGGGAGTCATGTCCCATGTTGCCAGGGAGATTTACAACCCTGGGAGATATCTGCATAGGTCTTTAGTGATTAATGTTTTTTTATCATATGAAAGTGAGTTTTCAATATGGAAAACTCCTATTAGTAAGTCAAACTGTTAAGTGGCATCCTCACCATTTGTATGGCTATTTTAGGCCTTTCATGTGAATAGCTCTTAGTTTATAATACTGTTATGAAATTGCCCAAAAAAGTCTGATCTTCAAACATTACTGTTCAGCTAATTCTATGTGCCGGTGTACTAGGTAATTATATTCATGGCTTAATATAATACTTGTCCTTCTGAGGAATGAGGGATCCCTTATTTTACCTATGAGGCTCAAAGTATAAAAGACATGGCCAAGATCATACCCTTGCTAAGTGGCAGAGATCAAAATCTTTTAATAACAGCTTTAAGACATAATTTGCTCTTTTAAAGTATGCAGAGCAAAGTTTTTTTTTTCCTAGCACATTTGGAGTTAAGCAACTATCATGACAATCAATTTTAGAGCATTTTCATCACCCTAAAAAGAAACCCCGTACCTGTTAGCAGTCACTTGCCATTTCCCCTCTCCCCCGAGCCCTAAGCAACCATCAGTATACTTTCCATTGCTATGGATTTACCTATTGTGGATATTTTATTTAAACGGAACCATAGAATATGTGGTCCTTTGTGACTGGCAGACATCACATTTGAACCTGTGGGCTTGTATGCCTCTGAATTCTATGCCCTTAAGAATTGTTATATGCCACCCACCATAGGGTGTGTTCATTTTGCCATTTTGCTGTAAAAGATGTTAGACAATTCTGGAAGAACTGGGTTGTTTAAGGAGGTGAAGCATTCTGAATACCTTTGGTGGCGTTTTAGATTTGGTGGTCAAGTTCCTTATTTCCTTGTGGTAGGCATTCTGCTACTTATGTCGAAGAAAATGGATATTTCTAGGAACTTGAGGATGATAAAGTCTATCACAAGATGTTCTGTGAACACGGTACATACGTGTGCGATTACGTGCTTGAAGACACTTGCTCTCTTTTTTTGCAAGATGGCCCTTTTGTCTTTTTCCTTTAGCACTGTGGCTAGTTTCAGATGTGCTGGTCACCTGTAGGGGCATATTTAAAGTAACCAACTCTTTGTTCACATCTTAAATCTTGTTATCTGAAGTGGTTTGCATGCACATGTGATTGATAAGTGTTTAAGAATTGGATCCAGTTTTGACCTGCGAGTTTTTATGTGATGGAAAACCGTCTACTTGAAGATTGACTTCATCTGCATTTCAGTGGTATAGCAGTACCGCTGAGTCATCTGCTGAAGACGTTGATTTTTAATTTATTACTTACTTGAAACAGACTGAAAAACAGATGAGGCATAACATATTAGTCATCATTTAAGTGTTTAGTATGTGTTCGGCACTGTGCTAAGTGTTTTTCACATGTATTAACTCATTCAATCCCCCTCAAAGCCTAGGTACTGTTATCCCTATTTTGCAGTAAAGAAATTGAGGCACAAAGATTAAGTAACCTCCCCAGAGTCAGGTAGTTAATCAGGATTCCGACCCAGGCTAGTCCTAAGCGTGTGCTGAATCATTATACCCCCCCACTGAAAAAATTGGACACAAATGAGTTTGTCACCTCTGCCTGAACGCTTAAGAATTAAGGAAATTTTCAGTGAAGAAATTTATTCTGTTTACATCTGATTTCTGGCTTTATGATTTGTTGGCCTCTATGAATGGTCAAATCACTTGTCTCAAAGATGTATGTGTTTTGTTTTGAACACTTAGCCATAATACTTGAGAGAAAGCAAGTGCTGGCTATTTGGCTCTGCTGACTTGGAAAGACCTATATAAACAAATTTCTCCTGTCTTGTTTTTTTTTCTCTAGGGGGATATCACGAAGAATATATTTATCCTTCAGGTCAGTGAGATCTCTCTATATATGATATCATTGTTTGTGGAATTTCAAAATATACAGTAATGCTCATTTTCTGCTTTACTTTGGCTATATCCTTTAGAGCCAGAATATGAAACTTCAGGTGTTTATAGCACAGCTGAATCTGCAGCCAACATGGTAGGTATTTAATAATATTAGCAAGCATTTATAGCTCCTACTCTGTAACTAGAGCACTCACTGTTCTAAGAGTTATACATATAAATGTTTATATGAAAAAAATCCAATGAGGCAATTAATATCAGCCCCATTTTATAGATGAAGAAATTGACACATAAATAATTCCTACAAGATCACACCCCTTTTCTGAAATTAATCTATTTGCGATATTCCCAATATGTGTAGATACAAGAGGAAATTCTAATATTGATAGTGACAATTTTTTTAGAGTATTCTATTATGATTTTTATATCAGTCAAAATAGGCTAGGTAGGTTATAGTAAAGGAAAAACTCATAAATCTGTCACTTACTATAACAAAAAGTTTACTTCTCACTTGTGCTGTATGCCCAATGGTGCTCTTCAGGAGGGCTCTGCTATAGGACTTGGGTGGATGGAAACTCTCCATGATTGCCAAGGCAGAAAATAAAAGTGATGAGTGTTACACTGCCTCTTAAAGCTTCTGCCTGGAGATCATGCATGTCACATTTCCTTGGTCAGAGCAGGTCCCCTGAAGAGTCTAGCTTCTGTGTGCCTCGAAGGCAAAAAGTAGGTAATACTTTACCCACACTAATGACAATATCCAACTCTTTATCCCTCCCACAGACAAAAGTTTGCTTCCTCTCCAAGGGAGGCAACTCAGAAATCCCATTCAGTGTAATCAAAATCAAAACTTAAGATTTCTGATGTGATGTAGAGGCCTAAAACCAAATGTACAAAGATATTTACGGCGCACACACCAAATTTACAATGGTGGAAGAGAGACTGAAAAAATTGTAGCGAAATTCTCAGAAAGGGGGAAAATGGGAGAAACACAGTTTCTAACTTAAAGCAGTTCTGAACTCATGATGAGGCAGACATTGTGAGGACCCCCAAGCTAGGCATGGGGACTATCTTTGATTAGGCTTTAATCTTGTTCCCTGGAGGGGTGTCCCCATTCCATTGTTTTCTGAGGTTCTTGTCTACTCCAAGGCCTTCTCTTCCTTGGCCATATATGATGTAGGTATTGGAGGATGATCCTTCCTTGGTGGCTAGATGGCTTTCTCAGCCTGTCTCTTATTTGTGGAAGATTGGGTACACAAGGGTCATTTTATCCCAGTTGGATGTTTTTAGTTTCTGTCTTACAGTTTCTTTGTCTGTTAAACTAATTGATTAGGTGTCTACTCTATTTGATTTCTATTCCAATGGCTATACTGATGATTCTTTTTTATAGATATACTACTTAGATTTTCTGTAATTCTTTGCTTTCTGACCCCTATGCTCTATGCTTGATTGTAAGGTCCTTGAGCTTGTCATAGGAGAGCCATGCTTTTGGATACTTTTACATGAGAAATTTTATCCAAGTGAAGAATTTACTGGGTGCTACATCCTTAATTGGACTCTTTGTTTTGAGACATCTTAATGAATTCAGAGATTTGAACCATGATTCTAGTTTCAAGGCCAAGTTTTAACTAGTATTTGTTGTTTAAAACATTTATTAGTTTTCTCTTTTCACAATTTGGGGTTGAAGCAGTTGCCTCTTCAGTGCTGTATTCATGGACTCACTCCCTTTCATTCCTGCCTGCAAACTCCTAATTATTAATATTCTGTCTCCTAAAAGACCATATTAAAGTCTTCTAACAGTAATCACCACACAGTACCAATGCTTTATTTTCCAAACCTCTTCCCCTAAGAGCTAAAACTCATAATCTCCTTCCCAAGGTAGGATTTTGTTATAGTAGCACCCTACTTCTAGTTACCATTTTCTGTTTTAGTCAAGCTAGTTTATGCTTTCTTTTTAATCTCACTTATCACATGTTCCTTTTTGTTCTGAATACTTCATACTCTCCTGGTAGCTTTCAATCTCTTTATGATCTGCTCCACTCATACTCCCGGTCACCAAGTCCATAGTAAGTTTCTAAGTACTTTTTTCACAGCACTTTGAGGAGAGGGCCAATGAAAGGCTTAAACACAGGTTTCCCGGCACAGAGTCTTCTAAGAATGTATTCCTACTTATTTCTGTGCCCGATTCAGCTAAGTCCTTTTCTAGAATTCTTTAGTATTCACACTGGGCCTTCTGAGCCAGGGCAAATATTTCCTTTTTTTAAGGCAAGTGCTTTTGTTTGCACCTGAGCACAAACTTTGGAAAGGTAAAGTCTTAGGTCTATGTTGAATGGGGCTTGTCTTTGTCACAGTTTGGTGTCTTTTTCTGTTTCTTGTGATTGCTTTCTCTGATTTCCTTGATGTTCTTACCAGTATTACCAGATTCTACTGCTAGAGTTTTTGCTGTAATGATAAGATATCAAGCATGAGTCTGAGCCTTCCAAAATCATTTTGGTTTTTACAAAGACAGTCTTGAGTCAGAGGGAAATAGTATTCTACTGCATACACTATATCCTGCTTAGGATCCAGCAAGAATAATAACCACCCACCCTTGTCTCAAGGTATATTGTTAGATGGAATGCCTTTTTTATTTTTTTCAAAACTCTTGGTCCTATTGGTTTTGAAGTTTTTAAGGCAAGGTAGGTCACCTAAAAAGTGTCAAAATCACAAACCTTTGTTACATTTTATTGTCTATATTGGAACCTAGCGTTGGATGTGATTAGATCCTCTGTAGAGAGTTAATAGAGTAGTCACCTAAATTGAACATGAGAGTGATAACTTTTGGAGGATTATCTTAGTGGATACTTCCAAATTTGAATACTTTTATGAGAGATTGAAGCAAGGTAGATCTTTTTATGATGTGATGTTTGGCTTCTTGATTTCCCATTTTTTAACTATCTATGTATTCATTAAAGTCTCTTCAGGACAGAAGACCATGTATTATGTCTCCTCAAGACCCAGTTACCTCATACAACTACCCCCAGAAGGTAATCTTCATAGTACTGTCAAGACTCTCAAGTTGTGATAGTCTGAACAGAGGAAAATGAATTTTTCTTCTTTGCCTTTCATCATACTTCAAAGCAGTTGCTTTTGTTCCTTTTTAAAGTATTATTGTACCTTGTGGTGCCTGGCACAGTGATTAGTAAATTAATTAAACAAATTGATTACTATGTTCCAGACACTGTTCTATGTGCTGGCTTTAGACAACTTATAATCTCCTCTGATCCATTTATAAAATGAGGTAATATACAATACTTGTCAGTTCTGTCTCATTTATTTGAAACTTAAAAGTCTCCTGTAGAATGGGGGGTTGGCATAAAAAATGGTAGCTGAACCCATAGGAGTGAATAAGCTCATCCTCAGAAAAGGAAGAGATTGGGAAGAGTATCTAGACCAGAGCCTGTGGATTGCAAAATTTTAGAAAATGGGTATAGAAGGAATAGCTAAGGAGGGAAGAGAAAAGTAGGAGAGCATAATATTACAAAAGCCCCAGGAAGAAAATGTTTCATGAAGCAATCAAATGGGTTGCTGCAACAGGTCAAGCAACATAAGGATAATCAGGAGTCGACTCAGATTTGTTGCCATGGGAACCATTGGTGACTGAATGCAGTTTCGTGGACCCAGAGGGGTGGCAGCCACATTGCTAGGAGAGTAGGGGTAAGGAAATGGAGACTGCCAGAGAGGACAATGTGCTCAAGAAGAAGAGTCTGTTACCATTTATTGAATATCTCTGTGCAGAGCCCTGCACTGGGTGCTGTTCTCCTAAGGAGGTCACCCTAATTAGAAAGACAAATTGTGATTTCAAGATGTTAAAAAAAGTTCAAAGTACCTTTTCTGTTTAAAAAGTAAGTGTGGGTTTATGTGGGGAATGTATATGCATGTAAAAATGAATATATATTACAAATACCTGGAAGAACATGCAGGAAAACCAGAGGTTACCTATTTGAGGAGAGGGAGAACGAGGCAGATGGCATACAGGGGTTGGAGTGAGTCTTCACTGAATATAATTTTATACTTGAATTTGAACCATATTAATGTATTATTTATTCAGAAAGATAGAATTAAAGCTCTCAAAATAATTTGGGATCTTCAAAAGAAATAACTTGACCTTCCTATATAAGGTTTACATAAAGATTGATTTCTCAGTGTTTTAGTTATCAACAAAATACTATTTCTTGAAATTTATGAACAGGTAAAAAAAACTAATATTATTTGAGAAATCAGACTTTGAGTTCTAAACTTTCTTCACACTTACAGGTGATGGTAAATTCTGCAGCAATTGCAACTTCCTGTGCCAATAATGTTCCAGCTCCAGTCTTATCTAACAGTGCAGCAGCTAATCAAGCTAGTAGTACTACTTCAGTTTCCTCACAGAATGCTATACAGCCTGTATTTGTATCTCCACCTACACAATGCAGGCCAGGTAGGTTATTAGTGGTTGCTTACTTTGGAGGCATCTTTTCCTCTCCATGAACATTGTACATATACAACTATTCTAGTGATTACATAGGATTATTTTGATTTCCAGAATTAAGTTTGTTTTATCTACTTAATAAAGTACATTTTATAGTTGAGGAAGCCATGAGGTTTGAGAGCCAGGGTTTCAGTTATTACTTGCAAATTTAGCTTTGATAAAAGATCTCACAGTTACCATTTTATTACTCCACTGCAGATTTAGAGGGATGTACACTTAATTTCTTTGAGTTAATTTTTAGTATATAGGAATTAAGGTAGACATGTTTCATATTTCATAGAATAAATTCCTGAAAAGTTTGTTAAAATACTTCTCCATGTAATGAATAATTTTCTTGTGAGCTCTTAATAAGAGTATAGCTCTAGAATTGAAGAGATCTATCTTAGAGTCCTGGTTTTACAACATAGCAGCTGTGTAGTTTTGGACAAGTTATCGAACCTTTCTTATCTGTAAGCTTGTGGACAGTAATAGTACCAATTTATGAAGTCGTTATGGGATTTTAATATAATTAAAAATTCTCAACAGAATATTTGGAAGATGGTGGTGGCAACAGTGTAACTTTTCAATCTGAGTCCTCAAATTAAAATGGAACTGAATAGTAAAACCCAAAAGGCCATGGACAATATTTTTAACAAAGCTAGGTAACAAGGTATCCCCAAGAATCTCCGCATTTAAGCAGGTAGGGACAATCCACCAGTCACAAGTCCTGCATTTTTTGTGGGAGCAAGAAGGAAACATTGGAGATTCTGTCGGAAGAACCCCAAAATGGCATGTAAGAATTTACTGGAAAGCGAGGTGTGACCAATTTGGGAAAGCCATCTTTAAAACTGGGAAGAGATTTGATATCTCTAATACTAGGATGAGTATAAGGGACACATGATGAAAAGAACCGAAGCTCTTGGAGCAGTTTGTCCCATAAGAACTCTCAAAATTGACCTCCTAGAACTCCCTTTTAGGATAGAATTCCTCACTGGAGAGAAGTTGCTGGGAGTGGAATAGAAATTGATCAAGATAGAGAAAAAAAGATCTTAACTAGTTAAGTTGGAAAGGAGAACAGAGGCAAGCAATTCCAGAAAGCTGGCAGTCCTGTTTTTTAGCACTATACAAAAGCATTAAGAGAGAACTTTATGAAATTAGAAAAATTTCCTGTACTCCACCTCATTTTAAGACTCATGAAAACTAATTTCACATAAAATGAAAAAAAGCATTAAAGTCAAATACTATACAGAGAAATTTAAGAGAAGAAAAGCAGAATAATATCCCTACAGTGAAAGCATGCCTGATACTTTGATGTTCTCTAAACATCAAAACTTTAACAAACTATTTCGAAATGAACTAAAAGGCATTAATAATACAAAATATTAAAGAAAAGAAAAACCGAATCAGATTTAGAAAAACTTAGACAAGGTGCCAGAATTTAAGAAAGAATTAGAAATGAAGTCATTTTAGTAATGAGGACTAAACTATTAGGAACATGAGGAAATATATACAACAAATAATGCTTTAAGAGAAATAAAGATTCATGAAAAGGGGAGAATCTAAAAAATATTTTTAAAAGTGATGTATTAGGCAAAGTAGATTAAACACTGGTAATAGAAATACCTGAAGGAGAAAACCAAAGTAAGGGAACAGAACAAATTCTAAAAACTATAATTAAAAAAAAAGACAAAAAAAACTTTGTTCAAGTAAAAAACCAAAAAAAAAAAAAATTTAAAACTACATACTTGGGCAGGCCATGGTAGCTCAGCGGGCAGAGTTCTCGCCTGCCATGCCAGAGACCCAGGTTCAATTCTCAGTGCCTGCCCATAAAAGACAAAACAGAAAACAAAGCTACATACTCAAAGAACATCCTGCCACCTGAGGATATTGTCCCAGAATAGCCAATATAAGGGTGCTCTAGAAAAATTCCTGAATTTTAAAGAAAAAAAAGAGTCATTTAAATATCTTGGTAAGAGAGCCTGTGGAGTATGTAAGAGAAATAAAATGATTAACTTTGGTAGTATTGCTTTATGTTAGAAGAAAATAGAGTAATGTTTAAGATACTCAAGGAAATAACATGAAATAAGGATTTTATATCCAACCAAACTGATGCAGGGTGATATATAAGAATTCAGATATTGTTTTCATTAGCTTTTCCTGAAGAGTCTGCCAGAGCTATGCTGTCTAGTAAGGTAATCACTAACCACATGTAGCCACCTAAACTTAAATTAGTCATGACTAAATAAATTCAGTTCTTCTCATAGGCCAAGTGCTCAAAGCCACATGTGGCTACGGGTTACTAAGTTGGACAGCCGAGGTATAGGATATTTCTGTCATTACAGCAGGTTGTATTGGACAGCAAGAAAATAGAGAATAAGTTTTGAGTTTTTTTAAGCTACAGAGTTTTCAGACACATCAGCAAAAGACCCAGTGGTAAGTATTAAGTGTAGTTACCTGTAGAAATAAGGCAAAATGAGGTCTGAGAGGCAGAGACTATACTGTGTAATAGCCTTATGTTTGGACAATGTAGATATGATACAGCTATTTTAAAATTAGCAAAGTTGGGAGACCTGTGCAAAGTATTTTATAATGTTCTCAATAATTACATGAGGTTCTTTTATCTTGATATTCATCTTGTTATTCTGAGACTGTCTAGTGTGGAAAAAATGAGTAATTATGAGATATTCTAATTTTGTTCTGCGATATATCCTTATGAACCAGAATTCTCAGTATGGAAGAAAGGTGATAGAGATGTAATAAAGAGGCTAAGTACAAACATTAACAGTCTTGAATTTGAATTGAAAGTATCAATATGAACTTTTGAGGTATTTTCTTTTTAATTATTTTGTGGATATATTTCGTAGCTCTTGCCACTGAAAAGGCCTAGAAACAGTGACCCATCCAGTAACAATGAGCATCCCTAGCATCCAGATTGTGGTCTTGAAATGTGTTTTCTCACTTTTCAAAAAAAAAAAAAAAGCCAATGCTTTTTGGAGAAATGAATATTTCCAGGTCTGGACAGGAAACATTCAAGATGAGTTTGGAACATCTTGTCTTAGCAGATAGCAAGGAAGCTATCAAAATGACTGGGGTCATGTCATAAGGATTCAGGAGCCATCTTGAAGAGGTTCCCACTAGACAAAGATTAAACAATTTGAACTTCAACAATGATAATTGCAATAGATTGAACACAAAAAATGTTTTAAATCACAAGTTCTTAATATTTTTTTTAAATTGGCCACTTTAAGCGCATGATAGGAAACCCATTCATTTTCTTGAAAATTGGTAAAATGAAAGAATCAAGCTTTTAACCTGCCTTATAAGAGCTGTAAGTAAAAATGTCTCTTTATACGAGCATTCTATCTAATCAGTGAAAAAGAAGTGACAGAATGTAATAGTTTATAATCCTCAAGGAATTGATAGGCATTAAACATCAGTAGCTGCTAAGGTTGAAAAAACAACCAGACATTGCGTATAGACTTGACAAAGGAATTGATCCTGAGTCTGATCCAGTCTCTTGGATCTAGCTACCTATTTGCAGAAAATACAGAAGAACATCTTGAACTACACCACTGAGTATGTAATCAGCAAAATTCAGACTATGGGAACTTGACAGCTCAAAGGGCCCAGGATCACCAACAGAAATATTGTATGGAAATGAAAGGGATGGAAAAAGAATTTATAGACCAAGAGATTCAAGACATAACAAAATTTATTAAAACTATACTGTCTAGGGTTGCACATTTGGGTGACAAAACTGTAAAAATAAAACCACAATGAAATGATTACTATTAAAGTCAGGATAATGGTTAATTATGGTAGCAGGGAGAGGGTTATGATTGACATAGGACACATGGAAGTTTTCTGGGGTGACTGGCAAGGTTTTATTTCTTCGCATGAGTAGTGTCCACCCTATAATAATTCATTAAGCCATATGTATGATTGTCTTCTGAACTGCTTTCATTTATAATAAAGTGCATAACACAGTGCCTGGAACAGAAACATGTACTATATATTCATTAATAACAATAGAAGCTTATCAGTGGAATTGTTGACATAGACCCCAGTTTTACTACTTTGTGCTAATTGTAGGGAAAAGAGTTGGCTGGCTGCATCCAACCAGCAGAGGTCTAAGCTTAAAAATTCGACTGAAATGTGATTCACACATTGTAATACCTTGTTTATGTAGAATCATTGAAAAAGTTCCTTGTGCCAGATTTGTGTTCTGTGTAAATACTTCTAAGAATGTATACTGCCTTTATTTTATTTTATGTTCTGTGATTAACTATGAACCTCAACTATAGCATTATTTTACTAGTTCTATGTTTGCTTTTTAGTTGGTCTGTTTCTTTCTGTGGGTCCTTTAGATGAAATAAACTGATGTTTCCTTCCTCATTGTTAATATGTCTCTCTGGCAGCCCTCTCCTATCCCCTTCAAGTTACTTTTAATACATATGCCATGTAATTAGGGTCCTCAGAGGTACTTAAATACTGTTAAGGTCACATTCAGTTTTGCTAACTATTCCAAAGACTTTTGCCAGGACTAGAACTAGTGCCTCAGTTGCCTTGGGTGCAAAATTTAAGAGGGCATAAAAAAACCATAGTAATGAAGATAAATAATACTTAATGTCCTGTTTAAAAAAAATTAACGCAAAAAAGCCCATGATGAGGGCAGTGCAATAGTGGCTCAGTGACAGGTTCTCCCTTGCCATACCAGAGACCTGGGTTCAATTCCCAGAGCTTGCCCCTGCCAAAAAAAGCCCATGATGAATAAAGTATAAAAATCTTAAAGCCAGGAACAGTGGGCCAGTCAGGGTGAGTGGACTGAGGCACTCATGCACGGGGTCTTGCAAGTACAGGATTGGATCGTGTTTTTATTTACAATTTTGATATTTTGTTTGTTGTGGGTTTCTTTGCAATAATTTTGGTTTCCCCTTAAGATTTTGCCCCTGAGTTCCTCACCTTGTTCATGTTCTGCTCTGTTACATCCAGAGAGGCAGGGTCTTTCTACATATATTCATATTCTCTTCTGAAATGTGCTGAAGCAAGCCATAACTTTTTGAATGTATTATTTTGGTTTCCATTAATATTTTAGAAAATTCTGCTTCCATTTTTCTGGAGCCATCTCTTGAACTACTTAAGCCTATCAGAGCCCTTAAGTTTGAGTGAATATGCGCATGAATCTCTACAGCAACTGGAATTATAAAAGCTTTACTTTAGGGGGCTTATTGTAATATGTATTTACAAGGAAGGTGAGTTCAGACAAAATAACCTTCAGATTTCTGCTGCCCTGGATTTCTCTGAGACCCGTGAGACTTTATTTAGCTACCTTTGTGTCTAATAGTGGTTTTTACTAAACAATAATAACCACATTCTATCTTTAGCTAATTGACTTTATGCCATTTGCTTTTAAAACATGATGTGATTTGAGTGCTAGCTTAAAAGGAATAAGAGTAGAAGCTATTGATAGAAAACAAATCCATAAGACCTTTAGAGCATTTGGAAGTGTTCTAAAATAATATTCTTCTTCCAAAATTATAAAAGTAGAGATTTCTAGGTGTATGAAGAAATTCCAAACGGTATGTTCAGCACCTTTAAAAAATTTAAATAACAAATTCATTTTTGGTACCTAGTTCTATAGTTTGATAAATGCGTAGAGCTGTGTAACAACCACCACAATCAAGAGACAGAACAGTTTCGTCACCCCCAAAGAACTCTATACGGTTTTAAATCAACCTAAGACAAAGTTTTCCTATTACTATTAACGTACACCTCTATGAAGGGATGAGTGTAAGTATTTATGCTAGTGAAAGAAAACAATGTGATAATTGCTAACACTTGACTTTTAAGTCTTGCTAAATTGCTAGAATAACAAATTCAACTTGTGTGTACTATTCCTGTGCTAAAGTGTTAGAACTTAGTGTTCTAAAACTGAATTTAAACCTTTTTTGAATGATACTAAATTTCTCTACTTTTCAGGGTTAAAATGATAGTGCAGGTAACACGATGATATTTAGA
Organism: Tamandua tetradactyla; assembly: GCF_023851605.1. Taxonomy (NCBI): domain Eukaryota; kingdom Metazoa; phylum Chordata; class Mammalia; order Pilosa; family Myrmecophagidae; genus Tamandua; species Tamandua tetradactyla. Next base: position 58,350,557 of record NC_135353.1, on the reverse strand, counting down.
CTTGAATTTCTAACTGCTATTATGATTCATTTAAATTTGAAGGGTTGTTTCATCTTTTGTTAAAATTTTAACATATTTAGCTGGCATATTATATATATGCATATAAAGGATTTGTTTTTACTAGGTTGGAGTACGTTGTTTCCTTATCATTATAGAGGAATGTATTAATATTTCAACATAATTGTGATTGAATTTCTTATGTCAAGAACTGTGAAAACTAAATGAGTTGTCTTTCAACTATTAAAGATATAAAATGTTAAAAGAATAAGATATTTCATCTAGCCTGTTTTTGTTTTTAATTTTGTCTCATTAAAAGTGGGGCTGTTATGATTTAGAGTTCCTTCTATTCATCCGATGCTACCAATAGAAACAATCAAGGATTGTTTAAATCTGTAGTCTATGCAGTTTAGCCTATCTCTACTTAGCTTCTGCATCTTATTTAACTGCAAGTGGCAGATATCTGAAAACACCCTTAACTGTGCTTTTGGTATTGAACTAAGTAAAATTTTTGCCTTAGGGACGCTTTATTTGTGTACCTGTTAACTAATGTTTAGTCTGGTGGTCAAAACTCTGTCATTTCCTTTTAATTCCAAGTAATTTTCTTGATTCAAAATGACAAATAATGAACTCCTAGTTTTCAACTGTGTAAGAGAATGTGGAGGACAATTCACCTTCTGGGTTTTTGTTTCTAAGTCAAACCATAAGAATTAGATGTTTGACCATACTGGTAAGACAAAGAAGTAGAACATAAACTACTGTTTATAAGGTGTTACAGTTAGTTGTAATTTCTGCTTTATGTTTTTGTTTTTGTTTTTTTTTTTTGGTTAGTGATTGTTTCACCATCCTATCCATACCACTCTGCTCCTACTCCTGCTGCTACTGCCTCTTTACCACCACCACCACCACCACCACCACCACCTCCTCCTCCTCCTCCTCCTCCTCCTCCTTCACTTGAGTTAGGAGAGGCATCAAACTTGCCACCACCACCTCTACCTCCACCTTATTCTTGTGATCCCAGTGGAAGTGATCTTCCTCAAGGTAAGTAGATTTTGAGACTTGAGTAAGGGTTATTTAGGTCTGAGATTTTTCTTTTGTAATTGTAGAGCATATTCCTTTTTGGTTGACCTTTGGCAGGGGTTGGGGTAGGGTGGGGACCAGATGGAAATTGACTTTAGAGTATAATGCAAATATGAAGCCAATTGAAAGCTGAGAATATCTTTTACATAATCAACAAGGGTATAGTTGAGTGGCTTATGCTCCCTTTTTGGTAGCTACAGGTCAACCCTAATGGTATCTTTGTTTTTCTCAACTATTTCTCTGGAAAAGCACCAGTAAGTATCAAAATCTTTATTTCTTTTCTCAGATTCTTTCCAAAAGTACATGAAATTGTTGCAATATATGATATTTAGGATTCAAACTTTTATATTTAGGAATCAAACTTTGGAGAAGGATTTTTTGGAGGGGGTATTGTTCTGGTCTGCCTTGGATATCAGCTGTGTACTCTTATTTCCTTAGGTAGCTAAGGAATAACTTTCCATCCAAAGTTCTTTGTTACCCCTCAGTTTGGCAGTATTTCTCAAAAGAGAATTGTAATTGAAAATTTTTTGTGGCTTTTTTATGCTTTCTTTCCTATAGCATTCTCTTGGTTTTTCTATCTACTTCTCCAACTATTCCGTTGTTCCCCCCCCCCCCCCCAAGTCCCTTATAAAGTAAGGGACCAAAGTTTTTTCAACCCCATTCTATTCTTTTTCTCTACCTTAAAACTTCATTATCTCCTTGTGGAGGTGATTCCTTAATCTATTTATTTTTGGCCCTGGCTTGAGAAGTTCTAGTTATTTGTCTCCAGCTACTCACTAGACATTTTCACTTGACTTTCTTTCACTTCAAATTCATTATGTCCATAATAAAATTCCTCATCTTTATCTCCATTGTTTCTTTTCCCCAGCCCCCACAAAGTATTGATTCTTCTCCTTTGTTCCCTGTTTTGTTAATAGTGCTATCATTTCCATCTGATTTACCATTATCTAAACCTTCATTACTTTACTTGTCTCTCCCCCTTCCCTACCTATGCCCAAGATCTACTCAGTCACCATTTAATGCTGATTCTGCATTTTTCCATAATTTCATTATGAAAATGTTCGAACATATATCAGTTGAATTTTATAATGAATGTCCACAAACCCACCACCTAGTTTCTACTACCAATTTATAGTTAATATAAGCAATAATTTATGTACTTGCTTTTTCAAGTATCTGTCCATCTTTCCATCTATCAATTAATCCATCTTATTTTTTATGCTTTTCAAAGAAAATTGTAGACATCATATATAAAAACTTCATCATGTGTATCATATTTATATATAATATATTCAATATTTAATTTCTCATTTGATATAAAGAATTTACATACAATGAAATGCACAAAATGTTTTTTTATTTCATTCTACCTAGTTTTTTACCCTTTATCCCCCCATTATTTTTTTATCGTTATGTTTCTACTCATCGGTCCATAAACTGAATAAAAGGAGCATCAGACACAAGGTTTTCACAATCACATGGTTACATTGTAAAAACTATATAGTTATACAGTCATCTTCAAGGATCAAGGCTACTGTAACACAGTTCAACAATTTCAGCTACTTCCCTCTAGCCACTCCAATGCACTGTAAATTAAAAAGGGATATCTGTATAATGCATAAGAATAACTTCCAGGATAACCTCTCAACTCTGTTTGAAATCTCTCAGCCACTGAAACTTTATTTTGTCTCATTTCTCTCTCCTTTCTTTTGGTCAAGAAGGCTTTCTCAATCCCATAATGCTGGGTCAAGGTTCATCCTGGGAGTCCTGTCCCACACTGTCATGGAGATGTATACATCTGGGAGTCATAGCCCACATAGGGTGGAGGGTAGTGAGTTCACCTGCCGAGTTGGCTGAGAGAGAGGCAGGCCACATCTGAGCAACAAAAGAGGTTCTTTGGGGGTGACTCTTCGGCATAATTATAAGTAGGCTTAGCTTCTCCTTTGCAGGAATAGTTTCATAGGGGCAACCCCAAAGGTTGAGGGCTCAGCTTATTGACTTGGTTGTCCCTACTGCTTACAAGAATACCAGCAGTTTCCCAGATGGGGAAGTTTAATATTTCCTCTCTCCCCAGCCCTCCAAGGGAAGCTTTGCAATTACTTTTTTTATTCTTTGCACACTTTACTCTGTGATGTATTGGGGCATCACACTAACCTACACAAACTGACAAGATCTCATGTCCTAATCAAGATTACATGTATTTATGGTGTTCAAATAAACTTACCATGCTGGTTAAATTAGAGAATGTGCCCCCCAAAATATAAATTTTGCACAAATAATCACAAACTTTCCTTTTGGTCTCACACAGAAGTTGAAGTTTTAAAATATGGACGATGTCATCCTTTACCCAGTCTTCTTGATATAGCTTAGTCCTATCCAGATCAATTTCATTCATATCTCTACTTGTTGTCTGATCACTTTTTCAACTTTTTTTTAACAATTCCTATATGAGGTCCTGCTGACTTTCATAGCTTCAGATTGCTAGCTCTGAGTCTCAGGTGTCACATAAATACCTGAAGTTTCTAGGAAAGACCACGTTATATACAAACAACTCAGTATCTGAGAATTTAGAATTAACAGTTACACCTCCTGAATATATGTGACTATTGTAAGAGCTTACAATCTAGGATCCTTTACAATATGCCCCGACCTGATACCCCATGCTCTCAACTTTAGTTCCCTCAATTTTTATATTATAGTTAGGCCATATGATTGAGGTATGATAATATTTTTCTTTTTGCTCCTGACATTTCATTCAACATACAGGCCTTAAGGGTCATTCATCTAGTTGCATGCCTCATACCTTCATTTTTTCTTGTGGCCTCTCAGTAATCCATTGTATATATACACCATAGTTCCCCCTTCTGTTCCTCAGTCATTGTACCCTTAGTCCACCTCCATTCATTGTAGATCATGAACACTGCTGCCAGAGACACTAGTGTGGAAATGTTTATTCATGTCCCCATTCTTACCTCCTCCAGGTATATACTGGGCAACGGGGTTTCAGGATTATATTCCCTAGCCTCCTGTGGAACCACCACACTGCTCTCCAAGGGGCTGCACCCCTCATTTCCCTACTGACAGTGAATAGGCACATCTCTTTCTCCACATTTTCTCTAGCACTTGTTTCTCTCTGTTCGTTTTTGAACAGTTTTATTTACACATCATACAATCCACCATAAGTGTATAGATGTGCCTTCGCCACCATAATCTATATGAAGACATTTCCTTTTCTTCCACAAAGAACCCATACTCCTTTTCCAAATCCCCCCACCGGTTGACATTTAGTTTTGGCCTACTGCCTTTGTTACATTCATTGAAATCATATTACAGTGTTACCGTTTACTGCAGAGCCTAGCTTGCTTTGTTGGTATTTTTCCCCATATACCACCTATTTTCAAGACCCTGCGATATTGACATTCCTTTGTTCTTCCTCATACAAAAACGTTTTTTAATTTGTGCATTTAATCACCATCATTGTAAACTCCAGGCATTCCTAAATCGTACCAACTCATTCTTCATCCTCTATCTTTCCTTCTAGTTTCAAAATTGCCACCCTTCTCCCTCTATCATATTCACATTCAATTTCATTCAGTGTACTTATATTATTGTGCTGCAATCAGGTAGTATTGTGCTATCCATTTCTGAATTTTTACAGTCAGTCCTGTTGCACAATCTGTATTCTTTCAGCACCAATTACCCAGTCTCTACCCTACTTTTATCTCCTGATAACCTAACCTGTGTTCTTAATTGAAATTCTCCAAATTCACTCATTAATGTTTGTTCATATCAGTGAGACCATACAGTATTTGTCATTTTGTTTCTGCCTAATTTCACTCAGCATAATGTCAAGGCCATCCATGTTGTTAAATGCTTCATGACTTTATTCTGTCTTACAACTGCATAGTAGTCCATCATATGTATATACTACAGCTTGTTTAGCCACGCATCCGTTGATGAACATTTTGGCTATTTCCATCACTTGGCAATTGTAAATAATGCTGCTATAAACATTGGTGCACAAATGTCCAATTGTGTCCTTGCCCTCATGTCCTCTGAATAGAAACCTAGCAATGGAATTGCCAGATCATATGGCAATTATACCTCGCTTCCCGAGGAACTGCCAAACTGTCTTCCAGAGTGGTTGTACCATTTTACATTTCCACCAGCAGTGGATAAATGTTCTCTTTCTTTTTTTTTGGTCTGGAGGCTATTATTTTTTTATTTTTATTTTTATTGACAAAACAAAACAACATGCAAACACAAACATTCTTAACATGCAAACATTCCATATATGATGTACAATCAGTGGCTCACAATGTCATCACATAGTAGTATATTCATCACCATGATCATTTTGTAGAACATTTGTATCACTCCAGAAAAAGAAATAAAAAAAGAAAAAAGAAAACTCATACATATCATACCTCTCATTGACCACTAGTATTTCCATCTACCCAAATATATTTTAACCTTTGTTCCCCCATTTTATTTTCTATACCCTTTTCTACTCCCTTTCATTGATCACTAGTATTTCAGTCTACTCAATTTATTTTAACATTTGTTCCCCCATTACTTTTTTTTTTTCACATGGGCAGGCACCGGGAATTGAACCTGGGTCCTCTGGCATGGTTGCCTGCTGAGCCACCGTGGCCCGCCCTGTTCCCCCATTACTTATTTTTAATCCATAATTTTTTTTTTTATTTTTTGATCAATTTTTATATATGTACATCCATGTAAGCACCACGTCAATCAAGACAGAGAATTCCCATCATTCCACAAGGTTCCCCTGGGCCTCCTGCCGGTCAGCACCACTCCAGAGGTAACCACTTTATTTATTTATTTTTTTACATAGGCAGGCACCAGGAAACGAATCCAGGTTTCTGGCATGGCAGGTGAGAACTCTGCAACTGAGTCACTGTTGCCTGTTACCACTTTATTTTTATCCCCACATTTGTATTGCCAGTTTCTGATATTTATATAAAAGGACATTATTTTTATCTGACTTCTTTCACTCCACGTTAAGTCCTGAGATTCAGCCATATTGCTGCATGTACTACTTTTATTTTTTAATTGCTAAGCTGCATCCCACTTTTTGCATATACCACTGTTTGTTTCCCCAGTCTATTGTTGATTGACATGTAGGTGGTTTCCAGTTTTTGGCTGTTTATGAATATGTTCATATCGTAGATAGAAGGAGCATCAGACACAAGGTTTTCACAATCACACAGTCACATTGCAAAAGCTATATCATTATACATTCATCTTCAAAAAACATGGCTATTGGAACACAGCTCTACAGTTTCAGGCACTTCCCTCTAGTCTCTCTAATACACCTTAAACTAAAAAGGGGATATCTGTATAATGTGTAAGAATAACCTCCAGGATAACCTCTTGACTGTGTTTGAAATCTCTCAGCCACTGACACTTTATTTTGTCTCATTTCTCTCTTCCTCCTTTTGGTGAAGAAGGATTTCTCAGTCTTTATGCTGAGTCCCAGTTCATTCTAGGATTTCTGTTCCACGTTGCCAGAGAGGTTTATACTCCTGGGAATCATGTCCCATGTAGAGAGGGGGAGGAGTTTGCTTGCCATGTTGGCTGAGAGAGAGAGATAGGCCACATCTGAGCAACAAAACAGGTTCTCTGGGGGTGACTCTTAGACCTAATTTTAAGTGGGCTTAGCCTATCCTTTGCAGGGATAAGTGTCATATTAACAAACCCCAAGATTGAGGGCTCAGCCTGTTGATTTGATTGTCCCCACTGCTTGCAAGAATATTTGGAGAATTCTCCAAATGGAGAAGTTCCTTTCTCGCCATTCCCCCAAGGGGACTTTGCAAATACTCCTTTATTCACTTTTCAAATCACTCTGGGATTTATCGGGGCATCACACTGGACAAACCTACAAAGTCTCATGCCCCTATTCAAGCTTACATGTACTTATGCTGTTCAGTTAACCTGTCTATATAAGTTATACTAGAAAATGCACTAGTCAATATGTATTTTTTGTACCAAATATTTTTTGCTTTAGTCTCACATAGAAGTTGAAATTTTAAAATATGAATGACCATCTGTTTTCAAAACCCTGCAATATTGACATTCCTTTGTTCTTCCTCATGCGAAAACATTTTTAAATTTGTACATTTAGTCACTATCATTGTATACTCTAGGCATTCCTAGATTATACCATCTCAGTCTTTATCGTCTATCTTTCCTTCTGGTTTCATATGTGCCCCCAGCCCTTCTCCCTCTGCCATTCTCACAATTCATTTTCATTAAGCGTAGTTACATTATTGTGCTACAATCAGGTAGTATTGTGCTATCCATTTCTGAATTTTTACAATTAGTCCTGTTGCACAATCTGTATCCCTTCAGCTCCAATTACCCCATATCTACCCTATTTTTATCTCCTGATGACCTCTGTTCTTAACTGAAATTCTCCAAGTTCATTCATTTATGTTAGTTCATATCAGTGAGACCATATAGTATTTGTCCTTTTGTTTCTGACTAATCTCACTCAGCTTAATGTCCTCATGGTCCATCTATGTTGTTACATGCTTCATGATTTTATTCTGTTTTACAGCTGCATAATATTCCATCATATGTATATATCACAGCTTGTTTAGCCACTCGTCTGTTGATGGGCATTTGAGCCATTTCCAGCAATTGTAAATAATGCTACTGTAAACATTGGTGTGCAGATGTCCGTTTGTGTCCTTGCCCTCATGTCGTCTGAATAGATACCTAGCAATGGTATTGCTGGATCATATGGCAATTCTATACTTAGCTCCTTGAGGAACTACCATACTGCCCTCTGCAGTGGTTGCACCATTTTATATTTCCACCAACAGTGGATAAGTGTGCCTCTTTCATCACATCCTCTGTAGCAGTTGTCATTTTCCTGTTTTGTTGAGAATGGCCATTCTAGTGGGTACGAAATAATGTCTCGTGGTTTTGATTTGCATTTCCCTAATAGCTAGTGAAGTTGACCATCTTTTCATGTGGCTTTTAGCCATTTATATTTCCTCTTCTGAAAGCTGTCTGTTCATGTCTTTTGCCCATTTTTAAATTGGGTTGTGTTTTTGTTGTTGAGTTGAAGATTCTCTTGTTTATTCTGGATGCTAAACCCTTAACTGATGTATGGTTTCCAAATTTTGTCTCCCATTGCGTAGGCTGCCTTTTTACTTTCTTGCAAAGTTCTTTGATGTATAAAAGTGTTTGATTTTGAGGAGTTCCCATTTTTCTATTTCTTCAGTGCTCGTGCTTTGGGTATAAGATCTAGGAAACCACCTCCTATTACAAGTTTTATAAGATATTTCCCTACATTTTATTCTAAAAGTTTCTAATGTTTAGGGTCTTTGACCCATTTTCAGTTAATTTTTGTATAAGGTATGAGATACGGATCCTCATTCATTCTTTTGCATATACATATCCAGTTCTACAAGCACCATTTATTGAATAGGCTGTTCTGTCCCAGGTGAGTTGGCTTGACTGCCTTATCAAAGATCATTTGTTCATAGAGGAGAGGGTCTATATCTGAACACTCTATTCGATTCCATTGGTCAGTATATCTATCTTTATGCCAGTACCATGCTGTTTTGACCCCTGTATCTCGGTAATATGCTTTAAAGTCAGGTAGTGTGAGACTTCCCACTTCATTTTTCTTCCTCAAAATATTTTTAGCTATGCAGGGCACCCTGCCCTTCCAAATAAATTTGGTTATTGGTTTTTATATTTCTACAAAGTAAGTTTTTAGGATTTTAATTTGTACTGCATTGGATCTATAAATCAGTTTGGGTAGAATTGACATCTTAACTATATTTAGTCTTCCAATCCAGGAACATAGTATGCCCTTATATTTATTTAGGTCTTCCATGATTTTTTTTTAGCAATTTCTTGTAGTTTTCTGTGAGTAGGTCTTTTGTATCCATAATTAAATTTAATCATAAGTATTTTATTCTTTTGGTTGCAGTTATAAGTAGAATTTTTTTCTTGATTTCCTCCTCAGATTGCTCTTAACTAGTGTATAGAAACACTGTTGAGTTATGCTTATTGATCTTGTACCCTGCCACTTTGCTGAACTCATTTGTTAGATGTAGAAGCTTTGCAGTGGATTTGGGGGGGGGGGGGGGTTGACATACAGTATCATATCATGTGCAAACAGTAAGAGTTTTACTTCTTCCTTTCCAATTTGGATGCCTTTTATTTCTTTTTCTTGTCTAATTCCTCTGGCTAGAACTTCCAGCACAATGTTGAATAACAGTGGTGACAGTGGACATCCTTGTTTTGTTCCTGGTCTTAGGGTGAAAGCTTTCCGTCTTTTCCCATTGAGGGTGATGTTAGCTGTGGGTTTTTCATATATTCCCTTTATCATGTTGAAGAAGTTCCCTTCTATTTCTGTCCTTACAAGTGTTTTCATCAAGAAAGGGTGAATTTTGTCAATGCCTTTCCGCATCAATTGAGATCATCATGTGGTTTTTCTGCTTTGATTTGTTGATATAGTGCATTACATTAATTGGTTTCCTTATGTTGAATCATCCTTGCATACCTGGAGTAAGTCCTATTTGGTCATAGTATATAATTCTTTTAATGTGCTGCTGGATTCTATTTGTAAGAATTTTGTTGAGGATTTTTGCATCTATATTCATTAGAGACATTGGTCTGTAATTTTTTTTTCTCATAGTATCTTTGTCTGGCTTTGGTTTGAGGGTGATGTTGGCATCATAGAATGAGTTAGGTAGCCTTCTCTCCTCTTCACTTTTTTCTGAAAAGTTTGAGCAAGATTGGTACTAATTCTTTCTTGAATGCTTGGTAGAATTCACATGTGAAGCCACCTGGTCCTGGACTTTTCTTTTCTGGAAACTACTTATTGACTGAGTCAGTCTCTTGTGATTTGTTTGTTGAGGTTGTCTAATGCTTCTCAGATCAACGTGGTTGTTCATGCCTTTCTAGGAAGTTGTCCATTTCATCTACATTGTCTAGTTTGTTAGTTGTTCATAGTTGTTCATAGTATCCTCTCATTACCTTCTTTATTTTTGCAGAGTCAGTGGTTTTGTCCTCTCTTCTATTTCTGATTTTATTTATTTGCCTCCTCCCTCTTATTCTTTTTGTCAACTTTGCTAAGGGTCCATTAATTTTATTGATTTTCTAAAAGAACCAACTTCTGGTTTTGTTGGTTTTCTCAATTGTTTTCATGTTCTCAATTTCACTTATTTCTGCTCTAATCTTCGTTCTTTCCTCATGTTTGCTTTGGGGCTAGTTTGCTATTCTTTCTCTAGTTCTTCCAAGTGAACAATTGATTACTCGATTTTTGCTCTTTCTTTTTTGAAATAGGCATTTAAGACAATAAATTTCCCTCTTAGCACTGCCTTTGCTGCATCCCATAAATTTTGATATGTTGTGGTTTCATTTTCATTTGCCTTGAGATATTTACTGATTTCTCTTGTAATTTCATCCTTGACTCACTGGTTGTTTAAGAGTGTGTTGTTGAGCCTCCATATATTTGTGAATTTTCTGGCCCTCTGCCTGTTATTGATTTCCAACTTCATTCTTCTGTGATCTGAGAAAGTGTTTTGTATGATTTCAATGTTTTTAAATTTATTGAGACTTGCTTTGTGACCCAGCATATGGTCTGTCCTTGAGAATGACCCATCAGCCCTTGAGAAAATGGTGTATCCTGCTGTTGTGAGGTATAATGTTCTGTAAATGTCTGTTAAGTCTATTCATTATTATATTATTCAAATTCTCTGTTTCTTTATTGAGCCTCTGTTCAGATGTTTTATTCATTGATAAGAGGAGGGAATTGAGGACTCCAACTATTATTGTAGAGGTGTCTATTTCTCCCTTCAGTGTTTTCAGTGTTTGTCTTATGTATTTTGGAGCACTTTGGCTTCGTGCATAAATATTTATGATTGTTATGTCTTCTTCTTGAGTTGTTTCTTTTATTAATATGTAGTGCCAGTCTTTGTCTCTTTTAATTGTTTTACATTTGAAGTCTAATTTGTCGGATATTAGTATAGCTACTCCTGCTCTTTTTTTGATTGTTGTTTCCATGAAATATCCTTTCCCAACCTTTCACTTTCACCCCATTTTTGTCCTTGGGTCTAGAATGAGTCTCATGAAGACAGCATATAGATGGGTCCTGTTTTTAAATCCATTCTGCCAGTCTGTGTCTTTTGATTGGGGTGTTTAATCCATTAACATTTAGTATTATAATTGTAAAGTCAGTATTTTCTTTTACCATTTTGTCTTTTGGATTTTATAAGTCATATTAATTTTTTTTTTAACTTTTTCTGGTAGTTTTCATTTCTACACTCTTCTCTGTACCTTTCTCTCCTGCCTTTTCCTGTCTGCCTGTAGGAAATGCACAAATCTTAAGTGTATATTATACTGAGTTTTGACAGACGCATGCATGCAACTGTGTAACCCAATTGCCTGTTAATTTATAGAAAATTCCCATGATTCCACATAGTTCCCTCATGCCTCTTTGTAGACTTTCCCCACTTCACCCTCACCTCTCTCTAGAGTACATACAACTGGTCTGATTTTTTTGTACTGTAGATTAGTTTTACCTTTTTTTTAAAATTTCATATAAATGTAGTTGTGCACTATTACTCCTTTTGGAAGGCTTCTTAAACTCAGTATAATGGTGTTCTTGAGAGTCATCTCATGTTGCATCTATGAGTACTTTATTTGCTTTTACTGATATTTAATTGTATGAGTGTCCCACAATTTGTCCACTCTGTTGTTTGGAGAAGTTATGAGTAAAGTGGCCATGAACATTCTCTTAAGAGTCTTTGTGAATATGTTTCATTCCTCCTAGGTGGAATGAAATGAAATGAAAACAAAATTCCCTAGGAGTGGAATTGTTGGGTCATAGATAGTTGTATGTTTAATTTTATAAGAAACTGCCAGCCATTTTTCCAAAGTTGTAATATTTTACACTTGCACTAGCACTGTATAAGATTTTCTGTTGCTTCTCATCTTGACCAACAGTGTTGTCACACTTTAATTTTAGCCATTTAATGACTGATGAATGAGCCCTTTTTCATGTGCTTATTGACCTTTTGCATATATTTTGAAGTGTCTGTTCACATCTTTTAACTATTCTTATTTTTTGGGTAATTTGTCCCCTTATAATTGAGTTTTAAGAGTTCCTTACCTATTCTAAATACTAGTTGTTTGCTGGATATGTTTGTGAATATTTTCTCCAAATCTGTTGCTTGGCTATTTTCTTTATGGTGTCTTTCCACGAGCAGAAGTTTTCTATTTTGATGAAATCTAATTTATCAAGTTTTTATGGTTACTTCTTTCTGTAACCTAAGAAACCTTTGCCTTCCTCCAAATTATGAAGATATTCTCCAATGTGTTCCTCTAAAAGCTTTATGATATTTGGCTTTTACGATGAGTGACCATCCCAAATTATTATTTTTTGTATAGTATGACATGGTGGTTATGATTTTTTGTTTTCTTATGGATGTTTAGTTTTCCAGCACCATTTGTGGGAAAGGTTTTTTTTTTTAATCACTGAAACACTTTGTTGTCTTGATAAAAAAATCAAATAGGTTTGATACCAGGAGCCTGCTCATGTGAAAAAAAAAATCAGATAGCTGTTGTGTGATTCTACTTTTGGCCTCTCTATTCTGTTACATTTATCTATTTTTAAATTTCTTTACCAGTACCAAAGTGTATTTATAGTAAGTTTTAAAGTCAGGTAGTGTACATTACCTAGCTTTTATTCTTTTGTTAAAATTAGCTTTGAGTGTTTTAGGTCATTTTTTTTTCCATTTATTTGTCAAATAAAAATTGGAATTGCATTGAATCTTTAGATCAATTTGGGGAGAATTGCTGTCTTCACAATATTAACTCTTTGGATCCATGCACATAGTATCATAGTATATTTCTCGATTCCATTTATTTAGGTCTTCTATGGTGCTTCTCACCTTTGTGTGTGTGTGTATAACAGTCTTCTACATCTTTTGTTAAATGTATTTCTGTGTATTAGGGGTTTTAATGCTTTAGTAAATAGAATTTTTATGACTTCATTTTCTAATTGTGTCCTCCCTTAGTATATAAACGCACAGTTGACTTTTGAATATTAACTTTGGCTGATTTTGTTTTTGAGAAAAATCTTTCACAGGGGGTTAAAAACTATATCCATTGTCTCCTTCCTAGGTCATGTCTTTATCATCTCATCCCTGAACAGTTAGCGTGGCTTCCTAGTTGTTTGTATTGTTCTGATGCCTTTACCCATTTTGCGTCTCTTCCTAGTTCAAAACCCTTTGATGAATCTCCAATTTCTGTAGATTGAAGCTCAAAACGTTTAGCATGGCACTTTAGATTTTTGACAATCTAGTCTCTACTACATTCCAGCTTTATATCCTCTACTCTTCATACTCTAGGCACCTGATTTTCTATTCCTAAGCCTCTGGTGACCTGGTGATAGTACTCATCTTCTCTCCCCATCTACTCTCCCATGTAACTTCCTATTTAAATCTTATCTTCAAATCCCATCATTTTCATAATGCCACCCCTGCCGATCTTATTTCAAAGTGATGTGTTTCCTTTGAGTTCTTACAGATCTTATCTATGCCACGTTTAACAGTTTGAGATAAATTAATTCATATGCCATACAATTCTCCCACTTAAAATGTAGAATCATCAGTTTATAGTATATTCATATATATATGCAACCATCACCACTATCTAATCTCAGAACATTTTCCTCACCCTAGAAAGAAACCCTATACTCATTAACAGTCACTCCCTTTCTCCTTCCACTCTGCCCTTGACAACCACTAATTTACTTTCTGTCTTTATACATTACCCTAGCCTGGATATTTCATATAAATGGATTCGTGCAATCTGTGGTCCTTTGTGACTCACTTCTCTCTAAGGTCTTCAAGGTTCATCCATGTTGTAACATGTATCAGTATTTCATTCTTTTGTGGCTGAATAATATTCCTTTGTGTCAGTTCCTTGTTCTGTTTTATTGTTAAATAATATTCCATTGTGTGGATATACCACATTTATTCATTAGTTGGTAAAATGTGGGTTGTTTGCACTTTTTGGCTATTAGAAATAGTACTGCTGTGGGCATTTATGTGCAAGTTTTCGTGTGGGACGTATATTTTCATTTCTCTTGGTTATGTATTTGTGAGTGGAATTCCATGCCACTTGTGAATTTACTTCCTGCTATTTATCTTATAATTCTTTAGCTTGAGCATCACATTTATACTGTACTCTCACATAATTGTTAAAATACCAGTTGATTTCTTTCAACAGTTGTGGTAGATATATTTGTATGTTTAGGGAGTCTCCAACTTAAGGAGGGGTTTTCTGAGCGTTCATTTCTTAATTTATTGGAACTCAGTTTGTGTTATCTTATAAATAAGAATATAGGAGTTATAACAAAGAAGATAGGATTTAACACATGATTATGACTGCTGAATCATTACATTGATATTTCTTTCAGTCTCTAGTGTCTTGGAGCAGCTAGAAGGAAAACCTGAAATTGTGGAACTGTGACCCATACCAAGCTCTGAAATCTGTTCTATAACTACTTATTAAAATGTACTTTGAAATTTGGTGCTTTTTTGAATATATGTTATATATCACAATAAAAAGTTAAAGAAAAAAAGTGAATATAAAGTTCCCAGGAAAAGTACATTTGGAGATGCAATTGTACTGCTAGGAACATTTCCTCTTCCCCTTACATCTAGTTTTTGTTTCATTTAGGATATTTTTAAATTAAGTTCCATAATGTTTGAAGACATTTTTATCACCTAAAGATATAACAAATTTTGACTTAGTTCAAATTAAGTTCCATAATGTTTGAAGACATTTTTATCACCTAAAGATATAACAAATTTTGACTTAGTTGCTCATTGCTTTTTCTGTTTGGAGTTTTAGTGACGGATATGGTACTCATGTTAAATAAAAACAAGGTGAATTGTTTTATGCCGTGCTAGTTGTCCCAGCAGACATCACTAATCTCAGCATTAGTTTATAATATGTAGTAGCTCTATTAACTCAGGACCAATATGATTACTCATGTAACAGATTTGTATTAAAGTAAAATTTCAGTCTTGAAACAAGCAAGGAAATGCCTTTCCTGGATTCTCCCTAAATATTAGCAGAATGGCATTTGTGTAACTTCTAGCTAATATTAAGAATCATAAGATGTATTTATGGCTATTAAACCTTGGATCAGAAAGTGATGTTATATGTAATGGTAGGCAAATGGTCCTTTGCTATAAGGTAGAATTGTAGTTTGTGTCGATGTAGGAAGACTGCATTAATATCTACCTTAAAGCTCAGTGAGAAAAGCTTTTAAGTGGTAGTTTTAATTGCTGATGTCATCTGTTACTAAAATTTTATTTTAATTTTAGATACAAAAGTTCTGCAGTACTATTTCAATCTGGGATTGCAGGTAAGAGTCATGTTAAGGTTGCTTCAGTAAGCTCTGTATTAAAAATATGAGTTGTTTTGATAATCAGATTCTTGAAGTTTAAAAGATGAGAAAATCTTATTTGAGGATCCTAGTTCCGAGTTGGACACTGTAAGGGGCCTCAATATTTTATTTCTCTCTTAAGATATTCCTAAAGATGTTATGGCCCAGTTTTATACTTTAGCTTCCCAGAATTTCAGTTTCTCTTATAAAATAGTGGTTAAATTGAGGAGAGGGCTGAGTGGCAGTTTATCATCATATGAAAACCCTTTCATATATTTTTTTTGTCTCAGAATTTAAAAATGATTAATTTATCCTGGTATTCTTGTTTGCTAGCTGCCGGAATGTGATATACCAGAAACAGAATGGGTTTTAAAAAGGGGAATTTATTAAGTTGCAAGTTTACAATTCTAAAGCTGTGAAAATATGCAAATTAAAGCAAGAATATAGAAAGGTCCAATCTAAGGCACCCAGGGAAAGATATCTTGGTTCAGGAAGGCCGATGATGTTCAGGGTTTCTCTCTCAGCTGGAAAGATACATGGTGAACATGGCAAGGTTTGCTAGCTTTCTCTTCTGGCGTTTTCCTTCTTCATCTCCAAAGGTCTCTGGCTGTGTGGGCTCTCGTGTTTCTTGTGACTCTGAAACTATTTCCAAAGTATTTCCTCTACTAAAGGATTGCAGTAAACTGATCAAGACCCACCTGGAATAAATGGGTGGAGTCACAACTCCCTTTAATCAAATTCACATCTCTGTGGAGATAATCTAATCAAGTTTGAACATACAGTGCTAAATACAGATTAAAAGAAAAGACTGCCTCCACAACATGGATCAGGATTAAAACATGGTTTTTCTAGGGTACATAATCCTTTCAAACGGGCACACCTAGCTACTAATATTTTATGACTATTTGAGCATTTTATGTGAAAAGTAATCAGACTAACTCATAGATATTTAGGGATTGGCATTATTTTTAAAGCACTCGTTCATGTTCATGAATATCTGCCAAACACTGGTTTCCATCATTCACCTTAGTCATACAGGGGAGTACTGATAAAGGTCTTTATCACCAAAGGTGTCTCTGATTTGAGGTGAAAGCTTACTTCTGCTTTATTTTTTCAGGGGTCATTTTCCTCCTGAAATAACCTGACTTCTGATATAAGAGATAGCATACTTATTAAAAAGGAATGGCGCATCTTACGATTTGTCAAATGATAGTAAACTAGATAGTCTCCTGAATAGTGCTTGGACTAGTTTCTATTCCCAGATACTAGTTTTCCTAAAGCCTGACCATATCATTGCCAGAAAACTGTCTACCCCAACTGGCATGCATCTATACTGAAAAAGTAGTGTGGTATGGTGTTAGAATTTTGTTCCTTGAAACTGTTTTTCCTAAATGCCGTTTCAAGAGCTGAAAAAATAAACAACTTGCTCCTTCAGTTATGCTAGTTTATTATAGTCACATATGGAAACTTGCCATCTGTTCCACCAGGCTGAGGCATTTAAAATATTCTCCTGAGTTTTTTCATCATAGTGATACCAGAAAGTGCAGAATAGATATTTTAATATCTGTTCATATGAGAAATTACAGTGTTCATTGTAGAACATTTGGAAAATGCTAAAGTAAGAAGAAAATCAAAATCTGTTGCATAACCACTGTATGCTTTGATATCTTTTCTTATGGCTTTTAAATTCTTTTTGCAAAATATGGACTCTGCTATATAACTTTGTAACTGTTTAACTTAACAATATGAGCATTTTTTCCTTAAATATTTGACAGCATATTTTTATTGCCTGTATTGTATTCCATTAGGGATATTTCATAATTCATTCAGCTAGTTTTCTATTGTTGAGTACTTGGGGTTGGTCAATTTTTTTTTTTAAATAATGCTGCAAAAACATCTTTGAATACAGGTCTTTGTGTACATCTCTGATTTCCTAGGGATGCCTTCCTAAAAGAATCCCTAGGTCCAAATGTGAGATACAGATACTACAAAAGATCTCCAAGTTATAATAGAGAACAGACTTTCTAAATGCCTACTCTTTTAGTTCAAAAAAGTTACTGCTAACACACCTGAAAATCGCAGCCCAATTGGTATTTAGAACTTTAAGAACAGAGAACAGTAAATATTTTTGTTTTTTTCCCCCTTTCTTGCCCAAGTGTTATCACCACAACTACTGGCACTCCATGGTCTATGTGCCACAGATGCAGCAGCAGCAGCAGCTTCATGTAGAGAATTATGCAATCTATACTGAGCCACCTCCTCTGGTAGACCACACCATTCCTCATTTGTGCAGTGAGGTGGGGAGAGCAGATGGCACACAGGTAGAAGCATCAGCAAATGGTAAGTATGTAATGGGGTTGCTGGTAAGAAAGACAATTGGATTTTATTATGTGTAATTTAATAGTAGCCTTTATATGATTTATTAGGTCCATGTACTAGACCAGTGGTTCTCAAAGCATAGTATATGGACCCCTTGGGGTTCCTGAGACACTTTCAGGGGGTCCACAATGCCACAAGTATTCATAATAATACTAATTTTTTTTTTTCGTGGGCAGGCACCAGGAATTGAAGCTGGGTCTTTGGCATAGCAGGTGAAAACTCTGCCACTGAGCCACCATGGCCTGCCCTATAATAATACTAAAATTTTATATGCCCCTCTCACTGTGTTGACATTTGCCTTGATGGTACAAAAATCAATGGTAGATGAACCTGGCACTTAAGCTCAAGTCAACTCAGTGGCACCAAACTGCTAGTAATCACTGTCTTCCTCACTGCCACACACTCATGATGCAGAAATGTCAATTTTATACTTTTTGTTTCATCAAAACCTTTTTTCATTTCATTAACTCTTCATCCTTGAATAATTGTCTTTAATAATTTGTGTGAAAAATGAGAAGTGTCTGTAAAGCACTTCTGCGTACCAAATGAAGCATGATAATAACTTAAGGAAAAAGTCTTGTGCAATTGAGGTGAACTAGCTCAGTTTTTTCATGGAACACCATTTTTACTTGAAAGAATGATAGAAAAACTATGGTTATTCTAACTTGGGTATCTGCGAGCATTTTTTCAAAAGAACAAAATGGGCCTATACTTTGAAGAAAATAATTGAAAATATTCATTGATAAAGTTAAAATTTAAGCTCTCAAAAATTAGAATTTTAGAAAACTTGTATTTGCCACTGTGAACTTGACAACTTTCCCCAAACTTAAAACTCTTCTAAGAAGGTAGTTGGGGATATCAATGAATGTGATTATTTTTTTACATTGTAGAATAGAATATATGAACATTTGGAAGATATGCATTGCTTAATGAAACAATTTTTTCCCAGCTGCCAAAGTTTAATGTTATCTATACATGATTTTCTAAAAAATCTATCCAAAATGCAAAGTAGGACAGTGGATTTTAATTTAACAGAGTATGAAAAATTCACATTGCTAATGATGTTTAAAAAACTAATACTTACCTAGTTTTGTGTAGTATCAAAGAATATCTATAGTTTTCTGAAAAGCTGTTTATTAAAAAAAACTCTTACATATCTGTGTGAGGCCAGATTTTTTCATAATACTTCAACCAAAACAATGATAGATTAAATGCTGACACAGAAATAAGAATCCAGCGGTCTTCTATTCAGCCAAACATTAGAAATTTACACAAGTGTAAAACACTGCCATTTTTCTCCGTTTTTTCTTTTTGGAACATAAATTATTTGTGTTAACATGTAATGGACATTTTGAAATATTTTTAACTTTATCAGTTCAATTTCTAATGTAGTAATTGTTACAGCTCCCATAAACTAAAGCTGTTTGGGGGTCCTCGTTTTTTTTTTTTTTTTGCCTCAAATGACAGGAATATATTCTTACACAGTTCTGGAGTCTAAAAAGTCTTAAATCAAGGTGTCGACATGGGTGATTCCTCCTGGAGGTTCTGAGGGAGAATCTGTTCCAAGCCTTTCTCCTGTCTGCTGGTGGTTTGCTGGCAATCCTTGGCATTCCTTGGCTTGCTGTACTTCAGTCTCTACCTCAGTTGTCCAGAGCATTCTCCCTATGTGTCTCTGTGTCCAAATTTCCCTCTTTTAAATAACATATATATATATATAAAGGCAATAAATTTCAAAGTTCATTGCAACAATTAGTTGTAGAACAGATTTCAGAATTTGGATGGGTTATAATTCCACAATTTTAGGTTTTTATTTCTAGCTGCTCTAAGGTACTGGAGGCTAAAAGAAATTTTAGCATAATGATTCAGCACTATACTCATTTGTTAAACCTGACCTTTTCTGTATAAATCCGCCATCACTTTTTTGATATTTCTCCCATTCTTTAGGGGTATTTTGGCTATGCCCATTCTAACCTTTTCATGTAGGAAGGGGCTAGGGATAACATGGAATGAGGAATGGAACTACTTGATGTCTGTAAGGGCTGGCACATCTGCATTTCAGGACTAATCTGGTCCAGGGACCCATCCGGAGGTTGCAGATTTTGGAGAGTTACCCTAGTGCAGGGAACCTTTGTAAAATCTTATATAATGCCCTAGGTATTCGTTAGGCTTGGCAGGAATGGTTTTGGTTGCGGTTTGGCACCTTATGATAGGTGGCAATGTCTAACTAAAGTGTGCATAAGAGTGACTTTCAGTGTAGCCTCTCCATTCTATTTGAACTCTCTCAGCTACTGATACGTTATTTGTTAAACTTCCTTTCACCCTTTTTGTCAGAGTAGCATTGTTGATCCCGCGGTACCAGGGCCAGGCTTATCCCTGAGGGTCATCTCCCAGGGAGACTTCATCCCTGGATGTTGAGTTCCATGAAGGTGGGAGGGCAGTGGTTTCACTTGCAGAGTTGGGCTTAGAGAGACAAAGGCCACACCTGAGGAACAAAAGAGATCCTCCAGAGGTGACTCTTAGGCATACCTATAAGTAGGCTGAAGTTCTCTGCTACATAAATATGCTTCATGAGAGCAAGACTCAAGGTCAAGACCTTGGCCTGTTGACTTGGTTGTCCTTAACCTTTGGCACAGAATATGGGTTTCCCCAGTGGCAAGGTTTAATAGTTCTATAATTTTTCTCCCACCCCTCAAGTGACTTTGCCAATACTTTCTGATTACCTGCTTAATATACTCTGGGATATATCCAGGCATTACATTGAGCTATATAGGATTAAACGCTCTTTTGCTTATTCTGGGCTCCCTTTGTTTGGGTTCTTTAAATGTTCTGTCCGGACAGGTTGAGTTAGATTATGGGCTACAGAAAACATAGGTTCTGGATATAATAAAACTTTCTTCCTCTGATCTCAAAGAGTAAGTGAAGTTCTAAAATACAGGCAATGTCTTCCTTACCCCTGTATTCTGAGCTACCTTAATCCTGATACTATTGGTGTCATTCTTATCCCTGAGTCGCAGGTCCTCAATTTTTAAGAGTGTAAAGGGATCCCAAGACCAAAAAGTGTGAGAACCACTTTGCCAGACTATAAGGTTTGTTCTTCTATGAGTTCATAGTATAATACAGATAGGGAAACATTTCGAGGTATTTTAGAGTAGAATCCTTGGATTGCCCTTGGAAAGAATCAGCATGAGGTAGAAGAACGGATATAGAGTAACTTAACTAAATCTGCTTCACATTCCAGCAATGCTGCTTGATGGTTGTGACCTTGGCTAAGTTAATTTAACCAATCTAAACTGATTTTCTGTAAAATAGGAAGTACTTGACTTGCCAAAGTTGTTATAATAATTGAGTCCTTAGGTATAAGTATATTTTGCCTCATGCATATTAGGAATGCTAATTCCTTTTTCTCTTCCCTTCCATTCTTTAAGGATATTACTGGCTTTGGAATGCTAGCACTATAGAATCTTATCCCTAGGGTGGTGGTGTGATAAGACTTGTAATAATAATGAAAATATCAACTTTTATTGCAGTTTTCTGCAATACACCTTTCATGGAGCCATTTTTGTAGTAAACTATGAGACGTGGCAGTCTTAATTTCACAGAATGAGCTGATCTATAAGTTACCTTAAGTAATGGAGGATTCCTTTTTGTCTAATATTTATAGTCACTATAGCAAAGGCAGAACAGTATTTCCACTGAAGCTGAGTTGTGGTAGCGAAAGTGTTGTAAAATTAAAATGATGCTAGGATCTTAACGGCATTCAGGAGATGACACATTAATGTTTGGTCTTTTAGGATGCTCTTCAGAACTATGTACTTCCTAGTATAGACCAGACTGCATAGGCACTTGTGTTTTTAATTGTTAAAGTGGTACAAAATGGAGGTTCCTGGAAGATGGCTGAAAAGGGTAGATTGAATTCAGCCCTGCTCCAAGGAAACGTTAGAGAAGGGACAGGAGGGTAACTGAGATGGCAATTCAAGAGTACAGTTGACCTGGCAGAGCCTTCTGCACCACATAGGCTGACCCTGGTTGCAAAAGCGGAGGAACTGAGAAGCAGAGAACTGGAGCCAAATGTGGAAGCACAGAGCCTACAGGAGTGCACGGACGTGGAAACGGGGACCAGGAAGTAAGCCAAGCCACGCTCCTTGAACTTGCTACCCTCATCAGTGCAGCCCTGTGACTCACCCCAAACCCCAGGCACCTCAATCCCGTCACCCACCCCCACACCCTAACCTCAAATGCAGCCCAACCAACCTTTCCTGCACCCTTTACGAACACTACTCCCCTTCTCTGCAGGCTGTCACCAGCGCAAAAAAGGCTGTGGGGTGCTAACCTCCATACCCAGGCTACACCTGCCCCCTGCCCATAGTGTTGCACATCCTCACCCCGCCCCCCACCACCCTGAGCTCTGCTCATCAGTTTATGGCACTCTTAGACATACATATGCTCATGGCTCTCAGTCACACTTCCCAGCTCTGAGAAAGCACTGACCTCCAGAGCTGGGTCATATCTGCCCCCAGCCCATGAAGGCATAATGTTGACCTGCTGCCATAGCTCTGTGCATGTGCACAAAGGGCTCTGATTACTAGGCCTGTGCACACCAGGGTTATGGCCCCCAGACCTGTGCACATGCACAATTACGTCCTCTCTGGCAGCTGGGCACCCACGATCACAAGCATCAGCGTAACATCCCCAACCTGTGCCCATACCTGTGCTGCAACACATCATGACACTGTTGTGCCCTACCCCATACCCTGCATCCTGCTACACATCCACCCCACAAACACAAGGCTTTAGACTACTGAAGGAAATCAACTCCCAAAGTAAATCAATCAAGATATTTACTGTGAAGAAAACAACAGAAGGTCACTAAGCATATCACAATGCAGACAGATATAGCCCAGCCTAACAACCAAATTAAAACACCAGAGGAGACACAGATGCTGAAACGAATATTCGAAGATGTTCATATAACTCAATAAAATAAATGTGATGGCTAATGACATACAGGAGATCAAGAAGACAGTAGAAGGAACATAAAGAGGAACTTGATCCATCACTGTTTAAGGGTTGAACCTTTTTGAAAGGGAGAGTCTGAATCCATTCCATGGAGTTCACATCAAAGATATCAACTGCATTTTCATTATACACTGAGAGATATGGTGCGTTGTAACAACAAGAGGAAGTTGACAGGGAGCTTTTAGGATGTGTCTGGTGCTGGGCTAAGCATTTTGCATGCATGATATCATTAACTCCTCTCCAGGCTGGCACTGTTATTAAGGTATAGTTTATAAATGAGGAAGTTGAGGCTCAGAGAGTAATTTGTTCAAAATTTATTTGCTAGCAGAGGGAGGATGTTGACTTGGTACAGTCCAATGAGAGTCAAACTTCATCACCACCAAACTCTACTTTCTTTCATTAGGATATCAGAGAATAACATAGAGAAAACTGATTTTGTTTCTGCTTCTCCAGTGTTCTCCATGGACCACTGCTGAGTCTTTGTGTGTACAGATTATTCTTATCCAAATTTGAGCTAAATATGGTAGTCAGTCTCCTGGGGTTTACTCTTTACTTGTCTATTCCATGATGCTTTGGAAGCAAGTCAAATATCCCACTTCTTTTCTTTACTCCATTCTACATATTCACAACCACAACGTCAAATATATTAGACTTTCTATGATAAAGGCCAAATTCTTATCAACCATAGCCCTTCATGACCAATCTGCTCATCTAGTCTAGTTCATCTCCAAGCATGTACTATCCTGAAAGCCATAGACTAGAGCTATTGGAGACCACTCAAATTGCACAAATAGTGTCTCTGATCAGGTCATTTCTGGTCTCCCCTGTAATGGAAGATATATTTCCCTTGTCCTCATCTGGAGAACTTTTGTCTGTCCTTGAAAGAATATTCTAAGAGCTGTCTCCAGTGTAAACCCACCAGGCAGAATAAATCTGTTCTCCATGATGCCAGAATGTTCTGCACAGCTATCTGTTATGAAAAAAAAAAGAGGAACTTGAAAGAATGAATAGAAAAATAGCCGATATCACAGAGATTAAAGACTGTTGACCAAATGAAAAACAGACTAGAGGCACACAAGACCAGATTTGAAGAGACGGAAGAAAGAATAAGCGATATAGAGGACGAGATAACTGATTTCAAACACTCAAAATACCAAATGTCAAAAAAGATGGAAAAATTCTAATTTGATCTCAGGGAAACGATAGACAAATCAAAATGCACAAATATAAGAGTCATTGGTATCCCAGAAGAAGAGAGGACTAAAGGGTTAGGAAGAGTAGTTGAGGCTATAATGGGGGAAAACTTCCCAACCCTTACAAAGGACATAAATACACAAATCAAAGAAGCCCTAAAAACTCCAAACAGAATAAATTCAAATAGGCCTTCCCAAAGACACATACTAATCAGTCTGTCAAATGTTGAAGAGAAGCAGAAAATTTTGAAAGTGGCAAGAGAAAAACAATCTACTACATACGAGGGAAACCACATAAGGCTGAGTTCAGACTACTGAACTGGCGTAATGGAGGCAAGAAAGCAGTGGTATGATACATTTAAGATTCTGAAAGAGAAAGACTTCCAGCCAAGAATTCTGTACCCAGCCAAGTTGCCCTTCAAAACTAAGGGAGAGATTAAAATCTTCACAGACAAACAAATCCTGAAAGAATTTGTCAACAAGAGACCAGATCTACAAGAAATACTAAAGGGAATCCTGCCAGTTGAAAAAAAATGACATGATAGGGAGATCTGGAGGAGGGCACAGATTTGAAGAGCACCAGTTAGGGTAACTTAAAGGATAAAAAGAGAAAGAGGGAAAAGAATATATAGATCTGACGAATAAAATAAAAAATATAAATTGGTGGATTCAAGAAACACCTTTTCAGTAATAACTTTGAAAGTTAATGGACTAAACTGGCCAATTAAAAGAATATATAGATCTCACCAAAATTAAAAAGATAAGATGGTGGATTCCAGAAACACCTTTTCGTACTTTGAATGTTAACAGACTAAGCATACCAATTAAAAGATACAGATTGGGGGCAGGCCACGGTGGCTCAGCAGGCAAGAATGCTCGCCTGCCATGCCAGAGGACCTGGGTTTGATTTCCGGTGCCTGCCCATGTTAAAAAAAAAAAAAAAAAAGATACAGATTGGCAGAATGGATTAAGAGATATAATCCAGGTATATGCTGCTTACCATAGACTCATCTTAGACACAAGGATACAAATAGAGTGAAGGTGAAAGGACGGAAAAAGATTTTCCATGCAAGTTGAAACCAAAAGAAAGCAGGAGTAGCTTTACTAATATCAGACAAAATATACTTTAAATGTAAAGACATCATAAGAGATGAAGAAGGACACTATATACTACTTAAAGGGTCAATTCACCAAGGAGATATAACAATCATAAATGTTTATGCTCCCAAACAAGGAGCTCCAAAATACGAGACAGACATTGGCAAAACTGAAGGGAGCGATAGATGTTTCAACAATAATAGTATGAGACTTCAGTACACCACTCTCTTCTATGCATAGAACAACAAGGCAGAAGATCAGCAAGGAAATAGAGAAGTTAAATAACTTGATAAATGAATTAGACCTAATAGACACATATAGGTCATTGCACCCCAAAGTAAAGATTATACATTCTTCTCCATGCTCATGGAACATTCTCCAGGATAGATCATATGCTGGGGCACAAAACAGGTCTTTATAAATTTATAAACATTGAAATTATTTAAAGCACCTTTTCTGATCACAGTGAAATGAAGTTGGATCTCAATAACCACTAAAGAATGAGAACCTTCACAAATGTATGGAGATTAAATAACACACTCTTAAACAATCAGTGGGTCAAAGAAGAAATCACTGGAGAAATCAGTAGGTATCTGGAGACAAATTAATGTGAGAACACAACTTAGCAGAATTTATGAGATGCAGCAATGGCTGTGCTGAGAGGGAAATTTATTGCCCTAAATGCTTACATTAAAAAACAAGGAAGAGCAAAAATTGAGGACTTAATTGCTTACCTGGAGGAACTTCAGAAAGAACAACAAACTAATCCCAAAGCAAATAGAAGAAGAGAAATAAGAAAGATTAAAGCAGAGTTAAATGAATGGGAGAACAAAAGAATAATAGAAAGAATCAATAAAACCGAAAGTTGGTTCTTAGAGAAATCAATAAAATTAATGGGCCACTAGTAAGACTGACAAAGACCAAAAGAGAGAGGATGCAAATAAACAAAATCAGAAATGAGAAGGGGTGTGTTACCACAGACCCTGAAGAAATAAATCATAAGAGGATACTATGAACAACTATTTGCCAACAAACTAGACAACTTACATGAAGTGGAAAAATTCCTGGAAACACACAAAGAAGTTACACTGACTCAGGAAGAAATAGAAGATTTCAGCAAACCAATCACAAGTAAAGAGATTCAGTCAGTCATCAAAAGTCGTCCTACAAAGGAAAGCCCAGGGCCAGATGACTTCACAGGGGAATTTTATCAAACATTCCAAAAAGAACTAACCCCAATCCTGCTGAAACTTTTCCAAAAAACTGAGGAAAAAGGAACTCTACCTAACTTATTTTATGAAGCTAATATCATTTTAATACCAAAACCAGGTAAAGATGCTCTTAAGAAAGGAAAACTACAGGCCAATCTCTCTAATGAACAAAGATTCAAAAATTCTCAACAAAATATTAGCAAATTGAACCCAACCACACATTGAAAGAATTATATACCATGACCAAGTGGGGTTTATACCAGGATTGCAAAGCTGGTTCAACACAAGAAAATCAGTTAATGTAATATAGTATATTAACAAATTGAAAGGGAAAAATCACATGATCATCTCTATTGATGCTGAAAAAGCATTCAACAAAATTCAACACCCTTTTCTGATAAAGTGGAACAAAATAATTATTTAGATGATAAGCATTATACTGGAGAACTATTGGATAGGCTAATTATTATCGATTCTCTTACAGGCACTTAATTGACTAGAAGAATGCCAAAGAATTTATGTATTTAGCCTGTTGGTACCTAAATCATCCCAGAAAGATAGCTATATCTAAATAGAGTACATTTGTTGTATATTTTTAAATATAAATATATATATATTTGTATGCTGTATGATGTTTCATTCTTTTTCCTTGTGACTATCCCCTTATTGCAGCACCGTTTGTTGAATTTTTGTTTGTTGGGTTTTTCATTTGTTTACTTGCTTGTTTGAAAAGTGCATGGGCCGGAAATCGAACTCAGGTCTCCCACATGGCAGGCGAGAATTCTACCACTGAGCTATCTTTGTACCCCCTAAATATATTTTTTTAATTTGGAAATTTCCATTTAACTTTTTGGTGTAGACTGTCTTAATCAGTGTTGTTCATATCTAAAGTGCTCCTGCTGCAGTTTCCTTGATCTTTGATTTATAGTCGGTGATAAATTTCATTCTCACCTTTAAGAATATCCATTTACGGGCATACCTTGGAGATATTGAGGGTTCAGTTCCTGACCACCGTGATAAAGTAGATATAGTAGTAAAGCAAGTCACATGACTATGTTTTGTATCCCAGTGCATTTAAAAATTATGTTTATACTATACTGCAGCCTATTAAGTGTACAGTAGCATTACATTTAAACAGTGAATACCTTAAATAAAAAATATGTGAAAAAATGCTAACCATCATCTGAGCCTTCAGTGTAAACTTTTTGCCGGTTGAGGGTCTTGCTTCTATGTCGATGGCTGCTGACTGATTGGGGTGATGGTTGCTGAAGACTGGGATGGCTATGGCAATTTCTTAAAATAAGAATACAATGAAGTTTGCCAAACCAATTGACTATTCCTTTCATGAAAGATTTCTCTGTAGCATATAATGCTGTTTGATAGCATTTTACCAACAGTAGAACTTCTTTCAAATTGGAGTCAGGTCTCAAAATCTGCCACTGTTGTATCAACTAAGGTTGAATGATATTCTAAATCTTTTGTCGTCATTTCAACAATGTTCACAGCATCTTCACCAGAGTAGATTCCATCTCAAGAAACCACGTTTTTTGCCCATCCATGTGAAGCAACTCCTCATCAATTCAGGTTTTATCATGATATTGTAGGAATTCAGTCACATTTTTAGGTTCCATTTCTAATTCTTGTTCTCTTGTTATTTCTACCACATTTGCAGTTACTTCCTCCACTGAAGTCTTAAACCATTCAGAATCATCCATGAGGGTTGGAATCAACTTTTTCCAAACTTCTGTTGATATTTAGACCTCCTCCCATGAAACAGAACAGTTCTTTATAGTGTCTAGAATGGTGAATCCTTTCCAGAAGGTTTTCAATTTACTTTGCAAAAATCAATCAGAGGAATCACTATCTCTGGCAGCTATAGCCTATGAAATGTATTTCTTAAATAATAAGACTTGAAATTTGAAATGACTCCCTGATAATGGGCTGCAGAATGGATGTTTTTTTAGTAGGCATGAGAACAACATTCATGACTTTGTACATCTTTACCAGAGCTCTTTGATGGCCAGGTGCATTGTCAGTGAGCAGTAATATTTTGAAAGGAATCTTTTTTTTGAGTAGTGGGTCTCAACAATGGACTTCAAATATTCAGTAAACCATGTTTGTAAACAGATGTGCTGCCATCCAGGCTTTGTTGTTCCCTTTGTAGAGCACAGGCAGAGTAGATTTGGCATAATTCTTAAGGGCTCTAGATTTTCAGAATGAAAAACGAGCATTGTCTTCAACTTAGTCACCAATTGCATTGGAACCTAAGAAGAGGGTCAGCTTGTCCCTTGAAGCTTTGAAGCCAGGCGTGGACTTTTCCTTTCTATCTATGGAAGTCCTAGATGGTATCTCTTCCAATAGAGTCTATTTTGTCTACATTGAAAATCTGTTGTTTAGTGTAGCCATCTTTATCAATTCTCTTAGCTAGATCTTCTGTAGAATGTTTTTTGCTTCTATATCAGCACTTGCTGCTTTACTTTGGACTTTCATATTATGTGGACTGTTTATTTCCTCAGACTTCATGAAGCAACCTCTGTTCTTCTAAGTTTTCTTCTCTGGATTCCTTGCCTCTCAGCCTTCATAGAACAAAATACAGTTAGGATTTTGCTCTGGATTAGATGTTGGCTTAAGGAAATGTTTTGGCTGGTTTGATATTCTATCGAGACCAGTAAAACTTGCTGCATATCAGCAGTAAGGCTGTTTTGCTTTCTTACCATTCATATGTTCACTGGAATAGCACTTCCAATTTCCTTCAAGAACTTTTCATTTTCATTGGCTAACTGGCATAAAAGGGCCTAGCTTGGCTTTCAACATGTCTTCCTCACTAAGCTTAATTATTTCTAGCTTTTGATTTAAAGTGAGAGGCCTCCGACTCTTCCTTTCATTCAGAAATTTAGAGACCATTGTAGGGTTATTATTAGTTGACCTAATTTCAATTTTGTTATGTCTCAGGGAATAGGGAGGCCTGAGGACAGGGAGATAGTAACAGCTGGTCAGTGGAGAAGTCAGAACACATATATAATGTTTAACATTAAGTTTGCTGTCTTATATGGGGTGTGGTTCATGGCACCCCAAAACAATTGCAATAGTAACATCAAAGAAGGCTGATCATAGATCACCAACTTTTATTTCAATAAAAGTTGAAATATTGCAAGAATTACCAAAATGTGACACAGAGACACTAGTGAGCACGTGCTGTTGGAAAAAATGGTGCTGATAGACTTGATTAACCAGGGTTGCCACAAACCTTCAATTTGTAAAAATTGCATTATGTGCAAAGTACAATAAATTGAAGCACAGTAAAATGAGGTATGCCTGTATATTGCATGGCATTCTGTTTTAGTGAACTTTTGTATAAAATGTGTACTATATGTAAAGTATATTATATTCTTTGTTTCAGGTACTTTTCCAAATGGTGATGCTGCATCTATCCCTCATGGAGCAGTTTATTATCCAGTAATGTCAGACCCCTATGGGCAGCCACCTTTGCCGGGTTTTGATTCCTGTCTTCCTATTGTGCCAGATTATTCCTTTGTTGCCCCTTGGCATCCAGTTGGTTTAACATATGGTGCTATGACTCCTGGGCCAGTTGCTTATATTGCTTCAACTCCTTCATCTTCTCATTACGTACCTCAGAATATGTAAGACTCTGCAGTATGAAGTATTCTTGCACTGCCATTTTCTTGTTTTGGTTTTTAAAGTGTTTTATGTTAGTATTTAAGTGGTTTAAGTAGTTAGTGGTTACTGTTGTATCTGTCTTTAAGGTTATTTTATCTTTTGATTTAAATTAATACTTTAAAGGAATATTACTTTTGGTTGTGAATAAGGAAATTGGGATTGGATGTACAACTACCCCCATATTGAACATACCTCATTGCATTCAGTGTTTTTCTGTCAACCAGCTTGTCAACTTTATATCAGTGATGGTACCATTGATAAAAAGAATAAATCATACAAAACTGTTTCCTTGGCTCAGAAATTATACCACGTACCAAACCATGCAAAATTGAAATAATTTCATTTTTCTAGAAAATTATACAACAAAGCCAGGAACTTTTGGTTCTTGATGACTAACAACATGAAATGAGAGACCTCTTCAGGTTTCTTAAGATTTGTCAGAACCGAGCTGTGTTCTGTGATATTAATCAGTTTTGAAGGCACATGGTGCTCTGCTTTAGATTTATCCCACATGCTATTGTTTGATTTTGGATTTATGTAACTTTTACTGCACAGTATTGAATTGGTATCCTTTGCACAGTTAGCAGTAAATAAAAGCATTAAAAATTGCTAAAATGAGTGGGATTTTTTTCTTTTCTGCTTTTCTTGGCAACAAGGAGTACAGACATTTGATTATTTCCATATGTTTTTTACCCTGGCACTTTGATTGCAAAAGAATGTGACTTTATAAGCATGAACTAGTGGGCCCCTGAAATATTAATTAATCTCAGATCATTGCAATGCATTCTGCCATATCTGCTTCTTTACCCTTGAGTACCTTTGTTTTTAGGTGCATATCTGTTTTTAAAAACTCAATAATTTCCTTTTTAAACTTTTATCTAGACTTACTTTCTCTTTGTCCTTTACTTCAAATAGTTGTCATATTTGCTTCAACTTGTGTTTCTTAGACTTAATTAGTATCTCTCTCAAGGCCTGACTTTTCTCTGACTTTCTGTGAGGTACATTTCATCAGCCTTTTTGCTTTCTACCTGAAGACCACCAGACCTGTTTTTATCAGTTCCCTCTAAGGGATAATTAATGATGAATGCTTAGCTGTATCTCACCTGAAAAACAGCTATTTAAAAGTGTTCTTTGGTTACCACAAAACCATACTATATGTATCACCTTCTTTAAAGGTTAAGCTTGTGAATCAGTCTACCCTTTTCCTGCCTTTGATTATATCCCAGGCAAAGAGAACAATTTGAGACATTAGAGTTCTATTTCCTTGAACAGTTGAAAGTATGGAGTGGAATCTATTATAAAGAAGATATCCTATCTTCAATAAACTATTCTAAAGATGATTGATTATGAGTTCTAAATATGTCAGTGTATTGGTTACGGCTTCTGCCTCATATGTCATGGAACTA
The DNA here is from genome assembly GCF_023851605.1 of Tamandua tetradactyla. Lineage (NCBI taxonomy): Eukaryota > Metazoa > Chordata > Mammalia > Pilosa > Myrmecophagidae > Tamandua > Tamandua tetradactyla. The sequence continues at coordinate 58,319,050 of NC_135353.1, read as the reverse complement.
TTTTCTTTTTTTTTTTTTATCCTTGATCTCGAGAAGTACTTGCTCTAAGTTTTAGTAGAGAGATGAATATCAGTATACATCTTCATAACAACCTAACTTTATGTGTATTGACTCCTGCTTCTTCTCTGCTAATCTCCTCGGGTGCTCAATTTGTGGAGTCTACAAATTGTCTTATTCTGAGAAAAGCTTTATTTTAGTCAAGCTTATATTGAAGCAAACCCTCCCCAGCAGTTTTCAAATGTGCTGATATTTCTGCATTATACATAACTCATATCAAGTGATTATCTTGACTATTTAAGTCCCAGTGGTTCACTGATTGACTTCAAAGGGAAGTTTAGAAGGTTATAATGTATACTGAGAACATGAATCTGGAATTACGCTGGTTTGGAGACAAGCATGTCTGCTTAGGTTTCCATTTGATTTCTTTTTATTTCAAACTTGTAGGCTATTGCCTCGGGTTCCATAACCAATTAATTCAATTTTAATGAGATGGGTTAGTACTAACTTAAAAACCAGAATTTAAATAAGTATAGTAAATTGGCCTAATTGTTACAGTTGTCAGTGTTGAAATCAACAATATTTATGGTCCGTTCAAATTGTAGAAGTACAAGTCTGCTTGTTTATGTACTATAGTCTTCTTTAAGAAATAATCAAGAAGAGTGCCTGCCTCCCTATTTTTTTCGAGTTGAAGGTGGCTTACTTATACTGCTGCAGAGCCAGTAGTGGTTCTTGAATGTGGCTGCCAGATAAAAAAAAGTGTTTTCTCTGGTAATTAAAAAAAAAAATCAGGTTTAATATATTTAATCAGCCTATAGCATAAACATAGTGGTAGGCATCTTTTTAAATATGACCTATTGACCTTTATATTACAAAAGACATTCTGTCTTTGCTCTTAATCATATTTTATCCATTTTGAATTGTTAGGGAAAAGAGGTATGAAGGTAATTTGGTTTGTCCTTTACCTTTTATTTCCACCCCCTTCCTGAGATAGATCTGGTTACACTAAAGGTAGAAAGCTGGATAATTTCCATAGTGAGGAAAAACAATTGCAATTCATTTCTATGATATGTATGTTTATTCTTAAAACTACTTGTGGCTTTTTGCCTAAAGAGCAGGTGGAAGCATCAAGTCTGTTTTACTGTTGAAATTCATGACTTGTGAATTTAAAATATCTTTCATTTCCTTGGAGCCTATAATCAAGGCACAACCTTTTAATTAGCTTTGAAAATAAAAGTATAAACAAATCATGGTTTTCATGTGACCACCAGACATTCAGAATTTAATTCAGGCATGAATTTCCATGAGTAATGACATAGTCCATTGGGGAGGGTTGAGCATGAACTTAATCTAGACCTTTCTAAATCTGGGACAAATTTAGTCTGTTTTACATGAAAGGTAATTGAAGCCTTTTATATTTTCATATAATAGCTAAAAATTCAGAAGAACTAATATAACAAAAAAGCAACCTCTTGTTTCCCCCATCCTATCTAGAATGTTAAGTTTTAGTAGGCACAAACTTGATTTGGAATACTTATTTCTCTTCTATACTACTTTTAGGGACATGTGGAAGAGTAGCTGTGTGTGGAAGGAGTTAGCTTCAAGAAAGGATGGGCCTGAATTTAGGTAACACCTGCTGTGAGGCTAAAACTGTGTTACAGTGAAAAATCTGGGAATTACTTCAAAATAATCCCTTTAGGTGTTGGGGGAACTAGATAAAAAATTACTTGAGTTACTGTTGATTAGTAACTATTGAAGCATGGGTTCATTATGCTTTTCTCTCTACTTTTGGTGTTTTAAATTTTTATAATAAAAGCTGCTTTAGTAACAGGCATTCTGGAAAGGAGATGCTTAGAAAGTTAATAAAAGTACAGGTCTTTAGGTCGGGCCACGGTGGCTCAGCAGGCAAGGACGCTTGTCTGCCATGCCAGAGGACCCGGGTTTGATTCCCAGTGCCTGCCCATGTAAAAAAAAAAAAAGTACAGGTCTTTAAACTATTTGTCTTGAATCCTGAAAAGAAATGTAAGATTTTAGAGAGGCTGTCACATGAGGTCCGTAAATACCTTCTTATGACATGTAGGGGTTGGTTGGGGTACATATAGTATAGGAAATTGATACTCGAATTTCTATAAGTTTCAAGAATATTCACAAGCTAATGTGTAAAACTAATTTTATTAAACAGATGACTTTTTTTGTAGTTGAAACAGGTCAGTGAACGAGTTCGGGTTTTACTACTTCAGTAACTTTTTCTCTAATAATCACCACTTTTGAGTTCACTTTTTTCCCCTATGCTGCCAGAGGGGAGCTTGGAAATCAAGAAATCCCTGTCTATTGAGCAGCTATTTGTTTTTCCCCGGTAGGTGGCTCTTGCCACTGGTTAGACCTTTTTGTGAAAAGGGAAAGGGTTTCAGCAAAATTGAGGTTAAACTGAATCAATTCTTACAAATTTAGTGCAGCCATTGAATAAAAATGTTAAGAACTGTTCTAACCAAATATTGGTTAATGGTATTGATTTATTGATGTTATATAGGTGATCAGTCCTCTCACCTAATTAAGTTCTTTTCCTTAACGTTATGGCGCTCTCTAAACTATACAGTACAAGTTCTTCAAATTGTTTGCAGATCTGTAGAGGAAAAAAATTCTACCCTGTTACTGGGGTACTAAAGTGATAAATAAACCTGTTTTCTTGCTGGCATATTATCTAGCTGAAAGTGAAATTTTATCTTGTGTTTAAAAAGCCAACTTATATTCAGTTTTTTAGCTTGCTTCAGGATTTGAGCTTTGATTTAATTTTCTTTCATTTCCTTTATTTAGATCTGCAGAATTAGCTTGAACTGCCCAGGGAGGTCCCCCACCTCTTCCTGGTTGTTTTGAAGCTTGGCATCGATTTGGCTTTTGTTATCTTAGCTCCTTTCTTCCACTCGCCGCTAATCTTTAATTTTATGAAAATCTGTAAGCATTAAAGTTGAAAGAATTGTGCAATGAGCATCTGTATATCCACCACCTAGATTCTACAATGAACATTTTGCCATTCTTGTTTTTTCACATATCCATGTGTCTTTGTTTTTTGATGCATTTCGAAGAAACTTGCAGATTTCAGTACACTTCACTGCTCAACACTGCAGCATGCACAAACTAGAGTTTAGTATTTGTTAGAGTCGCTTTTTTTTTTTTCTTCTTTTGAGGCAAAGTTTGCATGCAATGAAATTGAAACGTGCACTTTTTAAGTATCTGGTGCAATGAGTTTTGCCAAATGGACACACATGTGAAATCCAAGCCCTTGTCAAGTTAACATCACTCCCAGAAAATTCCCTTATGTTCATTCTCTCAATCTCTGCTTCCTTCTCTGTCATCCAGCCACCCACTGTTCATTCTAATTTTCTTCCCATCATAGATGATTTCTGCCTATTTTAGAATTGTATATAAATCAATAAAAATATTTGCTGTTTTGTGTAAGACTTTTCATCATGTAATTATCCATTCAAATTGTGTGTCAATAGTTTGCTCCTTTTCATTGCTGAGTAATAGTTCATTGTTTGGACATACTGTAGTTTGTTTATCCATTCCCCTGTTAGTGGACATCTGGACCATTTTCGGAATTTAGATATTATGAATAAAACTGCTGTGAACATTTTTGTAAAAGTTTTTTTTTTTGAGCATTTGTTTTCATTCCTTTTGGATTGGAATTATTGGATCATAGATTAGGTGTATGTTTAGTTTTATAACAAACCATGAGACAGTTCTTCAAAGTGATTATACCATATTATACTTCCACCAGCAATATATGAGAGTTTCAGTTGTTTTTCATCTTTGTCAACATTTGGTGTTAACAGTGGTTTTTGTTTTTTCCCTTTGGCATGGGTAGGTACCAGGAATCGAACCTGGGGTTCTGGCATGGCAGGTGAGAACTTTGCCACTGTGCCACTATTGCCCGTCCTAACAGTGTTTTTTATTTTAACCAACTGGGTGGTTATATAGTGAGTAGTATTGTCATTGTGGTTTTAATTTTCATTTCCCTCCTTATGTTGAGCACTTTTTCATGTACTTATTTGTCAATTATATATTCTTTTGTGAGGTGTGCTCAGATTGTTTGTGGTTTTGAGTTATAGGAGTTTTTTATATACCTGGGATGCAAGTCTTTATTAGAAAAATTACTGCTGTTTCACTTGTTCTTTCTTATCTAACCTATGTGTAATGCTATATACTGATTTCTGCTTAAAATGATTAGTCCAAGACTTACAGGCCAGTTATTTGGCTGAAGATTTATTTGTCCTAGTATGCTAAACAGTGATCTGGTGGCTTAAAAGTTAATATTAATTAGTAAAATAAAAGGCAGTAAATTTCAGGAGTCTGAACTGGGGGAAAAGCTATTAATGGCCGAAAAGTCTATTACTACAAAAATATATTAAAGAACAGTCACCTCATATATGAGGAAGTACTGTTCAAATATACTCAGGTTATGCTAGTTCAGTAATGACCACTTAACCCCAATTTATGTGTCATCTTACCCACAGATTCAAACTATTTTGTTCACGTATCATATTTTGGGCATACAATAAAGATTAATAGATTTCCAGGATTAGGTTTTCCAGTGTTGTAAACTATTCATTTATAGCTATATTCGTCCCTTCATTTCATAATCTCAGTCTTTTCTGAATGCTTATTAAATTTTTCAATACTGATAGTCACAGCTTTGTTTAATGGGAAATGTAAAAGTTACAATATTAACATTTATTCTCAATCACCTACTTTTCAAAATATATTGGACTGAGGAGGTCTCCTTAAGTGTTTCTGCTAGTCAAAGTATAGTATAAAATCCATTTTTGTTCATAAATGTTTATTAATATGTACTATAAATGATTACATTACAAAAGGGAGGAACAAAACACTAAAGCTGAGTACACATACATTTTTGGGGGAAAATAAATGCTTTATTTTTATTTTTACTGAAGCTAAAAATACACAAAATTATTTTGTACAAGATTCTTTTTAATACAGTTAAAGATGACACTGACTTTGCACTGATTACAGAAAGCATTTAAATAATAGTTACTCAAGGAGGTTTTAGCTTTTTAAAAAGTAGTCTGTAAAGCCAAAATGCTATTTATACAAACACATTTGGAATTTCCCCTTCTTGTGTTTAAGTTCAGGAGATATAAATTCAACCTTAAAGTTGATATGAACATTTTCTGTATGGTGATATGTAATTGGGGCTGCCAGATAGGCTAAGAAAGTGAATTATTAATTTAAATGTAACCTGTATTTTCTAATATTTCTTTTCTTTCATGATGGCAAATGCTAGCCTGTAGCCCCAAACTATATTCATCATTTTGAGTAGGAAAAAAATCTCCATCCTCAATTTCAGCCCCATTTTGAGAAGTCTCAAAGAAATAGAGTCCTGTGCAGAGTTTATATTATTACTGTCTTCTTGAATAATGCCACCGGTGTGTGTTCCTATATTATAAGAATCAAAAGCAAAAAACAAAAGCTTAAGACAAAAGCTTGAGAAGGATGTGTTTGTTTATCCTTATTTGAACTGAAATGTCCTAGGGAATGCCTCTGTCTTTATAGTTGAAATAAGAGAACATATGGGCTTACTTTTACTATCTTAAAAGACAAATTTGAACAGTTAAAAATTTTAAAGTTAATAGTTTATCAAATTGGACTTCTTCCTTTAACATTTAGTAAGCCACAGATTACTGTGTTAACTCTGGGTTCAGAGGTTTCTTTATGAGCTCACACAGTGTTGATTTTAATGCCATTGATTCCAGTGATCCTGTTAGACACTTGAGAATTCTGGTGGTTTCTCCTTCCCAGGTGTGCTAAGTACACATCACTTTGCTCATGGGACTACAGACTGTATTGTTTTATTTAAGCTATGCACTTAATATATTGTAAAAGGAAGTCCCACAAGTTGTGGCCACAAAGTGATGAGGCTGTACTTAAAAATGTGACCAGGTCTTATACAGGAAATACCCAGTCTGAGTTTGTGACTTTTTAATTGTCCTGAAAATTCAGCTAGCTGCTGCCGTCCCACTATTAGAGCCTCTTCCCACAGCTTCTGCTATTAGAATTTGAATCCAAAACTCTCCCTGTCATTTCTCTTTGGAGGCTGGAGCTTTTACTTATTGCCCCCTTTCCAGCTAACAGCCCAGTCATAAAAGCCTATGCATTATAAGTTTGCTATTTCTTACAGGTCACATAAAGTTTGGGGAGCCAGTTATTTAATTTACAACATAAGCCATTGGAACTCAGAATGTGTTCTACTACTTAAACACAAATGTTTCATTTGTTAAGTCATTTGGTGGTTCTCAAATTAGTGGTTATTCTATACCTAAATATGTTCTTTAAAGTACCCTCCTTGGGAGGCTATACTCTTATTCCAGTAAGGATGCTACTGCTCCAAACCTGTGTGAAATTAAATTCCAGACTGCAAATTGAACACGGAATCTTGGGGTGATGGAGACCTCTTGTATCTTGATTTGGTGGTGGTTCCAGAGGTATATGCAACTGTCAAAACTCAATGGTACCCTTTGAACTGATGCAAATAATTGTATGTAAATTATTCATCACCAAAGTTGATTTTAAAAATCTGGATTCGAAAGAACAATTCCACATAAGAACCACACAAGAAACTGTCATTGTTTATACTTGTACTTATCCAAGTGCTTATTGTGCAATAGCATTTGAAAAATGTTTATTTCTGATGAGGAAAAGTAATATGCAGCTTGATCACCCCCTTTTTTTTCAAAATTTGGCTCTAAAATTACTGACAACTGTTTCTAAAAATTCAATCTTAAAGGATCATGATTTTCTACCATTGAGGATATTCAGAGACTGCATTTGGATTCTGAAAGCCCTCCTCAAAGCAGAAGTCCAAAATGGTTTTCAGTAGTGGCAGCATTTTAGAATGTGGGTGCAGCTTCTTAAAATAACTATTTTGAAGGTAACATTTATTAGGATGTATAAATTCTGGTATGTTTTTGAAAATAACGTCATTATAACCACACTTTATATGTCTGTTTCAATGTTTGAGACTAAAATAAGACACCATATATATATTTGACTTTCTTTCATACTACTCTTTACCAATTTTAGCTTTTATTCTTCTTTCATCTTGAATTTTGATAAATTCATTTTACTTAGATGAAATTTGTTGAAATCAAATCTTTCAGTAAATGATGAAAATGTGTGTATTTATGAATGCTAATCAATGGCATTATACAATTTAAAATGTAATCCTACTCTTGGACTGGTATGTGGACCTTATGAATAGATACAGTGATCCCAAGATGAGAACTCACTTAGGCTATCATCTGAAATTCAGTGCAAATATCACCCAACCTTTGAAAGAAAAATTTACAGTTTTTTCAGAGCTAGTTTTTATGTACTATTGCACTTCTAGATTTTGTCAGGGAGAAAATGATGAAGTCAAGGTTTTAATCCCGAAATTACATTTTTAAAATGTAGTTTCTGTCACAATCAATTTGGACATCGAAAAAATGGACAATGTGATGGTTAACCTTTATGTTTTAAAGTGCTTATCCACATCTTTACTTTGAAATTTCTTCTATTTGTCTCTCTATTAACACTACCACCATCTACACCTCTAAGCAAGCCCCATTCCCCTACAAAAATCCAGAACCTCCCTTCTGGCTTGTATTCCAAGGGTCATTTTTAATGGTTATATAAGACTGGAAAACTGTCAAGAGGGTTTCTAGGTTGGAAGACAATTGATGGCAATGAGTATTTGGGGAATATATTGAACTCTCTCAGAAAAGACAAAATTGCCAAGCCTAGCTTAACTGTTTTTGAAAATGGTTGGCCACTTTAGGCTGAAATAAAAGACTCACTGCTGCCTACTTGTTCAAGTGCCACATATGCCTTAATATGCGTGTATGTGTTGAGGTGCAGCTCCTGGGATGTTAGATTGCCCTGAAACCTACGCATTAATAGTCAGGAAGCAAAATATACTGCAAATTGGCGAACATGACCTTCAAACTGCAGACCATTGCTACCTACTTCATTTAGTCTGTTTTGGTTGTTTTAAGTCAAAATTAGAATTTGGCGGGGTGGGGTGGGGTGGGAAGGGGGTTAGGCAGATGGTTCTAGGATCATGGATGTATGTACGTTGATAACGATGGTTAAAGTTTTGGGCTCTTGCTGTTACTACAGAAATTGTTTGCCACTCATTTTTATAGTAACACGAAGCCTCTACAGAGTTTTCATAGCTTTTCACATCAGATAAGAACCAGCTTTTGGCATAATGGCATTCCACTTAATTTTATATTTAAATGTTATAATTCTTATTATGGACATGTCTGTCAAATACCACCAATGCTGATGGTGTAGCTTCAAAAATTAACACAATTCAGACCCAACAAACTAAGTAGTATGAGATATAAATCTACTCTAGAGGGGGGAATAAAACGTACTGAGCTAAAAAATGCTAGAGTACTGTGACTTGCTGCCTGTATGTATCGCTCTAGCAATTAACGCCTCTGTTTCTTAGCTTAATAAACATCCAGTTTTCTAAAAGTATAGCTCTAAAAAGCTACCTACTAGCCCCATCTCTGAACCATCTGCAGCATACAGCTGCAAATCCCAGGCCACAAATCAGCATATGAATATCTCCAGTATGTAATAAACCTGAAGAATGCAGACTTATTCTATTTTACCAAAACTATGTATTCTTATATTTTGCAGGCTTAAAGTGTTTTCTTCTGATTGAAATGTTTTACTTTTTTCTTAAAACCAGAAACCTCAAACTCTGATAGTCACAACAATTGCAATATAGCAGATGCTATTCTGGCAATTCATTTTAGCAATTCCTCACCATACATCAGGAAGTTTCTTTCCATCGAAGTTATTCCTGCTCCCCTTCCATTCAGAATGATTTAGTAATTACCAAAAGAGATGATGGGCCAATATCAGAACAATCAAGTGCCATTAAGTCTCACTGCTTATGTGTGTGCTTGTGTGTAGGTGCGTACAACACAAGGTTCCCATGTTTAGAAATTCCCCCAAATCAAAGGAAGCTAAAACCCCCATCTGTTGGAAATGATGATTAAAAGTCATTGAAGATACAGTACAGACGTGTTTCTCTGTACTAACTTAATGTTCACATTGAGTACTTGATTCCCAGTGGCCAGCTCAATACCAACAAAGTGGATATTTGGGACAGTTATCTAAATAAAGCAAGTCAAAGAAATATAATAATTAAAATAATCATAGAGTATTTGAAGTGGGGTCAGGGTTAGGGTCTGGGAAGTAAGATATAAAGAGGTTATTTAAATCACCTGAGCAATTACATAAATTTATGTTGACTATATCTATACAAGCAACCTGTTTATTAGTGTTGTTTTGAAAACTTGATTACCAAAGTAATAAGCTCAATTTTTCTTATGTAGAGGAAAGAATTTCTGCCTAACTTCAGGTACTTTTTACTTGATGGTTTGACAAATGAAGGTCTGGACCAACAAAACCATTAGTCAAAACACCCTCTTGATGCCCCGATAAATCCCAGAGTGATTTGAATAGTGAATAAAAAAGTATTTGCAAAGTCCCCTTAGGGGAATGGTGAGAAAAGGGGAAAATTCAACTTCCCCAAATTGAGTTCTTAATATTCTCACAGGCAGTGGGGACAACCAAAGCATTAGGCTGAGCCCCCAATCTTGGGGTTTGTTCATATGAAACTTAACCCACAAAGGATAGGTCAAGCCTACTTAAAATTAGGCCTAACAGTCACCTCCAAGAGAACCTCTTGTTGCTCAGATGTGGCCTCTCCAGCCAACACAACAAGCAAATTCACCACCCTCCCCTTGTCTATGTGGGACATGACTCCCAGGGGTGTGGACCTTCCTGGCAACGTGGGACAGAAATCCTAGAATGCGCTGAAACTCAGCATCAAGGGCTTGAGAAAATCTTCTCGACCAAAAGGGGGAAGAGTGAAATGAGACAAAGTGTCAATGGCTGAGAGATTCCAGAGTCGAGAGGTTATCCTGGAGGTTATTCTTACGCATTAAGTAGATATCACCTTGTTAGTCAAGATGTAATGGAGAGGCTGGAGGGAAGTGCCTGAAAATGTAGAGCTGTGTTCCAGTAGCCATGTTTCTTAAAAATGATTGTATAATAATAGCTTTCACAATGTGACTGTGTGATTGTGAAAACCTTGTGTCTGATGCTTCTTTTATCTACCTTATCAACAGGCGAGTAAAACATATGGAATAAAAATAAATAATAGGGGGAATAAATGTTAAAATAAATTTAGATTGAAATGCTAGTGATCAATGAAAGGGAGGGGTAAGGGGGATAGTATGTATGAATTTTTTCTGTTGTTTTTTTATTTCTTTTTCTGAATTAATGCAAATGTTCTAAGAAATGATGAATATGCAACTATGTGACAATATTGTGAATTACTGATTATGTATGTAGAACAATAATCATAAGTTAAGAATGTTTGTGTTTGTTATATTTTTTTAAAAAATTAAAAAATTAAAAAAAAACAAAAAACACCCTCTTGAGTCTCACGCACAAGGCAAAATGAAAGCCAAATAGTTATATTTTCTGCCTAAGGTATCGCCTCATATTTTTCACTAAAATTCTCAAGGAAATTTGCAGAGGAGGTTTGCACTGCCATAGAAATATAAAGTTCTTCCTGAACAAGGTATTTGTTTATAATTTACATGATTATTCAAAATATAGAGGCCCTAGTTTTTTAAAAAGTTCTTTAATCAAATTGCAGACATCTTTGTATGTTTTGAACTTAGTTGAAATAGCCTAAATAGGTCACAGTGGAAATAAAAAGTGATTATGTGAGACAGAAAACTGGGAATTTTTCAATATTCCCATCTAAGTAACCAGAAATATAACTCAGGACATTTATATCCCTGTAAAAGTTGGCATTTTCCAGAAACAATGATTTGGGAAATTTATTCTCTATCTTTGAACACCACTGGACTTACAGCTAGAAGTGGAGATACTTCTACAGTGATGATTTTCTAATATTATTCAGACATTTTCTTTGTAATATTTTTACACTTAATATCAGGGAGTATTGAAGGTAAGTATGATGGGATTAAACAAATGAATCCAGGTGCCTAGAAATGATAAGGAAGCCAACTATAATTGAGGTGAACCAAGATATGGATATTTAGACAAATAGTACATGATTCTTGTATTCTTTATAATTGCATTTGACTTTGGAGTACATTTTTAACTTTATATTTAAATATGTCAGTCTGAAGTTTTTGGAGCTTATGACATTTTAGGCAAATGAACAAAAAGATATCTAGTGGCTGTTTCATTATCACATTTACTATATATATATATATATATGCCTAATAATTAATGTCTTGTTTCTATGATCTTGAAGATTTGCATTGTAGTCCCAGTTTTTTTATTGACTGGCTCTGTGACATTGAGCAAGTCATTGTCTTTCTTTGGGTCTCATTTTTTCATCTTTTTTTCCATCTGAAAAATAAGATGTTGGAATAGAATGGATCATTTTAAGGTTCTCTTCTATCTCTAACTTTTTATGTTCATGAATTTATTTTCAAGTTGGCTTGTGCTTTTACTGTGGCCAAAGGACATAATTATGCATTTTAATTTGAAATACCTGTCTTTATAGTAGCTGATCTAGAAAGTAGAGAGTTGAGTACAAATCTCTTTCTTTTCCCAATTTCTATTGAGTTAGAGTTAAGAATAATATTGGTGTCACCAACATGGAAGTTAAAATAATTTTAAAAGCTGTTAAGCTTTTAACCCCCATCCTCTCTGAGGCCTCAGCATGCCTGGTGTAATCTTAAGTCCAAATCACAAAGATGACAACCTGAGAAAATCTGAAAAGAAATGTAGTGTCCCTGAAATACAGGTTTTTTCAGTAGTAGAGATTGGCTACTATAATTTATGCATATTCTCTTTTTAGACATAACTGAGAGCAAACTTCAATATGTTGGAGCATGGCTCCAAGTCTGGCTATCCTTGTTATCTGACAAATTGATGAAGTAACTGCCAGGGCAGTTACACCTAAGTTACTGAAAGTGCATACTTTGTGAAAAAGACACATTTTTTGTTTTTATAACATAGGGCCATGAATTGGTTTTCAGTGCTTTCAATGCGAGTTAACAATATACCAGATTCTATGAATTATTCATAGTGATTTTGACAATTGGAGAAGTTGGATCTGTAACTTTAGAAACTTTCCTGGAAAGTAACCTGTTAATGTCAGGGTTATATGTGATATTCCCACTTAGCCAAGTAGGGTAGAAGTTAGATTTGAGTAAATTATTACATCAGATAGGATCAGGAAATAAGTTTGGAACAACCTCTTGCCAAAGGGATCTTGATACAGCTTGACCTAAACTCCTTGGTCTCCTTTTCTTGGACCTTAACTTTATTCTTCAACACCCCACCCCCACCCTACAATTTGTTTCCTCTCCATGTGGAGCATTATGGCCATCAATCATGCTAGGGATGGAGGCAAGAATCAATCCAAAGAACAAATTACGCTGCCAAACATTACTTTGGAGGCATATTTGCATTGGTTGAAACTCCTTGTTTCACTTACTTTTACCAGAAATTACATAAATTTAGATGGATTCCTATTGGTGTTGACATTTAAAAGAACAAGGTGAAACCTAACTAACTCTCTTACTTTGCTAGGCTACATACTGTTAATTTGGGACCCAGACGCAGGGCTGCTTCAGGTCGTAAGTTAGAGTATAAATTGGGTATACCTTTTGCTAATGTTGGTAAAAACCACCCTTGTTTAGCAAGTTATCCTGCAGTGGTTATCAGATCTGTATTATGGACATAATTTTTTAACTTGAACCTTTGTATTCTGATGAGAGACTCTTAAACTGTGAGAAATAATTTGTTTGGATGTATAAATGCAGCTTCCTTTGAAGACAGTAGACTTTAGACAGAATTTAGATCATGTTTATATTCCATGAATCCACTAGGGTAGCTAATGTTATTTAATGTAGGTTTACATATGCAATTCCACTGCCCCCAATGAATACTAAAACTGCAACCTGAAGTTAGGTAATCTAGATCTAAAATGGTTTTGTTGTGATTTTTTTTTCAGAAAGTAATTAATTTAAATGTAGATGCTCTTTTTCAAATTTTGATACCCCAGATGTCATTTTTCTGATAAAAATATTTTCAAATCCAGGCTTTTATCTTAGAAATGCTTTTGATAGCAATGATTAAAACTGTCAACGGTAGTCAGGATCCTATAAATATACCAGCCAGCTTTTTTTTCTTGCCAATGTATGAGATATAGTAACTGTTGATTAGATTGCAGAAGTTTTTTTTTTAAATAGTACACATCCTAAATACTAATTTTGATACTATCAAATTTTTAAATATAGTAAATGAACTGAAATGTACCAACATAGGAAAGGAATTCACCTAACTTACTCAATGTGACATATACTGTGGGGTAAATTTCTCATTGGCACACATTAGGAAACTTAACACATCTTTAAGAAACAAACAAAACTCAACAGCCCCCATAATAAGGAGAAGCTGTAGTGTTAAAAGGCCAGTTATACCTAGAAACCACAAGCTGACAATTCTTTGGTGTCTATTCAGTCTCCCTTTAATGCTGTTCATTGAACCAGCATGGGCAGCGTGTAGCACTGAAGGACAGCAGATAGGCAGGTTAGTTTGCCTTATCTGATAGCTGGTGGGAAATGTTGACCACATCCTCAGCCCTGTGGGGAAATGGTGTGAGATCCTGAGGAAGGTCAGGAATCTGCAGCAGCAACAATAGCAAAGTGGCACCTGGAGCTTCAAGGAAGCAAGGGTACGAAAAGCCAAGCAAAAGGTTAAGCATCCGACTGCACCTCTGCTGTTTAGAGGCAAACATCCCTTCAGTTGATTGTGAAAATGAACTTAGTGCTTGTAGGTATAAAAAGGCAAATAATAGTAATAATAACAAAACAAAAAGAAGGTAGAGAATGAGGTTATAAAAGACAGTGAAAATAATAGGAGTGGGTATCACTCTCCTTTCTAGGGGGGCAGTGAGGGAATCATATTCTAAGTCACTTCTGAGAGCAAGGAATTAATACATTTTCTGTTGAGTTCCAGAACAGGTGATAGGGGCTTGATTTAGAGCCGAGTTGTAACTTGTTCTTCCTGTCCATCGCCCCATTTGTGCATAAGTAAGTCACATGCCTCTCCCCATGTTTCAAATACATCCTCTGAGGAGTCTAAAAGTTTAGAATTTGAGGAGCAGATGCTGGATGCGCAATGAAGAGAGCTGGAACAGGCTAGAGGGCATTCACTCTGAGCAGAACCCCTGGCTTCACCTAATTCTACCTCACTGAGGTTAATTTCACTTTGAGAACAGGCCTCTGTTTTCCCTTTCTCCATCTGAGAATATCTAATGTCCTGCCACATATAGTGCTGCTGAACAATTGCATCAGAAATTGTGTACATTGGCTCTGAACTGGGATCAGACATACGACCATTAAACTTGGAGAAGAGGAGCCCCAGTTTCTTGAGAGGAGGAGCCATGAAGGAGCGCTTGCTTGATGACTCAGACTTTGATTTTCCTGGAGTGCCACTGGCTCTTGGCATAGTTCTGATGAGAGGTGGCCCATGACAGGCCTTCTTCTTGCAGCCTAAATTGAAAGAGACACTCTTGGATTTGGCCCGAGCCCCACCACTGCTATCATTGGTATCATCTCTCTGAGAGAGTTCATCAGTGCTACTTGTAGAAAAGCTTCTCCTTGAGTGTTTCCTGTTTCCTAAAAGGTCAAGCACTTCATATCGAAAGCTGGAGATGTCCTGCTTTAATTCCTAGGGTAAGAGAGAAGACATCACTTCAAAGTTGGCATTATTGGAATGTTCCAGGTTTTGCCTAATGGCAGACAACAAAACACATGCACAACCAGGAAAATCTCACATTATTTAAGCAAAAGAGAAACATCATAATTTTTTTAGTTGGGCTGGCCATTAGAAAAATTATGCAATTGGTAAAGTTGATTTAAGCACCTCTGTATCAAGTAGACAGCACCAGACTAATCTCTGTTAAAATGTTCACTAACAATTAAGGTATTAGATTAGGGCACTGGCTCTTATAGGCGTCTGCATATCGAAGGACTATGGAAGAGGAAAAATCTTTTAAGACTCAGACGAATGAAACTAGGTAAGTGGGATGTCAGGTGGTGAGACTGCTATTTGGGGACAGGGCTCCGTTAATTCAAATCCCTATGAAATTTCTTCTAAGCAGCTGCCTAGATTCCTAGATTGTTTCTTTAAAAATAATCTTTTGAAAGCTTAAAGCTGAACATGTCATTTCCCTCCTTAAATCTCTTTAATAACTTGTCACTGACCTTAGGAAATAGTTGAAATGCCATACAATAGACTACAGGGTCTTTCAGGACCTGGTACCTGACAACATTTCCTTTTCCTGCTCGCTCCATGCTATCTACTATCCAGCTATATAGAACCATATTCTCTCTTGCCTCTGGACCGTTGTCTATGCTGTTCTCTGTCTAGAATACTCTTCTCCCCAACTTCCCCTTATCTGATTCATTTTCAAGCCTCAGTTTAAATATCACTTTATCTGAGAAGCCTGGCTTCACCCCTACCCCCACCTCCACTAAGTTCCAGATGCATGCCCCTCCTCACAAGTGTTTCCATAGTACCCTTGTTTACTCTGTTAGGATATTCAGTCACCCTATATTATTTTTCACTCAAGAATAGGAGCTGGTTATATCTTCCTAGCAGAGTGCTTGCCCATTAGGGTAACAACCTTCCTATTGCCTTTGAAAATGTGTCTGTGTGTGTGTGTATGTGTGTGTGTATGTGTATGTGTGCTCTAGGATAGGGTTTCTCAACCTCAACACTATCGACATTTTGGGTTGGATAATTACCTTTTGTGGAGGGTTGTCTTGTGCATAGTAGGATGTTTAACAGCATCACTGAATTCTATACACAGGATGCCAGTAGTACTCCCCCTACCAGTTTTGAAAGAAGAATGTCTCCAGACATTGCCAAATATATCCTGGTGAGGGGAGGGGGGCAAATTACAATGGTAGGGTTTCCTAAGACACTAGATTTAATAATAGAATTTTGAGGGTCTTTTAAGTTAAGAAGGCCTCTGAGTCTCCATGCATTTCCCTTTGTTATCTTGCCCCACCTCAAACATCCTTGCATCATCACTTAAAGCACTCAATTCCAACACTGAAAAACACCCAGATGTTAAAAGAATGCATAGGAGCACACTTTTATTCATGAAACTGGTTGTGGTATGACAGACATTGGTAAAATCTCTCCATTTATTGGATAACAGACAATTCTAAGAGAATAAGAATTGTAGCTATTTTTGCTATACTGTATAGGCAGGTGAAATTCCATCTCCAGAAATCTCAAACACTGATGATTAAATGATGCTTAAGAAATGAGAAATTAAACCACCTAATGATTAAATTACCTTGAAATTTTCTTCTGTCAGTCCCTCATTTGTTTTGGAATTTCTTATCATAGCAGCCACATATCTTTTGACTAAATTCCTAATAACTTCCTGGAATTAAACAAAAACATGAATAGGCATTCAGTTTCCTTCTCAGGTTCTCAGTAAATAATAAACCTATACAGGAAATAAAACAGACTTTGAAATAGAAAATCCTCACAGATCCAGCCATACTTCTGAAAAAAAAATCAGTTTATCAGTCAAATGAAGAATCATTTTGCATCTAGTGAATTTGGTGGCAGAGTGAGCAAGTGTAATTAAATTCATCCTAAAGGAAAAATTTAAATCCACGCATAAGGTAAACATGGATTCACATTTATAGAATAATGGGAGTGAAATAATCTTTGAATGTCTGTAGTCAATATCCTTTCTCTTCAGGCCAGATTAAGCTTTAACATTCCTAGTAAAATGAGAGTTTTCCTCGTTTTATATTTATAGAGTTTTATATTCTTTGGTGTCACTAGGTCTGCTGATTTCAATGTCCATTAATTTATATTGTCAAGATATTTTTCTCAGAGTTAATCTACACTTCTCATTTACAGTGACAACCTCTTTTTCTTTAACTTCTAGAGGAATGGCACACATATGGTCACTATGCATTGTTATTAGTTGTGGTGATGAGATATCTACTACTTATCACAACGTGTTAAGCACCATGCCAGGCAACATAAATATACACGCACACAAACGCAGGCATACATACTAACAACAACACTATGAGTTAAGTTTTAAATTATCCCCATTTTATAGATGAAAAAATTGAGGCTCAGTTAGGTTAAGTAACTCGTTCGAGGTCACATAACTAATGGCAAAATTAGGATTCAATTCTACTTCATTCTAATTTAGTCATAGCCAATGTTACATTTATTACTTCTGTTACTATGTGAACTTGAAGAAGTCACTGACATGCCTATGAAACAATTTTTTTTTGAGGATCGTGAAATAGAAAATGAAGGCAATGAGTCTTGCCTAAGACTCATTATTGTGAAAATAATGAGGGTCAGAGGCAGGAGAGGGAGAGAAAGGTTATCTACTAAATACTGTATTTTTTGTTTCTCTTGTTACTTATGGCTGAGGAGGAACAAAGCTAGGGGAAGTGACCTGTAAAATCTGTAGGGACGAATTTCCTCCAAGTCTGGCAGAATATTTTCATACTTCGGGTTTATTTTGATCAAGAAGGTGAGAGAGAGGAGTCTCTTATTTGTAATTCGCGAGGATTAGTCTCAGGAAATGTTTCCAACATTTGGAAGTTAAGTTATTTTTCTGGCTGGTGAGAAAAAAATGTCCTAATGTTTATTAGATTAATTGCTTTTCTAAAATGCTGAAGTGCTTATCTACTCTGATTAAAGTCATGTTTGTAATTCAAGACCTAAGTTCCTAAAATTCAGATAAGCATTTACCTCATTGAGATTAGTGTCTTCCTATTATATATTCCTTACTTACTTACTATATAGTCCCATAACACTCTGTAATTCTTCTTCACAGTAAGTTATATCTTCTAACCACTAATTAATACTTGTAAATGATTTTAATGTCCAATATTTTATTTAAATCGAACAGAAATTTCTGAACATTTATATCTCTGAATACATTAAAGAATTTTATTATTAACTGCTAAAAATTATTTATTTCCTACGCAAATAAATTTTATTCCTTATAAAAGGTGTTTTGTTGATGTTCTGGAGAGGCTGGTCCCTCTGGGTTTCAAGACGTATCTGGCCTAGAACCCATCTAAGTAATCTTAGTACATGAAACTTTTGTAGAATCACACATAGAGCCCTAGGTGTTCTTTAGGGTTAACAGAAAAGGTTTAGGTTGAGGTTTGGCAAAGCATGGTAATTAGCAATATCTAGCTAAAGCTTGCATAAGAGTAGCCTCCAGAATAGCCTCTTGAATCCATTTGAACTCTTAGCCATTGATATGTTATTTTGATACATTTTGTTTCCCCTTTTTGGTTAGGAAGGCATGATCGATCCCACGGTGCCTGGGCCATACTCATCCCTGGGAGTCATGTCCCACGTTTCCAGATTTTCACCCCTGATGTCATGTCCCACATTGGGGAGGGTAATGATTTCACTTGCAGAGTTGGGCTTAGAGAGAGGCCACATCTGTGCAAAAAAGAGGTTTTCTGGAAGTAACTCTTAGGCATAACTATAGGTAGGCTTAGGTTCTCAACTTTAGAAATAAACTTCACAAAAGCAAGCCTCAAGATCAAGGGCTTCACCTATTGACTTGGGAGTCCCCAGTGTTTGAGATAGTATCAGGGGTTTCCCCAGTGTAAAGCTTAATAGTTTCATATTTGTTCTCTTGTCCCTCAAGGGACTTTGCCAATACATTTTTTTTTTTTTTTGCATGTGCAGGCTCCAGGAAATGAACCTGAGTCTCCCGCATCACAGGTGAGACTTCTACCACAGAGCTACCCTTGCACCGCCCTGCCAATACATTTTAATTAACTGCCCAACATACTCTGGGATATATCTGGATATTATATTAGGCTATACAGAATTACAAGCCCTCATTCTCATTCTGGGCTTCATGTGTTTAACTTGTTTAGCTATCCGGACAGGTTAAGTTAGATTACGTGCTACAGAAAATTTAGGTTTTGAACAAAATAAACCTGAGACTTCCTTTGGTCTCATGCAGTAGGTGAAGTACTAAAATACAGACATTGTCATCCTTATCCCTGCATTCTGATTCACTTTAGTCCCAGTCCGATCAGCTTTGTTCTTATCTCTAATTAAAGCCTGATCTTTTCTGGTTTCTTTAAGAGTTGTTGTATGTAACAATGCTGACTTTCAGAGCTGCAGAACTCCAACTCTGAGTCTTAGGTGCCAAACAGGTACCCAAAGTTCCAGGGAGATACCAGATTATATATGTATAGCACAGCATCTCAATGCAATGATTTTTTAAAAATGTATTTCATCTCTACTAGAAAATAAAGTTTATAAAGGCTGAAAGATCTTGTTCACAGCAATTTCATTTAGTGTTCTAGCATAGTGTCTGACACATAATAGGTATTCAATATATATTTGTTGAGTGCCCAACAACACACTCTATTTTAATCTCTAAGAAGACAGCTTTCTAAGTCATGGGTGTTGATGATCAAGCTGAGGCAGTGTTAAATGTCAGAGAACAAGATTACAAATCAGGTAA
The DNA here is from genome assembly GCF_023851605.1 of Tamandua tetradactyla. Classification (NCBI taxonomy): domain Eukaryota; kingdom Metazoa; phylum Chordata; class Mammalia; order Pilosa; family Myrmecophagidae; genus Tamandua; species Tamandua tetradactyla. The sequence continues at coordinate 58,299,414 of NC_135353.1, read as the reverse complement.
TTCCACTCTGAAATACTTCAGCCTTTAAAGAATTTCAACCTCTCCAAGTGTCCTACTCCAGGGTGGAGACCTAGGGCCCAGGTCCTCCTTCCATATTGAGAGTGCACATAGCCACCTACAATGACTGAGACAGAAGCTGAAGGTCATCACATCTCTTCAGGGAGGTGGGGGGTGGGAGAGAATATACAGATGGTTTTGTAAACAGAGCATTAAAACTCCCCTTCCTTGATCACTGTTGATAACAAATCTCCAAACCCTGTGTCATGAGACCCTGTTGAAACTCTGTCCTCACACCTTTGTCCTAAACCTTTATACACTCTTGCAGTTCCCTACTCCCTTTGCAGAGCACTAACTTCCATTTTACCTCCATTGCAAAGAATCTTCTCCTATTTGTAAGTCCTAATAAAATTCATGTCTAACTCTGTGCCTGGTATATTCTTTGGTCTCGGCTGCCCTGACCCATGTTTTTCAAGAATTAGATTGGAACAATTAGTGAGCCAGCCAGGAGACCAAGCAGCCCCTGCTGTAGTGGGCATGAGTCTTGGGAAGGGAGAATTCTTGGGGGTAAATCCAAAATTGGCCTCTTTTGTTCATGCGGGGAGTGGTAGCTGCCCTCCTAGATGAATGGGGATCACTGCGAGGGTATGGGGATGTCCTGAAAACTCCGGAGGGCTTGTTAACTGTTTTGCAACAGATAGCAGGACAACTATATTTCCCGTAAGAAGAAAGGAGACCACCAAATAGCAGCAGACATAGCATGGCCCTGTTAGGAGCCCTGGGAATGGCTACCAAGGCTGAACAAGCAGCGAAAGCCACTGTGTGTCATTTAGAAGACATTTGAGAAGCAAAGGATAAAGTAACACCACCTGTATGCAGGGGTTCCAAAGGTTATGTCTTTATTATAAGAAATTAGCACTCAATTATTTCATTATCACTTTTAGATTTAACTAATACTTTGTTTAGTATTAGTTGACTTGCCTTAAATAAGGCCAGTCAACCTGCTTTCACCTTCATCTAGGAAGGAGATCAAAGGACTTTCTCCATACTCCCACAAGGCTATTTATATGGCCTGACCATCTGCCACAGCCTGGTGACAAAGGATTTGACTAAATGGAAAAGTCGCTCATGTGTAAATTTATTTCATTAAATTGGTATGTCATGTTAATCAGTAACTGTTTTTCAGAACTAAAAGAAGCCTCAGGTTCATTGTTACCTCACCCTTGAGAGTTGGGGATTGGTAGTTATTCATAACAAACTGCAATGCCTTGGCTGCAATGTTAAATTCTTAGGTGTTGAATGGTTGGGTAAGACAAAAATTATTCCTTCTGCAATAAATGATAAGGTACAATGTTTTCCTATGCCACGTACACCAAAACAACTAATGGCTTTCTTGGGGTTTTGGGGTATTGGAAACCTTTTGTTCTTCGCTTAGCCCAAATGTAAAAACTTTTGTATATGCTAATTAGAAAAAATCATACTTGGAATTGGCAGGACCTCCAGTAGGCTGCTTTTGAAAAGGCAAGAAAGGGAAATAGTACAAGCATAAGCACTGGGTGGGGTGTGCATCCAGACTCGCCCTGGCAAATTGGATGTAGCCAGCACTGATATTGGCTTTGGGTGGGGTCTGAGGCAGAGGCGGTATTCTAAACGAATGTCCCTTGTCTTTTGGTCACAATTATAGAAAGGGGCAGAACTGAGAAATAGTCTCCTGGAAAATAAATTGTATACTGCATATAATGCCTTATTACAGATAGAGGACTGAAACCAAGATGCCCAGTCACCTTAAAAACAGCCATCCCTATTCAGGAGTGGATAACCAACAGCTTCTAAGCCATGCTCTGGCAGTGCCCAACTGAGCACACTGAGCAAATGGAAAACCTACTTGCCACAGTGCAGCATTTTCAATACAAATAGCCCTCTGAGTGCAGAAATGCATGGGATTCTTAGAACAGTGTCCTATACAGAAGATTCAATAGTAAAGTCGTTGCACCTGAAATAGCTGTTGAACTGGTCATTATAGAAGGCACAGGTACCATTCCCAAGTCTGCTTAGTACATTGATGAGTCCACTAGAGGGCAGCCTCCTACATGGACAGCTGTGGCAGTACAACCCAGTACTGACACCATATGGTGGGAGACTGGTGCTATGCAAAGCAGTCGATGGGCTAAGTTAAAAGCAGTGTGGATAATAATAGTACATAAACCAGGAGATATGATAACTATCTGTACCAACAGCTGGGCTGTTTACAAAGGCCTTATGACCTGGAAGGCAACCTAGAACAATAGGCAGTCATAGGTCATTCCCTATGGAATAAGGATAAGAATTGTGGAAAAACATCTAGGATACCTGCCAGTGACAGAATGTAACTGTCTATCATGTCCCTGCCCACATACCCAACATATTACCTGGTAATATGGAGGCAATGCACTCACAGAGATACAGAGCAGCACAGCTGAAAACAGGGAAACAATGGAATGGCTTCATCAGAAAAGCAGGCACTGAGGTTATCAAACTCTGTGGTGTCTGGCCCAGCAGTTCCAGCTGCCAGTCAGGTGCCAGCAGCAAGTGGACATCACTAGAGAGTACCCTTCATGCTCCCTGAATCAACCACACAAACTACCACATCAGATGGGACACATTGGTCAGTCACAAATTCCAGTGACCTTGTGGCAAGTGGACGACATTGGGCCCCTTCTGCTCTTGGAGGGGAAGAGGTATGCTTTTACTGCCATGGACATGGCTACACCACTGATGTTAGCTTTCCCGGTGGGGAAGGCAAACCAGCAGGCCACCATCAGATGTTTGGATGAGTGCTCTGTAAGGAGTGCTATAACAGACAGTGATCAGGGGAATGCTTTCTTTGACAGATAGGCCAGCCTGGGCCATGGATCACGACATCATGTGGACAGTCCATCTGCCCTACAATCCCACAGGTGCAGGCCTTATTGAAAGAATGAATGGCCTGTTAAAGGAACAGCTAAAAGATGGTAAGAGGTCCTTGCAACAGTGGACTAAGAAACTCTATTATCAGGCCTTAACTGGCTTGAATGCAATGCTGGGAGCTGCAGCCCCAGCTCCTATTGAAATGCTAATGTAGGATCAATGCAGGCTCTGAGAACTAAATTCTAAGTTTAAGGGTTAGCTGCTTTATAGGTGGAATGGTAATTTGTTTTGCCTATGCCTCAGACCATACAAATAGGGGAGAATGAAGTTCTTTGTCTTTAGTGCTGGCCTATGCAGCCATACTGGTTGGGGATCTTAAGCCCATAGGATATAGGCATCACCCAAAATATTGTAATCTGACACTAGCTCAGGGCTTCTTATTCCCTTGAGAACCTTATGTATAACTAACAATGTCAAGGTGGAGGACTCTCAAAATTTGCAAGGGGAAAATATCTGATATTTAAAATCTTCCCAAAATGTTCCTCTGCCTAGTACCGTGTTGTCAACCAAATGAAACTTTAGCATGTGTATTGTTAGACCCTTTATTGTTCCCCATAAAGATCTTTTTTTTTGTTTTGCCCATAGCGCCCTAGCAAACACCTTCCAACAGTGGGCTTCAGCAGTAACGCATGCCCACAATCGAACCCAACGTTGGTTTTGCACGGACTTGCCATCTTCAGGCACGACTGGCCTTCACTGGACTGTGACCCATGTGAACTGGACTGTGTGGAATATCGTCCCAGTATGGCAGAATTCAGCACATTGGAGAATCTGGAAAAGAATCTCAAGGGGCTTGTCTAAATGATTTAATTCCCTTTCTTGGCCAAGGTGACATCTCTTTGTGGGGTTGTTATCTCTGTGTGGGGAACTCCTAATGCTGTGTTGTCTCTTATACTGCTGTTGTGGATGAAATGTCTGTCCTACGGTCAACATAGTCTGCTACGTGGGGGTGGAATTGTGGAGACCTACGGCCCAGGCCCCACTTCTATATTGAGATAACTTATTGCATGTAGCCACCTATAATGACCAGGGCAGAAGTTAAAGGTCATCACGTGTCCTCAAGGAGGAGGGTGGTGAATGTACAGATGGTATCATAAACAAAGCATTAAAACTCCCTTCCCTGATCCCTGTTGATAAAAAAAAACCCTCCAAACCCCTGTGTCATGAGCTCTGCTGAAAATCTTTTCCCACATCCTTTTCCTTAACCCTTATAAGCCCCTGCAGACCCTGCCCCCTCTGTGGAGCACTAACTTCCATTTCCCAACCAGCCACCATTAGGAAGAATGTTCTCCTGTTCGTAAGTCTTAATAAAATTCATGTCTAACTCTGTGCCTGGCATATTCTTCGGTCTTGCGGCTGCCCGGATCCATGCATGCTCTTCAAGACTTGGGTTGGAACACTCAGTCAGAAGGGATTATGTCCAGACAGCCAGAGTAGATTTTGCTTTTACTCCACAGAACTGGCCAAGAACTATTGTGCTTATTCTTTGTGAGAAAGCTTTACCTGATAATGTTGATTCTGTATCAGACTGTCAGCATGCCGTTCCTATAATTTAAAATGGATAAAGAAGTTACATCGGCAGTCTCCCAGCTCCCCAACCCCCCTGCCCTCCCTCCACTGGAACATATTTTAAAATAGTAGGACTGCAGAATAGCCAGAGTGCCTGCCTGACAAATTCCCAAAGCCTCTGTAGGCCAGAATGACTTTATGATGCTTCGGATAGGGAGTTTTTACTAGAAGGGAAGGTAGGAAATAGTTTTATTTTAAAAAAGAAACAATCTTGAAAACCCTTACTGTGAAGCTTCTCAGGTTGTGCCTTCTCCGTCTACCATCGGGGTCTCTTTTGGGGCAGAAGGTATTGTTGAACCAGTTACCAAGGTATAGAAATGACTTGGGACTGGGGATGATGTTGAAAGGAGGTGGCAAAGTGCCACCTTCATCAAAGTAACTCATCCAAAGCTTTGTCCTTGCAAACTTCCACTCAATATCCGCATGATCCTGTAAGAGACAGGAGTTCAAGGATTTGTGATGGGAAATTATAAAATGCACCTATGTCTCATTCTAAAAGCTCTATTCCTTCTGAGGGCACTCTTCCAGTTTCTATAAAAAATCAAATTATGCATACCATGTAACACAGTAATCCCACTTTTAATAATTTATCTTATCAATATACTTGCAAAAGGATGTAAATATTGGGCTGCTCACTTCAGCATGACTTGTAATAGGAAAAGCTTGGCAACAACCTAAATATCCAAGAGTAGGAGACTGGTTAAATAAATGATGTTACATCACAGAATGGCATAAAATAATAATACTGGAAATATAGTCAATCAATAAACATTTTACATATAAAACTTATACATATACATATATGTACATATATAGCCTGTCAGGAACCTTAAAAAACTTCCAATACCTTTAAGTAAAAAAAATCAATATGAAGCTCAATATATGTTGTATTCAATGACCCCATTTATGCACTGAAAAATTCTTCATATTACATGCTTACATGTTCACTAAACTGTAAATAGTATTTTTAAGGAGTGGGGCTGGGATGGGGAAGTTCTCTTTTTTTTATTCAATTTTACTGAAGAATAACTTACATGCAATGAAATTCATACACTTCAAGTGCTTGACGAGTTTTTAAAAGGTTATGTTCCTGTATAACTACCATTGTAATCAAGATATACACACACACTCACATAGATAGTGTACATTTCTGAGACTTTTGAGACTTGTATGGACTCGTGTAACCATCATCACAACCAGGATTTGGAAGAGTTACATCACAGCCAAAATTCCCTGGTGTTGCCTTTTTGTAATCAAAACCTCCCCCAACCCTTAAACTCTAGCAATACTTCTCTGTTCTCTATCCCTGTAGTTTACCTTTTCCAAAATGTCATGTAATAAATCATACAGTAGGTAACTTTTTGAGACTGGCTTATTAAACTCAGCGTAAGGCCTTCAGGACTCATTTTTATTCCTGTATGTATTGATAATTCGTTCTGATTTATTGGTGAGTAGTTTTCCATTATATGGCTGTACTATGATTTCTTTATTCTTCCACTCATTGAAGGACATTTGGTTGTTTACAGGATTTAGCAATTGTAAATAGAGCTAATACAAACATCTGCGTACAGGCTTTTATGTGAACATACATTTAAATCTCTGGGTTAAGTATCTAGGAATGGTATTGCTGAGTCATGTGATAAGTGTAAGTTTAACCTTATAAGAAATTGCCAAACTGTTTTCTTGAGTGACTATACAATTTTATTTATTTATTTTTTTATTTATGATACATAACCACACACAAACACAAACATATGATCTTTCCATTCTTTTTATATAATCGATAACTCACAATATCATCACATAGTTGTATATTCAACATCATGATCATTTCTTAGAACACTTGCATCAATTCAGAAAAAGAAATAAAAAGAAAACAAAAAAATTCATACGTACCACACTCCTCAACCCTCCCTCTCACTGACCATCAGCATTTCAATTGACTAAATCCACTTCAACATTTGTTCCCCCTATTATCCATCCACTTTCAATCCACATGTTTTACCCCGTCGACAAGGTAGATAAAAGGAGCATCAGACATAAGGTTCCCACAATCACTCAGTCACAAAATGAAAGCTTTATCATTATACAATTATCTTCAAGAAACATGGCTACTAGAGTACAGCTCCACATTTTCAGGCAGTTCCCTCCAGCCTCTCCATTACATCTTGGATAATAAGGTGATATCTACTTAATGCATAAGAATAACCTCCAGGATAACCTCTCAACTCTGTTTGGAATCTCTTAGTCATTGACACTTTATTTTGTTTCATTTTGCTCTTCCCCCTTTCAGTCCAGAAGGTGTTCTCAATCCCTTGATGCTGAGTCCAGGCTTATTCTAGGATTTCTGTCCCACATTGCCAGGAAGGTCCACACCCCTGGGAGTCATGTTCCACGTAGAGAGGGAAGGGCAGTGAGTTTGCCTGTTGTGTTGGCTGAGAGAGAGAGAGGCCACATCTGAGCAATAGAAGACGTTCCCTTGCGGGTGACTCTTAGGCCTAATTTTAAGTAGGCTTAGCCTATCTTTCCGGGGTTAAGTTTCATATGAACAAACCCCAAGATTGGGGGCTCAGTCTATTGCTCTGGTTGTCCCCACTGCTTGTGACAATATCAAGAATTTTCCACTCAGGGAAGCTGAATTTTCCCCCTTTTTCACCATTCCCCAAAGGAGACTTAGTAAATACTTTTTTATTCACTGTTCAAATCACTCTGGGATTTATCAGGCCATCACTCTGGACAAACTTACAAAATCTCATGCCCTACTCAAGGTTCCAAGTACTATGGTGTTCGATTAAGCTGTCCACATAAGTTATATTAGGAAATGCGCTAGTCAAAATATAAATTTTGTACCAAATAAACATTTTTGGTTTTAGTCTCACACATAAGTTGAAATTTTAAAATATTAATTACCATCTATTTTCAGCACGCTGCAGTAATGACATTCCTTTGTTCTTCCTCATGCAAAAACATTTCTAAAATTTGTACAGTCACTATCATTATACACACTAGGCATTCCTAGATTATACCATCTCAGTCTTTATCGTCTATCTTTCCTTCTGATTTCATTTGTGTCCCCAGGCCTCTTCCCTCTATCATTCTCACAATCCGCTTCATTCAGTGTTCTAACATCATCGTATTACAGATAGGTAGTATTGTGCTATCCATTTCTGAATTTTTACAATCAGTTCTGTTGCACAGTCTGTATCCCTTCAGCTGCTATCACCCAATATCTTACCCTATTTCTAGCTCCTGATGATCTCTGTTACCAACTGAAATTCTCCAAGTTTATTATTAATGTCAGTTCATGTCAGTGAGACCATACAGTACTTGTTCTTTTGTTTTTGGCTAATCTCACTCAGCACAATGTCCTTAAGGTCCATCCATGTTGTTACATAATTCATAACTTTATTCTGTTTTACAGCTGCATAATATTCCATCATATGTATATACTAGAGCTTGTTTAGCCACTCGTCTGTTGATGGACATTTTGGCTGTTTCCATCTCTTGGCAACTGTAAATAATGCTTCTATAAACATTGGTGGGCAAATGTCTGTTTGTGTCCTTGCCCTCCTGTCCTCTGAGCAGATACCTAGTAATGGTATTGCCGGGTCATATGGCAATTCTATACTTAGCTTCCTGAGGAACCGCCACACTGCCTTCCGCAGCAGTTGTGCCATTTGACATTCCCACCAACAGCGGATAAGCATGCCTCTTTCTCCACAGCCTCTCCAGCAGTTGTTGTTTTCTGTTTTATTGCTAATGGCCATTCTGGTGGGTGTGAGATGATGTCTCATTGTGGTTTTGATTTGCATTTCCCTAATTGCCAGGGAAGTTGAGCATCATTTTATGTGTCTTTTGGCCATTTGTGTTTCCTCTTCTAAGAAGTGTCTGTTCAAGTCTTTTGCCAATTTTGTAATTGGGTTGTCTGGTTTTTTTGTTGTTGAGTTGAACAATCTCTTTATACTAGACCTTTATCGGATATATCATTTCCAAATATTGTCTCACATTGTGTAGGCTGTCTTTTTACTTTCTTGACGAAGATCTTTGATGCACAAAAGTGTTTAATTTTGAGGAGTTCCCATTTATTTATTTCTATCTTCAATGCTCATGCTTTGGGTGTAAGGTCTAGGAAACTGCCTCCTATTATAAAATTTATAAAATACTTCCCTATATTTTCCTCTAAAAGTTTTCTGGTCTATTTAAGGTTAGGGCTTTGATCCATTTTGAGTTGTTTTATATACGGTGTGAGATATGGATCCTCTTTCATTCTTTTGCATATGGATACCCAGTTCTCTAGGCACCATTTGTTGAAGAGACTGTTCTGTTCCAGGCGAGTTGGCTTGACTGCCTTATCAAATATCAATTGTCCACAGATGAGAGGGTCTATATCTGAACACTCTATTTGATTCTGTTGGTCAGTATATCTATCTTTATGCCAGTACCATGCTGTTTTGAACACTGTAGCTTCATAATACGCATTAAAGTCAGGTAGTGTGAGACCTCCGACTTCATTTTACTTTCTCAGGATACTTTTAGCAATTCGGGGCACCCTGCCCTTCCAGATAAATTTGGTTATTGGTTTTTCTATTTCTGAAAAGTAAATTTTTGGGATTTTAATTGGTATTGCATTGAATCTGTAAATCAATTTAGGTAGAATTGACATCTTAACTATATTTAGTCTTCCAATCCATGAACACAGTATGCTCTTCTATTTATTTAGGTCTTCTGTGAATTCCTTCAACAATTTCTCGTCATTTTCCTTGTATATGTCTTTTGTATCTTTAGGTAAATTTATTCCTAAATATTTTACTCTTTTAGTTGCAATTGTAAATGGAATTCATTTCTTGATTTCCCCTTCAGATTGTTCATTACTAGTGTATAGAAACACTACAGATTTTTGAATGTTAATCTTGTAACCTGCAATTTTGCTGTACTCGTTTATTAGCTCTAGTAGTTTTACTGTGGATTTTTCAGGGTTTTCAACATTTAGTATCATATCATCGGCAAGCAGTGAGAGTTTTACTTCTTCCTTTCCAATGTTGATGCCTTGTTTTTCTTTTTTTGTCTAATTGTTCTGGCTAGAACTTCCAACACAATGTTGACTAACAGTGGTGACAGTGGACATCCTTGTCTTGTTCCTGATGTTAGGGGGAAAGTTTTCAGTTTTTCCCCATTGAGGATGATATTAGCTGTGGGCTTTTCATATATTCCCTTTATCATGTTGAGGGAGTTCCCTTCTATTCCTATCCTTCGAAATGTTTTCAACAGGAAAGGATGTTGAATTTTGTCAAGTGCCTCTCTGCATTGATTGAGATGATCATGTGGTTTTTCTGCTTCGATTTGTCGATATGTATATTACATTAATTGATTTTCTTATGTTGAAACATCCTTGCATACCTGGCATGAATCCTGCTTGGTCATGGTCTATAAGTCTTTTAATGTGCTGCTTATTTGATTTGTAAGAATTTTGTTGAGGATTTTTGCATCTATATTCATTAGAGGGATTGATCTATAGTTTTCTTTTTTTGTAATATCCTTGTCTGGCTTTGGTATGAGGGTGATATTGGCTTCATAGAATGAGTTAGGTAGCTTTCCCTCCTCTTCAATGTTTTTGAAGAGCTTGAGAAAGATTTGTACTAATTCTTTCTGGAATGTTTGGTAGAATTCACATATGGAGCGATCTGGTCCTGGACTTTTCTTTTTGGGTAGCTTCTTAATGACTGATTCAACTTCTTTACTTGTCATTGGTTTGTTGAGGGTGTCTATTTCTTCTAGAGTCAATGTTGGTTGTACATGCCTTTCTAGGCAGTTGTCCATTTCATCTACATTGTCAAGTTTATTAGCATAAAATTGTTCATAGTATCCTCTCATTACTTCCTTTATTTCTGTGGGGTCAGTGGTTATGTCTCTTCTTCCATTTCTGATTTTATTTATTGGCATCCTCTCTCTTCTTTTTGTCAACCCCACTAAGGGTCCATCAATCTTATTAATTTTCTTATAGAATCAACTTCCGGTTTTGTTGATTTTCTTGATTGTTTTCATGTTCTCAATTTCATTTATTTCTCCTCTAATCTTCATTATTTCTTTCCTTTTTCTTGCTTTGGGGTTAGTTTGCTGTTCTTTCTCTACTTCTTCCAAGTGGACTGTTAATTCCTCGATTTTTGCCCTTTCTTCTTTTTTGATATAGGTATTTAGGGCAATAAATTTTCCCTCTTAGCACTGCCTTTGCCACATCCCATAAATTTTAATATGTCTTGTTCTCATTTTCATTTGCCTCGAGGTATTTACTGATTTCTCTTGTAATTTCTTCCTTGACCCACTGGTTGTTTAAGCGTGTGTTGTTGAGCCTCCATTTATTTGTGAATTTTCTGGCAGTCTGCTTATTATTGATTTCCAAACTTCATTCCTTTATGAACTGAGAAAGTGTTTTGTATGATTTCAATCTTTTAAAATTTATTGAGACTTGCTTTGTGACCCAGCATATGGTCTATCCTTGAGCATGATCCATGAGCACTTGAGAAAAAGGTGCATCCTGCTGTTGTGGGGTGTAATGTTCTATAAATGTCTGTTAGGTCTAGCTCATTTATTGTATTATTCAAATTCTGTTTCTTTATTGATCCTCTGTCTAGTCCTTCTGTCCATTGATGAGAGTGGGGAATTGAAGTCTCCAACTATTATGGTGGATGTGTCTATTTCTCTTTTCAGTGTTTGCCTAATATATTTTGGAGCATTCTGGCTCGGTGCATAAATATTTGTGATTGTTATGTCTTCCTGTTGAATTATTCCTTTTATTAATACACAGTGTCCTTCTTTGTCTCTTTTAACTGTTTTCCATTTGAATTCTAATTTGTTGGATATTAGTACAGCTAATCCTGTTCTTTTCTGATTGTTGTTTGCATGAAATATTTTTTCCCAAACTTTCACTTTCAATGTATGTTTATTCTTGGATCTAAGATTCATTTCCTGTAGACAGCATATAGGTGGGTCTTGTTTTGTAATCCATTCTGCCAGACTATGTCTTTTGATTGGGGAGTTTAATCCATTAATGTTTAGTGTTATTACTTTATGGGCAGTACTTTCTTCTATGGATTTTATCTGTCATATCTAATTCTTTTGTTTTTACCTTTGCTGATAGTCTTCATTTCTACACTCTTCTCCACACCTCTCTCTCCTGTCTTTTCCTATCTGTCTCTAGTGCTCCCTTTATTATTTCTTGTAGGGCTGGTCTTAGGTCACAAATTCTCTTGGTGATTTTTTTGTCTGAAAATGTTTTAATTTCCCCCTCATTTTTGACGGATAATTTTGCTGAATATAGAATTCTTGGTTGGCAGTTTTTCTCTTTTAATACCTTAAATATATCATCCCACTGTCTTCTCACCTCCATGGTTTCTGCTGAGAAGTCTGTGCATAGTGTTATTGGGCTTCCCTTGTATGGAATGGATTGTTTTTCTCTTGCTGCTTTCAAGATTCTCTCTCTTTGATATCTGATATTCTGATTAGTAAGTGTCTGGAGTATGTCTATTTGGTTCTATTCTGTTTGGGGTATGCTGCACTTCTCACATCTGTAATTTTAAGTTTTTCATAAGAGTTGGGAAATTTTCAGTGATACTTTCCTCCATTAGTTTTTCTCCTCCTTTTCCCTTCTCTTCTCCTTCTGAGACACCCACAACATGTATATTCATGTGCTTCATGTTGTCCTTCAATTCCCTGAGTCCCTGCTCATATTTTTCCATTCTTTTCCCTATATTTTCTTTTGCTTGTCAGATTTCAGATGTTCCATCCTCCAGTTCACTAATCCTATCTTCTGCTTCTTCAAATCTGACATTGTAGGTTTCCATTTTTTTTCATCTCTTCTACTGTGCCTTTCATTCCCATAAATTCTGTGATTTGTTTTTTCAGACTTTTGATTTCTTCTTTTTGTTCATTCCTTGCTTTCTTTATATCCTCCCTCAATTCATTGATTTGATTTTTGATGAGGTTTTCCATGTCTGTTTGAACATTCTGAATTAATTGTTTCAACTCCTGTATCTCATTTGAATTGTTGGTTTGTTCCTTTGACTGGGCCATATCTTCCCCCTCACTAATCCCTGGAAGTGCCTTCCCCCTCACCAACCCCTGGAGGGTCTACTTAGGTATTATAGAGCCCAGACAGATTTCCCAGACTAAGCTGGTCTCTTCTCAGGAGGAAAGAGTCACCTGCATTAGTTTTCTCTGAGCGTGAGACCCAGCAGGTTGAAAGGCTTTCCTATGAAGTCTCTGGACTCTGTTTTTCCTATCCTGCCCAGTATGTGGCACTTTTCTGCCTGTGGGTCCCACCAGCTAAGGTGATGTGGTACCTTTAACTTCAGCAGACTGTCCCTGCCTGGGGAGTGGTCAAGACAGAGGGGAGGTTGTAGGCTGGCTTTAATTGCTTCATTTTTCCAGACCCTGGGATCTGAATTCCTTGAAGGAGGGATTCTGTCTGAGCTGGCCCCATCCATTCCCTAGGGGAAAGCACAGGCTCCAGACAAACAGTCAAGTTTAATTCTGCCTATGCCTGGGGCAGTTGGAGCCCGAGAAGCCTTGCAGCTGTATCCAAAGAGTAGTCATGCTATAGAAACAGAGCCACAAAATCGAAAGAGACAAATCCTTTTCAGAGCAGGACCCTCATTCCTCGGGTTTGCCAATCAAGAGCTTAAGTTGGTACATTGCTCTGTGTATCTCCAGGTCCTATGTGCCCCCTCCTTTCATTCAGGGCCCAGACCTTTTCAGATCCAAAAAAAACCTCTGTTTTTTTTTCTTTTTTCTTTTTCTGTCAGCCCTGCCCCCTCTGTGCAAGGGCAAAAGCCAGTGACTTCTGCTTTTACTCGAGGTTCAGCTGAGCTGCGGGCCTATTTTTAGTAGAGAAAATTTGTGAACTAATTCCACAATTGTGCTTGGTTGTGCTCAGCCCCTGCTGCTAGTAAAGTCCCTTTACTTTCCCCTCTGGGAGGCAGCCTGTGGGGGAGGGGTGCTGGCCGCCTTGTTTTAGGGAACTCAGGGTTTTGGGTGGGCTCCCAGCTGGTCTGGCTGGTCCAAATTGGGGTATGCTGAGTGTCCAGTCACTGACAAGACCCCAGCAGTTGTTCTGTACTGTTCCTGGCTATTTATTAGCTGCTCTGGAGGATGAACGAAAGCCCACACCTTGCTAAACTGCCGTCTTGGTTCTCTCTCGGCAATACAATTTTGCATTCCACCAGTTGTTCTGTATCCTCATCAGCACTTGTTAGATTTAAAAACTTTAGCCATTCTGACAAAAATGTAGTGGAATCTCATCATTGTTTTAATTTGCATTCCCCAAATAGTTAATGATACTGAGCCTCTGTGCTGGTTTGTAAGGATTTATGTACACTGAAAAGCCATGGCTTAATCCTAATTCAATCTTGTGGAGGCAGCCATCTCTTTAAACCACATTCAGTACTGTATGTTGGATACTTGATTAGATTAGATTATCTCCAGGGTGATGTAACTTTATCCATTCCAGGTGAGTCTTGATTAGTTTACTGAAATCTTTTTAAAGAGGAAACATTTTGAGGAGAGTCCCCTTTTAGAACCACGAGTGCCCACACAGCCGAAGACATTTGGAGATGAAGAAGGAAAACGTCCCCGGAGGAACTTCATGAAAGAAGCCCGGAGAGAAAGCTAGCAGATGTTGCCATGTTCATCATGTGTCTTTCCAGTTGAGAGAGAAACCCTGAACTTCATTGGCCTTTCTTGAGTGAAGGTAACCTCTTGTTGATGCCTTAATTTGGACATTTTTATAGACTTGCATGGCCTTAGAACTGTATACTAGCAATTTATTAAAATTCCCCTTTTAAAAGCCATTCCGTTTCTGGTATATTGCATTCTGGCAGCTAGCAAACTAGAACAGCAGCTTTTCATGTTTATGTTCCATCCACATATCTTCTGTGGTGAAGTGTCTGTTCTAATCTTTTACCCATTTTTTATGGAGTTTGTTTTCTTACTGTTGGGTTTTGAGAGATTTTTAAAATATATTTTGTATACAAGTTCTTTGTCAGTTATGTAACTTACAAATATTTTTTTTCTCACACTGCATCTTGTCTTTTCATTCTCTTTATGCTGCCTTTCACAGAGAAAAGTTTTAAATTTTGATGAAGTCAAATTTATCAAATTTCTAAGGGACTGTGCTTTTCGTGTAAGGTCTAAAAACTCTTTACCTAAGTTGAGTCATGAAGATTTTATCCTATGTCTTCCTCTGTAAGTTTCATAGTTGTGAGATTTGCACTTAGCTTTATGATCTACTTCGAGTTAATTTTGAATAAGGGGTAAGTTATATTGAGGTTAATTTTTTTTTTGCCTATGAATAACCAATTGTTCCAACACCATTTGTTGAAAAGTTTAAACTTCTTACACTGAATTGCTTTTGCACCTTTGTAAAAAATCCATTGGAACACAATAACATCTAAAAGAATAAAATATCTAGAAATTTTAACCAAGGACATGTAAGGGACTTGTACACTAAAAAAAGCCAAATACTGCTGACAAAAATTTATATTTTGGGTAGTACATTACTTAATTTAATTTGTATGGTCAGTTCAGTTGAACACTATATGTACACGGAATCTTGAATAAGTCATGAGATTTTGTTGGTTTGTCCAGGTCAGTGTGGTGCCCTGATATATCCTAGAATAATTTGGGCACTGAATAAAGAAGTATTTGCAAAGTCCCCTCAGGGGACTGGGAAGAAAGAAGGAAATAGCCAACTTCCTTATCTGAAGAATTTCTGATTATTGTTGCAAGCAATGGGGCAACTAAATCAATAGGCTGAGACCTCAATCTTGAGGTTCACCATATGAAACATTCCTGCAAAGGATAGGCTAAGCCTATTTAAAATTATGATTGAGTCACCCCCAGAGAACCTATTATGTTGCTCAGATGTGGCCCCTCTGTCTAAGCCAACTCAGAAGGTGCACTCATTGCCATGCCCCTCCCAAACATGGGACATGACTCCCAGGGGTGTAAATCTCCCTGGTAATGTGGGACAGAGCTTCCAGAATTCCCTGGGATCTCATATCATGTGATTGAGTAAGCCTTCTTGACCAAAAAGGAGAAGAGAGAAATGAGACAAAATAAAGTTTCAGGGACTGAGAGATTTCAAACTGAGTCTAGAGGTTATCCTTAAGGTTATTCTTATGCATTATACAGATATCCCTTCTTACTTTATGATGTATTGGAGTGGCTGGAGGGAAGTACCTGAAACTGTTGAGTTGTGTTCCAGTAGCCTTGATTCTTGAAGACAATTGTCTAATGATATAACTTTTACAATGTGACTGTGTAATTGTGAAAACCTTGTATCTGATGCTCCTTTTATCCAGGGTATGGACAGATAAGTAAAAAATATGGATAAAAGTAAATAAATAATAGGGGGTATAAGAGGTAAAATGCATTGGGTAAATGGAAATACAGTGGTCAATGAAAGGTAGGGGTAAGGGGTATAGGATGCATGAGTTTTTCTTTTTATTTCTTTTTCTGGAGTGGTGCAAATGTTCTAAAAATGATCATGGTGCTGAGTACACAACTAAGTGATGATACTGTGAACCACTGATTGTACACCATGTACCGACTGCATGTGTGTGTGAAGATTTGCCAACAAAAATATTTAAAGAAAAACACTGCTGATAGAAATTAAATAAGACCTAAATAAATGGCAAGACATCCTGTTTTCATGGATTAGGAAGATGCAATATTGTTAAATATCATTAACTATGTCACTAACGCCCAAGGTGAGCTGTATATTCAATACAATCCCTATCAGTATGTCATCAGCCTTTTGGCTGATATTGTACAGCTGATCCTCAATTCATATGGAATTCCAAGGGGCCACGAATAGAAAAATCAATATTGAAAAAGAACAAAGTTGGAGGTCTCACACTTCTTTATCTCAAAATTTACCACAAAGTCACGGTAGTTAAAAGAGCATGGTACTTTCATAAAGACATAAAGACCAATGGAAAAGAAATGAGAGTTCAGAAATAAACCCATATATTTTTGACCAACTGATTTTTGACAAGGTTGCCCAGTATATGAATTGGGGAAATAATGGTCATGTCAACAGTTGGTATGGGAAAACTGGATATCCACAGGCAAAAGAATGAAATTGGATGCCTGACTCACACCATATATAAAAATTAACTCTAAATGCATTACAAACCTAAAAATAAAAACTAAAGTAACAAAACTACTAGAAGAAACCATAGGGGAAATTTTTCAATACCTTGGATTTAGCAGTATGAGCAGTAAAAGAAAAGAATTGTTAAAATGAACTTCAATAAAATTAAAATCTTTTGTTTATCAAAAGACATTATCAAAAAGGAGAAAAAACCCACAGAATGGGAAAAAATAATTACTGACCATATGTCTGATAAGAGTTTAACATCTAGAATACATAAAAAAATTTCTAAAACTCAACAACTAAAAGTCAAATAACTTAAAAATGAGCAAAATATTTGAATAGGCATTTCTTCAAAAAATATATACAAATGATCAACAAGCCCATGAAATGATGCTTAATGTCATCGATCTCAGAGAAATGCAAATCAAAACTACAATAAGATACCACTTTTACACCCACAAGGATGGCTATTACTAAAAAAACAAAATATTGATTAGGATGCAGAAAAATTGAAACTTTTTTATACATTGTTGGTGGGGTTGTAAAATGGTACAGCCACTGTGGAAATCAGTTTGGCAGTTCCTCAGAAAATTGAACATAGAATTACTATTCTACCTGCAATCCTTCTTCTTGGTTTATACCCCAAGGAATTGGAGGCAGGGTCTTGAACAGATACTTTGTACACCAATTCATATAGCAGTATTATTCACAAGTCAAAACTTGTAACCGACTCAAGTAACTACCAACAGATAAATGGAAAGACAAAATGTGGTATATCCATACAATGGAATTTATTTGGCTGTATAAAGGATGTATGCTATACCATGGGTGAACTTTAAAGTCATCACTTTGACTAAATAAGTTATACAAAAAGGGTCAAATATTGTATGATCTCACTTATATGAAATACCTAGAATAAATAAATTCATAGAGACAAAAAGTAGATTACACATTACCAGGGTCTGGGGATTGAGGGGAATGATGAGTTGTTCCTTAAGGGGTACAGAGTTTCTGTTTGGGGTGATGAAAATGTTTGTGTAATGGATGTTGGTAACGGTAACACAACATTGTAAATGTGATAAACACCATTGATTTTTATAGTTGAAAGTAAATGAAACTGGAAAATTTTAGTTGTATATGCTTTGCTACAAAAAAAGCTTTTAAAAATGGCATGATACCACTTAATGAGTAGTGCAGGTACCTTATTAAAAAAATCCACTGGGGCATGCTGGAACAGCTGTATATTCCACATGCAAAAGAATGAAGCTGGACTTCTACATCATACCATATATAAGACTTAAATAAAAGGTGGATCATAGACCTAAATGTAAAAGCGTAAACTATAAAACTCAAAGTTTTTATAAACTTAGGATGAAATTTCCTTGACCTTGGCTTAGACAATGTTTTTTAGATATGCTATCAAAAGGATATGTGACAAAAGAAAAATTAGATAAACTGGATTTCATAAAATGTTAAAACTTTTGTACTTCAAAGGACACCATAAAGAAAGTTGAAAAAACAACTCATACAATGGGAGAAAATAATTTTAAATCATAGATCTGATAAGGGAATTGTATCAAGAATACATAAAGAACAGTTACAACTCAACAATAAAAGGACAAATAACCGAATTTAAAAATTGGCAAAGGACTTGCATAAACACTTTCCAAAGAAGATATCCAAATGCAAAGATGCTTAATGTCATTTATCATTAAGGGGATTACAATTAAAACTACAATAAGATACCAATTTATACCCACTAGGATGGCTTTACTAAAAAAAAAGCAGATAATAACAAGTGTTGGTAAGGATGTGGAGAAATTTGAACCCTCATATACTGTTGTTGGTGGGATGTAAAATAGTGCTCCACTTTGGAAAAAATTTTGGAAATTCTTCAAATGGTTAAACATAGAGTTGCTATATGACTCAGCAATTCCATTCCTATGTCTATATCCCAAGAGAAACAAAAAACATATGTCCACTGAAATACAAATGTTCATTGCAGTATTATTCATAATAGCCAAAAGGTGGAAACATCCTTAACATCCATAGACTGATATAATAGCTAAACAAAATGTGGACTATCCATACAATGGAATATTATTCAGCTATAAAAAGAAATTAAATATTGACACATGCTACAACATGGACAACCCCTCAAAACATTATGCTAAGTAAGAGTATCCAGTCACAAAAGGCTGTATTGCATGCATCCATTTCTATTACTTGGTTGGATTAAACAAATCCATAGAAACAGAAAGTAGATTAGTGGTTTCCAGGGGTTGGTAGGAGAGAGGAATGGAGAGTAACTGCTAATGGATATGGAGTTTCTTTTTGGAGTGATGTAAATGTTCTGATGTTCATGGTGATGGTCGCACAACTCTTGTGAATATGATAAAAACCATGGAATTGTACAGTGTAAGAGAGTAAATTTTATGGTATGTGAATGACATCTCAATAAAGCTATTATTGAGGGATAATAAGTAGGAATTAGACTAGAAATCAGCACTGGGTAATGGAGGAATAGGAGGAGAAGAGGTAAGAGAGAACAGTCTTCATTGATAATTTGATTAGATGGATAATTAATTGGAGGCATTTGTTCTGGGGAGAGGAAGAGGTAAAAAAAATAAAGCTGTTTTTTTTTTAAATGCAAAATAAACAAATCAATTGGGAAAATTTCTATAGGCTCATTTCTGGATTCTCTATTCTTTTCCATTGATTTATATGTCTACCTGCCCACCAGTACCACTCTGTCCTGATTACTGTAGCTATATAGAAGGTGTTGGGACTGGGTAGAGTGATTTCTCCCATTTAACGATTCTTGGTCAAGGTGGTTTTAGCTATTCTAGGGCCTATGTCTTTACATTAAATTTTTTATTTTAACTTTTTATTTTGAAATAATTCCAAACTTACAGGACAAAGGCAAAAATAATACAGACACCATAGAGAAAACGTCATCCTCCCCCATGGATAACCAGATCTAACAATTTTAATATTTTTCCACCTTTGTCATATCATTCTATATCCATCAGTATCTATCTATCTATCTATCTATCTATCTATCTATCTATCTATCTATGTATCTATGTATCTATCTATATTCAATCATCTTCTGAACATTTGAGAGCAGGTTGCACATATCATACTCCTTGAACACACACTTCCATGTAGATTGTCTATGAACAAGGATATTCACTTATAAAATCACCTTAAGTGTAGTTACCAAGTTCAAGGATTTTACATTGACATAAAGCTTATATTCTATATTCCAACTTTGTTGTGTACCAATAATGTCTTTTTCACCCTTTTCCCCTCCATTCTTAGATTTTATCTAGTATCATGTGTTGCATTTGTCATTATCTCTTTAGTTTCCCTTACATTCTTTTTTTGATTGTGGAAATAAAAATATATAACATAAACTCTTCTAATCTCCATCTCTCCCAAGCATACTAGTTCAGTTGAATTAACCACAATTACAAGGTTGCAATCCATTACTAGAACTTTCCCTTCACCCGAAAGAGAAACCCTCACTAATTTTGCATTAAATCCCCATTACCTCTCCAGAACATCAGCTGGTACCATCTCCCTACCCCGTTGTGGTAGTTAGATTCAGTTGTCAACTTGGCCGGGTGAAGGCACCTAGTTCTGTTGCTGTGGACATGAGCTAATGGTATGTGAACCTCATCTGTTGCTGATTACATCAGCAGTCAGCTAGGAGGCATGCCTGCTGCAATGAATGGCGTTTGACTTAATTGGCTAGTGCTTAAATGAGGGAGCACAATGCAGCACAGCCTAAGCAGCTTGGCATACCTCATCTCAGCACTCGCAGCTCAGCCCAGGCCTTTGGAGATGCAGAAAGGAATCACCCTGGGGAAAGTTGTTGGAACCCAGAGGCCTGGAGAGAAGGCCAGCAGAGACCATCCTGTGCCTTCCCATGTAAGAAAGAACCTGAGTTGAAAGTTAGCTGCCTTTCCTCTGAAGAACCAACAGAAAAAAATCCTCTTATATTAAAAGCCAATCCATTTCTGGTGTGTTGCATTCTGGCAGCTAGCAAACTAGAACACCCATATTATTGACAGCCCCTTCCAATATGAAAAAGTTAGAATGGACATAACCCCCGAAAAAGTGGTATAGAAAGATCAAAGGTAATGGTGGAGTTATGCAGAGAAGGTATAATGTCCAACGTTAACAGTTTCAAGTGCTAAATTGAAAGTCTTTAACACTCTCAATTTTAGATAATTTCATTGTTCCCAAGAGAAAGGTAACCAATAAACACACCCTCACTAAATAGAAAATCAAAACATCCCTTTAATTCTTGTCCCTCCCCCCCATTATTTACCTCTGGTGTTGCTGTGGTATTGTTGATGTTTTCCTACTAAACATAGCCCATAACATGTAATAGCAGTTTTTACCTGATACCCCGAACTTATACACTCTTCATACAAGATTCATACCTTTGCAGTAGTTCATGCAAGAACTTATTTAGATTCATAATGTTCATCAGTGGGACACATGGGTCTATACAACCCCTCTCAATCATGTTCACCTTCAGTACAGTAATATCACTTATAGACTCACTAGTGAATTACCTTCACCTCTATCTATTCCCTTACATTTAAGTTTAACCTCATTAGCTGACCATTCACTCATCTCTAGCTTCTGTGTATCTCTAGGTCCCATATATTCTGTATTTTAAGTCTCTGATTTTTCCTTTACTATGGTCATAAAAGTGGATTCACAGAGTATCTTTCCTTTTGTGTCTTACTTCACTCAGCATTTTGTCATCAAGGCTCATCCATCTTGTCATGTGGTTCAGGATGCCATTTCGTCTTACTGCTGCATAATATTCCATCGTATGTATACCACATTTTGTTAATCCACTTGTCTGTTGATGGGCACTTGGATTGTTTCCATATTTTGGCAATTATGAATAATGCTGCTATGAACATCAGTGTGCAAATGTCTGTGTCACTGCTTTCAACTCTTCTGGGTATATACCAAGTAGTGCTACTGCTGGGTTATAGGGCAACTTGATGTTTAGTTTCCTAAGGAACAGACTGTCTTCCATGGTGGCTGTACCATTACACATTCCCACCAACAGTGCATTAGTGTCCCAGTTTCTCCACATCCTCTCCAGCATTTGCAATCTCCTGTTTGTTTAACAGCAGCTATTCTTATAGGTGTGAGGTGGTATCTTATTGTAGTCTTCTGCATTTTCCATTACTGCTGATGAAAATGAGCATCTCTTCATGAGATTTTTAGCCATCTGTATTGGCTCTTCTGAAAAAAAATGTTTATTCATATCTTTAGCCCATTTTATACTTGGGTTGTTTGTTCTTTTGTTTTTGAGTTGTATGATTTCTTTATGTATACAGGAGCTCAAACCTTTATTCGATGTATGATTTCCACATATTTTCTCCCATTGAGTTGGCTGCCTTTTCACTTTTTTGACAAAGTCTTTTGAGGTGCAAAAGCATTTGTTTTGTTTTGTTTTGTCGTTTTTTTTTTGCATGGGCAGGCACTGGGAATCGAATCCAGGTCTCTGGTATGGTAGGTGAGAACTCTGCCTGCTGAGCCACCAGGGCCCACCCTCAAAAGCATTTGATTTTGAGGAGTTCCCATTTATCTATTTTTTTTTCTTTTGCTGCTTGGGCTTTGGGTGTAAAGTTTAAGAAGCTACCTCCTATTACTAGGTCTTGAAGATGTTTCCCTACATTTTCTTCTAGGAGCTTTATGGTACTGGTTCTTATATTTAGGTGTTTGATCCACTTTGAGTTAATTTTTGCATAAGGTGTAAGTTAGGCATCCTTTTTCACTCTTTTGACTATTGATATCCAGTTTTCCCATTCCCATTTATTGAAAGGACCATTCTTCTCCAGTTCAGTGGATTTGGGGGTCTTGTCAAAGATCAACTGACTATAGACTTCGTGGCCTAGCTCCACACTCTCAATTCAATTCCATTGGTCATTACTTGTACCTTTTTGCACAGAGCATTTACAGTCAGTAAATTTGTATTTCTCTTGGGAAAAATGTCTGTTTATGTTTTTTTGTCACCTTTTTAACCTTATAAATGTTAGCTCATATTAGTGAGACCATTTTTATATATGCCTTTTAGCCATTTATATTTCTCTTCTGAAAAATGTCTATGTTTTTTTGTCACCTTTTTAATAGGGCCGTTTGTCTTTTTTTGTTGTTGAGTTATAAAATCCTTTTATATATTCTGGATATTAAACCCTTATCTCATTGTCTGTTCCCACTGCTTGTGAGAATATCGGGAATTCCCCAGATGGGGTAGTTTAATATTTCCTTCTTTCTCCCCTGCCCACCAAAGGACAACCAATTAAATAGTCTTAGCCCTCAATCTTGGGGTTTGCCCCTATGAAACTTATTCCTGCTAAGGAGAAGCCAAGCCTACTTATAATTATGCCTACGAGTCACACCCAGAGAACCTCTATTGTTGCTCAGATGTGGCCACTTTCTCTAAGCCAAGCTGGCAGGTGACCTCACTGCCTTCCCCTCTTCGTTGGACATGACTCTCAGGGTGTAAGTCTTCCTGGAAACATGGGACAGAACTCCTGGGATGAGCCAGGATCTGGCATCATGGGATTGAGAAGGCCTTCTTAACGAAAGGAGGAAGAGAGAAATGAGACAAAGGGATTGGCTGAGGGATTTCAAACAGAATTGAGAGGTTATCCTGGAGATTATTCTCATGCATTATATACATATCTCTTTTTAGTTTATGGTGATAAATATACAGATATGGGATGATATTGTGAGCCACTGATTGTATACTATGGATGGACTGTATGTGAAGATTTCTCAATAAAAATATTAAGAACAAATAAAAAACAAAAACAAAAAAACCCGTATGTGATAAGTGGTTTCCAGATATTGTCTCCCATTGCTTAGGGTGACTTTTTTACTTTCCTGACAAACATTTTTGATGTACAAAAGTTAACTTTGAGGAGATCCCATTTATCTACTTCCTTGTTGCTCATGCTTTGGGTGCAATGTCTAGGAAACCACCTCCTATAACAAGACTTATATTTCCTTAAATTTTCTTCTAAAAGTTTTATGTTCTTAGCTCTAATGTTTAGGTCTTTGACCCATTTTGAATTAATTTTTGTATAGGGTGTGAGGTATGGATTTTCTCTCATTCTTTTGCATCATGGATATTCAGTTCTCCAAACACCATTTGTTGAAAAGGCTGCTCTGTCCCAGGTGGTTTGACTTGATTGCCTTATCAAAGATCAATTGTCCATAGATGAGAGGGTCTATATCTGAACACTCTATTCTATTTCATTGGTCAGTATACCTATCTTTATGCCAGTACCATGCTGTTTTGACCACTGTAGCTTCATAATATGCTTTAAAGTCAGGTAGTATGAGACCTCCGATTTCATTTTTCTTTCTCAAAATATTTTAGTTATTCAGAGCACCCTGAATTTGGTTACTGTCTTTTCTGTTTCTGCAAAGTATGTTTTTGGGATTTTAATTGGTGTTGTATTGACTCTATAAATCAATTTTGGTAAAATTGACATTTTAACTGTATTTAGTCTTCCAGTCCATGAACATGGTATGCCCTTCCATTTATTTAGATCTTCCATGATTTCTTTTAGCAATTTCTTGTAGTTTTCTGTGTATAGGTCTTTTGTGTCCTTAGTTAAATTTAGTCCTAAATATTTAATTCTTTGGATGCTATTGTAAATGGAATTTATACTTAATTCCTCCTCAGATTGCTCATTGCTAGTGTATAGAACACTACTGATTTTTTGCTTGATGATCTTGTACCCTGTCACTTTGCTGTACTCATTTATTAGCTCAAGTAGTTTTGCTGTAGATTTTTTTCAGGACTTTTGACCTACATGTCATCTGCAAACAGTGAGAGTTTTACTTCTTCCCTTCCAATTTGGATGCCTTCTATTTCTTTTTCTTGTCAAATTGCTCTGACTAGAACTTCCAGCACAATGTTGAATAACAATGGTGTCAGTGGGTATCCTTGTCTTGTTCCTGATCTTAGAGGGAATGCTTTCAGTCTTTCCCCATTGAATATACTATTAGCCATGGGTTTTTCATATATTGCCTTTATCATGTTGAGGAAGTTCCCTTATATCTCTATCCTTTGAAATGTTTTCATCAAGAAAGGATGCTGAATTTTATTAAATGCCTTTTCTGCATCAAGAGATGATCATGTCATTTTCCGCTCTGACTTATTGATATGGTGTATTACATTAATTGATTTTCTTGTGTTGAACCAGCTTTGCATACCTGGAATAAATCCCATTTGGTCATGGTGTATAATTCTTTTAATGTGCTGCTGGATTTGATTTGCAAGTATTTTGTTGAGGATTTTTGCATCTATATTCATTAAAGTGATTGGTCTGTAATGTTCTTTTCTTGTAGTATCTTTGGATTTTTTATTAGGGCAATGTTGGCTTCATAAAATGCGTTAAATAGCTTTCCCTCTTCAATTTTTTTTGAAGAGCCTGAGTAGGATTCATACTAACTCTTTCTTGAATGCTTGGTAGAATTCACATGTGAAGTCATATGATCCTGGACATTTATTTTTTAGGAGATTTTGATGACTGATTGAATCTCTTTATTTGTGATTGGACTGTGGAAGTCATCTATTTCTTCTCTAATCAATGTTGGTTGTCCCAGCTTTTCTAAGAAGTTGTCAATTTCATCTATATTGTCTAGTTTATTAGCGTATAGTTGTTTATAGTATCCTCTCATTATCTCCTTTGGGGTCAGTCCGCTCTCCTATTTCCAATTCTGATTTTATTTATTTGCATCCACTCTCTTTTATTTGTCACCGTAGTTAAAAGTCCGTCAATTTTATTGATGTTCTCAAAGAAACAACTTCTTGTTTTGTTGATTTTTCTTTAATGTATTCACATTCTCAATTTCATTTATTTCTGCTCTAATCTTTGTTATTTCTTTCCTTTTGTTTGCTTTGGGGTTAGTTTCCTGTTCTTTCTCTAATTCCTTGATTTTTTTCTTTCTTCTTTTTTTTAATATAGGCATTTTTTAGGACAATAAATTTCTTTCTCAGTATCATCTTTACTGCATCCCATAAGTTTTTTTAATGTTTTTAAATTATGAAACACAACATATATACTAAAAAGCAATAAATTTCCAAGTACATTTTAACAAGTGGTTATGGAAAAGATTTTAAGGATTGGTATGGGTTACAGTTCCACGATTTTTTGTTTTTTCTTCTAGCTGCTCCAAGACATTGAAGACTGTGCTGGTTTGAAAGGATGTATGTACCCTAGAAACGCCATGTTTTAATCCTAATCCCATTTTGTAAAGGCAGCCATTTCTTCTAATCCTTATTCAGTAATGTATATTTGAAACTGTAATCAGATCATCTCCCTGGAGATGTGATTCAATCAAGAGTGGTTGTTAAACTGGATTAGGTGGAGACATGTTTCCACCCATTCGGGTGGGTCTTGATTAGTTTACTGGAATCTTATAAAAAAGGAGACATTTTAGACAATGAGACAGATTCAGAGAGAGTAGACAATGACATAGCCACGAGAAGCAGAGAGTCCACCAGCCAGAGACCTTTGGAGATGAAGAAGGAAAATGCTTCCCAGGGAACTTCATGAACTAGGAAGCCAGGAGAGAAAGCTAGCAGATGACAGTATGTTCATCATGTGCCTTTCCACTTGAGAGAGAAACCCTGAATTTCTTAGGCCTTCTTGAACCAAGGTATCTTTTCCCTGGATGACTTAGTTTGGACATTTCCATAGACTTGCTTTAAGTCAGACATTTCCAGGGCCTAAAAGTTTCTAACTTGCAACTTATTAAATTTCCCTTTTTAAAAGCCTTCCGTTTCTGGTATATTGCATTCCGGCAGCTAGCAAACTAGAACAAAGACCAACAGACGTATCAGTATAATGATTCAGTAGTCTACTCATTTGTTGAATCCTATCTTCTCTGTTATACTTCTCTTTCTCCTTAAATAACACATATACATAAAATCAATGAATTTCAAAGTACATCACAACAATTAGTTGTAGAACACATTTCAGAGTTTGGTATGGGTTACAATTCCATGATTTTAGGCTTTTATTTCTAGCTGCTCTACGATACTGGAGGCTAAAAGAAATATCAGTATAATGATTTAGCACTCATACTCATTTGTTAAACCCACCCTTCTCTGTATAACTTCACCATCACCTTTGATCTTTCTCCCACTATTAGGAGTATTTGGGCTATGTTCATTCTAACTTTTTCATGTTGGAAGGGGCTGTTGATAATATGGGGTGGGGGATCGAAGTAGCTGCTGTTCTGGAGAGGCTGGACCCTCTGCATTTCAGGACTTATCTGATTCAGGGACCCATCTAGAGGTTGTAGGTTTTAGAAAGTTACCTTAGTACATGGAACCTTTGTAGAGTCTTATATAATGCCCTAAGTATTCTTTAGGGATGTCAGGAAAGGTTTTGGTTGGGGTTTGGCAAGTTATGGTAGGTAGCAATGTTTAACTGAAGCATGCATAAGAGTGACCTCCAGTGTAGCCTCCCCACTCTATTTGAACTCTCTCAGTCATTGATACCTTATCTGTTACACTTCTTTTCCCCCTTTTTGTCAGGATGTCATTGTTAATCCTACAGTGCCAGGGCAAGGCTTATCCCTAGGTGTCATCTCTTACACCCCCAGAGAGACTTTCATCCCTGGATGTCATGTACCATGTAGGTGGGAGGGCAATGGTTTCACTTGCTGACTTGGACTTAGAGAGATAAAGGCTATGTCTGAGCAACAAAAGAGGTCCTCCAGAGGTGACTCTAAGGCATATCTATAGGTAGGCTAAGCTTCTCCACTGCATACATAAGCTTCACAAGAGCAAGCCTCAAGATCAAAGGCTTGGCCTATTGATTTGGGTGTCCCTAATGTTTGTCACAGTATCTAGGGTTTCCCTGGTAGTAAAGTTTAATACTTCCATAATTTCTCTCCCAGATTTTTAAAGTGATTTTGCATATCTGTTCGAACATCCTGAATTAGTTGTTTCAACTCATGTATGTCATTTGAAATGTTGGTTTATTCTTTTGACTGGGCCATATTCGAGTTTCCAAGTATGACTCATGTTTTGCCAGTGTCTAGGCATTTGACTTTCTTATTTAGTTTATTCTGGAGGTCTTTTTCCTTCTTTTACCTAGGGTTTTCTTGTTGGTTGGCTTTATTTTCTATTTCTTCTTTGGGATTCAGTTTAAATTATTCCTGACTTCTAGCATACCTTATGTTTAACTGATCAGAATTTTTCAATTCTTGTTTTTCTGGATGCTCCTATGTGGAACATTTTTTTTCGAGGAGGGCCTCCTCAGATAGGATTGACTCCAGTCAGATTTTCCCAGACGAAGCAGGCCTACATCTCAGGAAGAGGGTGTAATCAATATCAAGTTTCCCTGAGTGTGAGACTTGGGTGGTTGTTAGACTTTCCTATGAATCCTATAGCCTCTGTGCTTTTCTGTCCTGCCCAGCATGTGGCATTTGTCAGCCTGCAGCTTCTCACCAGCGTAAAGTGATGTGGTGCCTTGATTTCAGCAGCCTCTCCCTGCCAGTGGTGTGGTTGAGAAAGAGACTGAGGTTGTAGGCTGGCTTACCTTACTTCGATTTTCTAGCCCCTGGAGACTGAATTCCCTGAAGGAGCGCTGCCTCTTGAGCTGGACACCACCACCCCTTTTCTCAGAGAAGATACACCCTTCAGAGAATTATCCCCTTTCACCTGAGTAGTTTCTTTGTCTTTCAGAAATGCTTTAATTCCTGTTGCATGGGACAGTGCTGAAGACTGAGAATGCTTGCAGTTATATCTTATGAATTATTAAGAGGTAAAAGAAATTACAAAGTAGAAAAAAAAGCCTTTTTAGTGCCAGACCCCAGCTCTCCAGGTTCCCCAATCAAAAGCTAGAGTTAGTACACAGCTCTATGTGTCCTCAGGCTGTATGTGCCCCTTTTCTTGGGGCCCAGCCCCTTTTCAGTGTGTTGTACTGTCCAAATAAAAAACGCTGTACTTTTTTTCCCATCAACTTCACCCACTCTCTGCTGATGAGAAGAGCTAAAAGAAAACTCCTTTTCTGTTAGTGCTTTTCCAGGTTTATTTGTGCTTGGAGCCTGTTTACAGCAGTCTGAATTTGTCAATTAATTCCGTGACTAGAGCTTGGCTGGGATACCTTCCTTGCTCCTGCTAGCATCTGTTTCTTTTTCCCTCAGGAAACCAGCCTGTCTTGCCCAAGGGGTAGGGTGCTGGTCTTCGCAGCTTGGGAGATTTAATTTTATTTGGGATTTCAGTCTTTCCACACATTCCAGGCTGGTGCACAAAGTTGTGTTCATTCATGGAAATGTCCTAAAAGTTTTTCTATACAGTTCCTGGCTATTTATTAGCTGCCCTGGAGGGGAAACAAAATTCTACACCTCACTACACCACCATATGTCCTCCCTTCTATTTCCTCTTGAGTAAGAGTAGGTTGCTGTAATGGCTAAAAGGCATGTGAAAAGATGCTCAACATCCCTGGCTATTAGGGAAATGCAAATCAAAACCACAATGAGATATCATCTCACACCCACCAGAATGGCCATTATCAACAAAACAGAAAATGACAAGTGCTGGAGAGGATGTGGAGAAAGAGGCACACTTATACACTGTTGGTGGGAATGTCAAATGGACAACAGCTCTGGAAGGAAGTTTGGTGGTTCCTCAGGAAGCTAAGTATAGAATTGCCATATGATCTGTCAATACAATTGCTAGGTATCTATTCAGAGGACATAAGGGCAAGGACACAAACAGACATTTGCCCACCAATGTTTACAGAAGCATTATTTACAATTGCCAAGAGATGGAAACAGCCAAAATGTCCATCAACAGTTGAGTGGCTAAACAAGCTGTGCTGTATACATACAATGGAATATTATGCAGCTGTAAGACAGAATAAAGTTATGAAATATGTAACAACATGGATGGACCTTAAGGACATTATGCTCAGTGAGATTAACCAGAAACCAAAGGACAAATACTGTTTGGTCTCACTGATATGAACTAACACTAGTGAATGAACTTGAAGAATTTCAGCTAAGAACAGAAACCATCAGGAAATAGAAATAGGGTAGATATTGGGTAATAGGAGCTGAAGGATACAGATTGTGCAACAGGACTGATTGTAAAAATTCAGAAATGGATAGAACAATACTTACTAACTGTAATACAATAATGTTAGTGCACTAAATGAAGCCGAATGTGAGAATGATAGAGGGAGTAGGGCTCAGGGCACAAATGAAATCAGAAGAAAAGATAGATGATAAAAACTGAGATGGCATAATCTGGGAATGCCTAGATTGTATAATGATGGTGACTAAATGTACAAATTTAAAAATGTTTTTGCATGAGGAAGAACAAAGGAATGTCAATAGTGCACGGTGTTGAAAATAGATGGTAATTCATATTTTAAAACTTAAGCTTATGTGTGAGACTAAAGCAAAAAATCCCTGTTTGGTACAAAATTTATATTTTGATTAGTGCATTTCCTAATATAACTTATGTGGACAGTTTAATTGAACACTGTAAGTACATGGAACCTTTAGTAGGACATGAGATTTTGTAGGTTTATCCAGAGTGATGCCCCGATAAATCCCAGAGTGATTTGAACAGTGAATAGAAAAGTATTTGCAATGTCCTCTTCAGGGAATGGTGAGAAAGGGGGAAAATTCAACTTCCCCATGTGGAGAATTCCTGATATTCTCACAAGCAGTTGGGACAACCAAAGCAATAGGCCGAGCCCTCAATCTTGGTGTTTGTTTATATGAAACATCCCTGCAAAGAACAGTTAAGCTTAATAAAATTAGGCCTAGGAATCACCCCCAGAGAACCTCTTTTGTTGCTCAAATATGGCCTATCTCTCTCAGCCAACATGACAAGCAAACTGACTGCCCTCTCCCTCTCTACATGGGACATGACTCCCAGGGGTGTAAACCTTCCTGGAAGCCTGGGACAGAAATCTTAGAATGAGCTGGGGCTCAGCATCAAGGCATTGAGAAAACCTTCTCAACCAAAAGGGGGAAAAGTGAAATGAGACAAAATAAAGTGTCAATGGCTGAGAGATTTCAGAGTCGAGAGGTTATCCTGGAGGTTATTCTTATGCATTATATAGATATTACCTTTTTAGTTAAGGTATAATGAAGAGGCTGGATGGAAATGCCTGAAAGTGTGGAGCTGTGCTTCAGTAGCCATATTTCTTGAAGATGATTGTATAATGATACAGCTTTCGCAATGTGACTCTGTGATTGTGAAAACCTTGTGTCGAATGCTCCTTTTATCTACCTTGTCAACAAATGTGTAGAACATATGGAATAAAAATGAATAATAAGGGGGAACAAATGTTAAAATAAATTTAGTTAGAAATACTAGTGATCAATGAAAGGGAGGGGTAAAGGGTATGGTATGTATGAATTTTTTTCTTTTTCCTTTTTATTTCTTTTTCTGAATTGATGCAAATGTTCTAAGAAATAATCATGATTATGAATATACAACTATGTGATGATATTGTGAGTTACTGATTATATGCCAAGAATGGAATGATCATACGGTAAGAATGTTCGAGTTTTTATGTTGTGTATGTTTAAAAAATTTTTTAAATTAAAAAAAAATGTAGGCTCTTCTGTTTCTAGGAATTTGTCCATTTCATTTAAGTTGTGTAGTTTCTTGGTGTATAGTTATTCATAGTATCCTTTATGATGTTTTTTATTTCTTCATGGTCCATGGTAACTACCCCCTCTCATTTCTGATTTTGTTTATTTGCATTCTTTGTCTTTTTTCTTTGTCACCCTAGCTAAGGGTCCATCAATTTTATTGATTTTCTCAAAGAACCAACTTTTGGATTTATTCATTCTATTTTTGTTTTGTTATTCAATTCATTGATTTCTGCTTTAATCTTTGTTGTTTTTCTTCTTCTACTTGCTTTCAGGTCAGTCTGGTGTTCTTTCTCAAGTTCCTCCAGATGAGCAGTTAACTCCTCAATTTTTTCTTTTTCTTTTTTTTTCTTTAATATAGGCATTTAGGACAATAACCTTCCCTCTCAGCATAGTGTTTGCTGCATCCCATAAGTTCTGATATGTTGTAGTCTTGCTTTCATTTATCTCCAAATATTTACCTATTTCTCTAGCAATTTCTTGTTTGACCCATTGATTATTGAAGAGTGTGTTATTTAAGCATCATATATTCGTGAAAGTTCTTGTTCTTTGGTGGTTATTGATTCCCAGCTTCATTCCATTATGATCAGAGAAAGTGCTTTGAATAATTTCAATGTCTTTAAATTTATAAAGACTTGTTTTCTGCCCCAGCATATGATACATACTAGAGAGGAATGTATATCCTTGTGTTTTGTGGTGCAATGACCTATATATATATATGTCTGTTAGGTCTAATACATTTATCAAGTTGTTTAACTTCACTGTTTCCTTGTTGATCTTCTGTCTGGTTGTTCTATCTATAGAGGAGGGTGGGGTATTTAAGTCTCCTTCTATTATTTTTGAAACATATATCATTCCCTTCAGAATTGCCAATGTCTGCCTCATGTACTTTGGAGCTCCTTGATTGGGAGCATATGCATTTATGATTGGTATTTCTTCTTGGTGAATTGTCCCTTTAATTAATACATAGAGTCCTTTCCTGTCTCTCCTGACATCTTTACATTTAAAGTCAATTTTGTCTGATATTGATATGGGTACTCCCACTTTCTTTTGGTTACAGCTTGCATGGTCATCTTTTTCCATCCTTTCACTTTCAATCTATTTGTATCCTTGGGTCTAAGATGTGTTTCTTGTAAGCAGCACATAGTTGGATTATATTTCTTAATCCATTCTATCAATCTATCTTTTAATTGGTTTATTTAGTCCATTAACATTCAAATTATTACTGTAAAGGCAATTCTTTTCTTAAATGTTTTTTATTGTAAATATAACATATACACGAAGAAAAGAAAGAAAAAACAATGATTTTCAAAGTACACTTCAACAGGTAGTTACAGAATAGACAATTTTTTGCTATGGGTTACCATTCCACGCTTTCAGATTTTTCCTTCTACCTGCTCCAAAACACTGGACACTAGAAGAAGTACATTTTTTTTTCTTTTTTGTGAAAAATAACATATATACAAAAAAAGCAATAAATTTCAGAGCACATCACAATATTTAGTTGTAAAAGAGATTTCAGAGTTTGGTATGGGTTACAATTCTACAATTTTAAGTTTTACTTCTAGCTGCTCTAACTTTCTCATGTTGGAAGGGGCTGTCAATAATATGGGATAGCAGGATGAACTAGTTGATGTTCTGGAGATGCTGGCCCCTTTGCATTTCAGGACTTATCTGGTCCAGGGACCCATGTGGAGGTTGTAGGTTTCTGGGAAGTTACCCTAGTGCATTGAACCTTTGCCGTATCTTATATGACACCCTAGGTATACTTTAGGATTGGCAGGAATGGTTTAGGTTGGGGTTTGGCAAGTTATGATAGGTAGCATTGTCCAACTGAAGCTTGCATAAGAGTTAAACTCAGTTCTTGAATCTACCATCTCATCCCTTGATTTTTATTTGTAAGATCTATATATTCTTTTCTCTGTCTCACTTTTTATTCTTTAAGTTACCCTTACTGGTACTCTTAAATTCCATTCTCTCTTCTAGATGTCCCTCTTCCATCTTTTTTTTTTTTCCAGCCAATAGAATTCCCTTTAGTATTTCTCGTAGGGCCAGTCTCTCATTGGCAAGTTCTCTCAATCTGTGTTTGTTTGTGAACATTTAAAAATCTCCCTCACTTTTGAAGGACAACTTAGCTGGATAAAAAAATTCTTGCCTGGTAGTCTTTCTCTTTCAGGAAATTAAATAAATCATAACACTGCCTTCTTGGTTTCATGGTTCCTGTTGAGTAGTCCCAAATCAGTCTTATGTGGTTTGCCTTGTATGTGGTAAATTGCTTTTCTCTTGCTCCTTTCAGGATTTTCTGCTCGTCTTCAACATTTGACAGTCTGATTAGTATGCGTCTTTTAGTAGGCCTATTTTGATTTATTATATTTGGGGTTCATCGGATGTCTTTGATATGCATATTTATGTCCCCCATTATATCCTCAACTGGTCTTCCTAGCCCTTTACTCTTCTCTTCGCCTTCTGTGCCACCAATGATTTTTATATTTGTGTACTTTGTGTTGTACATCATTTCTCTGATATTTTTCCCTCTTTCCTGCCGTTTCTTCCTTTGTGTGCTCAAATTCATTTGTCCTGCACTAGTTTGCTTATT
Source organism: Tamandua tetradactyla (assembly GCF_023851605.1). Lineage (NCBI taxonomy): Eukaryota > Metazoa > Chordata > Mammalia > Pilosa > Myrmecophagidae > Tamandua > Tamandua tetradactyla. Next base: position 58,265,470 of record NC_135353.1, on the reverse strand, counting down.
CTTTCTTCTACCTCTTCAAATCTGCTGTTTAGTGTCTCTAGTATATATATATTTTAATTTGTTTATTTATTAATTAAAAAAATTTTAACAAACGAACTAAAACATTAATATGTGATCATTCCGTTCTACATATATAATCAGTAATTCACAATATCATCACTTAGTTGCATATTCATCATTTCTTAGGACATTTGCATCAATTCAGAAAAAGAAATAAAAAGACAACAGAAAAAGAAATAAAATTAAAACAGAAAAAAAAAGATTATACATACCATATCACTTATCCCTCACCTTCATTGATCACTAGCATTTCAAACTAAATTTTATTTTAACATTTGTTCCCCCTATTATTTATTTTTATTCCATATGTTCTACCTGTCTGTTGACAAGGTAGATAAAAGGAGCATCAGACACAAGGTTTTCACAATCATGCAGTCACATTGTGAAAGCTATATCATTATCAATCATCATCAAGAAACATGGCTACTGGAACACATCTCTACATTTTCAGGCAGTTCCCTCCAGCCTCTCCATTGCATCTTGAATAACAAGGTGACATCTACTCAATGCGTAAGAATAACCTCCAGGATAACCTCTCGACTCTGTTTGGAATTGCTCAGCCATTGACTCTAGTATATTTTTAATTTGGTCCTCAGTATCTTTCATCTCTATGAGATCTGCATTTTTTTTCTATTTATTCTTTCAAATGTTTCTTTATGCTTTTCTAATGTCTTCTTGATATCCTTTGCCAACCCACTGAATTTATTTGGAGAGTTGTAGAGACATCTTTGATTAATTTCTCCAAATTCTGTGTCTCCTCTGGTGTTTTAATTTAGTCAACTGGCTTGATCTGCCTGCATCTTCATGTGCTCTGTGATTTTCTGTTCCCTTTGAGGCATTTGATTATCTCAAAATTATTTTGAACATTGATTTCCTCATTCCATTCTCTCTGTCCCAATTTCTCTGCTTTTTCATCCAGGACCTCTTTCTATAGTGTAGAAGATCCTCTCTTGTCACTCGCACCCTGTAATTGCATCCCTAGTTGTTTTTCTGTCTCTTCTCTCATTGTTCCATGGAGCAGGGTGGAGGTCAGCCCATCTTATTCTGTCATCTTCCCGGAAGTCACTGCTGTTTGCTTTTAAGTGACTTTCCTCTACTGTGAAGTCTGTATTCTTTGTCATGGGTCTGTGTAGGTAGCCTAGTGGTCAACTAATGATTGGGGAGAGATGATCTTAAATTCTTTGGATCAATAAGACTCCCATTGTTTGCCAATAGGTTTCTTGTGTATATTTGGGTTCACCTTCAATGTTCCAACAGTTTAAAATGTTTCTTTAGCATTCACTTATTGCTTGTGTAGATTCTCAAAATCAGCCAGTATTGAGAGATTAGGGCCTTCTCAGATCTCTCCTTGACAAGTGCACAGTCTCGCACATGAGCATGACCTTCTATATTCCTAGAAATATTTTGGAGCTTTTCAAAGAATTCTCTATCCCCACCCCATGGACATCTCATTCCCAATATTTTCCTTTTAAAGTTTTAGCTAGCTTATTATTAGCCCCAACTGGTCTCATTGTCTCAGGTAGGTGCATTTATCAAATAATTGCTTCTATTTTTTTTTGAACAAATGTCCTAGGTACAAGGTTTACCTCATTACTTCACTGAATGAGCTTTGAATCAAGTTACATAAAGACAAGCCCTGTTATTGAGGTTTTTCCAAGGAGCTTCTAGTGATCAGCAGTGCCAATTCTCTAGAGACTGGCCTTTATGTGGCCTGCAGACCTATTCTTTCCTCTTCCATGTCTTCCAGGACGCTGTTTTTCATATACTGTGGTTCCAAGACTGCTGGCTTTCAATACTTCTTTGGAGTGGGATAGAACAGAGATAGTAAAAGGGCATGTTTAAACACCATAAAGCTCACTGTTCTTTCCAAGGTGCAGACATTTTCTTGAATAAAAGCTTCTCGGATTGTTTAAGCCTTTGGTTAATTGCCAGTGTTCTAAAAAGTTGATTTTGATCTTTTTGCCACTGTTTCCCTTCCTTTTATGGAGCAGCCAAGTAGCTGTGGTCTTTATTTCTCTATTCTGGAAGTAATTCTTCATCAGTCTTTCTGCGGAGAGGTAATCCTTTTTATTTCTCTCCAAACTCTGATGTCGTAGGGTGTCAAGGGTTATGGGAATGGGGGAAGAGTTGATAGAAAAGCCCTTGAAGAGCAAAAGGAATTGAAAGTGTTCATAGTGATATTTCCATCTCCATCTGGGATTCCATTTACTCAGAGAAGTGAGTATGATGAAAACAACAATCTTGGAGATCCATCAGTAGATGATTAAACATCTTCTAGTAAATCATAGTTTCCTTAACAGAGAGCCGTACTCAATGTCTGAGCCATTTTTAAACGTTTTTTTAATTGTGAAATAAAACATACATACAAAAAAGCAATAAATTTCCAGTAACATTTTAACAAGTAGTTGTAGAACAGATTCTTTTTTTAGAACAGATTTTAAAGTTTGGTAAGGATTACAGTTCCATTATTTTTCGTGTTTTCTTCTAGTTGCTCCAAGACACTGGAGACCAAAAGAAATATCTATATAATGATTCAGCAGTCATGCTCATTTGCTAAATCCTATATTCTCTGTTATAGTCAACCATCTCTTTTTTGTGTGAAAAATAAGAAATATATAAAAAAAGCAATAAATTTCAAAGTACATCGCAACAATAATGCCCACACTCAACAGTCCATCAACACTCTGAATTTTAGATAATTTCATTGTTCCCAAGAGAAAGATAGCCAATAAACACACCTCACAAAATAGAAAATCCAAACCTTCCCCTAACTCTTATCCCCACCCAGACCCCCACCATTATGTTCCCCGGGTATTGCTGTGGTACTGTTGATGCTTTCCTGTTAAACATAGCCCAGAACTATACATGATGCCTGATGAATGCAGGTGGCTGAAGGATGCACTGACAGAGAAGCAGATTGGCGAACGATGGTGTATACTTATAAATGAAGGTTGTGCTACTACCTTCAAAAAGGAACAGAGTCATGAGGCATGCAACGATGTGAATGAACATGTGGGACATTTGGTGAGACAAAATAAGCCAGAAACAAAAGAACAAGAATGATATGGTTACCTTTAGAAGACACTTATAAGAAAATAGGGGCCTAGATTGTAAGCTTTTAGAGCAGACACATTAAGTCCGGAGTGGTGATCATTATTCATGAATTTTGAGAGGCTGTTTTATATATATATAACCTGATATTTAGAGATAAGAATGAAGCCGAACAGGTTGGGGTTAAAGTAATTCAGAACATAGGGGTAAGGAAGACAGTGTCTGTATTTTAGAACCATACATACTCTTTGAGACCAATGGAAGAAAGGTTTATTTGGTCTGGAACTGAAATTTTCTGTAGTGCATAATCTAATTCAACCTATCTGTATAGCTCATTTGAACAACTGAAAAACAGGGAACCCAGAATAAGACAGAGGTCCTTTAATCCTGTATAGATTGTTGTAATGCCTGGAAACATCCTAGAGTATATTAAGCAGATAATCAAAAAGTATTGACAAAGCCCCCTGAGGGATGGGAGAAAGAATATGGAACTATTAAACCTTACCATCAGGGAATGCCTTGATACTGTTTCAAACTTTAGGGACACCCAAATCAATAGGCCATGCCCTCAATCATGAGGCTTGCTCTTGCGAAACTTATGTAGATCAACATAGAAGCTTAGACTACCTATAGGCATGCCTAAGAGTTACTTCTGGAGGACCTCTTTCATTGCTTAGATGTGGCCTCAGTCTTTTGAAGCCCAACTCTGCAAGTGAAATCATTGCCATCCCCCCTATGTGGGACATGACATCCAGGGGTGAAAGTCTCCTGGTGATGTGGGAGGTGACTCCCAGGGACCGTGGGATCAACAATTTCATCCTGACCAAAAGGGGGGAAAGAAGTGTAATTAATCAAGTATGAGGGGCAGAGAGAGTTCAAAGAGAGTTGAGAGGCTACTATGGAGGGTGCTCTTACACAAACTTCGGCTAGACTTTGCTACCTAGCATAACTTACCAACCCCCAACCAAGACCACTCCAGCCAATTCTAAAGAACACCTAGGGCAATATATAAGATTCCACGGTTCCATGTACTAGAGTAACTTTCCAGAAGCCTACAACCTCCAGATGGGTCCCTGGTACAGATAACTCCTGAAACCTAGCCCAGCTTCTCCAGAACATCAGAGAGTTCCATCTCCTACTCCATATTAGTGACAGACCCTTCCAATATTAAAAATTAATAATTTCCATAGCCCAAACACCCCTAAAGAGAGGGATGGAAAGATCAAAGGTGATGGTGGAGTTATACAGAGAAGATAGGATTTAACAAATGAATATGAAGGCTGAATCATTAAATTGATATCTCTTTTAGTCTCCAGTATTTTAGAGCAGCTAAAAGTAAAAGCCTAAAATCGTGACATTGTAACCCATGTCAAACTCTGAAATATGTTCTAAAACTAATTGTGGTGCTGTGCTTTGAAATTTATAGCTTTTTTAGTATATATGTTTTTTCTCCAAAAAAAAGGAAATAAGTCTATTGTGATTATGAAAAAATATTTAAGCCCTCTAGCCTCCTATATTCTAGAGAAGCTAGAAGGAAAAATATGAGAGGATCCTGTGGTAGCCCATGACAAACTCTGGCATCTGTCCTGTAACTACTTGTTGAACAGTACTTTGAAAACCATTGCTTTTTAATTTATTGCTTTTTTATTTCTTTGCTTCGTATATATGTTATACTATACAATAAAAAAGTTTAAAAACAAACAAACAAAAAACATAGCTCAGATCATGCAATACCATTTTCCCCCCTTTAACTCAAAATTATTCACTCTTTACACAAGATTCAGTGTCTGGGTCTTTAATTATATCCCCATGTGTTCATTCTGATCATCCCTCAGTTCAGCAAACAAAATGGATATCAGGAAGGAAGGACATCACCAATATATTCCTGCCTGAGATGCAAAACCCACATTTTATCACGAGGAAACCATCAGACAGTTAAGATTATGGAATTTCTAGCAAGACAATATGACTTAACTTTTAAAAAATATCAGTGAATTTAAAGAAAAAAAAGGCAAGGTGCAACTATTCTTATAGCTTAAAGGAGACTTAAATGCCATGACAATCAAATGCAATGGATGGTGGTTGATTATTGGTAAAGGACATGTTGGGTACCATAAGGCAAACCCAAATCTGGGCTCTAGAACTCATTATTACATCAATGTTAAACTCTTCTTTGGTGTAATAAAGGTATTGTGATTGTATAGTAGAATATATGCTGTAGTATTTTCAGTGAAATGTCATGATGTCTGCAACTTAGCTTCAAATATTTCAGAAAAGTAAAACATATATATGTGTGTATATATATATATATATATATATATATATAGAGAGAGAGAGAGAGAGAGAGAGAGAGAGAGAGAGAGACAGCAATAGACTACAAATGGATCAAAATGTTAACAATTGTTGTACCTAGTTGTGCTGGTTTGAAAGGGTGTATGTCCCCTAGAAAAGCCATGTTTTAATCAAAATCCCATTTTGTAAAGGCAGAATAATCCCTATTCAATACTGTATGTTTGAATCTGTAATTAGATCATCTCCCTGGAGATGTAACCCAATCAAGAGTGGTAGTTAAACTGGATTAGGTGACATGTCTCCACCCATTTGGGTGGGTCTTTATAAGTTTCTGGAGTCCTTTGAAAGAGGAAACATTTTGGAGAATGAAGGAGATTCAGAGAAAGCAGAGCAGAATGGCATAGCCATGAGAAGCAGAGTCCACCAGCCAGTGACCTTTGAAGATGTAGAAGGAACATGCCTCCCGGGGAGCTTCATGAAACAGGAAGCCAGGAGAAAAAGCTAGCAGATGATGCCGTGTTCACCATGTGCCCTTCCAGATGAGAGAGGAACCCTGACCGTGTTCACCATGTGTCTTTCCAGATGAGAGAGAAACTCTGAACTTCAGCAGCCTTCTTGCACCAAGGTATCTTTCCCTGGATGCCTTAGATTGGACATTTCTATAGACTTGTTTTAATTGGGACATTTTCTCGGCCTTAGAACTGTTAACTAGTAACTTATTAAATTCCCCTTTTTAAAAGCCATTCTGTTTCTGGTATATTGCATTCCGGCAGTTAGCAAACTAGAACACTAGTTAAAGGATATGTAGGTGTTTGATGTACTATTCTTTCAACATTTCTGTGAGAATTATTTCAAAATAACAACATTGGGAAAAAGAAAAAAAAATAAGTTGAATATAAAAGGGACGATGAAGAGGCACTTGGTGACTATAACTAGGTTCTTTAAATGTCTTAAAGTCGCATAAGCATTTTGACCGATAGAGATTAGCCTTATACAATTACAGGTCTGTTATATACAGTTGAGAGGCTCAAATACAATGGCCTCCATTTACTACTTGTAGTCTCTTCCTGTGCAATGCACCTACCAGAGCTTTAACTTGACCCGTTTTACTAAGTCCATTTTAATTAGCTTCTTGTGTTTTGTACATGTTAATGCATTTACTGTGAGATATATGTGTATTTTAGTGTATCAGAAATGGAAGAATTTGCTCATTTTATAGCCAGAAAATAGTATCTTATGGGTTGTCAGATATTAGATTGCTAAAAATATTAACATTTTTGTTAAAATATGACATTTTTATTATATATCATTTTATGATATAACATATTTGGCTTATAACTTGGGGTTCAAAAAATTGAATGACCATGACATACTAAAACTCTATCCATTCATATCTACTTATTGATACTAACAAGATTTCTTAGTACTCACTTTTTTAAAAATGAAAACTCAGAATATAATTGATACTGAATCCTGTTCCTGAATTTTACTCAATAGTCATCCATGTATAAAATAAAACTTGGAGAAAAGCTCCATTCTCATCTTTTAGACATGCATTTGCAATAAAAGTGCAATTTTATGTTTAATAATTATTTGTCAAAATAAGTGTTATATTTGCATTCTTTTGAACAATTGTGCATTACAAGTAACTGAATGATAATTCAGAAAATGTTTTAATATTTATTACCTTATGGTCACAGGAAATAAAAATTAAATTTCAGTGTATACTTTGTTATGAAGAAGTATGATAGGTTTATCAATAAATTTAAAAGAAAATTAAGCCAAAAAATTATATTACATTAGTATAAAGTTCTGTGGGAAATGTTAATATCCCAGAAATTACATCTTTTGCAATTGTTTAAACGTATGATGAAAAACACTGCTGTAAGCAATTTAGGATGAGGAGAATAGGAGGTAAGGGTTGTATAAAATAGTGAGAAACAGGATGTCAGAGCATGGCTTTCTGGAATCAAATAGACCAGGTTTTGAAATACTGCTCTGCTCTTTACTAGCTGTGGACCTCAGACAAGCCAAATCTCTGAGTTATGGTTTCCTCAACTGGAAAAACTGAGCAAGTTGTATTGTTGTAGAAGTCAATGTAAAATGCCTACACTACTACCCAGTATGTAATAAGAGTTATAAAATTGTTGCTTCCTTCCCTTAAATACCAGAAGCAAACCCTGAATTTTTATTTTACACTTCAATGGCTCAGAAAAGCCGATTTACCATCCTTTTGTTTCTCCAATACAGCCCTTGAGTTGAAGTATATATTGAATAGTAGTTCATCAAGTGAACTGAGCTGCATTTACAAACAGCAAATTCCATCTCTAAAAGTGTTCAAAAAGGGAAAATGATGATAAAGTTCCCATGGGTTACTCAGCTATTTTTTAAATTAGCTTCTTGGCCAGATGCCTTTGCATCTGGAAATGCCCCCCTTTTTTTAACCTCTGTGTGTGTGTTTTAAACAATAAAAAGTTACGTACTTTTAAAAAATAGTTAACTAAAGGTTTAGGGAGGAAAAAGGTTTTGATTTGGCAAAGAACAGAAATCAGCCAAACTAGAAACCATTTGTGACTGTCCACACAATACTTGTTAACTGTTGTTTTGGTTTGCTAAAGCTGCTGGAATACAATATACCAGAAATGGCTCTTATAAAGCGAATTTATTAAGTTACATGTTTTCAGTTCTAAGCCCATAAAAATGTCCAAATTAAGGCACCAGCAAGAGATTACCTTCACTCAAGAAAGACTGATGTTGTCCAGAACATCTCTGTTAGCTGGGAAGGCATGTGGTTGGCATCTGTTGGTCCCTTGCATTGCTTTCAGCCTCTGTTTCTGGTGGGGGTTCCTCATTTGGCTTCTCTGGGGCTGGGTTTTATCCCTTGTTTTCCCTTGGCTCTCTCCAGGTTCTGCCTTGCTTAGCATCTCATGAGAAGGCACATGGTGATGTCTGCTGGGGTCTGCCAATGTCTACGCATCTGCTCTCTCTGTTGGCACTCCAAGCATCTCCAAACATCCACGTCTTTGTCAGCTCTGAAGTAACTGTTCTCAAAGCGTCTGCATCTGAGGTTTCTCCAAAATATTTCCCCTTTTAAAGGGCTCTAGTAAACTAATCAAGACCTACTTTGAATGGATGGAGTCACATTCCGTCTAATATAATCAAAGTTTCCCAGCCTAAACAATAGGTCTGACCCCACAAGATTGGGTCAGGATTAAAAGATGGCTTTTCTGGGGGTACATAATAGTTTCAAACTGGCACAACTGATATTATTAGTGGCAGAAATTTTGACCAGAGAGTTTTTTTTAGTTTGGTAGGCTTTCTGTTGACCTTAATTGCATCTACTCCACTCAGGTGAGGATATGATTTTGGGTAAGTTCAATGACTCTCATTGCTACTCTTCCATTTCCCTAGTGCCCAGGTGACCTCAGGTTAGTAACTACTGTATAATAAGTTATCAGCAAAGTTATTGTAAATAATGCTCTCAGCAGTATTTTCCATTCATTTATTGTGTATCAATTCAACATTCATCTATCCATTCATTCTTTGATTCATGTGTTGAGCAACTAACCATATTCCAAGAAGTGTACTAGGTGTTGAGTATAGAGAGATGACAGTGCAGTGGCAGCGGTGGGAATACCATGCAGAAAAGAAGACACAGAATATAGAGGTAGAACTTGAGTCCCCAAAGAGCAAAGAAAAGGCCATCTGGTGGGACTAGTTAAATACTAATCTGTTCAGTGATGAGAAAGGTATGTATATATACATTATTCATTCATTTAGCCAACAAATATTTATTGACTACCAATGAGATGTTAGGTGTTAATGATATGCTAGTGCATAAAAATAGATAAGATAATTTGATATGCAGAAATCAGTTTTTATTTTCAATGATTTATCTGATATAATTTGAATTGCAATATTATGTATGTAACTTTTATGGACATATTTATCTAAAACTTCCCTAAATTTACGATGCCCAAGAGGACTTCATTGATCTGCATGGGGCTAGCCTTGCACCAAATCAGACACCAACTTTTTCTTGCTTATTTTCAAAGTTTGCTGGAGATGCCTTCTCCTACTCCCTGGCCTACCATCTCTACCCAACTATGACTTTTGAACCTTCTCCCAGATTAGCCCATGGTTGGATGGCTTTGTTTAAGACATAAACTACATGACCATATATGGTGGTTCTACCTCTTCCCCATGTTCTAAAATTTTCAGGACTTTTGTGCTCCCATAATATGCACTTAATGATACATAACCTTACAGTTGTGTTCTACTTCATTGTGTGCCATGCATTACCTTTCAGGTTGTCAGCTCCTATAGAGCAGACCAAGGTATCTATTTATTTTAGCTCCTTTCACAGTGTCAGAGTAATGTACTGTGAATGTAAAGCATACACTTAAATGTTGTTGACTTGCTCAGATTCTGAACACGTGGCCACAGCTAGGTTAAATGAACACGTCTGTTAAATTTCACGTTTCTCAACCAATCCAAGCTCAAGGTTATTTTCCTTGCAATCAAACTACAAGACCAATTTCTTTCCAGTTTTGGAAAAAGTCTTATATACTCTCTCAGATCTCCTGCTAGCGACCATCTTGCCATAGCAAAATGAAAAATTTTATAATATAATGCAAAGGGAGAGTGGCAGGCACAGACACACCAAGAACAGAGCTAACAATAACCCTGAAGGAGAAAGGCACTCCTAGGTATCTTGGGCCCGATGGCAGGCTGGCTCAGGGATGCTGGATAAGGGGACATATTGGCATCGTTCACATTAACTAGTAGCTGCTTATTTCATTCAGGCATATGAGCAGATCTGTTTCCCTATGATGGGAAAGCAACATAAATTGATGGTATGTGTACTCCAAAAAGAGAGGAGAGAATCCATTTCCCCTGGCATCTCATAGGAAGTCTACCTCACTTGGACTGCTTTCTTCTCTGGCTATAATTCACGGCATGCTGCTCAAATATTGGTGTGCATAAGAATCACACGGAGCATCTGTGAAAAATGCAGATTTCTGAGCCCTGCCAGAAGTTAATAAATTGTATTATAAGTTTTACCTCAGGGATAAAGAAATTAAAATTTTATAAATGTAAGCATTTGAAATGTATCATAATTTTGTTACTCCATTTTGGTTTTGTTTCATTAAAAAATATATAGGACTCTCTATATAAAAAATACATAAGTTGAGGTAGTCTGAGCTTCCCTCAACCTCTTGGTGGCCCTGAAGCAGAGGAAGCCCCTTCAACGCATATTATCACATCCTTCTATGCCCCCCCACAACAACTTACTACATATGTGCAGTGTAGTTAGGGATATGCCCAATAGATCCCTCCAACAAGCCAGCCTTTGGGTTTAAGATTCCTGGGAAACTATCCATCTTGGGATAGAAAGAAGGGTTGGTGACTATTTGGAGAGACATTGGCTCCCCTACCAGAGGAGAGGAGGATTAGTGAATATTCTGTTTCGTGACAGGGAAATAAACATGTGTAGTAATGTTCTCTCTCAGATCTCCTGCCAGCAACCATCTTTCTCTAGCAAATCGAAAAATTTTATAATATAATGCAAAGGGAGAGTGGCAGGCACAACAGATATAGCAAGAGCAAGGCTAACAATAAACTTTAAGGAGAAACAATGGAGTTAATTATCGTTACCTCTCTGATTCCAAGGATGTGACAGGAAAAATAACAAATTTGTAAGAGCAGTGGACACTCAGGATTCCCTTCCCCATGATCCACTTTTGACCCACACTTAGGCCTTCAAAGAAGTCATTTGATTTCTGAGTCAATAAAATTTGGGCGGTTTTTACCTCACCATTTCTTGTGAAATCAATCAGTTGTTTTGCAGTGCTTTTTCACTCCTTCATTAGCTCCTTCTAGTCATCTTTCAAGTTTCAAACTTTCTCCTCTTTTTGTCTTCCCTGTCCTACCACAAGGTGAGTAGTGGGATGGGGTAGGGAGAATGGAAAAAGAAGGGTCAAGGGAGTTGGAGACTGGAGATTTTAAAAAGTCATGTATTCCCGGGAGACACTACCCCTGTCCATTGCTATGTAAGGAAGGTGGGGTTTCAATGAAGTAGGGCATAGTATGGTTAAGTTTTGATTGAAGGATAGGACAGTTATGAGGTTGGGAGCAGGAGACCCTAAGGTCAGAAGTAATGGCACCATAGAAGCCTCTGGGTAACACAACATATGGATATCATAATTGAGACTTGGAAATAAACTGTATTACTTTTTCCAGGCCTCCAGTTTATTATTGCAAAAATTAGTCTTTGTGATATCTCAGACAGTATTCCAATGAAATGAGCCCTAAAAATTGGACTCCCAGGCCTAATGAGCTCACAAGGTAGAAAAACTGTCCTCCTTAAACCCTTAGAAGGGGTGCTTGCTAACAAGGGATGGTGACTATCTTAGGGTTTTCTGGAGCTATTGCCTTCTCTACATAAGTACTTTTTGGTTAGTTACAGGCATGGCAGATGAGAAAATAAAACGTCAAGTATTTTATTATATGCCTGCCCATGGGGAAGGGATGTTTGACAGACAATACTTCAGATTTGTATAGAGTTTTACACTTTTCCAGGAGCTTTCACATACTTTCTTTCATTTGATTCCAAAAGTTGGCAGGGGCACTGATTGTTATCTTTATTGTATAGATGGGGCAACTAAGGTCTGGAGAGTGAAATTACTTATCCATGGTCACATACAGTTAGTGGTAAAGCAGATCTAGAACCCAAATCTTCTGACACTTGTTTCCATGCAAATCTGCCATGTGCTTGTTTCACATGTTATCTATGGGGAAAATGCTAGCACAGGGGTATTTCTCACAGGATTCTGTGGGCTAGAAAGCTCAGCCTCTCTTTACCATCATGCTACGCTATGCCACTCCCCATCAGATGTCCTCAGTAGCCAGATCTTTTTTGGTCTTGTTTCCGAAATGGTTGTGCCTGGTCCTCACTCTCCTGCCAATCCTTATGTGCCTTTGTAGGATCCTTCTGATACCCACTGAATAAATGCTGCTATGCCTTTTCCCACATCCCCAATTAAATTGCAACTCAAGGTTTTGCTCCTCTAAAAATCTTCCCGGAGAGTTTGGACACATAAAGCCTGGGAAAGGGGGGAAGGATTTGGGAAAAGTATTTTCCTTTTTAATTTTAATTGCTTTACTTTTCCTAGAAGGAAAATAGAGCTGGCTCATTTTCATTTGTCAGTTCCTAGCACAAATATCACTTTCTCAGAGAGACCTTCCTTGGGCAAACAATTTAATATAGGCTTTTCAGTTTTGCTCTCTCACAGCATTCTATTCTGTTCCTTCCTGTCAATTATCACAAATATATAATTTTAATGGGTTTTTTTCCGTTTGCTTATTCTTATGCTCCTCCACTATATGGTAAGCCCATTGGGGCTATGAATTTTGTTTACTATTATATTCCTAGAGTCTGATGCACAGTGTGGATTCAGTAACTTTTTGTAGAAGGAATAAGTTGAAGATTCAAAGGCAGATATGTAAAGAGGCATGCCTAATATCTCCTACCATTTTTCAAGTATTATCATCTTATTTAATCTTCACACCAGCCCGGTGAGGTAGGTTCTGTTATTATGGGTAAGGAAACAGGCTCACAAAAGTGAGTCAACTTATCTAGGGACACAAACCTAGAAACTAGCAGGCCAGACTTCAAGTCTGGATCAGGCTGATCCTAGAGCTCAAACTCTAACTCACTGAGGTATACTGTCTCCTTGGAAGCCATTGTGCATTGGGTGGAACTGTATAATAAGCAGAATGCTTACACTTATGTGTCAGAAGGCACCTTTAAAAGGTACAGAATCAGAGTCTGATCAGGGCTTTGGGACAAGCATATATTCTGAGGTTTTGACGAACATATCACTCAGTCAGGCCTCTGACTTCCCAGGTTTCTCTCTTGCTCACGTTTTCTTCAGCTTTTTCTGCTTCAGAAGTGACCTTTGCAGGCCTCCCGCATTCAGCTGTTCAAGTTACACAATGCACAATTCCTGGAGCACCATCCACAACGTATGTGGTAGTCCTGTTTGTGTGAAACTGAGCCCCATTAACTGCTTGTCACCTTTTCTGGGGGTCTCCAGAAATATAAATTGAGACCTTGAGGCAAGGAGGCATGGGTCGTTCTTCCTTGCATTTTAATTTGAGTAAAGGGGGAACCATATCCTTTGGGAAGTCAGCAGGAATCAGAAGGGGTGAGAATGGTGGTTTACTGAGCTCGACCTGCAGTTTTAAGAAATAACAGGACTAAAACAAGCTGGACTTGCATTTCTGAAGCTAGGCAGAAGAGAAACATATGTTTTATCACTTGGCATATGGGAAAATCTACAGTTCTTTCTCTACTGAGATTGTTACTGGTCTTGTATACTTGGATAGTCATAACCAGTCTTCAAACTTCTTGCCTCGCTTATCAAGGACATTAAACCTACTGGCCAGACTTTTGTCTTTAAAGTAGCCTCAGAAGTCACTGGACCTGAGATCATTCTGGTCTAATTCCTGGCATAGCAGACTCTCAAGTTCTTGTAGAAAGAATGAATGAATGAACAAACAAACTTGCCATGTGTCACCAGAGAATTCTCTTAACCTTTGGACGCCCTGTTTCCTCAGCCTGAACGTGGAGGTAATAGTGCTTTTCACAGAGTTCTTGTAAGGGTCACATGAGACAATATATGCAAATATGCTTTGGCATGTATAAAGCACTGCAGACACTATAGTTAGGATATCCCCATCTATGCAGATTTTCTTTCAATTAGAAAATGTCCCTAACCAGTGCCATAGGAATGTTTGATCTCCAAATACTAAACACTTGCAGGAGATAAAAGTCCACATTATGTTTTTTTTTTTTTTTTCCAAACGTAAGTTGACAACTATAGATGAGAGATTTTAAGCTTCTATCAATCAGTGAAAACGTATTTACCAAGTACCTACATTGTGGCCATCATTTTACAAGGTACCATAAGGAATATAAAGAAAAACTAAAGCAGAGCCCCTGCATTCACAGAGCTTCAGTCTACAAAGGCAGAAAAGAGATGTATTTTAAAAAAACAAAACTGCGTAAGCCAAACTTGACCTGACAGTTATTTTTTAATATGGCCCACAAGCTAAGAATGGGTTTTACATTATTAACTGGCTGAAAAATAAAAAGAAAAAAATACTTCATGACATGTGAAAATCATATGAATTGCAAATTTCAGTGTCCACAAATAATGTCCTATTGGCACATCACCCTACCCATTCTCTAAGTATTGTCTATGGCTACTTTAATGTTACACCAACAGAGTTGAGTAGTTGTGGCAGAGACCTAGCCCACAAAATCCTAAAATATTCACTATCTACTCCTTTACAAAAAAAGTTTGTTGCCAAATCCTGAATTAGATGATAATAAGTTTAGGTTTGGTCAGCTTTGTCAGTCTCTGTCTTCACATTTAAAAATACTCTGGGAAGTTGTATGCATTACATACTCATTAATTTGCTCATTTATTCAGTGAATATTAAGTGGCAGCCTACTATGTGCTGGAGAGTGTATCCTGGTTAAGGATGGAGGGACGTCAGCACAAAATATCTGAGTCGGTTAGTTCGTCTGCATAAAATGTATGAAATAAGGTTTTAAAAGAAAAACCCGGTGGCATAACCTCCTAACGGATCCTTCAAGTGAGGGAAACCTCTCTTCTTTAGGGCTAGACCAATGGAAGCTGTGATGGGATCAGTTGAGAGGCTTCTAATCCCAGCAGTCCAAACCTTCTGTCATAATTGGTGTTGATTTCCTATTGAATGAGGAGTCCTACAATACTTTATTTTCCCTCACTATGGGAGATTCCTAGGGAAGGACTCTGAGATAAATACATTTCATATTATGTCTTTGTGATTAGTTCACAATTTTACAGATCCAGGCATTTCTCAAATACCCAGGAGAACTTTGGAAAGAGTATAGAGGAAAAAACAAAATCCTGACATGATCCTGAGAAAGGGTGGAAAAAGAGAAACACATTTTTTTTTTCCATTTTTACTTAGAGTTCTCTGATTTCCCTCTTTTGAACAAGAGCAGATTTATCTTGACAGCCGAGATAATATAGTCTGTTTTCAGATCTCAAATAAAAGCCAGGGTAATACAGTGGGCTGTGACCTCTAATGTTCCTTCTGGGTATTGTGACTTCTGTCTTGTAGCTAAAGGACACTTCCTGGCCCAAGCTGTCTCTCACACTGAGCTGGGCTAAGGCCCAGGGCTCCAGTGAACACAGGAAGAGAGGCTTTATTAACATTAATAACTCAGACTCATGTTTAGTTTTTAAACCTCCAGCTGCTTAGGATTTAAAGGGCACTTATCTTTCCAGTCAACTGATTCCTGGCACCCAGAACAAGGATAATGGGGATATGACAGAAACCAAGATGAATCCCACTCCCTCCAAATGAAAATATTCTCATTCCCCAATGATGACCTTTGGACCATGGAAGTTCAGTTTTTCCACAAGAGGAATTTGTAGATTTTGAAGAGAACATTCAGAGATTAAGCCTTAGGAAGGTCATGCCTGAATCCTCTCTAAAATCTTTTGAAATATTAAAAGTCGTTTTTATCTCCAGAATGTCCATTGATAGTTTTTAACTTTATGTAGGAGATAAGGTACTTCTGGCTTGGGGACTGTTGCACATTCCTGATGTGCAGTGGGAGACATTGGGAATGGGCATAGGGGAACTCTACTATCTTTGTAATTTTTCTTAAACTATTCTAAAATAAAATGTTAATTTTTAAAAATAAAAAAGGTGTCATTTTTGACTCTTCTCTTTCACTCACACCCCAAATCTGATCCATCAACAAAGTAGGTATATCTTTAAAATATATCCAGAATAGAACTATTTTTCATTGTGGTCAACCTGACTACCCTTGTCTAAGCCACTATTAGCTCTTTTTTCCGATTAATGCAATGGTCTCATAATTGGTCTCTCTGTTTTTGCTCCTGCCCCCTTTCAGTTGATTTTCAATCAGCACACACAGTGATATTAAAATGCAAGTTAGTTCAGGTCAGTCCTCTGCTCAAAATCGTCCCATGGTTCCCCAGTTCACATACCATAGTAGCCAAGGCCCTTACAATGGAAAGCACTACACGATCTGTCTCTCACCTTCTCAGTTTGCAAGCTGCCAAAATGCAATATACCAGAAACAGAATGGTTTTTAAAAAAGGGAATTTATTAAGTTGCAAGTTTACAGTTCTAAACCTATGATAATGTCCAAACTAAAGCAAGGCTATAGAAATGTCCAATCTAAGGCATCCAGGGAAAGATAACTTGGTTCAAGAAGGCCGATGACATTCAGGGTTTCTCTCAGCTGGAAAGGCACGTGGGGATGTCTACTAGCTTTCTCTCCTGGCTTCTTGTTTCATGAAGCTCCCCCGGGGATGTTTTCTTTCTTCACCTCAAAAGGTCTCTAGCTACGTGGGCTCTGAAGCTTTTTCCAAAACGGTTCCTTCTTAAGGAGCTCCAGTAAGCAACCCCCACCTTGAATGAGTGGACACATCTCCATGGAAATCATCTAATCAAAAGTTTACCATCCACAATTGGGGGAGTCACATCTCCATGGGGACAATCAAAAGGCTCCCACCCAGGAATACTGAATGAGGATTAAAGGACATGGCTTTTCTGGCGTCCATAACAGATTGAAACCAGCACCAATTCCCTTTACCTCTCTGACCCCATCCCCTACTTCTCTCTGCTTTGTTTACTCCCCTCCAGGAACACTGGCCTTTACACAGCTGAAATCAAGTTGTTGGCACAGCTGAGCTCTCATCTGGAGGTTTTGGGAAGAACTTACTTCCAAATCATTTACATTGTTGGAAGAATTCGTTTTCCTGTGATTTATGACTGAAGCCCCCACTTCCTTGTAGGCTGTCAGCCGGGGCCAGCTCTCATCTCCCAGTGGTTGCCTGCATTCCTTACTACACGGCCCTCTGCATTAACCAACTAGCAATGGTATGTCAAATCCTTCTTGGGCTTTGAAGCTCATCCTCTTCTGCTACAAGCTGGAGAAAACTCTAAATTTAAAGAACTCATGTGATTATATAAGGTCCACCTTGATAATCTGATTGGTAAACTTAATTACATCTGCAAAATCCCTGTGCCATGTAATGTAATGTAATCACAAGCAGGATACCTCATCATATTTGCCACCAAGGATAGATGGAAAATCCTAGGGAGCATTTTAGGATTCTGCCTACCACAATGTTATTCAGATTGGGTAAGAAAGTGAGCAGTCAGAAGTATGCCAGCTATAGTGCAGAAGCAAGGTCCCAGATTACCTGCTGCTCCAGGTGTTACCCATTTACTTGCTGACTTATGGGGAGGTCTGGGAACCCCAGAGAAAACAGTTGGCGTGGCAATTACTTACTAACTAGTATGGAAATATTTCAATATTTTAATGATTGGTTGGCCATATCAGTGCATAGCTGTTGATTAGCAGCCCCAGTTACAGGGCTGAAAATATAATAAAATCATGGTGTCCATGTGTGAAGTACTGCCTTTTCCTGTGTACTTAAAGAGTCTGAGGCTGGTCCTAGATAACTGGGATTGGGTGGGGAGACCACTAGCCCTTCATGGCATTTGATGGGGTGCAGTGGCCCTTTACACATCCACCAGTAGAGCTTTTCTAACTCCAACCTTTCTTATTCTCTTATTTTGTATGGCTGTTTTCTGCGGAAGAATAGTCTATCCATCATTTGAGACTCCAAATGCTGCTGTCCCAAAGGACACAACCAATCCTACGTATCTGGGCTCTCCTCAGGCATCCAGCAGATGTAGCTTAGCAAGACAAGTGCTGGTTACTTGCTCTCAGTGCTATCAGGAACGCACCATAGCAGCAAAGAAACCAAGGGCTCTTATTAACTAGCTGAATGAAACTATGATTTCTGTGAGAACCAACTTCAGGCAACAGAGAGTCCCCTTGTGGGTGGAGTAGGGAGTAGAGATCGGGCCTAAGCTAAATAAACTTTGTGGGACTTCTCTGTCTCTCCTAACTAGTAATTTTCTACAGGTGAGTCTGATTAAAATGGTATCAAGGGCAGACTTACTTGATGGAACTGGGAGCAGCAGTGGGAAGGTGGAGGTGTTAAGTGTCACAAAAAGGTAATAAGCAGCTTGAGGGAAATATAAGGATAAAAGGAGAAGTACACTGTTGCTAATTGTAAATAAGAACAATATTATAGAATACTGCCAGCTTCACTTGCTGATGCTGATTGGGACCACAAAGCACAGCTGGGAATAATCTGTTCCACCATTTCTGGAGGATAACTTTATACATTACTAAAGTGGAGCCTCTTCTGGCACATAAATACAAATTGCTACACAGCCATATATCCATACCACAATCAGTGCTCCATCTGGCACAGACCATTGAGAAAGCTCAACCCTTCAAGGCATTGGTGTTACCTGGTGTTCTTGAGCCCTCTCTTAGAATGGATACTTAATAGATTCACAGTGAAACATATTGACAACCGATTCTCTCCTTAGATTGAGTCAGCCTGCAATACACCTTTGTGAAGTAGGAGAAATTTGTATTCAGCGGCTCTCCTTTCCGTAATCTTTCCCCCCATATCAGGGCCCTTCTATATGCTGCATTCATCACTGAAGTGGAGATACCGCAAATAGAATCAAGCTACTTGCTGAGCTTTACCACATAAACAGGTGCAGATATTTTAGAATCTGGCTGCCCAATATCAGGATCCCAGTGGATCCATCTCCAAATGGTAAAGACATTCTCAGGGGATCCCAAAACAGCGTATTGCACTGAGAATGGTTGACTACAGCTCCTGCTGTTTGAAATGGCATCATTCCCATTCAGGTCATCTCCCCGGGGTCCCCTCCGAAGCCAAGGTGTTTTCTTCAGGTTGAGCAGGAGGTGGCATCAAACAAAACCTACTGCTAGCAAGTGGTGACGTGAGGACTAGAGCTGATGATTTTCACCCTTCCTAGTAAATATCACCGAGCTCAGTGAGAAACACCACAGCCCTGCGTTTGCTGACAAGAAATTTTCTTCCTTTTTCACCGTCACTAGGAGCAATCAGCTAGCAGACGCCCAGAGAGAAAATGACAAATGCCTCAGCATGAGTATTGATTGCCATCTTTGGCAGGAGTGGGGGGTAGGATGCCATGGATAGGGAGAATGAAACTGAACTTGTACTCCATTTCCAAAGCAACATATCAGCAAAATTTCAGAGCTAAAATTACAAGTAAGCTTGTAAGCCTACTCTATTCATCTATAGATACCCAAACTCACAGGATATCAGGGCTGGCAGGGACATTAAGGACTATTGAGTCCAACCCCCTCACTCTTTGGATGAAGAAACTAAACCCAAATCAGGACTTATAGTCCCTGGTCTTCTAACGCCTCCTATTTTTCACAATTATCCTCTCTTTTCTTCCTTATCTAAGAATTTAGGGTGTAAACCATCCTAGTAGATAATTTTCTACCCGAAGTTTTTTCACTCTCCAATGAAAGAGATTCTACAAACCTACCCAGGAAAATATATGTCACTGCCATTTATGGGTAGGAACTTCTTCCAGATAGATAATTCACAAGTCCCCTGCTACATTAGCGTAATGCCCTGATACATCCCAGAGTATACTGGACAGAAAAAAGTATTAGCATGTTCTAAGAAATGATCATAATGATGAATATACAGCTATGTGATGATATTGTGGGTTATTGATTATATATCAAGAATGGAATTATCATATGGCAAGAATGTTTATGATTGTATGTTGCCATGTTTAATAAATAAATAAATAAGTAAATGTTAAAAAAAAATTAGCAAAGTCCTCTAGAAGGACTAGGGAAAAATGTGGAAATATTAAACTCCTCCACCTGCGAAATTCCTGATATTCTTGCAAGCACTGGGGACTACCAATTTAATAGGCCAAGCCCTTGATTTTGAGGCTGGCCCTTATGAAACCTAGCCCTGCAAAGGAGAACTAAGCCTACTTATAATTATGCCTCAGAGTTATCCACAGAGAACTTCTTTTTTTGCTTGAATTTGACCTCTCTCTCAAAGCCAACTCTGCAGGTGAACTCACCGCCTTCCTCCTTCATGGGACATGACTCCCAGGTGTGTAAATCTCCCTGGCAATGTGGGACATGAGTCCCAGGGATGAGCCTGGCCCTGGCATCATGGGATTGAGAAAGCCTTCTTGATCAAAAGGGGGAAGAGAATTGAAACAAAATTGTTTCAGTGGCTGAGAGATTTCAAATAGATTCGAGAGGTCATTCTGGAGGTTATTCTTATGCATTATATAGATATTCCTTTTTAGTTTTTAGTATTATTAGAATAGCTAGCAGGAAATACCTGAAACTATTGAACTGTAATCCAGAAGCCTTGATTCTTGAAGATGATTGTATAACTATAAAGCTTTTATGGTATGACTGTGTGATTGTGAAAATCTTGTGACTAACACTCCCTTTATCCAGCGTATGGACATATGAGTAAGAAAATAAAGACAAAAATAAGTAAATAATGGAGGGGGGCAGGTGATAAGGGGTATGGGATGTTTTAGGTGTATTATTTTATTTTTAGTTTTATTCTTTTTGGAGTAATGAAAATGTTCAAAAATTTATTGTGATGATGAAAGCACAACTATATAATGATACTGTGAACCACTGATTGTATACTTTGGATATTATATAGTATGTGAATATATATCAATAAAATTGCATTAAAAGCAAGTAGATAAACCAATAGGAAATGGAAAAGGACATAAACTGATAACAGAAAATGTATGCAATTATTCAACAAAAAACAAAAAAGTTTTAACTCATACTAACAAAGAAATAAAATTTAATTTTAATTTGGAAAATAAATAAAAAGTCCCCTGTTGCAACACAGATCCATTTCTCTTTGCTTCAATTCTTAGTTGAACAGGATAACAGATATTCACTACCACCAATAATATTTAAGAAATGTGTACAGGACAGTATATGTGTGTGATTATATAGATATAATATACATTCATAATGTATATACTGATAATTAAAGTTTCTTTGCTATAGGCTAAATGACTCATAAGTGGCAAACCAAATCTGCAAAATAACATCTAGGAAGCGAGATAAGACTCAGTTCTTCACTTTCTGTACCTTTTGTACTACAGCAAAAGCTTCCAGCAACAGATGGATTTGTAGGGTGATCCAGCATCTAAAGAGGAACTAAATACTCAGATTCACCAATACCAAACTAAACAGGACCTCAGATAACCAGAAATCCTTTGCTAATGTTCCTTTTCTAGAAACAATTGGCAGGCCATAAGAAAACAAGGTGAGGCTGGATGTTTAGTGTGGTATCAAATATCAGACCAGGGCCTAGACTGGTCCCTTATCATATATCTTCACCATTTCTTGTTGAAGGTAATGAACATTGCTGACCAAATGGTAGCATGATGGTCAAAAAAGATTTAGTGATGGTCTCTAGTTGAAAGTGTCTCATAGTGGAGTGCAGTTTTTTATCCTTGATTTAAAAAAATAGCTACTCTCTATCTGAGAAGGTCGTCTTTGTCAGTGGGACACTCAGCTTTGGGAGGGAGATGTTGCAGTGAAGAGGGAGATAGGATAGTCCTACCTCGAGAATTGGATCAGCTGACACAACCCTGGAGATTTGCGAAATGACATGTTGTAGCCAGATTGTGCTCATATCCCCTGAACTCTCCTTATTAAGACAAGAAATGGATGCAGGGATTTAAAAATATTTCCAAGAGCTAGCCAGAAAATTTCATTAACTAGAATACCCTATTCTTGGTTACCAAGATGCAATGGACTAAGTGCTTGAATTGAGTTGCCTTGGAAAGAAATAAATTCAGTTTAACAACTGGAAATGCTAATGTAAAATAAATTGAGGCAGATACACAGTTTTGTTGAGCTTCCAACGGACTCCATGCCAACGTGGCCACTCCTAAAACTACATTTGTAAAGGGAGATGCTACTCACGGCAATAAGCTGGTAGGAGTTGTTCATCATGGCAATCAGCATATTCAGCAGTACTACCAGGGAGATGACGTTGTATGTCCCAAACATAGTAGCTCCCACAAACTCTGTGAATTCGTGCCTGGCTTTCACGTTTGTGACATAGAGATTTAAAAGGCCGAATACAGACCAGAAGAGTGACTGAAGTGTTTCAAAGAGCCTAAAAGAGAAGAAAGAACAGATAATTTAATTCTCTTGGAAGAGGAGAGAGAAAACATGAGGTAGTCGAATAATAAGGAGGCTGGTAGATTTGCAACCCAGCAGGTACACTGATATTCTCACCTATTTTGGTCTCCTTACCAACACAAACCAACCATGCAAGTCTCCTCATAATTCCTAATATGCAAGCTGTTCACACTTCTATATCTTATGCTTTGCCCTTCCATCTGGAATCCATCTCCCTCTTCTCAGTCTATGCATATATTGTCCTCAAGTCTTATTTCAAGGACTACTTCCTCCACCAAGGTTTCTCTTTCATCTTCAATCCAGGTGATTTACCCCCTTTCTATATGTAGAGAAACTAATCTCTTACCCCCTTTCTAATTACATAGAGACAGTAAATGCAGGGATTAAGAATTTGGTGCTTAGGTTAGATTGCTCTAGGTGAAAATCTCAGCTCTGATATGTGCCACTGAGTGAACATGGACAAGTTGCTTGACTTCCTTGTGCCTCAGTTTCCTCTTTTCTATGATTATGTGCTTTATGGGATTGTTATGAGAATTAAAAGACAAAATTCAAGTCAAGTGCTTGGAACACTTCCTGGCATGTAACAGCACTCAATAAATGTTATCTGATTCCATATTTGGGGTCTTGATTATGTTTAATTTAGTACCTCAGTTTGTTATATTACTTGCTAATTATTATATGTGTTTATCTAATTAGGAAACATTTCTTGCACTTCTTTTGTGGCTCCCACAAGGTTCAGAATGGTTCTAAGCTCAGTAGAGGAGTTTAAGAACTCATGAATTAGTACCTTAAATGAATTATTATTAATAGTTTATCAGATAAATATGTGGAACTTACAAAAGATAAGCATATTAGGCATTTTTATATATATTATGTTCCTTATAAAAACTTTATTGTTACTGATGAGGAAACAGAGGTTCAGAGATTGAATGACTTGCCCAAGACATACACACAGCTACTAAGTGCCGAACCAGAATTCAAATCCAGATCTGTCTGGCCTCCCCAAACAACTATATTAGACTATAGTAGATGGAGTCACAAATTATTGTTTCCTCTCATAGTCTCTGCATCCTAATATATAACCTTGCAATGATGTCTTTCATGTCTAGGGCTCTTTTTTGTCTCATACTCATAAATCTCTGCATGAAGCAATAAAATGCAGCCAAGCACATGGGGGACATGAACCAGCCATTTTCCAAGCACATGGAAGAGGTACAGAATATAAAAATAGATTTACATTTCCAATTGCTTGCAAGTATGCCATCTGTATGTTGGCAGGTTCTTACTGAATCGGTCGCTTCTTCTGAATGGATGTTACCCTCCTTCACCCCACCCCAACACCAATCAGAATTGCAATGGTTAATGCTTGAATATAGAACTTACTACTAGCTATTCCATTGACTGATACAAAGATTCCCTAAAAGTGAAAGTCTAGGCATTTAAAACCTGCTGTCAACTTCGGAAAAGGGGGGAGTGAAGAATTATTCTCCAGTCTTGGTGGTTGGTAGTGAGAATGCCCTCAACACAGGGCAAAAAAATGTCACAATGTGTTCTGGTCACTAGGACAAGCTGGCCTGCTGAAAGGTATGCCCAGGTAAAATGGGGGAATGGCAAATGGAGTGGACAGGGGCATTCCGGTGAGATTTCTGCAGGAAGCTCTGTGGCTTCTGAACTCAGTTGAATTCATAGGGAAAGGATCTTGGTGGCTGGGTCCATAATAAAATCATCACACGGGTGGAATGGCTTGTTGTTCAAATCCAGGAGTCCTAATAACAAAAGAACATCTTTTAAAATTTAAAGGAAATGATTTTAGAGAAAACGGCTAATTTTTATTTAGCAGAGTAAAAAAATATATAGAACTTGCTAGCCCAGGAAGGGGCACAGACTGAGAATAAAAAGATTCAAGAAGAAGATACTAAATGTATGGAAAACAAATCCATACCAGCTGGCTAAGGGGGAAATTACACATATTGGGAGCCATCCATAAATAGACTGCAAAACTAAGAGGGGCACAGCAGAATAGAGATATGAAGTGTAGTCATCTGCACATTTAGAAGGTAGAAGATTAAGGAGAGGATTGCCATTCTGGACTTAATTCAGACAGTAAAGAAGAACAGGAGGGTGAACTGGAAGGGATAAGCTCCTTGAGATGAAGCAATGACACAATTCTGTATTTCATAAGTTGTGGTGTTTTGAAAGCCCACATAGAGCAAAGGCATGGTTAGCTTTTCAGCCTCATCTCTCCCCATTCTGCTGTTCCCCTGGCCTGCTGTTTCTCATTTCTCTATGCCTTTGACAAGCACTCATTGGAATGCTTCCGTACCCCCAACTTTTAGCCTCCACTTCCATCCTGTCTCCTTCCCTGCCTGACTCCTGTTTGACCTGCAAGGCTCAGCTGAAGCCCCACCTCTTCCAGATGCCTGCCTTGAATCCTTTCCTACAAGGCTGGGTTAGGTGTTCTTCTTTTATGTGCCCATAGCACCTTAGCCTTATTCCATAAAGTCACATATCACACTACCAATAGAGGGGAGTGATCAAGAGAAAACTTTAGTCTCCCCCACTTATTAACTAAATGACTTTGGGGAAGTTACTTAGCCTTTTTGCGGTTCATGGTAGGATAAAAACAATTGTTAATATTTATTGTGTTCTTTCTAGGTGTCAGGCACAATGCTAAGTGCTTGAAAAATATTATAATGTTTGATTCTCAGAAGAATTCTATAAAGTAGCTACTAATATTCTTCTATTTTCAGATAAGAAACTTAGGTACAGAGTGGCAACATAAGCAGGAAGTGACAGAGGTAGGATTTGCATCCAGTTTAGTCTGACTCCAGAGCCCACACACATCACCACCTCTACTCTATCACCCAAGATACAGTATAATGCTTGGCATTTAGTAATCATTAAAAATGGCAGCATTTATAATGGTTTACTTGTCTCCTCCACTAGACTAAGATCTTCTTGAGGATAAGGGTCCCATCTTACTTAGTATCATCATTTTCTAGCACATAAAATTGCTGAATAAATGTTTGCTGAATGAATCTATTAAAAATGACAGGAGAAGGATATAGCCAAGGAAAGTACAAATGAGTGGCACCATCCTGTGATAACGTTAGCAGGAAGGATATAAACTGAATTTAGGGGAAAAAGCTGGAGGCAGTGAATCAAGAACAAAACAGATCAGAACAAAAGTAACCTTTGGTGCGGACTGAGTTTGTATCCTTGTGAATAGGATGGGAAAATGTGGGCTGAATGATGAGTGAAGGACTCTCCAGTGAAGAAGTAGGAGTAGCAATGAGTGGATGGTGATAGCCTGGAAGGAGGTGGCAAGTGGCCTGTTAGATCATGGCTCTGTCCTTCCTAGTTGTATATGTATTTGGGATTATTGCAATTTCACACAACAAATCTTACACAATTTTACAAAACAAACCATACACTTGTATCCCTGGTTAAAAGCACAGACTAGAGCTTATTTGCTTAGGTGGAAATCCTAACTCTGCCACTTACCATCCATGTGACCAGGGGCAGCTTGCTCAACTGCTCTGTACCTTAGTTTCCTCATCTGTAAAATGGGGGTGGGGGCTGTCATAACAAAAGTGTCTACCTCATAGTATGGTTTTGAGAATTGAATGAGTTAGTTAATATAAAGCTCATTTGTAATAGTATCTAGCCCAAGCACCCACTATATATGAATTATTTGTATTATTAGCATTAAACCTTCCACCTAAATGCAACTTGTTGCTGTTTTACATTTCTTTATTGTCTTTGTAGTTTGGCATCCATATGCATATCTAATTACACATAGCCGAATTCATAGTATATGTGCAAAATCTGTGTTTTTTAAATGAAACGTTTTGGACAGAGACAATGTTAGGCATATATATAGAATCTTCATATTTATCATTTTAATAGCAGCCCAGTATCCCATCTAGTGAATACCAAGCCTGACTGGCAGTTAATTTATCAATGCCTTGGCTGAAAAGACATGGTATGCTTCTTAGCTCTTCAGATGACATGAGATTGGGAGGGATAGCTAACAAAAGAGATGACAGGATCAAGATTCAGAAGGACTTCAACAGCTGGGAGCAAGGGGCAGGAAGTAATAAGATGAAATTTAATAAGGATCGATATAGAGCTTTGCTTTCAGGCCAAGTGCCAAGAACAGTACGGGGGAAATATAAGAAAGGTCAAGGGTTTTCACTGACAGAAAGCTCAATGTGGATCAGTAACGGAACTGGCCAGATATTTTGGTCATCCTAGGAGGCAGATGAAGAAGTAGATCTTCTAGAATGAAAGACATGACTGCTCCGGCACTCTAGTCTTTCACTTAATTTTACAATAGGCATTTGGAGCACCTATTATGTCTTAGGCATACAAAGATGGGGTCTCAGTCTGCTGGGTCAGAGAGACAGCAATTGATTAAAACGCAACAGGATATGTACTGCAATGAAGATTCGCTTAGAATGCTATGGGAAACACAGGAGAAGGAGTCTATAACTGAAAGTGGGCTTGAAGTGGGTAAAAAAGGCTTAAAAGAGCAGGTGTCATTTTGGTAGAGGCTTGAAGGCCAGGGAAGAGTTTGCCAGGTGGGCCTGGTGGGGATGATCTTCCAGGCACAGAGAATGGCATGTGCAGAGGCCTGTGGCGCTGTGAGACTCTCCTGTAGTTGGGAAACAGCAAGATGCTGATTATGGAGGAGAGGAGTGAGAGGCTGGATAGGCAGGGTCCTGATCACCAACGCTCTGTACACTATAGCACAGAGGCTGGAGTTTACACTGAAAAAGATTCAGATATTCTGGCGAGTGTGACGCGAAGGGGTGACAGAATAAGATTGGTATTAAGAAAGAATCTTTGATGTGGCAGGTGGGAGACTGTTTGGAGGGGAGACAATCTGGATGCAGGCAGACAAGTTAAGAGGCTGTTGCAGTCGTGCTTGGGAGAGATGATTTAGGCTTGAGCCAAGACAGTGGTGTGTGTGTATGAAGGATGAATTCAAGAGCTATTCAGGAAGAAGAACTGACAGGGATGGGTGAGAAATTGTGTTGGGCATGGGAGAGGGTTAGAGTTCCAGAAAACTCCTAGGATTCTGGCAGGTGTCATTGACGGAGATGAGGACTAACAGGGGATATAGGTTTGGGCTGAAGTTGTGGGCTAAATAGTTCAGTTGTGGGCATTTGAGTTTGAGGTGCCTGTGGCATAGCCAGGTGTGTTCAGGGGGCTTCTGGAGATATGGGCCTGGACCTCAGAGGAAAGACACAGGACTGGCAAGTTAGCTTGTCACTGTTTCCACACTTTTTCTCTTGCAAGTCCTATTGTGTGCCCAGGGAAAAAATGTTTTTTTCATTTTTGAACTGAGGAATAGCATTTGCAACTCTGGAGAATCAGAAGGAAAACATGATGATAAGCAGATGCCACATTTTATACCAGGCATATAAACAAGCTCACTTTCCCCTCTGTAAAAGCTGAGTCTGTCTGATGTTCTGGCTGAATAACATGTATTTACCAGGTATTACAAATGCCTTAGTTGAGGAGTTTAAAATAAAACACAAATCTGAATCAGACATCTTTGGAGGGGAAAAAAATTACAGATAGAGAAAAAGTTAAGGTGACATTACTGCTGATTTGGACCCAACACAATGGTTCTTCGGATCTGATGCCCCAAGATATAATTTTCTTTATGACAGGTGCCCATTCTTGTCAATTGTCCCTGCCGGGTAAGCAATGGGAGCAAAATGTCAGCTGGCACCAGGGGTGTTAATAATCACTACAAATTTTCAAGGAGGCATTTCATGAACTTCCTCAGCCGAGTTAATATGAAAGGGTAATTGTCAGGGACCTGGCCTCCTAGAAGGCACCTCACATTCAGGTGCTCACTTCTGCCTAATGCTTTGATAGGAACAAATGCAGCCTCCTGGTGCTCAAGCCACCATGAAATTTCTCTTTAGAGTGAAAATAGATTGATGTGAGTTCTGTTTCTAAAATAATGCAGGGAAGGAAGAAGCTCCTAGTCAAGAGGATAAGTTACTGACATACACTCTTGGTTGACTTAACCAAAATAGCATTATCTCTTTGTCAACCCTTTTTTTTTTTTGGCCTCTTTTTTTTCTTTTGCATGAGTCTGATTTCCCCATTCATGATTTGGCCCTGAGTTCTGAGAAGAGATGCAGGGCCGTGATTTTGTGGAAGAGGAGCGTGCTGCACTATAGGCAATGTAGTGAGCCAGCATTTTTCAAATTCCTTTCATCAAAACATCACTCTAAGGACAGAAATCATTTGAAAATAAGAAAGGATATGTGTGCGTGGCCAATACATTTGGGAAACACTAGTCTTTCCATACTTTGTAGATTCACAATGGAAAGGCTCTGAGAAGTCCTGCAATGAAGAAACTTGTTTACTTTGTCCCAGAATTTCTAAAACTCATTTGATCATTGATCCTCTCTTTGTTTCTATTAACGTCTCAGTGAATCATGGTTATTTGCAACCTATTTGCTAGAGGCAAACGATAGGGATATGCTATAACACAGTTTCCCCTGCCCTACTGGAATAACTTGGAGTAAAGCAGAAACTTTTTTTTTGCTCCTGGCCTTTGTTATTAAACACATTTCTTGAATGTCTGAGTCTTCCAACTCAGGAGTCCACTGCCTTGGGAAAAACTGTTTCTGAGTTTAATAACTAAGAATCTTGCATGACCTTGGGGTTGTTATTGTGAATACCAGTTATGAGCTGCACTTTCCAGAACTCAGCATGGAGATGGACAAGGTACAGATCTCTGAGTCCATGGTAGGCCCAGGACAGTTCCTGGAACCTAACAAATTTCTTGACGTATGCATATTTTCTCAACTATTTTTCATAAAGTTTATTTGTTAGAAAATATAAGTCACTGTTGAGGCTCAAAGATCACCCCAAAATAGGACTTGATTTTATAAAGAAAAAGTCACAGGAGTTCTATGTATCTGGAGACAGTGGACTCATGGGCAGAAAATTACAAGCTACCTCTTGTCTCCCAAGTGGGCATGGGGGATATTTCCAATTCAGAGCTTGGTACCCCTCAGTCCACCTGAAAGCTCAAATTAACCCCAGAAGGCAAGCTGACTCCAATATTTTCTTCAGCCTGTCCCCTCTCTAGCTTACTCCTATGAAAGAGCAGGCATTAAAATATTTTTGCACTTTTTCTTGCTTGTTGAAATAGACTCAAAATAGTTAAGTTAGCCTTGGTAGTCATTTGTTCAAATGGCCTTGCTGTTTCATTTCTTTTGTGAGAGGAATTATTTACCATCTCCTCATTAATTGTCATAAAAATATAGGAGATGTTAGCAACATGGTTAAGGACTAACTTTCTCGAGGAGTTTCTGGACCCTATGTGTGTGTTTATGTCCTTTTCCTCCCTCACCAAACTTCACTTCTCTTAGTCCCCTGTAGTGAGAAAAGGATCTTCCTCCACTTCAGACCCTTTGGGTTGATCCATGAATGAACGATGCCTGCATTGTCAAGAGGCAGTGGTGAAACTGTGGACTGAGAATAGGGTGAGAAAGGAGAAGGCAGAAAAAAGGGACAAAAAGGAGAGAAGGGAGTCTTACGTGGAGAAGGCATTGTTCTGTTTCTCACATCGGATCCCCTTGCAGTTGTTAGGTTCATCGATAGCTCTGGTCTCATAATAAAAGTAAAGCTGGTTCAATCCATTGGCAAAAGCCAGCAGTACCAGACAGTAGATAAAGAGGAATTTGAGGATATCAAGCAGCATGCGCCCCAAAGAGATCTGCAGAGGCCCTAAATGGGAGTTGGCTGTGAACAGGGATATGAGCCGCAAGGAACTTAAAATGTTGGATATCGCAAAGAGTGCTTCTGCAATCAGGGTCGGGTGCCACATTTCCCATTCCTCCCTTGGACGAGAACCATTATACTGAAAGAAACAACAAGTACACAAGATGAGTGGTACAGTGAGCATTTATAAAGCTTTCCCTCTTTCCTCCCTTCCAAATCCAAACGATGCCAGCAGAGTATACATCAAGCATTTGTTTATACAATGGGCCCCACACATGGCACAATTTATTTTTTGTCCCTTTTTCCACCCGAACAAATCATGATGCTAGTAACTGTCTTATTCCCACTCCTGTTCAAATATACATCCAAACATATCAACGTAGAAGAATGAATTTCTGAGCAATCACCTGTGGTTTATTGATAGATATTTTCTAACTCTGAATTTACCAGATTGTTGGTGGGTGTCACTAAAAACAAAGCCAATGGTAGGCTCAAGATAGTGGGGACAAATGCCCTGCTTCCTAATGAAATTTCAGGTTAGATGTACTTCTTTGTTCCCCCATTTTGTCCTGAGAAGCATGGACAATATATAGTTTCTGAAGCACAAGGAATAGATTCAGCCTCCTAGGTGTGCAGTGTGCATTCTGATTCCCCACTGACTGCAGTTTGGGACTGATGGAGTCTCCTTAGGGAGCAATGAATAGGAACTTTCTGATGAATTTTTAGCAAAGTCTGTAATGTATTCCATACTATTCTTGCAAATGGCATGTCAACCTTCCAAGTAGTGAATTTAGTACTGCACCACACGGTGGCGTATGGATATTTTATTGTTCCTTTGACAGCCCTGCAAGTTGGAATGTCCCTCTAGTACAAATGAAGAACAACAGGGTTGAAGGAGTGGAAGAGTCAGTATAGGGCAGCGTTGTAGAAAAATGACTTCACTGTAAGACCTGAGCTCCAATTGGGGCTTTGTCACTAAACTCCCCGTGTCTCTCAATTTCACCGTAAAATGAGGCTAATACCTACTTCTGCACACTCCTATGCACATATGTGCTATACCATGTCCATATGGGTAAGCCTCTGTGCTCCATAAGGGGAGATGTCATGGAAACACAAAGAATTGATTATTATCTTTCCCAGTACAGAAGGCGATTCTGCCTCGGATTCAATCTGTAGCATGTTGCCTAGAGCTCTTACCTAAATATCACAGTTTCTCAGGACTAAATGTAAACAACTTTCTTGAGACAATGTTGCATTGAGGCCAAATTAAATCGCTAGCATTTCTAAAATGTGCATCAGTTCCAATAATAGAGGAAGCCTGCTCTGTTGAAATAATTTATGTGTATCCAATATCCTTCACAGTCAGAGGAGTTTGGGGAAACCTTGCCACATCCGTGCTTGTGTTTCAGATAGATTTCTTAGGTGGCCAATCAGTTTCATACACTCTTGGTCAAACCTTGTATTTCTTCATTTTTCTGTCCAAAAAGTATTTGTTATGTCTCTGTGAGGGGTAGGTATTATGCCTATTTTACAAATGGAGGAATGGAAATCCAGAGAAGACAGTGACTTAAGATCACACACCAAGTTGGGGGCAGGGCCAGGCTTTCTTTTAAAATCTGGGTCTCTAGACACTCAGTGTAGCACTATTTTTATTAAATATTGCTTTTTTGATATTTGAGGTCACAGCACAGAAGTTTGAAAGATCTTTTGAGGTATGTGTAAGGGATGGAGATTCTTTGCCTGATAACAAAAGAGAGGTGTGTTTTAAAACTAAAAAGTATCATTGAACATGCCTAGCTCGTAAATTAGGCTTTTCTTGCCCCATGAAATTGCAATCACAGGGAAGTGCACTGCCCATGAAATGGTGAGACTGGATTTGCAAGAGACTCTGAAGTGTGAAAGATGACTCTCATAGCAAATCTATGCTTTGCATATATACATTTGGAGAAAGATATCATAGGATGTGAGAGCAGGGAAAAAACCTGAAACTCATTTTGCAAATAGGCCTGCGAACTTTTTCTGACAAGGGCTGCAAAGTATCTATCTTTGATTTGCAGCTCAGGCAGTTTCTGTTGCCACTATTCAACTCTTCCATTGTAGCTAAAAGCAACCATAGACAGTACGTGAATAAATGGGCATAGCAATGTACCAATAAATCTTTATTTAAAAAACATGAGGCGGACTGGATTTGGTCTGTGCGCAAGAGTTTGCTGAACCCTGATCCATACTGTATTCCCTGGAGCCTGGGGGTTCAGTCCGGGGAGGTAGTGGCCAATCTGGGAGCCAATGAGGAGGCCTAGCAGACTCGTTTCTCAAGACAAACTCAGTTTTCTTTTGTGTTTTAGCTCTTTTATATATTAGATTTCTGTATAAGAGTTCACTTAAAGAAGTATTTCCATGAAAAGAAGTTAAAAGTTTGAAAAACATCAATCAGATCCAATCTTCTTATATATCAAAAGTGGAAACCGAGGCTCAGAAAGGTAGAGGGACTGCTTGTGGTAATCCAGCTTTTGAGTATCAGAGTGGAGATTAAATTCAGATTTCCTGACTCTTGAGTCAGTGATATTGTCCAGTCAATAGTTTTACTTATATTCTTTTGGATGGAATGCAAATTGAAATGAAGGTTTTCATGTGTTTCAAAGGGGTGTGAACTTCACTCTGTCAACCCAAATACATAATATGAAGACAGACAGCCTGATATTGGGACCTAACGGTAATAAGAATTTAGGGGGAAATTGAGTCTTTAGCCAAGTGCTGGCTGAAGAAAGGACAACAAAACAGTGGGTAACAAAACTCAGATTTTGTTTGTACATATGGGAGTGAGGTGGTGGTAGCATAGATCTAGGTGGTACTATCCTAGAGGGCAAAAGGACAATTATTCCTCAGTTTCTAGGGTTATTTGGGAGCAGTTGGGGTCAGACATATGTTTATTTTTGTTCCTTCTGAATACTTTGCGTATGTGCCTTTTGGTTCCTCTGGTCGTAGATCATGTGAAGTAGAATATATGTTGTTGAATAGTGTTCTACTCTGATAATGGGTTTTCTTTAAGGCCAATTTATCCCATGACTCCTCTGTACTGCCACAGAGCAACAATAATCTGAATTGTTTCAAGGTGCCTGGAGAGCAACTCTTGTAGTTTTACCTCATAGAAATTGGCTCAGTCTGCTTGAGGATGGTTCTTTCAGATTGGTGTGCCTCTGTTGATGGGTGGCCCAGTTTCTGCCTATTGACAAGTTTCCATGCAAATCTAAATTCAGCATGCAGAATTTCTTGCTTTTTAAATTCTCCTTCTTTGAGATGGACCCCAACTTCTTAGCAAAGGTCTCCTTTGGGTTATATGCTTGTCAGTTGAAGGGCATTACCAGGGTTTGGTTGAGCTAATTTATTCTTGCCTTCAATGGTAGGGAAATGCCAAGCTCCTTGCAAGCCTTGCTAGTGAGATTGGTCAGGCTACTTGATTAGCTAATGCTGGCATCTAGAGAGACATTTTTCACATCTCTAAGAGTTAATCCTTTCCTTCATCTTTTATTCTAAACTTTTCTGTTTAAATGAAACCTATCAATTTCTAGGTTGATAATTTGTAGTCCTTCTAGTGGATAGACTGTATATACCACTTCTAAAGGAAAAAAAATTTTTTTTAAGGTAAATAATGTTACTTAGTCAGCAGAGTGCCAGAATGACATGGATTTCACCTAGGTACATTAACAGAGTTTCAAACATTTAGTTGTCATGTTTTGCTTGTGAGGAAGTTGTAATTATGCATTAAACAATCGACACATGTATAAGGCATACTCTTAGGTTCTTTTCAAAAATGGTTCATGACTGCATTCAATATTCATGCTCCACATAACTCCCAAGGTCTTAAAATTTATGCAATATGCATATTCAAGATACAAAAATAAACTAAGTTGTTGGAGTTTGGAGGGAAGCCATATTCCCATTCTGAAACTCTTTAGTGTGGGATTTAGTGCCAAAACTTATGACTGATTAGACAATCTTGGAGATTGAATTGCCAGACTTTTCTCATGCTGGAGAAATTGAACTCAAGGTAGAAGGAGCACAGCCTTCCCATTATCTAATAAGCACCAAACCTGAACTTTGAGCTTGTGATTGCCCAAACAAAAAGTATAGTGTCAAGCATGAAGCTATTTTCAGGATAACTCAGTCTTCACGTTATGTGGCAAAAGCAGCAGGGTGGCGCATTCATACATGTGAGTTTATGGTATCCAAATTAATAAAGAAGCATAGGTTGGCAGACAGTCAAAATGTTGGATTCATAACCAAGTGAGTGATCATCCTGGGGGTAGAAGTGATGAGGGAAGTAGAGCTGAATAAAAGTCTGTGTCTCCTGAAGTGAAGTTTCTAGGGTTTTGCTACATGTTATATTAGCAACAGTTGAAGGAAGATGGAATGTTTAGCTTTGAAAAGGGATGACTCAGTGGGCTAGGGAGAGATAGGTTCATATCATATGCACAATTATGAAGAAGGAACAGCCTTGTTCTGTATGACCTCACAAGGAAGAAAGATTATTAGTGTATGTGTCACAGGCAGAATGTTATTGGAAAAATATAAAGTAGCATTTTTCAGTGAAGTGACAAGTGTTGAGGGGGCTTTGAAAGATAATGAATTCAGTGAATTTTCTGTCCCTGTCCCATTTAAGCATGTGCAGGCCATCCTTTTGATAAGAATATAGTACAGAAGATTTAAACATTGATTGGGTGGATGGGTGGCTGAAGAATTACCCTGAGAATCTATAAAGCCAAAGGATTCACTGGTAAATTGCTCCATTCTCCACTCTCTTTGTTTACAAAGGACAGTGCTAAGAAACCAATTTATTTTATTTATTTATTTTATGTGGGCAGGCTCCAGGAATCGAACCTGGGTCTCCAACATGACAGACAAGAATTCTGCCACTGAGCCACTGTTGCACCACCCTTAGAAACCAATTAAAAATTCAGTTTATATGGTACTTTCATGCATGGATAGAGACTGTCATCACCACTTTTCCCCTAAACCCTTTATGCTCCTGTTGTTAAAGATTAACGTAACAAAAATTATTGCTTAAGAAAAATGGGAGATATTCCAATTTACCTTGACATAGGCTACAATCTTCAAGGAAATAGTTGCCAGGTAGAGTGAGTTCATTGCAAAATCCATCAGGTTCCACCAGTCGTGGATGTATTCAGTAAATCCACCATCCCACATTTCCTTAATTTCCCCCCAAATGAAACCTAAGGAAGAGAGGCAAAAATTTTATTTCTACCCAGGGTCAGCCATGGCCATCCTAGCAATATTACCCACAAATGAAGAAAGATGAAATCAATGAATGAATTGGAGTCAGTACAGTGAAGCCCCTAGAGATAGTAAACTTAGCTCTCTTTCTTCACTACCCCAATCTTCCAGTCCTGAACATGCCAAATGTAATAGGTTTTACTTGAAACACCCATATGTTGTACTTTTCTGGGTACTACTCACTTTTAGCATTGTCACTATAGTTACTGGAATGCTGTTGCAATTTTGGATGCTTAATTCTAGCCACCTTCCCATTTTGGAGCGTGAATAATGTCATCAATAAATTAATTAATTCCCATTAAGTTTTGGAGGGAAAACTTTTCAATGAGTTTTGAGGTGAGCAAGCTGGCCATGGACCAAACTACTGGGCACTGGGGCCAAAGCTAGGC
Source organism: Tamandua tetradactyla (assembly GCF_023851605.1). Lineage (NCBI taxonomy): Eukaryota > Metazoa > Chordata > Mammalia > Pilosa > Myrmecophagidae > Tamandua > Tamandua tetradactyla. Next base: position 58,229,437 of record NC_135353.1, on the reverse strand, counting down.
AGTGAGACCCAAAATAATTTAGATCCCTCTCTTCTCCTTTCTCCTCTCACTATGTGGGGATTTCATGGAAATCTGCCTAATAACATAGATGTTGGTTTAGCCTTGGAATGTGGGAAGTAGTAAAAGATAGATGTAACTGTGCTCTAGAGCAATGCTTCTCAAACTTCAAAGGGCGTAGGAGCATCTGGAGATCATGAAAAAATGCAGATTCTGATTCTACAGATCTGGAGTGGGACCCGAGATTCTGTATGTCTAACAAGCTCCCAAATGATGTTGATGCTGCTGGTTTGGGGATGACATTTTGAATAGCAAAGGCTTAGAGGATGGCAATTTGTGGGAGGGTCCAATGGAATCTAATTATGTTTGTAGACTATTGGTACTGCTATTTTAACCATGATACATATGAATTTCCCTGGTTCCCAAAACAGATTGCGAAAACAGTGTCCAAATAGGATATGGACCCTGAGCAAATACTGTGGCTTTGTGCATAGCCATGCAAAAGCAGCAGATACAAGTGCCCCCTGGCTATGGCAAAGGGGGCTTTGAATAGACTGACCAACATGTGCCCTACCTAGCTAACTGGAAGCTGGTCCTGACTGACACCTTGTTTTTCCCCTAAACCTATTGAAGACAATAGGTCAGCAAAAGTAAGAGAGGTCCTGGATACACTGCGGATTTCACCTTGGACCATGTAATAATGAGTGAATAGGGCCTGAGACAGAAGGAATCACATTTCTGAGAGCGCCAACAAGGACTACCCCACAGTACAGAGGGCAGTGCCCTAGATCAGGGCAAGTCCAACAGCCTGTTTTGGTAATTTCTTCAGACAGGATTGTCAGGCAATCTTGCCATAGCTCCTGGCCCCTTTGACTCACCTAGAACCCAAGGCAATATCATCCATTCCACGACAGTTGGGGGAGGCCCCTGTACATGGAGGTCTGTTCTGACTATATGCTGAGAAGCCAGGAGAAGCATGAAGAGGAAGGTCAGATAGGACGCTGTGTGGCAGATAAACTTGATAAAGGGCTTCTTGATGAAGAGCCCAAGGTTGCTCCTGGGTGAGATCAGATAGGCTATGGAGAGCATGGGAAACAGAAAGCCAATGGTCATGCAGGTCAGAAGCTTGACTACCCAGTGTTTCCGTCGCCATCCAGGGAAGCCATCATACCAAAGGGTGGCAAGCAACTGTTGGCAGTTGGGCTGAGCAACAAACTGAAGAAAGAAGAGAACAACAAGTTAGGCATCTGGTATGTCCAGGGGGAAGTCTACATGTATAATACCTCTCCTAGTTGTAGCTGGCTTGTGCAATGGGATGCCTGACCAACTACCAGAAGAGGTCTGTTTTCCAGATTCTCATGAATGGATCTACCTGAGAGACTACTCTACATGTCAAGCTGTGAGACTAGATTGTCCATAGGGTTGATTTCTTGTTTCATAAGTTAAAACAAAACCTTTCTCTTCAGTGTGTGCTTTGGCATGCTTCATTCTTCCCCCTCTTGTAATGTTAGAGTAGTGATTCTAAAAACCTGGCTCTGCATCAGAATCATCTGGGGAACACTAAAAAAATCAAGGTTCCCAGTTCCGACCACCAACATATGAAATTAGGGTCTCTGGGGGAATAGAGCCTGGGAAGTTTGTTTAAAAAGTTCTTTGGGGAATTCACATGCCTCTTAGCAGGGACTCATGGGGTATTTCATTTCAAATTGATTGACTTTTACACATTCTCCTTACATCAATGAATGGGCCCCAATGTTGGGCAAACACAAACTGTCAGGGAATAAGCCCATGCCTGTGGCTATGGTTTGAAATGGAAATGAGTTCCACTTATGAATCTGGCTTTTATCCCTTTTGGTTTTCAGCATCTCTTGGCTGGCTAGTGATGTATCAGGGTGATACTTTGCCATTTATTTTAACATTCTTTCTAGTATAGACATGCAGAGAAGGAAAAAATATTGGGGGCTGAACATTAAAATGTTGTATACTAATCCAGCTGGGATTTTACTTAAAGGCAAACTACAAAGTGTCAGTGATTAATTATTAAGGAATCATCAGCAATGCAAGTTATCCTCCAGCTGCTACTTCCAGGTAAGCAATACAATAAGGAGCTCAACTGTCTTCCGTGATTTCAAATACTGACTGTATTTGACTGCCTGCATACATGTTTCTGAACTACCATGGGGCAGGTTAAACAGAGCTGCACCATATATCTTACCTTACAGCAAAGAAAGTACACATTTTTCCATCATTTACCCAACACCCAAAGTAAACTTTAGTCCAAGTTTCCTGTTAGTATATCTGTGAAGGTCACTAGCTTCCCACCAAAACCATTTTTTCTCTTCCTTGAGTACACAGCTTGACTACATCTCCCAGCCTCCCTTGCAGTGAGGTTGGCCACTTGACTAAGTTCTCTCTAACAGAATATGAAGATAAATGATTTGTGGCACTTCCAGGCTTTGTCCTATAGGAGTCTTCCATGTGTGATTCTCCATGTTCTTTCCCCCTTCTGGCTGACTGCAATGTGGAAGGCCAGGATAATGTAGGGGCTTCTGTTAGCCTGTGTCCCTCGATGGTCTTGTGGAGGACAGTTGCCCGTGCTGACCAGGGAAACATGCCTTGGACTGCTATGTGACTGAGAAATAAAAATCTACTGTGTTTGAGCCATTATATATTTGGGGTTCCAGCCTACTCTAAAGCAGTTCATTATTATAAGACTAGCAAAAATTGTTTCTAAAATATTTTCATCCTGCCACCTCCTTTCCTCAAAGGGTATTCATGATCCCCACCTTGTCCTCACATCTCCCTTTCACACATTCACATATAAAAGCAAAACCGATAGTGCCTTTCTACTCTTCTTGCCATCATAGACTGTGTAAAAGGCTGGGATGGAAAGCATAGAAAAATCCAAGGGTAGAGCAAAACATTTGGGTGCAATGGAAAAAGCACTAGACTGGGAGTCAGCAGAGCTGGGTGCTAATGTGACTTTTGCTCTGTGACTTTAGGAAATCACTTAATTTCTCTGAATCATCTTTAAAACATGGGTATGAATACAAACTATGGACTGTGATAGCTCTTCCTCTAACTTGCTGTGTGGCCTTTGGTCAATTCCTTTCCTGACTGGGGGCCTTATTTATTCATGAAATGTTTATCGAGCACCTGCTGCATGCCAGAGATTGTGCTAGGCTCTAGAGATACAAAAAGGAGTAGGTCACAATCCCTGCCCTCTAGGAGCTCACAGTCTAGTGAAAGAAACAGAAGCATAAACAGAAAATTATTAAATGGTATAGCGTACCACAAAAGAACAAGGCAAAATAGGAGGACAAAGGAGGGGCGAATCTGGACTCCTTAATAAAGGTTTCTTAGAGGAGGCCTTACCTAAGTGGACCATTAAAGGATATGTAGGAGTTGGTTAGGAGTAGGGGAGGGGAGGGAAAGAGAGTAAGCAGCCTAAAAAGACGGGATAATTTTAGTACAAGTACAGACGTGAGAAAGAGCATGATTTGTGAGAGGAACTATAGTAGTTAAATGTTCAATGGCACTAAAAGCCAAACTTTTCAGAGACTAGAGCAGCAGTTTTGAATTTTGATGAAGTCTAATTTCTTTATTCCCTTGTGGCCTGTGCTATTGCTATTATATCTAGGAACCCATTCCCCTATCCAAAGTCTCAAAAATGTCCCCTTATGTTTTCTTCTCAGAGTTTAATCGTATTACTTTTTAATATTTAGATACTTGATCCATTTTGAGTTCATTGTATATTGTGTGAGGTAGGAGCCCAACTTCATTTTTTTGTATATGGATACCCACTTGTGCTGGCACCATGTTTTGAAAAGACTAATATTTCCCTTATCAAATTGTCTTGGCACCTTTGGTGAAAATCAATTTACCATAAACGTAAGGCTTTATTTCTGGACTCTCGATTCTATTCCATTTATCTATTTGTGTTAGTAGCACATTGTCTTGATTACAGTAGCTTTGTAATATATTTTAAAATTTGGAGGTATGAATCCTCTGGCTTTATTCTTTTTCAAATATTTTTTGGCTCTTCTGGGTCCAATGTATTGCCATTTGAATTTTAGTATCAGCTTGTACAGTTCAGCAAAAACGAGGCCTGGGGTTCTGCTAGGGATTGCTTTGAACATGTACATAAATTTGGGGAACACTGATGTTTTAACAATATTAGGTTTTCCAATCAATGAACACAAAATGTCATTTATCTAGGTTTTCTTCAGTTTCTTTCAACAATGTTTTAGAGCCTTCCTTACACAAGCCTTACACTTTTTCTGTTAAATGTACTCCTAAGAATTTTGTTCTTTTTGATGCTATTGTAAATGGAATAATTTTCCTAATTTCATTTTTTGGATTGTTCATTGCTACTGTATAGACGTACAATTGATTTTATATATCAGTCTTATATCCTGCAAATTGCCAAACACATTTATTATCACTAACTGTTTCTTTTTTGGTGTGTGTGGATTCTTTAGGATTTCCTATGTACAAACATGTTTTCTGCAAATTGAGATAATTTACTTCTTTCTTTCCAAACTGGATGATTTTTAATTTTTTTTTTCTTATCGCTGCATTAGCTAAAACCTCCCATACAATGTTGAACTGAAGCAGTAAGAACACACATCCTTGTCTTGTTTCTGACCATAGGGGGAAAATATTCAGTCATTCTGTTAGCGGTGGGTTTTTCATAGATGGTCTTTATCATGTTGAGGAAGTTTCCTTCTTTTCCTAGTTTGTTGTGTATTTTCATTATGAGAGGCTGTTGGATTTTGTCAAATTATTTTTTCTCATCTATTGAGATGATCATATTGGTTTGTCCTTTATTCTATTAATGTGGTATTGTTATTACATTGATTGATTTTCATAAGAAAACCAACTTGCATTCTTGAAATAAAACCCACTTGGTTGTGGTATATAATCCTCTTTAACCATTGCTGGTTTTTGTTTAGCCTATTGTTTTCCCCTGCTGTTATCCACTACCTCAGGCAGCCTTGTTGTTAAACAACAGCTGCTGATTTTTTTTTCTACACATTCACGCCCCCCCCCCCAGAGGATGGTTGCACTGAGTAATCTTTGAGTCAGGTCACATAATGACAATTGTCTGGGTCCAGGTCTTTTGAGGGAGATCCAGTGCCTCCCAGTCTGTTTCCTCCAGTGGCTACCAGGCTGCTGGATGTTATGGCTACCGTGGGTTGAAAGATGTTGATTTTCCAGACTACTGTGAAACTGGGGAGAGGGAGATGGGAATAGGGCAAGTTAAAAATGCCACAAAGGTCACTGTTATTATCGAGATTCAGCTGTTTTTCTTGAGTAAATGCTCCTCTGATTGTTATGAGACTTTGGTTAATTTCCAGAGTAGTGAAAAAGTTGATTTTGAATTTTTTTTCTAGTGTCTTTTTGCATTTCTGGAGGAACAGATTTTCAGAAGACCTTACCCTGCTATTCCAGAAGTGCTTCTCTTTGTAACATTTTTTTGTTTTAATCTTTTCACAGGAAGTGATGTATTTATGTGTGGGTTAGTACAAGTGATAGAGCCCTCCCTTAATGACCTTCTTCAGGGGGTGTTGCTCGAGGACTTGGAACATGTCCTATTCACCATTATACTCACAACATTTTGCAAGATGTTGCAAAATGCAAGACACTGAAAATAGATTTGTTGAATGAATTATTGAATAGAAAGGTCTCTGTTGGATGAACCTTGGTGGAACACCCTCTTTCCAAAGCTTTCTCTGCTTAGTGTATGAGGGAGTAGAATCTGGTAGCTAAGACAAGTTTCCTTGGAGTTGTAATTAGGATTTACTCTACATGCAGGCAGACTAATTACCATATATTGAACTCTTATAATGTACCAAGCAATGTATCAAGTTTTCACATGAATCATCTCACAGTAACCCTACAGGCAGGTACCATTTTAGAGATGACAGAACTGAGCCCAAGGTCATATACTTGGTAAAGTGGTGGAGCCAGAACTGAAGTTAGCCTGGCTTACTTCAAATACCAAGCTCTTAAACACTGTGCTCTCTGATGAGTCCATAGATGGTATAATCTGAGACTTGCAGAGAGCTGCATTTCCCACTGGCCTTGCCCCAGTGATTGAAATGCCCACATCACTTAATGCTTTGGGTTAAAGCATTGAAATTATATCGTGTTCATAGGCAGAGGTAATATATGAGACTATTAACTTCCTTTAACAGTTTAGAGGAGATGGGTATACAATCTTAACCAGTTGTCTAGCTATAAGGGACCAGCGTGCCAGCAAAGCCCTGAAACAATGGGAACTTGAGTGGCAGCTAGGAAAGGTGAGAGAAGCAAAGCATAACTAAGTACACCTCAGCTTCCCAGTTAGCCCCAAACCAGATCTGTAGGGGTTGCATTCTTTCTGTCTGTTCAAATCTTTTCTTCCCAAACCTGCTAGGTCCCTCACTGAAGTTTTGGGTTTTTATGTCTACCATGCTTCAATTCTTCCAATGATTCCGGACAGGGACTGGAAATTATTGTTTTTTTTTTTAGTACACAGGACTTTTGGACAGCCCTGCTTTATTTTTCCTTTACATGAAGCTGTGTTTTAAACGGAGGTGCCCCATGGCTCTTTGTGCCTACAATTTGATAGGAATTGTCAGATTCTACTGGAAAGAGTCCCTTCTCCCGCCCCTGACAACCAGCAAAATAGTTTTGATTTTACCTCAGCTGCAAACCCTCTGACTTCACTGCATGTCAGTTGGGAGAATTATCCTCCTAGCCCCTCACCAGCCAAGTGTACGTGACTTTTGTTTCTACAGCTGTCCAAATAATCAAGCAGCTTCAATGCCCAATTCACACACCAAACTCAAGGCAGAACAACATTTTTCAAGCCCCCTGCCAAAGGAATGCAAGATGATTCAATTGAGGCCTTTCAACAAGTATTGCTGAACAACTACTTTGTGCCCAGCTCTGTGTGGCATGTGGGGGAAGGGTCAAGACAAGAGAGCCCTGCAGTGATTGGCAGACAAGATCTCTTTGGGAGACTAGCCTAACTCACTGGAAGCAAGTAAGAGGATAGGAAATTTTGTGTTCAGATGCATGCATAAGCGGTACAGATGGTAAATATGTTAGGTTTGGCTCTCATAGACTGGAGAAAGCCACCATCTCCAAATTGGGACATTTTGTCAAGTAAAGACATGACAAAGAAAAAACCTTCCATCTTTGAGTATTATCAGTTTATTAAAGAAAGGGCAGAGTAAAGGGGAGTCCTTCAAACTGGATATATTTAGCTTTAAGAAAAGCTCACTAGTTTGTCACGAGGCACTACTGTATGGATCAAAGGCCTTGAGAACTCTGGGTCTTCAGAGATGGGAAAAATCAGCAGGCACTAGTTGAAAGGAAAGGCTGAAGACAATTGTCAAATCAGAGAATGTCACCTCCTCCAGAAAGCCCTCCCTGACTGCTCCAGCCAGATGAGATCTCATCTTCCTACTTGAGTCTAGACTCCTTTGCTGCCTCCTTGGGCACCCCCCAGAAGCTGCCTAATGTTACATTTACTTCTATGTATTACCCATGACTCAGCCTTCTTATTAGACTGCGGGCTTCTGAAGGGCAGAAACAATTTTGTATGTGTCCTTTCATGCTCCAAAGGGCTTTGCAGGCATTTACTGTATTTGTTAAACTGAGGAAGTCACTCCTCTCCCTCTCCCCTAAACTTCAGACCTCCATGTTTAACTGCCCAGTGGGCATTTCCCCTTGACTGCACAAATGCATTTCAAACACATAACCCAAAAGGACGTCTTCCCCCAATCCCTACACCCCCCTACCCCCATCAAACACACACACACAAATACATTTCTCTTCTAACCCCGCAGTTTGTGTTCTCTCAAGACATTTTTCTGTTGGAGTCATAATAGGCACAGATAAAGCATACATAACTCTTCCTATGCTCTGGATACTTTAAAGAGTAATTTATATGTATTAACAAATCTAGTAGGTTGGTACTATTATTACAACCATTTAACGGACGCAAAACCGGAAACTCAGAGGTTAAACAATAATATTAATATTAACAACAATGAACACGTATCTATTATGAGTCAAGCACTGTACTAAGTGCTCATTTAAGAATAATAAGCTTGGGAGAGAATTCACTGGTTATTGATTGAGTCACCACTCCCTAAGGAGACAATAGAAAATGAGAGACAAGTCCCCTCCTAAGAGCAAAGGATCTGAGGGTGGGGGTGGGATCTTGAAAAGCAAACTAGGCTGTGAAGCAGAGAAAAAGCTAGCAGCAGTGAGCTTCCAGTGGCTCCACTAGAAATGGGTAATGGTCAGAGGATAAGAATCTTAACACCTCTCAACCCACTGTTCCCCGCCATGGTGGCTATCAGCAGGGGAAAAAAAAGTTGCATTAGGACAAATAAGTCAGTTCCACATTTCAGCCACCTACCTGGTCTTTCCACATGATTTTAAATCAGTGTGGCTGTACAGAAAGTGCAATAGATAAGACAGAAAAGAACATCTGTTTAACATTCAGAGGTTTGTAAAGTAGTACAGACTTACTGTTCTTTGAAGCAGTTGGTAATGAGTTCAGTATGTTTGTATGTTTCCTAAAAGATATATCCTAAACGATGTCAGCTGAGTCAAGCTGGGGGACATAGAGCTGTAAACATGTACTCATTTAGTTCATTTGGAAGAAAACGTGGAAGTTGAGAATAAACTGCCCCGCATACCAGAGGAGAAGGTGAGGACTGGGAAGAAAAATCGAGTGACAAACTTCGGCAATATCTGAGATAAGGGCCTTTTCCCCTAGTTTGAAAAAGTCTACTTATCTTTTGAAAGCCACCTCCTGCTCCCTCAGTGAATGGCTGCACATTGAAATATGCCCAACTTTCATTGCATAGATGTCAGTTTGTCAAAAAGAAAAGATTGGCTGGTTGTGCACACATATACTTAAAAGACCAGTCTGGCAGAAATGACCCAAGATAGAATGAGTTTTGTTTATTGGTTTTGTAGTTGCCAATCAAGCTGAGCTCTGATGAAGAGAAAAGTATTCAAAAAGGAAATCGGTGGCAATGAAAGATTTCCTAAAGAGGGAGAAATGTACAAAGCCCATGCCTTCCCTCACCATTGCAGTGAGCTTTCTGAGCAGGACCATCATTAAACAGAACAGCCTTTTACCATTGGAGAAGAAATCTGAGGCCAAGAAACAGGTTTTGGCAAGCATTTTAGGTACAGATGATGATCGGACATAGCTTCTACATTTTACATGTAATCTCTGTCTAATCCAATTTGGTATTAACTCATCCATACCACTAATTCATGGTGGATTTTATGAGAAAAAAAAAAAAAGGAGATGCATGCTTACCCCAGGAATATGAAAACATTTTGTACTGAGCTGGTTCTGTCACTGCAATTAGCTAGTAGACTTGGTTCCTGAGCTGGACTGCCAATACCAATGGCAGCAGGTGCAGAGTCACAAAATAAGTCAACTAGAAGCCACATTCTAATTTCTAACTAGAGCTAAGGCTCACTAATTTGAACTAAATGGAGGAAAGGTGAGTCTAGATGAGGAAAGCTCTGTTTCAGAACACATCTTTTAAAAATTTGTAATTTCCCATTTGCAAATATACACAGCAATTGGAATTAGCTAAGTGGGCTTCCCTGGCAGATGTTATATTTCTCCTATGTTGGAGGTGACAGGCTCTGAAAAGCAACCAGTGTAGCTGAATTAAGGCCAATGCAATGGCTCATTCTAGCCATAAGATGGCAGCAGAGGGCGGCGTACGCATGCTTCCTGTTCCAAAGCAGGGGTTCTAGAAGGAAGGAGACCCCATATTGGAAAATATGGGTGATGGTGGTGGTGGTGGTGGTGACATAGCAGGAGAGTTGTGATGGTAAATGAAGAGGACAGCCTGGAAAGTCACTAGGCCAAGTAAGGTCATATGGGGTGTGATCATGTCACCTGGGAGTGCAGGCCTACTGATTTAAATCAGGAGGCTACAAGAGGAAATATCTTGAGGAAATAAAAACATCGAAGCAGAGAGGGATAAACCATTCATCAAGCTAAGGGCATGTGGAATAAAGCAGGCAAACAATCTGATCAGAGCCAATGAAGCAATGGTCTCTGACGGTAGAGGTCTTTTAGAGGTGGTTGTTCTTTGAGAGCTGAGTCCCAGTCAGTACCAAGCCTGGTGCTGGAAGGATGCTAAAACCCTTGAGGACATATATGCTTTTGAATTCTAAGTTTTTCAGATTTTAGGACAATAATAAATGGCCTATGCTGTATATTAGGTAACACTCTAAGTGGGTCTGGGGCAACAACCATAATTAGGGTGGCCAGATTTAGTAAATAAAATACAAGACACCCAGTTAAATTTGAATTTTAGCTAAACAACAAATAATGCTTTAGTATAAATATGTTGCATACAATGTTGGGGACACCCTATAGTAAAAAAAAATATTCAATTTTTTAATCTGAAAGTTAAATTTTACTGGGTATCTTGTATTTTATCTGACAACTCTACCATAATCAAACACATTAATATTTCATCAGTGAAACCTACACATGTGAGGCCTCAATAGAATAAAGAACATAAATTGCCTCTCATCAATTCATGTCAGGTTTTGCCACCAGATGAGTTCTGATAGCAAACTTAATAAAATAAAACAAACTTGGTTTTCAGAATTTGGTGGATTTTGGAATTATGCACCTGTAATTGTTCCATAAATATTTTTTAAATAGATAGATCTATGTGTTCATGCCTTCGGTGTAACCAGCTTTTAAGGGCTCAATTTTTTTTTTTAGGTCACAGGTTGCATTCAAGTACTGCAGATTCTGAGGGATTGGGGTGAATCAAGTGTGACCAAGTGGCTTTCATGTGCATAAGAAGGCTTGGCTGGAGGTTTCATGGCCAGCTAGATAAGCCTCCCCACTTCTTTCCAATCTTCAGTGTCAAGCCAAATTAAAGGAGGTGGAAGAAACTTAACCTCTAGCTATACCAAAGAATGAATTTTTTAAACACATGTATTGAACTGAACTCTGGTTTGGCTTTTGATTTGTGGAGGGACTAAGGGCAAGTCTTTGTATTGGGTCTTTGTGCAGTGCTGGTGCAGCCACCCACCCTGCCTTCCTCAGAGGGCTGCTTTGAGAATCACATGGTGTATTAGTTAGGGTTCTCTAGAGAAACAGAATCAACAGGGAACACTTGCAAATATAAAATTTATAAAAGTGTCTCACGTGACCACAGGAACACAGAGTCCAAAATCCACTGTGAAGCCGACCACTCCGATGGATGGTCTAGATGAACACCACAGGAGAGGCTCACCAGCCGAAGCAGGAATGGGACCTGTCTTCTCTGAATCCTCCTTAAAAGGCTTCCGGTGATTAGATTTAGCATCACTAATTGTAGAAGACACTCCCCTTTGGCTGATTACAAATGGAATCAGCTGTGGCTGCAGCTGATGTGATCATGACCTAATCCTATGAAATGTCCTCATTGCAACAGACAGGCCAGCACTTGCCCAATCAGATAAACAGGTACCACAACTTGGCCAAGTTGACACATGTCCCTAACCATGAGAATCCACCCCTTATCAACTTGGCACCTACTTAATTAAACCATACTTAATTTCCAAATGAAAACAAATAAGCACACATTTTTTTTCTTTTACCTGACAATACCCAGTTGTCCTGCATATACTGGAAACACATTAAATCTCTCCAGAATAGGGTGCAAATCCTTGGGCAACATTCATTCTTAAACTTGATATCTTACAACTTAAATAGTATAACATGAACAAAACAGCATTACAGTCCTCGTTTCTGTAACTGATCACGTGGTCCAAGTTCATATTTATCACTACCTTCTTCCACTAACCACTCCATGTTCCCTTTACCCTCAGCAAGCACTTCAGCTGGCCGTGGTTTTTTGCCTGGTCGGGTGACCCAAATCTTCAGTCCTGAAGTTTCAGAGCCATTAGTAGTCCTGCCTGGATTGTGTTGTTGCAGTTTTCCATTGATTTTAATCACAGGGCATGGTAGTACTAAAAGACGCCCTAGGGGATCTCCTATATTCCAAGAAAACTCTTCTTTACCTCCATTATGTAGTTGCAGTCCTACTTCCTCCTGACAGTCAGGGTCAATCACCCCAGACAATAATGTAATCCCCTTATTGGCTTGTTGATCCAGGGGCATGAGTAGCCCAAAGTGACCAGGTGGCAGTCTTAACTTCCAGTTCAGTGGAATCATTGTTGTTTCTCCTGGAGGAAGCATACCCTGCTTTGGAACTAAAACCTGTAGACCAGCAGAGCTCAGGGTAGCAGGGACAGGAAGCAAAAATTTTCCTAGTGGATCACTAGGAGTAATAGTGAGTGGCACCACACCCATTTCCACCCCTTGGTTCCTGGACCCATGGATCCTGGCTATGAGAGAAACAGCACCATACAGCGGATGCTGATTCAGAGCATACACAGCTTCCTGGAGAACATTACCCGAGCCTTTCAAGTTTTTGCCACCAAGTTGGCACCGTCCTTGAATTCTCAAAAGGCCATTCCACTGTTCTATCAATCCAGCTGCTTCTGGATGATGGGGAACATGGTTAAGACCAGAGAATTCCATGAGCATGTGCTGATTCCTGCACTTCATTTGCTGTGAAGTGTGTTTCTTGATCCGAAGCAATGCTGTGTGGAATACCATGACGGTGGATAAGGCATTCTGTAAGCCCACAGATGGTAGTTTTGGCAGAAGCACTGCGTGCAGGGAAAGCAAACCCATATCCAGAGTATGTGTCTATTCCAGTTAGAACAAATGGCTGCCCCTTCCATGAAGGGAGTGGTCCAATATAATCAACCTGCCACCATGTAGCTGGCTGGTCACCTCGGGGAATGGTGCCATATCGGGGGCTGAGTGTGGGTCTCTGCTGCTGGCAGATTGGGCACTCTGCAGTGGCTGTAGTCAGGTCAGCCTTGGTGAGTGGAAGTCAATGTTGCTGACCCAATGCATAACCTCCATCCCTACCACCATGACTACTTTGTTCATGAGCCCATTGGGTAATGGCAGGAGTTGCTGGAGAAAGAGGCTGACTGGTATCCACAGAACACGTCATCTTATCCACATGATTATTAAAATCTTCCTCTGCTGAAGTCACCCTCTGGTGTACATTCACATGGGACACAAATATCTTCATGTTTTTAGCCCACTCAGAAAGGTCTATCCACATACTTCTTCCCCAGACCTCTTTGTCACTAATTTTCCAATTATGGTCTTTCCAAGTCCCTGACCATCCAGCCAAACCATTAGCAACAGCCCATGAATCAGTATACAAATGCACCTCTGGCCAGTTCTCCTCCAAAGAAAAATGAACAACCAGATGCACTGATTGAAGTTCTGCCCACTGGGAGGATTCCCCCTCACCACTGTCCTTCAAGGACACCCCAGAAAGGCGTTATAATGCTGCAGCTGTCCACTTTCAGGTGGTACCTGCATATCATGCTGAGTCATCTGTAAACCAGGCCTGAGTTTTCTCTTCCTCAGTCAATTCACTATAAGAAACTCCCCAAGAGGCCATAGCTTTGGTCTGGGAAAGTGAACGTAATGTGGCAGGAGTGGAAACCATGGGCATTTGTGCCACTTCTTCATGTAACTTACTTGTGCCTTCAGGACCTGCTCTGGCCCTATCTCGTATATACCATTTCCACTTTACAATAGAGTGCTGCTGTGCATGCCCAACTTTATGGCTTAGTGGGTCAGATAACACCCAGCTCATGACAGGCAACTCAGATCTCATGGTAACTTGGTGGCCCATGGTTAAGCGTTCAGTCTCTACTAAGGCCCAGTAGCAGGCCAAAAGCTGTTTCTCAAAAAGAGAGTAGTTATCTGCAGCAGATGGTAAGGCTTTGCTCCAAAATCCTAAGGGTCTGCATTGTGATTCTCCTACAGGGGCCTGCCAAAGGCTCCAGACAGCATCTCTATTTGCCACTGACACTTCCAGCACGATTGGATCTGCTGGATCATACGGCGCAAGTGGCAGAGCAGCTTGTACAGCAGCCTGGACCTGTCACAGAGCCTCCTCTTGTTCAGGTCCCCACTCAAAATTAGCAGCTTTTCTGGTCACTCGATAAATGGGCCAGAGTAGCACACCCAAATGAAGAATACGTTGTTGCCAAAATCCAAAAGACCAACTAGGCATTGTGCCTTTTTTTTGGTTGTGGGAGGGTCCAGAAGCAGCAACTTATCCTTCACTTTAGAAGGGTTATCTTGACATTCCCCACACCACTGGACACCTAGAAATTTTACTGCAGTGGAAGGCCCCTGTATTTTTGTTGGATTTATCTCCCATCCTCTGACACGCAAATGCCTTACCAGTAAATCTAGAGTAGTTGCTACTTCTTGCTCACTAGGTCTAATCAACACGATATCATCAATATAATGGACCAGTGTGATGTCTTCTGGGAGGCAGAAACGATCAAGGTCTCTGCGAACAAGATTATGACATAGGGCTGGAGAGTTGATATACCCCTGAGGTAGGACAGTGAAAGTATATTGCTGACCTTGCCAGCTGAAAGCAAACTGTTTCTGGTGGTCCTTACTAATAGCTATTGAGAAAAAAGCATTTGCCAGATCAATAGCTGCATACCAGGTACCAGGGGATGTATTGATTTGCTCAAGCAATGATACTACATCTGGAACAGCAGCTGCAATTTGAGTTACCACCTGGTTGAGCTTACAATAATCCACTGTCATTCTCCAAGACCCATCTGTTTTCTGCACAGGCCAAATAGGAGAGTTGAATGGGGATGTGGTGGGAATCACCACCCCTGCATCTTTCAAGTCCTTAAGAGTGGCAGTAATTTCTGCAATCCCTCCAGGAATACGGTATTGCTTCTGATTTACTATTTTGCTTGGTAGGGGCAGTTCTAGTGGCTTCCATTTGGCCTTTCCCACCATAATAGCCCTCACTGCGTGACTTAGAGAGCCAATGTGGGGATTCTGCCAGTTGCTCAGTATGTTTATGCCATTTATACATTCCGGAACTGGGGAAATAACTACAGGATGGGTCCAGGGGCCCACTGGACCCACTGTGAGATGGACCTGAGCTAAAACTCCATTGATCACCTGGCCTCCATTAGCACCCACTCTGACTGGTGGTCCAGAGTGACGTGTTGGGTCCCCTGGAATTAATGTCACTTCTGAACCAGTGTCTAATAATCCCCAAAATATCTGATCATTTCCTTTTCCCCAACGCACAGTTACCCTGGTAAAAGGCTGTCGGTCTCCTTGGGGAAGACTTAGAGGAAGGTTAACAGTATAAATTTGTGGCAGTGTAACAGGTTTCTCCCCAAAAGGGACCTGGCTTCCCCTTCATTCAAGGGGTTCTGGGTCTGTAAACTGTTTCAAGTCTGGAAACTGATTAAGGGGCCGTGACTCTGTGATTTTGTAATTCAGGTTAGACTTCTGTTCCCTTGACCTAGAACTCTTTTGTTTATACAGCTCAAACAAGAATTTAGTAGACTGTCCATTTATTGTATTTCTAGGTACCCCATGATTTACTAGCCAATGCCACAAATCTCTGTGTGTCATATAATTTTGACGCCTCCTTTGAGTTTGCTGTCTATTATAATAGCCAGATCTACCCTGTCTTTGGTGATTACGTGCTGCCACCTGGCTTCTGCCAACTCGGGATCCTGTCATCCCCATTGTGTTTAAGGATTCCAGCTCAGTGACAGCAGTTCCTACAGTAATATCTGACCTACAGAGAAGTGCAACCACAGAGCTCTTTAGGGATGATGGTGCTAGTCTCACAAATTTATTTCTCACTGTTCTGGTAAAAGGTGCATCCTCTGGACATTCCTGGTGTGTAAGAGCAGGCTTTGCATGATAAATCCACTCTAACATCCCAATCTCTCTAAGCCTCTGGATCCCCTCATCTACATTATACCAGGGCAGTTCTGGCATTTCAACCTCAGGTAATGTTGGCCACCTTTTGATCCATGTTTCAACCAACCACCCAAACAAGCGGTTAATACCTTTTCTAACCACTCAAGCTATAACATTGAATGCAGAATCTCTGCTTAGTGGGCCCCTATCAATAAATTCAGCCTGATGTAGCCTTATATTCCTCCCACCATTATCTCACACCCTTAAAATCCATTGCCACACATATTCCCCTCATTTCTGTGTATATAAATTGGAAAACTCACACAGTTCTTTTGGAGTATAATGTACCTCCTCATGTGTGATACCTTGTACCTCACCTTTAGGGGCCTGTTGGGACTTTAGTCTAGTTATAAGTCTGGAAGAAATGAGGGATGGTGGAGGTGGGTCATGAAAAGAATTAGAAATATCTTACAAGCCATTTGCTTCAGGGAGGTTGGGTGGCCAATTCCTCAAGGCAGGCTGGAGGTGGGGTGGCTATGTCCTCAGGGCGGACTATCACAGAGTTATCTAGAGAAGACTCAGCATGACCTAGGGTTTCAACCTCGCCCCCAACATCATTATCAATCCATATGTCACCATCCCATTTTTCAGGGTCCCACTTCTTTCGAATCAATGCCCTCACTTTAACGGCAAACACCATGCAAGACTGAGATTTCAGTTTACGTTGTAAAGTTGCTACTCTAACAATAAGATTCTGAGTCTGAGTTTCAGAGGTCTCAAGTCTACGGCTACAGGAAATAAGATTTTCCTTCAGGATACTCATAGAAACGTCTACATCTTTCAGACAGCACTTAAGCTTCTTGTTTGAAGCCTTAAGCCCATCCCTTTCACCCCTTAATGTAGCCAGTGTATATAACAACAACCAACCAACATGTCTATAATTCTTATTTCTACAAAACTCTGTAAAGGTGTCAAAAACATTATCTCCCAGAGTCTGGCTTCAGACAAGCGAAGCATTAGGAGAATCGAATGATGATATTTTGACTATCTCCTTTCCCAACTCACTCAATGGATTGGGAGTGTCATTCTGATTACGCGAACCAGAGTCCTTAGTGTCTCTGAGTCCAGTCAGAGTAGAAAACCATTCATAAAAACCCATTTTTAAGATTCTGTTTCTTAAGAACCACTCCTGGTACCAAGATGTATTAGTTAGGGTTCTCTAGAGAACCACAACTTGGCCAAGTTGACACATGTCCCTAACAATGACAGATGGGATCATCAATGGGTAAGTGCTTTGAAACAGTCTAAACCGAACATACGAAAGATGGCATTCCTCATATATCTGTTAGCATAACTGCGTGACATACGCTGCATACTAAAAGATGTTTCTAATAAGATAATGAAATATGTTCAGGAGCATGATCTTTGCAGTTTCCAACGCTTCCTGGCTGGGTGACTTTATCTGTCTGGCCCTCAATTTCCCCATCTGCAATATAAGGATGATAATAGTAGCCCATGTCATAAGGTCAGTATGAGCATTAAGAGAGTTAATTCAGTGCTTTGCAACAAGGAAGAAAAAGTTTTTATCATCATTTTTCATCACAGATTGTTGTGAGGATTAAATGAGGAAATACTCAATAAATGCTAGCTACTTTCATCATTATTAGTTTGTTATTATTATGAGATAGGGAATCGTCACTTCCAGGATATATAGTCTTGAAGTGTTTTTGACACAATCCTTGCCTAGACAGAACCTGAAGGTCTCAGCACAGCTTCCATTATCAGTACCTCTGAATCTTCTGAGGGTGTATTCCGTCATGCCAATTATAGCTTGACTTCTGACTGTGGTGCTTGTAAAGGTACAGATGATGAGGCAGGTATGGATGATAATGTTGGAGAAGGACATCTGACAGAATTCAGTTTGGTTTTCCTTGGATAGTCAGATCCTGTAAATAATTCTAACAAATTCCAGAATGAAAAGCTGGATTATTATGCAAGACACATTTTAGAGGAAGGGAAGGAACTTGGTAGGGAGAGGAGAGACTTTTTCATTGAGAAAGATTGGCAAATCAGGATGGTTTTTTGGGGACTGGCTGACAAGCTAAGGTATCTCAGGGAGATGTTAAAGCCAAGATGGAAGATTCCATGAATATGATTTTGGCTCAAAGAAAAACACTTGCTCAGTGTGGCTTCTTTTGGATGCTTATTCAAGAGCATGGCCTAGAGAACAATGCAGCACAGCTCCTGGGTGCTTAATCTACCTCAGGAATAGGATGTTCAGCTTTTCCCTACCTTTACCAGTCATCGTTCACACTGCTCCAACTTTCCTTCTCCTCTGTCTTGTGAAAAAAGGGGGGGTCTTCAAGGCTGGGTGGGCTTGAGGCTCAAGGAGAATTCTGACTCAGGTATGCTGACTCCAAAGTATCCCATTTTTTATCATGGTAAAATATATATAACATAATTATTGATTATTGATAAATATATATAACACAAAATTTCCCATTTTAGCCATTTTTAAGGGTACAATTCAGTGGCCTTAATTATATTTACAGTGCTGTGCAAAACATTACCCCTATCTATTTCCAAAACTTTTTCATCACCTCAGACAGAAAGTCTGTACCCATTAAGCATTAATTCCCCATTCCCCTCAGTGCAGCTGATAATCTCTAATCTACTTTCTGTCTGTATGAATTCACATATTCTAGATATTTCATATAAATGGAACACAATATTTGTCCTTTTGTATCTGGACTTGGTGGACTTTTGCTTTTTTATTTTTTTTTACTTTTTAAAAAATATTTAATTTTCTTTATTAGAGAAGTTGTGGGTTTACAGAAATTGCTTTTCAGAAGTCAGTTTTCCTTTGCTTCCAGGCAGACCCATCCCAAAGCCAGCTCGATTAAGCCCGCAATGTTTACTGAGTGCTTACTCTGCTCTAGGCACCATGTCAGGCACTTGGGGCACAGGCATGACTAAGACATTGTCCCTGAGTTCAGTGGTCAGAATCTCATGACTGAAGAAGGCACCTACAGGTGACAACATGCTGTCCCATGATGGGGCTCCCAGGACCTGGCAAGAGCTACAATGAATCCAGGAAGCTTTCTCACTAATTGCTACAAAAGGAAAGTAGGCTTCCAGACCTCCCCAAACATATTTTTTTTGTATTATCTATAGCTGTTTTGGCACTGCAACAGTAGAGTTGAGTAGTTATGGCCGAGACCGTATGGCTTACAAAACCTGAAATACTTACTATATGGCCTTTTACAGAAAAAAAAAAATTGCTGATTCCTGTTCTAACCACCATACTGCACTGTCTCTGGTATGTAGACTGGAGTTAGACCTGAGGCCAAACTCTGACTAGGGCACTTATTAACAGTGTGTTCTTGGACAAGTCTTTTTAGTTCTCTGTGCCTTAGTTTATTTGTTGTAAATTACCCACTGCCTAGGGTTTTTGTGAGGTTTAAATGAGATAAGATGCCTGAAAAGTTTTAGCACAGTTCCTGGCTGCCTGACGCATAGTAAATTCTTTAAAAATGGTAGGCAGATTAGTTGTAGTGTGATGATAATAAAAGGAACTTAGCTCTGTGCATAGCACACATTAAATGTTCACTTAAATACCAAATATTCATATTTGTCTTATTCTTGCTGACTTTTCTAGAGCCTTGGGTTGTTGAAAACAGGCCTGGAGTTTAGAGCTGGGGGTAGAGGTGAGGGAATCAGCAGGACAGGGCAGTGAGCATAGAGGTTTGGACTTAGAGGGGGGCTGACAGCAGGGGATTCATCCTGGAACAAGCTGTTTAATGCTTTAAGCCTGAACCATATTATGTGAGCAAAGTAAGGAGGTCTGTGTGTGTGTGAGAGAGGAAGATGGGGGCGGGGGGCACCAATTCTGTGGATTTTATTTTATTTTTTTTGGTATCTTTCAAATTCCTCTCCTGGTGTTGCATTTGAACGGGCTCTGATTCTATTCTTTGAAAAATCTGAAGTTTTCTTAGATTCCAGTACATGTTACCTTTCTCATTCTTCAATTTCCTGTAGCAACTATAGAAAAAAAATGACGATGGATGTACTTTTTTTCTTAGTTGTGCTTGGTTGGTCTCCCTGATTAGACTCTAAACTCCTTTAGGGCAGAGACCATGTCTTATATCTTCCAGAATTATGGAGAGGGAGAATCTTGCTTATGTTAAGCAATGAAGGGATGTGTACTTGTGCATGGGGTGGGGGGGTGAGGGGTTGCGTACGTGTGTGTGTGTGTGTGTGTGTGTGTGTGTGTGTGTGTGTGTGTGTTTCTGACTGGGAACCTTCCTACTAGAGAAGGGAGAATGAATTTCAGAAGCAAGATTTTTGGGAGATAAATGTTTCAGTGTTTCAGTGTCCCATTGGATGACAAGAGAAAATCTAGAAAAAACAACATGACAAAAAATGGCAGCAGCTTAGCTGGAGGAACCTTCTGCTGGGGGGCTAATTTCTTAATTACAAAAGTGAAGGAAGAAATTACCTACAATTTGATGGAAAATTCTACTATTAGAGAGGTAAGCCTTTGGATTTTGGCACTGCTTTTTCTGGGAGCCATCTTTTTCTAATGCCTCTGTGAAGGTCTGTTTTTCACTTCCAAGGTGAGTTACTTCAATTCACCATTTGCAAGTCTCTGAGAGGAGACAGAGGACAGATATGTTTTGATGAAGGAGGAAAGGAAAAGCACTTGCCTTCTCCTTCATCTGGTAGTTTTTACTTCCTTCTCCTAATCTGCATTTGGAATCCCGCCCCCCCCCCATTATTCAAATAGAATGCATAGTTCCTGCCATCATTGAGATAAACATCACTCAAAAGCAAATTCTCTTTTTTCTTGCCAGTTTGGGATGGAAAGCTATAGCTCCTGCAGTCCAGGGAAATTTAAGTAAGACCTAATAGCCTGAGGGAAAATAAGTGAATTCTTTCTCAAGCTATCATAGTTTCTGCATAATGGAACTTCCAGTTGATTCCAATTCAGATGAATATCAAGGCTGTAACTGGTCTTTACTACCTGAGTTCCCTGGCAATACTGTGCTTGTTATATACTTCTTGCAAAACTGTAACTGAGACTCAGGATCCCTGGCTTCTCAGGGGTATGGTTGTTTATGTTTTGTTTTGCTTTTCCCTTTCACATACAGCTCATAATATTACTCAGTGCATTTCAGTCAGTCATATCAATATTTCTTTAGTATCACACTGCACAGTCATCATGCTCAAATACTCGGAAGCCTTGGCTTAATGTCTTCCCTGGGGTTCATTCTGGAAGGCTCCCATATCAATGAAGATCTGAATACCTACGCATGATCAGGCCTGTGTCCCTGAATGATCGATCTTGGTAGTATGGAAGATGGATTAGTAAAGGATACAGGAGTGGGGGGATAAGGTGGCTGTGGGTAGTGGGACTGATGAAGACTCTATTTTAATTGTCCTGGGGAGAGGTGATAGGGCCTGAATTAAAGCAGGGTGAGTTGATGAAAGGAGGTGATGATAAAAGATACAATTTGGAGATAGAATTGACAATATTGGCAAAGGTAAAGAGGAGTTGAAGTTTATGCAGGAGTATGTCACTGCAATTAAATGATGTAGGGAAATCAGAAGGGGGTTGGGACAGAAACCAATGAGTTCATCTTAGGTAGGATGACTTACCATACTGGTTTGCCTGGGATTGAGGAAGTTTCCAGGACACATGACTTTTGGTGCTAAAATCAGGAAAGTCCTGGGCAAACCAGAATGAGTTGGTCACATTAAGTTTATGACATGTTATTTGAGGTGTCTTCAGACAGCTTCCAGCAGGTGGTTGAGTAGGTAATTCTGGGGTGCAGGAAGGACATCAGAGTGAGAGGCATAGTTTGAGGGGTGCCTGTATGGAGATGATGGGTGAAACAACAGGAATGTGAATGGTATTTAAGGGAGAGTGCATAGCATGAGATCATAACTACCTCAAATCATCTGTGTAATGAGAAGGCATACAAATGAATGCATAAAATAAAAATAGCTGATAATTCACTTGCTCCCTCAGGCTATTAGGTCTTAACTTTTCTGTGGCCCTACTCCCAAAATCAAAGAGAAAGAATTTCCAGGAGGCTCAAGTTTGAGACATACCTACCCATATAGGTTGGCCTCAGAAAGAAACTTGTTGAGCCCCCAGAGGTCAAAGGGAACCGAAATAGAATGACAATATCATGAAAGTCAAGGAGAAAGAGAATTTCCAGAAGGTGGAGGTCATGGAAGATTAACACTGAGGAGAAGTGACAGGCTCTGGTGATTAATATTGTCACCAAGAGAAATTTTCTGTGGACTCCTGGAGTCTGTCGAGTCCTGAAATTAGATTTCAACATGCTGATTAAAGAGAGAATGTGAAAAAGGTGGAAGACTTACAACACAGCTATTAAATGTCATTATTAAGCAATACTGATATGGATAGACAAATGGACCAATGGATTGGTTGGTCACCTGATTTACAATGCAGGAAAGCTTTTTAAATAAATAGTGCAGGACTATTTTGATACCCATATGGGGGAAGATGACACTTTGACTTCCCCATATACAAAAATGAACTCTAGATGGATTATAGAACCAAATGTGAAAAGCAAACTTTAAGAAGTTAACAATTATCTGCCTGTTTCTTGAATAGGCAGAGATTTCTTAACAAAATACAAAAGGCTCTAAGTATAAAGGAAAAGATCAAGATAATATATTTCACTAAAATTAAGAATTTTTGTTCATCAAATGACACCATAAGAGAAAAAAGAAAGTGTAGTACACATAGCATATTAAGCCATTCAAAATTGATTTTTTTCAAGACACTGTTTAATCATTCATTCTAACAGCTGCTAATAGCTCATTTTGCAGAAGTTTTCTTTCTGACAGGAAAGAATTCTAGATGTGCTAGAAAATGAAAAATGAATTCTGTAAGTACAAACTAGCAACCCAGTAAGAGCAACAAACTGACTTAAGTGATTACTAAGTTTAGTTATTTCATAATTTCTTGTGATTTAAAAAGTAAATAACATTTTATAAAGTAAAAAAAAAGAAAGAAAGAAAGAAAGAAAGAGAATGTGAAGAAAGGAAGTATGGGTGGTGGTAAAAGAGTCATCTTTGTCCCAGCAATGAAGAGAAGACAAAGAGTTGTAGCCTATTTCAAACCCCAGCTCAAGATCCAACTCTTCTTTGAAGCTTTACTAAGGGATTCCAGTGTCTGCTGTTTTCCACCTTCTCAAATTTCCTATAACACCCACTAGGGACTATACCACACTATATAAAACAGCAACAACAACAAAACTTTGCAATGTCCTTTCTTTGTTCTCTGGTTGCTTTAGTAGTGCTTGATTGGTCTCCCTATTAGACTCCATTCTTCTTTAGGCAGAGACCATGGCTATATCCCCCACAGTGCCTACTTGGTGCTGCACAAACTTCTTCAAGAATATCTGTTGGATGTTAAGATGGCCAGGATGGAAAGATTCTTTAGGCCATATTTTCTCAACATGAACTACTGACATTTGGGGAAGATAATTCTGTGTTGGAGGGAGCTAGTCTATGCATTGCAGGATGTTTGGCAGTAACCTGGCTTCTACTTAATTGTATGCCACTCCTAGCTAACAACCAAAAATGTCTTCAGACACTGTCAAATGTCCCTAGGAGGGCACAATCCGCCCTAGTTTGGAAACTGCTGGTCCAGGTAATCTGAGCCTATTCTATTCACTTATCATTCAGCAGGGGCAATTGAAGACAATCTCTGGTTTAGAAACATGGATACCCAGCTCACAGCCTCCAGGAAGAGATGTATAACTATCTTTGGTACTTGATTTCAATTCTAACTCACTTAAACTCATTATTTCCCTACCTCCCACTGGAGTGAGTGAATGGCTCAGTACTCATATTTAAATAAGTACTGAAATAATGCAAACACACTTCCCTTGTGATCCTGAACATCAAAGTAAAGCCAGAGAGGTACCTAATTACAACAAGGGCTTGTAATATTACTGTAACTCTAAAGGAAGCATTTATTAATTTGTTCAGAAGTGCAACTAGTAGTTAATAATGCTTTTCATTTTCAGAGCATTTTTCAAATATTGGATTTTAACTCCGCTCATACTCCCTCAGAAACCGTTCAGAGATGAGGGAAATCAGAGAAAGGGAAAGTGCAAAACATAGACACAATAAAGGTACAGAAGGATTTGTTGTCCAAACAGAGCAGATAACCCAAGAGCCCTAGATTCTCATTCTTTAGGTTAAATGATCTCTCTGACACTTACGTATAATTCCAATGGGGCCTTGTGGCCCCAGGAAGAGGTTTCTTTGTTATAGTCACAAGGAATAAATGGATGTGGGTCATGCTAGCTGAATGTGAGGATAAGGAAGAGCTCTGGTTTCTTGACCAGATCCATCACCACTTTGCAGTTATTGCCCGGTGAATTCTCCTACTGCTCTATGGTGAGGTCCAATAAACCAGTTAGCACATCTTCACTGAGTACCTGCTAAATACTCTTAAACTAAAAAGTGATGCAAATAAAAAGGAGTGGCAGAAACAAAAAAGCAAACATTGTGTCATCTCATTTAGAAAAAACTTATAAGAAAACTGGGCCTAGATTATAAACTCTTATAGCAGTCACATTTAGCCCGGGATGGTAATAATTATTTCTGGATTTTGAGCTGTTTTATGTATGTATAACTTGGTATTTAGTGATAAGAACAAAGCGAATCAGGTCGGGATTAAGGAAATTCAGACCACAGGGGTAAGGAAGACATTGTCTATATTTGAGAACTTCATCTACTCTTTGAGACAAAAGCAAGAAAGTTTTATTTTGCCCAAAACCTATCTTTTTTTTTTTTTTAACATGGGCAGGCACCAGGAATCGAACCCGGGTCCTCTGGCATGGCATGCAAGCATTCTTGCCTGCTGAGCCACCATGGCCCGCCCAATTTTTTTTTTTTCCAAAACCTAAATTTTCTGTAGCACATAATCTTACTCAACCTGTCTGGGTAGCTCATTTAAATAACCCAAACACAGGGAGCCCAGAATAAGAACGAGAGCCTTTAATCCTGTGTGGTTTAACATAATGCCTGGATACATCCTAAAGTATATTAAGCAGATAATCAAAAACTATTGTCAAAAATCCCTTACGGGATGGAAGAAAAATTATGGAACTATTAAATTTTACCACTCGGGAAATCCTTGACATTGTGCCAAACATTAGGGACACCCAAATCAATAGGCCAAGCTCTTGATCTTGAGGCTTGCTCTTGTGAAGCTTATATATGTAGAAGAGAAGCTTAGCCTACCTATAGGTATGCCTAAGAGTCACCTCCAGAGGATCTATTTTGTTGCTCAGATGTGGCCTCTCTCTCTCTAAGCCCAACTCTGCAAGTGAAACTACTGCCCTACCATCTACATGGGACATGACATCCAGGGGTGAATATCTCCCTGGTGGTATGGGAGATGACTCCCAGGGATAAGCCTGGCCCTGGCACTGTGGGATCAACAATGCCATCATGAAAGAAAGGGGGAAAAGAAGTGTCACAAATAAGATATCAGTGGCTGAGAGAGTTCAAATAGACTCAAGAGGCTACTCTGGAGGTCACTCTTATGCATGCTTCATTTAGACATTACTACCTATCATAACTTGCCAAGCCCCAACCAAAACCATTCCTGCCAATCATAAAGAATACTTAGGGCATTATATAAGATTCTACAAATGGTCCATGCACTAGGGTAACTTTCCAAAAACCTACAACCTCCAGATGGGTCCCTGGACCAGATAAGTCCTGGAATGCAGAAGGGCCAGCCTTTCCAGAACACCAACTAGTTCTATTCCTCTATCCCATATTATCGTAGACAGCCCCTTTGCAAATACTTTTTAATTCACTGTTCAAATTACTGTGGGATTTATCGGGGCATCACTCTGGACAAACCAATAAAACTCATGCCCTACTCAAGGTTCCATGTACTTATGGTGTTCAATTAAGCTGCCTACATAAGTTATTTTAGGAAATGCACTAGTCAAAATATAAATTTTGTACCAAATAAACATTTTTTGCTTTAGTCTCACACATGAGTTAAAATTTTAAAAATATTAATTACCATCTATTTTCAACACCCTGCAGTAATGACATTCCTTTGTTCTTCCTCATACATTCACTTTTTAAAATGCATTTGATTCTTTCCACATTGGAAGTTTTCTTCGTCTCAACTGACTGTTGTGGTCATCCTGTCGAGTTCTAAGTTCATCTTATATAGGCCTGTAAAGTCCTAGAACTTTAAATTATATATTTATATGTACTTTCCAGGCAAACTAGGTAAGCAGAAAAACTTCAGGATGCCAAGGGTTTTATTTGTAGAATGAAAGCTCCATGAGGGTAAAGGCTGTGCCTGTATTTGTTTACTGTCATATTTCCAGTACTCAGAGCAATATCTGGCACATAGTAAGTGAGAAAGGAATATTTTCAGGAAGAGTGAATGATTTCATAAATTCCCTGATCTTGCAGAATGAATAAACTAATCCATCAGTTCCCTGATCCTGGTGTCCCTTTGGCCTGCACCTCCACATAGCCTAATGTAAGGGGTGGCAACATCCTTCAGGTGGCAACATCCTTCAGGTTACAGCATCCTGAATTGTAGAGAGTTCACAGAGGTGGAATAGGGTAGCAGGATGAGGGTTGAAGGGGTCTAAAACTGCTCAGGGTTCAGCCTTGCAAAGCTTATACTCTGTAGCAATTCTAGTGTATTAGCTATTTCTGTTCTTAACTGCTAACTGCACCCTATGCACAAGAGCTGTAGATACACTTCCTGTTCACGGCAACCCTTTCTGCTATATCTGTTACAAAATTTTGTTACAAAATGTGGCTGCCCTGGAAGGCGTTGTAGGGATCATTTTGACTGGGACGAACAAGAATAAACTTCCGGGTTGAGTGTTGCCTAAAAGAGTATCCCCCTGTTTCTCAGGGGACATCAATTCAGTGGGTGCTTCCTGTGTTGCACTATAAATATGTCTGACTGAAATGAGGCTAGAAGCAGTCAGGTTCCTGCTGAGGTAGGGTAAGGAGGATTCATGTTCATTCTCTTTGTATCACCCATACAGAAGCCTGAAATTGTAGGATAACTGAAGTAAGGCAATTACAAAGGAGAGGGGAGGGCTGAAAGGAGCATGCGATTGAGGTTACCTTAGTAAAGAATAACTTGCAATTTAGCCAAAGCCTAATCAGTACTTAATAAAGCCAAATGCAGGGGCAAGGCCTATATCTTGGTAAAGCCTAGTCAGCATCTTAGGCTAGATAAGGCCTAGCTGGATCTTAAGCCCAGTTAAAATTTAGCCATGGCCTTGGCCCAGTTATGGCCTAAGCAGGGCCTAGATGGTATCAGAACCTGCTTAAGGCCTAGCCAGCGAAGCTATGGCCTGGCTAGAGTCTAAGCCCATTTAAGCCCTAGTCAGCACAGTAAGGCCAAAACAGCTAAGTTAACACCAAGCCTGAACTTAGATAATGCCTAGTCAGTGAATTTATCTTAGCGAGCACAGTTAAGGCGAAGCCAGGGCCTAGGTTCAGGTAAAGCCTACTCAGAGATCAGTTAGGGCCTACCCAGGATTGAGCCTAGGGGCCTAGAGAAGGCCTAGATCTGATTAAAGGTTAGACATGGCTTTGGCATAGGTAGGGCCTAGTTGATGCTTAGGTCTGGTTAAGATCTAGACAAGGTCTTGACCTAAGTATGGAAAGGGCTTAGTGTAGGCCTAAACCTTGTTAAAGCCTACTTAGAGCCCAGTTAAGGCTAGCTAGGGACTAAGCCTAATCAAGGCTTAGTACACAAGGTAAGGTCTAGTCAAAGCACAATTAAGGACCACAGAGGGCCAAAGCATTGTGTAGGCCTTATTAAAGCCTAGTTAAGGCCTAGCCCTGGCCTAAGTGTACTTAAGGTCTAGTCAGCTGGTTAAGGCCTAGTCAGAGCACAGTTAAGACCCACTCAGGACCAAAGCCTTGTGCATTACATGTCAGAGCCTGGTTAAGGCCCAGGCTGGGCCTAAGCCTAGTTAAGGCCTAGTAAGTCAGTTAAGGTCCAGCATGGACCAAAGCCTTAATGAGGACTAATCAGAGCACAGTTAAGGACCACTGAAGGCCAAAGCCTTGTGCAGGTCTAATCAGTCAATTTAGGCCTAGTCAGAACACAGAAGCCCAAGTAAGGCTAGTCAGTCAGTTAAGTCCTAGTTAGAGCACAGTTAAAGCCTAGCCTTGGCCAAAGCCTTGATGAGGCCTAGTCAGAGCATAGTTAACAACAACTGAGGGCCAAAGCCTTGTGCAGACCTAATCAGAGCCTCTGCCAAGTTAGGGCCTTTACAGTCAGTTTAGGCCAGTCAGAATAGAGAAGCCCAGTTAAGGTCTAGTCAGTCAGGTAAGGTCTAGTCAGAGCACAATTAAGGCCCAGCCTGGGCCAAAGCCTTGATGAGGCCTAAGGCCAAAACTTTGTGTAGGCCTAACTGGAGCCTTAGCCGTGTTAGGGCCTTTTCAGTCTGTTTAGCCCTAGTCAGAACACAGTAGCCCAGGTAAGGCCTAGTTAGTCAGTTAAGGTCTAGTCAGAGCCCAGTTAAGGCCTAGCTAGGAACTAAGCCCTGACCTGGTCCTGGAAAACCCCTTAGTACCCAGAAAACCAGATTGGTTGCTTATCTTCGTAAAGGCCTTTTAAATAAAACTTTTCTTTGCCTTATAGTTTATGATTTAGAAACTTAACATTATTTCTTGATTTGAGCATCCATTTGAGATAGGTGTCATCTTTATTCCCAGTATCCAAATAAATAAAGACTCAAGTTTAGAGAGGACAAATGACTTCCTCAATGCCATATAGTTAGTCTCAGAGGTTGAGTTTAAAATCTATGTTTGTATTCAAAAGCCATGCTTTAATTTTTTTAAACCAACAGTAAAAGGGCATCTCCATATAATTAAAAATTGCCTAAGCACAAAAGTAATACTTCCTCAACGTATTATCATCCTTACTTTCAAATCAGGAAGGTGAGTCACAGCAAGCCTAAGTGACCTGCCCAAGGTAAGAAAACTTTTAGACTTGAACCCAAGTCTCTCTGTTTCCAAATCCCATATTCATCCCCTTACAAATAATGTATCTTTCCTTCTTCCTCAGCGTCAAACACTTTGGCACATGTCTTTATGTTTTCATGTTTTGGTGGTGTTCGGGTCTCTGAATTTTCTGAAGTCAATCAAGCAATTAGTAGGTTGTGCTTGCACTGACACTTCTGTTTTCAGCCTGATGGTTTATTTGTTGAACTGATGCTTGCTGTTTCATCAGGGGCTATTTGTTGAGCCTTGCATTAGAGCTAACTTGCTGGCAGAATGAAATCTCAATCACTTGGTTTGCTGTGATGTAGGAGAAGAGAGTTTGAGAAGGGCACTGAATTCAAATTTAGTAATTTTTGGGAGAGTTACTGGATATATCCCTGGTATAGTGACATTCTGAGAACCAGGGAAATAGAACAAGGCCTCCTTCTCTGGTCCTCTGGGTTCAGCTGCCAGAGGGCACTGAGGACTCGGCTTGTCTTTTTCTGGCTCTGCCATTCCTGTCACCTCCTGTGAGCTTACTAGGAGTGACAGGTGTGTTTGTTAAAAATCCTGCACATAAATATAGCTGTGTCTTCTACAGTGTTATCCTGAGGACAAAATAGCTGCCACCCCTGCAGAATGCAGCAGCTTCAGGATTGGATGCCAATGGTAGCAGTATGCCAAGCATGAAGTCTCCTGTTTTCCCCTGTGCTGCCCTGTACCAAAGGTGGTGCATTTGAAAAAATAGTCTCTATTCTTCTTGTATGGCAGTGGCACTATGGGAGAGCTTTTAACTGAGAAGTTAGTCACTTAGATGGTGTCATAGTGCAAGAGACCACTGGGATACACATTAGGTAGCAGATGCCTTCTTGGGTTATAATTTCCCTTTGTACTTTCATGTTGAGCTGGAGAACTACTTGGTATAATGTGTAATGCAAGAGGGAGGCAGAGCTGGTTGGGAAGAAACAAAATGTTTTATTCCACTGAGCAGCTGGGATATTTAAATGTTGCTTTCTTTCTTGGAGAGAAAGTGCCATTTGAGAATGGCACCATTTTCTCTGACATTCACATGGTGAATCCCCACTTAAACTCACATCTTTAGATTATTTCATGTTTGTATTCCTGTGAGCTGGTGAAACATATTCAGCTTTGAGGCATTGGGCTAATGGCATATGCGAGCTATAGCTGTATCCCTAACAAAGAATCTGGAAGGCCTTTCCTCAAGGACTGGGGGCTATGAAGTGTTAAGATGGAGGCTATGTGAAGAGAGCTCTGAACTGCATTCCTCATTCTACCACATTCCAGCTATGTGACTTTGGGTAGAAAATGTTGCCTTTCTGGACTTTAGTTTTATCAAATGTAAAATGGGAATAATTAAACTCCCATCAAATGAGATGTGATATGAAAGTTATAGAAAAAGTATAAATACCATGAAATTAAAGAATTATTGATTCTGTTATTCATTCAACAAATATTTATTGGATACCTACTATGTACCAGGAACTCTTTATGTCCTTAAACAAAACATAGTTCCTTGCTTTCATGGAGCTTACATTCTAGAGAGGGGAGCCAGAAAGCAAACAGTAATCATAATCCACAATAAGAATTAGTAAACCATATAGGATGTATAGAAAGTCTTAAGTTTTAAGTTAAGATGAGAAAGTAGAGCAGAGTAAGCTAGCCATCAGGAGTGCCAAGTTGGGAGGGTGGATTCCATTTTAAATAGAGTAGACCTCATGGAGAAGGTGATATTTATGCAAAGGGTTTGGAGGAGCTGAGTGATTTAACATTCTGGTTTAGTAGGGCTCTCACAAGAGGACAGGGTGATGACCCTGGTGTGCTTTTCTCAGTGCCAAACATATGGGCAATGGGATTCATTCTTTACCCACATTTAAATGCTAACCTCTTGCTCCTTTGAGCCTTGGGAGGTAGAGATATGAAATCGTCACAGGGAAAGGAAATAACACATTCATGCCCAAGAAGACAGCATCTTTACTTTCTAGGATATTAAGAAGGTTATTTTTTTCTGCCTCATTTCCTCCAATTTATTCTGTGTCTATCTACCTCAGAGTTAAAAAATGGAGATGGGGTTTTATTTGGGGGTGATGAAAATGTTTGGGAACTAGATAGATGTGGTGGTTACACAACATCGTGAATGTATTAAATGCCACTGAATTGTTCTCTTTAAAATGGTTAATTTTCTGTTCTGTGAAATTCACCTCAATAAAAAGAGGGAGGAGTTGGAAAAGAGATCTGTTACTCTTGTTTTATTTTTTATTTTCATGGGTCAGCATACGGTCTTAAGATGATTGTAATGTTCACGTAGGTTTTTGGAATCTTTCTTAGCATTCTAAATGAAGAAGCATTCTGGGGATAATTGGGTATATAGAGATGAGGGCTACGAAATGGTTGTCCTCAAGGGGGGCAGGGATGGGGTTGTGGTTTTTGAGCTACTCAGTAAGCCAGCCACCATGGCTTTATTGTGTTTTTGTTGATATCTCAGCACTGGTTCTGATTCTGCTAGTGATTTGGGGGTCCCCAGAGCATCACTAGGGCAGACTATAGTGTAACAGACTATACGGAAGACTAAGAGTCGGAAGAATCAGGTTCTTATTGTTGCTCTGCTACTAACTTGTTGTGTAAACTTGGCAAGTCACTTAACCTCTTTGGGTCCCTGCTTCATCAGTTTTAAAATAGGGATAATGCTTGACAGATTGTTCTAAGGATTAAATAAGTATGTGAACGTGCACGGGCATATAATCAGCAGAAGGAAGAAGAGATAAAACACTGGAAAGAGCTACCAAGGGAGACTGTGGAAGCTTATTTTGAATTGATTAAAACAAAAGGACTCTCCCTTTGAGAGATAGGTAGTAGGCCTGTTAGTAGGCCTAGGGAAAAATGTACTGACCTTCTTGCCAGGTGGTAAAATAAACTAATCTAGGCTTCATTGGCAAGCTGGCATTTTCCACAGAAACAGAGAGAAGGCCATGACTGATGCTTATTCTTGCTCTTGTCAAAGTTCTGAGAGGCATTCCTGAAGACTGGGACTAAATCTGAGCTAGGAGAATAAGGAATAAAAGGCTTTCAAAAGATATTTACATGATGCTCTCCTTCTGACCTATATTATTCACATAGGAAGAGCTTAAAATCTGGGTTGGTTGAGGTGAAGTCATACTAGATATGGGAGAATGGCCTTTGCTGTCGTCCCTTGATGACCTTCCCAAGTACTTTCCAAGTAGGTGTTTCCAGGGAAGAATTGGTTAATGTTATGGAAGAATCATTGCCATAATGCCTTTTCTAGGCAGCTGGTAATGTATTGGAAGCACAGACAATGAGTAACCTGCAACATAGGCAGCTTTTGTGATGCCACAAGTGAAGTATATGTGGCTATATCCCTGCCAGAGCTCAGAGCCAGAGTGAGGAAGTGCTTCAAAGGCAAGAGAAAGTTAGGTTGGGACTCACTACTCCCCAGGATTCCAGCTTGTTCCTAAGGGCTCTGATTAATCTCAGGTCCCCTGAAAGGATTATGTGTGAGCTGCAGCCATAAGACAGCTCTGCCCCATCACATAGTTATCCAAGTTCATTATCTGATATTGGTTATGACTATGGGATGAAGTGGCTCTCTGGTATTTCCTTCCAATATTTGCAATGCTACAGTTGCCTCCCTTCCTGCCTACCAGGGGACTTTAGTCAGTACCCAGGATGTACCACATGCTGTTTCCTGGATCCAAGTTCTTCAGCACAAATATCAGCTAGCATTTATTAAGAACTTACTATATATCAGGCACCATTCTAAATTCATTGCATGTATTAACTCATGTAATCCTCACGACTATCATTTTCATTTTATGGTTGAAGAAACTGAGGCAAAGACTAGTTTAGCAACTTTCCAGTTAGTAAGTGGCAAAGTTGGAAATCAAATCTAGGTCTGTTTGACATTAGACCCTATCCTTATAAACCACTCACACAAATTTACTCTCTCCCTTAAGGTAACATAAAAACAAACAAAAACAACTTTCTTTTTTCCCTCTCAGAAAACTGAGAGAACTCAGGAATAGAACCTCTTTTCCTGATACCTCTAAGTTCTTTTAGTTTCCTTTATTTTAGACCCTATCCTCTGCACTGATAATACTTGAAAGCCAAAAATCTTTCTAGAAGCACTGGACATCTTTTCAGGCTCTCTGAAGGCCTGTGGGCTTCCCACAGTAGCCAAGCTCCAAGGCCAAGCCTGTGCAGGCCTTGCACAAATTAAGTGGGACTTGCAAGTCCCACCAAATTAAGATGGGGTAGCTGTCTCTGTTGGAACAGTATCTTGAGGAAACATTTGCCTATCTAGGAAAATAAATAACCAGGAGGTATATTTTCAAAAGCGGTTGTTTCTCTCCAGTGACTAAGTTGTTTTCCTGAAGGATATTTCAAGAGTTTGTAGTTCTCTCTGCAGCAGCAAGCAAATTTGGAGGAGGAAGAAGAAAGAAATGCAGTAGTGCTAGGTTAAAATGGACCATAAGGACATTTCCTACTTTTCTTTTTTACAGTTTCAGTTTTGAATTTGTCATATATTTTCAAGAAGGGGAAATCAGCCACACAATTCTTTCCTTTCTCTTGATAAATTAAAGATTTATCTTTAATGGGGATTTTAAATGTCAGCTCCTATATCAGAAAAATGCCTTATTGCACAGTTTTTTTTTTTAAGGCAAAGGTTTGTTGTTTTTAAAAAAAGAGTTTAAAGGATAAATCCAGCTGCTTTGTTCAGTGTTGCTCCCAGAGACCTCCTTTTATGTCAAAATCATAAAATTTGCCCTTTTGGGACAAGGCCTTGTTGATGTTTTCCTCAGGGGTGGGGAGGGCAATAAGAATTTATGTATGTCTTGAGGTTTTTATTAAAAATCTAAATTGAACACATGTATCCGAAAGGTACTGCAGTGCCAGACAAGGAAGTATTATGAAAAAATTTCCCATTTGTAAATAGGAAACTGGCACCTATGCTTACTAAAGGCGCATTTTAATCTCTTCCACATAACTACCTCTGTTCATCTTGGATATGAAGTAATTTACCTTGCCTGATGTGAAGAAGCTTAACTAGAAACATAGTCCCAGCAGATTTGGATTCCTTTGCTCCTTTTCCATCCTGCTGTTACACACTTATTGCCAGTTTGTCTGTTATGAGCATCACAAAATTTAGGATGGGACTATCAGCTAAAAGAAACTAGTGGCTTTTGATTATCTGTGCTGACAAAATGTCATATGAGAAAGAGATTAATAAATCTAGTGGTGTTAGAGTTCCTAGTTATCAGATGGGTAGCATGGCCTCTGCCTCAGCTGTCTCCCTGAGTTTTTTGTAATATAGGAGCTATCTCATCTTGTATCAATTTAAAATCCTGTCTAGCAGTAAGGACCTCTTGCCCACTGTCGTGAAGTAGAGAGCCACACAGGCCAAGGGCTCAATCGAACAGGCCCTACCTGCACCAGGACCCTTCCCTGCATATTCAGATCACATTCCATTTTCATTGGCTATGATAACTGGCTCCTAATATCAAACCTGAGCAAAACACTATCATGCTGTCTTCACTAATGTTATAGGAAGGAGACACAAAATTAATGAACAAAAATTTTTGAGGTATGACATAAATTCAGCAAAGTACATACATTATTTTAAGGGTTCAACTCAATGTTATTTCTTTTAATGCATATAATCATATTAGGATATAAAACATTTCCAGTACCTCAGAGAGCTACCTCATATCTTTTTCCAGTCAGTAGCACCTCACCCAGAGGTAACCAACCACTCTGCTCACTTCTATTTCTTAGATTCATTTTGCCTGTTCTTGAGTTATGTATAAATGGAATGATCTGATACGTACTTTCATGCATCTGGGTTCTTTCAACATTCCTATACATGTCTTTTGGTAGACATTAGAATTATTTTCTTTCAGGTAGATAACTAGGAATAGAGATAGATGATGTATGGTTTACTTCAGTAGATAGTGCTGAACAGTTTCTCAAAGTAGCTGTATCAGTTAATACTTTGACTGGCAATATATGAGAGTTCAACTTTGTCCACATCCTTCCCAGCATTTGGTATCGTCAAACTTTCAAAACCATAGCCATTCTCATGGAAGTATTATGTATCTCAATGTGGTTTTCATTTGCATTTTCCTGATAAACAATAATATTGAATACCTGTTCATGTGCCTGAATGCCATTTGGACATTCTTTTTGGTGAAGTGCTGGCTCAATTCTTCTTTCCATTTTTAAAAATTGGGTTGTTTTATCTTTTTCTTATTTATTTGCAGGAGCTCAAAAATATATGTATATACTGGATACAAGTCCTTTATTGGATATATGTATTGTGAATATTTTCTCCCCAGCTGTGGTTGGTCTTTTCACCCTCTTGAGGTATCTTTCGACTAGCAGAGTTCTTAGTTTTAATGAAGTCTAATTTATCAGTATTTTCTATCACAGTTAATGTTTTTCTCGTCCTTTTAAAGAAATCTTTGCCTATCCCAAAATTGTACCAATTTAGAAGATTTATTGTTTCACCTTTCATATTTAGGGCTATGATCCATTTAATTTTTTTATATCTGGTGTGAGGTAAAGGTCATGATTTCAATGATTTATCTGTCTGTCTTGTGCCAATGCCATGTTTTTTCATTACTGTAGCTGTATGGCTAGACTTGATAGCAGAGAGTATATGTCCTTCACCTTTGTTCTTCTTCAAAATGTTTTGGCTATACTAAGCCCCTTACATGAAAACCTTATATATTGTAGAATTACTTCATCCAAAGTACCCTTTGGTCGTGGCTTTGAGCTTATTAACTCACTAGCCTCCCCT
This sequence comes from Tamandua tetradactyla, assembly GCF_023851605.1. Classification (NCBI taxonomy): domain Eukaryota; kingdom Metazoa; phylum Chordata; class Mammalia; order Pilosa; family Myrmecophagidae; genus Tamandua; species Tamandua tetradactyla. The sequence continues at coordinate 58,193,714 of NC_135353.1, read as the reverse complement.
CACCTCCAACTTCAAAACTGAAGTAACGTTTTGAGGAGACTTGTAACGTGTTTGGTGTTTGGCGCAAACACCCTTCCACCTCACCCCCTCACCCTTCCCTCACCCCACCCCCTCACCCTCCCCTCACCCTCCCCTAACCCCACCCCCTCACCCTTCCCTCACCCTCCCTGCACCCCACCCCCACCCCGCCCCCTACCTGTCCCCTGCAACCCTGAAGTGAGACTCTCTCAGAAGTACCGCGAGACTCTGTGAGAATCTCACTCTGCCTTTCCGGTCCAGACGCCAGACGCCAGACGCCAGACGCCAGACGCCGCCTCGAAGGCAGCTGCCCTCAGGTAAAAAATTACTAGCTCTGCGTCTCCGCTCCTCAAATTTCCAACCCATTATGCAAGACACATGCAACTGCCCAATTCTGTAGATTTCTCCTTTCTCTCAGTAGAGCCCCTCTGCCTGGGGCCCAAGGCTAATCCTCACCCTGTGCCCAAAATTAGCAAATGCAGCGGGGAAGGGAAGACTCTGTAACTGCTCACTGAAGAAAGGCTTTTCCCTCTGAAATTTTAGTTCGTCTTGTCCTTGTTCCACAGCTCGTGGATATCTTTAAAATGTGCAATTTATCCTCTTTTTTTGGTTATTGTTTTGTAGCTGTGGTGAGAGATTCCTATCCTGACCAACTACATTACGTTTGAAAGCGGAAGTCCTGAAAATCGTTTAATAGGTAGAGCCTGGACCATCGCATCCATTTCCACTCTATTATTGGTGAGTAGTTTATAAGTATTTATGCCAGTTTATTAGGTCAGTGGAAAGACAGATAATGGACACAATCTCTCTGAGCCTCCTGGTGATAAATGTTGGGAATCGCCTAGAGGACTGATCAGGCTCTCTCCATCCTCTACCTAAGGACCCAGAGTCAACTTGAAATTCAGCCAATTTCCAGGGATGGCAAATGAGATTAATATTCTCAGTTCTGGTCTTGTTTAGGGTGATGGGATGTCAGCTCTGTCATAGGCTTTAGAAGTCAGACCTAGGCTTAAATCCCACGTCTGCATTTTACTTGCCATATGACTCTGGGCAAAATACTTAATCTCTCTGATGTTCAATTTCTTTATAAATTCATAGGATTATCCCAAGGATTAAATGCACTAATATAAAAAATTGGCCAACACAGTGATTGACACATAATAAGTACTTATGTGTGAACACTTACTAGAATAATTATTTATGGGTATGTCATCTCATATGATGTATATTTCCTGAGGCTGGGGAATGTGCTTGCTTTGGGTAGGGGGGAGGTAAATTTACATACAGTGCACACATTTTAGGATTACCATTCAATGAGTTTTGGCAGATACATACGCCTGCTTAACCCAAAACCCTATCTAAAACAAGACCATTACCATCACCCTAGAAAGTTCTCTCCCTGCCTCTACCAAATCAGTTCCAACTCCCCTACATGCAGATACTGTTTTGTTTTTTTTTTCCCACCATAGATTAATTTACATTTTCAACAATTTTATATGAATGGAATCATACTGTATGTATCATTTTGTGTCTGGCTTCTTTCATTATGTATAATGTTTTTTATATTCATATACATTATTGACTTTATCAGGAGTTCCTTTATATTGCTGAGAAGTATCACATTATGTGAATATATCACCGTTTATCCATTCTCCTGTGGATGAACACCTGGGCCCTTTCCAGTTTTTTTTGCTATAATAAAGGTGCTATAACTACTCTTGTAAAAGTCTTTTTGTGAATATATGCTTTCATTTCTCTAGGGTAAACACCTAAGAATGGAAATGTAGGCTTAGTTTTATAAGAAACTGCCAGTTATTTCCTGAAGTGGTTGAACCATTTTGCACTCCCACCAATAATTATGAGTGTTCTGGTTGTTCTACATCTTTTCCAATACTGGTGTTGTCATTCTTTAATTTTAGCCAGTCTGGTGAGTATTTCATTATGGTATCTTGTGATGTTAATTTGCATTTCCCTGATGACTAATGATTGTTGACCACATTTTCATGTGTTCAGTAGGTATTCGTTTTTCTTCCTTTGTAAAATGTCTGGTCAAATCTTTTGCCCGTATTTTCCTAGGTTGCTTGTCTTTTTATTATTGACTTGTAGGGGTTCTTTATATATTCTGGTTGCAAGTTGTCAGATATGTTTTGTGAATATTTTCTCTAAGTCTGTGGGTTGCCTGTTCATTTTATTAACTGCAGGTTTTGATTACTTAGTTCTTCTTTGTATCCTCTGCTGTCCCCATACATGATAGATGCTTGATAATAGTTACTGAATGAGTGAGTTGAAAGTTGTCTCTCTCTTCTACCTTCCCTGACTCCTTCCTTTTTTTTTCAACAACACTTATTGAATGGTATTGTATGGCAGACACTCTTCTGTCTGTGCACTGAGGATACAGCAGAGAACAAAACAGACTAGTTTCCCACTTTCATGGCATTTATGTTTTAATCTGCATGTATGTGGGGATGGGGTAGGAAACGGACAATGATCAAATAAATAAACAAGAAAATACGAGATATCTATAGATGTCATAATGCAACAGTGCAGTGTGTGCATAATGAGAAAGGGAATGATGGGAGTTTTTCAGGTTGAGGGGTCAAAAATCTGAGGTGGTAATTCTTAAACTAACACCAGAATGCTAAGAAGCCATTACTTTTTTTCTGGGGGAAAGTCATTTTAGGCAGAGGAAATAGCTAGCAAAAAGACTCTGAAGGTGAGTTGGTCTTAGTACAAATTATCCAAAATACTCCTTTAGGCAAAGTAAGGTGTCAGGGGCTGCTGTTCTGGTACTTACTATAATTAAAACAAACTAACTATAAAATCTTACTCTTTCTTGGTATTGTAATACTTAGCTGTTTCTTATCACTCTCCCTCATCACTCTCCCTCCACTGCCATTTCCTAGATTCCAAGATGCTTTTAAGATGGGAATTGTGGAACATAAAGTCAACAGGGTTAAGGCTATGTCAGGAAACTTTTTTTTTCCTATCAGAAGTGATCAAAAAGGGCCCCACTCTGGTCACAACTGCTGGAAACTGGCCAATAATAGAGTGGGCAGTATCCTGAAGGAGTGAGATGGATGGCTGTTTCCTAAAACACTCCACTACGAAAAAACTACTGAGATTAAGCTGGAGTAATAAAACCAGTCCAATCTGCAGAGCTGGTAGATAGAAATTTACTGTGCAGATATGCCCAAAAACACAATTGGCCAAAGGTACATTGATTAGCCATGAACTGGAGATATATGCTTTAGTAAATGGAAAATCACAGGCTGGACTATTGTAGTCAATCCAATCTGGTGGAGGAAGACATGGAGAAAAACCAATGAGTAGAATTTATCAACTCATATAGGACATATACCCATTCATCAGAAGGGAAAAACAAAATAATCTATTTGGAATGAGAGAGGAGACAATCCAAATCCCCAAAACAAATAACTATTCTGCAGTCTTCAGGACTCCCAACTCAGCTACCTTGTTAGTTCAATTTAAGGTTGCAGAATGGGCATATGAAACCTCGTGGTATGGACACGAATGCCTTGGTAAGCAGATGAGAGAGGGGGGAAAAAACTATCTGTGAACCAAAGAGATAAAACAAGTGAATAAGCAATATGAGATATGTGAAATCACTAAAAAACTTCTTGCATCCTCAACAAGCTCATTTGGCAGGGGAATAAACCAGACAAATATGGCAGGTATATTATATTGGAACAATCCCTAGATTTTATGAAAGAATATTGCGTTATAGAAGTATATACTTACTCAGGAAGGGGATTTCATAGCACACCAGACATGCAGATGATAATAGCACAACCTTAGCTTTAGGCAAAGTTGGAGGAACTAGCTGATAAATTTGGAACATTGACAATAATAGGAAATGAAGAAAGAACAAATTTTTATAGCTAAAGTACAACGTCTGGCAAAAGATATTGTGGGACTTCCATTTACCATACTTTCCTCAGGCTGTAGGAGCAACTGTAATTTTTAATGAATGGATTATTAAAAACACAGAAAGAACTTAGCAGCGTCAGATAAAAATGGCAGTGATGCAGAGGTGCTAATAAAGACAGGGAGTTAATTGAAAGACCCTGAATGAATGTGTCTTCCTCAATAGAGATGTTCAAGAAAGACAAACTGCCGGTGTTCACTTGCTCTCTAATTCCCTAATAAGAGATAAAGACCATGAGAAAGTCAAAGCAAAGAGAGTGTGGATAGTAGATCCTTATAAAGCCATTAAAAAGTAAGAGCAATAGCTAGGGATAACCCTGCAACCTTACTGGTAAGTATTGATAGGGGTTATCCTATAACCAGAACCTATAAAATAGATAAAGGCTTAAGGATACTAATCTTTATATTTTTCTTTCCTATTATTAGATCTGCTTCGCTGCTTTCTCTTGGCTGTGACAGTCTGTTTGACGTCATAATATCAGTTCACGACTAGTGCAAACCAGAGTACCATATATAAGCTTTGTGAGAGGTACACCACCGTCATCAAAAAGTGCTATAGGACCACTGACCTCATTCTGTACTTGATAATCATAAAAATCATATCAACAGCCTCTTTTCTCATCTGAACCAACCACAGAACCATTGATAGCCATACAGGATTCATTGTCACCAACAGCCAATTTTTTTACAGGTTTTAGTAATATTTTATCTACTGAGAAGAGCATTGAGGCATGGAGTCGGTGTCGATCCCCGTATTAGTTAGTGGGCTTATTGATTGTGTAGCCCAGTTAATAAGAATAGCCGAAGAGCTTTTACAGTTGATTTCCCAAGAACAACAAGCTTATTATGCAGGACGAAATGTTAGAGTAGAACAGAGAGAAACAGATCCACCTCCTCCTGAAGACGCTGCATCACCAGAACTCGTTGAACTCTCAGACTTAGATTCAATATTGACACCAAGAGATGATGAAGACCTAATCTTTGATATAGATGAAGCTATGCTAGACATGGATGACTTATATGAAGATGTACTTTCTGATATTAACAATGACTTAAAGGGCGAATAAGACCCAATTTGCCCCCCACAGCATGTGAGACTGATTATTTCTCTGTTTCAAATGTGTTCTGTTTTTTCTAGATATAGCAATATGAGTTCTCTTCTAGTTCTACATTTTCCCATTATCAATATCTTATAGAACAAGTAAGATTCAATTTCCTTCTGGCAGAGACTGTTTCGTTTTACATTTTGTGTTTATTCAGAAAGCTCTGACTTTAGCAATATGGTTCTTCTTTTGCCTGTATTTGTTCTCCTACTTGGATTCCGATGACAGGAGCAAACAATAGTGAGGAAAAGAAAATCCTCACCTAACAATAGAGTGAAGCACTAATAAATTCTGTCGCATCTTGGGACCTAATTTCACTGTTCTACGACGAGTGGAAATTAAAAAAGGAATATCCCCCAGGAAGGTATTACAGTGAATATGTTCATATTAACAGGACAATATTGGGACACATATAACTCTTTACTGGGCCTTTAAGAGACTATGAATTAAAAGATACTGTATTGTATTAAAAGAAATAATTCTGAAAGAACAGCATCTACCTGGCAATAAAACTGGAGAAAGGTTCTAAGATAACTGTTGGCAGAGAGAAAGCTTTTAAAAAGCTTGGGGCAAGAAGTTCCAATACAGATCTGTTCCAGCAAAGACTGACCCACATCACAACTGCTCTGCAGTATTGTTCTCCAAACGGAAATGGAAAATTATACCAAACAAGAATAGAGAGCTAGTAGCATGCAAAGGGCTACACATAACCCTCCAAGGACTAGTCACCAATGAAAAGTCATTTATGGCATAAGGCTAGAGATAAGTCTGCAAGTGGAAGTGGATAAAGTACATCTTGGGTATAAGTGAATTTATTAAGAATAGATGATAGGCTTATTACAGTGCACCTGATACAACCTTGACTTAGAAATCTTACCATTGAGAGATAGGAGAAATAATGAATTTAAACAAAATGAGGACTGCTATTTAGCCACAAGTATTCTAATGATGTCAGACAAGGAAAATGCAATAAAGATCCCCCAAAATCAAAACAGAGAGGGACCAAATAAATATATGGAAAATTTCCGATCACACCGCAACTTCCATTTGGAAGAATAGTTACCCTTCAGATAAGCCTATGGAAGCTATGGCCTCTTTTCTGGAGAATGGTCTTTACATCTCATGGGAAACAACAAGGTAAAGACATAAAAGTATACCATCAGCCAATGTAGTATATGCAAACTGTGGAGAAATTACATATAGAAGGCACTCCACATTGGTGGAAACCAGTCTAGACCAGTTATCCTAAAGCATTTTATAGTCAAAAGGATTAAAATGGCATTTAATACAGATGACTTCAGTGGTGACCAACATAATAAATGCTCTAATACCAAGTGAGGTCTGCAGGCATAGATAGTTAGCTACTTTGAGAAAAAGACAAATGGAGACAATTGTAGACAACGTAACCTGATCTTAGTTGGATGAGCAGTAGCAGGAGAGGTATAAATCAATTGGGCCACCAAATTTCAGGATAAGTTGATCTGACAAATTTGTGGAAAGAGATTGCTGTATCAAGGCAGTCTTGATCTTTATTAAAATGAGAACTTATGGAGCCACTCAAAGATATTAATGAGAGGGGATGCAAGGGTAGTTCAGTGGTAGAATTCTTGCCTGCCATTTGGGAGATGTGGGTTCAATTTCCGGCCCATGCACTTCCCAAAAACAAACAAACAAGCAAAACAAAGATAGAAAAAGCAAGCAAACAAAAATTCACCAGATGGTGCTGTAGTAGTGGGATATTCACAGGGAAAAAATGAAATGTGACCCTGGACATATAGTATACATACACATACAACATATTAAATAAATAAATAAAAGATATTAATGAGAAAAGTTCCACAAAATACTGCTATATGGACAGATTCATAGACTGAATGAGAATCTAGGAGACTTAGGCAAAGGAACAAATAATAGAAATATAAATTATATTGTGGAACAACTTCTTTGGATTATTTCAAGCCATAACAGCAGATTGATAGCAGATTGAGGGACTGTACTGCTGTAATAACTGGACAAATGGAGCCTCACATTCCTAATATAGCAGATTCTAGATACTTCAAATTCTGTCTCATGATCTGGTATTCCTTAAACATGATAGATATTGAAGGGTAACTATTCTTTCAAGTAGAACCCTGGAATATGAGCTTTATCACAGTTCTAGGAGAATTTGTGTGAGTTTGTTAAAACCCCTAGGACGGAATGCAGCAACTATTCTAACTCAGTCAAATCATCAAAATACATCAAGAGAAATTGTGAAACTGCTCCAAAACTTGAAACAAGATAAAGATGAACAAGACTGTAAGTCAACGAATGTTCAACATGGTTCTTATTTAGATGTCAAAGCAGGAAATGCTACAACCCATAATATGTGAAGCTGGTTTGCCTTGTGGTTAACTGAGTCACCTGGAAAGACTGGACTGTAAAGGCATCTCAGGACTAGATTGCACTGTTTGCTTTGATTGTGGGATTACATGTGTAAGAGATAAGTCAGCTCTGCTTCAAGGTGTGGATTGTTGTATTAAATATGTTTGTTATATAGAACAGATTTAGAAATGGAGTTAATACATTTAAGATGAGAAAAAAAAAATAGGGGCAAGAGCTAGTAGGGAAGGAGTTTTCAGGAGAGTGAAGAAAAGTAATAAGCTGCCAACAGTTATGCAGCTACTTACGGTGAAAAGCCATGGTATGGAGTTAGTTCCTAAGCAGGTTTATGAACCAAGATGTTGAAATTTTCTCTTAACTTTTTATTTTGAAATAATTTCAAACTTACAGAACAGGTGCCGAAATAATACAAAGCCCATACAGAGAACTCCAACATGCACACTCCCAGATATCCAGATACACCAGTTTTAACATTTTGCCACATTTGCTGTATCATTCTATCTTTCATCTGTCTGTAAGATGTTGATATTGATAGAAATAGCTGGATGGTAATTGAAACAAACCACGTACCAAAAAGCCTGATTAGAAGGAGATATATTAACTAATTTGGCAGTCCCTAATCAGATACATTCTAATTGGAATCTTGCATCTTTCCTTCAGAATACTGGAGAGAATGGCTCATCCTCTATCCAAACTAGCCCCTTTTTGGATCTTGAGACCAGCACTAACACCAATTCTTGTAATGGTATGGAGGTATAGAGAGGGAGGCTCACCATTTTAAGGTAAATGCATAAAGATGTGAAAACAAAGATAGATAGGCTGGTGGACAGCAGATTAGATAGTACATGTGTTCATCCCTGTGTGCTTTGGTTAAAGTGTGTGGGCAGTTGTGACTACATATTTGCATCTTGATGTGTAATGATTACTGCTGTTCTTTAAGTCAAAATTCATTTAGTCCTTATCAGTTACTGGGCCAAACCATTTTTACTCTTGTGCGTTTTAAGAGATTTTACTAATAAACATTCATTCGCAAATTAAAAAACTCGTGGTCATCTTAAATTACCTGGTGGTGAATTTGGAGGTTACCAAACTGGCATAAAAGAACCCCACTCAATGGAAGGTAGCATAGTGAACTCAGAGAGAATATTGTACTAAGGGTCTCAAGTTCCTCTCCTGACTTTAACAAATGATCCGGAACAAATCTCTGTTACAGTCCTTCCTCATTTATAAAATGAGGGTTATTATAATAATTTTTCTGCTTTCTTTCAATGGTAACAAGGAACAAAGGAATTAACACAGTTTTTAAATTTGGTTTGATATATGTGACAATGGGACACAGCATATTAATTTAGGACTTTTCAGGAATGTTTGTACAATGTCTGCAGACAATACCTCAAAGTCTACTTGACATGGTAAAGATTATCCAATAGTTTTATACGTGTTCTATAAGAAATTAGACCTTCCTTATTCTATTCCACATTGAAGTTATAGTTTGGAATCAGCTTTAGTTTCATTCTTCTGAACTTATTTCTTCAACAAAATAAATTCTTTTGGAGCGCCTAGTTGGGTTGTAGTAGGAATAATAATAAGGAAGAAAAACAATGAAAAAGCCTTCAAGAAATAATGCAATAATGAATTATATTCCATTTAAGGCCAAGATTTTGTTCCCGAGGGACAATGTAGCTCTCACATTATTAACTTACTATGATCCAACTGGATTTTTATAATTATTTTTTACATCAAGACTGACTATTGTGCTTTCATAATGATAGCCTGATCCTAACACATTCCAGGTATTTTGGATTCTTCTTGGGTACAACATTTTTCGAGGATCCTACACCCTCCAGGCCACATTTAAAACTTTTTCTTCTACCTATTTTTAATCCTTAAAAAGCTCACCAGCCAGTCAACTAATCAACTAACCAACAGAAAAACCGCTAAGAAAAGAAAAAAATAACCTCTAGTTCTAAAGTTATTTGAAAGTTATTTGTATCGACAGATAAAGCCATCCATCTAACTTGAATGTCACATTGTTTCAGGGTAATAGAGAATCCTTGATGCAGATCATCATTATACTTCTGAAGAATGGAGCTACATTTTAGAAAGATAAGGAAAAGCCACTGAGCTCTTTATCCCTTATCACAATTTCATTTTTTTAAATTTATTTTATTTCTTTAAATACCAAAAAACACCAAACACAAACGTTCCTAATTTTTTATCATTCTGTTCTACATATATAATCAGTATTTCACAATATCATCACATAGTTGCATATTCATCATCATGATCATTTCTTGGAACATTTGCATCTATTCAGGAAAAGAAATAAAACGAAAACAGAAAAAATTTATACATACCACACACCTTACCCCTCCCTTTCATTGATCACTAGTATTTCTAACTAAATTTATTTTAACATTTGTTTCCCCTATTATTTATTTTTATTCCATATGTTCTACTCATCTGTTGACAAGGTAGATAAAAGGAGCATCAGACACAAGGTTTTCACAATCACACAGTCACATTGTGAAAGTTATATCATTATACAATCATCCTCAAGAAACATAGCTACTGAACACAACCCTACATTTTCAGGTACTTCTCTCCAGCCTCTCCATTACATCTTGAATAACAAGGTGATATCTACTTAATGCGTAAGAATAACCTCCAGGATAACCTCTGGACTCTGTTTGGAATCTCTCAGCTATTGACACTTTGTCTCATTTCACTCTTCCCCCTTTTGGTGGAGAAGGTTTTTTCAATCCCTTGATGCTGAGTATAAGCTCATTCTAGGACTTCTGTCCCACGTTGCCAAGAAGGTCCACACCCCTGAGAGTCATGTCCCACGTAGACAGGGGGAGGGTGGTGAGTTTGCTTGTTGTGTTGGCTGGAGAGAGAGGCCACATCTGAGCCACAAAAGAGGTTCTTTTGGAGGTGGCTCTTAGGCCTAATTTTAAGTAGGCTTGACCTATCCTTTGTGAGGTTAAGTTTCATATGAACAAACCCTAAGACTGGGGGCTCAGCCTAATGCTTTGGTTGTCCACACTGCTTGTGAGAATATCACGAATTCAACTTGGGGAAGTAGAATTTCCCCCTTTTCTCACCATAACCCAAAGGGGACTTTGCAAATACTTTTTTATTCACTGTTCAAATCACTGTGGGATTTATCGGGGCATCACTCTGGACAAACCAACAAAATCTCATGTCCTACTCAAGGTTCCATGTACTTATGGTGTTCAATTAAGTTGTCTACATAAGTTATATTAGGAAATGCACTAGTCAAAATATAAATTTTGTACCAAAAATTTTTTTTTGCTTTAGTCTCACACATAAGTTGAAATTTTAAAATATTAATTACCATCTATTTTCAACACCCTGCAGTAATGACATTCTTTGTTCTTCCTCATGCAAAAATATTTTTAAAATTTGCACATTTAGTCACTATCATTATACACTCTAGGCATTCCTAGATTATACCATCTCAATCTTTATCATCCATTTTTCTTTCTGATTTCATTTATGCCCCCAGCCCTCCTCCCTCTATCATTCTCACATTCAGCTCCATTCAGTATTTTAACATAATTGTATTACAGTTAGGTAGTATTGTGCCATCCGTTTCTGAGTTTTACATTCATTCCTGTTGCACAATCTGTATCCCTTCAGTTCCAACTACCCAATATCTTACTCTATTTCTATCTCCTGATGTTCTCTGTTACCAACGAAATTCTCCAAGGTTGTTCACTAATGTCAGTTCATATTAGTGAGACCATACAGTATTTGTCCTTTTGTTTCTGGCTAATCTCACTCAGCATAATGTCCTTAAGGTCCATCCATGTTGTTACATACTTCATAACTTTACTCTGTCTTACAGCTGCATAATATTCCATTGTATGTATATACCACAGTTTGTTTAGCCACTCGTCTGTTGATGGACATTTTGGCTGTTTCCATCTCTTCGCAATTGTAAATAATGTTGCTATAAACATTGGTGTGCAAATGTCCATTTGTGCTTTGCCCTCATCTCCTCTGAGTAGATACCTAGCAAAGGTATTGCCAGGTCATATGGCAATTCTATATTTAGCTTTTTGAGGAACCGCCAAACTGCCTTCCACAGCGAATGTACCATTTGACATTCGCACCAACAGTGGATAAGTGTGGCCCTTTCTCCACATCCTCTCCAGCACTTGTCATTTTCTGTTTTATTGACAATGACCATTCTGGTGGGTGTGTGATGATATCTCATTGTGGTTTTGATTTGCATTTCTCTAATAGCCAGGGAAGTTGAGCATCTCTTCATGTGCCCTTTGGCCATTTGTATTTCCTCTTCTGAGAAGTGTCTGTTCAAGTCTTCTGCCCATTTTGTAATTGGATTGGCTGTCTTTTTGTTGTTGAGTTGAACAATCTCTTTATAAATTCTGGATACTAGACCTTTATCTGATATGTCGTTTCCAAATACTGTCTCCCATTGGGTAGGCAGTCTTTTTACTTTCTTGATGAAGTTCTTTGGTGTGCAAAAGTGTTTAATTTTGAGGAGTTCCCATTTATTTATTTATTTCTTCAATGCTCTTGCTTTTGGTGTAAGGTCTAGAAAACTGCCTCCAAGTATAAGATTTATAAGATATTTCCCTACATTTTCTTCTAACAGTTTTATGGTCTTAGAGCTAACATTTAGATCTTTGATCCATTTTGAGTTAACTTTTCTACAGGATGTGACATATGGGTCCTCTTTCATTCTTTTGCATATGGATATCCAGTGCTCTAGGCACCATTTATTGAAGAGACTGTTCTGTCCCAGGTGAGTTGGCTTGACTGCCTTATCAAAGATCAAATGTCCATAGATGAGAGGGTCTATATCTGAACACTTTATTCGATTCCATTGGTCAATATATCTATCTTTATGCCAGTACCATGCTGTTTTGATCACTGTAGCATCATAATATGCCTTAAAGTCAGGTAGCGTGAGACCTCTGACTTCATCCTCACGATACTTTTACCTATTCGGGGCACCCTGCCCTTCCAGATAAATTTGGTTATTGGTTTTTCTGTTTCTGAAAAGTAAGTTTTTGGGATTTTAATTGGTATTGCATTGAATCTGTAAATCAATTTACGTAAAATTGACATCTTAACTATATTTAGTCTTCCAATCCATGAGCACGGTATGTATGCCCTTCCATCTATTTAGGTCTTCTGTGATTCCTTTTAACGATTTCTTGTAGTTTTCTTTGTATAGGCCTTTTGTCTCTTTAATTAAATTTATTCCTAAATATTTTATTCTTTTGGTTACAATTGAAAGTGGAATTCTTTTCTTGATTTCCCCCTCAGATTGTTCATTACTAGTGTATAGAAACACTACAGATTTTTGAGTGTTGATCTTGTAACCTGCCACTTTGTTGTACTTATTTATTAGCTCTAGTAGTTTTGCTGTGGATTTTTCGACATATAGTATCATATCATCTGCAAATAGTGAGAGTTTTACTTTTTCCTTTCCAATTTGGATGCCTTGTATTTCTTTTTCTTGTCTAATTGCTTTGGCTGGAACTTCCATACAATGTTGAATAACAGTGGTGATGGTGGACATCCTTGTTTTGTTCCTGATCTTAGGGAGAAAGTTTTCAGTTTTTCCCCATTGAGGATGATGTTAGCTGTGGGTTTTTCATATATTCCCTTTATCATTTTGAGAAATTCCCTTCTATTCCTATCCTTTGAAGTATTTTCAACAGAAAACGATGTTGTATTTTGTCAAATGCCTTTTATGCATCAATCAAGATGATCATGTGGTTTTTCTGCTTTGATTTGTTGATATGGTGTATTACATTAATTGATTTTCTTACGTTGAACCATCCTTGCATAAATTGGGATAAATCCTCCTTGGTCAGGATGTATAATTCTTTTAATATTTGCTGGATTTGACTTGCTAGAATTTTGGTGAGGATTTTTGCACCTATGTTCATTAGAGAGATTGGTCTGTAGCTTATTTTTGTAATATCTTTACCTTGCTTTGGTATGAGGGTGATGTTGGCTTCATAGAATGAGTTAGGTAGCTTTCCCTCCTCTTCATTTTTTTTGAAGAGTTTTAGCAAGATTGGTACTAATTATTTCTGGAATGTTTGGTAGAATTCACATGTGAAGCCATCTGGTCCTGGACTTTTCTTTTTGGGGAACTTCTTAATGACTGATTCGATTTCTTTACTTGTGATTGGTTTGTTGAGGTCATCTATTTCTTCTCGAGTCAAAGTTGGCTGTTCATGTCTTTCTAGAAAGTTGTCCATTCTATCTACATTGTTGTATTTATTAGCATAAAGTTGTTCATAGTATCCTATATTACTTCCTTTCTTTCTGTGGGATCAGTGGTTATGTCTCCTCTTCCATTTCTGATCTTATTTATTTGCATCTTCTCTCTTCTTCTTTTTGTCAGTCTTGCTAAGGGTCCATCAATCTTATTGACTTTCTCATAAAACCAGCTTCTGGTTTCATTGATTTTCTCAATTGTTTTCATGTTCTAAATTTCATTTATTTCTGCTCTAATCTTCATTATGCTTTGGGGTTAGTTTGCTGTTCTTTCTCTACTTCTTCCAAGTGGACAGTTAATTACTTGATTTTTGCCCTTTCTTCTTTTTTGATATAAGCATTTAGGACAATAAATTTCCCTCTTAACACTGCCTTTTCTGTGTCCCATAAGTTCTGATATGTTGTGCTTTCATTTTCACTTGCCTTGAGCTATCTACTGATTTCTCTTGTAATTTCATCCTTGACCCACTGGTTGTTTAAGAGTGTGTTGTTGAGCCTCCACATATTTGTGAATTTTCTGGCAGTCTGCCTGTTATTGATTTCCAACTTCATTCCTTTATGATCTGAGAAAGTGTTTTGTATGATTTCAATCTTTTAAATTTATTGAGACTTGGTTTGTGACCCAGCTTATGGTCTATACTTGAGAATGAACCATGAGCACTTGAGAAAAAGGTTTATCCTGCTGTTGTGGGGTGTAATGTTCTATGAATATCTGTTAAGTCTAGCTCATTATTCAAATTCTCTGTTTCTTTATTGGTCCTCTGTCTAGATGTTCTGTCCATTGATGAGAGTGGTGAATTGAAATCTCCAACTATTATGGTTGATGTGTCTATTTCTGTTTTCAGTATTTTCATTGTTTGCTGCATGTATTTTGGAGCATTCTGGTTCAGTGCATAAATATTTATGATTGTTATGTCTTCTTGCTGAATTGTTCTTTTTATTAATACATAGTATCCTTCTTTGTCTCTTTTAACTGTTTTACATTTGAAGTCTAATTTGTTGGATATTAGTATAGCTACTCCTGCTCTTTTCTGATTGCTATTTGCATGAAATGTCTTTTCCTAGCCTTTCACTTTCAACCTATGTTTATCCTTGGTCTAAGATGTGTTTCCTGTAGACAGCATATAGGTAGGTCCTGTTTTTTAATCTATCCTGCCAGTCTGTGTCTTTTGATTGGGGACTTGAATCCATTAACATTTAGTGTTATTACTGTATGGGCAGTACTTTCTTCTACCATTTGGCCTTTTGGATTTTGTATGTCATATCTAATTTTCCATCTTTTTACCTTTACTCATAGTCTTCATTTCTACACTCTTCTCCACACCTCTCTCTCCTGTCTTTTCTTAACTGTCTCTAGTGCTCCCTTTATTTCTTGCAGAGCCGGTCTCTTGATCACAAATTCTCTCAGCAATCTTTTGTCTGAAAATGTTTTAATTTCTCCCTCATTTTTGAAGGACAGTTTTGCTGGGTATAGAATTCTTGGTTGGCAGTTTTACTCTTTTAGTATTTTAAATATATCATCCCACTGTCTTCTCACCTTCATGGTTTCTCTGAGAAATCTGTGCATAGTCTTATTGGGCTTCCCTTGTATGTGATGGATTGCTTTTCTCTTGCTGTTTTCAAGATTCTCTCTTTCTCTGTGACCTCTGACATTCTGATTAGTAAGTGTCTTGGAGTACGTCTGTTTGGGGTATGCCACACTTCTTGGATGTGTAAATTTAAGTCGTTCTTAAGAGTGTTGGGAAATTTTCAGTGATAATTTCCTCCATTAGTTTTTCTCCCCTTTTCCCTTCTCTTCTCCTTCCGGGACACCCACAACATGTATATTCATGTGCTTCGTATTGTCATTCAATTTCTTGAGTCCCTGCTCATATTTTTCCATTTTTTTCCCTATATTTTCTTGGGCTTGTCGGATTTCAGATAGCCCATCCTCCAGTTCACTAATCCTATCTTATGCCTCTCGACATCTAACATTGTAGGTTTCCATTGTTTTTTTCATCTCTTCTACTGTGCCTTTCATTCCCGTAAGTTCTGTGATTTGTTTTTTCAGATTTTTGATTTCTTCTTTTTGTTCATTCCTTGCCTTCTTTATATCCTCCCTCAATTCATTGATTTGATTTTTGATGAGGTTTTCCATGTCTGTTCGAACATTCTGAATTAATTGTTTCAACTCCTGTATCTCATTTGAATTGTTGGTTTGTTCCTTTGACTGGGCCATATGTTCAATTTTCCTAATATGTTACATTATTTGTTGCTGGCATCTAGACATTTAATTACCTTAATTAGTTTATTCTGGAGATTGTTTTCACTTTTACTTAGGGTTTTCTTGCTGGATGAATTTGTTGTCTGTCTGTACTTTGACATTCAGTTCAGCTTTTTCTGGACCTCTTGCTTAGGTTTTGTTTAACAGCAGAATTTTTCAGTTTTTGTTTTCTTGTTTCTTGCCCTGTCTGTATGGTACCTTCCCCCCCCCCCCCCACCCTTCGGAGGGTCTACTTAGGTATTATAGGCCCCAGCCGGATTTTCCCAGACCAAACTGGCCTCCTGTCAGGAGGAAAGAGTCACCTGTGTCGGTTTTACCTGAGGGTGAGACCCAGTAGGTTGAAATACTTTCCTGTGAAGTCTCTGTGCTCTGTTTTTCTTATCCTGCCCAGTATTGTGGCACTTGTCTGCCTGCAGGTCCCACCAGCATAAGATGATGTGGTACCTTTAACTTCAGCAGACTCTCCCTGCTGAGAGCATGGTGGAGACAGAGGAGAGGTTGTAGGCTGGTTTTAATGGCTTCAAGTTACCAAGCCCTGGTATCTGAATTCCTTAAGGTAGGGAGTTCACCTGAGTTGGGCTTTACCCCTCCCCTGGGGAAGGCACAGGCTCCAGACAAGCCCTCAAACAAGCTCGTTTCTGCCTATGCCTGGAGCAGTTGCACTCTGAGAATTCTTGCCACTGTATCCAAAGGCAGTTAAGCCTTTGTAGAAACACAGCCACAAAAACCTTTTTCTTTTTCTTTTTCTTTTTCCATCAGCCCTGCCCCCTTGGCATCCGGGCAAAAATGAGTGACCTGCGCTTTGACCAGGTTCACCTGAGCTGGGGGCCTATTTTTAGTTGTCAGAATCTGTTCATTAATTCTCACAATTGGTGTTTGGTTGCACTCAGCCCCTGCTGCTGTTAAAGTCTCTTTTGTTTCCCCTCTGGGAAGCAGCCTGTGGGGGAGGGGCACCAGCTGCCATGGCTTGGGGAACTCACGGTTCTAGGGCGGCTTGCAGCCGGTCCAGCTGGTCCAGACTGGGGTATGCTTATGTGTCCAGTCACTGACGTGGTCCCAGGAGCTGTTCTGTACTGTTCCTGGTCATTTAGTAGCTGTTCTGGAGGATGAACTAAATCGTGAACCTTGCTAAGCTGCCATCTTGGCACCTCTCCTCCACAATTTCATTTTAAAGACACTAGAAAACTGCTGAAAGTGTCTCAGAAGGTGGTTTTTTTTTTTTTTTTTTTTTTAGTTTAACACAAATATTCATGGAAAGTGGGCTAGGCATCCATAGTTGAAAACACGTCAATATACATGCATCTAGATTATAGCAAATTCTGTTAGTATAGATCATTTCTTATAGTTTCTTACTTAAACTTGGGGAAACCTATTTGAAATTTGAAATCATCTATCTTCTAAAGTTTTAATGTTGGTCACTCCCTAAGTTCCCACTTTTGAAAATCAGCTGGGTTTAAGTTCATCATTTAGAGAAAAATATGGTCTCCTTTTTTGTAGAGTACAGCTTGTTAGCTCAAGGTTTAAGAGACAAGTTGTCTCTGAAACTTAAGGGGCAAATGGGTTTATCTTTGGGTACTTTTCCCTTGTGCAGTTTCTGATAATCCTCCCCCAACATACCTCTGCCTGTTGAGAAAGTTTCCATTTGTACAGTGTATTTCTTCATTTCTGCACAGTTTGAACCACAGCATGCTTTAAAAGATTGACCAGGGTATCATCAACAGGGATGGCACCAGAGAGTAGAGAAGTGAACATATCTGTCGTTTCCTGTTCCTAAGTGTGGGGACTGAGGAAGCAACTTACCTGTTGATCCCTGAGAAAGCTCCTATTACATTAGTCTTGCTGGTCACATTTTCTCAAGTTTTACATTCAGATGTTAGTTAGGCTTGATTCACAAAGCCTTAGATGGGAAACAATTAAGATTTTTAAATGGTCTGGTGATAGAGAACCCCTTTTGACAAGTACTCAGAAACCCTTACTATGTACCAGAACTCAGGTTCCTTTCTTTTAAATCTCTGGAAGAAAGGTAGTAATTACCAGCACCTCACTTACAGGACTGGAACATGGAACTCTGTATTTCAGAAAAGACACGAGTCTGTCTTCCTGGGGTGGTAAGTGAGTCTTCCAGATCCTGTCCATGCAGGTAGCTGCACTGGTCCTGGAGAGCCTACATGTTTATATCAGGGGCATAGCAGAGGTTGAGAATGCTAAAATTACCAACCCCAAATCTCTTCCTGATTGTGTTAATCTATGAAATCCCTACCATTTACTTTTTTAGTATCTATTAAAATGCAAATTTACTGTGAAGTGGTAACATTAAGTCAATGTTGGCCACTAATGCCTTAAGGTGGAAGAGTTAGTTACAGAGCTGCATATCCTTTATCCTTATCTTATTCCTTTTACTCCCTTCTAGAGTATCCTACCCATAACCACTAAATTAATCCTTCTATGGTGCTGTTTAAATCACATCATTTTCCTTCAGTAGTTTTCCCTTGGCCATCTTGATAAAGTTTAAAGTTTGAATAACCAACTGTTCCAGTTTTTCTAGGACTGAGAAAGTTCCAGAGACCCAGGACTTTCAGTCTTAAAGTCAGGTAAGCTCTGAACAAAATGGATGAGTTAGTTATCATATCTAAAGTTCTTATTTTAGCAGAACTTCTCTAAAATCTGATCTTACCTTTCCGGCCTCATCTTTTACTACTTCTCTACATGTATGATCAGATGCAGCAATGGTTAGTCTTATTCTTGTTTCCCCAGATGCCATGTGCTCCCCACATCTCACCTCTATACCTCCCCTCCATTTCCGTCCTAATCAGAGAACTTAATTTCCAGGCTGGATTGCTACTTATTGGTAACCAGTGGATGTTAATGGAACTTGAGGAGAGAATTTCATGGTTGAATTGGAATCATATATGGAATCAAGTGTGGAAGAGAAGACAATTCTTCTCTTTGAGTGCAACTGTCCTATTTCCATCTAGAGATTGTTTCTCTTTTGAATAATTCTGGTTCTGGAAGATAATTCTGTTCCAATCTTCTACCAACCATCTTCAAAGCCTGAAGGTCATCTGGAAAAACTGGCATTTTGAAAATGTCTCCTGTTTGTTTAGGGGCTCCCAACATGGAAACCTCAGACCGAATGGGTCCCACAAAACCCTGTAATGTGACCTACCTAAGACATTAATATATCTTGTTCTTGATGAGTTAGCATGCATAAACTATTTGCCTCCAAGGAAATTGAAGAATTTTATCTAATACGGAAAAGCTAAGTTTAGTTGCTATAGATATAATGGGAGGATAAAGTTAGGTTTTATTCATTGATTTATAAAAAATTTTTGGGTGCATGGTCCAGAAATCGAACTTGGGTCTCCTGCATGTAAGGCACACATTCTATCACTGCATTCATTGATTTTTGTCCACACTTGTATTATTTAGGGTTCTCTAGAGAAACAGAACCAACAGGGAACACTTGCAAATATAAAATTTATGAAAGTGTCTCACGTGACCGTAGGAACGCAGAGTCCAAAATCCACAGGGCAGGCTGTGAAGCCGATGACTCCAATGGGTGGCCTGGACGAACTCCACAGGAGAGGCTCACCAGCCAAAGCAGGAATGCAGCCTGTCTCCTCTGAGTCCTCCTTAAAAGGTTTCCCATGATTGCATTTAGCATCACTAATTGCAGAAGACACTCCCCTTTGGCTGATTACAAATGGAATCAGCTGTGGATGTAGCTGACGTGATCATGACCTAATCCTATGAAATGTCCTCATTGCAACAGACAGGCCAGCACTTGCCCAATCAGATGAACAGGTACCACAACTTGGCCAAGTTGACACGTGTCCCTAACCGTGACAGTCCACCCCTTGTCAACTTGGCACATATATATATATATATATATATACATCACCTTAGACCATACTTAATTTCCAAATGAAAACAAATAAGGACACATTTTTTCTTTTACCTGACAATACTCAACTGTCCTGCATATAACTGGAAACACATTAAATCTTTCCAGAATAGCGTGCAAATCCTTGGGCAACATTCATTCTTAAACTCGATATCTTACAACTTAAATAGTATAACACAAACAAAACAGCATTACAGTCCTCGTTTCTGTAACTGATCACGTGGTCGAAGTTCATATTTATCACTACCTTCTTCCACTACCCATTCCATGTTCCCTTTCCCCTCAGCAAGCACTTCAGCTGGCCGTGGTTCTTTGCCTGGTGGGGTGACCCAAACCTTCATTCCTGAAGTCTCAGAGCCATTAGTGGTCCTGCCTGGATTGTGTTGTTGCAGTTTTCCATTGATTTTAATCACAGGGCATGGTAGTACTAATAGACGCCCCAGGGGATCTCCTATATTCCAAGAAAACTCTTCTTTACCTCCATTATGTAGTTGCAGTCCTACTTCCTTCTGATAGTCAGGGTCAATTACCCCAGACAATAATGTAATCCCCTTCTTGGTGTGTTGATCCAGAGGCATAAGTAGCCCAAAGTGGCCAGGTGGCAATCTTAACTTCCAGTTCAGTGGTATCACTGTTGTTTCTCCTGGAGAAAGCACACCCCATTTTGGAACTAAAACCTGCAGACCAGCAGAACTCAGGGTAGCAGGGACAGGAAGCAAAAATTTTCCTAGTGGATCACTAGGAGTAATAGTGAGTGGCACCACACCCATTTCCACCCCTTGGTTCCTGGACCCATGGATCCTGGCTATAGGAGAAACAGCACCATACAGTGGATGCTGATTCAGAGCATACACAGCTTCCTGGAGAACATTACCCCAGCCTTTCAAGTTTTTGCCACCTAGTTGGCACCGTAATTGAGTTTTCAAAAGGCCATTCCACCGTTCTATCAATCCAGCTGCTTCTGGATGATGGGGAACATGGTAAGACCAGAGAATTCCATGAGCATGTGCCCATTCCCGCACTTCATTTGCTGTGAAGTGTGTTCCTTGTTTCGAAGCAATGCTATGTGGAATACCATGATGATGGATAAGGCATTCTGTAAGCCCACTGATAGTAGTTTTGGCAGAAGCATTGCGTGCAGGGAAAGCAAAGCCATGTCCAGAGTATGTGTCTATTCCAGTTAGAACAAATCGCTGCCCCTTCCATGAAGGGAGTGGTCCAATGTAATCAACCTGCCACCATGTAGCTGGCTGGTCACCTCGGGGAATGGTGCCATATCGGGGGCTGAGTGTGGGTCTCTGCTGCTGGCAGATTGGACACTCAGCAGTGGCTGTAGCCAGGTCAGCCTTGGTGAGTGGAAGTCCATGTTGCTGAGCCCATGCATAACCTCCATCCCTACCACCATGACCACTTTGTTCATGAGCCCATTGGGCAATAACAGGAGTTGCTGGGGAAAGAGGCTGACTGGTATCCATAGAACGGGTCATCTTATCCACTTGATTATTAAAATCTTCCTCTGCTGAAGTCACCCTCTGGTGTGCATTCACATGGGACACAAATATCTTCATGTTTTTAGCCCACTCAGAAAGGTCTATCCACATACTTCTTCCCCAGACCTCTTTGTCACCAATTTTCCAATTATGGTCTTTCCAAGTCCCTGACCATCCAGCCAAACCATTAGCAACAGCCCATGAGTCAGTATACAAACGCACCTCTGGCCAGTTTTCCTTCCAAGCAAAATGAACAGCCAGGTGCACTGCTCGAAGTTCTGCCCACTGGGAGGATTGCCCCTCACCACTGTCCTTCAAGGACACCCCAGAAAGGGGTTGTAATGCTGCAGCTGTCCACTTTCGGGTGGTACCTGCATATCGTGCTGAGCCATCTGTAAACCAGGCCCAAGTTTTCTCTTCCTCAGTCAATTCACTGTAAGGAACTCCCCAAGAGGCCATAGCTCTGGTCTGGGAAAGAGAAGGTTATGTGGCAGCAGGAGTGGAAACCATGGGCATTTGTGCCACTTCTTCATGTAACTTACTTGTGCCTTCAGGACCTGCTCTGGCTCTATCTCGTATATACCATTTCCACTTTACAATAGAGTGCTGCTGTGCATGCCCAACTTTATGGCTTGGTGGGTCAGACAACACCCAACTCATGATAGGCAACTCAGGTCTCATGGTAACTTGGTGGCCCATGGTTAAGCGTTCAGTCTCTACTAAGGCCCAGTAGCAGGCCAAAAGCTGTTTCTCAAAAGGAGAGTAGTTATCTGCAGCAGATGGTAAGGCTTTGCTCCAAAATCCTAAGGGTCTGCATTGTGATTCTCCTATAGGGGCCTGCCAAATGCTCCAGACAGCATCTCTATTTGCCACTGACACTTCCAGCACCATTGGATCTGCTGGATCATATGGCCCAAGTGGCAGAGCAGCTTGCACAGCAGCCTGGACCTGTCGCAGAGCCTCCTCTTGTTCAGGTCCCCACTCAAAATTAGCAGCTTTTCTGGTCACTCGATAAATGGGCCGGAGTAGCACACCCAAATGAGGAATATGTTGTTGCCAAAATCCAAAAGGACCCACTAGGCGTTGTGCCTGTTTTTTGGTTGTGGGAGGGGCCAGATGCAGCAATTTATCCTTCACATTAGAAGGGATATCTCGACATGCCCCACACCACTGGACACCTAGAAATTTTACTGAGGTGGAAGGCCCCTGTATTTTTGTTGGATTTATCTCCCATCCTCTGACACGCAAATGCCTTACCAGTAAATCTAGAGTAGTTGCTACTTCTTGCTCACTAGGTCTAATCAACACGATATCATCAATATAATGGACCAGTGTGATGTCTTCTGGGAGGCAGAAACGATCAAGGTCTCTGCGAACAAGATTATGACATAGGGCTGGAGAGTTGATATACCCCTGAGGTAGGACAGTGAAAGTATATTGCTGACCTTGCCAGCTGAAAGCAAACTGTTTCTGGTGGTCCTTACTAATAGCTATTGAGAAAAAAGCATTTGCCAGATCAATAGCTGCATACCAGGTACCAGGGGATGTATTGATTTGCTCAAGCAATGATACTACATCTGGAACAGCAGCTGCAATTGGAGTTACCACCTGGTTGAGTTTACGATAATCCACTGTCATTCTCCAAGACCCATCTGTTTTCTGCACAGGCCAAATAGGAGAGTTGAATGGGGATGTGGTGGGAATCACCACCCCTGCATCTTTCAAGTCCTTAAGAGTGGCAGTAATTTCTGCAATCCCTCCAGGAATACGGTATTGCTTTTGATTTACTATTTTGCTTGGTAGGGGCAGTTCTAGTGGCTTCCACTTGGCCTTTCCCACCATAATAGCCCTCACTGCACGAGTTAGAGAACCAACGTGGGGATTCTGCCAGTTGCTCAGTATGTCTATGCCAATTATACATTCCGGAACTGGGGAAATAACTACAGGATGGGTCCGGGGGCCCACTGGACCCACTGTGAGACGGACCTGAGCTAAAACTCCATTGATCACCTGGCCTCCATAAGCCCCCACTCTGACTGGTGGTCCAGAGTGACGTTTTGGGTCCTCTGGAATTAATGTCACTTCTGAACCAGTGTCTAATAATCCCCAAAATATCTGATCATTTCCTTTTCCCCAATGCACAGTTACCCTGGTAAAAGGCCGTCGGTCTCCTTGGGGAAGACTTAGAGGAAGGTCAACAGTATAAATTTGTGGCAGTGTAACAGGTTTCTTCCCCATAGGGACCTGGCCTCCCCTTCATTCAATGGGCTCAGGGTCTGTAAACTGTTTCAAGTCTGGAAATTGGTTAAGGGGCCGTGACTCTGTGTTTTTGTAATTCAGGTTAGACTTCTGTTCCCTTGACCTAGAACTCTTTTGTTTATACAGCTCCAACAAGAATTTAGTAGGCTGCCCTTCTATTGTATTTCTAGGTACCCCATGATTTACTAGCCAATGCCACAAATCTCTGCGTGTCATATAATTTTGATGCCTCCTTTGAGTTTGTTGTCTATTATAATACCCACGTCTACCCTGTCTTTGGTGATTAAGTGCTGCCACCTGGCTTCTGCCAACTCGGGATCCTGTCATCCCCATTGTGTTTAAGGATTCCAGCTCAGTGACAGCAGTTCCTACAGTAATATCTGACCTACAGAGAAGTGCAACCACAGAGCTCTTTAGGGATGATGGTGCTAGTCTCACAAATTTATTTCTCACTGTTCTGGTAAAAGGTGCATCCTCTGGACATTCCTGGGGTGTAAGAGCAGGCTTTGCATGATAAATCCACTCTAACATCCCAATCTCTCTAAGCCTCTGGATCCCCTCATCTACATTATACCAGGGCAGTTCTGGCATTTCAACCTCAGGTAATGTTGGCCACCTTTTGATCCATGTTTCAACCAACCACCCAAACAAGCTGTTAACACCTTTTCTAACTGCTCTAGCTATAACATTGAATGCAGAATCTCTGCTTAGTGGGCCCATATCAATAAATTCAGCCTGATCCAGCCTTATATTCCTCCCACCATTATCCCACACTCTTAAAATCCATTGCCACACATATTCCCCTCATTTCTGTCTATATAAATTGGAAAACTCACACAGTTCTTTTGGAGTATAACGTACCTCCTCATGTGTGATACTTTGTACCTCACCTTTAGGGGCCTGTTGGGACTTTAGTCTAGTTATAGGTCTAGAAGAAATGAGGGGTGGTGGGGGTGGGTCATGAAAAGAATTAGAAATATCTTCCAAGCCATTTGCTTCAGGGCTTTCATTTGCAGTTTCATCTGGAGAAACAGGATTAATAACTTTAGGGCTAATCCCTTCAGGAGGAGGTTGGGTGGCCAATTCCTCAAGGCAGGCTGGAGGTGGGGCGGGTATGTCCTCAGGGAAGACTATTACAGGGTTATCTAAAGAAGGCTCAGCATGGTCTAGGGTTTCAACCTCACCCCCAACATCATTATCAATCCATATGTCACCATCCCATTTTTCAGGGTCCCACTCCTTTCCAATCAATGCCCTCACTTTAACGGCAGACACCATGCAAGACTGAGATTTCAGTTTACGTTGTAAAGTTGCTACTGTAACAATAAGATTCTGAGTCTGATTTTCAGAGATCTCAAGTCTACGGCTACAGGAAATAAAATTTTCCTTCAGGATACTCATAGAAACCTCTACATCTTTCAGACGGCACTTAAGCTTCTTGTTTGAAGCCTTAAGCCCATCCCTTTCACCCTTTAATGTAGACAGTGTATCTAACAATAACCAACCAACATCTCTATAACTCTTATTTCTACAAAACTCTGTAAAGGTGTCAAAAACATTATCCCCCAGAGTCTGGCTTCGTACAAGCGAAGCATTAGGAGAATCGAATGATGATATTTTGACTATCTCCTTTGCCAACTCAGTCCATGGATTGGGAGTGTCATTCTGATTACGGGAATCAGAGCCCTTAGTGTCTCTGAGCCCAGTCAGAGTAGAAAACCATTCATAAAAACCCATTTTTAAGATTCTGTTCCTTAAGAACCACTCCTGGTACCAAGATGTATTAGTTAGGGTTCTCTAGAGAAACAGAACCAACAGGGAACACTTGCAAATATAAAATTTATGAACGTGTCTCACGTGACCGTAGGAACGCAGAGTCCAAAATCCACAGGGCAGGCTGTGAAGCCGATGACTCCAATGGATGGCCTGGACGAACTCCACAGGAGAGGCTCACCAGCCAAAGCAGGAATGCAGCCTGTCTCCTCTGAGTCCTCCTTAAAAGGCTTCCCATGATTGCATTTAGCATCACTAATTGCAGAAGACACTCCCCTTTGGCTGATTACAAATGGAATCAGCTGTGGATGTAGCTGACGTGATCATGACCTAATCCTATGAAATGTCCTCATTGCAACAGACAGGCCAGCGCTTGCCCAATCAGATGAACAGGTACCACAACTTCGCCAAGTTGACACCTGTCCCTAACCGTGACAACACTAAATTGGGTTTGCATAGTTTCATGTCATCCTACATGAGAAGAGTTTGTAGTAAGAAAATTGGTGATTAAGTGTATTGCATAATAAGATAAAATAGATGATCAAGGTTGTGACCATTTTTATGCTTGTGGTCTTAAGCAGTATGCGTGTTTTACTTGTTTAAGGGCTAGATTGTGGAGATTTATTGACTTGACTGAGTCTGCTTCCTCAGTTCAACGACTATGAGAATGAAGTGCTTAGAGGCACCTTAACTGTTGGAACCTCGGTAGTTCACAGAATTGTTTCTTACTGATGTGCTGGTTTTCCAACACACTAAACCTGAAATAACAACAACAACAACAAACTGCCCCCAAACAAGGACTTCCTGATTTATTCAGAAGGTGAGAATACTCAATCTTAAACTAGATATGTGGATTGAAGAGAGAATACTTAGAGATATATCATTTGAGACTGAAAGGAATCCCAGATTTTTTTAGAACTGGAATTCAGAGATTAGGAAGGATTGCAGTCCTTTAGTGCGAATGCAGTCACAATCCAGAAGGGACTTATAGACTCTGATGAGTATAAATCATGTTTTACATTTCTGAGGAAATGCCTTTGTAGTGCAAACCTTAGGATGTATCTGCCCTCCTAATCAATGTGGCTTAATTTGAAGTGAAACTGATTAAAATAAAATTGGTTTATGGCCATTGCTAAGATAACATATCTTGGAAAATTTGGAGTAAAATATATACATCCAAAAATAATTCTGAAGTTTCTGGTTATGGGACTAAACCTCCGGCCATAGTTGGGTTTATGTGACTTTATGCAAATATGTTATCTTTCATGATATTATTGACATTGAAGTTGAGAGTCACTCACTATCCCTGCTGTAAATCTGGAATTGGAGTTTTGATGTGCTCTGACTAAAACTGTTTAGTCTATTAAATATTAGGACTCTCATTGATTTGATTTACAATGATCAGTGACTATCACCAAACCTAGAATCATTGATCTTTGTATAAATATGGTGCTTTTTGTAGCATTTGTACTGCTGCTGTATATGTGTAAATTTGAGTAGTTAAAAAGTGCTACTTTGCCAGTGTTATAGATTAAAAATAATGTCCTTAAAAAAAGAAACTCTAATTATATAGGCTCACTATTGAAAGAAAAGTGTTCCCCACCCCTTAGATTTGTGCATTAAAAAAAATGATTCCTTCTATTTTAATATGCACAGCAAATGGACACTGGAAACAGATTCAGAGTCCAAAAGGAAATAGAATCCCTTAGGATATTCAGGTTTGTATAATGATAGCTGAGAAATATGTTACATGAGAATATGGTAGCATAGAGATATTCTCTAATAGCAATAAGAAAAATTATAAAATAAGATACAAAGGGAACAAAGTTTCAGGAAAGAAAAAGGACTCAAACTGGAGGGGAAAAAATTATGAGACGGTTAATATGGATTGAAGGGCAGTTGATGAGAACCCAAGGGTGATTCCATGGTCATTTGCCAAGCAGATCCCCTGAGAATGAAGCAGTCACACATTGGCTTTCAAATGAGCAATAACAAACTGTCAAATGAAAATTATATGAGCAGAAAGAGACAAGTAGTAAACTAGTTTTTGGAGATGATCAATATATAAAAAATTTGATGAAATACTGCAGTGAGATTTTTTGAAATAAATGGTTAATTCTCAGGGAGATTGGGATCTAAAATTATGAAGTTCCTCTCCTATCCAGTGAGATAAGGAATAGCAACTTTGGTCATATTCTGTAGTATCTTTTTTTGAACAATTCTGTTTCCATGAATTGTTTTGTCATCTGGAAGCAATTCATATTCTAAAAAGACCTGTGATTTTAATACAAAGAGTCAGACCATTTACTTTGGGCTCCTTGTGTATAACAATGAAAATGAATAAAAATAGCAGCTAATATTTATTGAGTGCCTACTGTATGCTGAGTATTGTGTTCAGCTTTCTTGCTGAGGGCTGCCAGGGACTCAGTTGTGTCAGCAATTACCATTATTCCAACAGCAAGATTTCCCTGATCACTGTCACCC
Organism: Tamandua tetradactyla; assembly: GCF_023851605.1. Lineage (NCBI taxonomy): Eukaryota > Metazoa > Chordata > Mammalia > Pilosa > Myrmecophagidae > Tamandua > Tamandua tetradactyla. Next base: position 58,165,805 of record NC_135353.1, on the reverse strand, counting down.
ATAGTCCTAGTTTATAGGAGGATCCTTTTTTTTTTTGTATGCTGTATGGTGGGGGTCACATTTCATTTTATTTCCATGTGAGTATCCCCTTACTGCAGCACGATTTGTTGAATTTTTATTTGGTTGGTTTTTCTTTGTTTGGGAAGTGCGTGGGCTGGGAATTGAACCCGGGTCTCTCGCATGGCAGGCAAGAATTCTACCACTGAACTGTCCTTGCACCCCCAGGAGGATCCTTTTTAATGTGTTCTCATAAAACCCTGTAGCTTCAGAGTACTTCTCTTAGTGTGTAATTACATATTCATTAATGTGATTATTTACTTAATGCCTACCACTAGCTTGTAAGTTCCATGAAGGCCGGGTCAGTACTTGTTTTCTATATCCTAAGCACCTAGCACAGTGCTCTCAACATGCATTTGTTGAATGAAGGACTGAATGCTTTCTATCAAAGAATCAGACTATCAGCATTTTCCCCCACTTATCTAGCCATAAATAAGTAGAGACTGCATGTGCTTTGGATGAATGGACCTGCCTATTTGTGAGGCCGATCTAATCATTTGACTGTTAATGTGTCTAAGTTTTAGAAAAATGCTAACTCTTGTTGTTGCTCTGAACTGTGGCAGGCATCAGCTTCCCTGATAGCAGAGGAGAGCTCATCTTACCTCTTTCTGATGGTATTTGATTGCCACCTTCAGCTTGGCCAGATCGTGGTACTTTTGAGGGTCAAGTTCTTCACTGTGGTCATCTCGATGGTTGAGGATGATCTCCAGTTCCCGGGAGCTCCGAGCTTGATCCAGCAGGTCTTTGGCAAAGAG